>NC_140664.1:25227500-26595000 GCF_054131305.1 Coturnix japonica
GAGTGACTCTGTGATAAGCATAAGTGATAAGATAAGCCCTTTAGAGTTGAGCTCCACGGATGCACCACTATTCTGAACTTGCCCTTAGTTGTAGAAGAAGGGAGTCAGTGAAGCTTAACTGCCCCGTTTCTCTGTGGTTCTTTCTGGGCTACACACAGGGAAGAACCAACAGTTTGGGCTCAATGCTCTGATTCAATGGCAGAAAACAGGACAAAATAATTCCATTATGTCCCCAAAGAATAAAACACACAAATCCTATCCTGGATGTATACCAAAACAACAAAAAATACACATAAAGAAGATCCTTGGCAACTCTTCCCACACACTGATGTGGTTTTGATTTACCTGTCATAGAAATGACAATGGTAATAATGGTGACTGCAGCAGAATGGCGTTGGGAGGACAGTCAGAACTGAATTTCAGAGGAATAAGGTGGTGGGTGGCTACATATGGCTCAGATCCCACCGCATTCCCCAGATTGCTCCATGTTTTCAGCAATAACCTCATATCCCCAGCCCCATGTGTGCCTCACTGTCTTGATCTATCAGTGGAGGAAGCTGAGGCAGGCGTCACCCAGAGCCTTGGTACAGATACGACTGCCTTGGACAAGGTGCACATTGTCTTGCCCTGGCGCTGCTGCTCCCATTGGCCCATTCTGACCATTACAGGGACTGGACATCTTTAAAAGGAGGCAAAAGAGATCTGAGTCAGGCACAAAATTTCTTTGGCTCCCACCAAGAGCTTCTGTGACTATTGCCTCCCTCAGGACCACTGCCTCAGAAGGCCAACACAATGTGTAACCGATTTGTGGGAACCTGGAAACTTGTCTCCAGTGAAAATTTCGATGACTACATGAAGGAACTGGGTGAGAGATGTTGAGTGCTTTTTTTCTTCTGTTTCTTTTTTTTCCTAAGTAAGTTTCCTTTGCAAATGCCTCTTCTTCATCTTATGCTTTGCGTATGTATAGCGCTTTCTTCCTGGACACATAAACACTGTAATTATTTTTCTAGCATAACTTATATCCTTAATGCCTAATATGGAAAGAAAAGAAAGGCTGCTGTTATGAATTTACCTCTGTCTAAATGAACTAACCTGATCTAACCTGTTTTTAATGAGCAGGATCTAAGGAGATGCAGCATTTTTTTTAATGTTTCTCTTCACTGCACTGCTAAACTCGTGACTTGTGATAATTTACAATATATAATGGAGCTGATGTCTCACGACACTTTGGTTTCAGAGCTCTAAATCCTATGAATGAATATATCTGTTGCTGAGAAATGCCAGGAATTTAATCAATTGGGCATTGTTTTTTATTCTAATGCTGGCTTCATTCCCAGATAGCAAGTGCACCCAGTCAGTTACAGCATTTCTTTTGCTGTATAAATGATTCACTGAGACACTAATTCCCCTTCTTTGAAATGTTAAACTGAGTAACAAAAGAACTTCAGTAAATTAATTAACCAGGGTAAATGTGGGATGTGAGTCCAGCTACAGACATTTTCCAGAAGATTGGTACAGAAATGTTTCAGTACTGAATAATTACTGCAAATAGCCTTACACTTTACAGACAGCAACGTATATCCTTTTATATGTCTTTTCTCATATGAGCACTTCATAGCATTAATTCAATAGCTATAGCTACCTCCTTTCTGTTTTTATAAAGCAAAGATATGTCATTATTTGTAAGTGTACTTGTCTTTTCCTCTGAAGTTCAAGAATTAGGATCCCAGAGGTATCTTAGAAAAAACCGTAGGAATTGTCCATTCTCCAGTATATTCTCTGCTTGAATGAATAAGCAACAGCATACTGGCGGTTCAGAATCCAGTTTCTTCCCAGCATCTTGCTAAGAGAAGTTCAGGTTCTAAGATAATTCAACAATTTTTATGTAAAAAGGATTTAGTTGGGCTTTTATGAGAAACAGTTCTATCTCTTCAAAGGTACACACACTACTAACAACAAATAGTTACTAACAACAAATTAGTTGTTAGTAACACTACTAACAACAAATAATAACTTCCTAGTTAAATGAACACCAGTACATACTCAAGTGAATCTTTGCTTCTTGCTGGAGGTGCATGCTATCTACTGGGGCTATGTGGTCATCTGAATACAGTGCTTCCACATATGAAGAATCGGTGTCTCATATGAAGAAAGCATTACAGTATTCAGGAATAAGCTTTTCCTCATTTTTCTACTGAAGTTTTACAAAGTGATATGATTTTTTTTGCTTCCTAAAATGTAATGACGGTTTTGTTCCTGATTTCTAGGAGTGGGCTTAGCAACCAGGAAACTGGGTGGCCTGTCAAAGCCCAATGTGATCATCAGTATGAAAGGGGACATAGTAACCCTCAGAACAGAAAGCACCTTCAAAAATACAGAGATTTCCTTCAAATTGGGTCAGCAGTTTGATGAAACAACAGCAGATGATCGTAAAGTCAAGGTAAGGGGGTGACGTTCTCTGAGTGGTCCTAACATACTAGAAGAGAGACAGGAGGAGTTTTTCCCTACCCTCTTAGTGCACTATGAAATTCCCAGGTTATTCAAGAAAAGCACTGAAAGAAGAAGTAGTATGATGCTGACACCACTGGAAAGAAGTTTATCATTAGCAGAGAATGCAGATCTGGCTGACCATAAAATTAGTTGCTACTTTAATCTGCAAAGCTTGGATTATGGTTTGAGACTCTTCTCTTGGCCTTTGTAGAGTGTTGTAACCCTGGAGAAAGGGTCATTGGTTCAAGTTCAGAAGTGGAATGGCAAAGAAACCACAATAAAAAGAAGACTTGTCGATGGGAAAATGGTGGTGGTAAGTACCAGGCTCTTACACTTTGTATGCTGCTGCATGGCAGGAAGATGTAACATTCAGTTGGCCTCTGTCTAAGCTGTGTGTCAGTTTTGGTGTATGAGAGAAATGAGGTTGGACAAAACGGGAAACAAGCTTAGGAGACAGTCTGGAAGGATACAAATATTGTTCCATACCGGCAAATTGTAGTTAAAGTAATTATACTGGCAGAGTTGTCATGACTTGAGATCATACTTACTTATTCTGCCTAAAAGAAATGTAATTTTCAGAGTAGAAATCTGTGAAATGTAAAAAGAAGTTTGCAAGACAGAAATTTCTGTCCCTGGAACGTCTCTTTCCTTTCTTCCATCTTCAGAATGAATCCTGTCCACCTTAGAAAACTGATTTCATACCTTTTTTGCACACCTGTTTCAACTTCAGCCAGTCAGTTCATACTACTGTTTGTTTTTTAGGCATGAGCACATCTAGCTAAAGGTGCTGGAGGTTTACTGCATGAAAGGCAGTTCTCTGTGCCTAATCCTACTGGTGATGCTGACCTGCAGCAGGGTCAGCAGGTCTGGATGGCTCCTCTGATAGGCCCTTGGCATTGAGAGAAGCACATCCTTCATGATGGCTGGGGACTTTCCTCACTCTATCCAACCTGCCTACCTTTCTTACGGAAAGGGTTGTTAAGCACTGGAATAGGCTGCCCAGGGAGGTGGTTGAGTCATCATGCCTGAATATGTTTAAAAACCATTTGGATGTGGTGCTCAGGGATATGATTTACTGGAGGATTGTTAGAGTTAGGGTAGTATGGTTAGATTGTGGTTGGACTTGATGATTTTTCCAACCTGAGCAATTCTACTATTCTACGAATCTATGATTCTCTACTAAGCACATAAAGGCAACAGGGGAGACAATCTGGTGTCATAACACATTTTAGGGAACTGAAATATTCTGAGTAGAGAGAAGTATCTTAGAATCATAGAATAATAGAATGTCATAGGTTGGAAGAGACTTTAAGGACCGCTCAATTCCAACCCGCTGCCATGAGAGGACCAGGCTGCCCAGGGCCCCATCAAACCTGGCCTTAAACATCTCCAGACATGGAGTATGCACAACTTCTCTGGGCAGCCTCTGCCAGTATTTTGCTCATTGTTCACTGAAGTTTTTAAAGAGCTCAAGTAACTTGTTCACCAACAACAGCATCAGGATCTTACATGCTATCTTGTTCAGACTGCATTTTATTTTAAACTTTCTTAAATTGGGAATGGTTCTTTGTTTTCACACCTTATTGTGGTTGCATTTCTCTGCTAGTTTGTTTTTAAATCACCTACACATCTTTGAAGCAATGAGCACAGTTTGGATCCCTCTACAATTAGCACCCTGCGGCCTGTTCCTGGCCTGGGACAGGACTGCTGAGGAGGACTCATTTCTTCACACTGATGAACCCTGTCTCATGTTCTGCCACCTCTGTTGCATTTGTCTGGTGGCTGTGAGTCATCGAGAGCCACTGAGGGCCACCCGGACGAAGGGGTCAGGAGAAACATTTTGTGATTCATGACTGCAAAGTTTTGTAGGCCAGAATCCTGACCTCTGAACTGCACAGGCTGCATCTGTTTCCACAAAAATATGTTTGTAAAACTGAAAGAGCCACAGGATGATAAAGTAGGCCATGGTGATGTTTCTATCAAGCCAGTAACAACATGGAGAGAACATTTTTTTTCCTGTAAGATGAAGCTAATTGTGCATTCTTTTTGTCACTATATGCCATTTAATTTAAAACAAAAACAAGACCCTTACTGCGCTATAACCATAGCTTTGCTATCTGTTCTAAAAATTATATAGATTTTCAGAATATGACATCCAGATTTTCAGTGACTTTCAGTGGCAGAAGATACATTTGCTACCAGTGAGATTCTTAAATTAATCTCTTATTTTGTGCCTTAGGAGTGTGCCATGAAAGGGGTTGTCTGCACCAGAGTCTATGAAAGAGTGTGAAGAAACAGCTTCTCTGCACCGGACTGGGACTGGCTCTAAAAACTCACCCAAGTTCAGTGACCAAAGCTTCATGCACTGTGCTTCTTTATTTTATTTCCTTTTATAGGGAGAATGACTGCATTATGATTTGATATTCCAGAGCCATAGTATGACTAATTCAGAATATTGTGGTGCCTCAATAAAAGCTTCTCAATAAATTGAGTGTCTGCACATCAGTTTTTTTACATTTGCTTCCTTGGATGCTGCCCATCTTTCCTGTTGCTCTTGTCTGTGTAAACAGTCAGACTATTTCTGCATAAAATGCTAAAATACAACCGATCCGCCTCTGGGAGAGGGTTAACACTGTTTCCTTGGTGTGTGTAGAAGTTCTCATCTCATGGCTTCAATGTTACTTTCCTGTAAATGATTTTGTTGCTGAATAGTTTCTATAGGGAAAATCATCTTAACCACAATAATTTTTGACTTGCAGTATGATTTATTATTTCAGTCTTTTAGCTTTACTGCATAATTTGTTCATTCTCATCCTAAAACGCTATACTTCTCTTCATTCCAATTTCTACAACCTGGCATTTGCTTGGAAGAGAACACCTCTTGGAGGATGAATTATCAGGATACATTCCATGTTTCTCTGCCCAGTAGCTTTTGAACTTCCAAAAGAAGTGTGAAACAGGTCTGAATTATCTTCAGAAATCTTAGTGCTAGAGAGTTTCATTTTGCAAAGCAGTTCTTCCTACTTCCAGCAATTTTTAAGCATAGGTTTACTGTAAAGCACACAAAAGGGTTTTCTGCTAGACCCAGTAGAGGAACTAAGCTGTTCATTCTTCCCATTGTACCTACTCTGCGCTTTCAACTAAGGAAAAACCAGAAAATCTCCTTAATCCAAAAGCTTTAGAGCAGCTTAATATTTTTTGCCTTCCTTGACTAGTATTCAGTAATACCACAGCATTCATGTTAACAACACAAAGAGGAGCATTTCTTCCCTTTTCATTGCCTCCATATCATCTAGCAGGACTCTCTCTGCCTTCTCTGGGGAGTTAAAACTGCTGTGATAGGCAGATGTGTTTATTTTGGCTTCTTAGGAGCTGTAGTGTTAATGTGAACCTTTGCCTACTGGTTCTGAAGTTGAGAACATGAATTCTCACAGTAAGTGAGATCCCGAATGTCAGTATCTGAATTGGTGAGGCTGAGCGGATAATTAAGAAGTGAATGTCATGTGCAAATGCAAAATCTAAAGGTCACCTTTCTTCTCTGCCTATCACTGGAGCAGCTTGAGACTAGGTTCAGTTTTGATCACAATGACATTGATGCATACTCACTGTAGGCAGCTGCCTGAAGGTACAAGAGACATCCTAGACAAGTGGTGAGAGAAGTATGGAGACTTACAGACAACTTTGTACTGGTCTCTAATGTAAGTGGGGGTAAGAAGAGAGCAAATTCTTCAGTTTTGCCATTAAGACTCACATTTGTGAGAGTCAGTTTCTGTGACTCGGTTTCTGTAACAAGTAAAGTGCTGCCCCTTGTAATACAGCATTGCTCACAAGCTGCCTGCCCTGCCCCAGCTCTTCTCTGAGCTGCAGGCAAAGGAGTGGTGAGTGCTGCAAACATGCTCTTTATTCCCTTCGCTTTTCTTTCAGCAACCTATAAATGCTTCTCTGAGGTTAAATGGAAAAATTTCCTTCCCAACTGAATATCAGTTTTCAGTTTTTTTACTTCCTCAAGAAAAGGAAATAAACATTCAGTTTGGTACAAGCTGTGTTTTTCCAGGACGGGGGAAAAAAAATAGGGCTGTTCACTCAGTCCTCATTCATTTACTGCCTTCTCCCTTTCTCTCGCACAACCCGCCTTCCTCCTTTTCTCTGTATGTATTTTTTATCTGCATCTAATTTTCCAGAGGATTAAAATGATGGTAGCTTTTGGCTTTCAAATTCCTAGTGCGACTCAGGTATGTTATTGGGATCCCAGTATTTGGCATCTTCACTCCATATGAAGGTCACTTCAAAATGTCATGTGAGCTGGGAACTTTCCAAAACAGGAAAAGTGCAACAGGACTGATAGTGTGGGAGGCGAAAACAATGAGGCAGGTGGCACAAATCAGCACAGAAATGAAGTGCTTTGGGATACTACAGCACATAAAGCAGACCACAGGGCCTCCAGAAGAAATTAAAGTTTATATGAACCGTGTGGTCTGAAGGTTTATTTCGTGCCTAATCATAGAACAGTGTCCCTCCTCTCCTAAACATTTTACATGCATTACATGGAATGAAGGTCCAAAATGAGTGAATTTTCCATTTACCCGCTGCTTAATCTAGGGATGAGAGTATCCTGATGCTGGCATATGAATAGAATTGTTTAAGCTAATCAGCTTGATCTAGTACCCACCTCTCCTCTGTTCACTACAGAGACCACTGGGACTACTGAAATCAAACAAAAGCTGCCTCTGTCTTGTGGGTGCTATGGCTGTTGCCTTGGACTGGACAGAATTTGACTATTTGCAATAGGAAGTGTCTTTCGGCAATGCATAGCTAAACCTGTGGTTCTGTAATCCATTCACTTCTGTTCAACAAGGAGCAGGAAGGAGAGGATGCAAACTCTCAAGCATAGTCTTTGTCCCATGTTGGTATCCCACATAGTACCTTTAAACTCTTCACAGCTGTTCTTAGTGAGCTCACATTTGTGTTATTGCAACTGTATTGCAAAGCTTATTTGTACACATCCTAGGGACCAACATGTGGCCTTTGGCACTATTGTAGTTATACTACCTTGATGCCTACTGGGACCATTTCATCAGGCAGTAACTGTTCCAGGAATGGCAAAGATGGGGAAGGGGATTACATGGAATTATTAAATAAGTTGATCTTCATAATAGATCCTCATATATCTTTTTCATAGAGAAACTCCTTGCCATGCTTACAAACACTTCACCGTATAGAAACTGCTCAACTGTGCTTTTAAGATGTTGTTTCCTTCCTTAATTTTCATTCTGTATTAAAGATGTTCCGTTGATGTCTGTGTTACAATGGAGTGAAAGGTTAGCAGAACTGAATGGGTAATCAGCCAGAAACAAATAGGCTAATGCAATGAAAAATTGCCTTCAGAAATCCTGGAATTGAAATGTAATCAAGGTCTTTGTTAAAGAGGTAATTAAAGCATATCCTTGCCATTTCAATGGGGAACGTTGTGATTGGCCATTGGCCATTGTACTGCAGATAGGAAACACAATAAAATGATGTTATTTGGACTAAAGGGTACAACAACATTTAGAATAATGCATTCCCTGAGACACTAAAGAGAAAGAAAGCTGTGTAAAGCAGACACTGTCCATGTAGCATTCCCAAAGGAGATTGTGTTTTGTTTTTTCACCTTTTGGGTTGCAAATCAATACTTAAGCACAATTTCCTCAAATGTTATGAACAGTTTAAAAACTAAAATTGTGAGGAATTGCATGATTCAGGGACCAGGAAAGATGGAATAACTGGATTACAGCTGGATCTATTTTCACGTACTCAGTAGATTGGTATTTGAGAATAGTAAGATTAGAAATTATGCATATTGTTTTAATGTGATAACCAATATTGATTATACTATGTGAGATGTGTAAGGCAGGGAAAAAGGCTCCTCAGTTTACTTCTTAGTGAACATTTCCACTTCCTAGCACATTTCCTTCTGGACACAGCTTCCATATAGGCATCTGTGTGAGCAACAGGGTCAAAAACACTGTAAGAATCAATCCTGTGCTTCAAGCTTATAAATGCTCTACCAGCTAGGGCTAAAGCTACAGGAGATGTCTGTAGCAGAGCTGTGTGACAAGTTAGCTAAAGCACAGCCCGTATCAAGTCTGACTGAGCTTTAGTCTTCTTTGGGAAATCTATAGACATAATTCCTAGAAAGAAAAGATATTTCCTGTATCTTGCTTCTGTACAATACTTAAATTACTCTTAGTGCGAATTTCCAGAACTGAAAGCTGAAAAGTAAGTACATGTTTTACTTGGAAACTCTGCACACTGCATATGAAATATGGAGACAGTGAATGTGGAAGACTCAGTCATGTTGTACTCAGAAACCTCTAGCAGAGAGGCACAGCTTCATACAACTTCGTGCCACCTTCTCATGCTTTGCACCATAGTGTTCAGTTTTTTACCTTGATGACTCTAATAGGCGAAATCATTTAAAGAGAATATTAATTCTTACAAATCTTAGAATCATAGAATAACAAGGTTGAAAAGACCCATAAGATCATCTAGTCCAACCATCGTCCCTTTACCATACCTACAGAAAACCCCTAAACCATATCTCCTAGCTCCCTATCCAGAAGCCTCTTGAACACTGCCAGGGATGGCAACTCCCCCACCTCTCTGGGCAGCCATTCCAGTGCCTGACCACTCTCTGAGAAAAAAATTTCCTTCTTGTGTCCAGTCTAATCTTCCCTTTTTGCCAACAGTAGGATTACGAAGCAATCTGAAATCATAGAATCAGAGAAGCAATTTGAAATGATGACATAATACTGAAGGCCCCTAATAACCTGGTTAACATAAATATTTTGACTTAAATTAACAAGACAACAAGCAGACAGATTTTAAAAGTGTAGGTGCATAAACGTCTCCACTTTCCAGATAGAATCTGAGCCTCTGGCCAGGAGTGCAGGAGCCAGCACTAAGGCTCTCCCTGGTGCTTCCTCTTCCTGAAGAATCTGATGTAATCAAGAAGCATCATCACAGTTTGTACTGGCATTGTATCCACTTGGGTAGAGATTGCATTGTGAAATAAAAAGGCAACCATTAGAGTCTAAGATAACAAATTTGGAGGACTTGTGTCAAGGAAGAGGAATAATTTTAAAACTGTATTCCCCGGCCTTTGCAAAGCCTGTGCATTATGGCTAGTTCACATCTTAGTTTAACTGCATCTGACTTGTTGCTAACAACAAAGTTCTGAGTGAGATGATTGTTCAGATATGACTACAAGCAGAAATACAGCTCTTATAGAGGAAGGGGAAGCAGAGGTCCAGCATACATCTTCAGTTCTTTACTAGGATAGAAAGAAAGGCCAGGAACCTACAGAGCAAACAGTACAACATAAGGCCTCAGAAAAATTCCAAGTAGGATGTCAGGCAAGCTATCACAAGAAGCTGAGAGAGAGCAAGATAATGGAGTTCAACTTGAATAAATAAATTCAAACCAGTGCCGTTTTCTTCTACCAGAATGACAGACAAGTCTTATGGCTGGAAAGAGAGTGGCAATCCTCACCTCTAGTCACTTCAGTAAGGCACTGACAGTCATCTATTAAACGTTTTCTTATAAATTTAAGCTAAATTGAGTGAGTTGTTCCTACAGAGAAGGGATACAAAAAATATCTGGACTGTCACTGTTTCACTGTCAAACTGGTAGGATGTTTTGAGTGGACTTCTGGCCCAGTCCTATTTAATCTCCTCAGTAATAGCACAGATGTTATTTATGGATCATACGGAGAAGAGAGGAAATGCAGCACACCGGAAAGCAGGGTTCAAATTTGGATGATTTCAACAAACTCAGGAAATAGTTTAAAACAGTCAGGGGAACATTCAGGAGGGGAAAATGTGCTAGGCAGTATCAGCTGCAGCACACACACCAGATGCGGAACAAGGAGCAACCAGCATAAACCCTGGGAGTCCATAGTGGATCACAGTCTGAATACAAGCAGCAAAATTGGTATTATTGAAAAGGCAAACCTTGTGTTGAGATGTGCAGTCAGGAGGACAGTTAGTGAGATGGGGTTGTCTGTATTTGCTGCTTGACATTTGTAAAGCCTCCACACCGCGCATGTCTAGTTCTGAGTAATGCAGTGCAAAACATATTTGTCAAGAGAGAAGTACTAAGCCTAAAAAACATGCTTTAAATAGGAAGGATTCAGGAAAGGGAGACTGGCCAAAGGTACAGATGACTGCAGTGACACATCAGAATTCCTCACATCACTAAGATCTGTAACATATGCAGATCTACGCACACAAGCACATGCACAGAATTATCTATTAATATGTGCCATTTTAGTCAGAGCCAGTGACCACTGTTCTCAGACATCGAAACTGCTCCAGAGGCAATGTGCCTGAGACCCACCTCACCTCTGCAGCACCTGCTATGAGAATCATGGCTCAGTTGATGTCTCCTCAGCTTCCCAAGAGCACATTAATAGAAAAAGAGCAGATTATCCAGACAATGAACGACACTATTAATTTCCTTCTACTACTCAAATTTTATAACTGATCTGTGATATGAAATAGGAGACTTAAAATATTTGGACCAATAATGTATTGGTATAAGATGCTCCTTTGCTTAAGTAAATAATTAGCTGGATGTGAAAAAATATGTGACACATAAAATAAAAAGAGAGAGGGAGAGAAAGAAAATCTGAACTAAGAAACCTTGAATCTGAATGCAGCATGCTGCCACGAACCCAGCCAGCCTGTGAATATGGCCAGATTTTGTATCTGCCATTGTTTAGAAAAGCTGAAGTTCTTGTAGAACAGAAGATTCTGTATCTCTTAAAAAGGCTACTCTTCTCTTCCTGTCACCATTGTAGAGTGACTGAGCAGGCAATTGTGTGTCATCTTCCTAAAGATTTTCTAGGATAAGAGAAGAACTGGCACATTGCTCTTTAGTGCAAGTTTCACATTACTCACAAGAGGCTGTGAAAACATTGAAGGATGTGTGTTTTGTCTTCATTTTCACTGTAGTCAAGCCAGAATTCTTCCCTGAAAACCATATGAAAGCACTAGGTTCCCAGAGTGGGACTTGCCTGTATGATACCTATGAGCCCTTTGATGCCTGGTGTCTATAGATTGGAAACATGTTGGACTAAAGATATTCTCAAACTCTGCATAAGCTCTGCCACCTAAAACCAGCTTGGAAACCTGCTGACAGCTTCTGTTGGTCAGTAGAGGAATTTCACCCACCATCATCTATCTGAGTTAAAATGCCTGTATATGTCATATAGAATGATGCCCATCATGAGGAAAAGGTTTAGATGACTTGGTTTAAAGGCCTTCATTAGGAGACAAATAATAGCTTAGAAATCTGTGCCTTTCCTTCCTGACTGCTAAGAAATATTTGTTATTGTCTGGTATTTGATTAACAGCTCACCAAGCGATAACCACTATTCTGGTCAAACTATATCTTTGATGGTAGATCTCCAAGAAGCATCCAGCTGGAGAGTGGTGGTGGCCTGGTGATGCCAAGAAAACCCTCCTACATAACTGACTGTGTGCCAGGGAGACAAGATGAACTCTGTTAACATGACTGATGATCACAGAAGAGCAGTGAAAGCAACTCACTTCCTTCCACTCTGATGTGCAAGCATGGCCCGGGTCAAATACCAGCATGTGTCATAAGTGCGGTGATGCCAGTTTGTTTCTCCGTGCTGCCACCTGGCTTCCTGCTCTTTCTGTGGATCTGGCAGACTGTCCTGCTTCTTGGACTGAACAGCTGGGCAGTACTGAGGGCTGCTTTCCAGTTAGTTTCCTATCCTAACTCAAAGGTAGCTTCATGCTTCTGGTCATTCATATACATTTGTTGTGCTAGTAAAACATGTGAGAATCCGTGGGGCTACAAGGTCCTTCTTGGCTCTAAGAAACAATGTGCTCTTGTATTGATGTGACCCAGTTTGGGCTCCCTGGAGGTTCTCATCCATCTGACAAACAGTCAAAATACTGGAAGCAAAACTAAATTTGGATCCTTGTTCCTCATTTCTTTCTAAAAATACTGTAGTTTTTCTACTCATAAATAGTAACAAAACATAGCAGCACAAAATAGCAGCAGGGTTCTCAAGTTTTATTTATTAAATCAGGAAATTACTCACCACTCTCCTGAGCAGTTTTCATTTTTTTCTTCCTCTTTTCTCCATAAAACTGCAGAGACCGCTTTTGGCAGATGGGGAAAGGGTGAAACACAGAAAGGATGCTAGAGTTCAATGACAGCACGTTGCTAACATCCAAGAGAAAGAGGAGAATATCACCTTAGGGACTTGAGTGTCCACATTATGATAACATGATGGAACATTCAGATCCACAGCCAGGAGACAGGGATGTGATCAACGTCACTCCCAGGTGTGGTGCAAGGATGTACGGCAGCCAAGAGGAAGAGAAGTCTGTTTTCAGTAGCAGAAAATTCTCCAAGCACCATCTGGATTTGAATAGGAGATATTCTTCAGAGGAAATAGCTTATAAACGATGGCATTATCCTTTGTATTTTGCATGCCTTTCCACACACATTCTTTTTATAACACACAAATGCACATGGGGCTGAGGTACTCCTACTGCTTACAAACCCATTCGTAAGTTGTGACTTTTTAAATCTTGTGAACTTGTGAGAAGTGTCTCAAAATGTGAGGAAGACAGAACATGACTAAAAGACTGAAAAACTGAAGGATCCTGAACATATAAATGTATGTTAAGAAAGGAGGATGTTTTCTTTTCTTAGTCAACCTAAGCAATCTCTTACCTTAAAATGCTGTAATTAACCAGTGATTGACTCCTGTGCAGTGAAAGCACAAGAATGTAGCACTGCACTTCACAAGATTTTCCTTTGGACGATTCTGTGTAACTTTTGCCAGGTCTTTGATCATACTAAAGACCGTGTGGACAGCTGTGGGGGAAAGGCACCTGTACCTCACTGTCTTACAATAATCATAGAGTCATAGAATCCTTAGAGTTGGAAGGGACCTCTGAGAGCCATCAAGTCCAACTCCCCTGCAGTGAACAGGGATACCACAGCTAGATCAGGTTCCCCAGGGCCTGATCCAGCCTCACCTTGAAAATCTCCATGGACAGGACATCAACCACATCTCTAAGCAACCTGTTCCAGCACCTCAGCACCCTCACTGTAGAAGATTTTTTCCTTATATCCAACCTAAATCTCCCCTTGTTGAGCTTTAAGACATTTCTTCTTGTTCTGTTACAACAGACCCTGCTAAAGAGTCTGTTGCCTTCTTTCGTGTAGATCCCCTTTAGATACTGAACGGCTGCCATCAGGTCACCTCACAGCCTTCTCTTCTCCAGGCTGAACAGCCCCAGCTCTCTCAGCCTGTACTCCTGAGAGAGGTGTTCCATCCCTTGGATCATTTTTGTGGCCCTTCTCTGGGTGCTCCTCAACAGGTCCGTGTCTCTCCTGTACTGAAAGCTCCAAATCTGAACACAGTACTCTAGGTGAGGCTTCACCAGTGCAGAGTAGAGGAGAAGGATCAGCTCTCTTGACATGCTGGCCACACTTCTTTTGATGCAACTCAGGATATGGTTGGCTTTCTGAGCTGTGAGGGCATATTAAGTCCAGTTCTGATATACAGAATCATAGAATCCGTGTGTAGTAAGTATGAGACCTGTAATGACCATCAAAGTATAGCTATGGAGTGAAAGGCAGTTTATGCAGGGCGAGGGAGCTTATCATGCCCCTCTACTGTGCTCTCATGAGACCCAGCATGGGGTATTGTATCCAGTTCTGGAGCCCCCAACATATTAAGGACATGAAGCTTTTGGAGCAGGTCCAGAGGGGGGACACAAAGATGATCAAAGGGCTGGAGCACCACCCCTGTGAGGACAGGATGGGAGAGCTGGGGCTTTTCAGCCTGCAGAACAGAAGGCTCTGAGGAAATCTTAAAGCTGCTTTCTAGTACTTGAAGACAGCCTATAGAAAAGTTGAGGAGGGGCTTTTTATAAGATCAGGTAGCAAAAGGACAAAGATAAATTGTTTTAAACTGGAAGTGGGTAGATTTATACTAGATATCAGGAAGAAATTCTTTACTGTGAGGGTGGTGAGACACTGCAATAGGTTGCCCAGTGAGGTCGTGGATGCCCCTCACTGGAAGCATTCAAGGCCAGGCTGGATGGGGCTATGAGCAACCTGGTCCAGCAGGAGGTGTCCCTGCCTATAGCAGGGGGTTGGAACCAGGTGATCTTAAATATCCCTTCCAACTCAAACTATTCCATGATTCCATGATTAGAATTAAAACACAAAAAAAAAACCAGACACAAAAGTTCTTTAAATTATAAAATAGATGTTTTGTCTTTTGGACACCGGTATATATTCTTCTGGAATATACTATGTCTATTCAATTTCAGGTGTATATCTTTCAGTTTAGGTAAAAAAATCTTGATTTCATTGTTCTTCAAGCAATATGGCTATTAAAAATACTTTTTTACTATTTTATTTCATTTTAATTCAGATTCTGTTGCAGTGAGTCTCAGGAAAGATCTCCTACATGTGTTGGTTACTGGTCTCTTGACTGTTGGAATTATTTCAAGATTTCTTGGAGATGGTGATGGCTAAAATTAACTTATTTTATCAAAAGATAACTACTCATGACAAGCATGTACTATAATTTGTTAAAGAAATGAAGACAAGATACATGACACTTCAACTGATGGAGATGGAGCTGCCATTTTTTATTACTAATAGCAGACAACGCTAGCAGCAAAATGATGAAGTTTCTTCATAGCTCCACCTTACTCAGCTGAAGAATATTTTCCTCCCTTTTGCACTAAAACCCATGTGCTTAGTGAGTGTTCAGTCATCATCAGCTTTTTCCTAAGAGCTTAGTTTCCTACCTTGTTTCTGATTATTTTATTTAGGTTATCACCTTATTGTTTTGCTATGTCTACTGGAATTTTTATAAACTATTTTAAAAGACTTCTGAGACAACCTGTTGTTGGAGGAAACAGGAATATTGTTCTCTGCCCGGATGTTTTAACACAGCTAACTCCCTTTTATGTAGTACAAATCTTGAGGCAGAAGAGGTTAACTGCAGAATTGATGCCACCACAGAGGAAGGGAGATTTCCTAAAGTGTGCCCCTGACACATCATTGTCCGTCATTCACAGAAATCTTGGCTCTAGGAAAAGTTTAACTTGTCATTTCAGTGCTTCCCAAAATTGTGTGCTTTTATTGTCATCAGCCCCAGACACATGGAACACCGATCTTGTCCTAAAATGAAGTCCTTCAGGCTACTATATATCCACTATTATATAGATGACTCTTTAAACCTGCTTTAAGCTAGTTTGCACTCTCCAATTTTATGTATGTGTCAAGATTAGATTGAATGAAATCAGGAAAAAAAACAAACAAACATTTTTTTGGCAGAAAACATATCACAGATTATACAATTAATTTCCAGTCTTAGAGAGCACAGCATCCCAGGAGATTGGGAAAAGCAGCTGCATTTATAAAATGCTTTTTTCATCCATACGTGAGAAAAGAAAACAGTAAATCCGTGATCTTACAAAGTTGTGTTCATTTCTTGGTATTTTAAATATGTATTAAATAATCATGTGAATGCTTTGTTGCCAAGGATTAAGGTTTATGTTAAAAAGTCACATGCAGCCTAAGCCAGGGACCTCTGTCGACCATATTTCATTTTTCATTCCATATTCATTTTAAAGCTGTTTTGGGGAAGATGTGGTTAACCCAACATGACTTACACAACCTTTGAAGTCAGTTAACTGTTACATAGATTTTTGTTGAACTTGTTTTGGTGGCAAAGTGAATCATATTTACTAAGAACTAGCACTTTCCAACACTAATTACATGATGTATAATCATGCAGAAATCTCAAAGTACTTCTAAGGAATGGGAGAATTTAGTAACAATATTTGCTGTCTTGTGACATGCTGTCAATTTTGTACCTTGCCAGTTGCAATAGAAGCAAACAGAAATCCTAATAACATGTGTGTCCAATGTTTAGGCTTGTCTGGCCTGGTTTGAGTGAAGAGGGATTGTCTTGAGCTGCATTAAAAAAAATGTATAAAACATATTTTTAATATACGATTTTACCTTTTATGCATATGTATAATTAAAACATAAAAATGAGAGCAACAAAAACTTAAAACTCTGGGATATCTGACCTTGTTTTTGTGAAACTAACACATTGGTCTGGTTCAATGGAATTGGCTGCAATTCTTAGTGAGTTACACAGGTGCTCATCAGATTTTTCAGGAAATTTTACTCTTCCTGTACTTCACCCATGAGAAGAGTTATCTACAAATGTACATGTTGCCAGAAAGTGATGGCATGAATCACTTGTGATTGGGAAGGGAGGGATATTTTTCTCTGATAAGAGATGTCTTATGAAAGTCTGGTAAAGAGACAGATGCGGAAGGAAGAAGCAGTGTTTTTGTTATATATTCTTATGCTTGAAACTGGGAGTAGATTAAAATGTAATGCTAATACATAGCTTGATTTTCTTCTTCCTTGTTTTCTTTCACTGAACAGATGTCAGGGGAAGAGGGCACTGAAATTACTTCTCGAAAAGGATTGTGTGGTAGATGAGCATCAAGAAATGTGTAAGTTGGCAAATTTGAAGAATGAAAGCCCAAATGCCAAATTTAAATGTGACCTTTCTCATGTGTGTCTAATCTTCAGTGACAATGTGGAAGCATTTTTCAGCTTAAAACCTGCTTTCTGAGTCATCACTTTCACAACCAGTGAGTAACTCTACTATTCTTAGTTGTCTGTGTGACAGCCTGTCGTAGTTAGGGTGGATACACTGCACAGTGGCACAAAGTTCCCCATATAGTTTTTGTCTGAGCATAAGTCATCCTTGGACTATTATTAGGGTACTTATGCCTAATGCATGATGAGACGTTTAATGCCAACGACTGCTCCTGGAAAGACATGGCAGATAATGCAAAGCTCTGCACTGGAACAAGTAGTACGGAGAGTAGAAAACAGCCCTCACCTCACTCTGCTTCTGCACACACCTGCTGATAATACCTGATATAGACAAATGATCTGGGCTGGATCCCAGCTGACAAGCCAGAAATGGAAATCACAGAGATCATTTTCTGTAGTGTGAGTCATCTAGGTTTAATGAAGAGATAAATATTTAGCTTATCCATACAGTGTTTTAAAATGCAAAAAGAAAAGCAAGGTCTGCAAAGTAAAGCACTCTGAAGTTAAGAAATATTCTTTCAGAAATCATTCTTCCACATTCTACATACAGTGGTAAAACTCTCAGTGATCATCTTGTTGTATATTGTTTGGTTTTTTTCCATATCTCTTGCCTTCACAGTCTGTAATCAGTATCTATAAGATCAATGGCAAAGACATCTTTCAACTGTCCTCAGTGGTTACCTGACAGCAGAGAGGTTGTTACCTTTTGTGTGAATCTTCAGAGATTATTTTTCAGAAACTGCAAGAAGAAGGTAATCTGGGGCTCCAAGATCTTCCATCTATAAGAAGGTGCTGTTGTCTGCTGGCTCAAACTGCAGCCACAGCAGAGGTACGTTCACTGGCTCAGCCCAGACACTCCAGGCATTTCTGTGGTGAGGCTGGGATGGGCACCCTACAGCCAGGTCTCACCAGACTGACCTTAAAAAGCTATTTTTCTGGCCTACGTGTGTGAGAATAGGAGGCTGGCATCAGAGGAAACCACAGTGATTTTCCCCTGAACAGTGACACTGAACAGTCAGAGTGAGGCACGTGGTTAGAGGCTATCCTAACCCTTTAACACTTCACCTCTACGATCTCAGCCATTAATTTTTAGTTCTGTTTAAAATAGAGTTTAGAAATTTTCCGTGGGCAGCAATTCAAATTTATTTTTATATGAATTTATGTTCTTCCATAAAGACTGTAACTAGAATAAGAAAAAACATCTCTCTCCCAGTCCAACACAGCTGGCCGTGTACCTGTTCAGACTGCTGCTACAAAGATGCCACATCTTTTTTAACTCATCTAATTATATTTTTTACTTAAGTCCAAGAGGTATTTCGTTTTGAAACAGGTGTGTCTCACCTCCCATCCTATCCTTCCCTAGAGTGTGGTGTACAGTTTTCATTTCAGGGCATAGGGAGTCCTTGCATTCTGCACCTCCCCGCAAGGCACTGTGGAGTGTAACAGGTGGAGGACTCCTCACAATTCACCCTTACCTCAGCCCTTCATCAGGCCCAGGGCTTTGCCCAGGTCTGTTGGAGTGGCCCTGGTGACCAGCACCACCTGTGGTGCCTTGCCTGGCTCACCATTGCTGAGTACTACAGATCCACCCGATAGGAGAAAGTCAGGGAAGTCTGAATGAAGGACATGGAGGTTTTAATGAAACCACTTGCCTTTTCCAAGCTGGGTTTTGCACAGGGTGGGGTGCAAGCAACAGCTCTGGAAAGTGAAGGAAGCACGCCGCCTACTCTCCCAGGACCTCTCTCTGAGTTGGACATTGAAGCTGGACATCCGCATAGAGATGCTCGATAAGTGGGGCCAGAACCAAAAGCCATTTCCTGAGCAGCATGCCTCATAGCACAGTACTCCGCTCCTCCCTCCCTCCTCCTTTAGCAGGGATGGGGGCCTGCCTGGTGGCCCTGGCGCCTTGCCCTGGCATCAAGCATGGCTTCCTGCTCCATCCCCTCAAGGGCCTCTCCTTCTTGATGTTCTCCATTTCACCACTGTGTGCTTGCTGAGCAGCTGTCCAGATAATGTGAAAATACAGCAGAACAGACACTGCTTATAAATAGATGATAGTGAACGGCATGGTTGTAAGCCCGTGGATGCCAGTGGCAAATCTGCTGTCCTCAGTGGGCTTTGGATTGTGCCCAGAGACTGTTTGGCTTTAGATAAGGAGAGGTTTGTGTCAGAATTATAGTACTAAACCTGAGCATTTAATATCTAACCAGTTTAATCACACAGTTTTTCTTGAAGGAGCTCGAATTGTCTTCCTGGATAGTTAGGATACAATATCTTAGTGTCTTAAGCTCTGAATCAGCATAGCAACTCAGTACATATCTAACTTTGAACATCCAATTAGCATACTGGACTTTGTATTTCATTACTTTTCCTTTATTTTTTACAGGAAGGGCTTATAATATTCCTGCCTCCGCAAAAAACAAAGGTTTTCAGTGATATGATGTTAATTAGAATACAAAGCTTATCACTATCATATAAATTCAATCAATGCCATGTTTTCCCATTCAGGGGCTGTGTGCTCAAATTGGTCCCACTACCTGAAAGATAACACAACTAAATTGTTTTGGAGGACAAAGAATGGGTGCAAGGGAAGGAAGGGGGAAGAAAATATTAAATAAGTGAATACTTAAAACAGTGTTTGCTGTTTAATTAGCAGAACGTAAAAATGCTACAGTTTTTCTGTTCAGAATGTTTTGATTTTATTGCATCAGTTTGGTCTGTTTACAAAGATATCCTTATTTTTACTGACTCTGGTGATACTAGGAAGGGAGCAAAGCATCAGGGACCAAGTACAAACTGGGAAGCTCTGTAACTAACAAAGGAGGGAACTGATTTTCTGGGCTACTGATACCCACTGGGCTAGGAATGCAGTCGGTGGTGTAATATTCTTTGGGCAGCTTCCAAACAATGCTGTGTTGTGGGAAGGAAGTTATAATGCAGTTGTGTCTCTGTCTTATATTGACTGCTGGGTCAAACAAAGCAGAGTGATTCGGAATTCACTTGCTGTACCACTGCCTACTGCAACTAGTTTGTGAAGCAGGCTATTGTAGATGAAAAGGGGAAACAAAAAGCATTTGATCTTTGCAACCCTCATGAGACAGCTTTGAATTTGTTGCAACGTTTTGTTTTCTAGGCAGCAAAGGAACAGATTAGTATCTGATTATGGATCAGCACTTTCACAAATGCTGAACAGTAAATGCTCCTGGCATCACTTATTAGGGATGTGAAAAGAAATTATTCAAATCATTTAGAAATTGCTTGACAGCAGTTTTGAGATAAAGATGGATAAAATAAATCTGTGTCTAAGCATTGCTTACCTAGCGATAAGAACATGAGAACTGTTGTGCTGGATGGTATTGAAGGTGTCTTTATGATCTGGCCTCAAGCACTGACCATCTATGGATGCAGAGGAAAGCCCACAAAAGCAAGAAGGGTATGTACCAAGTGGCCCTTTCTTTTATATGTCCTCTCAGCCTCCAGATACTCGCAACTGAGGCACTGCTAGAGCTGAAGAATTTTCATAGAATCATGGAATCATAGAATGGCCTGGGTTGAAAAGGACCACAATGATCATGTACTTTCAACCCCCTGCTATGTGCAGGGTCACCAACCACCAGCCCAGGCTGCCCAGAGCCACATCCAGCCTGGCCTTGAATGCCTCCAGGGATGGGGCATCCACAGCCTCCTTGGGCGACATGTTCCAGTGTGTCACCACCCTCTGCCTGAAAAACCTTCCTCCTAATATCTAACCTAAACCTTCCCTGTCTCAGTTTTAAACCACTCCCCATTGTCCTATTGCTATCCACTCTCGTAAACAGCCTTTCCCCCTCCGTTCCAAGAGCTCCGTGTCTTGTGCTGGGAGCCTCAGGCCTGGGCGCAGTACTCCAGATGGGGCCTCAGAAGAGATGAGTAGAGGGGGACAAACACCTCCCTCTCCCTGCTGGCTGCCCCTTTGTTAATGCAGCCCAGAACACAGTTGGCCTTCTGGGCTGCAAGCTCACACTGATGGCTCATGTCCAGCTTCTTGTCTACCAGGACTCCCAAATGCTCTGCAGGGCTGCTATCAAGCAGATCTTCAACCAGTCTGTATAAACACCTGGGATAAGATTGCATGTATATTCTTAAATTACAGTTTGAACAAGTTCCTCCCTAGATTAAACTAACTGTTTTTTGAACAGTTCTATATGCTGGCCTCCCCAGCATTCTGGAATCAGTTTCCAACATTCAACAGATTTTAGTGGGTGTATGAAAATCATAGCTTTTTGTTGCTTTTTCAGTCATTTTCTGTCAGCTTCCTTAGGGTCTTGCATTCTAAAAAAGGATATGGGAGAAAGACAGTCATTCTCATTTCATCGTTAGCAGACATCAAGATCTGGGTGGATGGGGCCCTGGGCAACCTGCTCTAGCAGAAGGTGTTCCTGCCCATGGCAGGGGGTTGGAACTAGATGATCTTTAAGGTCCCTTCCAACACAAACCATTCTATGATTCTATGATTTTATGATTCTATGACTACAAATGACTTTGTAAGTTTCTGTCACATCTCATTTTGTTGGAGTTTTTTTTGGGGGGGGAATCAAAAGATGTACAGTTCTTGAAAGAACAAATGATTACTCGATATTTCTATGCCTAATTTTATCCATCTATAAAATTGTGTTTCTGATTTTAAGCTTGTTTTTAATATCTTGTCTGCACCTCCACCCTAACATCTGGGAAAGCTCACCTAAGAGAACAGATCTTGATATTTCAGTCAGTGTCCTGGTATTTCAAAGTTAATGGAGACTACACAATTCTCAGTTGCACTGCACACAGCAGCACTGTACAGTAAATGCTGCTGTTAACTCTGTTTTCATGCAACAATCTTGATATGTATGTGTAAGAAAAAAATAAAAAGCTGTACTGAAAAATAACTCACCTTTTGTTGTTCACTAAGATAGTGGGAAGAACTGCACATTGACCACTCTTTTACATCTTTCAACTTCTATATAGGCAAAGCAGAAAGTGTAACATGACAGAAGTGCTCGTAGTGGATGTAAACATACCAGCCACATGCAGTGAAGGAGCAGCCTCTTCTAGGCTGAGTGATCTAATCACAGAGAATGTGGCCCTTGTCTTCTTGAACTGGGGATAAAATTCCTCTCAGCATTCCCAGGGTAGTATAAGAATCTTAATGGGAAAATCATCTTTACGAAAGGGAGGGGTTCAGCTTTCTGAACGTCATATTTCAAACTCCCTGTGGACCACAGCAAAATCTTTTTCATTTCTGAAATTCTACTTCCACTCAAGCACTTTATCTAATGTGTTCCTGGACTGCAGAGCCAGGATGCCTAAAAGAAGCTCCCCTCTTTCTCTCTCCAGAATAAGGAAAATAGGAAAAATTGGAATTGTTTTTTAATTTATAGGACATAAGTATCTTAGAAAAAGATTTTTAAAGATATCTTACCGTTGTCTTTCAATGAACTTCTGTCCAATACAACTTGTTCTTTGTATAACTTCAAACTTAGAAAAGCGGACTGAAACGCCCTTCCCATTAACTTCAATGAAATGTGAGTGGGCTGTAATTATCAGAAAATGGCATAATTACCTTTTCAATACTGAAATACATCCAGGAACAAAGGAAATCCTGTCTTGTGTGAGGGTTTGGTCTTCCCTCTGGCCCTACTTCACTTACTAGCATAGATATTACCTATTGCATAGCGGCAGATTGTCAAGAAGGTGTGATTTCAGCACACAACACTTCTGTAAAAACATATAGGCTCTGTTTAATCTTCTTTTTCCTTGTCAGCAAAAAGAAAGAAATAGTTGCATGATAGATGTTGCTAGGAACATCGCGTTACTGCCCAACTCTGTCCTGCTTAATCACAGCCTCAGGAGCATTCCTGCAGTCCCATAGTAATGTCTGGCTGGAGCATGCAGAGCCTGTGGGAGCAGCAGTGGTTGGATGGATTGAAGCTCTGCTGAGATGCACACACCATGATCCTCAGCAGACTTGCCGTTCCCCAGTGCGCGGGAGGCGAGGTGGAGCTGCCAGCAGTTCTGCTTTGAAGTTTCCTCCTGGCCACAGCACTTGAGGATTAAAGTCTGCAAGAGTTTGTGGTTGTAATCGTCTGGATGTGAATCTGATTGCTTGGAAGGATTCAGTTAAATACACCGCACAATAAAAATGCATGCATAAGAGATTATTTGGGTTTCATACCATGCATAGGATTGGAGTCTAATCACGTCTTTATTGCTAACAACGTCTGATTATAATCACAGAATCACAGAATGGTTGAGGTTGGAAGGGTTCACTTGGGATCATCTAGTCCAACCTCCTGCTTCAATAACACCATCTTCATTTCACAACGACTCTTTCACAAGCTTTCTTTATGTTAGATAACACAGAGGTGTCTACACCACAAAACAGAGTTTGACGGAGAAAGCAGTGCTGAGCAAGAACTGACTTTATGTAAAGGTACTCAGATGGAGGGTTCTGATTCAGAGGACTCAGGTGGGTGGAAAGAACTGTGGTTTATATCCAATGATGTTAACAGGTCGTGAGGTTTAATGACCTAAGAAACTGAAGGCCTTGACAGAGGAGGGCCTAAGGAGTACTGTGCCCCAGTCTTTCAGCCAGATGAACACACTGATTTCTGAATTTTCTCAGGGAATATCAACATCTGGAGCTTAGATCGTCTGGCATTGACTGAATTATGGATGAAGATGACTTAAAATCAGGTTTTAGAAGAGAGATAGGCAAACACATACTCTCCAAATACACAGACTCAGATAAAAATGAAAGAAAAAAAAAGTGAATATGCTAAGAGGGCAAATATTTTCTGTACACTTGGTCGTTTCATGTAACTTTTACTTTCTAGTATCACAGAAATCAACGTACAGGTTCCACTCACACATGATCAAATATTTGTGAAGGTTTTGTCCTTTCATTCCAAATAATCTAACTTTACAAAAAGCAGCAAATGTGCCAGTCCATGTTTGACAGTCAAACCCAACTAGGCATGGACTTGCTTCAGACCTGAGTTTTTAGCTTACCACTAATGAGAAGACGGCTAGCATTTGCCATATGGGCCTTGAACTAAGGTTGCTGTTGAAACCAGATAAGAACAGAGACATGTAATCAGAGTAATGCTAAAAGTATGAAGACTTCTCTCAAGCTGGTATTGTGGGAAAAGAACAATAAATTAGGAACTTTTACTGAAGTCTGTCACTTGTGATTTTGCATCATTGCTGCTTTTACTGCTTTTCAGCTGGCATCTGCTAGAAAAAATTTTCTTACCTGCCATTTGCCCACAGTATCTTAACAAGATATAAAAATTTAATGTAATCTTTCGTTTCAAAATGATTCACCTTTTGCTTCAAGATGGTTGTGATGTCTTGATGGAAGCAAGAAACAGTCAAGCTTTCCAGGCAATACCAATCAATTAAGTTACACTAAATTATTTTAACATAGCTCCCAGTATTTATCAGGGCTTTGAGAGAATCTACAGGAAGTCAGGTTGCATAAGTACTGCAAGAAAGGACTAAGTGTTTATTTCAGCCATCCATTTTTTGAAGTAGTGGCTTTCTGGGCATGTTTTCATAAAACTTGATAGATTTGACTTTCATGTTGTATAAATTAGGCTGATTTTTTTTCTTTCCAAATTTGTGTGTTACAAACCATTCCGAGCAGAAATACAAAATCTGGGGAGGAGGGGAAGGCCGTATGATGAGGATGTTTGGGAAATATTTCAAACATTTCTATTAGAGCTTTATTTGTGGTTCACGTATTAAACCTGCACAGTCTTACATAAATATTGTGAATGCTCCCCAGAGACCACTTTATTCCTGGATTCTTTTAATCTATTGTATTCTTAATCTTCAAGCAGTGTAAAGATCATGAGGAATGTGCTTTACTTTCATGTGCTTATAATTTTCTCCATGTGAATACAAACACTGTAGTTACATGGCTATTTCACAGTTCAAGATGTTCTTAGTAGACCAGTGAAAAAGAGACAGAAAGTTTGCAGTGAAAAATAATGTTCAGTTAGCTTAAATGAACATTCTACAGAAAATCTTGGCCAGGCTGAAAGTTTTACATGTGCCTTCTAAGCTGAATCAAAGAATTGTAGGGTCTGGAAGGGACCTCTAGAGATCATCGAGTCCAACCCCCCCGCCAAAGCAGACTGCCCTAAATATTTAAAGTAGTGAGACTGAGGAAAACAAAACACATAAACTTTTCAATTGTGATGAGTAGCCACATTTTGCCACAAAAAAATCCCAGTGCAACAGAAGGAAACTTAGTCAAATCCTTAGATTCCTTGAACAACACAACAGCTGCACTTTGAATTACTGTCAGTGGGAGCTGGACACCTAAGTTATTTCAGGTGCCAAACTGCAGGAGACTAAAATTTGTTTGTCTGTGCCTTAACAGCGAACCATCACCACGAACTCTGTCCAAGGAAAATATGTGTGCAGCAGGTACAGAAATGAGTGTTTGTTCTGGGAAAGGCCAGGTCAAAGTCTGAGTAGAAGCTGGATCTTTGCAGCTGTCCTTTGCTCCAAAGGGAGCGCATTGCAGTTTGAAAACTATGTATGAAGAAAGCCATTCCTTTTCTAAACTGACAAAGTGCTGAAGTATTGTCTCAAGGGCAAATGATAAATTCTGGCTATTTACCTTCATTTAATTTGAGAGCCAAACTCATTTACTGAATTTACTATTTTATTGGCATTTAAACTACCCAGAATTAAAGTTTTAAAGATCTTAAGAAAATTAATTCCAAATCAGAAAGCTTAACTTTTACTACATTAATTTTTAAACACAACTTTCAGTTTTTGTTCTGTTTGGTAGCTTTCCACTCCATCCCTTCTGTAAATGAATGCCACTGATACCCTTCAGTGTTCCTTCCTAATCAGTACCGCTGCTAAGGTTATACTGAAAAGTTAGCCCCAAGAAACACAAACTGAACATTTAAAAAAGTCTAGTTGCATAGCTGTTGCTTCAGTCTAATATCACAGATCTCTGTTCTTCTGAGTACCAGAAAGACTTCAGAATCTGCAGATGAGTAAGCCAAGGTTTCCTTATACATGGCATATTTTTGCATAGGCTGAATAGAAGCTTATTTCAGGAGTATGTTTAAAAGCACTACGAAGCATCAACAATGCCAGATGAGAGCCAGGGCAGAGACACAACCCTCCAGCGACACCCAGAAGAGCAAACAGGTTCTTCAAACATAGCTCTCATTAGTTTTGAATCTGTCTCCTAATTGATGACATCTGCTTGTGCTACAAAATGGCAGCAGCCAAATCAAGCAATGCAGGAGGAGGCAAATATGAGGAGTATAGGAAAAAGGAAATCAGAGATTGTATCTGTTGATTTTTCTCTAAATATGGAAATTCTTATACAATAGACCATCAAATGTAATTTCCTATGTCTTGGAGGACAAGCTGTACGTTTTCTAAAATAGTTCAAAAGGTTTACAGATTCTAGTTCAGGGTGTGGAAGTGGAAGGAGGGGGCCAGAGGTGCTGTGGAGAAGAAGAATGGAGTACAGGATATCCCTCTCCTAACTCTTAAAAGAAACCCCAGAGTTGAAGAGATTTTTATGTATTGTTAGGAACTGGCCTATTATCTCAACAGGACTGGCCCTGGTGCAGGTTGATGACAAAGACATATTATTATGGTAAAACTGAAATACATCCACAGTTTTGTACATGGTAAAGGGAGGACGGTTGGACTAGATGATCTTATAGGTCCTTTCCAACTTTGTGATTCTATGATTCTATGGACAGCAGAGTGATCACTTGCCGGCTCCACCTCTGGGAGAAAATATCTGACATCAGAGCTGTGGCACTCCCCCTGTGCTGTGCAGCATCATGTGAAACACATAGGAGGAGCCAGCAATATCATAACACTCTGCCCTTTGTTGTTCTTTGTCTTCTCTGCTTGAAACTCCAGGTGTACCTTGACCTGCTCCACTGTAACCTTGCCTCTGTCTCAGAATAACATTCAAAGCTCACCTTCTTACTGGGACTGCATCCTACCCTTTATTGACCAAGAATAAATATAGCTAGTTGCTTTGTTGCTTCCAAATGCTTTTGTTGAGTGAATTCAGAAAGTGTCAAGAAAGAATTCGTTCAGTGCTTGATATTCTTCCAGAATCTGCCACTCAGTTGCAAAACTCCTAAGAAACCACTGGACTGCTTTTGGACTCTGCTAGGTCAAAGAAGAAGCTAAAAGGATTTCCAAAGTACTAAAATAACCTTTCTCCCAGTACGTGACAAGTTGTCCTTTTTCCCCCATCTGCTAATACTTGCTGAGTATGTGGTAATAGACTGGAACTGGTTATTCTTGCCTAATGTCACTAAGACATTACAGTGCTGAGAAAGTAGATGCAATTTTACAGCAAATAGTGTCAGCTAATAAGCAAAGAGCTGGCAGTAGTGGTAGGCACATTGATTCCTTCAAAAGAACAGTCCTGTGTGTGTGACTTCACTGTGTCCTCTCTGTGCTCAGTCTGGGAATCCATTTATCTCGCACAGCTTTCCAAGACTCGTGAATAAGGAGCAATCTAAAAGGTAGAGGAGACTTTACAGATTCACAGAACATGAGGGATTGAAGCTGACAGCCTGGAAGTTCAAAAGCAGTGGTATTCTCCTCCCTGATTTTGGGCTCAAACTGATTTGTACATCTGTTAAAGGGCTGGAGCTAAAATAAGCAAACAATATCATATATGTACAAAGACCAGTAGGGACAGGAAATCTCCCATACTTATTATGGTAGATAAATAAATAGATTGTAAAGTTTAGACAAATTACAAGCTGTCTGGAAAGGCAAGAAGATGGGAAAGAGAAGATGACCAGGTATTCTTTTAAGTTTTTATAAGCTATTTTTCTATGTTTGTAGGAAGATGGGAATAAGGAACTACATAACATAAATAAACCACCAACTCTGAGCATCCCTTGGATATTTTTCTGTTATTTCCAGTTGCTCTCAGGAGAAGTCATGTGAATTTGAACACATTTGAACACAACACTCTGTCATCAACAGCCTTGTGACAACTTGTGCAAGGTGAAATGTTGACTTTGTACTACCTGATGTAAAGGGAAATGGAACAAAGAGTAAGATTTCCCTACCAGATGGCTCCACTGACTTTCAGTGACTTCAAAGCTGCAGCAAGCACTTTGAAGGTGGCTGGGAAGGATTCTCAGGCTGGAGGGAGTTCCAAGTAACAGTGATACAAAGTTAGATTACCGGATTTGAATTTAACAGCAGTGGTGCCTGTAGGTAAGGAGAATCACACCTAGCTGGAGTGGGGAGAAGGTTCAATCTACTCATCAAGTCTTCCATCACAGGCAACGTACATCTCCCAGAGTTGTTTAAAGCTAAGTATAAATGAAAGAATAGAGCAAAACAAAGGTTGTGCATTTTATGCTCTAGATAATCTTGAGTAGCGTCACTATCTATTTTGTGAAGACCTGCTCTTTTAAGACTCAGAAACCTCTTTCACTCTCAGCTTACATAGTGATGTTATAGGAAACTATCGACAGAATTAGCACTTGGCCAAGAACATTCTCTGAGACACTGCATGATCTGGTCTTAAAAATCTCTAAGGAGAACATGTTTACAATTCTAAATTCCTATCTTGGTGAGAATAATTAGTATCATATGATTGCATTGCTGGAAGTGAAAATATTTAGCATGAGAAATGGCTTGGAAGAAGTAATCCAGAACTCTAACTTTGTCTTGAAATACAGAAAGAGAGAATTTCATTGCTGTAGACAAACCAGTTACGTGATTAATGCAATTATTAGATTAATAACAGGCCTTGGAAGAAAACATCAAGAAAAGAAGAAAAAGATAATGAAGAAATTTTCCCTGAAAGAGGATGCACTATTTAAAGAGAAAAAAATACATATCTTTTCACAACACAGTCTTTTAAACTCTTTTAAAATATGTGTTTTTGTGATATTCATTGGAAACACCCAGCATCATAAGGAGATGAACACCTTATCAATGCAACCTGATTCCATTCTATTATTTTGTTAGTGACAGGAAAAGGAGTAATGGCTTAAATTAGATGTTAGGAAGGAATTCTTTACAATGAGGGCATTGAGGCACTGGTGCAGGTAGTAGAAGAATCTTAAAAAAATTCCTGGCTGGGGAAAATGTCAGGGATATCACTACTGAAATCATCCATTAACCTTTTCTGTGCAAGAAAAGAATACATATGTGTTAAATATAGAAGGTAAATGACCTCTTATGATGTATTGCGCAAGATGGAGAGAGAACCTAAAAGTTCATTTTGTCTATCTTTATCTATGATACTAATAGTTTTATATTTAAATTCATTATGAAGACAAAGAATGGCATATTCTGGGCATCATGGTATACTATATCACTTCCCTATGAACAACGTTTTATCCCCATTGCTTGTGTCCTAAACCTGTAATGCTTTCACAAGTTTGGCTGAGGCCCCAGCAATATTTCATTCAACTGACACTTCTGAAGGCATATTGGAATATTTCCTTCTTAGTAATTCATTGATGCAGGCCTTCTTGTATGCCCTACAAACACAAAATGCAAATCTCTTCTTCTTAATGAACAGATCAAATGGCAACAAGACAAACAGATGCTTAGAAAGGTTTAATAGGCATTGGCAAGAGAGGAAGTAATTAGGAAATGAATAGTTACCTGTGCTCATGAATGTGCTTGAACAAAAATCAATTATACTCACTATTCTTTCACGAGAACATTTTTAGAGCATTTTAATCTTAGCAGATCAATGGTATTTAGAAAAAAAATATATCGTATTAGTTCATTTTTCTCCCAGGCTTTCACTTAACAATGGGTGACATGAAGGTTTTCCTGAGTTCAACATTTGCTTTCCAGATTTGTGAAATTCAGATAGCTTGGAGCCATGATGTAATCTTAGCCATTTCCCCCTATTCTCTATTACAGCATTTCAGAGCTGGAGGAGCATTGTGCTGTATTGATAACTCCCTTGAGAAGGCTTCAGCGTAAGCCCAGGGGGTGTGGTGATCTGAAATATGGAGAGACACAGTGATCCCCTTTGTGAGGACATCATGAAGGGGAGCAGCATTGTGTGGGCATGACATGGAAATGCTACAAGTTCTGATATCCTCGTAGCTCCTGAACACCATTGCAAGTACACCGATGTTGTTATCTCTATCAAGAAAAATAGATAATTAAATTAATTTTTAAAAAGATAAGGCAAATCCTCATTTTATTAGGCAGATGAAGAGTGCTTTGTATTTACCATACACACAAATTATATATATACATATATAAAGTACATGCAAAAGATTCTAGGACTTGTGCTCATTTACCAACCTCAACCGTTTGTCAGTAAAAGCTTGGTTATGAAATAGCAGCATGAATGAGTTACCTTTCTTTGGGATGGTCCAAGTCTGAGCTACATTTGCTTCAAGCTCTTGGCTTCTCAGTTCCACTTTTATTTTGATATGGTTCAGTTTTAGACTAGTTTTCATCGGTCAGGCATTTTGGCAGGCCATTTCAGCAGCACTGCTCAGTGCTCCCACACTGAGATGATACACAATTGTAGCTCAGTTTGCCTTTGTGCTTGGACATACCTACCGGGATTAATTTGGAATGACAGTCTTATCTTGATGGAAGGTGTTACGTATAATCTCTCTCTTTAATCGAGAAAAAAAGAAAGTATTAAGGGACTGCTTATCTCATTTGCAAATGTAAGGTCAGTGGGATTCTTCTCCTTTTCCTATAGAGGGAGCCTTGGGGACCATGTTTGACTTACACTGAGGAAGTTTCTGTACCTGCAGTTAGAGGAAATACATACCCACCTTGAATGCTATTTTGAACCACCCTCCCAAATCCCAGCTGGGGCATGAAGCTGCTTATTAAAGGCTCATTAGAACAGCCCATCTTCTTTGCTGATGAAACAAACTGAAAAAGGTCATCTGATAGTTACTTTAGATAGGTCAAGGGTCACAAGATAGGATAAAGTATAATCAACTTGTATCAGCATTCTCATGCCTAGCCTGCTATTCCCAAGCGTATTGCAAAAGACTGGAGTTTTCATAATCAGGTCACAGATGACTAAAATCAGCTACAAAGGTTAATGCTCACTGCAGCTCTTGTTCACAGTGCGTATGGATTCATAGATTATTTTCTCTGCTGTTACTGTAACAAAATGGTGATGTTCACCATGTTATTTTGGGGCATCTATCGTTGTTAGATTTCTTATCTCACCTGTGATAGTGATGGACTTAGGAACCCAGACTCTTTTTCATTTTGAAGATACAATAACTAATTCTAAGATTACATGACTCTTCCTGCAATAAAACTTTGCCTGATTTTAACACTATTTTGTAAAGTAGCCCTGACATATAATTGTCATAATGATTGTTGTGTTTCAGAAGACACCTCCTCTTGCTGTCAGCCTTTAGGAGATGCATCTATCCACCCTTTGACTCATGCAGTTGATGAAGAAACTTGTATTAAGCACAGTTCTCCGAGGATTTGTTAGCTAGTGGAGCAAACAAAGAGGAAGAGAAGCATAACAAAGCTGGAAGTATTTTACAGAAGCCTTGTTTGTTGGCTTGAAAGGGAAAGTTTTCCCTGGACAATAGTCACATACCAAGGCTATAGCTACTCTGATTACATGCTCCCTAGAACATTCATAATGATAGGCAAATTGAGTTCTTTGATGGTTCTGCCACAAACTGATGTTATTTACATTAATGACAGCTTGATAAGGAAATTAAAAGTCTCATAATTGCATCTCCATTGAACTTAGATTTTGATTTACAACTGACTGCACCAAGTTATCGTGTATGAATGCTACTACAGACAGCACATACCTGTAGCAACTTCACACACTCCATGGAGCAAGAGGAGAGCTAAGACAGCTGGTTACCTTCTGCTGTTCCATCAGGGTTGATGGAACCCTTCCCCAGCCTGCTTGAGACCCCCTAGTCACATAGACAGAACCAGACTTCAGCATTGCAGTCAGCATACCTGTGTGACAAAGGTTATGCAGACATGGTAGACAAGGCTTTAGGAAAAATGAGCAAGGGAATATAGGTCAACATGGAGGAAGCTGTGGAAAGACGTGGGGAAATGGAAAGGGGCAGTACTATTTCAGAAGTTTCTAGAAGTAAAACAGAATCTGGGATGAGAATAAGGTACTTTCTCTTATTTTCCTAGGTCTTTCCAAGCTCTAGGGTCACCTTCTCCATTGTCTCTCCATGGGCACTTATGCTTCCTCCCATCGTCACACTAAATGTCCCAGTCCATTAGCTAGTAAACCCACTTTCTCTTCAGGGGAAAAATCTCTGCTCCCCTGCTAAGCCCAGCATATCCTCCCCTGTTGATGCCACTGGGAGAAATGGAAACTGGGAGGAAAGCAGTCAGACCATGACCTGAGGTGCACCTTATTGCAAGAGCAGAAAGTTGAAGGAACAACAAGGACAAAGAGGAATGGTAAGCAGGGATTTCTGCTTCTGCTTCTGTCACAGGTATGGATTAGGCTACTATTTCCCTGTCCTGGAGTAGTTATCACCTACCCACATAACACAGGGTATTAATTTGCAACAGAAGCACAAGAGACATTTGTAAATAGTTCAACAGGAGCTACGAAGTGGAGATAATAGAAAACACTGCAAAACACTGAAGGATTCACAAAGTTACATAGTTTTGTGGGCTCTGCAGATGTTAGCCAAGCCTTTCACACTTTCAAGACACGCTTTTGTTTCTGGTAGACAATCCCAGCAGCCTGTACTCTTCAGACTAATCCAGATGAGCAGCCCTGAAACTCCAAGGGCGTGTCTTTCTCTCCCAGTTCATTTAAAGGCTCAGCATGTGGTTTGACAGTTTCCTGTAAAGGTCAAAGATACAGGTCACCAAAGAGGAACCTCTAAGAGCAAAAGCAAAAAAATTACATAAAATTAAATTTGTTTAACTTAATTCTTTTTAATTTAAAATATTTTTAAATTTCCATACACTACTTCTTTTGCTCTGAGTTGGATCTACATCATGACATTGTTCTTTTCACCATAAAGATTTTCATTTGTTCTTTTGTTACTTGTGACCGCACTGTTTGTATATATTGAAACTATACCTAACTATAGGAGACAACTGGAGTGGCAGGACTGGCTTGTTAGCAGACAGAGGAAACGGTCTGAAACCCCCTGCTTTTTCTTTGCCTTGGTGCCATGCTGTTCTGGTCACGAGGCTGTAGAAGTGTTCCTTCCTGCAGGATGTTTGAAAGGATGTCTCCATTTGAATGCACTGTAGCAATCTGAAGGCAAGCTCAGTGGCTAATAACATTATAGTAAATGTTCCCACATTCATTTCCATTCCCGAGACAAACACAAGTTTTTGTGTTTTCTTTATAGAAAAAGTAAATGGCAAATCTCCACAGCTACAGTTCTTGCTTGTAATTCTACTTCTCTTTGGGAGTAAGATTATTTTAATTCCTAGTGGCATTCTTTCTTCCCAAAATGGAGACAGTTTACACTCCTCCCTCTCCAAATGTTCCCTTAGGAACTCTGTGTACTTTCCCTTAGCTGTTCACTACATTCACTGGTTGAAAAAAAAAAGGCTCAGTTTTGCATCTGGATTTCCAATCAGTCACAGATTCATGGCTGCTTTCCCAGACAGAGAGCAATTATATGAAATCTGTAAAACCCATTACCAGAATCTCCGGAAACATCAGCTTGATCAAACAAGATTCTGTTGATTCTGTTCTTAGAATTTCTCAGCCTAAACGTTCAGAATTAAACTGGTGTTTTGTTTGCATTTAAGGAGAAATCACATCCAAGCTCACCTGCTACCTCTTTCCCTCTCCTCATTAGTATTGCTGTCCATTTTATTTTATTGCTCTTTGCTTATGTCTCCTTTCCACTTGATCTGTGAACATGCTGATCTCACTCAAGGCGTCAGGCAACCCAGCAGGGACAACTGTTAGCCTCCAGCCTTCACAGACCCATAAAACTCACAGAGCTGCTGCTTTGCATTAGCTGCTTCACTGGAAATGACAAAGTGCCTTTTGTCCCTTCATGCTTGTTAACAAGATCAGCACAAAACTGCATAGTTTAGTTAACACAACCCTGTAATGTGGACAAAATTAATAGTTTTATAGACTTGCATCTCCAAATTAAGCTGACGTGTTCTTAAATAACTTTTGGGGGAAATAAATAAATAAATAAATAAATAAATAAATAAACAAACATTTCTTGTTCTTCATGTTGCTCATGTTAATTCTCATTCTTCTCTGAATAGATTTGTGCTTCCCTGATTCACTCTCAGTGTTTTTACTTGGGATGCAGTGTACTTGAGACAAGAAAGTGTACTAAAGGATTTGGCACTTCTGTAGGTGCACAGCTAAGATAACAGTTAAATTCTGGATAACCTAACTGCCTTCATTGCTTTTCAGTGTGTTTTGTTTTGTCTATAGAAGAATGTAATACTGCTTTCCCTTTGTATTCATAGGTCTACTTCTGTTAAATAATCTTCAGGAAAAGCTACATTCAAATGATGTTCTTCTGAGTGCATTACAGAAAACAAAAGAAACAGACTCCTCTTTAAATATATCCCAAATATAAGAAGGTGGTGTCTGTGCAATGCCATGTTCTGGTTCTCTCTATTAAACCATCTCTGGGGATCTACTGGCAAGGTCTGAAAATCCTAAGTAGTCACAAAAGCCATATCAATCAATCTGCTGTAAAACAAAATTGTTCACCAAGTGTTACCAAGGCTTTCTTCTTTGTCTTGGCAGTCTAAAGCATGGAATCATGCTGTCTGTTTATGCATTAGTTTTTTTTTTTCACCTTATAGACTAGCAGCTTGGCTAGATAAAGGGACATAGGCACAGTGACATCTTGAGCATCATCAGTTTTGTCACAAGAGGCAATAAGCATCTCTTTCTCAAGTTGTCTCCAGACAGTATTTTCTTTGGGCTTTAGGGCTTGCAATAGCAATTTTTAGCACGTCTAAATTTCCTAAGCTAAAATCCAGCTAATTTCTGATCTCACTTGCACAACACCTGTTACATATCAGCAATCCAGTATTTTCAACATCAGTTCTGTTGTAACTTCTGTGGTACTACTGGTCAGTAAAAAATGATGAAAATCTACCTTCTATCCATAGCACTGCAAACAACTCTCTGGGAATGAGTTTAAGCAAACCACTTTAAATAATACTCTCAGTAACACTTCCTTACCTGGAAACGAGTGACCGTGATGAAGATCATAGTATCATAGAATCATAGAATCATGGAATCATAGAATCATAGAATCATAGAATCACCAAGGTTGGAAAAGACCTAATGATCATCCAGTCCAACTGTTCACCTATTACCAATAGCTCCCACTAATTCATGTCCCTCAACTCAACATCCAGTCGTTCCTTGAACACCCCCAGGGTCAGTGACTCCACCACCTCCCTGGGCAGTCCATTCCAGTGCCTGACCACCCTTTCTGAGAAGTAATATTTCCTAATGTCTCTTTCTAAGTTAACAAAAGCAAAGGAAGAAGTGCAAAGAGCAGTGAGGTATTTTTACAGTGATAAAAGAAGCATGAAGAAAGATACCTGGATTTCCAGCTGTGTAGTATGGCCTGATTTTTTCTTCCATCCACAAAGTTATAAAAATGGTAAATTTTTTATCTGGATTGATTGTGATGAGGATCATAAAGGCAGCATAAGGTTGAATAGTTTGGTGCTAGTAATTTAACATAAACTCAAAAATGTGCATTAGTTAAGCAGGACTATATCATGAAACATCTCTGCTTATAGTGTTTCTAAGACCATTTAGTTCCTAAATATGACTTACAGGTGGTATAATACTAATTTACTTAGTAGAGATGTGCCAAATCTCAAACCAACAAAGTAGATCTGGCTTGACAGACTGGTTAATCTGGTCCAGCTCTGCCTACTTTCTTTCCCAAAGCTCCCACAGCAATAGGAGGAGACTGCACCACAGTGTCAGACAATCTGGCCTGGTAGATGCAGCCAGTCTTGGCCACCAGCCTCACCCCACCAGGATCTCTTCCCATCAAAGTGTGACATCTGGGAGTGGGCTCAGAGAAATCACAGCTTTCTCCTGGCTTTTTTCCTAGGAGCTTCTGGGAGGCAGTCAAAGGGCCAACAAAACCAAGAAATATTCAAATGTTTTCAGAGCTGCATTTGTATAAATTGAAATCTCAAGGACATTGCAGTGCCAAGAGGAGATGAGGTGAATGACCACGCTGTGTCTGTGCACGCTGCTCCATGAAGGCTAGCTACTAATGACTCAGTATATCTACTTTATTATCATGGTTTGTATTTCATTTCAGTCTTTAATTACATTGCAGTTCACACCTGAGAAGTAATAAGACAAAATTTCAGCATTCTGTGCAGAAATGCTACAAATTGTGCCACAAAGGTGCAAACATACACCAAAAAACTTGCAGGTCACTAAATGTAACGAGGAGATAAACACATCAAAGTACATAAAAATGGGGTGGACGTAACCCTTGAAGCATGTCCTGATCATTCAAGCAGTGACAAACAATAAAAGTTATTTCTATAAAAATTTCTAGTTTAACTGGCATTTGTTTGCCTCCCTATGTATTTTCCAAGGACGTGGGAGAAATATGCAGAAAACGAACAGTTGCCAACTTTGTGGTTTTAAGAAATCGTTTGAGGCTGTAATGTTCAGCGTGATGACATCTCCCTGTGTAGGCAGTGTTGAGATATATAGCTAGAGTCAGCTTTTGTGCTCATCCAGTCCCTGCTCGGCTTTTCTATTGGCTCACAAAGCATCTTTCATGCCACTGTTGAACAGTGCACTCTGTAGGTTAGTGACATTGTGCCTGGGCTCCTCCATTCACAATCTGGCACTGTCATCACCCCATTTTATTGTCTCACATACTCAGGGGCTTCCAGCAAAACCAGCATGAGGCTGAAAAAAAAAGAATAGAAAGACGTTTTCAATAATCCATCACTAGTCTGAACAACTGCCCAGTCTTCTGAAGGAAAGGAGAAAACAAAGTGCTCTGACTGACTAATATTATTTCATATGTCTTTTGTTAAATGGCAGCATTCAGAGTCTTTTGGTGCCTTTTGAAATGTTGAGATCCCCAGATGTGATCTTCTTTCATAGACTACATTTCCCTTGGAGCAATAAGCATACAGCAGCTGTCCTCTTTCCATCCTCAAATGTTGTACCAGACTTACTGGATGGAGACTTTCCCCACTGACGCAGTGCTGTGAGAAAATAAACCATGGCACTGTGGATACTCCCATCCAGGGTACTAAAGAGAAGCAGCTGAGGGTTACAGCTTTGATAACACTACTGTAAGAACAGTTGGTTTTTATCCCTTGTGGTCTCATGAGCAGAAATTATGGCTGCTTCTCCCTTCCCTACTTATCCCATACTCCACCAAGCAGATGAGCTAAGCAACTCAAAGAAAACTGCCTTGTAAAATGTGAAATTTTGATCATGCAACAGTCTGAGATGAGGAAAATAGCATTTGTACAGTCTCCAGCACTTGAATTACTAAGATCTTTAGTCTTTCTAGTATATAGATTTGTTACATTAGGTGCCATGGAACACCTAATAGGAACAGGAACACAGACATCCATTTTTCCCTTGTCTTCCCAAATTCATTTTACATGATCCCCACAAATACTAGACAAAACCACATGCCTATCATTCAAGGCAGAATAATGAGGGTTCTCTCAAAGGGAGACAGCTGCATCCTTTGAAGAGATGTAGAAACAGAGGGAGTAGGTGTCAAGGGCACTTTTGCAGCCAAAATGCTTCCCAAGGCTCCTGTTGAGGCAGGGAGACTGTGCACCACTTCCAGCACAACAGGTACCACACCATGCCCTGCTGACTCAGGGCTGAAGATCATCTCCAGCAGCTTCTTGCTCGGCTGATGCAATCACACTGTACTTCCAAATCAGTTCAACCACTCGCCGTTCACTTTGGAGGTACTTGCAACTTAGTGTACAATACAGGATCCTTCAGTAATTTTATTTCAGATTATGAAATGCTGTATATTGGGCAATGATAAATCTACTTGAAACCTGATCGTCTTACTGTTTTCAGAACTGAAGTGTGTCTGCAAGCATATCTGAATCACACTTAAAAACTGAGGTTTTTCTACAGCCTGTTTTAGATAGGGTTAACTTATATCTCAGGAAAATCACCTCTGTATTTTCTTCTCTGCTGACTCATTCTTAAGTGTGGTTATAGTCCCATGCCATCTACATTTATACCACACAAAGAGGCTTTGACAGCAGTTCCTTTATTGTAATAAATATGACCATTTTCTGTCATTGTGTTCTCAAAAGATCACGTCATTCTTTCAGAAAACTAATAGATAGGAAAGGAAGTGGCATACAAATGTATCTGTCATCAAAACGTCTTGAGAAGTGCTCTCCAACTGGGCCCTCTTCCTCTGATCTCTCTTCCTCCTTTCTTCTGTCCTTCCCCGCTTCTGGTTTCTTTTCCACTTACGCAAGTTAGTCAAAGAATACAGACAGACCTTGAGTGTTTCTTCTCAGGAACACTTAAATATATGGAAAACTACAATGCTTCAATAAGAAAGTGAAAACTAATTCACCTTCCTTGTGAAGAGATGAAGTGCTAGATATGTGAAGGATCAGGCTGTCTTTTAGGGTCCTAATCTGCTTTCTTTTACTGTAATATATTCTCTAATCATGGTATCTGCTGGAGTCCTGGTACCTGAATACATTTATTTTGTGGGACAGCTGCTCTGAGTCCTTCTGTTCTACTTGAGAGCTTCAGTTGTACTTGACTCTTGGTGCTCTACTAACACTCCTCCAACAACATCCTTATTTTAAGTGTCATTTCAGTGTGTCACTTACATTTCTCTGTAAATTATGGGTTATTTGTCATTCAGAATGCTTCTTTTTCATCATTGCTAAAGTAGCACTAGGTGCAAGTGGGATTTTCTCCTGACATTCATTCTGAGGGCACAGAAGAAGAGAATACAGATAGCATCTGAAGAAATAAGGGCCACTCCTTCACCCACTGGATAATTTAAGTCAAGATATAGATTCCAATCTCAGTAATTCTTCACATAGATAATTTAAAAGGAGAACTTTATGAAGGAGACCATCAGAACTGTTGCCACTATATTGACAATACAGGCTACTAAGTAAACATGCATTCTGTACAGTCAGTCCAGGACATAATAAAGAAAAACATACTCCTGCCTCAAACTTACTGTTGATCCAAACACAACATTAGCCTTAATTATATGTCTACTATAATTCCTATATCGGATATTTTCTAGATCTATGGGTTAGCTAGACATTCAGATGTCTGAATGTGAATTCTTCTTTAAAAGTCATTTCAGTGATAAATTCTATGACCACCTCAGCAACATATTATTATCAAAGGAAAAAATGATTAGAGAATAAATAAATATACAGTAGATTTTTTTTCACATCCACAACAAGCACCCTCCATACTCATGCACAGTCACACACCCTGTTTTCCTACATCCAAATATTTGATGATCTTGAGAAAAAAAAAGGTATTTTACCCACAAGATATCCACTGGCATGACACATGCTTGGTATGTTTGTTGACCTTCCTACTGGAAGACACAGATCTCCAGTCTGTCTGTTCATACGTCGGTTATGACATTCCTTCCAAGTACATGTATAATTTCTCCATATGTATGCAAGCCACTCACTGACAAGGCTAGTTAGGAAATAAGCTGTCTCAGACAGTATGCCTCAAAGCTATGCTTCTACTTCATTTGGATATGAATGATGGGACTGAGGAAAAATGGAAAAAATTCTATCAGTGGAGGTAGAAATCTACCATTTTTTTATATAAACATCTGAATTTACGTCCATTATAATTAAAACTAAATTCATCCAATTCATTTGCTTAGAAAATAGAATAAATTTAGCATTAATGTTGTCAAACTGCATCCTGTGGAAATGACATTTTGACATAAAATTAAGACACCTGATTTTGCAATGGGCATTTACCCATGCTCAAGCTGTTTAATTTCCTGCAAATTCAGGAGATACCTAGCTTGTATTGTCAGTGGAGCTGGAGAGCTGTTGAACTGACTGTAGGGTGAGCTGGACCACCAAGCTCCACCACCTAAGATGACTTAAGGCTCAGCTGATCTGGCTAAACATAGGCACCCAGGGCCAACACTTACAGTAGTGCAAAAAGCAAAATAATCTCATTAATGCCCCAGGTAACATTTCCTTTGAGCACATCTAAATACTTCAACACTATAAAGCAACATTAAGTCTGAGTCCAGCAGTTTTCCTTAAAATCTGCCATATGGTTTTGAATGCATTTTAAATGCATTTGTATGATCCATCGCATCTTACTAAAAATTGGTACCTCAAAGCTACCACAAAGTAGACATTTTTTAAGATACTACCTATACTATCAGGCATACTCCTGCTGTAATAAGCCGCTGTCTCCATTTGGTAGCTTGAAATTCATTAGTATAGTAACAGGTGGTTTTAGAACATCTCAAAAAGCACCTGGCTCAGTTCACAGTGAAATCCATTTAAAACTGAAAATTATTTTAATGGCCATCAAACAGCTTTCAGCCTGTTTTGGAGTCCTGAGATGTGTCTGATCAGTTGTCCTCACTGTCATGATCAGAGAGTGAGTGTGTGGTAGCAGATAACTGTACAGAAACAAGCTCCTGATCAAAGCAGAGTTTCTTCTTACATAAGAGTTAACCAAAAGATTAAATTGAAAGATAGGACTTTTTAATCCAGGTGCTAAATTGGAAGAGAGCGACAACTCGGAAACAGAGGTATATTTTCTTTTTATTTTTTACCCCTGGAAAACAGTAGGGAAAAAGAAATCATCAAAGGAAAATGTAACCAATTCAAAATCATTGTTGCTTCAGTCTTGTAGAAGAAAGTACTTTCTCACTGGAGGAAAGAGGGCAATGTTGGCCTCTCCAGCACTCTGGACCTGTAAGGAAGACTGGATATGCAACAGTCCTGAAGCCAGGGGTTAATTTCTTTGCAGAAAGCAGTGTGCACACAAGCCTTGGTTCAGCGTAGGTACCTGGAGCCAGTGCCTCAGGTGCTGCTAAGGCCCCAGCACCTGCAACCCACTGTGCCACATTTCCTCAGGTACAACACGATCTGAGCTGATTCAAAAATAGGTACTGAGGCCTGTAATCTTTTGAAAAGAGTGACAAAAATGACAAAAGTATTTCCTAGGGTTGTCAAAGTGAAAAACAGGTATCTAAAAACCCCACACAAGGCCTCAATGGCTGGCACTTGAACTTGCAAAGCAGCAAGTCTTGCTGCAGACCTGGTGGATTTACAGCAGCAGGCAAAGGGCTCAGGACAAATCAGCTGCTGTATCTTTCCAGACCAGCTCTCCATCAAAAGCAAAACAGAGCCTGAAAATGCCTAAAGCATTATTTTTGGATGGTCTATATCACTGCACTCTCTCTGAGCTGGCACTGGCCCAGGCTCTGCTGCTTTCCCACAGGCTCCTCACAGGCTGACATCCAATGGCCGCATCCATTCCTGCTTATGTCTGCTTCAGGGTCAGCTACCTCCATTGCCTTGTCCTCCTCACACAGCAGCATCCCCAGGTGCAGGGTTAACACCAGGAAAAGCCAGCTTCCAAGTCAGTGTTTGTGTAGGCTTTGTGCTTTTCTGTTCCCAGCCAGTAATGGCTTTGCAGCAAGGAGAGAGGTAATGATGGAAACTGAGACTCCATGTCTTTTATCACACATATGCTTTGGCACTGTGGGCCAAAGTCTTTCACAACAGCATCTCAGAGCTCGGTCCACACAAGGTCACATCTCCTAAACATGGCACAGGGGCAAGAAGAAACCTGCTTTCCTCTTGCTGCCTCAGGTGGTTGGCCTACAAACACGTAACTAGGCACAAAGCACTTCAGTCATTCATCTTTAAATTGAATTTCATTTGAACTGCAGGAGGATAACATTGAAATATCTGAGTAAATAAAAACAAACATCCAAACAAACACTGTATAGCCAGGAAAGAAAGACTTTCAAGCTCTTTCAAGGACAACTGTTAGTTTGAAAGGGTTTTTTAAAGCGTGTCTCCAGAGAGACAGAATATTCTTTCCTAGACAGTAGTTGCTTCTATTATTTTTTCTAAGACTGAGGTTCTGGTATTACCATAAATTCTAACTTATAAAAAGAGAATAGACAAGCCTAATTGGCTTGAATTTGGTTTTGATTACAGAGAATACTCTGTAAAGTTGCTGTAGAAAGTAAGTTCAAATTTAATGCTGCTTATATTGCTTGGAGGCAGAAATCTGTCTGGAATCACAGACTCACTGAAGTTTTAGCTGCCTGTACTTTAAAATGCAATATTAATGGTAAATGTAAGAGATTAATATGTGAGGCTTAAAAGTATTTTTTTGAAGAAAAGAAGGTAAACCTTACTTTCATGCCTTAAAGTTCCTCCTTTTTCAAGGGAGATGGAGCACTGTAACAGGCTGCCCAGAGAGGCTGTAGAGTCTTCCTCTCTGGAGATACTCAAAACCTGCCTGGATGCTTTCCTATGCAGCCTACTCTGCTTTACCTGGGAAGTTAGACTAGATGATCTTCAGAGGTCCCTTCCAATCCCTATGATTCTATGATTCTGTGAAATTAATAAACAGAGGAACTGGTTGTCGAGGGAAAAGAAAGTCAGTATTACAAGTTCATACCAGTGCAATGGAACCTGGGAACAGGTGAAGTCATTCTGAAAACTCAGTGAAATAACAAAGGTCAGTTAGGTATAAGGTAATCCACAGTACTAGAGACTGCTTTATAGCCCTGCAGCCTGGGTTTAGTGCTTCGAATCAAACACAGATCTGTTGTAGGAAAAGGTTACTGGCATTCTATAACAGCTCTTCTCTCATCCCTAAGCTGGCTGTCTTTGTTTTTCTCCCATTTTACACCATAAATGAGATTACATAAAATTACAACCGCATTTTGTACAGATTCAGAAAGCCAGTGACAGCTGGAGGGCTTCATGTATGAAGAAAGAGCTTGAGAAGTTGCCTTTGCAGCTCTCAGTCAAAGCACAGTGTCTGGAAAAGAAGTACAGACAGATTCACCTGCTCACTGCGAATGTTTTGTGTTTTCTTATGGCAGCACCTTAAAGATGTGATTTGTCCTTGACAGGCCATGCGTTACATAAAACACAGCTTTCAGATTAGAAGAATCTGTCCTGCCCAACTTTTGTGGAATTTATGAGGGAAGATGAAAGCTATTAGGAACAATAGAAATATTCAAAGAAGCAAAGATTCGAGTTTGAAGAAACCTTCTGGAAGTCTTACACGTGACAAGTCTACACTGTAAACGACATTTTTCTTTCACAGTGGAACACACAATTCAGTAATTCAGCCCCCTCCATCCTAGCGCATTAGAAGCCAGCACTGCTTGTTCCATTCATCCAGAAGTGCGCACTCTCAGAAACTGGGAACAGAGAATTTCCTAGTGGGCCGCCTGGATAATAATAGTAATCTGTTTCCTTCTGAGTCTACTGTAAGGCCATTAATTCACCTTCAGAGATGGTGATATTCATAAATTTATAGTGTTCTCTAATGGAAAAATGAGTCTTTCCCGGTGTTTATCAGAGAGCAGTTGCTGGATTGTGCAGATCATCTAAGAAATACTGTGCCTCTTGTGCAGACCTTAAGCAGGAAATGCTATTGAGTTTTGTAATGCCTAGGGGAGCACTGAGCAGGTTGCACTTGATATAAGCTATCATGACTTATCTCTTACATTATGATTGTTCCTAGCTACAAAACCTCCACTCCCTCTGGTAAATTGTTCTCTGGGAAGAAAGTGTTAAAGGCTGTTGTTTCTTAGTTTGGCCCCAGCCTAGCCAGCGCTATGGAAGACAATTCTTACAGTGTCCTACCTGCTGCCAGAATAACAACACATCAAATCTAGATGTATGCAAATGGAGTCACCATCCTGGACTTTTCAAGACCCAGCCAGGAGCAGAGCTGCAGCTGACCTGATGTAGTGATAGACTTGCCTCAAGCAGTGTTTTTGACAAAATGACCTCCTGAAGTACATTCCAGCCAACAGTTTTGTGAAGCTATGGAATATATACAAAACTTTGAGCATTTAGAACATAACTTTGTTTACATTTCAGTAGAACTGATCTTGTAACTGATCAAAAAATGCTGTATTTAATGAAGTTGGTGCTATTCCACCAGTGTGTCCAGGACCTGGACATTTTCACGTTGTACTTCTATAGCTTGCCTATCCATTCCATGGATTGCAGAGTGCTTTTGATTTCAAAATAGGAAAATGGAACAGCAACAAGTCAATACGATCCCTCCCACACAAAGAACATGCAATTGGCTTTAGTTGCTGGGATGACCTGAAAACAGAGGGCTATAGTATCACAGGAGCTGGTGACAGAAATTAAAGCCTGGAGGTGAAACTTCCAACATTCTGCATACAGCACAAACCCTTCAAAGGACAGCAAAATAATGACTTACTTCTGATTAAACAGCCTCCTTTGCTTCATTGGATGAAAAGTATTTTGAAGTGTGAAAAAACTTTCAAAACTTCTTGTTTTGATTATTTTCAGATAAGAAGGACTGTTTGATGTGGAGTCTTAACAGAGGCAACAACTATATCAGAACTGAAAGGGGAAAAAAATGGCAAGTAAGTAAATAAATAAATAAACAAAATAAAAGGGGTATGTTTTCATGTTTAGCACTTTCAGAGCAGTTTGTAGGTCCAGAGAACCTCATCACTGAGGGAGCTGGTGCAAAGTGTCTCCTGAAAGATAATATAGAGTCATGGAATCATAAAATCATCATAGAATCATACAATTTTTTGAGTTTGAAGGATACTTCCACTGTCAGAGAGAGCAGAGCTCAGCGTTGCTCCTCTGCTCCCCTCATAAGAAGATATAGGTCACCATGAGACTTCCTCTCAGCCTCTTCTTCTCAGGGCTGAACAAAACCAGGGATCTCAGCCTACCTTCATACAACTTTCCTTCTAGATCCTTCACTTTCATGAACTAGTCATGGACCAGCAGTGTGTGCTTGTAGCCCAGAAGGCTGACTATATCCTGGACTGTGTTAAAAAAGGGGTGGCCATGAGGGAAAGGGAGGTGATTGTCTCCCTCTACTCAGCTCTTGTGAGGTGCCATCTGGAGTACTGCATCCAGGCCTGGGGCTCCCAGTACAAGAATAATATGGAACTCTTGGAGTGGGTCCAGAGGGGGGCCACTAAGATGATCAGAGGGCCGGAGTACCTCTCCTATGAGGAAAGGTTGAGGGAACTGGGCTTGTTTAGCTTGGAGGAGAGAAGGCCTTCCAATATTAGAAGGGAAGGTATAGACAGGAGGGGGGGGGGAGGTGACTGTTTACAAGGGTGGATAGTGATAGGACAAAGGGCAATGAACTGAGACAGGGGAGGTTTAGCTTAGATATTAGGAGGAAGTTTTCACACAGAGGTTGGTGAAGCACTGGAACATTTTGCCCAAGGAGGCTGTGGATGCCCCATCCCTGGAGGCATTCAAGGCCAGGCTGGATGTGGCTCTGGGCAGCCTGGTCTGGTGGTTGGTGAACCTGCACATAGCAGGGGGTTGAAACTAGATGATATCCAGAACCATATGATTCTATGGTTCTATCTTTGTAAACCTCCTTTGGATGCTCTCTCATAATTTTATGTCCTTATGTTGTGGGCACCCAGAACTGCAGACAGAGCTTGACATGAGAGATTGACAGCACAGAGTATAGTGGGACTATCCCTTCTTTTGTCCAGCGGGCAGTGCTGGGCCGGATGCACCTCAGGGTACATTTGGCCCTTTTGTCAGCCAGGTCACTGTGCTGACTCAGCTTCAACTTACCATTAATCCGAACCTCCAGCTCTCTTTTCACAGGGCTGATATTCAGCCATTCATCCCCAAGTCTATAAATACATTCAAGGTAGCCCTGTCCCAGGTGTAAAATTTGACACTTGCTCTTGTTAAACTTCATGTGGTTTGTGATTGCCCAAACCTCTAATTTGTCAAGATCTCTCTGTAAGGCCTCTCTACCCCTGAGGGAGTCAACAACTCCACCCAGTTTAGTGTTGTCCACAAACTTACTTACCAGATTGTGGACAACTTATTTACCCTCAAGTCACTTATCGAAGTCATTGATGAAAACATTAAAGAGAGCTAACTTTAAAGTAGGGCGCTGCAGAACCCCACCTGGTCAGCAGCTGGATGTAACTCCATTTACTATAATCCTTTAAGCCCAATCCATCAGCTGTTTGTTCATCCATTATCCACATTATATTTTTGTCTAGCTGTATGCTGGGCATTTTGTCCAGAAGGAATCTTTAAGAAATAGTAAATAGTTTAGGCTTGGCTGTGAGTTTATTGATACTTTAGCCATGGTCCTCAAACACAAGGCTCCAAGGGTCCCAGAGCCCATCATTACTGGTGTTGAAGGCAAAGGCAAAGAAGGCATTAAACAACCAGTACAGATGAAGGGAAAAGCTAAAAAGATGAAAACTCTCTTAGTCTTTAGGATTTGAATCTCAGGGACAAACAAGCAGAGTATGTTCATTGCCACTTGACACATTAATGTTTTAGTGAGCTAATAGACAGTAGATGGCATTTAAGGCAGGAATGAAGAAGGTATGAGTTTATTTAATTTTAATCCAGATTAGTGGGAGGAAGTGATTAGCATAGTTTTGAAAACACATTAATGAGTTTCTCCCCTTCTCACAGCCTCTTTCCTCCTTCTCTGACCCCATCCATTCAGCATGTTAAATATTCCTATGAGTACCTATGAAGCAGAGAAATATTATCATGGCATCTTTCAGATGACAAAGAAAAGCATGGAGTTTACAGCCAAAAGTTAAGAGACACGTAAGCACATGGCTTTAAAGATCTATGCATAACTAACTGTACTTGCTCAAAGCAACACAGAACACTGATGCGTGTCTTGTTGTCTTGCTCACTAATCACTCTAATATCATTTTTCTCTATTATTTTTCTCAGCAGATGGATGGAATTAAGTCACCCTCAATAGCTGAAAGCACTTGCTCATTTGTCTGTTAAGATGTTAATAATAATTTAGCCCTGTCACAGCCACGTACTGTAGTCCTCTTTGATTTATGTGGAGATTAATATTGTGGAGAATATAAAATACTATTGCGGAAATTCTTTCTTCAGGAAGGTTTCTGATATTTATAGACTAAACTCGTATCAAGTTTTATGAAAATATTATTTCAGTTTTCAGTCAGTACAACCAAACGCAAATCTATTTGAAATACAACTGACTTCTAAATGAAAGAGGGAGAAGAACGAACCCGAAGAATAAATCTATCATTATCATGTGCTGTTTGTGGTGGTTTTTTTTCTATTATCCAGTAAAGAGAGAAAATGTGCTGAGAGAAATATGTTGCTTAATAGGAAAGTAACTTCTTCTGTACAATGTTTAGTTGAATACATGAGAATCACTGGTAGTGGAATGTAGAATTGCTATTGCACACTGGATTGTTCTATAGTCATTTTTTATTTTTGTGCAATTTATTTGCAATAGGAAATATGTTTGCAGTGCATTGAGAAATCCATATCTGACATTATGTTGGCTCTTTTTCAGTACATACTTCTTTTCTAAAAGCAAATCAGAAACCTGTGCACAAACTTTACACTGCATTGTTCCCCAAGGCAAAAAGTCAAGAGGGTTCCAAACTGAAACTCCCTGCAGAATTCAGGGCACAGATTAAATGTTGTTTTTCTTATTGCACAGAATTTCAGTGACCCATCATTTACATTATTTTTATACCAGTATACGTCACCTATTTACTACCGGCTCAAGGATCTGTCTATCTGACAGTACCATGACTGCCCTTTGTTACTCAAATCTCATTTAGTCTTCTACTTGAATTACTATTTAATTTTCATTCTACAAGATAGATATAGACTTACTTCTATTTTTTCCAAATCAATTTCCAGAAAATCTCATTCAACAATTATCTGAAGAGGAAATGTGAAATTCTGAAGCTTAGAAAATGCACTCTATCTTTTCAGTGCATCAGGCAGACAATCTTTCTAAGCCTCCTTTATGTGTATTTCCTTATACCTTTCCGTATCATCTTTTTCTCTGTGCTACTTTCTTTTTATTACTTTCACTCATTTTCTGAAATGTATCTTACTTGTTAATTCTTTTTATTTATTTAATTATTTATTTTTTCCAGGCACCTTGTTACAAGTTCTTAAAAAAGCAGACATGCCTCTGGAAACTCCATTACTGGAGGTGCCAGCTGAACCTAAATTTGGCCCCTGATGCCTTATTAACATCTGGTGCCATCTTCAATGTCAAACCTTTTCTAGCTCCTTCATCAATGTCCATCTCAACACTACTTTCACTCAGTGTTGCTAATGTGTGGCTATGACATATAGAATAATAGAATCATAGGACATCCCATGTGTGATAGGCATCCCACGTGTGTTATCTCAGCATGAAAAATAATACGGAATCACAGCTTAATTAGACCTGGAGGGTCTTAGGGAAGCTGCAGCCCAAGCCTGGACTCAAAGCAAAAGCAGGTCTCTGTTGAGACAAGGCAGCTTAAACCTTCACCTAGTCAAGGCATCAAAATCTCCAGGTTCAGAGAGCTCAAGGTTCTCTGGAAAATCTCTTACATGTTGTGGCTGTCCTCAGAGAAAATATTTTTGCAGTAAGGCACCCTCTTGTTTCTGTTTATGACCACTGAACCTCATCCCACACTGCAGATCACTATGGAGTCCGGTTCCCTCCTCTTGGGTATTGTAAGGCTGCACCTGAAGCTTCCTTTCTCCCAGCTGAATGTGGTTGAATGTGCTGGGAAGTGCACAAGGTGTGGGATTCAGCTTACTTAAGTGTCATCTTCAAAAACTTGAGTATCTCGGAGAAGCGTGTTGCCCAGGGCAACATCATCAGTGGGAAAGAGAGGCATATTCTTAACAAAATTCCTCTTATAAATTAGGTGCAAGGGAGGTAGAATAAACCAGCCTGTGCAAAAGTCAAAGATTTCCTACTAACAAAAGAAATAACCTTTCTACTCTGCTTAATGAAGGCTAGCTTTGAAATGGCAGACCTCAGGTGCAGTGAGCCTTGATGGCAGGGGACATAGACCATGCGCTTTGGTCTTTGGCTGCTGTGTTTGTGTGGCACTGGCCAAGAAACAGCATCTCTTCATCCTACTTTTCCTCTTTTAGAAGAGAGAGCAATGACTGATGAGAGCATTTTACCAAGGCTTTTGATTTTCATGGGCGAAAAGTGCCATCTGATCGGAAAGGAATTGCTTATGCGCAAAGCCATAGGAGAATAAATTAGTGGGCAGAAAACATAATCCTTTTAAGTGGCACACCCCAGTGGTGACAAAATGCAATGTTCTTTTTTTCCTTTCTTGCCTGGGAAATGTCTGCTCTGCACAGACAAGTAGCCTACAAAAATCTTTCTTTGTTGCAAAGACACTCTGAAAACATAATGTAAAGGCAGAAGAAAGCTGGCACCTCCTTAATCTTATCTCTGTAATTGCACCTATTATGGTTTAGGACACACCTTCATCTAAATACAGGTGAAGTTTCAAATCTTTCTGAATCAATCTGATTTTTTATTTAAATGTTGTTGTAAGAAAATGATTCAACATTGTAATTACCTCCAGCCATAATTGATTGTTTCTGATTACACAGTAGGTTATTAAAAAAACATTATCTGGAATTGGACTTTACCTTTAAACACAGTTTAGATTATTGCAACAATACACAAAGTGTAATGTCATAAATGCGAAGCAGGTGGCTACTTAATAACAGTTAGGAACATTCAGCATTCATTCTAAACAGTCCATTTGAGACCAAATTATCTGTCTTACACAAATGATTAATTTGACCGGTAGTGCACTGTGCAGTATGATTAATGAGCATGATGCTGTTTCATTAAGCAATAACTCACAGCTATGTGGTGACGTCAGTCTTTATCTTTGAGTGAGTGGTCTTTACTTCCTCCAGTATTATGTACCCTGTGGTGGCTGCTGCTCTACACAGGGAACTGAGGGCAGCTCTGAGCTCTGCTGTCCGTGACAGCAACGGGGCCCAAGGGAAGACAGAACATGTTCATTAATCAGCACAATATATGGTGGTGCAGCAAAAGAGCAGTATATGTGTATGCGGATGCACTGTGTGGTGATGGAGTGCTGGGACTGATTTTTCAGAAGGAAAGAACATTTAGACATGGAAAGGTCCACCTGCAATTAAAAGAAAAGAAAAAGTGATTTTATAGAGTTAAAGAAAAGAAATCTAACAAACATGTTTTGTAACGTTTGAAAATGTGAAATATAGTTTCCAAGAAAGGTCAGTGTCTCAGGCTCCCAGAGTCAGCCAGCAGTGTGCTCTGAGTCTCACTGGGAAGCTGAGAATATATCCTCTCAGATAGTGTAGAACTCATACTGCTAGACAGGAATGATTGATGAGTTTATAAGCAGACAGATGGGAATAAGGGTGCAGAAAAGAGGAAGATATGTCTCATTAGTGGCACAGATTACTCCATTTGAGTTTGAAAGTCATCTAAATTTAACCTGAGTGTTGTTCTGTTCCTTCACCCTAAGTTCTTCAGGGTGGAACTCTTTCTGTGTTCAACTTCTGCACATCCTGTTTCGCCAGCATACTTTCTGGTATTAGATGTACTCTGTTGATCCTTCATATGACATCCAATGGATTATTTTTCAATTTTTAGCTGAATTAAGGCATTTCAGTGAGAGACATAATTCCCTTGTACTCCAAATGTTTGACATGAAGCACTACAGAGCTGCCCAAGAAGCATCAGCATGACACAGCCAAATTATTTTATTATCATCATTAGATCCAGGAACACCCATGTTTAGAGCAAGTCTACGTCCCACTTCTTGCCAGACTCCATAAAAATAAGGAAACTATCAGATCTCCAGGATTATATTTGAGAGTATTTTATAGTTTAGATGTGAGTACTTGTGACATCTAGTGGTCCTGGGAAAAAATGCAAATATTTTAGAGGAAAAGGAAATGGTGGGCATGTAGGGGAGAGGAAGGAGGGATCCAGTATCACCTGCTGGAAGATAGTTAATATTTAAGAAAAAAGATTAAAAAGATGCTCCTGAGCAAATTTCTTCTCTGGATATGCTGCACATCTGTCTGAGACAGAGGCTCTTTGTACCTAATAACATAAGCAATGGAAAAGTTAAGCTCTATGAAAACTTATGAGGTGGGGTAAGATTGGATGGTTATGGGTGGTTGGGTAAGACGCTTAGGCTTAAATCCTGTTTGTGACAAAGGAAGTGAGCACAGAAGCTGTGGGTGATGGCATCAAATTTGCATTACAGGGACAACACAAAGACACACCTGGGATAGATCAGTTCCAATGATTCATGCAATCTCACATCATGAAAGGAGGAGGGTGAGGGGTGTTGGGAGGAATATAGTTTCACAGAATCACAGAATTGTAGGGGTTGGAAGGGACCTCTAGAGATCATCAAGTCCAACCCCCCTGCCAAAGCAGGCTCCCTACACCATGTCACACAGGTAGGTGTCCAGGTGGGTCTTAAATATCTCCAGAGAAGGAGACTCCACCACCTCCCTGGGCAGCCTGTTCCAGTGCTCCATCACCCTCACTGTAAAGAAGTTCTTCTGCACATTCGTGCGGAACTTCCTATGCTGTAAAGGACAGCATAGGAATACAGCATTGGAATATAGTTTACTGTGGGCTCTGTACAAAGTCATCCATTAAATGAAACACATTAAATGTACCACCACCCAAGACTTTCCCTATAATCAACCAAAAAACATGGATGATTCCCAGGCTGTAGATTCAGACCTTAGGTGCTCTAAACTGCTTTGACATCCTTAACAAGATCCCTTGCATTATGTGAACTCTGTAAAAAGAAGATCAAGAGAACACCTGTCTGATACACATCAAGTCTATTGGGAGTCATGGAAAGATGCAATGACTAGGCAGCATAAAATGTGCTAGCTGGCTACCCGGGAGCCTGAACCTAGAAAGCCACAGCCTGCTTACTTCTGCAAAGCATGGCTTTTCACCATTCATCCAGGCTAGTGACTCAAGCATGCAAAATGTCTTGTTCCTTCTATGTTGGAGATTCCTGGAAGAAAACTGCTTTTGACGATGGAGATAACCACGTGATATCTTTGAGCAGTCACTAGCAGAAATCAAAACAGTTGAATGCATAATTGTGCAAACCTTTCCCAGAGACAAGTAAAATAATAATAGAAGACTGATAATTCCTATGCAGTTGTCTCTTAACTCAAACTACTCATCTGAAGGTGTTTAAAAAGGGATAACATAAAACAAAGCCAGTATATTTCATAGCTAAGCAAGTTTGCACAGCTAGATAACAGACCTATTAAAACAGTGCTTATACATATACATTTATATATGCATGGCTTGTATATACTTAGTGTGACTCATGAATTGGAGTACGTGGTGTGATTCACACAGCTTCTGTGAGATTCGTCAGGTAATGAGTTTGTGTGTACCTCCTCTTATAGCATGGCTTCAAGCGTTGCACTGCATGAATGTATGTCTCTGGAAGACAACAAAATACATTTGCAATGGACTTTGCATCTGACTGATTACTGCACAAACTCTGCCATCTGGTATTTCCAGGTCATGTCTGCCCCCCATCACTGCCTCTGCAGGAGCAGAACCCAGCTGGGTGCTTCAGGTTAGGTTAGGTGAGATGTATCTGACTCCAGTGTAACACAGGTGTCGTAACTCCCATCAGATGCTATGGCTATATTTCCCAATTAAAGGATAAAGCTTAAATGCAAGTAACTGCAAGATTTAAGTCTCTAGAAGAAGTATTAGAGCAAGACATCCTATGCCACTCCCAAAGCTACACTCAGACTTTGCAAAGTCATTTTCCCTGAACTGCTTAGGTCCAGTTTCTTGCCTGACAAACCATTGTTAGGCGTCCTTTGTAGAAGGCTGTAAGAGAAATAAATGTGTTTTGTGAGACTGCTTCTACAACAATGGCAGGAAGAAAACAGATCTCCCATGGTAACCAAGGTGTAGGCTGTATGCCATCAGTTATAGGAGTAAATACTCGTCATATGGAAAAGTAATACATCTGGTGGTGGGAGTAAAACTATTCAGGATTCAGTTAAAAATGGAAACTGGATTGATTCTGTTCACTCAGTACCACACTCTCATTTTCCCATGTGAACGAACCCTCAGGCTTGCAGGGAAGCCAAGAAATTATGACCTGTTGGGTCAGCAGAGAATCACAGTTGCTTTATAGAGAGGGCACAGCACCACCAGCGATGGGGTCAGCCTCATCATGCTGCTGTGATATAACTCAAGTCCAACTACACTCTGCCTTATAGAGGTGCAGACTAAACAGAACCTGGAGAAGTAATCATTTTGATTCTAAGATCTTAACAGTCCATGTTTATTATCAGCAATGCAGATAGCAGATGGTCAGATGGAGTTGTCCTGTATGCAGAGGCAGAGCCTGTAGGGAAGGTGAAATATAAACCGTGGAATGAGAAACTCAAGAGACGGATTTGCCACCAAAGGTCCACTTGTTAACAGTGGCAAGAAGACCTTAATGTGAATGTTGGCACTCGTATCTACTTATATGATGGAGACCAGGGCTTGCTGAACATTCATCTCAGTAAAGACCAAGCAGTGGATATTTGTTAGCACAGTGAGGCAGTGAGTGGCAGGTTTCAGCAGTGGTGGCAGAGGTGTGAAAGAAAAGCCGCGTTTCAGACAGCAATGCAGATTTTTATGAGTGCAGCATGGAGGCTCTTGTTCCTTGCTGGCAAAAGGGCATAGATAATACTGGTGACTATGTTGAAAAATGGTGTTTTGTAGCTAATTTGCTCAGTCAAACAGTGTTTTGTTTCAGTCAAACCTATATACGTAGTACAAATACCCTGACCACTGTCACTGCTTTCTATTCACTGATATGAAGTAACTGTATAGGCATGATCAACAATATTGTATAATGTTTTATTGCTGTTTTCTTCTGAAAATGTTCCAATAAGCATTAAACTAAAAAAAAGAGAGGCATTAGATCTTAAAGTATTTTTCTGTGTTTACATGTAATCACAACATTACTGAAGTTATCAATGAAATGTTATTGTAAAATGCAACTGAATATCTTCCCCAGTAATATCTGTTGACACTATTCAAGGCCAATAAACAGTGTAAGGAAAATATTTTCTCCATGATGCTGTGGTTGAATAGCACTAAGAAATTAACATGTATTTTGGTCTCTACTGCATTTCCACACATTATTTATAGGTTTTATTCCAAAAATAATATAGTGACAGTGTAATAAAACCATACTGGTAATGGTGATTTCCCATTTTGGTTGTGTATATTAGCCCAATTGACCCATCAGAATAAATAAGTAAATAGACAAAACTAGCAGCATTAACTTTTTGATCAAACTGTATTCCCAGTGAACTCTATTGTCAACACGAGTATTACAAAAGTCAAAAAGGATCTTATAAAGAGTCAATAACATGTCTTAAAATCAATCATTTATTCTTGATCCCTCATTTTAGCTTTCAGTTACTAAAGCCCAATCCAAACCTACTGAAGCAAGTACAAAGACTTCTGTTGGCATATAAGGCTGTCACTTCATAAGACGGCATCAGTGCCTCACTGATAAACATGCTTAGTCCTTGATCTCAGTAGGAATCCAGCTCAGTGTGTGTCAGCCTGAAAGCAACAATTAACTCCTTAGTAAAATCTGTAGAATATGTTTTGAGAAAGTGATAATGTTCTCCTGAAATGTAAATAAAAGTGGAACGGGAGCAGAGAAATCTCTCAATGTGGAGCAAAATATTGGATTTATGAAGGTCATGGAAGTGGAACAAAAACTCAAGTGACAAAGTTAAAAGCTAGGATATAGCTGTGTACGGCATCCTTTCTTTTCAGTGTGTTGACTACACCATGCAGCTTGGTGTTATTAGCCCTTGATCAGGGCACACTCAATGCAACTGTCTGTGTCACTGACAAAGATTATATACAGTTCTGGTCTCTGTACCAGCTCCTGAGGAACGCCACTTGTCACTGGTCTCCACCTAGACACTGGTCCATTGACTGCAACTCACCAATTCCTTTATCCACCAAGTCTGCCATCTTTCAAATCTATATCTCTTCTACTTTCAGATTGTTTACTTCATTTGATTATCATAAACCACAATCAGATGATAGCATCATTGTCACTACTAAAAATTAACTCAGTTCAGTAAAGAATCCATTTTTGGGAAAGCACATTTACCTTCTTTCCTAGGTCAGGGCTAAATGTTGGAGAAAACTGTGCTTAATAAAATGTCAGCACAAGCATAGGAGCAAAGTACACATGGTCTATCTGCTGTGGCAGCACGTAATTACCTTTTCATATGCAGGTCTGCATATTTCTCCCAGGATTCAGATGATAACAGTGGAATAGTTAAACTTTTCAGTTATCTAAATCTGGGGTTGATGTTGCTCAACCATACATATAGTGGGTGAAAATCCAACTATCAGCAAGACTACCACTGGATACCATTGCTGGACACTCAGTGTTCCTCATTCTCTCAGTGGTGACAAACAGGAAGAAAAAGCCACGGGGAAAAAATAAGGCAGTAGAGGGAGAGAGAGAGAGAGAGAGAAAGAAAGAAAGAGAAAGAGAAGCTGGACAAGATGCTGCTGTATTTATTACTACCTTTATTAACTCCTTCTGGGCATTCAGAATCTAAATCAAAGTAACCTGATAATCCTAACATGAAAAAAGAATAATCGCTATGAAGAAATCAAACACCCAGAGAGGCTCAGATAAGTACAAACTGTGGTGTGGAAATACATGACAAAGGGAAAGGACTGAGGCATCTGTGGTTTCTTAAACCACTTTTTTTAAATGGGAAGGGGGTGGATTTATGCTAGATATTAGGAATTCCTTCTTTGCTGTGAGGGTGGTGAGACACTGGAACAGGTTGCCCAGTGAGGCTGCAGATGCTCCCTCCCTGTAAACACTCAAGGCCAGGCTGAATTGGGCTGTAAGCAACCTGGTCTGGCATGAGGTGTCCCTGCCAATTGGAACCAGGCGATCTTAGAGGTCCCTTCCAATCTAAATCATTCTACTGTTCTATGAAAAGCTGTACAAAGCCAGGTGGTTTAGGAGAATGAGTAAAGATGAGTAATAAAAGGTACTGATAGCAAATCCCAGTATTAATTACAGCTTTATACATTTTGAAGAGGAAAAGCATTAATAATAACTTATTTTCACTCTGCAATAAAATGGGAATACTTCCTACTCCTACTTCTCTGGGTTACCTATGCAATTAAATTGCAAAACCATAACAAAGGCCTAGCTGTGTTTCTAGTGTAAGAACCTTAAGGTTCCCTTGACTCAAGTTTCCACGCAGCTAGAGAGTCCACATAATCCAGATGTTTCTAGAAACTCCATTTGATCTCAGTTCAAGGATGCTGTTGAGGTCAGGAGTCGCAGGTTGCTCTAATCTTTATGATTTCACATCTGCTATTCGCCATATATGACAATATAGCATATGCTCAGAAGACATCAAACCACAGCATGACATGCCCCTGGGCTGTGCTGCAGCAAACTCTTTCCTCATGTCACTGTGTACCACAAGCCCAGACTGAAATCTGTGCTTGGACCCTCAGTTTTCTGTTTGACACTTCACTGCACAATAATATGAGCTGTACCCTTAGAGACAAAAGCACTTTTCTGAAGGTAGACTCGTTAATTTATAACTTCCAAGAGGATCAAGTTCTATACACGTGGAAGCAAATGAGCAGTTCTAGATATGTAGTTAACACGATCCTCAGAGTAGAACATTTCTCTTCTGGTGTTTAATTTGGGAATGTACATCTGTGATTAATGATAAACATTTTATTTTTAACTCTTAATCATAATATTTGGGGTTCAGTCAATTTTTGCGGGTCATTATTTAGCTTGCACATATTACATTTGTTACTGAAGCTTTATGTTTATTCTGAGACTACAACTGACTTTACCTGCAAATACGTCCAGAGTGCAACTAAGAACATCTGATAGAGATAATTATTTTGGAAACATTTTCACTGGAAAGGAAATTAAATTCACTCTTGGGAGTGTGGGCTCTAATAGTGTTTCCTTTTCCTCTGAAATAATAGCATAAAATAAAACCATTCTGGGAAGTGTCAACAAAATCTTAATTTGATGCATAAGGGCTGAAAAGCCAAAGCCAGACAAGGAGAATCATGGGACAAAATTTGTTTACACAGATGCTGGACTGTCTCCAAAATAGTTCTAAGTCCTCTCAGGGCTGAACAATGGGACTGAAACAAGGCATCAAAGAACAAGTAATATATGTTAAGTTGCTCCCGTTTGCTCTCACACCATGTGGGATTTTTTCCCCTACAAGTACACATAGTCAGTGCAGTGTACATTTTTTCTAAAGCCTTAATTGTGTAACCATGCAATCAGGGAAGGAGTTGACAACAAAGGATTGATCAGAGTCGGCCTGCCTTCCTGCTTTTATATTTGCACAACAGCTTCAGGTAGAATCCAAGCTGTTGCTTCATAAAGAAATAATGATTTTTTGGATGTAAAATCTGCAGGTGTCTGAGCTGGAGATTAACTCCCCTACAGCCAGAACCAGCACAGGCTGACACCATGAGCTAAGTTGAAATGGAGCACTTTACTTCTTTACATCTTCTGAGTTGAAGAGTTGCTTTGAATGAACAACTTTACAGTCAATAAAATATATTAGATTGAAATAAGTTAAGAGTTTATTGTTTATACTCACTGGACTATACTAGATTTTTGGTTATAACTTGAAAGAAATTGAGTACCTATTCAATGACTTATTTTCTTTTAGAATGTTTGATTCACAGTTAATATTGTTGAAGTAGTCACTGGCACAGCAAAATGGTCTTCCTACATTTGACCTCCACACTTGAAAAAATAATCACTGCCTTTTCTTAGGACAGCTGACAGCTAACATTGGGACCGTAACCTCTGAAAACTTAGATTTCCCATCACTTACTTTGTTTTGTTAAAAAACTTTGATCTGGAGTGCATACATATGGTGGAGGGGGTGGGGGAGGAGGAAAAGGAAAGGCCAGTATTAATCGTAGAGAGAGCAGGCAGAGTAGGATACTTAAATAAAGTAGGATTCTGAAATAGAACCAGACCATAATAGGGAAATCTTTGATTATCTGAGAACTGTATAGAGCCAGTACCCTCAACTCAAAACATTGGACCATCTCATTAGTGTTCCTGGGAAGCTCAGATAATGTATTTCCTTAACATGGCAGAATAACAGCTCTGAATTGCTAAAAAGCTTAATTTTACACCCCTTTTCAAAACTACCACCTCAAAACCCTCAAAAATATATATTGGGGAGAAAAAAAATAAAAAATTGTTGTAACTACATAATCATCTAGTCTAATACAGATGGGTTGCATATATGTATATATGGTAGTTCCGGGTCATAGTATGTTTACATTGAAGTCACAAGCAATAGAGGCTGAAGCTAACTTCAGAATAAAGCAAACAAATACTTAAGCCTAAGTAGGGAAATTAGTTCTAAAGAATTCTGGTTTCCTGTTGATCTATGTCTTCCAGCTGCTTAGCTTTCATATCTGAAGTAGCTTATGCGTGCTGAAAAAGCTTATGTTGTTTTTCTTCTATTTAATGTTAAACTGCGACTTCCGTGTGAAGTCTTTCCATCATCAAGGCACTTTAATGGCCAATCTCCTTTATCAGGCCTCTTATTTGCATGACATTTGTAGAAGATTTATTATCCTTGGGACCTCTAGCCTCTACTTCACATGTGGCTGAAATCAGAGGCAGGGAAACTCACACACATACACATATACAAGCCCTGTTTCCATAGGAAATCACTCTAAAAAGATTCTCTTCTGCCTTTTGTTTTACAAGAAATGATCTCACCATAATCAGAACGGATGTCCTATAAAAGATATTGCATGCTTTTCCCATTCAAATGAAAGATAAACAGTTAACAGTACAGAGTAAACAAGCAGCAGAAAGTGATAGACCAGTGACCACTGGGAAGGTGTAATGCCCCACTCAAAACAGCAGTGTTCTGCTTCTTTTGGAAGGGAGGAATGTTTTTCATAAAGACTCATAGAATCACAGAATATCCCACATTTGAAGAGACCCGTAAGGATCATCGAGTCCAGCTCCTGGCAGGACCACCCAAAAATCAGATTGTGTGTCTGAGAGCATTGTCCAGATGCTTCTCAAACTCCAGCAAGCTCAGAGTTCATGACCACTTCCCTGAGGTCATATCATATCACAGAATGACAGAATCATAGGGATGGAAGGGACCTCTGGAGACAAAGTCCAAACCCCTGCCAAATTGGGTTCCCTACAGTAGGTTGCACGGGAAAGAGGCCACATGGGTCTTAAGCATCTCCAAGGAAAGAGACTCCACCACCTCTCCAGGCAGCCTGTTCCAATGCTCTGTCATACCATGCCATGGGTTGCTGCATCTGTTTTCCCATCCCTATTTAGTCTATTTCTGGTCACAAACTTACCAAGTTTCTCTTCAACACAGAGAACATAGAGATTAGAATTTCCTGCTGTTAGGGTGAATTCAATAATACAGTAGATAAAGTGAGCAGCTAAAAAAACCCAATAGGCTGGAAGTTGGATTCTGCAGTGGAATCTACAGTGACTCATCCTGCAAACTCAAGCACACAACTTCAGGATACCCAGACTTCTGAATTTGATAGAAAACTCCCCATCACCTGGCACTAAACTGTTTCACACTTAGGGAATGTTTCCAAACGTCATCTAAACCTTATAATTTAGTTCAATCTGACAACTGCTTGGAAGAAAAGTAGTATCATAGTCTCCATTTCCCAACCAGAGTAAAAGTAATATTCAAGACACTGATATTTCTGACTATTTATTGTGGCACTTTAAAGCATATAAACTCAATTTGTAGGTGTTTCAAGTCAGTTCATAAAAAATAAAATGAGGCTTTAAGTTTTAGGCAGTATTTCAGCAGGTTCTGGTTAAGAGGTTTTAGAATGTTACTTGGCAGGAGATATGAATTTTGCTAGGAAAACAGAGAGCACACTCAAATTAAGGCCTTCTTGAAGCAAAGTACTTACATGTTTACTTAAGTTATCATGTCTATTGGTTCACTAGTGTATCTATTTTTTTCAGATAAGAAAGTTGTGGGTTTCAAACATGGAAAAAAAACACAAACCAATCCCTGAAAATACATTCCTCTATCTATAGGCCAACAAGGTTTATCTTATTTATACCAGCGCATTCTGTTTACTTTGTAAGGTATAAGATAGAAACAACTGTAAGGCCTGAATTTAGAATGTTTTCCTTCCTGCTTCAGATTTTACTACCTTAGCCATTTAAGATGAGAAGGCTGGTTAAAATTTAGTCTGCTATTAACTGTTCATTACTGTTATTTGCATTATCATGAAGGGAAGGTGGTTTGTAGCAAAGCCTATAACCAAACCGAGCTATTAGAAAGCCTCACTTTAAAATTATACTACAGTAACAACATTTGCACTTAATATATTTGAAAATTTTATTTAATAGCCTCATAAGTTCAGAATAGTTACATAATAGTTACATCACGGCTTTTAAAAAGGATTGCACTCAGCTACTCAGTCCATTGAAATACTAGAAAACAGGGAAAAGGAAATGATGGAGTGTAGAGGAGCTCTGTCCACTGGACTGAGTTGTTTGTAGCAAGTTCCTACTGAATCCGAAGACGTCCTCATGCCTTCTGGTAGACTCTAACGCACTTGACACCATTCATGTCACATTCCTAGAAGATAAAGAAATGAATTCATTCATTTGCCTGACCTTGGTGCAGAATGAAGGCGAAAAGGCTGCAGCTCAGGATTTTCAGAGTTTTGTTTCAGGCTACTGGCTGGCAGCACTCAAATTGGGTAGCAGGGCTGAACTCACCACCACCAACTGTCCATCCACAAGTTTCCGTGTTATTATGGTCTTCTTGCCATCCCATTCTTGCTCCTGGATCAATGACCCATCATCTTTTAAGCTGACAAGTGTCTGAAAAACAGAATCTGAGTGTTAATATTTTACCGGCATCGTTTCATGAAGGCTGATGCTGTCCAACCTACTTTCTTCAGAAGGAAAAATTCCCACTCCAGTTCACTCTATAATAATTTTGCCACTGAAATCTACAAAGCCAGGATATTATCTTGATTTTTTTTTATTGATCCTCTTCTTATATTAGCTGACTGTTCACTCTGACACATTCCTGCATACAGCAGACCTTTGACAGCATGCACAACTTCAATAACAAGAGCAGATGACGTTCCCTGTTCATGTCTTTGTGAAAGGGCTTTGAGCTTTTGTGCAACATTTATTTGATCTTGCAAAAATAGATGGATTGCCAGCATGTGGTTGAAGAGATGGGGAATGGTACATAGAGAGCACTCACACAAGTAGATAAAAGAGACATAGTTGAGGGTTTCTTTGTGTTCAACTTCCTTTTGGGTTAATATTCTCCCTACTCAGTGCAAAGAGAAGCTTTTGTTGCCTTACTAAAGTGGTGACTAGGGACTGTTATTCACATTTTTGCCTGGTGTATAGTCCCTGCATACTGAGCTAGTCTCTTGTTATGCAAATAGGAGAGGTTGAGCAGTCAGGTCAGCTGCAGGGCTGCACTGCCTCTGATTAAACATCAATTGGATTTTTTCCATAGGCTTCCAATAAAAGTGGCATTTGGCTTTAAAATGGATTTAAAGGTCTGTTAGTTTTACTAACACAATGCTTGTCTAACAAATTGGAGACAACAGTACACAAGACAAGATTAGTTTCAGCATTTTCCCTCTTTGGAAACCGCTTGATCCAGAAAAAATCAATTGATTTCAATACTTACAGTGACTGCTGTTCATCAAATAAAAGCACTGTTAGCAGGAATGCCAAAGCTGGCTTCTAAATAGTGCCTCCACCAAAAAACACCCAAAGAACTGTGTTTATTCAACAGAAAGTCTAGAATACCCACCTGAGTTTTTCGGCCATCTAATGTGTTTTCCTCAAACTTCTCACCAATCTTGAAGCTGAACTGTGAAGTTTTGAAGGTGCTTTCTGTTTTCACAGTGATTGTATCCCCGTCCTTAATGATGTAAACATCTGGTTTCGCCATACTTCCCATTTTTCTCATGGCCATACCCACACCTGCAAGGCAAGAGGCACATTGTCACAAAGTCAGTTAAACCCTAAGGCTTAGGGCCACACAGGAATTCAAATACTTAAGACCCATTTAATTAGGCACTCAAGTATGCTCAACTCAAGAGTTCCAAAGAAATAGGATGCTTTAAATCATCCACTGATGGGAAAGGAAAAAAGATTGTTTGCAGGGTTATTCCTTTGCTTCCTCAAATTGCTACAGCTAAATCTGTGTTGTGCTTTAGAGGACTCACAAATGTCCTGAAACTCAGCATTGATATTTTTTTTCCAAATAGAATTAAGTATTAAACAGGAAAAGAAACACAAAAGCATCAACAAATATAAAAAGAAAATCATGTTCTGAATGCTTTGAAGAATGCGTGTCCAACCTTTTGGCTTGCCTGGACTGCACTGAGTGAAGAGAAATTGTCTTGTGCAGCATATAAAATATATAATATAGTTAATATATGTAAGTAACAGAACATTTATTATTTCTTTTGTAGGGAAACAAGACCATAAAACCAGAGGGTTGGGCACGTACGTTTTATAGAATTAACTGATGAGTGAATCCACTTGCACATTGATTTCAAATTAAGAGTCAGTCTTCAGTCATGCTATACACGATGGCAAACATGCCATTTTTAATAAAACATACCCCCCTATTTCCTGTCTCCAAAATACTGAATTCTGAATGGAAACACTCCCATTACATGAAACGCTGCTCTCAGGCAACTTGTAGGCAGGACCTTTGGAAATGACTGGAAATTCAACACATTATGGGTATAAAGCAGAGACTCTTGTCCTCAAAATGCTCCGGCACATGAAAGATTCCCCCTGCCTCAGCCCTTGTGTGTGCTCAGGGGTTGTGTGCTTTGCTTGAGTCTTTTTGATCTGAAGGATGAAGAAAGAAATAAGAGGGTATTCAAGCAACAAACCAGACTCCGCTGAATGGGAGAATACAGATCTGTACCAAGAGTTGATAAGCAGTCAAATGGATCAAGAAGTGCCACCAAGCAGGCGCACAGTTAGAAGTGCTGTCATGTACATCTAAGCCCCATGCTGCAGTGCACAAGATGCTTGGGAGAGGGTTGAGTCCATGAAACAAAGAATACAGTTTCCTTGGGAGGTGCAAACTTAAGAAAGAAACTCCCAGCTGCTGCTTCTCCAGAATCAGACAAGATTCCAGGAGTGAGCCATGAGCACAAGCTGCAGAGCACAGAGTGGTCCTCCTGCGTCTGGGTGTTCAGGTGGAACTGGAAGGTACTGGCACGGTGACCCCCTCCCATCCCTTTGCTGTTGTCCAGTCCAGGGTGAGATATGGATCAGCTACCCCTTGAAATCCAGCTAGAGGTGAGCAGAGGCACTCCATGGGGCAAGCAGTGAAATGCAAACATCCTCGTCTTGGAATTGTCTCCTGCACTGACTGAGCACAATCTGCAGAATCTCACAGCACATCTCAGCAGGATCGCGGGCAGAGCTTCCTAAGCAGTCAGCAACCTGCCCGAATTGCAGTTGTAACAAAGAAAAGCGACCACCTGCACACAGGAGGTGCTCTGGAATCACCCCACTTCATTCCTATGTGAAGCTGCAGCTCCTGTTTAGCACCACAGCATCCTAATGCAGTTGAGCTGAGCCCAGCTCAAATGTCTGAATCGCCTCCATCACAGCCTGCCGAGAGGCTCAGCCCAGGTTTTCTCAGCTCACACCTACTACACACTGTCAAGCATCACAAACGCGATCACAGCCGCCATTGCCCGCACAGCATAACCGTAGCGATGCTTTTTGTATTTCGCATGAAGAACGCCTGACCTAAATTCCTTCATAGGCAAAATCTCCCCCTTCTTCAGAAAGCATCCCAGCCTTCAGCCGTGAATCAGCGCAGAAAACAACAGCTTCTAAGTGCACAGACACTGTCTATCACCCGTCAGTCCGGATGCTCAGGGGGATGCAGGACACCGCTCTGGATTCAGCACCATAGCGCTGCAGCTCGGGGCTGCGGACAGCTCGCCGGGTGCTGTGCGCACAGAGCGGCCCGCGGAACGCAGCCAGCCCGGGGCACCACGTGCAGCTGATCCGCTTTGGGTCGCACCCGCCCGGCTGGAGGCCTCGACCAGCGGCCGCATCCCCCGCGCCGAGCCGACCCCGCTCCGTCCGCGGCACGGCCGGGGAGGGAGGAGCTGTGCCGGGCGGTAATCCGGGCCAGGAGGCCGGCGGGAGGGGGAGCGGCGGGGATGTGCCTGGCGGCACCAGCACCTGCCCGCGGTGCGGGAGAAATAAAGAAATAATGCATTTTAGGGCGAGATTTCCGACATCGGTACGACGACGATGAGGAGGTGGAATGCCGGAATCGGGGCGCGGACCCCGGAGCCGCCGCAGATTCCCCCCGCGGACCTTGGACAGAGCCTCGGCGGCGGCTCCGGGCCGAGCCGCGGGGTGCCGGGCTCCCTGCCCGAGGCGGAGAGCCCCCGTCTCCTTACCCAGCTCCTTCATGTACTCCTCAAAGCCCTCGCTGGAGACCAGGCACCATTTGCCTAAAAACGCGTCGATGGCCATGGCGATGACGGCGGCGGTGACGGCGTCCCCGGTAAAGCTAGGAAGCAGCAGGACGGGCAGCAGCGGGGCCGCAGCCGCCTTTATAGCGGGGCCGGGGACATGTGCCGCCGGGGAGAGCCAATGGGGCTCCCGCCGCGCCCCGGCCCCTTCCCCGCCGAGCCCCCGCCCGCAGAGTCCCGCCCGCGGCGGCGGCAAGAGCGGGCACGCAGTGCTGCCCTTCCTCCTCTTCCTCCTCCTCCTCCTCCTCCCATGCACACGCACACGCACACGCACGCACCTCTCTACCCGCAGCCCCACGGTGCAGGTACCCGCAGCCGCCGGGCACAGCGCCGCCGGCACCGCTGGGGACGTCGCAGCCTGCGCGTTTCTTTGGATAAAGAAGAAAAATCCACCCGGCGCCTCCTGCTGCGAATGGATCCTAAATTGGCTGCCGGAATTTGGGCTGCAAGGAGCCTTTGGTGTTCTGGAGCACTGGATTCTAAACTGCACCGTTTGTTATAAATCATAGTAATGGTGGTGGTGTTTTTAGGGACGTTTCAGGTAGGACTGAGCGTGGGGCATCATATGGCACAGAGACAGAGCAATAAATCATAGGCTCAGGATATCCATTGTTGGAAGAGATCCATTACAGTCATCAACCAGGACCACCCAAAAATCAGACCATAAAGACTCAGCGTTCCATAACTGCTTATTGGCCCTTCCTATTCAAACCATCACTGCAGTACATAGGAAGAAAAAAAGCCTTCATGCAACCTCATTCTTTAGCACAGGGAAAATGCATCTGCAGTACCCTAATGACAGCAAAGCTCTGCAGTTGCCATTGCTGCAAATTGGCACCGTCATGTAACATCCATGGAGTTGCTGGCCCTGTGAGGCCAGTCAGATGCTGTCAGTGCACTGGGAGACCTACTGTTGTATTTTGTGACAGCGCTGCTATTTCTGAGTCGCAACAGATATTCTGACTCCAGTGTATCCCAAAGAATGGTTTCCAGGACTATGGCAGTCACTGTCCCTTTAACCATGCACCCAAATGGATGGAACTCAGAGCCACCACCTCCTGACCAGCAAACTAAAATCTGAAGCCATGCCTGGTACCTGTGGCAGTTTGGTGGAGCAGCGGTGGCTCCGTGTTAGTACCTTTATGGAAGAGTTAGAGACTGAGGTATCAAATGTGGGTAAGACAGTGAAGTCCCTGTGCTGGTTCCAGAGATGGTGCTGTGAACTCGGGTGTTTTGGTGCTTCCATTTGCACATAGCAGTGATGCAATGCAGCAGAGCTAAACGAATCAGTGTAAAGGTTTAATACCTTCTAGAAAAGGTCAGATTTATCACACTCTACACAATCAACTCCTTTTTCAGCTGGGAAATTTTAAAGCTTCTATTTAACTGACCTTCCCTACTGAGCTGCCTTTAATTACCTTCAGCCTCTCTGGCAAGATGTTTTCTTTTAATAAGCAAACAATGCTGTAGCGTCTGTCATAAGGCAGCAAGCCACATTGCTTTTTCATCATTAAGCAGCTACACTGAAACACAAGACTTTCAGCTTCCTTCCACTTTTGTCTCTGTAGGCTTTTTGGTTGGTTGGCTGCCTGGCTGGTTGCTTTCTGTCTTTTGCAAGAGTCATCAGAGTAAATTTTAAATCAGGCTGATGTGGACTAATTCACGTTAGCAGAACCAAAATGCTGCCTGTCCTGCAGCTCCTTTCAGAAAGGGTAAATTAATCACCTTTCAGGAATTAGGAAATATTCAGGCTTGTAAAACAGGGATGATTTCTAGAAACAGAAATCTTGGCTTTCATTCATCTCTGCTAGCAAAGAATTCCTGATCCACGTTTCTGCAGCGCTGCCTGCAGATGGCTTGTGATACGCAAACACACAGGTGTAAGTGCTGCTAACGCAACAGAAGATGTAAAATCCACTATTTCCATCTAGTGGTGAGACAGTATTCCTGGATCTGAAGCATATGGGGATCACCTACCTACCTGTATGGAACGCTCCTGGATTTCTTTTTCAGTCCTCCCACAAGTTATTTGTTTCGATTTACTCTCCTTACAAAATGTTCAGGTCTAGGCATGTAAGTTCATACACGGCATGAATAAGGAGAGAGACTCTTCTCTCTCTTTTCTGGAGAGTGTTAGGATTCAGTGACAACCTCTTTTGGTTCTTACCGAATCGAGTGTTCTGCCAGTTAACCCAGTGATGTACATTACTGACTTACTGACTGTGATACTGCCTGTGCCACAGCTCAAAAATCCTTTGAAACAGGAGAGAGCTGAAATTTGTGGTATCTCAAGTAAATTAATTAATTAGAAGGACCAGAGATGTGTCCTTTTGGGTAAGGTACAATTGGAGCAGACTACCAAATATGCTTTATTTTTTTACTATTTACAATATAATATGTATGTTGGACAAATATTCCAAAGGTGATGGAAAGCAGCTCCTTATTTTGAGAGCCAAAATGAAATGGTTGGATATTCAGAGATGCTCAGGTCTCAGCCATCTGTCTCTGTAAATCCCAAAGCTCTATAAATCCCGTCTGGTTTAAGGCTAAGATCATGATCAGGTGTGTTTTGATGTAACATCCTCTCCTTTCTGCACATACCCAAACAGAAGCAGGAAATGTATACATTCACAACCAAAAGTGCTCAATTCCTATGCCACATATTGCTATTTCAGTGCCTACAGCTGAAGTTCTCTGGAAGCAGTTGTGCTCTTCTTCATGATGTTAGAATATACATCACCTGATGTATAGTCTAAGAGAACAAAATCAAATTAACACTGAGAAGTATAAAATTTTCCATGAATGCTGATGGCATGGAAGGCACGTAGCCAGTCAGAAGCAACCACAGTTTGGGCCTGCCAGAGAGGATGCTTTCCCAAGGTAGTCAAGTCCTTACGTCTTACATGAGGGGAGGGTATTACAATTCTTATTACCAGTTGTGAAGGAAAGGGCCAAGGGAAGAGAGCAGAGAGACCTTCATCCTACTCCTTTGGGCATCATGCAGCAATGCTTCATCTGACATGAAGGCAGGAAGATGTGGTCAGCAGGGCTTGAGGTTTCTCTTCACGTAGCCATTATTTTGCCTATTGCATGTAAGCCAAGCCCTATTATGACTCTGAAAGTCATAATACCTGCTGCTTGGGCAGGGCAGAACACCACCTCTCTCATCTGCAACACATCACTGGTGAGGTTGCACAGGAGGTTCAACTTTTTCCCTAGACTCTTCCTCATTAAAATGCCTTTATGTTTAACCTGGAAGGAACCCAATCTGATAGAACTGAGCTTTGCCTGGCTGTGTAAAAGGGGTATTGCTTCCCTTCCAGTGCACAGACATTTCACCTTCCTATAGGTACCTTCTTCTAGACAAGACTACCCCTTCAGAAAGTCTTAAAAATTGCCAGCACAGTCCAAATGTTACTTTTCATCCTACAGCTAGCTGTGAAAAGAAATATTAAAGCAGCACATGAATAATAGTTACTCACCCCCAAGGCATGGATGAGAGAAATTGCATAGGTGGCACAGCTTTATTTCTGTTTCCTTGTACAAGTGTGGTTTTCACTTCCCAGCCATGTCATCGGGGGTAGACATGATGAAACGCATGCTGCAGTTGCATAGCTGGCATAGGTGAGCTTTCCTCCAGCTCAGGAGCTTGGGCAATAGTCAGCCAGAGATTATGAAGCAACACATGAACCTACATGTTTCCACCTGTATGTCAATACAATCAAGATCTTCTAGTGTATAGGTATTGCATCACCTCTAAGCTAAATGAGCCGGGCATAGCCTGTGTTTTATCAATGGGCTTTGTGCAATCCATCCCAGCTCCACGTCAAAACAAAACCATTCACTTGCCAACACAGCTTCATCTAAGGAGCGTGGGCCTGTGGTGTCCTTGCCCTGGATGTGGCCATGGCTCGGTTGCCACTGCTGGGGTCGGGCTGTCTCACACATATCTGTCTTCTGTGCCAAGCCAATGGGAGCTCGGATGGCTGCTGATGCTGCAGGGTATTACTGTAATGCAATTAGCACACTGTCAGCATCAGCATGTGGCCTGCAGACAGTCATCAGCATGCTCAAAGCAAACTTAAAGGGAAATGCTTACTAGTGGTAAAGTTTAGTGCTGTGATGGCTCATCACTGGTACCCTGCAGAAGTGACATAGGAGAGAGCACCAGGACCTGAAGTGACCAGAAAGATCAACTCCTGGCTTTATTCTCCCCATTTCAGATAAGAATGACCTGATCTCAGTTCCAGTTCACCTCGTGGTGACTTCAGAATCAGAGCTTGCATCTGTCTGGGAAAGCTTTGAAAAATCCTCTTTGTTCAGTAGCAGGATCTACCCTGAAGAGCAAACATCCACACATTCATATAAATATTTCTCTTCAGAATTTCATAAGCAGCATAGTCATTACAATACTGAAAAAGGTTGGGATGGTTACAAATTGTCCATGGCCGTCCATTGTCCATAGTTTGAGCACTGTTTCTATACTTCTTGTATGCGCATAGAGACAGGTCTAACTTGGGGCTGAGCTGTATGAAGGAAGAAATAACCATACAATTCATAAGTCTGCCATTTCCAGAAGGTACCCTTGGATACATTCAAGAAATGGATTTTGAAGACAAGTTCTCTAAAGTCCCATATTCAAAAACAGACTTGAAAAAAAAGAAACAATAATTGTTGTTCCTTTTATTCCTGCAAATGATTTTAACCACACAGATTCACTAGTAATGAGAACGCAGTTTAAGGAAGAACTGTGTCTGAGATGACAAATTTGCTGGCTTTGCACGTTGACCATGCTATTTTTACAGTCACGCTGTTTCACTCCCTGCTGGAAAAGAGTGTAGGGGTCAGAAGAAACAGAGAAGTAGTAACAGGGTGAGGAAGGAACACGCTGCTTTGCCTCCTGCCTGCCCTCTGATTGTTATGTAGGGATTGTCAGTCTGAGGCATAAAAGTTTGTCCACCAAGGATTGGGCCTTTCCCAGGCTTTGCTCCTACTGACCAAGCATTCCATTCACGAACAAGCCTGCCAGTCTGCTTTTCTAGCTGTTTTGCCTTAAAAGAAATGCTCTTTTCATACATAAGCATGTTCAGTTTCCCTCTCCCAGGGAAGCCCAATGCAACCACCTTCATTAAAATGCCAGCTTGCAACGCTGCCAGTAAACAACAAAGTATTTAAAGCTGTGCAGAGTCTCTGAGTTCATGTTAACTCTGCTCTCGGATACCTCTGGAACTTAAAACAAGAAAGCATGATCAAAACAAGTTACATGGGAACTCTTTTGTCTTCACACCTCCTAACTCAGAACACAGCCTTCATTCTGTAATCCCTAAAGGTGTTCAGTAAATGTTTAGATGTTGTACTGAGAGACATGATGTAGGGGGAAATATTGGTGATAGGTGGATGGATGGTCTTAAGAGCTATTTCCCAACTTTGGTGATTCTATGATTCTATTCTGTGATTTTATGAAGTGACTGCAGGTTCCTGGCAGACAGTAAGGAAGGCTCAGAGGTGACTGACTCAGGCCTCCCAGAGGGAAAAGAGTGGATGAGATCAAATAGTACTTGAAGAGATTCAAGTCAGGAGAAGGAGAAGCTGTTATCTAAACAGCACATTCATCTGTTTTAGTACTATTTTCCCTGTACTTTGACAAGGAAGTATTTGTATGACAAACAGGTCTGAGATTATTCTAATAATTGTTTTAAATCTCCAGGTTTTGAAAGTCTAGACATTTTGATGCCATCACCTGCTACCAGACATCCTGCTCATCCTACACGGTGTGGTGTTTCTATTTAGTTAATCCTAGCATCTTAAGGACCTGCCCAAATTCTTTTTATATTTAGGCAAGCAGCTACATTTTTGCTGAGGAATTATCATTGGGATTAGTGGGTCAGGGAATAATAACAACATACCAAGTCATTGCTCATCCAACCCTCTTGTGTGATATAACCGATCTTACTACCCTCTGTATCCACACTGCCAATGAAACATCAGAGCAGCAGGTCACTGGGCATAGGATTCAGTCATGTAGGAGCAAAATCTGATACTGTATAAAGAGCTTACAGTAAAACTATTGGAAAGCTTAAAGAATAAATTCATTAATGATTATATTTAACATACTTGAAAATCCCATTTGTACCCTTATCGACATGGTACAGGGAAAGGACTTTTCTACATATTAACATAATAATCATCAGAGGAGTACACTCTTGCCCAGAGTGCTTGGTTTTATCGCTTCAGTATCTTGCAGTGTTAAGAATGCACGTTTTTAGCTTACAAATCTTGGCAAAAGTAAAGTAACATTAGTTTTAGATACAAAGGTTTGTGCCTCAAGTCTGTTGACAAATTCATGTTGGAAATATACGTACTAGAGTTTAATAAAAAATCAAGCCCCCGATGAACAATGTGTAGGACACCTCCCAATAGGACAGTACCTGCACTTTTTCAGAACTGAACTTTAATGACATGTGCAGTTGCCACTTTCACCAGCACAGCCTGAGGACACAACAGCCCTCCCAAGCCCAAAGTGCTCTGCAATACAGATGAGACACCCAGGCAAATAATAGGGTTGGACACAGGACTACAAACACCAAATAAAGCTCTCCCTTTGATCTTTATGAAATATTTAATGCAATCTCCCAAATGCAAGTGACAAAAATATTTCAAAACGAAACTTCAGAGACAGCTCTTTTCTCCAATTACCAAAAAAACTAGTTTATGTTTCCCTTTGAGCTAAATTTTGCTATTTTTATGACAGATGAGTAGCTCTACTGTGTGTTCACAACCCCATTACTTTGTTGCTTTAATTGCTGAGCTAAATTTACATTTGGCCAATATCACACATTTTTTTGAATCACAGAAGAAAATGGCAAGATCTTAGCAACAGACATAGTATAAATTGCACAGCCTCTGTCCCTTGCAAATACAGTCTCTGTGTTTGCAGGCTGCTGTTTCTCAGCTACATTAAATGTGTTGGAAATAACATCTAGAGAGACCTGTCTTCACTTTAGCATTTATTAATTTAATAACCAATGTGCAGTATTCATATTTATATGCAAATACATGTGACATTAGTCCAACATGCAGATAACAGACACTGCTGCATTCGTGTATCTTAAGCCATTCCAGTCCACTGCTGTCACACTATTTGTTGATCTAATGTGTTTTCCTTTTGGGGAAGACGGTGAAGAACTTCAACAGTTGATTCTGCTCCGCATTAAACAGGTCAGTTTTTGGCCATCTCTCTCAGAATTTGTTGCATTGGAGAAAACCTCTCTTTGCAGCCTCCTGTTTTAACAGATGCAAATGCCAACACCGTTGTCCTGTTCTTCAGGGATTCTTCTTGCTTTTCTGTTCTGCCTTAAGCTCCTTTGCATTACATCTGGAACCCAGCGCTGTTAACATTTCAACTGTTGTCAGGTTGGCTCCTTTCATTATCAATCGCTCTCCATCAGCTGGAAAGAAAACATTTATAAGTTCTTAAAATTTAAGTCACAGTTACTTTTGTGTGCAGTTCTGGCTTGCATTTACAAATCCAAATACCCTGCTCATCTTGTCTGATTAGAAAGGAGTCCACTTAACAAGAAATCCTATTATGGAACAAACAAATACATGAAACTGTAACTACTGTAATCTTCATTTCTGTATTGTCTGATCAAAAAATAAGAAATGTTTCACAAGATATATGTATGGTAAAAGCGTATTGTTGATAAGAATGGCTCACACTATTCCACCAGAGTCACTGAACAGAAGGCACAGAAGGCACTGGTAGGCATAATTTCCACACATGGCCCAGCATTTTAGCAGCATGTTGTATACGGTCCGTTTACTTCACTTCTTTAGCCAAAACAGAAAAATGGTTTATACAATCTGGTGGTTATAAAATTAAAAAGTAGACAACACTTGGATTTGTAAATTCCTGGGGAGGAAAAAAAAAAAAAGGCACTTTAAAACAGAGAGGGAGCATCAGAAATTAAGGACAGTACCTAAGTTATTTTTTTATCTTTGCAAGACTTGCAAATATAAAAGACATAGTCAAACCCATTTAATACAGTACCATTCATAGCATCCATGTTCCAGTCACATTTGCCAACTGGAAGAGCTGCAGACTCTTCCATTGGAAAATAATCAGCTCTTAGAAAGTGGAGTTCAGAGCTGTAGCTCTTGGCATTAGTGAAATAAATTGTTTTGCTTTACACTGTGAAAAACACTAAGCTTTACTGCGTAAGTCTTAATACATCACAGATAGAGTCAAGGATTGGAAAAAAAGCGGCTTGAGGGAGGGAGAAACCTCTGTCAACGCTGAAGTAATTTGGCTTTGCTTGGCAAAACAAGTACATTCAGCACTCTCAACACTTCTACTGATTCACTAAATATCAGAAAGCTTAAAGAAAAGTGGGTAACAGGAAAAAATATAATGAAAACTTTAATGGGCTACATGCCATACTGGGCCATTACAGCACAGCAGGAAAGAAGATACAGCCCGAGAAAAAGACAAAATCAGATTACAGCCATCTGTTCATAGCCTTGAATCCGGGCTGCTTCCAGAACTGATGACATTTCCACTATCATTTCCCTGTCTACTCGCTGGATCTCCAAAGGAAACCAAGTAATTTGCTGTACATCAGTTGACCTCACTCTGTATGTCCGTCTGCACATGTATGGTCTTTTATGAGCAGTTCCTTCCAGCTACGCAGCAAGTTACTCACTTGCATAAAGAACTCCAAGTGTTAAACTTGTCTGTTCTTAAGACAGATGTCTCCACCACAGAAAACAAGACAAAACAAAACAAAAATTCAACATGTGTGTGTACAGATGTGTAAAACATCAAAGCAAAGCCACACTTATTTTCCTGGAACTGACTTTGACTTCAAGGTTACACAAGTGTCCCACTGCTAAAGTGGACTCAACTCTATATGAGTTAGGTTTGGTAAAGACTTGTACATGTACATGTTAGTGTTAGTAACTTCCTTTTTCCTTCCCAGCTTGGCAACATCCAGGTGTAGAAGAGAATTAAAAAAAGAATAAATTAACCACAGCAAAAATGATCATAGAGGAGACACTGTGAAACCACAAACGTGGAAGGACTTTTTGTGAGGATTAAAAATGAACTCTTACCAAACATAACATCTACAAGTGGTTCAGATCCATCATGTCTCACATCTGCAGACACTTCACAGTTCCTGTTAGTGGCCTGGATTCTTTTATGGTTTATACATTGAAGAAATTTCCTGAAAATGTATTTTAAAACACACTGAGTGCTCCACAGATAAAAATTACAGTTAATATATGAGAGATGCATCCAAAACATATTTGAATAGTTTGACATTGCTGGGTATAAAACAGAATTGGATTTATATTCAATAATTTCAGACACTCACTTCTTACCAGGCAGCAATCCAATTACTGTCTGGATCTACAGAGCTACACAACACAAACACATCCTCCCCAGTATAGACAAGACAGTGATCTCCTGGGACAGTCCAGTGGAGGGCATGAAGGTGATTAAAGGGCCTGGAGTACCTCGGGTCGGGTCGGAAGGGACCTTAAAGGTCGTGTGGATCCACCCCCCTCATATCGGCGGTAGCACCGAGTCCCGCGCAGCCCCAGGGCCGGGACACGCCGCTGCCCCTCACCTGGTGCTCTCCACGTTGGACTCGAAGGGGCAGAAGCGGACTACGATACTCTTCACGGGCCGCAGCACCACATGGATCCGGGACGCCATCTTCTTCCTGCCGCAGTACTACGAGTCCCGGCAGCCCCTCACAGAGGCGGGTCGGCATTGGCGGCCGTGTTCCCGGAGCCGCCTGGGAAATGGAGTCTGCAGTAACAGCCATGTTGTCAGCGCTGGGCTCAACAGCGTTTGGTTTTACGTTTTCCAGATAGCAGCCGGCTGTCCTCACCCCTAACGTGAGGAGATGGCTTGCTGAGCAAGTCTGCATATGGCTGTTTTCACGTTAATTCTGTCACCATCTGATTTGGATGTGGTTCAGAAGTAATCTAGTTTATTCAGTATGAATAATGAAGGCAGGCTGAGGGAGCTGGGCTTGTTCAGCCTGGAGAAGAGAAGGATGCGGGGAGAGCTCAGTACACCCTTCCAGTACCTAAAGGGAGCCTATAAACAGGAGAGAAGTTAACTCTTTACAAGGGTAGATAATAATAAAACAAGGGGGAAAGGTTTTAAGTTGAAGGAGGAAGGATCTAGGTTGAATATCAGGGGAAGTTCTTTACTATGAGAGTGGTGAGGTGCTGGTACAGGCTGCCCAGAGAGGCTGTGGATGCCCCATCACTGGAGGTGTTCAAGTCCAGGTTGGATGGGGCCCTGGTCTAGTATTATATGTGGAGGTTGGTGGTCCTGCCTGTGGCAGAGGGGTTGGAGCTTCATGATCCTTGGGGTCCTTTCCAACCCAAGCCATTCTACAACTCACTGATGACTGAAATAAATGAGGATATGAGTGAAGGTAAGTATAAGGGGAAATGAGGATTTGAGTGGAATTGAGAGGAATGAGGATTTTAGCAGGACACGGGGAAATAGTTTTAAGTTAAAAGAGGGAAGATTTAGGTTGGATGTTAAGGGGAAGTTCTTCACTAGGAGAGTGGTGAGGCCCTGGAACAGGCTGCCCAGGGAGGTTGTGGATGCCCCGTCCTTGGAGGTGTTCAAGACCAGGTTGGACGGGGCCCTGGGCAACCTGATCTAGTAAATGTGTATGTTTGGTGGCCCTGCCAGGCAGGGGGGTTGGAACTACATGATCCTTGAGGTCCCTTCCAACCCAGGTCATTCTGTGATTCTGTGTGATTTTGAGTGAGGTTAGTTATAAGGGATAGCCAGTATGACCAAGGATCATTTAGAGGCAGCATTTTTCAGTGCATCAATCCAAACAGAGGCTTGCTGCAAAAGGCGATGATACTGGAAGGGAACGCATTTGATAAGATGGGTTGGGTTCAGCAGTTGCATGCCCAACCCTTGAACAAAGGTTTCGATCTTGGTGTGGCTGCTGCAAGCAATGTATTTTTCCGCTAGATGGCAGAAACCTCCTTGATAAATGGTTACAACGGTCTGGTACTTTGTTCAGCTCAGCACTATGGAGAGCTTAGTGAGGATTAGGGATAGGATGGAAGGAGCACAGTAATAATGGCATTTGAGCACGATGAGAATTTGTATTTAGTATGTTTCCAATGTTCATTAAACATCTGGCATCCTTTGTAAAGGGTAACCTATTCATAGAGCTTATCTTTGTTTTTTGATCGTCCTCTGCTATATTTTTCTAAATTACACAGTTACTGAGAAAAATCATTCTCTTTTCTCTATTTAATCAATAGAAATTAAATAGCAAAAGTAATCTTAGAAGTGTTGATACAGTTTTAATGTTTTTATTCTCCCTCCCAAAATACATTGCACTTTCCATTATGAAAAAACAGTGCACTTCTGTGACATGTCTTTTGAACAAATCCTCTGTAACATATAAGTGGCTGGTGTAAATAGAATCAGATGGAGGACCAGGTAAATTAAATAGTTTATACTTAGGGGCTATGGATCCTTCGTTACATGCTGATGAGCATGATTTCTCCATATAGTCTAGAAGCAGTAATTTTAGCTTATGGTAATTCTACTGAAAGAGTGCTACATTAGATAGATAGCCTGCAAGGTGACACAGCTATTAAAAAGAACACAATTTCTTCATCTGCCTTTAAACCCAGGTGGTACTAACCACAATATGTCAGACTACCCTCAATTTACAGCAGTGTAATTCAAGCTGACCTCCACAGAAAAACATTTTTATGCCTTTTCAGAAAAACTGATTATTTATTCCTGAAAGACCTCCAATTAGTACATCCAACTCAAGCAAGTAATCTGGGAATGCTCAAATGCCCATATGTTCTCCAGGGATGTGCTTTGGAAACTGATTGATTCATGATTCCTGTACCCATTGACATTCCCAAAGCACAGTAACATGAAGAGGAATAAAATATATTATCACTATTTCAGTATTCCTTTCACTAGGTTGATCTTTTTAATTATAAATGTTGCCTCATCCCAACTCTACAGGCTTTCATGTCGTTAGTTTCACAGAAGTGTATCATGAGTCTGTAGGTGATTTATACATAGGCACAATATATAGCAGGGAAAAAATGCAGCCACCTTTTACATTTTAATTACAAAGATGTTCAGGAAAAGGCCATCATATTAATTATAGTCGATCAGTTTTCATGTTTTCTCATTAATCCTCACAGTTCTCTTAGATCCAGGGAGAATTCTTTACTTACTGCTTCCCCTTTCTGTAATGTTTTCTGACTATAAAAAGATTAACATTTCAGATGTCTTGGAGTCTAATGTCTCTACAGTTTGGGCATGTGTGGTTTTTAGCATCTTGGCTGGGGCTTTTGATTGCTCGTCAGTTTATTTCTTCCCTTGAAATCTGTTTGTCTTCCAGATTCTCATCCAAAACATTGCATGGCAGGGGGTTCTCAGGCTTCACTGCAGGTATGGCATTATACCACCATGCGCTTATTGGTTCTGGAGATCATTATTTATGCTTACTCTCAGCTGATTCCTTCCTTTGCAACTTCATCCTTTTTTCTTTTCACCAAGTCTTGTCACAAATATTGTTAGGTGAGGTACTTAGCAGTCGACAGTTCACGTCCACACACCTAGCTGTAACATTGTGTAGTCTAGGAATAAAATCTAATACTGCCTTTAGGGCATTAGCCACTGCTGAGGAGAGGTGAGCTAACACAAATCCAGCAGCATGCCTGTTCTGTATGGAGGTGATGATTCTGCACAGCAACCCAGCAGAGGCCCTTTGAGGAGGACGATGTACTGGGGCTGACAGCAAAAATGAGCTTTCTCTGGAAGCAGAAAAGCACTCTGGCACCTTGAAGCATATCCTTGCAAGAGCTACAGGCAGAGAAGGTCAAGTTCACAAAGGGTCTGTAGGAAGTCATTATAAAATAGTAGTACCGTGCTGAAGGACACTGGGATAAATCCCCTGCTGTAGTGGAGGAGCACTGCTTATGGTACTGAGTCATAAAAGTATAAACCACACTGTGTTTTCTGCCTGGGTTTGTTTCTTCCTTCAAACCAAATACTCTTACTTGCCATTTATTGTTATTTTTCCCCAAAGAGAAGAGCTCACAAACGTACTTTATACCTCTGAAAACTGTGGAAGTTAAACATAGTTCTATACTAATAACACTACTGAATTTATATACTACTTATAAACCAACTAACAGTTGAACGCTGTTAATGTCGTTTTCAGAAATAAACTCAACTTGCAAAAATGCTGCTTATGATGAGCTTGGTTTATAGTTCATTCTGAAATAGTAACTCTGCATATCAGTTAAGGAAAGCTTTTACGGGAGTGAATAAACAGATTCCCTGGTTGCTCTTTACTCCTCTGCAAACATGTATTTCTACTGCCTGAGGCTACCAATTGCCAGCAGAAATGTTTGCTAAAATAATATGCAGTATTTATCGGGCTAAGAACATACTGTGCTGGTTCCTGGCTTTTGTAACTTAATTTCTTGATAATAGCTACATCTTCGTATGAGACAGAACAAAGGCTTTACTTCATCTGCTTTTCTTCTCTGACTAATAAATACTGCATTGAATTCATGCAGCTATCATTTGGATTTTCATGCTGATTTAAAATATGAAGTTGCTTCCTGCAAATAAAGCTCATTATCATAATAGCACAAGGCACAGAGGTGAGCTGAAATGAATGGCAAACTCCTAAGGTAGCCGAGTCCTTGAGGTCTGGAGCAGTATGGAACTCCAGGTAGATGAAATGTCCATGTTTTGACAGTAAAGGTCCCGACACATCATGACCCACAGGCACATTCCCATTTGAGTGGCCTACTTTTGTCATAATTTAAGAGAGAGAAGCTCACAGAAGGGCCCTCACTGCAGAATTTGGAGAAGCAGTTACACGGATTTTGACCTATATTTTCAAGCGCTTCCTGAAAGTTTGCCTGTCCTTGGATAACTTATTACACATTGTGTGGAGCTCAGCACTATTGACATTAGGACCGCTCTTCTAAGCGTATGCTTCAGTGTTCTGAATACTGTAAGCAAAGCAGTTTGTTTTCCCTGTGTTCTGCTAAGAATAGCTGTGCATGTAGATTGATGTCTAAAGCTATTAGTATTGTCAGCAAACTCTACCAATACTGCTCCATTGAACCTGGTGACTAGCCAAAGAGTCTCTCTATGCACTTTGATTCTTTCCACAGCAGGAACTTCCATCTGATATTCTTGAGATTATTTATGCATTGGTTTTTACTCCTATTTTTATAGACCCACAAGAACTATAGATTACAGTATAGAATACTCTCTTAACACAGACAGAATTTCAAGCATTAAGTGCCTAGTTAGCAGACAGAAGGGAAGCAGATAACAAAATAGAGCATTTTTATCTAACAATTTTTTGTAACCATTTTCATTTTATTTTATCTAGTAATTACCATGAGATATCTCAAGAGAGTCACTGTAGAGAATTCTTTTCACCTATGTGACAAGAAGACTGTATTACTTTAAACCTGGAAACATCAACCCTGCAATAAGCTACCAAATTCAATAATGTAATTCCAGTATAAAGCTACTTGCCATGTTTGGGAGTCCATATGCTGTATTTCAAATCTAAATACAGCATTTTTTCTGAATGAAATCCTTCACACGAAGCTCATTCTGCCTTTGCAGTTTTGTGTTCACTTATGAAGAAACTGAAACAAACCCCCTAGCAACCGGATCATGAATATACTGGATTAGAATAACAGACATGTATGTGTGGCTAAAAACCTGCACAGCACAGGAAAAGTATGGTTCTGTTGGTTTCACACAAGAACCTGAGATGCAGTGCAGCCAGTGATAAGCACAGACAGTGCAGCAATTAGTAGGATACAGATCTGAGCCATTTCGGCATATTTGTCAGGTGATTATAATAATAGTGTGATAATTACATTATTCTGTTCTAAATGAAGTAAGCACATCAGGAGGTAGAAGGGAACAAATAACGCAGGAGTTGTTACAGATAGAGGAAGTATGCTGTATAAACAGTAGGCAGCAGATGACAATTTAGATAGGTATTCCCAGGGAAATAACACTAAACAGATGAAAGTAGTAATATGGAATGGCATATTAATAGCAAAACTGGTGAATTTTATTTAAGCGTATTTTACCAGTTTATAAATAAATAAAGCAATTACCATTTCTTAAAGTGGTAGTTTTCAACCTTTGGACCCTTAGGGTTTGTAGTGGGCTCACGAAGGATTACTGCCAGCAGTACCAGTTACTGCTTGTAGGCTTCCAGTTAGGATCAAGGAGGCTCAGCCTGCACTGGAGAATTGTGACGATCCACAGATCAAAGAAAGATCAATCACCACCACCAGTGTAAGTGGTCATGGCTCAGCTCTGATGATATGAGGTAGCAGAGTGTTGGTTATTAGGCTACTTCTACTTTTTTTTCCAGACAGGTGTTCCTAATGTTTTAATAATACCATAAATTCTTCCTTGTATCCCTCCCAGCCCATTCCTATGCTACATGCACAAGGTTTTGTTCAGGTTCTCTGCTGTCCAAACTGATCGGAATGCTGCTATTGCCTTGTTTAATCCGAAATGAGCACACTGTTGGAAAACAGCAAAAGCAAACTGCCTGTGGGGTCTCCCAAGATACATTTATGGCAGCAGACAGCTCCTGTGGAATGCTTGTGGTGAGCCAGTTCTCCATCACATTGCCCGTACCTCCTTTTGTTTGGCTTTTATGTATTTGTAATTAAGCAGAGAAGTTCAGCTCTGAGGTAAAATTTCATCTCCCAGTCTCATAGAAACATACATAGACTATCTCAGTTATTGATTGGGGCTGTTTGATAGTGATATATGTAAGTTCTAAATCTTCCGTGCTGCTCATTTTCTTAATAAGCTTTTTCTGCTGCACTCTCTCCTGGGGCTTTCAGGACATCGTCAATACCTATAAACTCTATGGCTGTGACAGGAAGTTTCACCTCATTAAAGTGCTTCACACGTGGAGATTTCTTTATTCCCTTTTGTGATTTGTGTCCACCATTTCTGACCTTTAATTTCAGTGTTGACTCACAGATGCATTGGGAGCCCCTGGGGAGTGTAATCACGTCTGTCACATGACATACAAGAGGATTTTTGCTTTATGTTACATACCTTCCTTATCCCTGTCAGTGTTCTCCACTGTTTATATTCTTGCTGCAACAGTGCAATGAGTCATAAAACCTTTCTTCTCAGAGATTCTTTATATTCTGGCCTCCCTACCCTATCTTTGTCACCATGCTTAAATCAATAATGCATTTTTATTTCTCTTTAGTTATGTGGTCCCTCAGTAAAGACCAGCTATCTTCAGGAATACCATAGCTGTCGTTTCTTTTGCTGTTCTTATCATAGTTGTGGTCCTGACTGTGGCATGATCCCTAGGTTTCACAAACCCGCATTATGACTCACCCTCTTCCTCCCTCTTAGATCACCTACAAAAGGCTTAAAGGAGTCATAAAATAAAAATACATGTGGAGAGAAGCTCCATGGCAATGACAAGGTTGTTTATATGTTTACAAAACTTTTCTGTTAGGAAAAGTCAAATTTGAAGCAGTTTTAAGCCTGCTTTCATAGGTGCCAGGCTCCATAGGTAAACAGGTTGCATAGGACTCACCCAGCACAAGGGTACGCATGAGAATACATGCTGTTTAGGTATGATGTGGTATCAATTCCTTTCTCACTGTCAATACATCAAAGAGATTGCTCTGCCCCTTTGGGAGCCTGATGTGGTCCGTGCAGCACTGCTCGGCCCCTCCTTGAAAACACAGCTGAAAAGGCTGATGGTCACTTTACCTTGCTCTGCAATGCTTCCTCTATGTGAAAGCAGAGGAAGCATTGCAGAGAAATACCAGTTGTGTTGACCTGAAAAAAAATTCAGATGGCATTCAGTAAAGAGATACCTCAATTAAATGGATATTCTTTAAAGCCTTTAAATATTGCATCAGTTGCACTATCAAAATGAAGAAATAAGTTGCTTGGAAACTGTCGATTAATGGTAAAGGTAATACTAGCACTGGAAAGAGAAAGAATGGCACCATTGGGGTACAAGACCTGTGCTCATTTGGAATCAATGATTAGCTGGCATTACATTTATCCAGGTGACACTGCTTCCACAGTTTTGTTGCAATTTCTGAATACAACTAAATAAAAGCCCTTTAATGCAAGGACAGCAATCTAACTAATACCAAATTAACATGAATTCCTCAAGAAGTGTCAAGGAAATAACAGCAGTGCCTAATTGGGCCAACATGAGGAGCTCGCTCACACTTTCAGCTCGACAAGTCAGATGAGATTTTCTTTAATGGATTTTCCCATAAAGCATTTTCTCAAACTACAGCTGAATAACCAGAGCTTGTGTAGATTTTTTTCTTGGATATTTCACAATGGTATTTTTCTGCTCCGTAAATGTGAGATTCCAATTGAAGTAGCAGAGCATGTAATGCTGGCAATAGAAGCAGGTAATGTGAAATTCATACCTCACACCTGCTTTTTTTCACCGCTTAAGCTGTGCCAAAATGCTACTCTCTTGTTGGAAGCTAAGCAAATATCAGATGCCTTTCATTTCCCTGACATGTGTGCCACATGGCACGATGTACTCCAAATCTTATTTGCATTTGAAGAAGAAAGAATCAGTCTTTTGTGTGCTTTTCTTGCAGTCATTACTGTTACAAAGCTATGTCTTTCCTGGCAGGTAAAGATTGTCTAATTGGCCTTGTCCATCCAAGTGTTTTTTTCTATATTATCATCCTGTCTGCAAGACTTGTGCTACCCTGATTTCTTTTCCCATTGCTGTAAACATGTCTGATGAATTTAAGCAAATGCTAAAAGACATCACACTACATTTCTCATGCTTTTCTTGCTGTTTTTCCTGGGTGCTGTTGTTTTTCTTTTGCCCTCCAGAACTCCAGAGTGTCTTTGGTGACTTATGAGTGTGGCAAGCTCATCACGGCCCATACTGTGTACTTAGAGAGCCCAGGACTTCCCTGCTGCCTCCTACCTTCTCTGTGCTTTTATTTCTAATTTTTTATGTATTTTTCCATGGTTTTTTTTTTTGGTTGTTTTCTTTTGAGCATACAGTTGGTTCATGAGTAGAGATGAAAATAAAGGAGGGGAGAACATGTATTGGTGTTGTTATGACAAGTCAGCAAAGAACTGATAGTTTGCTTGTGACGTATTCTCCTTGATAGGAGAAGGAAAGGTCAGTGACAAATAATTTCAATTGAAGAATGCAGATGGATTTGGAGGATTTCCTGGCAATGCAATTTTCTTCTTCCTGCCCCAAGCTATCAAGGAGAATGAAAGTAAACAAATGGCAGCAGCCTGTGAGATGTCAGTGAAGATAGTCACTGACAAGTCAGCCTCACTGCTAATTTCCTTCATCTTTGCTGTGAGATGAGGTCAGGGTAGCTGAACACAGTGTCAGCTATGGCAGAAAATGACCTTAGTTTCCTGTGTAGCTCACCTGCCATGCCTTCCCAATTTAACAGATAATCTGTAAGTTCTTTCTCACCTACCTGGATGATTTTTTGGGCTTTTCCTAAGAACACAACAGATCTGACGTTGCCTATTGCACTGATAGTAGCGAACAGGCTTGTGCAACATAGGGAGAAGAGTCCCATGTTTCCAGTTTGGACTGCTCCCAGAAAAGAATTGGTATTGCTGGTTGTCCAAAAAAAAAAAAGCCAAAATTTTGGATCAAAGGTGCTGAAATGCTCTCATGTGTCTGGGAAGTACAACCCAAAGGCAGCTTTAAACCAGAGTGGTAAAAGTCCAGCGCTAAAGCATGTGGCCACATCTGCAGCTTATGCAGTTTACTCAGCCTTCTTCATTCAGCAATTATGCAGTGGGTTTTTAGCTATAACAAAGAGACGTTTGTGCTCTTTGGATTGAACTGAACAATCAGATAATTCGATGAAGCACTCGAGGCAGAAAAATTGTGTTTTTCCCACTGTACAGTGCACCGTAAGAAGAATTTTTGCCAGGGAATTTTTAACGTTAATGCGCTCAAATGAATGTTCCTTAGATAATTACAAGGATCACTCTCAGGGTACTTAGATGTGAATCATTTCAATGACTACTTCAGCTGTTTGGAAGCATTGTGCAATGGCCTCACAAAGACAGGAAGATAACATCAGGTTAGCTTTCCTCCTAAAAATATATATTCTCCGCTTGAAACTACTGTTAATTACCATTTCTTGTACTAGCAGGCTGACAGGTAAGGTTCAGCATAAAAGGCATTGAAATAAATTTGGAGGACCTTATATGAAATAAAAAGCCATGGTGCAAATGGACACACAGAACAGAAAGTTTTCACTGGTTCCTCATCAGTCTTTAAAATTAGAGTGACTGTGATGGTGTATCAGTACTGCCAGGGGGAATGAAAAGAGAAGTTCCTCTAGACAGAGGTAAAATACATGATTTCAATCTTTCCAGGTCCCATAATATAAACATAGCAGATTGATCTGTTCAGGTAGAAGCCGTCTGAAGGAACCCAAGTGGCTTCAGCTGGATGTAATTGTCTATTTTCTGTTCACAGAGTGTACATAATTCCTTAAATTTATGTGACAAGGATTTTAATACTGAACAGTTGAAATTTAAGTGGTGAGATTTCGTTGTAATTGATCAGATTTGTCCTAAGGCATTCCCTGGCCGAATGACTACATATAGCTGCAACATTTCTTTTACGTCCACGCTTTTCCCAACAGCTTTGAAATACACTCTTTGAACTTCACTGTCAGCCTGATAGATGTTGTTGGGGCTTTGTTGAAAGCCTCACAGGAAGAAAACATAAAAGCAGGCTTAAAAGTATAAATGGCTTAAAAACAGGATTAGACAAAATCACGAAGAACAGTTTTATCATATGCCATTAAGTACAGCAGCTCTGCTGCATTTCAGTTCCCTAAGCCTTTGACTACAAAAACAGAGCAAGAAAGCAGTTCCTCTATATTGGTTTGTTTCCTTCTACTACTCCCTTGTATCCAAAAGTAACGCCTCCTATTTTATTCTGTTGGCCCACAACATCAGAGGTGGATGTTGGTGGTGTAAGAATATCCCACTGTGAGGTGGTGGGTGGTGCATTTCAGCATGGTGCCAGTGATGTGAATGACAAGGGGTGAGCCTTCTGGCTTTCATGGAACCCGGACAGATCATCAGCTCTGACCACTACATCACAATGTTGAGGCTCAAACTCCCAGAGTCAGGACAGAGAAGAAGACAACCTTGCTCTTGCTACACAATAACACCAGGCCCCATGCCAGTTTGAAGTCTGTGGAGCACATTGCTTATCTTGGCTGGACTGTCCTACCACACTCATTGTACAATCCAGATTTGGCACCTTCTGATTCCCATCTGTTTGGGCCAATGAAAGAGGGACAGTATGAGCAACATTTTCCTAGCAACATTGCTGTCATAGCAGCTGTGGATCATCTGTGATGGTGCAAATGTTTACGAGTGCAGCATGCAGGCTCTTGTTCACTGCTCGTAAAAATGCATAGCTAATGGTGGTGACTGTGTAGAAAAACAGTGTTTTGTAGCTGAGAATCACAGAATTATCAAGGTTGGAAAAGACCTAGAAGATCATCTAGTCCAACCATTACCAATATTTCCCAGCTAAATCATATTCATATATTCAGAATGTGCTCTATCAAACAATGTTATCATGCTCTTTATATCTGTTGTAGTTTCTATGGATATAAATAAGAGGCATTACTTCCAGAGAAACATGTGTATTGTCTTCTGGGCAGCCAAAAACAAGATGCAGGGAGATTCAAACAACAGGAGATAAAAGCAACTCGAAAGCACAATTAGGAGGGCTGCAGTACCTCTGTGCCAGGCTTTAAGTACATATCCAGTGTCTTCTCCTGCAGGAGCTTTTTAGTGGGGCTGAATTAGGGCCCTGCTGGGACCGTGAGGGCTGTGAAGGGCAGAATCCACATGTGATCTGGACAATAGCACAACACTAATTGGCAGATGTTAGCATTAGAGGAACAGTAATAAAGATGATTTTGTTATTCCTCTGCACAGACACAGACTTTCCAACACACAATTATCTGAAGAAAACACCCAAAACTAAATAAATCCCTGTGTCAGGGCAGTCCAGAGCTCCAAGGCTCTATTCTTTTGGCCACGATCCTGTGAATCTAACTTAATCCTATTTGTATGCAAGGAGTTCCTCCTGACTTACAGTAGTATGGATTACAGCAAAACCTACACCTATCTTTTCCCCCTGGTTATCTGATGCATTTTGGACTTTAATTTGAGGTTTTAAGAACTTCTTCCTGATACCTGAGTGAGTAGCCATTGGAACAGGCTGTCCGAGGAGGTGGTGGTGTTGCCATCTCTGGGGGTATTTAAGAGATGTGTGGATGTGGCACTTAGGGACATGGATTAGTGGTGTACTTGGTAGTATTAAGTGATGATTGGACTTAATGATCTCAGTAGAATTCTCTAACCTAAATGATTCCATGACTCTAAGTATTCAGAATGAGAAGATGGGGAATTACAGACTGACAGACCCTGCATGCAGACCACAGGAGCAACGGAACCCTGCTTCCAAATGAGGGCAAGTTGAAAATGTTACCAAATAAGAACTTCCATTGGCTATTGTACGTAAGCACAAGAGCTACCACAAAAATTACAAGATGTGACCACAGGCCAGACACTTGCTATGTCATCCTGTTAATGAGAGATGTTATAAAACTTCATGTCTGCAGAGTCTTCCCCTTCCTTTTCTGTTTTAATAAACAACAATTGAATGCATAGTAATTTATATCCAAATGCAGGGGAAAAGCTCTTAATGGCATTGCTTAAGCTGTGTGGAAGCTGGCATGGATTGCAGCTTTGTGCTGGAGGTACAATCAGAAAAAAATCTTTGAATGAAATTTGGATTCTTGAGTATTGGATGTCAAACAGGATCTGAAAATACAGCTTGCTGAGCCATTACAGGCCTGCTAATTAGACTTCTGCTTTCTCCAGAGCAGCCTTAAGAATGATTTGACAGCATACTATGAGTAAAATAAAACTATTTCTAGAACAACAGAGCAGTGAAACAAGATTTATTGATATACAAATACACATTTTTAGTACAGTTTTGACACAAACTGTTTATTTATAGTATACATTTAGAATGAATAAAATGGTTTACACAGCAATTTGTTGTACAGATTATTGTGTGACGTGGATCCAAACATAAATAAAGACTGCTATAAAGATTGAGGCACTTTTCTGCTTTTTCCTAAATTGCCTTTGCAGTGTCTGAATGGCCACTCTTACAGTAAAAAAAAAAACATTCAGTACCACAAGTACTTTCAAACATCAACAATAAGAAGAGCCCTTTCTCCTACAAGCTCTACAGTTAATATACAAAAAGGTGAAATCCCGTTCAAGTCACTGGGACTTCTGTAACTCAGGAGCCGGCCCAGCGCTCTGCTTTACCGCACCAGCTCTATTAACACACGTCCTCCCCAAATGCCTGAATAAATGATGCCACGCAAGAAAAAATCACTGGGATAGTACAATGGGCCCTTCATAAGGGCTCCTTCTGTACTTTCTGAAGTCAGTCATAACCCAGCTGTTACCGTCTGCTGGAAAGAGCTCTTGGCAGGAGACATGTTACAAAAGTCTGCCAAGCACCAGCCCCTTGACAAAGCAGCCCATTTGAATCCTTACAGGCTGAGTCCCTTCCAGAGATGCAGAGTTCATAGACCTGGGGACAGCTGCAGCAGTGCTTCCTAACCTCATATCTCCAGGTAGCTGACTGAAGGAACAAGACTTTTATGGGTTGAATCCATAAAAGTGAAATAGTAATTTTTCATGGGTAATTAGGAAAAGCTGATTTGAATTTTAAGTACAGATATTGCGGTTATTGTAAAAGCAACACCTTTTGGGGGCATTTAATTTCCTCTAAGCAATCTTTAATAATCATTATGTTGTTATTAAATTTCTAGCCCTAGGACTAACTATTAGCATTGATTTAAAGAATAAATTACTGATATGAAAAGTTTTTCCATCACAGTTTCACCCTGGTCATGCTTAGATACTGAAAACTGTCAAGCTACCATCATGAAAAATAGTTAATCTCGGTCTAAAATTAAGCAGTTAAATTTATCTGCAGAAGGATGGATTGACATCTTTAATCCCACAGAGAAAATTCCATATTCCCAATACCAGATCCTGTCATTTAAGATTTTGTTGGTGTTAAAGTCCAGATATCCTCTTAACATATGATTTATTTTTAATGCTTTCACTGAAATTATAAAGTGATCGCCTTTCACTTCAATGGAGTTAAGCTTTTTCCTACCCAGCTGTGCTTGAGCACTGCACAAAGGTTTGAAACCATTGATGCATCACCTTTGGAACAGTCTTCAGAAGGGTAAATGATTCCTCAACCAGCTTTATGGAAACTTGCCTTAAAAACACTCATACAACGAAATGTACAATGTGAGAGGAAAGTACAACTGTAGTAGGAAACCAGTGATATGTTCCAGAATGAAAGGTCCATCATATATTAAAATACAGATTGATTGTTTCTGCCTCCATAAATTATGTTGTTTTGGACTTGTTTGTGGCAAATAACATAATTTAAGACACCAAGTCTGTCATAGCCTCTGTAACAAAAGTCTTGATTTAAATAGCTCGTCATCTATAGACATGTAGAAACTCTTTGAATGACAGGTGTACGCGCTGCTTTAATATCTGCAGCTGTTCCAGTTCATTAAACCCAGCTGTTCTTTACTTTTCCTCTCTTCCCCTTATTGTTCAGTGGCAGAAAAGCCATCCCTATGAGGCCTTAAGCTAAAATCAGAGAAGATGTTCGCTACAAACAGGCAGAGAAATATCAGCATCACCACCTTCCTTGGTTTTCCATGCTTAATTGTAAATCAGTCCACAAAGTACACTCATGTCATAGAAACAAAGCCAACTTTACCGTGGAATGGTAAGTCACACCAAGCCATGCTGATGTTTTTACAGCCTTGTAATTGCACACGCTGCTTGCAATGGAAATGTTGAAGTTCTCTTAGGAAAACTGAGAAATCCTGGTATGAAGAAGCTTGCTCAACTACACACACACAGGAAACACGTCTGTCCTCATTCTTGAAATGCTAATACGGTCTCTGCTTATGTACCAGCTCACAACCATCGCACACTATACCAGAGTACTACCACAGCCAGCTCACCATGAAGTCTTACAAATGGCTCTTCAGCTCTTGCACCTACCAGCACAATCCTGCTTTAGTTGGGAAGAGGAGAACCAGACCAGATCAGGGTAAAACCATCACAACTCTATTTCAATGAAATCCCTTAAGAATGAGTGGTGTTACTATGACATTACAAGGCTGACCTTGCCCTGACAGGCATGTAAGGACAAAACATGCTGCACAGGCCATTGTTAGCTTGATGCTCATCTATGCTACCATATGTCATACCCAATTCTTGAAACTAGGATTCCCTGCCTTGGAGCACTCCTGATGTTGCACTGAGAAAGAGGCCCCCTGATATCTTGATATTCCTATGGAAGTCTAAGTAAGCAGCTTGTTCCCTTTTTATATTATCTGTGCATTTTTAAAATCAGGATGAGAATGGCAGCAGCCTTGAGAGAGCTCTGAGAGCAGAAGTAGGTCTGAACCCCAGCCCTGATGAAGACCCTGGAAGCACACACACAAGCAAGCATTTGTAGGACCATTTGGGTAAAACTCAAGAACAAACCAGAGAATGAGCATCATCAGCACTGGAGTCAGCTTCATTCAAGCTGATGCTGCCTGGAGAAATGTTCCATATAATATCACAACAGGTGACTGCAGTTATTTTGGTAGATATTATGTGCTATGGGATTACCCATGTATCGGTCTAGGGAAGAAGCGATGTGTCCTTCTGCCATTACTATCATGTGCAATCCCAGACGAAGGAGAGCTATGATCAAAGCCTGCAGCTGGGGACATTTTCTGTTAGCCTTTAGCTGAACATGGCTTTTTAAGTGTTTAAAATGGCAGACAGTAGAAGTGACTGTATATATGTATAGTCCATCTATCTACATACATAGTATATACTGATTTTAAAAAACAAATACTGGCATGAAGACTGGGAGGTCTCTGCTATGAATTCATCTGGCTGTGTTGACTGGAGAAGCAGGCGGAGAAGTAAACTCTGAGGGTCTCTCTGTGTGTTCTTTGAGCAGGGGTGAAATGATATGATGGATTGGCTGTGAAGAGGCTTCTGTATCACAGCTCAGCATCCTGATTTTTTGCCTACATTTTATCAGTCTTGGTTGATGAGGCCTTGAGATTTTGAACTCAGAGGAGTCACTGCAGTTCTTACTCCCTCCTGTGACTCACAGTTCCTCACCCATTGATTTGCTGCTCCACTACAGAGTGACAAAAGGCTTTTCAGTACAGAAACAGTTTTATGTAAGAGCCGAGAAAATACTGCCTTTTTCAATTCAGCTCCTGCAATAAATTAACGTGGAAGGACTGCGATATAAAGACCATAACTAGTAAGAAAGGTCATGTTTGAAGTTTGCCTTGATCATCTGCCAAGATAAAAAATATTTTCTTGATTTTTATAAAAGTAAATGAAACTATTGTTTCTGTAAGCTAATAACCTAGGAGGCAAACACTTATTGTAGCCACAGAAACAAAGGCTTAGAGAACTGTCAGACGTATCCAGCTGTGACCTTGCTATGGTAAGGAATATGAAAAGGTATTTTCTTCCATTACTTTCCTTGGACATAGAAATATTGTGATTCACTCATTGTTACGTGCCAGGACTTGAACTTTTTGTAGACTGCAGCAGATAAGAAGGACTTTGGAGAAGGGAATTTTAGTCACCAAGTGAGAGGAGGAAGAGAAAGGAACTGCAAAGATGCACAGGCTGAATCTCAGCTTGGATGCCACCATAAACAAGGAGCTAAAGGGGTAGGATACAGGTTGGTTATAGCCAGAGAGCATAAGGAGATTCTAGAGTGCCACAGGTGCAGCTGGACAATGAGGAAGGGGCACAAAGCAAAGGGGACTGGGCAGTAGATCTCTACATATCCCCAGCTCCAGCACTGGTTAGGTCTTATAGCACTCAGGAAATGATGCCATGGGCATGAGTCAGTCAGAACGTCAGGTCTGGGCTCTTCCCTCCCTCCTCTGCCCACCACAACACTGGGGAGAGAAGCAAAGATACCAGTAACGCGCAACTCCATCACTGGAGAAGTGACATAGTGTGGGGTTGGGATCCTCTCCGCACAGAGCATGGAAAGGATTTTGCTGCCATGTGGAAACTTTATTTACTCCCCACTTGGCTCTTAGCAAAGCTATTTTTATTATTTTTTAATTTCCATTACCTGCTCTGATAAAGACCTTAGATTCACAACTCACTGGTGGAAAAGTACTTAACAAAACTTGAGGAACAGAAAGAATCATCCAAATTTGTAATGGATTTCACAATGACACGAGGCAGTTACCAGTTGGCACAGATGTGACAAAGTAACGGTTCTGCATTTCCAAAGCCCGTTTCCCTGTGCGTTGCCACTTGCCACACAAAGTTCCAGGCACACAAAGCCCTTTCCATGCCTATCTCTTTTGGACTGCTCCCAATGATGACAGATGAACTTTTCAGTTGCCTATGCCAGACCTGCAAACCAGTGGTGTCCTGAGCCCATGCCAGCAAAGGCATTTTGTGTTATCTGTGCAATTGTTGTGCCGTTTACCTCCCACCCCACGACTCTGAAGAACACCAGGCTGCCCGGCATCTCAGCTGGCTTACACACAGTGCCATTTTGCTTTCAGTTTGCCTGAAAGTGGTCCTGCTTCCATTAAGCAGCAGCTCAGTGCACAACTGAGCCATCTCCTGCCAAGTGCTTTCGTAGCAGGAGATTGCCTCATTGCCAGGTGTCAGAGGGCACACTGAACTCTCCTGAAATAACAGCACGTACTCATACTTTTTAAAGGAGAAAAAATGCTTTCATATTCAAATGTATTTGGGCCACATAGCACCATGCACATTGCCAAGGTTCCCCACAGTGGTGTTCACAAAGGCTGTGTCTACAATAATAAATTAGATGTGCCTAGGAGCATTCCCTGGTGTTGGGGCCAACTGGCACTGAATAGCTCGCATCTATGATAATAAATTGTCTCATCCTCCAAAACAGGGCTGCTGCATGCAAACCACCTACACGTCTCTAACTGTGCCCAGGAATTACTCAGGAAGCATGCTAGCTGCGATGGGCCACGCATGGTCTCACAGACTGATCTAACAGTTTACTAGGATAGATACTTGTAGGCACGCTGGGGATACTTTATCTGCTAGCATGGGAGCTGCCAAGTTTGCTCTCCTTGAAAACTAAACTGTCTTTAATGGTTCTGTATTATTCTTCCTTGCTGATGTGTCTCCAGTCTCTGTAATGATTATGGGAAAGGAATGTTTATGGATTCCGCCAGCAGCACTTTGGAACTGTACTCTCCTCAAGCTGGCTATCACTTCAGAGGCAACAGGAACATCATGTTTTGCAGCCACAAGTCATTGGTAATGAACACATAAACTCCCACCACCCCTATATGGGGTACCCCAGGGTGGACGAGCCAGGAAGTGGTCAAAGCCAGAGTGGGTTCAACTTTGGGCAACCTTGTCTAGTGGGATGTGTCCCTGCCCATGACAGCGGGGTTAGAGCTAGATGGTCTTTAGGGGCTCTTCCAAACCTTAGCCATTGTATGATTCCTTACGTGGTAACTGGCTTTCCTTTCTGATTGTCCTATCAGTTGCTGGTTGGCATTGGATTGATTTGTCACTGGCTTGTAACAAAAGTCACCACTTGCCAGATCTCAACTGCTGTCTACCAGAGCTCATGCTGCTTTCTTTGCAGAGCACTACAAAGATACTACACTGCATGCACAAGCTCTTCTGTCAGTTCTTGCCATCTTGGGTCTGCAGATTAAAGGGGGTGATGATAACTGCAAAATATGAAACCAGCAATATGATAGTAGTGGAAATTCCACTGTCTCATCTTCTTCAGTAATTCCATCTGCTATTTCAGCACAATAAGTAAGAGCAGTGTTGATGCAATTTGCCAGTGCCATGAAATTGTTGAGTGCCGTGAAAAGAGAGGAGCCCCTCTCCTCTCCCCAGTTAAACTGGGAATTGCATGTCCCCCTTTCCAAAACAGTGCTTCCTCAAACAACTGGTCAAGGATAGCATGAATGAGGAGATTTTCAGGCAGTGCCCATTAAGCCCATAAAAAGTCCTAGCAGGGACCAGGGCCTGACAATCCATATTTCTACTACAGCCCTTTTGTCCTACAAGGAAGAAGCAGATGTCTGTGCTAATGTATGTCCTTGTCCCCGAGAGCAGGGGGGCACTGACTATGACTAGAGAGGCTGCTGCTTCATCAGCTGTCTCCCACTCCCTCCGGATGGTCTCATGGCTTGCCCCCACTGCTGTAGTCCTCTGAAGATCTTCTCCCAAGTTCCATATCCTTCATTTGCATATTGTAATTGCATAATTGAGAATATTCAATTTGAAGCCTCGTGTTACTGAAGATGTGACTAGTACAGGTGGAAAGAGATAAAAGCCAGGAGCACACAAGTGGGAAAAACATCTATCCCAGAGGTTATCTCCCTCTATCAGAAAAGACTGAGTGTGTTTGGAGGAATAAGTGAGAAACAACACATAACTGGAGAAACCCTGAGACTGGTCAGTATGAAGAGTTGTTAATTGATACAAATCGTTAAGGAGTGACTCATTTGTCATGGCTTGCACAGTGTCTTGGATGAGGAAAATCCTTCAAGACAGAAAAGCATTTGCTGTAGTTGTGTAAAACCATTTGCTGTAGTTGTGGAGGAGTCTCTGGAACAAACTGCACATATGCTTTCTAGCTCTGCTTGATGTCTGCCAGAGCAAGGCTTTTATCGTTCATTTTCTGGTACTCGTACGGATCTTAAATGAGCAACCATCACAGTTGGTAGCTGATGCCAGTTCTGGCTGGGAAGGATGTGAGGAGATCTTGCGATAGCATTGGCGTTGTGTTTATTGAAACTGCCTGAAGAGGATGGCAACACTGGCCTCCCCGGAGCATGGCCCTACCAAGAACAGAGGGAAGGGCTCTGCCAGGGAACCAGGGTGACTGTGATGGAAGGACTGCAGGCAGTGCCACACAGATATCATGTTGTCCCATGCCCAGTGAGCATAGCAGGGCACGGTCCATGACAGCGACAACAGACTGGGTTCAGGCCCCAGCAAGAGAAACCCAAAATGATCAAGAATTCATCTGTCCCACAGGTAAAGCATTTTGTCTTTTGTCAGAGGGAGAAGTTCTGTGCTTAGAAGAAGGGAACAGCCTGAGTAGAAGTTACTTCTAGCATTTCTGAGGATGGAATTCCCATCTCCAGGACAGTATCTGCCCGCAGCCCTGCTTCAGGACAGGAGCTGTTAAGGGACTTGGAAGCAAGGAGTGAAGTGATGTGGGGTGATGTGAGACCAACTTCTGCAACAGGGGATGCAATAATCTAAATTTAACCCCATTCCTCCAGCCAGGAGATGAGTACTTGATAAGTAAGGAGGGATACAGGACAGAGGATGGCCTGAATATTCATTCACTGCAGCCCAGATGAAAACACAAGAAGTTTTTGAGGCAGCCAGCTTCAGTTGTAGGTGCCTTCTTCCAGGGAAGAAAACATGGCCAAGAGCTTCATCCTGCTGCTCAGCACAAGGCTGTCCGACACAGAGGACAGTTCATGTGCTCCTGCTCCATCTCCCTCCTTTGACAATCAGACACGCACCCTGTAGGACTTCACAATCTTTCATCATTTCAGTGACACATCTGCTGTTTTTTGCAGGTCTTTTGGGCCTGTAAGCCATCTACTTGGCCACCTTAGCCTGTCTCCAGCATGGTGTGGTGCAATTACTCACTTCTTTCTTCTGGAATTGGGCATTTTTTAATTTGGATACCTCCCCCAACACACAAAAATCTTAAACTAGTGTAGAACTGGAGGTTTTGATGTTTCTATTGGCTTCAGTGTAATTTTACAGGGAAGGGAGCTGCTAATGTGAGTTTTGTTATCAACCTAGGGAAGAGGCAAAGCATTTACATACCATGAACAAATACGGAGGCATTTCCATAGCAATCTGTGCTATTATTGCTGTTTTGGCCCAGTGATAAATTTGCATGCATTTTTCTTTAGTCTGAAGCTTGCTGCTGTCCCTCCTAAGCTGTTAGGTTTACTTTCCAGTGCTCACTTACATGTCTGTGCTGTCTGTAACAACTGAAAGAAAGCCTGGCACACAAAAAAACTTACTTTTCTGGTGAGGTAGTTGTTATGCAGAATAACTGGAACTGTGCAGTAAATGAGATTTCCATCATAGATCTGTTCTGGATGCACACAATAAAGTGCTTCAGATTTGTTGGTTGTGGGAAATCATGACAGTGTGTCAAGGCTTGATATACACACTTGATCTTCTTATATGTGCAGGAGGTTAAGCTGCCATCACTGGTCAGGAGCAATTACTGCTGCAAAAACAAAACTCATTTATACCTTCAGAAACTTGACGTTGTTGTAAATTAAGATATTGGTTCAGGCTTAAATTGAACATACCTGTAAGAAAATGTCCTTGTAAGCTGAATATGAATGACTACATCAATCACTAATGTAACAGAGAGTAGGAAAATATTACTGCTATGAAACCGTAAGTTGTAATTATTGCTGTTATCTCAGTGCTTTATATTCAGAGTTCTCTTTTCTGGATACTATTAATGAAAATTGATTTTGAGAACAGAAAAAAGAATTTCTTAATATTAAAAGCAGTTTAGCTGTATTTAAACCAAGACAGTTCCTTTTTTTTTTTTTTCTTCCTTTTTTCTCTTTTTCTTTTTTTTTTTTTTTTTCTGTATCTTTAGACCCCCATCTAACGGCAGCTGTGATTTATTCTTAGCTTTTTTTCTTTGCATATTTAAAAGGGTGTTTCCGTATGGTGTGAAGCATAAGCTTGTGTAGCAATTAACTGGCAAAGAGACTGAGCTTTACAATTCCAAATAACTCAGAAATTAATTTGTGCTATGAATCAAAGACATCTACGCAAAGTGAATGGATTTGTCCATTCAAGGGACTCAGTGGAACATGGCAGCTAGACTCAAAAGAAGACATCAAGAAATGGATTTAAATGCCTGTAACACCATGACACAATCTGAACTCTTGTGAGGTCGTCTTTTTAATTCACATTATAAAAATTGAATATTGCAGAAATCATCAACATCCTTTCAGATTTACCTCATATCTCTAACAAAGCATGATTCAAAGGCCACATTTGTGTCTATACACAAGAATCTATGCAGGAAATGCAGGCTTTTGCAACTATATATATGGTTTTGTTTTACCATGTCTAACTACTCCAGCAGCCTCCAGTAGCATGGTTAGGTTGTGGCTGCACTAGGTGATCTTGATGGTCTTTTCCAACCTCAACAGTTCTGTGATTCTAATACAGAAAGGGTTGTTTAGCACTGCAATAGGCTCCCCAGGGAGGTGGTTGAGTCACCATCCCTGGATGTGTTTAAAAACCATTTGGATGTGGTGCTCAGGGACATGATTCAGCGGAGGGTTGTTCCAGTCAGAGTAATATGGTTAGGTTGTGGTTGGACTTGGTGATCCTTAAGGTCTTTTCCAACTTGTGCAGTTCTATTCTATTCAAAACAAATGATGAGTTACAGAGCAAACTCTTCCTGTACTTCACTTTCTTAGGAATTAATTAACAAATACACAGAAAGAAATAATTCCTACATCTTCCTTGATTTTCTGTTTTATTCTTCTAAACAAATTTGATGGGATTTTCACCTATAAAACACAAAAAGCCTTCACAATTAGTGTGCACCCTGAACTTATATTTGTGCATGATAGAATTTCAACAGTACAAATCAGTGTGGGGTTTTTCATACACATAGAAGCCCTTGGAGTCCTCTGTCCAGTCCATTTCTCTTTCATAGACAAGCAGTTGGTTTCTGACCTCTGTGCCCTCATCAGCAGGGATGGGAAGGAAAGGCTTCACTTTTCTATTCTACTTTGCTCATTTAAGCTGTTTTACAAGGCAGGCACTTTAAACTTGTTGAATACCCTCACAGGGCATCCTGAGACCACCCTAGGTCTCCTTCAAGCCTTTCCAAAAGCAATACTCCTTTACACAGCCAATTAAAAACCAGCAGTGAAACCTGCAGAGCTCTGGCCAGACACACAAATCTGCCTTCTCAACTCGTGGCACTCTATCCACCCCAGCTTCCTCGTCCTCAGTTATCACTTCAGCTTGGCCTCCCTCCAAGCTGGATCAGATGTAGCTGGCTTTACCCAGACTGAGCCCTCTGCTGCTTCCCAGCTCATAAAGGGACAGAAAATCCAGCCGCCTGCAGCGCTTAAATTGAGGAACATTTTTGCAAGACACTTCAGAAAGCATTTTTTTAAGCCTATCATCACAGCAATTCCCTGGCACATGGGATAGACCCTAACTCCTCTTCATCATGCACAGTCACTCCTTCCTCTCCTGCTCCTTTCTGAATATGACTGCAATGCAGTCACTGCCCTTAGAAGGATTGCCATATGGGGTTACACTGCTGCTGTAACAGCAAAAAAAGCCCTGTGGCAAAGGCTACTTCAGCAGATCTATTCAGCAGATTTCTGCATAGCTCTGTTGTTGTTGATGGTGTGCATTTGTGCTCACCTCTTTCCAAGAAACCTTTCTTAGTAGTTATGACTGTGTTTATCCAAGGCACTGTAGGGACCTGCTCCCTGTTTTTTACTCTCTTAATGATTATCTAACAGTGACAGAAATGGAAGAAGCTTGAGTGAGGGAACAATGATTTGCTACCCCAAATCCAGGACAAGTTTTGTTCAGGGTAAGACAATCCAGAACAGAAGTATTTGTGCTCTGGCTGCAATACTAACAGCTTCCTTTACTGCACTGGGAGGACCCCTACACCATCATTCAATTTCTGTTGTGGATCGGGTTTCTGCATGCAGATTTACAACTGACAGATTTATTGCATGCTGAAATTCTTCTGTCAACACCATGTGATGCTGCAGCTGTGTAACAGCACATGCAGTACAACCTCCATCTACAGTGCATCAGCGTCCCAACTTGTATCTATTGATCTTTAATGCATTTGGTGTCTCCCTGACATCCATGCAGATACAGGACACCACTGTGTTGATCCTACAAACATGAATCCCTTCAGGATGCAGTCAGCAGAGTTCTGGTCTGCACGTGGCATCCACTTTGATTAGTTTGTCCTCTTCCTTTCCCCCTCTTTACATGTAGTCTTGAGAGATGTCCTTCTGGGAGCAGCCATCACTTGTAACAGCTGAAATCATGAAGTATGTTTTCAGATGTTCTTGTGACAAAATCCACAGCGTTCAGGGGAGGAGGTTGGTATCCCATTACAGCATTAGGTGCACGGCATGCAACATGGGACAGGAGCTGGCAGAAGGGCAATGAGGAGTGGAATTCCACCTAGTTACCTTGGTGGATCCAACTTAAGGGTGGTGCCTCATATCAGATACTCCAAGTGTTCATGTCATTGAATGACTGTGGTCATCAGATAACAATTAAAAACATATCTTGAGAACATGGGTGTCTGGTGGCAACATGTGTTGCATGGTACAACTCATCGCTTTTGGTCCTCAGTTCAGACGGTCGGAGCAGAGAAGGCTGGAGCTCTCTGGAGAGTAAGGGGAGTAAATTCCTCTGCTCCTCTGCCAACCAGAGCCTCCTACACCACATCAGTGGCACTAGTCCTAATGCTGCTGTTGCTATGTACCAATGTTCTTGCTCAGAAAATGAAATCCGTGGACTGCTGAAAAAGCTTTTATTGTTCATTCATACGTGATTAATTGTTTACATGGCCATCAAATTGCCCTCTGGAGGGTATGATGGGAAAATAAGTCTCAATGATAAAGCACACTGTCAGAATTGTCCTCATGTAGTTTTAATTACTTTGGGTGTTAAGCATAAAGTCTACTCCAGCCAACAATTATTCCACATATATTTTATAATGGGTCTAGATGTACACATAAAATTAATTGATTCGAAATGGAATACACTATTTTGACAGCCAGATTTTGTTAAGGAGTGTGCTCCTATCATTAAATGAGGGAATATAGCTGAAGTAATTCACGAATGACAGCTGGAACATAGTATTGAATAGCAATGTGTTGTGCATGCAAGGTAGTGGAAGTCAAACAAATATTTTTTATTATCTCTTTGCATATGGGTTGGTGGTACTTTCAGGAGCTATTCTTTCATCTGTGAAGGCTCCAAGTGAGTATGTGAGAAATTAATCAATATGTCATTACGCAGTTTAAACTGTGGGACAGCCATAGCTTAGCTAACATAATTAGAGAAGACTGTCTTCCAGGGTTTCTATTTGTGGTGTCATCTGTGAAGCTGAAAATGGCAGTAGCTGTCAGTGAGTTATCCCAGAAAAAATAATAAGTTGTACCCCAGAGATGCCAAAGTACATGTCTTTGTCAGAATAGTCATGCTCTGCCCATACAGTCCCACCAGCCAGTAAAGTATGGACTCTCCTTGATGAAGAGTATGTTGGACCCTGAACACTTCTTTCTTGAGTTTGCCATTTTTCAGACTGGAAAGGAAAATGTGATTGTAGCATCTTCCAAACATCACTTGGGACATAAGAGTACCATGGTGGGTCAGATCAAAGGTCTATTTGTCTAACCCAGTTTCTTCTCTCCAGCTGGCATTGGTAGCAAATGTCAAAGGAAGGGCATGAGAAAAGGACAAGCACATAATGATATTTCTATGATAGTTTCTTCAAGCTTCCTGTTAGTTGTGGCTCAGGGAATTCCTTAGCTGGAGGTGGTATTTAATAGCCTATTAAATGCACTCAACAGTAGGTACTTAATACATAGCATGTATTTAATAGCACTCAATAGATTATTCTTCCATTAATTTATCCCAATTGCTTTTTTAACCCGTGGAAATTTTTAGCATCCAACATACCCTGCAGCAAAGCATTTCATAGTTTTAACTACCCTGTAAGAAAACTGTTTGATTTTTGTAGCTTTCAATTTGCTGTGTATTAGTTGGATTTGTTGACTGTTATATTAAGAGAGACAGGGAATGATCATTCCCTATTCATTTTCTCCACGTCATTTGTGATTCTGAAGACTCCAATGTTTCCTCATAGTAGTGGGGATTTTTTCTTTCTTCTTTTTATCTTATTTTTTCTCCTTTGTTATACCTATTTCAGTTCTAACTTATACATATTGAGTTAGGCAGACCATCATCTCTTCAGGGCTCTGTTTCCCTGGAGTAAAGTCTCCCTTCTGTGAAAGTAAACCTTTTATTTCTACCCTTCATCTGTCTTCTTTAACTTGCCGTTTATGCAGGTGAGAACCAAACTTTTACATGCAATAATAGATTTCTTTTAAGGAGCTTTGGTGGAAAACTCTACAGCTTCTCTACAGCTTTAATGAGCACACTGCCTTCATCGGAATCATCAGTCCTGTCATCAGAGTGATACGGGTACGCACACTACTGCATTCACCCTGGGTTGGATTCACATCACTTCCTTCTTGAGCTCAACCTGTGGGTGAGGTGCTGGAGGGGACATGCACTGTGGGCAGTGGCAGCTGAGGGTTTCAAGCACACCTTCTAGATGTGACAACATCTTAAAGACCCAGGCCTGGGCCATGGTCACTGTATTCCACTGCTTTGTAAGAAGGATTTGGTACAGCATATCAGTTACTTTTGGCTCGCTGAATTCTATCTTAATTCTAGGTAAAGCAAAAATTACTGTCTGGCTGCTCTCCCTTTACAAGCAAGAGGGAGGCTGGTACCAGGAAGGCCCATCCTGTAAGAAAGAGCACCAGGAGATGTGGGTTGAATCTCCTGATAGTACTGTACTGGCCATGTTTCATCTTCATCCTGGAATGGTCTTTGACAGCATGAGATGAACTCCTTTTAGATGAGTCAAAACCATAAGATACCTTCAACTACAAATGGGTATTCAAACCATAGGACCAGAACTGATCTAGAAACACTCCCTGAAAGATGGGAACTTCTGACTTCCTTACAGAATTGAATCATAAACTTTGTAAAGCAACAGCTTCCTCAAGGGATGTGGATGGTGAGTCTTCATCACCCTCTGCTTTGCTACACAAATCACTGACGTGACTTGCTAATACAAACAGCCTATAGAGCATGGAGAAATCAGCAGCTAATCACAAAAATCTGCTGTACTCGAATGACTGAGAGGAGAAAGGAAAAAGGATCAGGAAGAGCCCTTCTGAGTGCAGAGGAAAACCACAAGTACTGTGCTCTGAAGTGCAAGTTTATCAGCTGTCCTCCTCCATCTGCCACCAGCCTTGGTGAAAGCACCTGTGCAGACTGCTTGTGTTGCTTCACTGGAGAGGTTTGCTGGTGGCTACACCCGCTTGTGCTTCTGCTGTGAGAATCATACCAAAAGCAGGAAGAGGAAGGAAGGCAGAGGCCGCGTGGCTACTTCTAGTCTGGAGATTCTAGTAAAAGAGATCAGAACACAGTGGCACAATTAAATTCAATTGAACGTTCCTCAGGATGAGGGATCCAACAAGACCTAGCCCAGGAAACCCAGAACTGGAAGTACTGAGCTGTCGATCAGTTACATTTATGTGATGAAATTATTGGTGTGTTCCTCCTCAGTAATCCATTTTTGGTCTTACCACTTTGAATTCTTTTGTACTGAAATTCATACGAGCAAGTCAGAATATTAAACCCTTCTTGTACAGCTAGGATAGTGATTTGCATATAGACACAGCCATCCAGTTCCCTTGCTATTTATTCCCAGTTCTAAATGTTTGTAAAATTGCAGCCTGTTTAACTGCATTTTGAAGGATCTGCAGCTGTGCAATTCAAATACATGACATGTCAGAAAAGAGCAACTTTAAAATAGTTCAGTAAATTGGGGGGGTAGGGGAGGAAATTGTGCATCTTCTTCCAATCTTTACCCTTTCTTCTTAGAAATCCTACATACCAGATCCTCAGGTAGAAGGAAAACAACCTCCATTTACACTGGCTGAGAATCCGTCATGCTGGTGCCTACCCCGAGCTGCTGGAAACCAACAACTGTTTCACATTCAGGCTGTGGTGCCAGGGCACCATGTGATGGTTGGCGTGGCAATACAGCTTCCTCATCCTGAATGCAAGTTTGCAGCAGTAGCTCAGAATATATTCAGCATAGATGAGGCTTAGCAGAGGTGAATCACCAGTGACACTGTGTAACGGTTTGCATTGACACACAGATCTGATGAAACTGATGTAAAACAGGAAATATGGGCACCATGTCTGTGCTGGTGGGCAGGCTACAGTCACAGATAAAAAGAAACAAATGACAACAAAAGGCTTTTTAAAGCATAAAGGCACGGTAAAGATCATTAGGACAGCTTTCTGGTGACAAAGGTAAAGTGGAGTTTTTTGGGGTCACTGGAATGCTTGCTTAGCTGGAAGAAATGTGGAGAAAAAACACATATTTGACAGACTTTCTGACTGAAGTGCAGTGATATGCAGATGCACAGTTTCCTGCCTGATACCTCAAACAGAAGCAAATGAAACAAAACCAGAGACACTGTTTGCACATGTATAGACACATATTTATCAATGAGCAGATTCCAATATTCTAACCTAAAGCCAACAGAGCTATATAACTGCTGGCTGCTTCTGCCCGGCCCTGCGTCTGACAGCTGATGTGTGACCATACATGTGAAATCCCCCATAACACAAAAAACCCTTTTGTCTGATGCTGTCCATTCTGGTAACCATTCCCAATCAGCCAGACAGGTGTCAATCAAAGTAATGCCTCTCAACACAGAGCCAATCTGTCTGTGGTTGCAGGGTTAGAGCCAATTTAATTTAATTTATTGGAGTTGAAAGGAACCTTTGCCTCTGCGACAACGGGTGAGACAGTTTGTAATGATTCTCATTTAATTGATGAATGTAGACTTGGCACTTGACAATTAACCAGACGCGTTAAAACACCAGGGGTGAAGTCCCAAAAGAATCTCACAGGCATCTTCATGGTGCCTGGGTTTACTTTCCTACAGCAAGTTCATCTGAGCCTCTCCCAGCTGGGCAGAGCAGGAGTTGCTCAGCTGTGTCCCACAGAAGCAGACATTCACTGCTCAGAAATCATCTTGCTGTGCAGGCTGAGGACCCACATCCCATCTCCACTCTGTAATCCCACACAGTCCCACACTACACAGACCTTTAGCAGCTGATGCACCTAAGCACTGGTGAGGGGCATTTAAATATGCAAAAGCTTACAATGAATTAATCATTCCACACAGTGCTGTTCTGCAGGAGAAATGTTGCTTTCTGGAAACACTTTTATTTCCTACCTATTTTCCTGGCACTGAAACTTGTTTCTCTATTTTTCTTGTCCTTTATGGTTGTGTGATTTACCAACCCACTCTGAATAGATTTTCACTATTAATTAATGCACATTTTCAACCCTTCTAATCACATATTGCCCAAGGGTGGTTACTTCAGAGGCACAGATTTTAATTCCAGGGTGCATCATTGCAAGCTTCTGCATAAGTCCCTATGATTTTACCCTGGGAATGCCTGCTGGATGCCCATCAGCTGACCGAACGGAGCGTTTTTTAAGGAAATCTAATCCTGATTTAAAGACTTAATGCAAGTAACCGCATCCTGTCATAAGCTGTTTCACTGGTCAAGATCTGCAACTTATTTTTAGCTTGAACTTTTCCAGCCCTGTCTTCTACATGAGTTGCTCCGAAGGTAATGCCTCCTCTTTATTTCCACGGAAACCACTGCAGATACAAAGAGCACAATCACACTATGTGATAGAGAAAATTATCAGCTCTAAAATGCTATTTTTCAACAAGCCACCACCGTTGGCTGTGTGTTTTCACCAGTGTTGAACAAGAGCCTGCATGCTACTCTTGTACAAACCTGCACCAATGGAGGTGATGTGCTGTCTCTGTCACCACCACTGAAATGCATGACCCACCACCTCACTGTGCTCACAGCCACTTCTCGGTCCCCATAAACATTCAGCAAGCATCAAATAATGTCAATGGGTGCCATTTTTTTTCTGTGTGATGAAATTCAGTGCCACATCTTTGCTTCATCTGCACTTCCGTGTCAGTCACCATTGTGTCAGAGTGCCCCTCTGCTGCCATCTGGCACACAGCAACTACATGGAGTGGAATATTGGTGGGAAGGTTCAGCCTCTACTGCCTCACCACCAACATCCACCTCTGATGCTGTGGCCCAACAGAATAAAATAGGAGGCATTACTTTCAGGGCAGCCCTCACGTCTGCTAAATCTATAGGTCTTTGTTTTCTGAACTGTATTATTTATAAACTGTGACTGGCCACCTCAGAATCTCCTCATTTACAGATTAATTAGATTATTCTATAAATGCTCTCATCAGTAGGAAAGCCCTGGTCCTCATGCTTGTGCCTGAGCCTCACAGCAGAGTCTTCTGATTTGACTGGAAGCTGCATGGCTCCCTCCTCATCAGGACAAAATGCCCTGAGGTCTATCAGAGCATCAATGCCCTCCACTCTGCCTATTCTGGTGATCACCCAGCAGGCATCAGCACTCACTGCTGCTTCCATTTTTCCACCATCTATCTGAAGTGCAGCCTCCAAACTTAGGATGCAGTTCAAGTAACAGCCCCAGTACTGCTGTATTTCTTCTTGGCAATCTCCTGCTTTGCCAAGCCTCCCACCAGCTCTCTGTCCCCATGCACCCCACAGGGAGCTCATGTTCACCCATGACTCAGGAAGCCACCTAAATCCTTTGCACAACCCCTGATCTCCCCACCAGTCCTCAGTTAGTCAAGTTATAGTCATGTGGAGTCTTATTTTTCTTATTGTCGGATAACATGTCTTCTTTTATCACATCAGTTCAAGGGTTTATAATTCAGTGCAATTATTCTGAGAGCTCTTCCATGCAATATTTGTAAGTCTAGTTAGCACATTTATCTCTGTTCGGTTCTTTGGTGCCTGCTCTGCACAAAAGGCTTTCAATATTGTTGCAAAATATGATGTTTAGTCTTGTCCTGACATACTTCAGATTTGCTTTACCTCCTTTCCTCCTTTCCCCCACACATCCCTCTGTCTGCTGCCCACGTTTTCTGCCTGCCAGCCTAAAAAAGAGATTTCAGAATTTTAAAAATAGCTATTTAAAGGCAACAAACTAAGGCTGAAATGAAATATAGCAGGGAAGAGCTGTTCTGGGGAAAGGCAGTTAGTTGGAATACACCAGGGCTTTCCTGCAGGGCGACTGTGCATCTGCATGGACCTAAACTCACACATGTTATTAGCTGAGCCATCACTGAGAGGTCTGTCTTGTATGTGAAAATAGCCAAATGCAGACTTACTTTGTGAGGAGGAATTCCAAAACCAAATTAATAAGTTTTATTACTCATTCTTGTGTTTCTATGAAATTTCACTCTTTCATCCTCAGAGTTTACAGGTTAAATCTGGATTTAGATGCCACTGTTCGAACGAATGAAGTCTATCTATTTTGCCCCACAGTATTTAATGAAAAAGAAAATGCCAGAAGATCCTTCCCTTTCCAAATAAGCAGCTGCAGAAAGATTAGTGAAGATATATGTATGTTCAGACTGTCCCCGCAGCGAGGCCAGGGGGTTAGGGGTACATTCATCATCCGCATCTGGATTAACTCGGCTCTTCTTGTAGCACTGCAGTCCTCTCTATCACCACTGACCTACTTTTCAGGTGGCTTGGTGAAAGTCACTCCAAATCCTTCTGGCATTTCAGCGCCATAAAATAGTAATGTTTCACTGGAATTGAGCATCTTCATGCGTCTGCACGTAGTACAAAGGTAAGTCACACAACTGAACACAGAATCTCACCGCCGGGAAAACAATTCTAGTTTCTCTAACATGAACAAACAAACAGCAGCTGGCATTGAAGGCCTTTACTAAGATGCCCTTCAGGAATTGGTCTCCAAGGGCAGACGGTGTCCCCAGAGATCTTATCAGCTCTGATGCCTTTGCTCTTCTGCTCTTCTCTTTTCTATAAGAAAGTTACCGGTAGATTCTGTGGGATTTTCTTTTACCTTTTGTGTTTTGTTTTTTTTCCTTTTCCTTCGTGCAAAAGAGTAGCTTTACTAAAAACAGGTTTATGTTTATGCAGAATGATGCCAGTTACACAGCACCATCTATCTCATTTGAATACAGTGCTTCTTGAGACTGAGACAGCACCAGCTTTCTCCGTAGCCGCCATGCACTGCCAGCACTGTCCCTGCATGACAGCCGTATTGGAGCAATGCTCAGCCTGGGAGCTGAGAGCCCAGGACTGACATGTCCCACTCCTTTTGCTGCTGTTGGCACTCATACTCATGGAGCTGGGCACGGGGAAAGCAAAAGCAGCCCAGCATGCTCTTGACAGATAGCATTTGCATCCCGAAAGACAAAGGGCCACATCTGGTGCCATCAGGCAGAAAAGCATGAGCTTATGGGGAGCAAATCCTTAATCACTCTCCTAAACACAAGGAAGACTTCTCATAAATTTAAACCCACCAGATTATTATCTTAAGTTCTTTAGGGATTTGCTTCTGATTTGATTGTATTGGCTTCAGCGGAAAGTGGAGCAACATTTTCTGCAGTGATGTTACAAACTCCTAACGTATGCAGTTCTACAGCAGGAGCTCTGGTAGATATTGAATCTGCTGTATCACCAGCACTACAATGGTAAAGTGAGCTGCTGCACCCTTTAGTCCTTTGGAGGCTCCAATGGGGTTATTAGAGAGCATGTTTCTGCTTTCCAGCCTTGGTTGTACAAGGGCTGCCCTACAAAAGAGGGCATGTACATGACTCCCAGGCAGCTGAAAATCCACATTGATTTGTCTTGCCCTGTAATTACATGGGTATCTCTGTGGGAGGGTTACCCTGTATAGCCAGTGGGGGAGGTAAGAAAAAGGAACTGGTGAAGGAAAAAAGGACAAAGTCAGCAAATTTATGTCACCCTTAGCCTGAAGGATATGCATATTATTTCTTCCTCATCTCTTTCAGATTCGGTCACCAGTTCACAGCACTGAAAAAACATATATATATATTTAAAGTCATCTGTATTTCTACAAACAATGCTGGAGGAAAATGGATATAAATGATATAATAGGTCAAAAAGTGTTCACAACAGCAGCGTGCTGAGTGAGGGAGCTGAGTGGTTCTGCAGTGCTGTGAACTGGGGCTTCTGGACAGGTTTTCCAGCTGCTGCTGGAAGGAGAGCCTCCATCTCTGCATCTTCACTGCCACGGTTGGGACCACCTGAGGTCAGTAAGGACTTCTGTCCCAGGGGACCCTCATGCCCGGGCCCCATCCAGGCTGAGTAAATCATCTGCTGGCAGAGGAGTGGTGCCAGGCAGAGGGATACCCCTAGTAGGTGCCAACCCAAAGCCCTGATTTTATGAGCAGAGAGAATATTCCCTCTGCTGCCCTACCACATACATTAGAGGCAGGGAAACCAGCTCTCAAACATCCAATATACCACAGAGCTACCACAGGACTCAACTCACAGCAAGGTTGCAAAGGCAGAAGGCAACCAAGCAGCCTAAAGCTTGTAAAATACATACATCAAGGAATATGATAGCATCTAAAAAGTGCTCATATCCAAGGATATGAACATTCTGTGACCCAGTGGTAAAACTGACCCTCTAACAGGTCACTTGGAAGTGAACTGGTACTTCCAACCAAGACATTCATTTGGCTTACTTCCTTTCATATTTGTCTTGTTACAACAAAAGAAGTAGCAGACACTTCAGTGAGTGAATGCTGCATAGTGACACGGGCTGCCAGGAGTTTAAAGAGAGTTCAGAAAATTGAGGATTAAATATCTTTCCTAACATTAACACAGTGCTAAATCAAAAGCGTTACTCTCCCTGAATCTGAAATAGATTTGCCTATATAACCGAGAAGATATCCTTTGAAATGGGGAGACCTTTTTATCAAAAAAGGAAATATTGCCTCGGTTTGCCCAGGGCACGTTTCCTTCCCCAGGATTTGAGAAGGTGGGAAAAAGAAAGCGGAAAAATCTTAAATGACACTTATTCTAAAACACATATTACATTTTTGCATTTCAAATAATGACTTCCTTTAATTTGATTCTGCCTGTAATTTTTTTCTCTGTGTAATGGGTTTTGTTTGCCCCTCATTTTAAACACATCCCTGTCTCGGGGCACCTGGAGTACGCATTTAGTTCAGAATTAATTTCTGTAGTTTTAATTAATTATGATGGCTGCATTAAAACTGAACTTCAAGGTTATTTGTAAAACCCTTTTTTCTTACTTGTAAGATAGCAACGGAGAGGGCAGATACTCACAGCCATATAAATCATTCTCAAGGTCTAAAACGCATTTATTAAATTTCTTTCAAGTCTTTCAGGCTTCTCTTCTGATGGTTTGACAACTCCAATGCCGTCTGCAGAATCCTTGTTATGGAGGTAGAAGTGAGAAGAGCACAGGAGAGCTGACCCTCAGGTGCCATGGCCGCACATGGGGATGGGGGCACTCATGCACTGCAGCCCACTCCTCTGCAGCCGCTGTGTCCCTGTGAGCACTCATGTTGCCCGTAGCCCCATGGCAGCACTTCCCACTCTACAAGCCCACCCTTCAGCCACAGCCTCTCACGGACCATTTTGCTTTGATCCTTTCAGTTGACCTCCATCTTCCTGGTGAAGGAGGTCAGAAAGGTCAACTGCTTTAGGCCACGATCCTTCCAACCTCTTCCCTAACGCAGCCAGCTGTTCAAAGAATTCACTGAGGTGGAGCACTTGTCATTCAAACTGAGCATTCGCTCAGCCTGAGCCCTGCTGTGATGGAGACCCACACCTGGGCCATCAATGCCTGTGGTGGGAGGCAGGCCCGGGAGCCCCCGGCACCAGCAGGGGCTGTGGTGCCTCATCATACACTGGCCCTAAGGCAGGAGATTCAACTGTTTACCTCAGTGTGAGACAAAGTGGCAATGGTATATAGATCATAGAGTCAAATTTTGATTGAATTTTTGCTTTCTTTCAATGGTTTCTTTTTTATTTATTTTTTTTAAATTTATTTATTTATTTTCAGGAAGCTACTTTTAAGCGTTAATGGCCACCGTGTGTTCAAGTTGGTTACACTCGGCAGGTGGGCTATTAATTGGAATGTGCATTAGTGAATTCAGAAAATGCTTTTTACTCAGTTCCTCAGGCAGGTTTTGATTTGCTTCCAAATGCTCCCTCCATGTTATGGCCAGACGTTCATAACGGGCTCCGCAATGGCGATAGCTTGGATTTCTCAATGCGTGTTTTTGTGTTTTAAGGATTATTCCAGATGCAACACAACTTTGTCCTGTTCAGGCCATCCCCAATGCTAAAAATAAGTAAATCCATAAAAAACAACAATATTTCTCAGCACTGAATCAAGACAAAAAGAACAACCAATTACTCCTGCACAGCATGACTGAAGTGCTGTCAGCTAAGTGCTGCCACGGACACCTGCTCACTCCCCCTAAAAATAAACTGCTGGATTGTGTCAGCAGAATTGATGAGCCCGAAACTCTAATGTCCCATGGCAATAGGATTCCTGTGTAGAAATCTGTCTGTGGAAAACCACCGTGCATATGCCTTGCCCCGGTCTCTTGTAGCTGCACTGCAGAGTAGTTACAGTGGTCAGGGCACTGAGGCACGCAAAGCCCTGCAAAGCTCTGTGAAACATTCGAATTCACAACCAGGTTTTCAAAGCACATGAGCTCATTTGCTAAGTCTGATCTTTGGGTCTGCTTGGCAGACAGCAGCTACCTCATACTTCTCCTCGTGTAACCACTGTAAAAAGCAAACTATGTGTGGAAGTGGGCTTCCCCAGTGCTGGCATCACGAGGAATTACTTTGTCACTTTAATAAATTCCTCTCATTTGAGAAAACCTTGGCCCAATGCTTTTGTTAGAAAATAGCTCACTTGCCCACAGGACTGAGCATTAACCAGGATGCAGAGCTAACAGTGACTGCCTTAGACAAAGAGGCTATGCCAGGGGCCATTCCTTTGACAGAACTATTTTATGCACCTCAGCCATAATGTGATTTGTCATTGATTTCAGAGATGCAGCACATAGTCACCCAGGCTTTCACAGGGATTCTTGGCCTGTAAGAAACTTCTATTAGACCATTTAATGTCCTCTTGCCACTGGCAGTTTCTTACTGATGTGCTCCTTAAATGGAAACAATGCTTTCCTACCAGCCCCCCTCCCCCCCCACAAACACATATCAAGGCCTTTAGAGCCCCTTGTCTGCCTACCCATAGTAGCTCAATTTCCAGAGGCGATGGCATCCTCAGTGAAGGCTTTACGATTGTTAATGACTTTACAATCTTGCCTCTCGAAGAAGCACGCAGCTATTGTAGAATCTAAGACTACACCTTCTTCATGCTCTGCTTTGCGTAAGTGACCAATTACCAGGTCAAGGCTAATAACTACACACAGACACTAATTTCATGAACAGTGAAAAATGGCTTCTTTTATTGCTTTTGTGGTGTTTGTTTGCTCTACTTCGTCTACACCCCCTTAAGCTATGCACAATAATATCCCATCACAGAGCAGGGGAGGTCCTGTCATGTCACAGCCCGAGTGTTCATGCATGCCTCCTACAACATCTCCCCCTCCCCATGCTTGATAAAGCCTTGCCCCACTACAACACAAACTCAAATTCTAACCCTACTATCTTATATCAAAAGTGTTAGTCATCATTTGATTTAAGCTTTGCTGTAGACAGCCTAAGAAGCAAGGTGCACAGATTGAGAAGCATACAAAGACAAGCAGCACAAGTGAAAATGCATGTGGTGACGCCCCATAACTGGACTTCGTCATCACAGCCCCCTGTAAATCCTTTATACTCTCTCCCTTATATGTCGTGTTCTATGAGCTATAATACGGTTTTGTGTTAACTGCATCCAAGAGATATGATTTAAAGCAAGCATTGTTAATTTCCCTAAATAACAGGGTAAAACCGTATGACATTAATAGAGAACACACAGTAGGAACCAATGGCAGAAAATGAAGACATTCTTGCTTGGACTAGCAAAAGACCTTCAAAGGTGCAAACAGTTCAGCAGACAAGAAGGGAGAAAACCAAAAGATTGTAACAATTCCTGCCAGACAGACCATCTTGGGATGATCATGAGACGTCTAGCTTGCACACCTGGCATGGGTGGGAGCAGACACTATAAAGACCATTGGCAAGCCTGCCAAACCTGAGGCAGCTTGGAGTGAGTGGCGAGAGACCATGGGTTCGTGTATGAGCAGAGAGCAAATGGCAAACACAGAGGAGCAGATGGCAGATAACCAAATTGTGGAAGAAGAGCAGACGGAGCATACAACAGATAGTCAAAACGCGGACAAGGAGCAATTGGAGGAGTCTCAAATCATGGAAGAGGAGCAGAGGGAGCAGAATGCAGAATCTCAAATCATGGACAACGCCTTAACCTATGTGTGCAACCCACTCTATGAAGTTCCAGCCTGGAGAAGACAATGGAGAAGACCTGTGCAGAAGGAGGTGAGCCCCAACATCGATCTGCACCTCGTACAGGAGTGGTCCCATGGAAGGATGGGAAAAGGGCGCGGTGGGCGGCACATCGCCAATCACCTAATGACGGAGTACTGCACGGTGATGGAGGCTCCCAATGGCTCCTTCCTGGTCAGGTCTTTTCTCCCCTTAAAGAATTATAGCTGCTCAGACCTTTGGAAAATCAAGTGAACAAGGCACAAACAGAGGGGTAGTTGTTATCTCTGTGGGCAGGCCAAGCCAATTGAACAATGCACTATGCTAAGTAATACCAAAGCCCACATTAGATGGAGTGGGTGGATGAGAGGCTAGACATGAAACAGGACAGACGTGAAGAAGGAAACCCATTCAACAGCCCATTCAACGTTTTTTTGTTGAGTCAGTGTAAAAGAGGATGGAGAATGATCTTCAGAGCACTGCATGCCCACAGTGTCACAACGAGTGACGTAGCGGAGGGACACAAGAAGTCTCACTTTCACCCATGGTGCCTCTCTGCATTAGTCACCCACAGGAAATTTACACCGGTGGAGTTTAATGTTGCATGCTTGTTATAAGAGGTTTGCTTATACTACACACTAATGATAATTAGGGGAATAGCTCAATGTTTCTTCAAAAGATATTTCAGTTTCCCCAAACCGCAGAACCCTGCAGGCTGAGAACTCAGAGTTTTCCCCAATTACTTATTAAAACTTCTTTAATGAGTATTTCTGCATGAATAAAATATGTGGAATTAGGACCACACTATATATTACATAAAATAGGAAATAAATGAGTGACTACAGCCACCTGGAGAGCTGCCTGCACTAGCAGAGTTTGTGCAGAGTTGAGTTAATGTATAAATTGGTCCCCAATGCTGTATCACTGAGCACCTAATGCATCCAATGGCTTTTGTTCCTTCTCTTCCTTTTCTTTCTCCTGTAACTCAGACTTCCCCCAGCCGTGGGCCCTACCTCCTCGCTTGTGGTGGCTCTGGAGTTTGGCCATGGGCAGGTTCAACTCACTGACCCAGCAGAAATCTTGGCACCTCTTTCTTCCTGGGTCATGTTTCTGCTTGGTTAGTAACCAGCATTAAGAGAAGGAATTCTTTGATTCACAGCCGTCAGAGCTGAAACGATGGAAATGATAGGACTGATGGCTAGGAACAGGGCTTCCTTGTTTTGGTGGAGGTGAACTGATGGCTTAGTGCACACCATCTCATCTGAAACTTACAGTGTCTGAGCACCTCAATCCACTGTAAGCATCCAAAAAGCAAAAAAGCACCTGCTTTCCTCCAGTGCAGCTGAGGCCATAGCCATGTACCTAGACAGAACATAACACTTGTGGCTGCTTCACAAGACCCCCTGCTCCTCTGCCAGCCCCATCAGCACAGAAGTTGGCTGCTTTCACCAGGAACGGATCCAGCTGAAAAATAATCTCTTCCTCCAGCTCACTTACAAAGAGTCACACAGAACAGTGTGGGACAGTAGGGGCCTGAACAAGGGGTCAGATGGGCTTCTCCAGGGTATGAGGTGAAGGTGGCATGTGTCCAGCTGCACATTGAGGCTGCTATCTCAAAATGCTATCAGACAAAGGCTGGGACTTCCATCAGTTCTTACACCTTTGCTTGTTGGGTTAGCCCAGCATGACTAATTGCTCCCAACATCAGCCTTTTGCTGAAGATTAGATTGGGCATGTGATTTTTCTCAGTTCTTCAATGGGAAAACAAAACATAACAGAACAGAAGTGGCTGAGATGTATGTACGTTATTTATGTTATTCACATGTGATAATAACTGTGAAGTTGTATAACGCAGGTTACAGTGAAGGCTTTCAGCTGCCCTTCCTCTCCTGCTCTATATTTCACATTCTTATCTTGCATTCTGGTTCACACTAAACTATAAGGCCCTTGTGTCAGGGACCACGTCACTTATGCACCAGTGCAATGCCTCACATAATGGAGCTCTAACAGCGACCGGGGCCTTTGGGAGCACCTGTCACAGAAATGACAAGAGGGAATAGTTTCACTCTTGTGGAGTGCAGAATTAATCACGCCTCACAGTGCTTCATTTTTGCTGGTCTGTTTGAAGGACTCCATTGCTTCCTCTTGCCCGTGTGGGTCCTTTCCCTCCATTGCCTCCATTCCCTCCAGCAAGGGACCCACCAGCTGGTAACACTGTACCATGATGTGAAGAAAGGAGCCCTGAGGATTCGTTGTATGGATGTACGTGGGGACAATACACTGAGACATAACCTTGCCAAAGATGATGATGAAAATGCTGGTGGTGCTGCTGTATTGGTATTGCTTTGTTTTTTAAAAAGCAAACCAAAAGCGACCAACCAGAAACCACCTTCCTGTGTAGGTAAGCATCAAACGCAGACTCAGGCTCAGACCTGGAGCAAGCCACAGACGTGACACACATATGTGTTCCTGCAAAACAGACTATGGGGTTTGAGCGTGTTCTTAGGAAGCAAGAACCTCACTGAGTGTCAGCCCAGTGCTCCCATGTGGGTGGAAACATACAGCAGTTGTGCCATTTCCCTAAAGATTCTCCAGAGATCTAAATCAGGCATTTGCCTTTGCAGCCTTTCCTGCCTTTGCTGTCACTGTACCTTTCACTCAAAGTCCTCCGTGCTTCCCTGCCTGATGGAAAAGGTGGTTATCCCTTTCACCTAAAGACCCTGTTACATCAAAAAGCCACTCGTAACGATCTGGAAGACATAATATCTGTCTCTATTAGTCATGATGGAAGGACAAAAATAAAGAATTAAAGGAAAGGCAGGAGGACAGGCAGCCCGCATTCCTCCTCGCCCTCCTTTTCCAGGCCGGCCCCCAGACCCCCTCAGCCACACGGCGGAGCAGCGCGGAGCTGCGGGGCATCCCGGGGTCGGCTCTGACACCCCGTGTGTCCGCACATCCCGGCTCTCCCGCATCAGGCCGTGCCCTGCGCAGCCTCCGCAGAGCAGCGCTGCGGTGCGCGGCGCGCAGGGGCCCGGGGACATGCGCACTCTCCGCGGACATCGCTCGCTCCTTCTCCGCCGCCTCCCCCGGGCGAAGGAGGAGGAGAGAAGGAGGAGGGAGAGAGAGGAGAGAAGGAGGAGGGAGGGCAGAGCCGCGCGCCGCAACTTGCTGCCGCTCCTCCCTCGCCGCTGCCCGGCCCCTGCGGGCTGCGCTCGGCGGGCAGCGCTCGGCGGGAGGCGGCAGCCGGGGCGCGCCCCGCTGCGGGGCCGGCGCCTGCCGGTGAGTTGGGGGCGGTGCGCGAAGTTGCCGTGTCTGCGTGTGTCTGTATATATATATATCTGTGTGTATCTGTATATATATGTCTGTGTGTGTGGCTGTGTGTGCGCGGGGTTGCGCGGCCGCGGGGCTCGGCTGGTGTCCGCTGGGCTCGGTTGGTGGCTGCGAGGCTCCGCGGGCTGCCCCGGTCCTGCAGTGCTCCCCGTCCGGCCGTCACCCGGCGGCCATTTGGGGCCGGGGTCAGTCCGGCGGCGGCCGCAGGTGCAGCGCGGTGCGGGCTGCGCTGCGGCTCGGCGGGCTGGGGCTGGGGCTGGGGCTGCTGCTTCCATTCCCATCCCGGTACGTGCAGTTTGTTGTGCGGCGGCATCTGCTCCTCGTCTTGGGAACTCTTGGAGAAGATGCGATCGGCACGGGAGGGCAGGGGCCGCCGTTCAGAGCGAGACAGAGTGATGCGAGCGGCGGCGGGTCCGAGCGCATCGCCCTGGCTGCCGCTTGGAGCATCTCCTTCCCATAAGAGCCCGGAGCGCGGTCGTGGCGGAAAGTTGTTTAGCGTTCTGATGGACCCGATGATCTCAATAAACAAACGCAGTGATTTATAGGTGTCTGAGCTGTAACGCTCTGAGCGGTGGAGCTCTTTAACCTTTCTTTCTAATCCGTCTCTCGGAGATTTGGTTTTAAGCAGAGCGATACATCATCTGTGGTGCCGAGTACTTAAGTTGATTACATTTGTAAAAGGAACGGGCTTTGAAATAACACCGAGCCGGTAGGCAACAAATGCAGAAAAAGAGTGTGTGAGAAAGAGCGGAGATAACATTCAGGCAGCAAAGATATTTTTCTCCTTCCTAGCGGACAGGCTCGATTAACTTTTATCTGAAGTTCTTATTATATTAAGCTAAGAAGAAAAAAGCAAGGTGCTGTGTTAAACCAGCAGCAAGTCCTCTTGAAATCTGTCTCTGTCGTAGGTAAGTCGTGATTGGAGCTGCGTTTATTCAGAGGCTGTGCAGAAGAAGATACCGGGCATGTGTTTGGGAGTACTTTGTTGTTGTGTCTGTTTACCATTGATGCTGAAGCAGAAGCAGAAATATCCAATTGCTGGGTTTCTTATCCTGAATCTTTAGAAATGGTACCCTGATGAGTATCCCTGTGTGTTAGATGTGCAGCTACATTATAGCTAAAGTGCCTCTTTTCTCTGGGAAATGGATTCATTCAGCTGTGAGCTTCTTTAACGAGGGCCACATTCTGCAGCCTGTAGAGCATCTTCTGTAAGGGGAGAGTCTTTTGCTCCTGTTGAAAAACAATAGCGAGCGCAATGTGTGCAGCATTTTGCAGACCAGAAATACAAAAGAGGCTTTATTTTTAACCGGTATTTCAACACAGCGTTTTATTAACATAAAATCAATATTCAGGTCAGCAATGAGGATCTGCAACTTCTGAAAGAGAAACTGGTCTGAAGGCAGCACAGTGAGTAAAGGCTGTGGGATGTGGCCCTCCACCAGCACACCTATCTCTTACTAAGTTCCTTTTGTGAAATATCACTTAATGAGGAACACATTTGAAGACAGTGCTCCTCAGAGCCCTCATTGATGGACTCTTGAATGTGCCTTTAGAACATGCATTGTATGTAAATGACTTCAGAACTACACTCTAAATTTATCCTGCTATTAAAGTTATGTTGATCAGAAAGTGGCAACTAGATTTCAAGTCCGAAATAAGAAATGCTCAATAGTCTCAAGCTGATTTACATTTTAAGAAGCACAATGCCGAGGAACCCACAGGAAACGAATCGAGTTTTCTTTGCTGGCTGTGCAGTGGCATTTTGTTAATGAAAGCTCTTTCCCGAGGCTGACTTCATTGGCACACAATGGAGTTAAATCTGTTTATCAGCTTGTTGATGGTGCTGGTAAAGTGCTGGAGAGCTCAGTGGCTGGAACAGTACACAGCCCTCCTCCTTCCAATAGGGAAGGGAATGGAAAATGGAAGGGCTTTTTCAAAGTAGTTCCAACACTATCATTTGTAACAGCAAAATGCAATGCAAGAATAAGATTAATAGACCAAGTAGGCTCAAAGACATTGTTTAACATTTAATTGAAACCATAAATCATTCAAACAGCATTATTCAGACTCCTGCAGTGATGCTTCTGCTTCCAGGTGTTGAGAACCCTACAGATTTCATTACTGGGATATGCTGTGCTGAGGGGCCAGCAGCTCATCCTCAATGCCCCTGAGCTTTACTGCAGTCAGGAGCCATCACTGGTCTGTAGGTCACCAAGCTGAGGCTCCCCTCACAAGTGGGAATGTTGGTGGGATGAATGGCTGTGGCCCTGCTGAATGAGACTGCTCACAAGGCTATGGCTGCTTGCTTCTCGTCCTCATGTCCTGAGCACACAGGGACCCTCACCCCCATCCACCCTCCCCTGGCACAGCTCCATGCCGTTCCCTCGGGCCCTGTCGCTGTCACACAGAGCAGAGCTCAGCGCTGCCCTCCGCTCCCTGTCAGGAGCTGCAGCCACCATCAGGCCTCCATCAGCTCCTCTGCTCTGCACTGAGCTCACCCAGGGACCTCAGCTGCTCCTCATTTATACACCATACCCTCTTGACTCATCACCATCTTTGTAGCCTCCTTTGGATGCTGTCTTGTTTTGTGTCTTATGTTGTGGTGCCCAAACCTGCACCCAGTGCTCAAGGTGAGGCTGTGAGGAGCTGAATGGTCCCTTACTTTCAATGAGCAGCACAGTCAACTATTGCTTACACTGGCTAACATGTGGAATGGGGAACACTGGATGCCCTTTTGTGTAATGCAGCCAGCAGTAAGTTCTAGGCTTGGAAATCACTCTGTGCTCATGAAGCCTTGTGGAAGCCCTGTAGAAGTGCATGGGTACAGCAGCTGCAGCCTGAAGGCTCCAGTGCAAAGTTGCTGCAGATATCCTCAGTTACAGTTGCCCATCTCCATCCTAGTAGTGACTCTTACTGAGCGGCTGTGCCATGCCAGGGACTCCCTGCAGGTCTCCCATGAGCACACATGACATCCCTGTGCCTTCCAGCTCCCAGAACCCTGCATGATGGGCAGGTAGATCTGTGTTGTACGAGCTGCATGTGGAGACTGGTCAGCAGGAACTTCCAGGTACTCAGTGCCATATTTGAGAGCATATGCTGCAAACCCCCACGCAGTTTGACTGTGCTTTTCTTTAGTGGGAAAGCATTTTTTACAACACTGTCTCCACAGTTATTTGAGCAAACTGTGGTGCCTGAGCCAAGAGCATCAGTCAAATCTGACAAGGAGCATACCCCTCTTTGGGAAGGGACATAGATTCCTATGGCCCAATTCAGTGCCGCAGCTTAGGAGCAGATGGGGACATGGGGTCAGGGAACAGTCCCCATAGCAGCGCCTGTAGCAGGGCATCAAGTAGCCAGGTGAAAATGAGTGGCAGGAGGCATTTCTTCACTTTGTGAGTGTGGTATAACCAAGGTTTAATTAAAACAGCGATGGTAGGTTGTTAGGGCAGATAAATACTGCCTTGTTACAGCCCTCTTGGGTCGTATGTAAGCAGTGTTCATTTTAGAAAGGATGAATGAACAGTCAGTGTGGAGGATAAAGATCAGCATTGTTAATTGCTATGGAAGTCTTCCGTGGGAAAGAATAAGCTCGTGAGGAATGGTACTGTCCATAAATGTCATTTAAATATTTACATAACTCAGCGATAACATTTCTATATTAAAATACAGAGTCATGTTCAGGGTCCTGTTGGCAATAACTGGGACTTCAACAGCTGGGTTTGGTTGGTTGGTAGTACATTGATTTCTGCTGCGTTTCTGAATGCTTCGCTAACAGTAACCAAGAGCTCTGCAGTATGAAAAGCCCTTAATTGTTCTTATAGAAGAAAAAGGGTTTTTAATTTTGTTTTTTAGATACTTAGGAAACTGCATTTGCATAAGCTGTCGTGCTTCAAGTGTGATTAACTTTTACCTTTTGGTGTAAGAATGGAAGTCACCATTATCTAAGCTTAGATGCGTAGTGGTTGATCATCCACTGAAGCTTCTGCCTGTTGGTAAGTCTGCAGAGTGAGGAGGAATTGCTCCATGTGGGAAAGATTTTTCTCACCCACCACAAATAACTGGAAATAGTAGGAGCTGTTCCTACACTGCTCATTGATGTTAGAGTTCTCACAAAAGTTTCTTTTGTCCTTTTCCAGTTCTCAGAATGTGAGACAGCCCTTGAAAAATTATGTCTACTTTCATGTAAACATGATGAAGATGAGCCTTTGAGAACATAGCTTATGTTGATAAATAAACTAGCTTGGCCAGAGTGAATCTTTTCATCTAACTTCAAGAGCCACACTGTATTGAAGTAAATATAGATGTGCTCCTTTCATCCAAGTACATAACAAACACTCTTATCTACTGCAAGCAAACCTAAAATGGATTTCTATGTGGTTTTCTTCTTGGTACTGGACAAGTTTAGTCTAGCTAGGGTAGGACAAGAGTGGACTATTACTGCAGGAGTTGTGGAAGTGCTGAGGTTGGTGACGTTGTCAGTACTGTGTTGGTTGGAATGTCCATGAAGGAGGAGTTGAAAGAGCAGTTCTGCAAACCTGAAGGTGCGACAGCAGGTTTGTTTTACATTTCTAGATTTCCAGGATGACTGTTTGCAGTGACAGCATGTTTAATTAGATCAGCAACTTGCTGTGGAAAGCATTCTTAGTGCACGCAGTGATTTGGTTCCATAGTACTTGCTTCATAAGGAAGACCACCATGTATCATAGAACCACAGAATGGCTTGGGTTGGAAGGGACCCCAAGGATCATCAAGTTCCAACCCTCCTACCCCAAGGAGGGGGTGTTAAGTTTGTATTTCCCGTATCACAAAGAGTCTTTGGATCTTCTATTTAAGATGGACAGTTGTCAAACAGAGAAGTAAAATTTTTCTTTGCTGCAGTCTTGACGAGTAAGAGATAATATAAAGAGTGATTCCTTTGAGATACCGTGAAATATCGTGAAAGATCTTTACATCTGGCAGACTCCTGTACTTTAAGTACATAACAGTGATATACTGATGCCCAGATTCTGCTCACCATTTGACACCACAAGCAGTCAGACATACAATTTAGCTCATGTCTGATTGCACTGTGCCATGTGTACAGAAGGTGAAATGTATTAAAAACTGTTCATCTTTGGATGTGTTCATCTGGGAATTTACTCATAAATAATTGATAACTCCCTGAAACAAAATCTCTTAATTACTCCTTGCATTTCTCACCTCATCCCTCCCGTGCTCATTGTTCTTGTAGATGCAGGGGAAGACAGAGGCACGGCTTTAATGACGGTGTGTGTCAGCCTCCAGTGCTCCTTTCAAAAGGTCACCCACCTGAGCAGGGGAAATGAAATACATGACAACAGAGAAACATTTTATTGTCCTATGCAGGAAGGTGGCATTTCAGTGTTTAAGAGGAACCGTTTAGCTGATATATTTAAGGCTTGTTTTCATCCCGTTGTAGGAGCAATGCATATGATGAATCACTAAATCAACGAGTTGTTTGCATCCAGTGCCCTGCAGGATGTCAAATTAAGGGCTATTTGATGCGCAGGACCAATTACAACTGTTATATTTGGGCTTGATATACCAAGATTTTAGTGTTTTTGAGTATCCTTGCACAGCTGACTGCAGTGGAACAAGACTTTATGAGTAGTGGTCTCTCAGTGGAGTAGGGGTTTCCTTCATTGAGCTAGTTTACCAGGTATTGAAGCATTACGATGAGTTTACTTTCTTGTGATAAAAAGGAAAGCCTTTCTGCTACCCGCAGACTTGATAAAGTGTGTTTGATTTTTATCTAATACAATTCATTTTAATAAAAAAGTGTCCTGATGTAAAATAAGTTCATCTTTCTGATGACTTTATTGCTTTAGAGATACTAGCCAAGTCTTTGGAGGTGATCATACTTGCTTGCCATTTAATAGCCCTAAATATAGCTGATGTACAAGAAGTGTTCAAATAACTTAATTAGGAGAACCCTAACAAATCCTACAGCTATTTTAATGTGAGCTTTCAGATGTTACTCGTGTTTAATTGAAAGGTGAATGCTGCAAAGGCTTGGTCAGCCTGCTGTTTCTGAATGAGAACTCTTTATGGACTAAACTGAAGATTAAGTCAGAGAGAGCTGGGACTTAAACCAGATTTGACTTTGGAATTCATAGCTCAGGTTCTTCCATCTTCACCTGGCAGTAATGTGCATTTGTGGTGCTATCTAGACTTACGTCTTCCAAGTAGTACTGTTTCTGATCAAATAAAATGCAAAAAAAATTCTTCCTGATACTGGAGAAAAGGCGGCCTTCGCTCCTTCTATAAACCAAAAGATTAAGCTTGCTCATAAAGGATTAGCAGAGCTCTCTTCTGTTAATTCGTAGTGGTGTAGTCAAAGTGCTTGATTCTACATCAGTGGAAAATCCATTATCGATCAATGGGAATTTTACAGCTGAAGCCAAAGGGATTAGAGGCTCATCATTTGGAAGTGACTGAAGGAGAGAAAGAGCTGGATATGCTTGTTGTCGCATGGCTGTGAGCCACCTCTGTGGTACGGCCACCAGAAATGGCAAAGCAAAGTTTGGTTTGAGGAGGTCTGATGTCCAGGATTTAGTTAAAGCAGCAGGGAGAAACACAGGTCTGGAATTGAGGGCTGTGTGGAAGCACTGGTGCCTGCGCCTTGCTGCCACCTGGGGAGATTGGATAGAGAGGTGAGCCTTAGGAAGTGGCAGGAGGAAATTACTGCTGATGGTATTGAAGGTGGTGTCCTAGCAAATTACACAGCCTGCAAAAGTTTCTTCCTTTAATAAACAATTGCTGCTTTTCCTTCTGGTGGACCAATGATCTTACTGTTAGAACTCTAAGAAAACTGATTGTCCCACACTACTTTAATTAAGAATGTTCATGAAGCACATTCCTAAATATAATTTTGCTTTCCTTTTGAACGCTGAGTGTAGTTAAAAAGTAGCTCTGATCCAGAGTCCAGTTTTGGATGAAAGCAAGGCCAGCCCTGATTTCTACTGCAGCATTTGGCGTGTATGTTCCCAAGGATGGTACCTAATACATCACAGAATAACGTTCAGAGTAAAAATTGGATTTCTTACGATGATTTGGTAAATGTAAATGTATTGTTTTTATCTGTCATAATAGGCAGGATTGTGTCATTTAGCATGGCAATTACAGAGATTAAATTAATTTCATTTTCCTTTATTCTTATTAAATGCAAAATAATTGAGCTCACATCATAGGAGGTTGGGACTGCTGTTTGTAGCTTCATCATTTATTAATCTAACACATTAGATGAGAAGCTTTATAGATTTGCTTGCCTAAGGAGAGAGGAAGAATGATAAAGGCCAGACTGGATCTGTGTATTCTGTATATCCTTCTTGCATTTTGAGATACTGTCAAACAGTTGCTTCATTTGTAGTATGTTTTTTAAGAGCACTACCCCCAGAATGCCTAATTGTGACCTAGTGCTTAATCAGTCTGAGTACACTGAGATTTGGACAGACAAAGTTGCTTGTGCAGTTCCTTCACCCCCTCAGCATGCTGCTGGTATAGAGATGTAGAATTGTAAACGGGCAGGCAAACTAAAATACAGATGAGAGTGCTGCAAAAAGGTATGTTTTGTACTATCTTGGCCATCTTAATTGGCTGTTCTAGTTATGGGAGGGAAGCCAGAAGATGGTGTTGGCTGTGTTGCAGTAATCAGCTCAGAAGTGACAGAAGCGCTCTTTCTTACCTTGATGTAGCTGGAGGGGGGTTGGAAATTAGACATTTGTCTCTGCAGCTCCACGTAGCCCCAGCTCTGCCAGGCACAAATTAGTAAAATAAATCCCTCATGTTCATATTTAAGTGGAAAGTATAAAGAACATTTTATGCCTTTTTTTTTTTTTTTTTTTTAATATGTCGTTTGCTGGCTGGTACAGTGACTTCCATTTCGTGACTCCTGTGATGTGACTTGTCACAGAGCTTTCCTGTGGTGATTAATTCATCGCACTGGGGGGTAGTGGCGTGTGACATTATGCATGGGAGCTTAGGCAAACAGTTACCTATAGAACATCAGTGATGAACCTTTACTTAAACGTTATCTATTAATGCAGTTTATTATTGCTATTTTGTAATGTGATTTTCATTCCTGTTTTCTCTCTCATTTGTGTCTGTGGTATTCAAATAGCATGCATACCTATCAGCACCTTTGAGTGTTGCCAGTGTAGCTGGTTTGGAACAAGATGTACCTAGCAACTAAGGACATGAAATTTACCAATGTACTGGGAAAGGGCTTTGCACCAATTATGCAGAGCTATGGCACAGCAGTTTAGTCTTCCAGAGTATCTTAGTAGACAGTCTGTCCAATCTTTTAAATAGTCATTCCAGTCAATTGTATTGACTGAAGTGAAAGCACGAATTAATTTTTCTCTCCATTCTCAACATCAAGATTTCATTTCATGCTCTTGATTTATATTTCAGTATTAGTTGTGTATTTTGATTTCTGTGAGTGAACTCTGAAGCCCCTCCTCTCATGAGAGCCCACCTTTAATTCATTTAACAAGTCTGCGTTCCACACAGCAACAGGCGTGCTCTTGTTCCACTGAGCAGTAGTATCTTTGTATTGTCTATTAGCTTGTGTATTTAATTACACCCATGCTTAAAAAAAAGTAGCAGGTAGTTTATATTGGGAGAGAGACGCCTGGTTTCCAGTGACTCTATGGCTTGGCCCCAGCTGGTCATCGCTGCATCCAGTGGACATCAACTTCAGCAGTGTTATTGAGAGTAGCCAGGTGTTGTCACACATCCAACATTTAAACATGTGGGAATGACTTGGCAACAAGGGAAGGTGTAGAGTTATGCATCTGGGGAAGAACAGCCTCAGGCACTACCTGGAAAGCAGTTTTTCAGAAGAGTCCAGTGAAAGACTGTGAAGATGATTAAGGATCTGGGCAGCACCCAGAGGGGAGGCTGAGAGAATCATAGAATCGTAGAATCACCAAGGTTGGAAAAGACCTAAAAGATCATCCAGTCCAACCGTTAAGAGAGACCCAGACCTGTTCATCTTGGAGAAGAGGAGGCTCATCAGTGTCCTGAAGGGACCTTCCTGAAGGGAGGGTGCCAAGAGGATGGAGCCAGACTTTGTCCAGTGGCGCCCAGTGCCAGAGCAAGAGGCAGGGGGCATGAACTGGAACACAGGAGGCTCCCTCTGGCCACCAGGAAGCACTTGTTTACTGTATGGGAGACTGGCACAGAGAAGCTGTGGATTCTCCTTGGACATCTTTATTAGCTGTGTGGACGTGGCCCTGGGCCCCCTGTGCTGGGTGTCCCTGCTGGAGCAGGGGTTGGGCCAGAAGGACCCAGAGGCTCCTGCCAACTTCATCCATCCTGTGGTTGTGTGACCCAACCAACTGCACTTGAAAGCAGCTGTGCTGGATGAGTGGCAGAAACACCTCTATGCCATCTTCTGAACAGACAGAATGTTTTTAAAGAGAGCCTGTTCTTAAATAACAGTTCCCTATTTTGTCCTTTAAAGAACCTGAAGATAGTTCTCCACTTGCCCAGGAAAGGTTATCAATACATTCTAGGTACCTCATGTCTGCTTCTCAGTTCAGTTCTCCTTTTTCAACCTCAGTTTATAAAACAGAAACTCTTGCATGTGTGCACTGGTCTGTTCAGCAGGGAAGCTGCTTGTCATTTTCTCCTGTTCCTGAAGGATATAAACATAAGAAAATGTGAAAAAATAAAAAGAAATCTCATTCTTAGCAGTGACTTGAGTCTGTAAATGTTAGACAAATAATGTTTATTGTGCAACTCACTTGTATGGCTTTTCTTTAAAGCCCAGTTTGTAGTAGCTGTGTTTGTGCAGCCAGCATCGTGTCACATTTGTCTCCAAAGAATGACAAACCAGGTGGTGAGCTTGGCTGTTGTGCTGATAGCCCTTAAGCAGTATCATAAGCAAGATGCACGGCAGGAGACTTGTATCAATACGGGCCTACAGAGAGTGTTTTTGTTGTAAAACACAAAGGTGTGCCACTGAGTTTGTGTCTTCGTTCTGACAGAGATAACTGCATCATGGAAACAAAACACTCAAAATGTGCAGCTTTTTATGCTAGTGGAAGCCATGGAACTATTATTGGTGACCTTAGCTTTCTCATTTTGTTTTGCAAGCTAATTGTATATTAATTTCAAGCATAGCTTTAATCTTTGTCACTAGGGTAGCAGCAGTGGAGTTTCCCTTTGACTATTGATGTCCCATTTGTTTTTATTCCCCGACTCTCCATTTGCAGAATAAAGACTGAAACATACATATTCTTTCATATTAATTTATTTCCCACTTGGAAATATTCAAGTTTGCAAACAGGCTAATCTTAGATATATCAGTGCTGTCTTCTCAGTGTAAATAGGATTGTTAAGCATGATCCTTGGTGACTGGAAGGCTTTGCAGGTCAGGGATGAAGTTGTTTGAGGTAGAAGAGGAATGGTCTTAACACGAGGTGTTTGATTTTCCTGCAGGAGAAGGAGAGTTGCCATTTTAGAAAAGGATGGAATTTAAGCCTTTACCCAGTTCCCCTCATATTAAACACACTCACCATGAACAACTTCAGTTCTGGTTGTACTTGCAATATTAGAGACTTCAAAAGAGAAGCAACTGCATATGTAATTTGCTGGCTAAGACCTCATGAGTGGCAAAATGGGTGACATTTCCTTCATCAAGATCTGAACTGCATAGTGGATGTCGATTTCAGTAAGAAACATTTTAACCAATGGAGGGACAAACTTTTCTTCCTATGGAAAGTAGATACAGTTCTTTGGGTACACTCCTGAAGTTGGGAAGTTTAATGGTGTTTTCCCCTCTCTTCATTGCTGTAAATTGGTAAGTAATATCTGAAGATAATAAGAAAATAAACCAGTTTCTTTCTTTTTATGTTTTATTTGCCTCATTACTGCACATGTGATATAAACAGCAAATTCAAGAATTACTCTTGTGTGACCCTTAGGAAAAATTTCTTTTTGTTATACAATGGAAATACACACCAACACTTCAAAGAATCTCAGAAAAGGTCCGAGATACAGTGCTTGATATCCATCTTTTAGCTTTTAGGGCTTTTTAGACACCAATATACCTTTCCACACACAAATAAAAGGAAACTAGTTGAAAACAGGATAATGTTGGGAGAGGGAAAATTAATATCCTCAGTCTCTACATGGGAGGCTGCTTGGGCAAACTGTATAAGTCATGTAACGCATCTGCATCAGAATGTAAGCAGGTGGAAAGGGTCGTCTGCTGAAAGCACAGAAGTTAAAAGTTATTCAGGCTACAAAGCATATGGAATATCTGCCCCTAATGAATCCAACAGAAAACAACTGGACTGTGTTGGGTCACGAACTGAATACTGAGATCTTAAAAGGACTTTGAAGGGCAGAGAGTGCAGTGTAAAAGTAAATTATAAACTGCTTATGTATCAGAAAGTGGTTAGCACTGGTTGGCATGTAGGATGATTGGGCAGCTGAAAGCACATATAAAAAAAGTTAGTTACATTATATATTATAGAGGGAATGGAGTGGACAGATGCTTCACTGAGTGATGGAGATGAGAAGGTGTCATGTGCTGAGAGCAACTGGCAAATTGAGTACAGAGATGCCACTGCACATCTCGCTTGTGCTCAGAGGAGGTGGCATTGCTGGCAGAAAGCATGCTGCATGCCACAGTGCTGCCGCTGGGACTTGTGAATCTCCATGCTGCCTTTTGGGGATTTCACTTAAAAGAAGATGGAAACTGGCAGAAAGCAAGCAGTGATTTTGAATAGCAGTGATGGTCCTGAGAGGGTGAGAGCTCCCCAGGGAGCAGTTTCTCTCCGTAGCACACTCCAGATCACTTCCTTTGCCTTCTTCTTTCCTCTTATGCGGCGAGCACAGCCATCCTGCAGTGATGTTCTCAAGCCTGTAACTAACTTTACTGTGCAAGTTCACCCTTCCCCAAAATTAGCATTCTCTTGATAAATGCTCATCTTCAGCTTCTCCTGGATTTGTGAAAGTGGGAAAAAAAAATAATGGAAAAAAAATAGGTGGTTGGCCTTTTGGATATTTCATGAGATAACTGTATTATTTATAAATAATTTATGACTTTGAAGCTACGCTCTTTTTCTCTCCAGATTATATGTCTTGTATAACCGAATGGTATGATTTACCTTAAATTGCCCATCCGACACGCATCACAAATCTCTGCTCACCACTCTTTCTTTTCTCCTGCATGGCCTTCACTTGTGGATACGAGATTTGCATAAGATGATTTCTTCATGTAAATGTGATCAGGCGGAGGCTCCAGCGTCTTGTTATAACATATGTACCAATTCCCTTGAATTGGGTTAGCATCTACCTCGGTAATTGAATCTATTTGTTAGTTGCTGTAGTTTTCAGTATTAGCGCCAAGAAGAATGCGTGTTCTTTGGTGTTTTTGCTGCAGCCTTCACATTCTTGTCTTATCCTAAGACTTCATTTAAATGAAACACAAGACAGAGCAGGAAGGGGTCCTCGCTGAAGCTGCCTCTGGCTTCTGCCCAAGAGGCTTCAAGGGCTGCCCCTTGCCTTATCTCCACTGGCCCTGACCAGGCAGCTGGCCCCAGAGCAATTAAAAAGGTGTGTGTAAACTGGGGAGATAAGGGTCCGTGTCATCTAAGCAGTGACATGGGGCCCTTCAGCAGAAGAAGAGCACTGGAAGCTGCATTTAATCTCTAGGAGATAAGGAAGCACTGAACAATATGTTGACTGTGAGCTGAGCTGTGTGGCAATATGTTTTGGGAGTAACTCTCTTTAAATGCAAAGCTGGTGGTGGAAGTCCTGAGCAGGTATAGTGATGAGGAAAGCCATGGTAAATGTATCCAGGATTGGCCAGATCTTGCCCTGGCAGCAGCCTTGGGAACTGCATTGAGTGACTGCTCTGAAGTGCTCTTCAGTGGGGATTGATCCCCTTTTCTTTTTCCTGGTTTGAGATGAAAGCTTCTTCCTAACCTTGAGCACACCCTCACTGAATCTCCACTGTTGCAAACTGCAAGATTTTGATTCTCTGCTGTTGATTTGGAAGAGATTGATCAGAAAGGAGCTGTTGTTTGTCTGAGGAACTCAGTGCAACAAAATACTGGTAGTTTGGCACAGGGTCAGTTTGAGTTCAGCTTTGCCTGTTTTATCTGTGCAGGTGCACATGCAGCCTGTGTTCAGCAAGGGAACTGAGCTGGACCTGATGCTGAGGTGGATGGATCTTGGTTCATGTGTCATTGCTCCCACAGTAACAAAGTTGGCTCTTCCTGAAGCCTCTGGTCTTGAGATGGTCTTGCAAGAGCAGGGCCTATATTTGTGCCAGGGTGCCCTGTTGTAACCACCTTTGAGTCTGGGTAATCCAGAAACTGAACGGTATTACACTGGTCCTGCTGGTTTTAGCCCTGCCTTTGTATAGCATGGAGCGTTCTTGGTTTTTTGATTTCTGTTTTTATTGTTTGCTTGTTTGTTTTTACATCAACCACTGGTTTTGGCAGAAGCTCTTAATCTATGATCTCTCCTTCCATGTTCAGTTTGTTTCCTTTCTGTTCTTCTAGTTCCTTGTATAGCCTCCCTCCCCAGCTTCTGTGATCTTGCTCTCACCTCCTTGTCTCTCCTTCACCTGAAGCATGAATAAATGAGATAATGAGACACAGGCCAGTCATCCCAATTACTCTGTATATGAATGCATATGTATGTTCTTACATCTCTCTCATCTCTCATCTTTCTGTCTTTTTATAGAGCAGTCCCTGGAGGATGGGATTATCTTTTGGTCTGTATCTGGCATGTTGCAATATGAATAGAATTGACTAATGGTCATATTTATAATATATATGTATTATAATATAATACATACTTTGAAAAGCTGGAGCTGCAGTGTTCATCTGGGCTAGTACTGCCCAGCACATTACCATGAAACCTTAGCTAGTCATCACTGTCAAGTGTTTTCCTGCATCCAATTTATGATTATATAGTTCTAATTTTTGCAGTCAGAAGGGCAGATAAAATGGTGCCAATACAGCTTCTAATAATTAGGTGGTGCATTTTATATTGATGTTAGTTGTGTTCTGAGTGAAAGTTTATGGGAAAGATGTGATAGTGTAAGTAATGGTAATAACATTTTGGTCAGTAAGTGCAGAAATTTGCAAGTAATTTTTTTTGAAGGCTTCTCTATCTTTCTGTAATGACCAGATAGATAATATGAACTTGACAGATCCAACATGCTAATGAATGCCTTCCAGCTTTTAAGAGGGACAGATATTTCAGTTATACACTGAACAAGATTCTGCTTTGTTAGTGTGATAAAGCTTGCAATACTTCGCTATCTTGCACTTCCATAAACATCCATGAATACATCCCTGGTCTGTCAATAAAGAAAATAATGTAGATGAAGCTGAATCTACTTCAGGAGTACTCAAATGGCTATTGATGGCGGAGGAATGCTGGGTTATCAATAGTGGATGAACTGTTTTGCTGTTGTCTGACACTTTATAGGGGTGTCTCATGAATCGTTTTCAGATAAAAGGTAAATGTTCTTGCTGTCCAATTTTGCTCCTCTTAAATTGCTGCATTTTTCAGCTTTGTCTGCACATTTCCTGAAGCAGTGCTCCCTGTGGCAGAGGTGCAGGATATTTTCTTACTGAGATGCCTTTTTTTCATCTGGCTCTGAATTGTGTTGCTTGATTAAAGGCAAGTCTGCTGAGATCTTAGCACGCAGTGATCATCTGCTGTGCTCTGTGCTCCACAGACAGCTCAGCTCTGGGCTGGGCTGTGCCATTAGGAGGAAGGTAAAGAGAAGGGTGTTTTGATAACATCTTTAAATGTACCACATAGTCTTGATGCCTTGCAATTGGGTGTGGAATAATGGGCAGGAGAGCACGTTGAGTACGATGCCACTGGCCATTTCATTTGTTACACCTCGCTGTGTCTCATTTTTGGGGGAATAATTTGCAGCCCCAAAACTCCCCTGCGATGGAGGGAGTTCTTTCCAGTATACATTTTCTTTTAAAATGCAGCGGGAGATTTATGTAAAGGGACACAGAGAGCTCTGGTCTCTTTACTGCTATCGCGTGGGGACTGTGTAGGCAAAGGAACAGATGAGGGTGGCACCTCAGCTGTTAGATGAAGAAGTGAGGAGAAAAACAACCAAAAAAACAGCAATAGAAGCTGCAGCAACAATTCCTGACTCTGCACGAAGTAATCTAATCCACAGTTAATATAAAATGCTCCTGAAATCACCACAGCCTTTGTTTATTTTCTCATGCCCTGTTGGAGAACACTCTACAGAATGCGGGGGAAGTCGTAGGAGAAAGCTTTTGTGAGCCCATTCTGTTGGATTTATTCTGAAAGCAGAAAAATGAGACGAGGCCCATGCATTCTCCTGTGCTTGTTTTGAGCCGTGCAGAGTAAACGCTTGCCTGGCCCTTTCTGGACCTTTAGTTTTGGTCTCTGGAACTACTGCAGCTGATGGGTGGTGCCTGGAGCTGTGAGGGCAGCTTAGGCTCAGAAGTTAATGGGCAGTGAAGGAAGGAGGTGTAAGACAAGGACATCAACTCTTGTGTTTTTGACCAGTTGGAATACTGTTGCTTTTTCTCTTGCCTTTCCTGTCATTCCCCACATTCCCCCTGCCTTTTAGGATCTCCTCTTGAATTGACTCTAGCCAATTATACGGAAATTAGACTTTACTGGAATGACTGCATCACAGAGTGGTGAGATCTTCCCCCTCATCATTTCTCCAGAAGCTGAAGAGGCTGCTGTTGACATCTAACTGTATTGCTGAGTTGCTTTAAAAACTGCTTCTGTGCTGGGTCATGGGAAAGGTTTCCAGTGCAGTATTTTCCCCTGATGCATCTATAACTCTAGCAGCAGCCATCAGCAGTGCCGCTACCTTCACTTTATCAATAAAGAAATAAATCACAGTAATTTTCCTGAGCTCTGTGTGCCAGTTCCATGAATTAAAATTCACAAAGAGAATACAGCACGAGGAAGGGTGGTTGTGTACTTACTTAGTTGCCATGGCAATAATTAAGGGCACACTTATACCAGTGGACCCAGGAGCACTCAGATCTGGGCATGCTGTATGCATGACCCATCAGGATGAAACTGGGGTGGTGTTTCCCCCTTTCCTCCTGCCTTTCCCCCCAGTGTAGTGAGGTTCCTCCAGGGACAGCATGTAGCACCAAGGCCTGCCTGGTGTCTCCAGGGGAGCAAGGACTCGGGGGACCCTTGAGCCACTGGCATACCTAAATAAGAAAGTTTGAACAAGATCTGCAGCTAATATAAATTGGTATAGAATTGTTAACAGGAACAGAGCATGTCATCGTTTGGAAGAACCATACTACAGCTCCATTAAATTATGCTATTACATTACGACAAGTCTATTATATTTTCTCATGTTTTGTGCTCTTGCTGCCAGCTATGCTGAGAAATGCGTTAAAGCAGAAAATATGTTCCAGACCAATTGTCTCTAGAACAGCTGTTTGTACTTCCCTCTGTAGCCACTGTTCCTCTTTTAGTCAGCTGTACATTTCCTCTTTTACCCCAGATGGACTTACATTGCCTTCCTGTCACTCACTTGACTGTCTCTTCTTGCCAGTCCTTCATCCCGCCTCTCAGGTCTCATTTGCTGCCTCTTTGCTCTGTGTCCTCCTGCATCAACGTGGTTCCCAGTCTTCTTTTTTACCCATTTTTTTCTCCCTCGCTTTTGCCTTGATTAACTGACTCTTACTCTCCTCCCTCCCCAGTTTCTTGCCTCCATCACCTTTCTTTTCTCCCTGTCTTGGCAGCTAAATTTCCTTGCCATTCATCTGTCATCTTCCCTGCACATGTCTGGATGAGGAACTCTGAGGTATGGTTTAGTGGTTTGCTGTAGCTACGGTAATGGGAGGACGGTTGGACTAGATGATCCTGTAGGTCCTTTCCAACCTTGTGATTCTGTGATTCTATGATTCTCAGTCCCAATTTTCCCCATTTCATTACTCTTTTGTTTGGTTTTGTCTGCTGTTTTCACAGTATTGCATCTTTCCCATGTTGGGGTGCAGTAAAAGCATCTCTCTGACAAAAAGCTTTTTCCTGTTTCATGTCAAGGCTGATTCAAATATTAGAGTTGCTAAAGCTTTTCAAAGAAAAAGGATGCCAAGACCTTTTCACTTGGGCAGGGCTAGGCATTTTTCTTTGGCTTTATTTTCAGAAATATACGCATTGCATTAATGGAGATACTGAAAATGAAATTTAGCACATGGCTGCATATTTAAACATTTGAAAATGGCTCTGAAAAAGCAAAGTGCCAGTCAGCTTTAGTGAGCAGTGCTGCTGCCAACCTCACCTGTTACTCATCATCAGGAAATACTATTACTGTCTTCCAAGTGCTTTTTCTCAGCATGCTGGCAAATACATACTCTTAGAATATCATATCGATATCGTATTGATACTGCAAATTTTGCAAGGCTCTCCTTAAGAGTCAGTTGTACAGGGAGGAGGAGCTGGGTGAGTAGTGAACTGCTGCCTACCTCAGCATCTTGGAAGAGGACATTTGGGAGTGAGAGCTCTACTTTGGTGGAGGGCATTTTTTGGGAGTCCCTTGATGTTAGGACTGCATGTATATTTGTGCATACACACACACACACACACATACATACATACATACAATCCTTTCTCCAAAACTAGTTCTGTATAAATAAAGACATCTCATAAATTACAGGAGCCTTTATCACCCTAGCCTTTCATTTTTACAGAGGTGTCAGATTGGAATGCTGGTATCCAGAAGACAGCTGGCAATGCTGCATAACATTTGCAACTGTTGAAATAGTTTTGGGGATGCTTTATGAGGAAACTCAGGGAGCAGTTCCACCAACCTTATATTGTCTTAGGTCTGTCCTGACCCCCAGTGAGTTACTAAAAACAATTCTTTCATATTGGGGGAAAAAAAAAAAAACGGGAAGAGAAAATGAGCTGCGTAAGATTTGTCTGTGACATTTGAGGTCTAAGTCTGCGTTTGTCTGCGTAATTTATCTTTGGGTATTTGCAGGAGGGAGAGCAGAATATGAATGAGAGCATCTCAATTGTGTCTGAGCTTTCTGATGGATGAAGAGAATTTCTGGTGACTCCATCTGGCTAGAAGGTCTGTGTATGTGATCTCTTCTCCGACAGATGGAAGATAACACTAGGAAGAGTCCTTTGATTATCAAAGCATGGGAATGACTCCAGTGTAGTATCACCCTGAGACATCTCTTTCTTTCAGAGTGACAAGTGATGCTCTGATGTTAGAGAGCTGATTTCTTCCTGCTGCACTGAACATGTGTATGCCAGATTTTCTTTGGCAATATTAAACCCATCCACCTTACTTGTCTCTTGCTGGTGAGGAAAGCAATGAAAATACAAGGTATCTATGTAGATAGCATAGCGAGTATAAAGAGACGGAACAAAGAGGTTGTATTTATCCCCTTCATTAATATAGAACAATATATGTTTTTTTTACAAAAGTGCCTAGTTTCTTGGAGCTTCTGTGAGCTGCATTTTGAAATACATGATGATTAGACTGACATTAATTGAAGTCTTTCTTTAAACATGGAGGTTCTTTCTCCAAGAACATAGCAATTTTTTTCTCCCACTGTTTTTGGCTTTCTATCAGCACATCTGCAACATCCCACTGAGTATTATCATACGTCTGTCAAGATTTCACCTTGCAACATGCAGTGTTGCAAATGAACCTACTGCAGTCTTGCATTCAGACCTTTCCAAACCTGGAGCAAGGCTACCTTCCCCATCTACCCTGCCCTAGTGAGGCCACATCTGGAGTACTGTGTTCAGTTCTGGGCTCCCCAGTTCAAGAAAGATGGGGAACTTCTAGAGAAAATCCGGTGGAGGGCCATGAAGATGATTAAGGGCCTGGAGCATCTCACTTATGAGGAAAGGCTGAGAGACCTGGGACTGGTCAGCCTGGGGAAGAGAGGACTGAGATGGGATCTTATCAATGCTTATAAATATGTACTGGGTGGGAGTCAAGTGGAGGGGACCAGGCTTTTTAAAATGGTCCCCAGCAAGAGAACAAGAGGCAATGGACACAGACTGAAACATTAGAACTTCCTTCCATATGAACATAAAGAAAAACTTATTTGAGAGTGACATAACACTGGAATAAGGTACAAAGATTGAGGAGTTTTCTTCTCTTGAGATACTTAAAACCCTCCTGGATGCTGTACCCTGATGTAAGGGTACCTGCTTTATAAGGGAGATTGAACTACATCATCTCCAGAGGTCTCTTCCAGCCACTTTAATTCTCTGATTCTGTAATTTTTAACAGCAACATTCAGCTTGTTCTTGCAAGTATCTGAAGATAATTAATGGAGCCTTCTGTTAATTGCATGCCACTTCAGTATCAGAAGGTGTCTGTGAGTATCAGTGCTTGCTTGGAGGTAGAAAGGAGTAGGCAGCCATGGGAGCTGTGCTTCAGCAGAGTTTCCTCTGGTGTCTGAAGAGATATGTGATGGGGAAGACAGCCTCTACCCTTTTCTACCCGCATTGGCCTCTGTCTTCACTCCTGTTGCTCTGGCGGCAGTTAGGAGTTGTTTGAGGTAACCCCTTCCTACACACAGATTATGCCTTTCCCAGCTTACCCGTACCAAATCATTGCAGTTTGGAGTAGAGAGTTAGTGGTCTGAGCTACACCTCCAGCCAAATTAAGGAAGATGTATATAGAGCATCTTTGGTGATGAGAATTTTTATGAAAAATGTCTGCCCATATGAGAAGGATGTGGAGCAGAGTCCAGAGGAGGGCCACTAAGATGATCAGAGAGCTGGAGCACCTCTCCTGTGATGAAAGGTTGAGGCTGTTGGGCTTGTTTAGCTTGGAGAAGAGAAGGCTCCTGGGAGACCTAATTGTGGCCTTCCAGTACTTGAAAGAAAGCAGGAGGGGAACCAACTTTTTATGCAGGTAGATAGTGATAGGACTAGGGGGAATGGATTTAAACTGAAAGAGGGGAGCTTTAGTTTAGAAGTTCTTCACTCAGAGGGTGGTGAGGCAGTGTAACAGGCTGCCCACAGTAGCTGTGGATACCCATCCCCGAAAGCGTTCAAGGCCAGGCTTGATGGCAGTATGACCTAGTGGTTGGCAATCCTGCCCATGGCACAGGGGTTGGAACTGCATGATCCTTAAGGTCCCCTCTCCCACCTATGCCAGTCTTTAATTCTGTGACTCTTAATGGATGACTTTGCTTCTTCTACCACTTGACTACTGTGGTGCCATGTGTGACATTAATTTATATTTCTGCACTGCTTTTCAACAGGCTCATGGCCTGTCTGCAGGAAATACCATTACATGGAGATCACTTTTGGCCTTTCACTATCTCGGCACTCGCCACTGCTGGGTGGTACAGACCTGACACTGTAAAAACCTGAGGTTTTGAATGTCAGACCCCAAGATCCCATTATAAAGAGATGGGGACATAGCTGGGTTGCTTTACAAACTTTACTTAAAATGTTTCCTACTTTTTGTTTATTTGTTTTATGGCAATATTTATACGGCCTTTCCTGCTATAACTTTCATAAACTTAGCTTTCTGATAATACTCAACAGGGATGTGTGTAATTGGCATGTGATTAATACTAAGTACATGTAGCAGAGTTTCTTGAACACTTTTCTTTTGGCAGTATCCCTGATTTTTTCTTTGCTATTCATGTTGTCCCCCGAGATGCTTTCTGATTTTTGTCTTGGCATAACATTCATTCTGATTTTGGAGCTGATAGCATTATTATTTTATCAAATAATGTGATAAATTGTTACAGCTATCCTGCCTAGCAGCCAAAGCAATGATGCTTTCTAATGGCACACTTTACCTCTGCTGCGTTATCGCTGCCCATTTCATTATTTGCACGTTGATTACAGCTATGCTTCTCAAGGGCTATGAAATATTCAGCAGCCTGGAGTAGTTCAAGTGCATCACAGTCCTCACAACCAGACACCTGCCCTCAAAGGCAGGGAGGAACCAAAACCTTTGCAGATTTAAAACTGGTGTGAAAAATCCTGCTTTGCTTTCGCTTTACCTGCTCCACTGGCTGGAGATGCACGCTAATTAAAAGTTGCCACTTTTCTTGCACTTGAGATTAGATGGGAAGAGAATAAGAATAAATACACGGCGAATATATTTCTACCATATTTAACAGGCTATGACAAAGAAGGAAGGAAGCGTTGTGGTAAGATTGGTGTCTGTGTGTCGCTGTGAAGCAGCTGGCATTATGGGTGGAGTTGAGAAAAAAGCTGTGTGTTAAGGGCAAAAATGAGCACTGCAGGTCATTTTCTCACACTTTGTCTCTCTGTGGGAGTAACCAGCAGTGATTGACTGAAATGGGCAATATTTTACCAAGTAGGAAGCAGATAAAAATGTTATAAACAGGATACTTCATCATTAAAGAACAGAAACAATTGCATTGACCTTGACACCAAACGAGTAAGGCCAGCATTGTGATAATTGAGAATGTAACCAAGCAACAGTTCTGTAGTCACTTGCACTGCGTGATTTCTTGTAGAGCGTGCCAGTAATGGGGAGGCCTGAATCAGCAAAACAACTGGTTAGTGCTTACAAAAAGGGAAATGATTTCTTTGTGCAGGGGGTTTGAGTTGTAATACGTGCTTATGCTGATTGTAATTTGGGCTTACGTCAAAAGAAAGTAATTGAATCAGTATATCCTTCTGAGCAGGCAGACAGCCTGACAGCATCCCGCATTTCTTAAGCTGCTTTAGAAACACAAGACTGTTCTGAAAATTAGTGCTGTAGAAGAAATGGTATATTCCTTCAGAACTAGCCTATTGTATATCCATTTCAGTTTACTTTGGCAGTAATTGGACTTCTCAGTCCTACTGGTTTGCATTGTACAACCTCTGCTTGAAAAGCTGGACTGCAGTTTTAGCTAATTTAGTTTTGAAAGCCATTCAAGTAAGTTATTGCAACCAACAAGTGAAGTTACACTCTAACTTCGTTTTAAACTACTCTTCCAATACTACAGAAAGACAGATCCCTACAGAGTTAAAGGTGGAAGACCCTTTACATCTGGAATTAGCATCCAGGAAAAGGAAGGTATTTACTTCAACCTACGTCAGTTTACAATCCAAATTAGTTAAGTTTGGATTAGTTAAATTTGGCAGCCATGTGGCCACCACATTATTCTCTATCTAGAAGAAAGCACTGAAAGGCTGGAAGCCTGCAACCTCTACACCTCTTTATGCTCAGCAGATTGCTGCCTTTGATTCTCTCTTTCTAGATACCAAACCAGTACAGTCGCTACTACAAACCACTACACTTACTGCAGTGACTTTCTGGGCGTGAGACACAATAAAGTGCAGAAATCACTGCAGGATACTGTCAGTGCATGGGTATAAACTATGCTGTGTACAGGTGCCTTTAATAGTAATTTGGGCTATGAAATCCATGTTGCTGTGAACATTATATAGGCAAGACAATAAAGATTTCAAAATTCTCAGTCTAACTTCTTTGGAAGAACTTCGGAGGTCAGAGATTTTAATAAAAGTAATGAAAATGTGTTTAAAAATAACATTAGTTGTGAAAATGTCTTCTTTATTTTTTTTACCTAGGAGGAAGTGTTTATCAATACTGTTCTTCGCCGGAACATCAAGATCTACAGAGACTCTTGAGGTATTATTTATCTGATTCTTTGTTATTTCCTGTGGTGGTCAGCTTGGCTTTAGTTCAGCTTTATGAAGACGCCCTTGATTTACAAACAATGTGATACTAAGCATTACATGTAGTATTTGCGGAAGCCTTTGCTTGCAGTTTCATAAGCTATGGTTTGCTGCATGTTTGTTTATAAAGTGAAGACATGGTACATTCTGAAAATGCAGTTGTTGCTATGGCTTAGGAAGCAGTACTACCATTTTCAGCTGAAAGACTTGAAATCAACTGGATATGTTTTTGATATGCTTATTTAGAGAGCCTTTCCTTATCTCTCATCTCCTGCCCTGGTGCTGGGTGATTTGGTTGGTAGAGCTGTTTTGGAAGAGCAAACCAAGGGCTCACTATCAGAATCTGTCATCTTTGCTTACTTTGCTAAGTTCTTAAAAGCTGCTTCTGCTGCTGTGATTACTGTAGATGCTGCAGATCTATACATTGTGTTTGCTTGTTTCAAAGCCTTTCTGAAAGCATAGCTGATGAGGGCTCCATGGTACGGACAGAAAATAAACAACAAAATAGACAGCTGGGAGTCATATTTTCTGTTGAATTTATAAAGCTATCCCTCTACAGAGGGAATGAAGACAGGTGCTATGGTTATGAAGTTGCCCTGGAAGTGCATCATATCTTGTACCTTTGCATGGGGAGCACTGAGATCAAGTCTTCAGTATGTAGGCCTGTGCTGCTTTCCATTCATTTACTGAAGGTCTGATGAGACTTGAACAACACATTTGCTGTTTAAATAATTAAGGACTCCTAACACTTAGCAGATGTTGATTTCTAAAAACTACAGTTGTTTATTACCCCAAGTATTTCAGACCTTGCTGTGTGGCTGTTTCTAGTAAGTGATGGTATGGCACTGGACCAAAGATAAATCCGGTTGCTTTGGGGCTAAATTTCTGCTTCTCATTCATCATAATGGCAAGGTCACAAATAGATCTGGAGTGTCTTAGCCGTTTTCCTCACCTTGGCAATCATTTGCTCTTTCCCTATTATTTATTTATTTATTTATTATTTTTTTGAGCTGAACTGAATTCAGGGGAAACAAAAACATTTTATTTTAGGAAGAGAGTGACAGACAGACTGCTTAGTGACTTTAGTCTGGGAATTACCTGCTTTGCATAGAATTGACTTTATTGGTGCTGGTGGGTTGTTGACATTTTCTAAGCTAGAGACTGTGAAACCTGACATATGTATATACCCTTCAGCCATTCTTGTGACTTGTTCTCCAGACCTCTTACAGCTTCACTGCTCTTCCCTGGACATGCTCCAGGGCCTCAGTGTCGTTACTATAGTGAGGAGCCCAGTACTGTACACAATACTCAAGGTGCACCCTCACCAGTTCTGAATACAAGGGGAGAAACTACTTCATACTCCTACTGACTGTGGTATTTTCTGATGCAAGCCAGGATGCTGTTGGCTTTTTTGGCCACCTGGGAATGCACCTGGGCCCACATTCAGCCAAGTGTTGACCAACCCTTTCCATACAGCTTCCCAGTCACTCTGCCCCAAGCCTTTTACACTGCATGGGGTTGTTATAACCAAAGTGCAGGGCCTGACACTTGGTCTCATGCAGTCGGTCTCAGCCCATCAATCCAACCTGCCCAGGTCTCTCTGTAGGGCCTTACTACCCTCAGACACATTGACACTTCCCCCCAGCTTGATACAATCCGCAGACTTACTGGAGGTGCTCTCAATTCCCTCATGTACATCCTCAATTGAGATATTAAGCTCCCATGATTCTGTGATTTGTTCAGACAAAATTAATGGCTCTACTGGTTTTAGAAAGCAGAAGCTGAGAGCGTACTCAGTTACCACAACTTGTCTGACCTGATACCTCCAAAGCTACAGTGAATGAGTTTGTGTGAATATACTCTTTTTTTTTTTTTTTTTTTTTAACTATCCACACATAGTGCACAGGTGCTTCAGTCCCAGATCTTGTGCTCATGTGAAGTACATAAATATAATTGGTGTATAATTGATGGAGGCATTGCTTCGTGATAGTAATTTTCTTTAAAAAGAATATAGAAATCAACAAACTTTGCCAAACATCTCAAAGATAAAATCCATATAAAATCAGTTTAGTATCACACATGCTTCTGCTGCCTTTGGAAGCCAGAGGTTTGTGACGGTTGTCTTTTAATCTGCCAAAGATGAAGCCTTTTAGTTCTGAATTTCTATTCTGTGTAAATACTCAAATCTGGAAATGAAACACCTCTGCGAGGTCAGAGGACTTTCTTTCTGTTTCCTGTTGAATCACTCATCATTTTGGAAATTCTGTTTGCAATAAGAGTGGGTTTATGTTTCTAAAGGACCTGGATATGCTGAGCACTTGCACAGGAAATTGGGACTTGTGAGCAAGTTAGCATGTGCCGGGATACTCTGTCAGTGTTAGACAGCCAGACGACATCATCGAAGCAGAGCTGTAGGTCCAGTGACTTTTTTATCCTTTTTCGTCAGTGCAAAAAGTTGGGGATGTTGCTGCTGAAAAGGAGGATTGATTTTGGTGAGATGAAGGGTCTTGTAAAAATCTGGATTTATTTCTCTCTCACACCACCAAGAAACAGCTGTTTGGCCTTGAGTGAGGCTGAGTGAAGACAGGATCCTTTCAGCAAGCTGCTACTGGAGAAATAGCAGCAACATTCACCATGGTCGTGGGGGGATTTTTGACTGTGTAAAAACCAAACAGCTGACTCCGGTCACAAGGCAGATGTGGTTTGGAGTGTGGCTGAAGGGTGTTCAGAAGGAGGTGAGGAGGGTGGGTGGGCGGAGGACGTCTTTCAAATCTTTACTCCACAGATGATCTCTCACAGTGTGAAAGCGCACCTCAGGATGCCTCAGTGGAACAGTCTGGGTATTTTGCTGGTGTTCTTCCCCTGGGTGGTTGTGTGGCGCACCAAGCTGGGGAGATTTAAGGCAGTGTTCTCTCACTGACATTACAGTGTCAGTTGTAGGAAGCATCACTATTCATTCAATATAGCATAAAATTCATTCAATATAGTGTTTTTGGACAACTTATGCTATATTTTATATATAATCATGTGTCAGAGCTTCCTCTCCATGTAGCATTTCACTTCCTTCAATTTGGTAAAACAGGTGTTCTGTGTCTGCATTGATGCTGATGGGCTTCCCTTGCTAGCCTATAGTGCAAGCCTCAGAACACCTCAGCTAAAGCTTCTGCACAAGTATGTTTCTTTCCCCAAGACATCAGGCTTCCTTCTGCTTTTTTTAAATTGCATTTCCAGATGGTCAGCTCTCCTGCATGAGTAACTGCCCCAGGCCAGGGCACGCAGCTGCAGCTCCTCTGCCTAAAAGGGTCATCAATATGTAAAGTTTGTGCTTTTCATTATGAGTATGTAGCAGGAGGAGCCACTTTGTCAGTGTGCTCCCAGGGGGAGGATCTGCACTGAAAGGTCTGCATAACAGCAGAGCAGAAATGCCTTTTGAAGGGTATGTCCCTGGGCTGGACACCAGTGGCTTGGAGTCACTGGTATCACAAATCATTTATGAGTCTTGCCTTTACCTTTTCCCTCTCTTTCTCTGGTGCTGTTTTGAGCTGTGGGGTATGTAAAGGAGTTAAAGACCCTGCCTTGTGATGGTAGGTAGGTAAGGTTGTCTCTTTTTGATCTGTGTTGAAAAGGTAGAGTGGTCCAGATGTCCTGCAATGGATTTGAATCACTGGGGCTATGGTGACGGATGCCAGAGACACAACCTGAGGTGGGTGTGGAAACAGGCTCACACTGCAGGAATGGCCAGTGTGATTACAGAGCTGCATAAGTTTACCCTGCTTTTGTTTGATCCCAGGTCTGCTGCAAAAATACGAGGTGTTTGTGGAAGAAGGTATTTAAAAAATAAAATGAATGCAGTTGTAGTAGCAGACAGCTTTATTACACAGATGTATACCAGAACTGCTCCAAGTGGAACAAAGTAAAAGATTAGTTGCTGCCGTATCTCTGCCACATGAGTATTAGAAATTTGTAGATAAGTAATATCCAAACACTTGGCAATCAGAGAATCTATTTGCATTTTAAGAGGGCAATATTCTTCTTCTTCAAGTAGGATGCGCAATGAAATAGCGTCAGAGCTTTCTTAATGACAGTCCTCTAAGCTCAGTTTGGAGAGGATTTGTTTTGTTATTAAAATTACTCCACATATTTGAGACAGATTTCAGCTCAACTACTGCCTAACACATGCTAGACACATATTGATTTTTTTGTCTTAGACCAACGTTTCCCCTGGGCATGGTATTATTTATTCATAAAGCAGAAATGATGTCTGACAGGCAGTTAGGAGGGTGTATATCTCTAGTTCAAAAACAATGTGCAAAGCTTTGTGAGGACCCCAAGAAATCAATGTGCTGATGTTGAAGAGCAGCCTTTTAATTCTGAGCACACATTCTCGCAGTCGGGAAAGGAAATTTGAATAACAAATAGTTACTATAAACCTACATTTTCATTCATCTTTATTCCAGTTACCCAAGCCAAGGTGGAAGGAGAAGGCAGATAGCCAAGCCCAGACACATCTATGCCATAAAACAGGCTTGCTGCTCTCCTACTTTGCATGTTTGTACATACACTCCTGTTATCAATACAAATTTTAAACCCAAGCATTGTTCAGAGAGTCAGAACTTCCAAACCTTGTGTGATTCATAAGCACTTATTCTAACTGAATATTAAATTGATGTCTGTACAGCTGATTAAACTGATAAATAGATGGTCTTTTTATAATGTGAGTTAAATTATTTTGGATAAGCTGTTTGTTGTAATTGACCTGTTGGAAAAAAATAGGCAAAAGGAGGTTTGTTCTGATTGTCTTCATTCGGAGTTAGATCACAGCACAAGTAGTATTTGCTGATGGAAAATGCATTTCCAAAACTGTTTTGTCTACTTAATAAATCAAGCTCAGGATATTCTAATGTGAAGTCTTATCTGAGCAGGGACTTTTCTCAACAATGTGAACTTGGCCTTGAATCTGAATGTAGTTTGATATATTCAGGAGTTTTGAAGTTCGCTTTGTGTATTTGGAGGCAACAAAACAACAAAAGCCCCTCCTATCCGTTCAGTGGGCATGAAGTTCCCATCTTGGTTAATGAAAAAAAAAAAAGGGATGTTATTTAAAGTGAAACCAAGTTAAACTTCTGAAGCTAAGAAATTAATGTGCGGTCCTTAAATCAATTTGCAGACCATCTAATAGTGGTAGGGGAGGCTTTGACCTCTTCAATCCCGAAACATCACAGTAAATGCAGTTTTAAATCATTCAACTGGGACGGCATAATCTCTGCCCACACAGGCCATGTAGGAGCACCTGAAGCGTGCACGCTTATTTTTTTCCTCCAGGAAGTGATGTGGCCTTAAGAAAGAATGAGAACAGAATTACCACGGAGGTATCTTCTAAGAAATCAAATGGCTGGACTTTCATAGATGTGAAGATGATACCAGGAAAACACTGAAGTGTTTTTATATCACCCTTTTGTGGATTTGAAAATCTCATTTCATTTGGCTCGATCTGAAGAAAGTATGATAAAAGTGACATTTCTATGGGCTCTTGTACGTGCTGCAGTGGACACAGGTTTTTATGATTGCTATCTGATGCAAACACATAGTCATGAAAATGTGTGAGTTTTGATGTACTCTTGCCACTACCTCTGAATGCTGCCGTTAACTTGCAAGATTGACTGTGTATTTACAAGCAGGCTTCAAGTAACAAATTTACTGCATTGCATTAGGAATATCTGAATGTTAACTAGCAACTTTAAATGTCAGTTTTCCAAACTGTTAAACTGGAGCTGTAATAATAATTCTTTTAATCTCTTTAGATATATGGGAGGCGGTCAGTTAACAAGGTTTGTTCGTCTGATGCTCAGTGCATCTCTCTGCCTCTCTGAACTCTATTTTCTTAATTTAGTTCTGTCATTACTGCTGTCAGGAACATAATTCTTTGCTTTTGACAGCAGAAGAATATGCAGCCCTAGATAAAGCACTGCAACATGAATATACACATTTTCTGCTTCAGCAGCCTGGAGTGCTCTTCAGGACATTCAGCCAGAGGATGTCTGCACCGGGCCTGGTCACTCCAGCTCTCCCCCTTGTCAGTGAAGGGAAGTAGCAACATTTAGGACACGGTCCATTTAACCTATTTAGGAAGCTTATTTCACTGCACACTAAGATGCATCCTACAGGAGCCTTCCAAGGTGCTGCAGTCCGAGGGGAGCTTGGGTACCCAGTTGTGGGTTGGAATTCAGTGCCAGGCTGTGACAGGCACGTTCAGTTATTTATGAGCAGGCAGGTCCTCGTGGGAACAGAATGTCTCCATTTGAGCTGGTGCAGTTGTAAAGCAATGCCTCTCTCCCCCTGAGCTATTTGCTGCTGCCTGCTGTGCTTCATCAGCCAGCATGGGTGACTGACCAGGCACGATTTTCTTATCATCATGATGGTCCTCAGTGTGCTCTTCCAGTGTTCAGTAATGCAGGACAATGGTATGCTAGCAAACTAGAGTATTACCTACCAACTTTCATTCCAGTGTTGGTCCTTACTAAATTTTAGAAGGCCGCTAAGCAAAAAAAGATTAAAGGCAATCCATACATTAAACACACTTTGTTGGTAAAGTTTATCTGATTACAGCACAGTGAAGAGAGAGTTCACTGGGTTTTATGATGTGTTCCTAAGGTGGCTTTCATCTGATGCATTGTTGGAACTTCAGATGAAAAGTGCTTGATTTATGAAATTTTTACATGTAGTTTCCAAATGGAAAGAAGAAATCTTCTTCATTTTTCTATTTATATCTTTTCTTTTTTCCTGAACAATAATTTATGGAACCTCTACGTGTTTTTTATCGTAACACATTGCTTCAAACAAACCAACAGATGTTTTGGGAGGTTTAATAAGAGGACATCAGAGGTCACCCATCTCAAAGGTCAACTGCATAAAAGGCAGCATTGCTGCTGAGATTCTCACGTCAAGAAAGACAAGTGTTTTAAGACTCGGCTTTATTACTGAGCTCAAACTGATCGCAGGTTCCGTTGCTCTATTAACTTGCACGATGGCTGAGCTAAGGAGACAACAGGAAAAAAAATGCTATCATCTGGAATATTTTCCAACAGAATTAAATAGCAGGTAGTATAAATGTAAATAAATTTTTCAAAGGCCAAAACAGTTGTAGAGCACAGCAGTTTCTAGCTGTTGCAAACAGGTCTTGTAGGAGTTAATAAAAGATGAAAACTCATGAAAATGAACAACATAGTTGATGGTATCCTGGGCTTAAAAAATGAGCTGTGAAAGATACTGAGGCGCGTTTCTTCCTCCAGAGATGCTGGTGGGCTGAGATGTTTGAGTCAGCCATGGGGATGTCCATGGTCATTAGATGAAGCCTCACTCCACTGCCAGGCATGGTCCACATACAGCCTGTGTAGTTCTTACCTTATTCAAACCTGATATAAATAAAATTAATTTTCTTGTGAGCTCCTCCATAATATTTATCACTCTCTCTTTAACAGCAGTGGTAGTAAGAGGCAGCCTGTTTTAATATCCAGAGCCCATCTGGCTCATCCATCCACACATCCTTCCAGTTCACCTCTCATACCAGCTTCAGCACTGACCATGTATTCAAACCAGCATCCATGTTTTACTCTTGGTTGGTAGTAAGTTAAGGATGAGCTCTGGGCAAGCATCAATGCACTTAGCTTCATTCTCTCCTTTTAATTCCCTTCTTAATATCTCCTCTGCCATAACCCCTGGGGGAAAGAAAAAAAAAAAAATAGGTTAGTGGTGTGTTACAACCACTGTCTCTTTGTCAACCGTCCATATCCATTTATTATCCCTTGCTTTATGTTTGAATATGACCCTCAGAGACAAGAACCATCTTCTTCTTTGTAAGCACAACCTCCAGCATGCCTGTGTCCTGGCCCGTGACTCCTAGAGGCTACTGTAACATAAGGCAGAGAAAATAGTTGTGATGGCTCAGTGCTTCACAGCCTCCATGGGCTTTTTTACAGCACCATGTGAGGAAAACGAATGCTGTTATCATACAGCAAATGTGACAAATGAAGACATATGTCCTTAATAAAGAATGTTCCTAAAATATTTCTATGAATTTTGTATGCCTGAGCTGAAGTACAGCTTATTTATTTGTTTGTTTGGTTTATTTTTCTGGAGGACTTGTGTCTTTTTTCTCTATTATCAGGTCTCACAGGTTAGATCCTACAGCGCTTCCATTTGCAGATGTATGTTCAGTGCTGCTGCAGATCAGAGGGTTGGGAAGTAGGAGGGCTGAGTATAGATATGACATTTGCATCTCCAACACATTACTGGAGTGAGAGAGATTGAAGGGTGAAAATTCAAAATATACAAAGCTCAGTCTCTGAAATATATAGGACATAATATATTTCTTGCTTACTGAGGAAGTGATGCAATGGATCTAGAAATATAAATCATTTAAACCCATGAAATCGTAAGTCATAGTTCAGGCTTTTCCAAACTGAATTCAAATATATTTCAAAGGAGGGTCCCTAAGATGCAGTAAAGAGAGTTTATTCTTTTTCCTCTTGAGAATCTGAACTGGACATTCACGTTCTTGTGGTTTAACATGGCAGATATGTAAGCACCACACAGTCATTTGCTCACCTGTCCCTTCTCAGTGGGGTGGGGGAGAGAATTGGGGGGGGGGGAAAACAAAGGAAGAGAAAGTGTATCATGATAGTTTTATCAATAAATATATATTTTTGTGTTTTTATTTCTATATATAAAACACGACATGTACAAGCAATTCACCACCCACCAAACAATGCCCATCCAGTCCCCAAGGAGCAGCTGCCTGCCTGGCCAGCTCCCCACAGTTTTAAAAGACTTTTTTGCACGGTGACTTGTGGTATGGAATGTCCCTTTGGCCATTGTAGGTCAGCTGTCCTGGCTCCATCCCCTCCCCCAGCTCCCTGTGTCCCCCAGCCCTTCTGCTGGCAGGACAGTACAAGAATCTGAAAAATGAGTATGTCCTTGGCTCTGTACAGCGCTGCGCAGTAGCAACTAAAACATCAGTGTGTTATCAGCATTGTTTTTCTCCTAGAGCCTAAATATAGCATCATGCCAGACACTATGAAGTGATTTTTCCTTCATGAGAAACACCCTGGCTGAAACTGGGACATAGATATAGAGCTGAAGAGAAGTTCAGTGCCAGCAGTACTTCACCTGGGAGGATTTGCTTCTCTGCAGATGCTGTCAGTAAAGCTGCCCATTACAGTGGTGTTTGCTGTGGTGTGGGTCCCAGCCAGGCTCAGACCGTTCAGTTCAACCAACCATCCGATTGTACCAACTGGTTTGGTAGTGACTTGACCTCCCAGTTATGTTCAGTTCTATGACTAAAATTTACTGTCACATCACCATTGCTTGGGAGTTTAGATTGACTAATGTTAATGAGTTTAATCAGTTTAATATCCACTTGTTTCTTCTCTAGTCTTTTTAAGGAAAATGTTCAGTAGTGTCTACCTTTGACACCACCAGGAGCTGGTGTGGGCTTGGGCTTTCAGCCTTAGCTCTGCGTGTTCTTATATCTGCATATTAAGAGATCCTGTCTTTTCTGAAGCCATCCAAACTTTTTAACTTCTTCCGTGGCCATCCATTGGACAAAGCAAGCTGCAAACATAGCACAGATATCAACTTTCTTTGGACCTACTGATGGACACCTTTTAGAGCCAGTGAAGCTGTAGTCTGCAGCTTGCTTTGAGGTAGCTGGAAAAGGTGGTGGGAAAAATCAGTTCTATCAATAAATCATCACCATGTTTGCTATTTTTGAGGCCCTGTAAGCATACCTTTGCAAATGATTGCCTTAAAGCTTTTAATATTCTTGCACTGCTGAGCAACATTTTCAGTGCTTATTCACGGCATATACTCTTGGCACATATTCCTGCAATCCACATTAGGAAGAAATCCCCCTCGAATTAAATGGGCTTTTTGCCTGACACAGTCTTTCATTTTAAATAAATTAGCAGTAATAGGCTTGAACTATAAATTATTTTTTTACTCCAGGCAACTTCACTAATAATTACCTTCCACTAATAAATACTTCACCACATCAGTGAGATAACAAGACCTTTTATTTCTAGTTGTTAAAACTCAGAAACCACTTTTTATTTCAGGTATGGTTCTGTTGGAAGGGGAGTTTGGTTTGTTTTTGTGGTAAGAAGAAAAGCAAACTTGCGGGTGTAATTAAGACATTACCTTATGGAACTACTGCCTTCTGATACCTGAAATTTGAAGTTCTTACCCACTGAGCACCTTCTGCATTACAGGCTGAGGTGACTAGTTCTAGGGAGACTAGGTTGTTTTTTTTTAATTTCCCAGGTATGCATTAACATTGACAACAGGCTGATTCATGCTAGAGTACATTTTTAATATGGATTTAAATCCACCAGGAATCGGGGTAGTGAAACGTGCTGCATGGCAGCTGGCTCAACAGCATTTTTAATCAAATAATACATTCCAGCTGGTGGGGAGTCAACTGAGTTCTGAAGCAGATGTGACTTAATGCAGACCTTCCTCATTTCTTCAATAAAATGCATTACCTTTGCATATTAACCAAATGTGAGTGGAGGAGGGGAGCTGGAGGAAAAGCAAATCTGTAACCTAGGTAGAAATGAAATGAATCATAATAACCTCTTATATATTAACTGTGTGACTTGCATGCATCAGTACAGGTTAGGGGATGACCTGCTGGAGATGAGCTCTGTGGAGAAGGACCAGGGTGTCCTGGTGGACAACAGGTTGGTCATGAGCCAGCAGTGTACCCCTGTACTGAAGTGCACTGAAGGCCAGTGGCATCCTGGCAGCAGGTCAAGGGAGGTAATCCTCCCTCTCTACTTTGCCCTGGTGAGGCCACATTTAGATTACTGTGTGCAGTTCTGGGCTCCCCGGTTCAAGAAAGACAGGGATCCCCTAGAAGTAGTCTGGCAGAGGACCACAGAGATAATCAAGCGTCTGGACTGTCTGTTGTATTAGGGAAGGCTGAGTAACCTGGGTCTGCTCAACCTTGGGAAAAGATAAATGTTTATCAGATCTATATGATCTATAATATGTATATGGAGGTGGGAGGCAAATGGATGAGGCCAGGTTCTTCTCAGTGATTTGTAGCAATAGGACAAGGAGTAAGGGCCTAAAACTTGAACATAGGAAGTTCCATATAAACATACGGAAGAACTTTACGGTAAGGGTGATGGAGCACTGGAACAGGTTGCCCAGAGAGGTTGTGTGGTTCTATGGAGATATTCAAGACCTGTCTGGATGCCTACCTGTGCGAGCTATTGTAGGGTACCTGCTTTAGCAGTGCAGCTGGAATCAATGGCCACTTGAGGTCTCTTCCAACCCCTGTGATTCTATGGTTCTGTGACTTTATACAAAGGAGAATATGGGGTCTTGCACTCTGTGCAACAAATTAGCTTAGCCTCTTTGTACATATCCACATACCAAAAAAATGATTTCTGCTTTGCTCTTGTGCTTCATGACTCATTCTCTGTGTTCTGTCCTTGAATACTACATTTGTTGCACCTTAATTACATATTGTTGTCACTGACAGCAGGACTCATCTCCAAGACAGTTGTTGGTCTCTGTGCTGTATTTAACTGGTGAAGCCACTGCACTGTGATTTGAACAGTTAACACCAGCAGCAGTGTGTGAGTCTGTGACACAGAGAAAGGAAGGGGTGCCATTCAGAGGGACCTCAACAGACTTGAGAGGTGGGCCCAGGTGGATCTAATGAGGTTCACCACAGCAAAGTGCAAGGTTTTGCACTTGGGCCGGATGAATCCCAGGCATATATACAGACTGGGAGGAGCAGTCCTTGAGAGCAGCCCTGCAGAGAAGGACCTGGGGGTCTTGATGGATGAAAAACATGGGCCAGCAGTGTGCTCTTGTAGCTTGGAAAGCAAATGGTATCCTGGGCTCCATCGGAAGAGGGGTGGCCACCAAGGAGAGGGAGGCAATTGTCCCTCTGTACTCTGTCCTTGTGAGGCCCCATCTGGAGTACTGTGTCCAGGTGTGGGGCCCCCAGAAGAGGAAAGACAGAGGTGTTGGAGAGGGTCCAGAGGAGGGCCACAGAGGCGATCAGAAGGCTGGAGCACCTCCACTATGAAGACAGGCTGAGGGAGCTGAGCTTTTTCAGCCTGGAGGAAAGAAGGCTGCAGGGTGATCTCATTGCAGCCTTTCAGTACCTAAAGGGAGCCTATAAACAGGAGGAGGAGGGGAGTCAACTCTTTGAAAGGGTATATAACAGCAGGACAGGGAGAAGTGGTTTCAAGGTGAAGGAGGGAAGATCTAGGTTGGATGTGAAGGGGAAGTTCTTTAATATGAGAGTAGTGTGGTGCTGGCACAGGCTGCACGGAGAGGTTGTGGATGCCCCGTCCCTGGGGGTGTTCAAGGCCAGGTTGGATGGGGCACTGGGCAACCTGGTCTAGTATTAAATGTGGAGGTTGGTGGCTCTGCCTGTGGTGGGAGGATGGGAGATTCACAGTCCTTGAGGTCCCTTCCAACCCTGGCCATTCTGTGATTTCTGTATGGGAGTCATGGAACTGAATATTGTTCAGTCATTTTTCAGTGACGTCCTTTTCTCTGCATTCTTTAAAAGTGTAAAGATTTTGATGGAATTCAGATAATGAGGATCTTATTGATATGTAGAGCTGAAACAACGTAATTATACTTCAAAGCTAAACATAATGGCATTGGGAGGGTTAGTGCGTATTGAGAAATGTCAATAGGTGCCACATTTTCAATGGTTTTTCTTGTTATGCTCTGTCCCATGATCTAAGCTAAGCACTTAGCCAGGACAAGCAAGCCATTCATCACTTGATGCTAGCTGGAGCTTATTTCCTGCTGTTGAAAGAAACTGCAGATGACACAAAAAGAGCATATATTGGCTAAAGCTCTCTCTGCTTAGAGTTTCAGCCTTGCCTGGATGCATTATGCTGACTAATTTTCTGTTATTTCACTGTTGGACATTTCCTTGTGGAACCAAGATGAAGTTCAATATCACCTCATCTGTATCAGTGGGCTTTTGGTGGGAGAAGATATTACAGTGTCCTGCCCTCAGCTGAGAAGCACAAACTCTTTGACAGCTCCTATCCCTTAGCTGGAGCTGCAGAGGTTTGGTACATGCAGTGTGGCCTGAAAGTAGCGGATGAAAAAGCACGTGTGACCTGAGAGACCTTTTCTGAGCTGAGTTATCCCTGTGCTCAGTCCTTCTGAGGTCACTTGCTTTGATGAGGAGCTGTTGCATGACAGCAGCAGAATCGAATCCTCTTCATTTTGTGCCAAAAGTCTGCTCTGAGGTAAGTTATCTTTAAAAGAAATCATGTATTGTTACTCTACCTGCGTGTTCAGAACTTTATCTTCATTAAAATCCTATGGTAGAATACTCAGGAGTAGCTTTATGGTTGCAATTAGGTTAGATCTATTAGTCTTCGGCAGCAGGAGAATATTGATTTTGGTGTTTTTGCGCTGCCTTCTGACAGGATAGAGAAGTGATGAGTGAAAAACAAAGCCAGAGTGGTTTCATAATTTCAGGAAGTGTCCTGAAAACAAAAACAGATATTTATATAGCTTCATTTTATTGCCTTTATTACTACCATCATGCTTCTGTGGCCTCTACCAGCTTCTGAAAATATTACAGTATGTATTTAAGATCTTTCGTATTCATCTCGGTTTTACCATGTAAGTTGCCTTGTTCTTCTTATAGCTTATTGATGCCATAAGTAAGTTTAAGTGGTTCTGAACATAAAAAAAGGAAAGAAAAAATAAGAAGTAGTCCGAGATATGAAGAAGTAGATACTAATAGGGATTTGAAGTAATCATTAGGCAAGCTTTTATATAGAAGCTATTAAGAATTCAAATTAGGTTTTCTGTTGTGCATTTATAGTTCAGGGGACTCATGGAAGCTTGCTTGTTTTTGCCTATGACTGATCCAAAACAGACAAAAAAAATCAGCAAATTTTTTTTTTGCTGCAAAATATTAGATTTGAAACTCACCTGTCTATCATACAAAAGCAAAAACAGACCTTTTGAGAAAAGAAGAAAAATTAACCCGGAACAGCCAAGTGTATTTTGTCCAGGCACTTCGCAGTTGGCGCCAAGAACCCGATTTCTGGTCACGTTTGACACACCCTGGATTGCACCCGCGTGTCTTACGCTACAGGTGGCAATATTTCTAATACCAGCTTTCTCTGAAGGTGACAGACTACTGACATACTATTGAAATACATTAGATTTTCACCATTTTCAAAATAAATGCGATAAATTTAGAGGCAGCCATAGTAATGTAAACTAATGTAGGTGAGCACTGGTTATGTTCTCATTTTCAGAGGTACACTATGAGACAGCAGGCTCTCTTGATCTGTAAGGTGTATGTTGATGCCTACTGAGGTTATGCCGTCAGTTGAGGTTGTGATGGGGAAATTAAAGGTACGGACTGGTCTACAGCCTTATTGACTGGAATGGCAATACACTACTTTCCATTTGGATGCGCTGCATTCCATACACCACGTGCAAGGTTCTGCCCAACAGTCTGTTGGTTTTAATGAGGTTGTGTCAGATTCACAGGATCCATTGCAATGAAAACTGAGAAATGAAGGGCAACACATTGCATGTTGGTCACATGGTTTAAAAAAGCAGCGATTTCAGAGCTAATTAGTCTATTTATGAAATGGTCTAATATATATTTTTAATGATTTGTTCGTTTCTTATAAACAAATACTTGTGCTTGTAGATGCTAATTACATGAGCAAAGCCCTTCACTTTGCATGGGCAGAGCTACATTTGTGTTGAAGTGTTTGTTGTATTCGTGCCAAAAAAACAACTGAAAAACCTCATTAAGATCTGATCTTTCAAACGTGCATGTACTTCACTTGACTGCTCAAATAGTGCTGCTCTGGCAGTGCTGATTTCAATACTTTGATCATGAAATACTTCATTTAAGGGGGAAAAAATTAATACAGCGGTGGTGTTGATCAGTATAAACAGCCGTTAATGAGCACATGTTGTACCCCTCCCTGGAGGCTGAAAATCATGTTTCCTCTGAGATGGGGAGTGACGCTCACCAAAGATAATTATTGTTTGATACCCATTTTGCTGCCGCTTTCTTAGCTGAAGATTAAACTTCAGAGTGACTGTTTCTGTGTTTCTCAAGGAAAAGGGCTGTGTGCTGCTCTCCAGTGTTCAGGCTTTTCGTCCTGTTTGCCATATGTTAGCTGCAGCAACTTCCGCACAGTCCTCTGAGCTACTGGAGGAATCGCATAAAGAAATTCATGGAAGTAAACAATTAGTCGACTCTCTTCACAAATAGCAGAAGATAATTTGTGTGCCCAGTAGAAGAAGAGTGTTTACTATCTAGCCAGAAAAGAGCAGTGCTTTCCCTCTACGCTTTACTGATTGGGAAGAGTTACTTCATCTGAAAGTAACCTGGATGCCCAGAGTATCTTATTTTAGATACCAGCAAACCATCATCTGAAGGGATGCAGAAGGGGTAGGACAAGAGCACTGAGGTAGGAGTTTGAAAACAAAAGTGAAGAGTGAAATAACATTAATGAGGGGTGGGAAGGTCACCAAGGAGAAGTAAAGAGTGAATCTCTTTGCTTGGCACTCCGGAAGGGATGGCTATCAAACCGACAGCAGTCTGTGTGCCTTTCTGCTTGGCCAAGATCTCATTTATTATTATAACAAAGTATTTGAATTTCTTCTGTACTTCTCCTTTGTGGAGTTCTTCCTGCATTGGTTTTCATGTTTATTTTCTTAAAGATGACAAAAATGTGCAGACTGCCTGAATATTTCTAAGAAGAAAAGCCAGCAGTTTATGTAAGTTTGCTCTCAGTGCGCAGAGAGTTGCTTCCAAAAGAAAATGCTGAAGTTTGGCTTTAGACTTTCCTCAGAACACAAATACACTGTTGTTTTTTTTCTCTTTGTAGATTTTGTTGGTGTTTTTATTTCCTCCCCACTCTTTTAATATTTCTTTTGCTACTTATCTAGCATAAATTTGATATTTATCTTCGCACCGAGTAATTTACATCAAAGATATTTACATGAAGATACGCAGGGTTTTCTGAATGTTTCTTTACCAGTAGACAGAATAGGAAGCTAAAAGTCATCTGTTTTCTATTCCGTATCTGTTTTGCAGCGCATATTGAAAGACATATGCTGTTGCATGTGTGATGAGGCTAATTCTGTCTTTGCCTTAATGGAGCTGTGCAGTGAGCGTGCATTCTGATTAATTAGATGAGAAATTATGAATTTAGGTTTGCAGTGGGCTCTTAACTGCATTCTCAAAGCCGACTCCTTGTTCAAAGATCTGTGAAACCCCTCTAGCCCCAAGTCCATCCCAGCTTGCTGTTGCTTCTGTCCTCATTTGATGTTCTGTGTCTCCTGATGGCACTCCCAGTACCTCTGTAACAGAGATGTGTGGAAATGAAGGAGCTATAATGGTGATTTTTTCTTTTCTTGAGTGGGTGGGTTCAGCCTTAACTGCACAGCCACCGCAGCTTGTCCAAGTCTGAGATATTGCTGAGATGGGCTGTGACCAACCACATGGTCATTTTGGCTATCGACATCTGAGCCTCACTGATTAGCATTTAAGGATTTATTTTTAATGGGCATGTTAAACATGGGCCAAATTTAATTTTAGTGTTGTCATTTAAAGTCATTTCTGTTACAAATGATTTGCTGGCAAACGGGACCTCGGGTCTGCCGTAATTTGGGACTTGTCCAAATTTCCATTCCTCTAAACACAACTGATCCAGCTGATTGTTCAGCTGTGCACAGAGCTGCTCAGTGTGTTAATGGAAATGAATCATTCTGGCCACGATGAGTGCAACAGCTAAAAACCCAATACGTTAATAACAAAATGTGTCTGCTATCACCTCCTTTAAAAACAACTGACATTTTGGTGTGGTTGGCTTTTACTTTCATCCATTCCAAGTGGAATCTGCTTTAAACAAATGCATATCTCATGGATTTCCATGGTTATTTTTGGAGCAGAGTATAGTGTCACTACTCAGTATATGAAAAAAAATAAGAAAAAATATTTTTAAATAATAATGAAAATGAGCAAAGAAATCTAATTTGGCCTAAAAGAAAATGAATGAAGCTTAGAATAAACCCCTTTATAACAAAACATATCATACTTTATACATGTGTTGCACATGTATAGTGGAAGTGTCTACTGTGAGTTTATGTCCCATTTAGGTTCATGACAACCTGTCTTTACTTTTTACTTTTTCCCTTCACTTGTAGTTTCTGAAGTCCCTGAAGATTCCAGGGGCAAAATGCGTAAAGAGCTCTTTAATTCTTGCAGCAATGCTCTGATGGTGTGAGACTTATTTTAAGCACGATAACAATGGAAACATAATGTTGTACACAGTGTAGAGGGCTTACAGAAGAGGTAAAATGGGGATTTTTTGGCTGACAGTGGAGAGTCTTTGGTATAATTGTTTCAAAAATTAGATTAGAGCGTACATCATCTGAAACACTTTTTCAGCAGTGCTGTAAATTTAATGGCAAGGTTTTGTTGAGACGAGCTCTTGTGGTCTGCAAGCAAGAGAATCAATCAGCCTGTGACTTTTCATTTTTTTATATCCTTGGTAGGGATGCAATTAAATTCAGTCAGAAAGGTCACAGTGTGGGGTATACATTAACCTCACGCTAACCCTGTATGTGATACTGCTACTGAGAATGAGTTAATAAAGGTACCAGTTGGAGCTGTACGTTTGTTCTCTTTTCTTCCTATCTGTGTACACACACACACTTCTAATTACATCTCTGGGCATTACAACAATAGATACCTAGAATATTTGCAGTGCCGCTAATTAGGTTGTGGGCTAGAGTGCAGTGGGAGAGACTGCTGAGTGCCACAGCTAGTGGCTGAAAATGCTTAAACTCATTTGTTGAAGTTAATGTTCACGCAAGGATATGTCAGTGAGAGGAGACTCCTTCATTTCCAAACTCTGCTGATGTTTCAAACAGCAGCTGCAAAAAGAGGGTTCAATTCCAAAGTGCAGTAACATTAGCTCCGGGTAAGAGAGATTAGATTTCTTATTAAGGAAACTGGACAGTTTCTTAGAGAGTGAAGAGAATCTGACCTTTCTAACCTTTCTGATTAAGGTATTTAATATAATTTAATAAGGAAAACCCCATTTGCTATTGTAACTGTCAAAAAAGAAGTAGTGCAGTGTAACATTAAGAACAGTGATGCAGTTTCATGTACATGTTGGAAAAACGTAATGATCAATAATTTCTATATGCCGGCACCACTTCTCCAAAGATTAGGAGTATTGCAGGAGAAGTTATTAAATTTTACCTTTAAAAGCATTTCGACTCCTGCCTGAAAGGAGAATATATGAGATTGCGGAGTGTCTAGTGAATAGATTGAACGATGGGCAATGAAAATGAGAAATATTAAACTTATTTTTCAAATTACAAGATAGAGCAAGGGAAAGGAGGTTTGGAAATAATACAGTATGTATTATTTTAAAGCAAATTTTGAACAAGGTAGCAAAGTCATGGAAGCAAAAGGAAAATGAGATTAAGAAGCAGTTAAGAAGTGTATTGCGCCAAGGGTAGCTGTTTCATCTTCTTCAGTTCTATTGCTGAGCAAAAGCAACAGATGCAATCCACCTCAACTTTGATACAGAACTTAAATATGGCACCCAAATGGAGAATTATCAGTATGGTAAGAGAAGATCTATGAAAGAAAAATTAGGTAGAAAATTGAATAGAGAAAAGATGGCAATGCTTCTGTTGAATCTTAGAATCTTAGATTGGAAAAAACCTTTAAGATCGTCAAGTCCAACCACTGCAAGCACTGCTCAGCAATTGCCAAAGCACTGCTGCAACATCAGCACTCCAGGTGCAATGGTACCAGTGGCTGCCAAGGGGATGCTACTAATTATGGTTCTCAAAGGAGATGAAACACATTGAGGATCTTCCCTTCATTGGCATAAATAAGAAACAGTGCACTTATGGATTAGCAGATGACTCAAAGATAAGTGTAACCAGCATTTCAGAACAGGGTCATAACAGCATAAAAGAAGGATTCGTTCTTCTGCCAAGATGTAGTAATAGACTTGGGATGAAATGTAATTGTGTAAAGTGCAAGGTCATTGTGTACATACGTATTCATTGGGGAATAACCATCTGAATTTAGCCTGATCAGTTGAAAACCATGCAAAAGTAAATGCAGATATATTAGGGCATCCAAGACCAAGGTCCTGCATCTTCTGACTTATCTTAAGCCTAGGATTCTGTCTAAGATCAAGTATGCTGCTGCTGTTAATAAGATAAATGCACTCCTACATTTATCTTATTAAACATAGAGGTATTTCTGCCAGAGACTGAAAGTATTAACAACATACTTTAAAGTGTTGACAAAGCACAGCGAGAATAGTGTGTACCATGCACATTAAAGACAGATGGTGAATTCTAACTGGAAATGGTTTGCAGATATGCTCTCAGGACAACTGGGGAAATGATGGATCGTATTGTATCAAAAGGAATCGTGAGAGCTTGGGTTGTTCAGCTAAAAAAAATGAAGGCTGAGATGCTGCTGTCTCCAAGAGTTGATGTACAGCAGTATAGCAAACGCCAGGAAGAGAAGAGATCTGTTTAGGTTAAATTACATTAATGACATATGAGGAAGCAAATGAACACGGAGTGAAGTGGGGCCACAAAATAGAAGGCAGTCACTGATAATCCCTGAGGTTTGTGATCAGCATTTCCCCGCTGTAGTGGAGGTAAAAATAAAGATAATTTCTAAGATGGTGTTTCTTCAGGTTATAGAAGGGATTGGGGAAATTTCTGTTCTCCTGTACTTAGTTAAGGTGCTTCTCTTGAGGAATGGGATGTCCATGTGTCTGTGCGTGTGTGAATGTTTTAATTAAATTGCTGGTTGCTTCTGCATATTTGGGGCATTCCTCCATGGTATAAAGTGTCTGCTGTAGGCGGTGTAAAAGAAGATGTGTTCCTGGGCACAGGGCTGCCACACAGCAGAAGCGGGAAGCATATGAGAGACCGCAGCTTCTGCATTTCCTAAAGGGACAGTTATCAACCACATCTGTTTTTCCAAGCTTTTGTAGCAATATCCTGAGTCTCTTCCCTATTTTCTTATCACAGTAGCACAGCCTAAATATCGATCTGCCTGCAGAGAAACAGAAAATCTCCTTCACACAGTTTGACTTCTTGGAAGACTGACTTTGCTGCAAGGGAAACTTCAGCAGTTTCACAGACTCACCAGAAGGCTGAGGTAGGAAGGGGCATCTGGAGCCATTCGGTCAAACTTCTGCTCAATCAAGGACACCCAGAGCAGATCACCTAGGCCCATGGCCAGGCTGCTTTTTAGAGTCACCAAGGAGAAAAACTCCTCCAGCTGTGGAATTTCCTGTGGAAATGGTGTGAAGTCATGCAGATGAACATTAGATGGGATGGTATCTGGTATCTGGAACAGGCTGCCCAGAGAGGTTTTGGATGCCCTGTCCCTGGAGGTGTTCAAGGCCAGGTTGGATGGGGCCCTGGGCAGCCTGGTCTAGTATTAAATGTGGAGGTTGGTGGCCCTGACTGTGGCAGGGCGGTTGGAAATTCATTATCCTTGAGGTCCCTTCTAACCTAAGCTATTCTATGATATGACTTACAGGAAAGCTTGGAGCTGGAGTGAGGGTGAGGCAGCTCAGAAGGCAAAGGAGATGATAGAGAGTCAGCTCTTGGTTTTGCAGTACACATGTGCCATGCTGACGTGGTTCCTTCCAAAAGGCAGGCTTAATTTAGTTCTCTAGACCAGTTAACTTTGGGTACCAGTTACACTGGAGTACTGTGCTAACAACAGAGGTGCATATTTAGTTGTGTTGTCAGTGCCCTGCCAAAAGCATGGCTTTGGTACTATTTTGATAGTGGTGCTGAGGAGGATTTCAGATAGGAAATTGAGAGCATGGATATGAAAGGAGGATGTGGTGGGTTGCTTGTGTGGCCCCAAGGATGCCCTGCAGTCCTGCCAGCAGAGCAGGGCTGTGCTTGAAGTGCTCAGATCAGGGTTGATGGCCATTTTCCCCCAATTCCAGTCACTGTTCATCTTCCATTACTACGTGTGGTCCTTTGAGGTTTGTGCTGATCTGTGGGTTTTAGAAGAAAACGTGTGTCATGATTTCTGTTCTCCTTAACCTTGAAAAAAAAAACCAACCAGAACTTAAGATTTAAAAGGAAATCCAGCAATTTGTTTTGTCCATTCATATGTTAATGCTCATGTTTCTTTAACTGGAAAGCAAGAGAAGAATAGGGATGACAATTTATTCCACTTCAAGCATGCAAAGCTTTCTTTTTTGGATCCACCATAACAATGGTTATCATTACTTTGGTTGTATGCTATGCATAAGCAGCAAAAGCATCTGGTTCTTTTTTTTTCCCCCTTAAGATTATTCTCACCCAGTTTCCCTGCTTACATTGTTTACCCCTGATGTGACTATCTATTCCAAATATATTAAACACATTAATTAAGATTCTGTGGCTGAAGCAAGTGTAACATGTATTTTAAGGAAGGTATTGGATGTATTTCACCATTGCTTTTCAGAGAATTTTACTTGCTGATGTACTCTGAGAGTAAAATGCTGTTTTTTGTGTCAGACATGCAGCGTGGCAAGCCAACAAATGTGAGAATCAAGAATGACTCAATGCCACAAACAAGAATGTGCAATTTTATTGTTTCATTGCTTCATCTAGTTCTGTTTTATACCAACAGAAAAGGCACAACTTCCACCTGTGCATGAGTACAGCTTCTACATTTCTACAGTGCACAGGAAAAGTTTAATCAGGGTTTTCCCTTAAGGGACAGAGGAAGCCATAGTGCTGTCGACTAAATCATCACTTCCCTAAAATAAATCTGCTTTACAGCTCAGCTGAGCAGAAGTTGGGCTCACAGGCAGGTATCTGCAGTCTTATCTTTGTGGTACAAAGACCTATGAATGTGTATAGTAACTATGCACTTTATAATTTTCTGGTTAATGATGCCTTAAAATTGTAGAGCAATTGTATTAATTTTTATACAGCAGCATGGTGAGAGTTCAAGAACACTACTTAACCAGTATTGAATTGTTACACTGAGGTTCCTGGGTTTATTAACTTATTATCTTGATTTCAGTACAGGGATAAAATAAAAATGAAAGTGTCTTTCTTAGGAAATAAAATAACTACGTCTTCTTAAGAAAAGCAGGAGGAGATACAATTTAGTGGGCTCAGACCAGAGAGACGAAAGCGATGATGGTCCACCAAAACCTATTGCATGAGATGAAGATCTGTAACCAAATTCTCATGTTATTGTTACTGTAAGTATAATGTAGCATGGGAACCATTGTTTTTATTTCAGGAGTGAGGAAATACGTTCTTTTACAATCATTTCAATCTATTTTGTTATTTTGATATTATTACAGTCAGCATTATGATTCTGTTAGATATCCAGATACTACTACTTGGTCCTCTGCTTTTAACACTTCTGTCTTTCTGCCTGATTGCTGAAAGTTGCTTCACTGTAACATGGAACTTCTTAATGGTATCAACAAAGAAATGTTCTTTCCCACATAGTTAAAACATGAATTTGCAGCCATTCTTACCCGTGAGGCGGGGGAAGGATGTAAGAAGACTGTTACAGAAAACTGACTTCTGATCTTCATGTAAAGTGAAATCTGTTTCTAATCTTGTTTAAGATAAGAGTTGATAATGACCATCTGCATGAAAATTTTACCCACAGTAATCTATTTAAGAAGAAATCTGGTTCAAAATCTCAGCTTTTTTTTTTTCTCCCTTGAATAAAATTTCCTAGTCTGGCATCTCAAGGAAGAGCATCTGCTGCAAAGATGTGTTTTGAAGTCTTATGTTACGACTCTTTACCTCTTTAAAAACCTTAAGTTTTTCCATTGTGCTGCCTCTTAGAGCCACTGAAGTCTCCAGCTGCTGTTGTGAACAAGCTCTGTGCTGAAGACATCATTCTGGTTTGGGCTGACTTCATTAAGATTAGATAAAATCACACTTCGCTCCTTAATATGGATGTCTTTGTTCATCTTTTCCTCTAAAAATAATACTCAGACATTGTGATTTTCTCTCATTAGAAAGAAATTTTGAATATTCCTTCTATCAAAAATAGGCATGTCTTGTATTTCAGCCTATTAAAAAGAAACTCATTTACAACAGTCGGGGGGGGTTAATAATATTTAGAATGTCCATCCTGCTCTACAGTTTTTCATCGCCTTTGACAACCTGTTTAGAAATCCTGTGTTTGCAGGTTCAAGCAGAGATTTTCAGTATGTCTCAGTGAATATGTTCATTGGGATTTACAAAAAGTTTGTATTTCAACTGTATTCTATCTCCACAGGAATTGTTTTCTCCAACGGACATTCAAATAGTTATCCTTTATTTACATAAATAGTTATGCAAATAGTCAAAATCCACATTACATTAAATAATGTGCTTACGTTAATGTAATACAATGACACTAATCTAAATTCAAATGTAAAACGTTAATTTAATGTACTAGAATACATGGCAGTCTTGTATTAGGCTAAGGGTGCTTTAGGGGCATCAGAGGAACACAGTGTTCCCGAAACTCCTTGACCTGCTTCATTGCAAGAAGGCATTTACAAGCCCAACAAGGATGTGAAAATACCTTTCACAGCTGTGACAACACAACATATGTTACTGCTTTGTGTGAATGTGAGTAGAGATGATTTAAACTCTGCTTTTGGCTGATTATTCTTATGGGGTCTTTTCTTTGATAATAAAGATGCCATTGGCGAAACCTATTCAGAAAGGACAGAGTGAGTATTCCTGCGGAGACTGCCTGGTAGATTGGGATGCTTCTGGCATACAGGTATTTGTAACAGATGTTTCCAATTAACTGTGATAATGCTGAAAAAAAGAATAAATGAACTTTCTCCAGGATCTCCTAGATGAATATTGATGCAGTGCAGTTCTGCTCAGCCTGGAAGGTTTTAATGTACTGATGCTCGGGGCAGGGGTTGAAAAAATCAAAGAGAGAACAGGGCTGGAGTCACCTGAAATGATTTTCTACTCATTCTGAGTGATGCTTGTGCAGTGTGGATGAAGCATGAACGTATGTTCATGTTGTACAGACACAGTGATGAATGGAAGATCATTGCTGGGGGTGCTTTGGGTTTGGGCACAAGGGGGCTAGAGCTGCTGGAGAGGGGAAGAACAAGGATGTGGATGCAGCAAGGTGGCAGCTAAAGGAAAGAATGGGAACACAGGAGAAGGATGCTGAGGTGCTGACAGCCATGCTAAGCATCTGTCTTTAAAAGTGATAGTAAAGGACAATTCATATTTTGTCTTTCCCCTCCCCAGGCAATGAGAAAAGAGAAAAAATAATGAAATCCTTTAGAAACCATGAGGAGGGCTGTGAGCTCAGCAAGATGAATCTGGGTACCATTGAACTATTTACACAAACCTACCTTTGGTGCTGCAATAGCTGACAGCTCCAGAGCTGGGCCACCTCTGTCCCTGTGCTCATCTGTGGTGGAAGGCAGGAGCTGTGCAGCCAGGCTGGGCCAAGGTGTGAGCACGTGGGGCCTCATAACGTCTGCATCCCCACCCAGGCTTCAAGGGGAGTGTCTGACTCGTATCCATCTGTCCCATCTGCCTGCTTTGGTGTGGGAGAGGTGGCCTAGTGACACCCGTATAGTTCCCATGAGTTTAATGCAAATGCTGAACAAGAATTTCAGGATTTGGTTAGGTGTGGGGGTTTCATAGGCAGGCTAATGTGATCCTCTGTGATGTGCAGTTACATGTTCTGGCAAAGCTTGCTTATTCAAACCAATCTCACCATTGTTTGCTGTACTGTCTGGTGTATTCTGAGATGTACAGACATCCTAGGTTGTGTTTCTTGTGCAGGTGCTGGTCAGAGCAGTGATGCTGTGTACTGTCTGTCTGTTCATCTGCACTGTTTGCCAGCTGCCATGCACAGAAGTCCTGGGAGGAAAGCGTGACAGAACGTTTATGAACGTTTATAAGAAGGGAGAAATTGGCGATGTTGTTTAGTTTTTGCACTTCTTTGGGCTGCTTTTTAATTGACCACAACACAGGTCAAACTCTTGCGGTATTGCTACCTTTCATGCCAGTGCCACATGAGGCAGTGCATAAGGCAGGCAGCTTGCTCTGCTTTGTCCTGTAGATGCTTTGGAGAATGCTGCAGACAGCCTTGGTTGTGTAAAGAAGTGTTTGGAATAATTAGCCAACCTTTTATGTGTCTTTAGTGTGGATTAAGGTTGTTGATCGTGTTTTTTCCTGCTTTTTAAAACAGTTTTCCTCTTTTGAATGATAATCAAAGAGACTAAAAGCTGTGAGCTGGTGATATTCTATCCCATCTTACTGAAATGAGTCTTCCAAAATTAAGCTTTCTCAGTTCCCTGTGGTTAAATCAAAGTTGATATAGATGGATTCTCTGCTTTGCTTTGCCTTCCCTGCCTCGCTCTCCTTTTCCCTCTGTCTTTGTATCTGGTAGATCCCCTCTTTTATGAACAAACAAATTCCACGAAGATCTTTAGTACCAATTCAGTACTTAAACAAGCTTCCAGTAGTTTTTGCAGAGCAGTAGATGTGGTGGAAGACTTGTATGCTTTGTGTTAACACTTAACTATACAGAGATCTTAATTTTTACATTTTTTATAAATAATAAATTCATTGAATGAAAACATTTCTATCAGTTATGCTTATGCTGGGTGTAATGCCACTATCCCTGGCAGCAACACTGGGATAATTCAAACAAGTCTGACAGGATCAGGACTCAGGAATACAAGTTAGCCCTAGGAGACAGGAACCTACCGGCTGCTGATGAGGCTATGATACAGGTATTCTTCTATCACAACTTGTCAACATATGACAGAATGATATCATCCTTTATCTCCCTTTAGCATTTATCATCTTAAATAATTGACTGATACCTAGATTTATATCTTCTGGTGGCTGCTTTGCCAATTACAACGGTATCACTTCCATTTCCAAAACCTCTGTCTGCTATAGTCCCCTATAGACTGGCCAATTATTTTGATGCACTGTAATCAGATCTGACATTTAAAAATAAATGTATGATTCCCTTGCGCATTTGTGGTTTAGCAGTTTCATTTAGATAATCAGATCTTGTCCATAAACTCAAATAATTTAGGAGTATTTCTCCTGGTTAGCTATGACATTACTAGGTAATGGATTTGCACTATTTTTAAGCAGATCTATAAAGATCTGAATGTTGTGAGTCTGAAAGAGCTTTGACAGGAAATGAAATTAAAAAGTGGAAAATAGGAAAAGTGAGAGGATGCAGAAGAGGATTAAAAAAAAGAAAAAGAAAATAGCTGGTCATTTCTACTGCTAAATACAGTGGTTTAGAATGCCCCTGTAGAGCCAGGCCTAATAACTTGGATACATTTGAAGAGGAGTGGAAAATGAAGAATCAGTGATGAGAAATTTTTCTTCATTTTTAATAAAAATGGGCAAGGTGCAAGGAAAAATAGAAGGCAAACTGAAGTTGAAGGAAGCTCATTTGTAGCCATCCATGTCCTAATGAGTAGCACGGGGAAACCATCTATAGGCTGAATTACTTAAATCTTCATAGGCCCTTGACTTGACTTCTGTAAGAAGGGGCTTGAGACATAGTCCCAAATTAAAATCCAAACAGCCATAAATTTCCATGCAGTTTATGTAAGGGATATCTTCATCTGAGTTAGCTGCAAGCCTTCAGTGGAATCTCTGACCATAGACCCAAATGATGTGTGTCAAATAACACAGTTCAATGAGATACGCAGCTCAGCATGAAGTCCAGCCCTCTTCAAGTGCACAGTCCAGAGCACATGTGTCTTCATCCTCACGGATTTCATCAACGGCAAACTCCAAATTTAGCTAATATTCCTAATCTAGTGTGTAGCAACCCTGCCCACTGCAGGGGAGTTGGAACTAGATCATTTTTAAGGTCCCTTTCAACGCAAACTTTCTGTGATATACATCCAAAAATACCAGGAACTAGGGATCTACACCAATGAAAATGAGGTTTCCTGCAGTTGAAAATAACTGAGAATAGTCTGAAGGTATTAATTTTCCATGTGACGCTAAAAAATAATGGCTGGATCTTTACATGTCATAGATATGGTAAAAGAAGACAGTAAAGCCTTTAAAAAATTGAAGCCAAAAAGGATCACAAAGACCCAGGGAGAAGAATCTAAAAAGCAAAAATTGATAAACTGTCACATATGTAAATTTACATGTATGTAAATGATAAATATCAGTATGTTTCCTTACCAACATAAATGCTGTGCATTTCTGTCTACGTAACTGGATTTATCTGTGCTAAGTACAACAGAAGCCCTTAGCAAACTCTAGAGCTGCAGACAGCTGAATTGGTAGAGGTGGGATGGGGTGGCACAGGCAGTCTGTAGCTCTCTCTTCTCCTCCAGGCTCAGCTTTCCAAGAGGAGTAACTGTCAGGAATGTTCTCAGCTGCCTCTATGCCAAAGCACACCACGTCGTACACACTTGGTGATAGGCAGCCTGTTGTCACTGTGTTGTGGTTCCCAAATGCTGCACAGTAAAGGAGGAAAATGCTACGAGAGCATTACTGATTTGTGTAGACTAGAAACTTAGGAGAAACAGAAAATGCAGGGGAGATAAAGCTGATTTACGAGATATTGCTCTTGATGATGATGGTTGGAGTAATTTAGCTTGCCACGAGCAACAAGCATTTCCTAATGTACTTTAGCATTAGACATTACGTCCTTTACTATTTATTGGATTGTGTTTGTAGGCTGGCCTCCATGCAGTTCTCTGCTTTAGGGCATCTTTTGGGCTCTAAACAACTGCCTCGGCACTTTGTTGTAAAGGATACAACTGTATGTGATTTGTGAGGTTACATACATATAGTTATACAGTGCAGAGAGATCTCATCTGAGATCCATCAGCTGTGATACTCACCTGGAATCTAAGTGTGTGTGCTACTCTGAAATGCATGCTGGATACTTATGATGTTCTGTCAAAGGTATCTCGCTTTGTTTATTGCCACAGTCATCTGGCTCTGCTAGTACAAAGCAATCTTGATCTTCCTGGAGTCCATTTGGCAAGATGCTAAGGCAAATGCTCGATCTTATTAATAGATCAAAGGAAAAGGCTTTTCTTAAGAAGTATTATTAAATCATAACATTAGAAGAGGTGGTTGCTCATTTACAACTCTCTTTTCTCAGCTGAATTTTGATCACAAGGTGCACCGACTTACTGGGCTGTCTACAGGCACCACTGCTTGGCTTTCCTGAACAAGGATGCTGCAGTTTCAGCCTCAGCAAAATGCTTTCAAACAATCAAGTTGTTTTTAGGAAATGTTCCAAAATATTTCCACCTAGAAATGTCTCATGGTGCAAATTCACATGCAGTGACTTGGAAGTGGCTGGCATACCTGGGACTGTTCCTCAGGACAACCTTGGCCAGTTCCCACTAAGTGTAACAGCAAGGAGCCCATGGAGCTGGTGCTGCAGTGCTGCAAGCTGGTGGCTCTCAGAATGACCTGGTGGGACCTGCTAAAAGGGCGAGAGGGGCTCATGAGGCATCAAATCAGCAAGGCATCAATTAGCACTAACTGCATGGGAAATCATTGTAATGCTACGATGGTTCATCCGGGAGATGGAATGAGTTGGTGGTTGTGCTGAACCCTGAGGACTGTGTGTCCCTTGCTGTTGTTACTGTAAGAAAACCCGTTGTGTACTTCTGTGATCACTGGCACTATTTTAGGATCTGAATTATAATTAACATAAAGAAATGTGCAACAGCCATCATGTACCTCTAGCACAGCATGGGAATCTTTGAGTTAATCTGCAAAATCCCAGTTGGTTACAGCAGGGCTCATCACCGGCAGGGCAAGATAACTTTTCATTTTCTGATAGCAAAGACAACAAACTTGAAGTTATGTGAAATGTATGAAATGCACACACAGCAGTCTGTCTTTTAAGAGGAAAGAGATACGGGCGTATCAGTTTAAAAGGTTTGCCTTTTCAAAGTGCTGCCACCTTCCTTTCACGCCGACAGCTGCAGACATCTGTGGACCCGCTGTCTCAGCGCACAGTCACTTGCTGAGGTGAGGATGTGGCTTTTCCATGGTGAACAGCCTCGCATGCAGAGGGTGACTGACCAGCTTAGCCCAGAGCTGCAGGGTCACAGAGTCCAGCAGGGACGCAGCACCTCTTGGCTACAAATGGATGTCCGACAGGACTGGTGTTTGGGCTGCCAGCCACTGGGTTGCCACCCTGATGGGGCACTGACCTGCTGGGTCACCACGCTGCCAGGTTGCCGTCCTGCCGCCTCACTCATTCCTGGGCTCTAAGTGGCAGCCAAGGCTTGGAGTCCTGGGGTAACTCCTCCTCTGCTCGGGATGCTTTGCTCACGCAGCCACCCACGGTCCAAACAAAAATGTGCGAGGCGAGGCAGGGAGCCTCCACCTCCCCTCCTGCCACCGGCATGCGCTGACAGCATTGCACTCCTCTTCACGCAGCTGGTCCAGAGCACATCGCGTTTTGCCCCCTTTGCTTCTCATCGGACCAAGCAAGAAGAAGAATAAAGAAAAATAAAGGGGGGGGGGGGGGGAGAAGTGCAGGGCTGTGCATTAGGATGGCTTTGTGACCGCATCAGCAGCCAAGCACAGAGGCTGCTTTTTGCAGGGCTGCAGTGCACTGGCAGTGCCAAGGTGAGGTCCGCGCTGTGTGTGCAGAGTTGCAAGGGCACGAGGAGGGGGCTCCTGGGAGAGCCGGGCTGCTGACAGCTCCGCTGGCAGGAGGAAGAAGGTAAGGCTTTAAGGCTTTGTCCCTACAGGAGCACAGTGTGTTGCTGCTGTTTGCTTATGAGTTACAGCATGTGCAGTATGGTGGGGGGAGAAGTTTTGCAGTCTGCTGGGCTCTGCAGGAGAGCAGCATTAGCAGAAGCAGCGTGCTGCATCTGGGGGTGTTTTGGGATCACCACCATCAGCGAGAAAATCTGTCTGCATTCCCGTCACAGAGAGAAAAGACCATTCTGTCTCACACTTTCGTACTTTCTAAGCCTGAAGCCACTATGCAAATGCAATATTAAATGGGTTTTGCTAATAGAAATACATTACCATACAGCCATTAGGCAAGGGAGATATTTCTTCCTGTTACCACAGACAGCTCCTCTCTGCTGCAGGTACAGTGGGTGCACGGGCTGTGCTGTGCCGTGGGAAAACACACGTTTGTTCTGCACACCTCAGCAGGAAGAAACACGTGGGGGGTTTTGCATTTGCTTTGGAATAACTGAGAGCATGAAGACTGTGCTAAACAGATTTTGTGCTGTTGTGCTGCTGTTTCTCCTGTGTCCTTACTGCTTCCGTGATATTTTTAGTGGTCTGAGATGTTTTAATTAGTTTTTCTGTTTTTAAAGTGAAGATGCCATTTGTCTGAGCGACTCTCCAGGTGTTGGGGTTTTTTTTGCTGCTATTTGTCTCTTGAAGTTGTTAACTGTATTTCTGGGAGTTTATATTAACTGTTTGGGTGAATCATAGAATCATAAAGGTTGGAAAAGAGCATAAGATCATCCAGTCCAGCTGTCGGCCCATCCCACCATGCTCACAAACCATGTCCCTTAGTGCCACATATACGTGTTTCATGCATACCCCCAGGGATGGTGACTCTACCACCTCCCTGGGCAGCCCATTCCAAAAGTGAGCACTGCCATGGCTGTAACCACCAGCAGCCTGGTCCAGTCTGGCCTTGAATGTGTCCAGGGATGGGGCAGCCACCACCTCTGTGGACAACCTGTTCCTATGCTTCACTACCCTTATTGTAAAAAACTTCCTGTATATCCAATCTAAGCCTCCCCACTTTTCATTTGAGACCATTTCCCCTTGTCCTATCACAGCAGACCCTGCAAAACAGTCTGTCCCCTTCTTTCTTATAGCCCCCCCATTTAGACACTAGAAAGGCCACTGTATCTCCCAGAGGTGTTTGGTTGCAATTGAGTTGTATGCAGTTCAGACCCATACTGCATACTATAGGCACTAGTATCTGTAAACGAATGTGTACTTGGAGAATTATGGTTTTAAGTGTAATCGGCGTTGGTTGTTTATTATCATGAATACACTGGCTTAGGCAGGTATAGAGCTTTACTCTCAGTGCTGTGCTTAATTAGCAAACATCTACATCATCTCTTTTGCTGATAGCTGGGAAAAGTGGATCAACTATGTCTCCCCCACACAGCACTATCCTGCCTAAAGTTTATTTGCTGAGGCTGCACGCCTCAGTTATACAGCAACAGTTCCAGCCCATTTCCTCCCAAGTACACGGCACTAAGGCAGGGTCCATTTAAAATAGGCAGCTCTTCCTTGCGTAGTCAACTTTCATCCACTGTAAACAAGTAGATGCAGCAGTTTGTGGTGAGCGTGAGCACAGGCGCAGCAATGCAGTAACTCCTCATCCTCAGTGTCTCCGGTTTTCAGCAGCCCAGGAGCCTTTGCTCCTTGCCAGACAGCCTGCACGCAGACCTGCTGGGAGGTAAGCAGTGTGACTGCTGTGGGTTGGGAATTTGAAGCTTTTCTTTCTCATTTTGCATTGCTACTGAGTTCCCATGTGAGGAATTACTTCATCCTGCATCTGTTTTGCTTTTAGAAGGAAAAGTTAACTGTTAGTTGTGTGGATGATAATGCACGCTATATGACACTGAAGTTCACTGCTGTGTGCGCCTTTTCAACCCTGCTGGCCTCGGGCAGCCCCTCCAGGGGCCACACTGTTGTTTGTACACCTTGTTGTGCATCAGTCTCTGCACAGCAGCAGCTGCAGTAGTTTGTTCAGCTTCTAAGTGTTGAACTGAAAGAAGGGAGTCAGGTGTGCCTTCTGACAACGCTGTGCCCTAACATCACCTTTCCTTCTTAACTCTATATTCACTCCTGCTCCAGGTTTCCTTCTCACTCCAAAAGTGTTGTCCCTCTACTTTCTCTGCTCCTTTCGGAGAGAATTCATCTCCCTTTGGTGCCAACACACACAAGAGCAACAGGACATTGAAGCCTTGCTTGGTGGTAGCCCACACTCTGGGTGCTCTTTGCTCACAAACTGGTGGCCAGGCAGCCTCCATATCTCCAGTCCCAGCACCTACACACACTGTGATTCAGCCCATCTCATGCATTGAGTGAGCAATAGGGAATCTTTTTGAAGCATGGTGACTGTAGAACGTGTCACTCTGCTCTTTTGGTTCTTAGAAGGCATGCTTTCATGCAGTGCTAGGCAGATGACACAGCCTGCATTGATATTACAGAGTCCATCAATGGAATAGTGTGCAGCTTCTTGCCCTAATCTGCTTGTTTAGAGACACCCAGAATATTTATCCTAATCATCTGTTTCTGCTTCGGAGTAGGTACAGGAGGAAATACCACAGACAGCCCTGTCACTGGGAAAGCGCATCATTTGAATGTGCAATGTAAATATTTTAACTAACCAAATGTAAACACTAATTCGCTTTCACTATGGGAAAAGACTGATGCAGTCAAAAACGAGCTGGCATAAAAGTGACCCTGTACGGAGGAGAGACAAAATTGCTTTTGCACATTATGGTAATCAAAATAGAGTGCTTAATGAATTGCCTTGTGTGAAATGAATTACAAATACAAATGTGCCTGACACGAGATGATCGGAAGTTGCTGCTGCATTAACCTGAGAGGGAAGGACTTTGTGATTCATGGGGATGTGAGGTCACGGGAGGCCTGACATGTGTGTTACAGGGAGGCTGGAGAATGGAAGAGAGCCTAAACCACAACTATGGGCTGCCTATCTCTGGGCTGCCATTTTCACCATGCCAGTACAGTCCATTCAGAAGTTTCCACAGGTTACAAAGATTATAGGAGCAACAAAGATAGTAGACACAGTAAGAAGTGCCTTATTTCATTCACACATTTGTTGTGTGGGTGAATTCAAAGGAAAGCAGAGAAACTGCTCATGTGTTCTGCCTACACTGGGTTCATAGCTTCTTGCTGATAGGGCTTTAAGGATGGCCGTTCTGTTCACATCACAGAGGTGACTTTAAGCAATTGCAAGATGTAGCAGTATTGAAGATTGTGCCATGGAGAAATTAAAGGACAGGCAGGAAAAGGAGCTACAAATGCTTGGTACTATCTCTTGAATGTGAAGGCTGTAGTGCATCAAATAAGCAGTCCTGTGGCCTTTATCTTTCTTGTTGACAAGGTGGTTAACTGATATTTGATAGAAACCAGAAGAGAGGTTTGACTTCCAGTGCTGAATCAGGTCCAGATCATGGACTGCAAAGGAAACCTCTACTCCTTTGGGTGCCCAGAGTACAGGCAGCTGGGGCACAATTCAGATGGGAAGTTCATTGCCCGAGCACAGCGCATAGAGTATGACTGCTAAAGCAGAGATTACAGAATCCTTCCAGATACCACTCAACTCCATCACGTAGTAAATGTTGCAAAGTAGAGACCCTGCACAGTGTGGCTGTTCCTCAAACCTGTAAGCAGAAGAACTATCTGGAGGAGATTAGTTTGGCTCTGTGTTCTAGTCAGTGGATTGTGAACACCAGAAAAACTAACTTGATTTTTGTCGATATCCTTGTTAGGGAAGGAGAGATGGAAACAGAAGGAAAAAACAAAAGGGAAGAGTAGTCTCCCATGGTAAACGCTTGCAGTTGCAGCACAGATAAATCATGCAGTGTGTAGCCTAAGAGTCGTAGCCTGCCATTGCTATTGCAGGCCAGCTGCAGCCAAAGCAGCACATCTCTTAAAAGTTATCTGTCTAAATAAAGTAAAAGCCAAACCCCTTAAGTCATCGGTGAAGCGAATACAATAGTCTTATTTTCAGTATGGAGCATTTTTTTATGTGCAGTGCAAATTGTTTTGTGTAGATGAGAATAACTTTGCCATTACCTTTGAATAAAATTCCTGTTGCTGGCAAATCAATCATTTTATGCAATAACCTCTTCTGGCTATTCCCTCAAATGCAGATCATCCAAATGTTCTTTACCTCCCAGACAGATGGATCAGTTTTCACAGGAAAAAAGTAAATACATTCAGAAGAAAGTGCTCCTTTTTTTCCCTATTGGGAATGGAAAGCTCATAAACTCAGACATTTTTGTTACAAAAAGAAAGGAAAGAAGAAAGAAAGAAGAAAAACGTGCTCAATTAAGCACTAGAGAAAAGGTGGCAACAGATGAGTTTGTTGTAGAGAGTTCATGGCATTGCACTTCTGGAAGAAAGTGGCACTATTTGAAGAAGGACTTTAGATCATTGAAGAGAGAGAGAATTCAAGAGGAGGGAGCAAAAGTGCAGCTGCAAAAATCTTTGGAATGACGCTGTAAACTTCAGGGAGAAAGGGAATTAGATAAAAGAATCTGTGAGAATGGGAATAGGAATGTGAATGGGAACAGATTGTGCTGGTGAGATCTCTTGGCCTGCGCTTAAGAAGAATTCAGAATATGATCTGCATTCTGTGTCTGTTTGGGAAGGGGGAAGGGACCTTTCTCCATTTATGGTAAAGTGGACTAATACTGGCTGTTCAAACAGTTTAAAATGTGCTTCAAACCGATTATTTATTGCAACTTAAAGTATCATGGTCAGGAGAAAGAGAGGAGCTGGAATCAGTCCCCAGAAGTGCATGGAAGTGTAATTTATGTCTCCCTCCCAAACCAGAAGCTCTGTGAGGGAGGAGAAGAGCACCACGCTCATCCAGTGACTCTCACTCACTCAGACAGGAGATGTTTTCAGGAAGCCTTTCTGGGTATAGCTGTAAATTTCAAGGTTCGAGCCTGCATGGAGAGTTTGGATGCCCCCATGAAACCCAGGGCTGAGTGAGTTATTTTGAGTCTGAAGGTGCCACTTGAGGCTGGCTCTCAGGCACATGAGGATTATGGCATCCCAAGCATCCCTGGCACACACCTGGAGCTGCCTTGTGCATGGCAGCATTTCTGCAGCAGCCGGCTGGGCTGTGCGGCAGCTCCTGTGCCCACAGCTGCTTCAGAAGCCACTTTCTGACTGTTCTACTGAGCAGTCTCCAGCCTTTGCCTGCTGTGCCACTTCTGTGGATCACAAGGTCTTCAAATCTGCACATGACCTATTCCAGGTGAACAGCAATAACTTTCAGTGCTGTGAGTAACTGTGAGACGAATTTATACATATGCTGCCATAGGCTGTCAGTAGCTATAGACAAGCCTCAGTCCTCTGGAGTTTCTTAGCTCTGCTCTTGCGGTGCAGCTGATTCCATTTCAGGGTATGTCAATTTAATAGAATATGCTCTAATAATAATTTACATTTACACAGCACATCTCATCCCATAGTACTTTATAAATCATGTATTTTCAATATCGCTGACCTTTTGCAGTCCCTTGAGTGCAGAAGAGCAACCATTTTACAACAGCAATGCAAACAATGGGATTTTTTTTTTCTCTGTAGTTCTAGAGTGACACGTTAATTATAGAATAAATTATTTGTTCTGTAAGCTGCAGCTCCTGTTTTTGAAGGTTTTCATTCTTTACTGTGAGGGTGGTGAGACACTGGAACATCTACAGCATTAATGTTCCCTGCCATCAGTGTCCCTTGCCATAAATGTTTAAAGGGTGATTCAAAGCTTGCTGAGATTGGTACATGTCTGTCCCTGTGGCTCTAGAGCTGTGGGGGCTGGCAGAGGCCCTCTGAGGGAGTGCTGAGGTCCTTATCCTGCTGGAGCATCCTTCCAGGGATGTGCCAATGTTCAGCTTGTGTGCAGGACTCCCTGGGTAAAAGCACTTTTCCTCTATTGATTTTAAGAAAAAGCTCCAGTGGAGCTGCTTTTCTTATTGTTAAAGAAGTCAAAAGGTAGATGTGCAACCTGTCATGTCACGGTATTTGACAAACCAGCAGTTCTGGAGGTTAATTTGGGCCTTATTTAATCCGTTGTTTTAAACAGGAAAATAGCAACATTTCTGTTTTAGTTGTTCAGTTCAACAAATGGATTTCAAAACCACATTTAATGTGAATACCATGGATGGTAACTCAGTTAATAGTACATTAAAAGAATCTTTAGGTTTTCAGTGTATTGTTTTGTCATTTATCTCTGCTTGTGGCTTGTCTGGGTTTAATGCAGTTTATCCCATTTAGGAGCATTACTGAGACAAACTCCATTAAAGCAGGCATTATAGTCTCTGTTTTGATTAGCACTCAAGGCCACTGGAACATGATGCTTAAAAAGAAATCCATGTTTCTTGTGATTACTAGCACTGTGATCACCACCAACTCCTATGCAGTTTAAGTCTGGGTTGTCTTTGTTTTGTACTTTAAATCCCAGAACTGACAGTGAATGCCTTTGGTGAGGTCTGTGACATTTGAACTGGAACATTTATCTCAGAAACAACAGTTTGTACACTTTCAATGCTAATACTTGTAAGAAATCGGATCTTCATATGTAAGTCTTGTGGCTAAACACCATTACTAGCTAGTGTTTTGCAAAGCTACCTTAGTGGGGCTATTTTACTTCATGGTGAGGCTTTGCAGGCATTCAGGTACGCACATATTCTGCTCTGACAACTCCCTGACTAAAAAAAGAAGTTTGTGCTATTTGTACCAAGGTAGCAAGTAGGACCATTTCAGTCCCAGGCTGGTACAGGCAATTAAAATAATTTCCTCACATCATGTTTAAAGCACTGACATGTAATTCTAGGACAAAGCCTCTCAGCACCTCTTCCCAACACTTTTCTGCACTCAAAGGATGAGCAGCTGCTATTAAATGCTAATGCTTTTCAAGGGTGAATGGCCGTTTTAGGATGTGTTATTAACTCTGTGCAGATGGGTGCATTTTCCAACCTATTGCACAGGGCTGATGTCACTTGCTGTTTTCTTTACAGGTTTTAGTATTGTTAAGCAAAAAGAAAAAGAGCAGTGAGAAATCCAATGAGTCTGAAGTGTCTTCTTGGTCTTGGTGGGAATCCACAATTAAATGCTCCAGCCATAGGAAACAGACCTCAGACCTTACAGGTGTGTGGAGTTGTCTGTCAGGACAGAAGGCTGCCCAGGACAATTTATCAGCTCATTTTACCAGTATTGCTGATTTCATGTACTGTAGATGGATACTGATATGCCTAAAAAGAGCTACTTAGCCTGGTCTTCGTCTTTTATTCTTAAAGACCAAAGCAGCCCTGTCTTTCCATTGACTTGCTAGCTGCAGTGTGAGAACTCAGCTGTGACCTGAGGTCCTTTGAGCCACTCGTCAAAGGCTCAGAGCAGGCTGAATGCTTGCTTTTGCAGGCTTCCTTCTATACAGAGATAAAAATTGCTGGGTTTTTTGTGGTTTTTTTTGTGGTTTTTGTTTTTTTTTGTGTGTGTGGTTTTTTTTTTCACTCTCTAAGTCCTCCAGAGGTGAAAGATGGCACAAAAGATTATACTATGTGGAGTTTCAGCAGAGATGTGGGTGTCTTGGCCTATCTCCCTACCCATATTGCCACCGATGGGCTGTAGCCATGCTCCCCTGCCCCTTTTCCAGCCTTCAGTGTCCCTGGCCATAGGACAACCATGGAACAACCTAGCTCAGGAGCCTTTTCTGTTTCAAAGGTGCCTTTTGGGGCTGGCCTTGGCCTACAGTGAGTCATCCCGCATGCTTCTGAGGTGGCATGAGCCAAGTGACAGCGGGCAGCAGGGACTGGTGGCCTGGAATGCCTTATTTCAGTGACACAATCAGTGAGCTATTCAGGTTTTAAAAGGAAAGGAGCTGAATGTCATAGAAAATAATATTCTTTATTTCGCTGCTTCTGCATTCTTTCTACCAACATAAAATCACTGAGTACAGAAGCCCTTTCTGCCCTTTTATCATAATGTGGCCTGAGTCACTTTATCTTTTCTTCTTTGGTTTGGGAGTTTCTTGATGAATTCTGCTCAACGGGGCTCCCAGTCCTGCTCTACTCGTGCCATTTGTTTTGTCTGGCCTTGCACAGAGTAGATAATTAACACCATAGTTAAAATACCATCGAGTTCATGCTCTGTTCCAATACTCACACGTTAAGAATGAGCTCCAGAGTGGAATAACACTGAACTTAGTACTCAACCAGGCTCCACATTAATTTGCTTTTTACTGTTGTTATTTTTATCCAGGTAGTTGCCGGAGATAAGCTAAAAGGCATCTCACTATGCCTAAACAACAAAAGATAACCAGATCACTGGAAGATATTATCATAATTAAATCCATTTTAAAGTATTTTCATCCTCATTTGTGAATTCGTGATAAACCAGAATAAATTCCTGCAGTTCATGATTTCTCCTTACTTAATTAATTTATGTGCCATTTTAACTATGAATGAGGCTTTACAAAACCACAGGGACGCAATCTTTGCCCTAAAGAGATTGTAGCTGAAATTAGACACAACATATAACCAATGGCTTTAATAGACAAAGCAGGATTACACCAAACAAAAATGATTTAAATTGTGTATAATTGTTTACGTTATATGCTTGTGATAATGCTGTTATTTGGAAAAGACCTGTTTATCACCCTTCAACATGGTGTTTATTAACAAAGCTCTGGAATAAAGTCATCATTAGACTTTGGTGCTTTAAACCAGAAAACCTTAGATGCTACTAATTAATTATTCCTTTCATAAGGGCAATTATAATGAAGAACTGGATTTGAGTCTTTAGTGACATACTTGACTTTGTAGGCCTCCATTTTTATGGAGGATCTTCCCTCCATTTTTAGCCTCTTCTTCTAGGCTACTGATGTCAACTTTACCTTCAGTGTTTTACTACACAGTGAAGATAGGGCCTCTTGGAGGCTCCAACAGGACTTCCATGCTTTCTTTACCCTCTATTGTGGGTGCACAGTAGAAAGAATCATAGAATCAGAGGATGGTTTGGGCTGGAAATATCTTGAATATCCTGTACTCCAAGGGCAGGGTTGGCACCCACTGGATTAGGCTGCCCATCCAGCCTGGCCTTGAATGCCTCCAGGGATGGCACACCCACATCTACTCTGGATGACCTGTTCCAGTGCCTCAGCATCCTCATGTTAAATAATTTCTTCCTAATATCTAACGCAAACTTTGGATGTTTAAGTGAGGTTTGGTCCGTTTCCAGATCTCATCCAGTCCTCAGAGCAGAGGAACAGATGACACATCAGAGGTCAGAGTAGCGTAGACTGAGCGGGAGGCATCAGACTGGAAACCTCCCCTCCTGTTCAGCCCCCCCTGCAGGAAAGAAAGGCTCTTCTTTTCCCCCAGTAAATTGCTGAGATACAAAAATAAGTTAGTGTATCCCACAGGCTTTTTGTGTGGCTAATTAGTCAATATTTACACAGCTCTGTGAAAATGCTTAAGAAGTGCCAATTATGAATTATAATTATCTTGCAAAGATGATTGGGAGCCCACATTGGCATGTTGAGTCAGGCCATGGGAGTAAACCTTTCATGTAATGTCTCTTATTTAAATGCCTTACCTATTCCTTATCTCCTTTTTTAAAGGATGATGAGAAGCATTAGTTTACCCTCAGGAAAGATCAGGTCTGACTGTTTTTAATAATGAGTTATGTACTTAGTCACAGTAGGTAAATTTACAAACTGAGCAGGACACGCTCAGAGATCGATTCTGTCTGTTTAGCAGATGGTTTTACACCATAGGCATCAGGATGAGCCTGCTGAGACTTTAAAACAAACATTTGTAAGTAACATTGCCATAAGCCTGTTAATATAGTGGCAATTCCTATTTTAAACTCTGCAGAGCTACTACTTTATTTATACCCTATCTATTTACTGAAGTATAATAGATTTACTCTGAAAAGATAGTAAATCTCAGCAGACTCGTATTGAAGGCTGACATTTAAATGTCAGCTGACTTTCACAAGATAGTAACTAATGCTTAGCTCTAACCACAGGGTACCTGGATATATTTTCATAGTGGCACACCAGTAATAAAGGCATTTTTTGTACTTTTTTTCTAAGGTCTCAGTATTTTCTTGTACCTACATTATTAGTCCTTTCTGGTCTCACTAACTGGGTAACAAGAGGCTTTATTATTTATTTTACCTAGATGTAACTTAATAGGGCAAATAATTGCTTCTATTGCAGTTCTCATATTTTAACATGTAGAAACATGCGTATGTTAATAGTGCATTAACTAAAAAGAAACCTAGAGCTGCAGGTAATTCCACAGAGGGGACCACATTCTGCTTTCAGTATGACAGCAACTGAGTACAGAGTGGGGCCAGAAGTTCCCTGCGTACCTATCTCTTTACAGTAAGATTAAATTTTAATGGGGGAAATGTACAGGGAAATGAATATTTTGTTTTAAAAGGCTCGTAAAGGGAAAAGAACGTGTTCTTGAATCAGAGCCTTTAGACAGTTTGTTAATTTTATGCTTACACGTGGCTTCTGTAACTGCGTGGGAATGTTGATCACCATGTTGGTATGTGCACACACATTGATGCTCCACAGAGGTGTGTTAAATATTCATTATGATAGCCGGATTCATGTGGTTTTGTCTGCTTCTCCTCTACCTGTAGTCCTAAACACCATCAGATAATTAAACATTATAGGCTCTGTGGTACTGAGTCTATTGGAAAGTCTGGTCATTCACTTTCTGTGATGCCAACTGGAAAGGAGTGTGATGTTCTGCCATTGTTCTGCTTGCAGAAAATGGGGCTTTTTTGATACTGGACCAAAATGATTCATCCCTACGTAAATCCTTAAGGCTTCCAATAAGGATTTGATGGTAATAGCATTCAGCCCTTGCGTAGGCAATGACTTTAGAGGAAGATCTGTGTAGCACTTATGCGTACCATTACTGATATGGGACTTAACTGCACATTAAGAGTCTTGGTTTTTGGGAAGTACCTGCAGGCATCCTCCAGACCCATTACAGTCATTGGAGGTGAAGGCCTCCATCAACTGGTCTGAAATTGCTTTTTGGGAAGCAGGAAGCTGTAGGTCCTGTGCCAGGTCCGGGTGCTGTGGGTGTCCTTAGGATGTCACAGTCACACCTGATGCCTCTGTGTGTGCCACAAGTTGCTGCAGGCAGCAGAGGTTATGGGGCATTTGAGGCCATCCCACAGTGGGTCTATGGGGGCAGATTTCATTTGCCTGAAGACCTAAAGCCAAGGTGCTGGGACGCCTTTTCAGTGCCATAGGTTGTGTCACTGGGCCTCTGGCTGTTGTGCCAGCAGGGCACAGATCTGCCATTCCTGCATCAAGTTGTCTGTCCCCACTGACATCGCTGCCAAGCTGCATCACAGAGCTGCCTCAGGAAATCTGGTGTCCCTGAGGCTCCATTGCTGGGCACCGAGATAAATTGGCATCCTGAAGTGGGTCACAGGGCTGTCTTTCCCAGACAGCAGTGGACACTCCATGGTAACTGGCTCTCTTCCTCCTCCCATTGGGCAGACCTCTGCATTTTTAGTTATCATTTTGCCTTTCCCTTGCCTTCGCTTCACCGGCCTTTGCCAGCAGTGCTGTCTTTGCCTGTTAGCATTTGTGTACCAGCTGCTCTGCTTTTGCTTTTTTTTGCTTTTTTTTTTTTTTTTGCTTTTTTTTTGCTTTTTTTTTTGGCAGTTTCCATGCAGATTTTTCTGTGTGGCCTCTTGCTTTTTTCATGCTTGCTTTTTATCCCAAAACATTTTTGGTGCTCATCAGCATTTTATCTGTCTGAATGCACTGGGGAAGGATAGGAGCCATGATTTATTTGGGTCAGTGCTTGCCATTGTGTAGCAATTCCAAAACGGGGGATTATGCTAAGAATAAAGACTCCCTCACTAGTCTGGATTCTCATTCTTGCCCACATAAAATCTATTAGTTCCCTTCTGCTATTTTTAGGCTTGTGAAACTGGGATAAAGTGTGTGATGAGATTCTCTTGTTTTTGCTTTCTTTAGACCAAATGTAGGCTCGTGTTTCTCTTGTTGGTTGAATAACCCATTGAAACAGAAAGATGTGTGGTTCATCAGCTGCTCCAAACTCAGCTCTCTGGTCGTGTCTCACTGAAACTCAGAAAGAACTGTCTGAAAGGATAACACGGCTGTTTTTCTTAAGGTAGCACTTCAAGTAGACGCCGCATCTAAGAAAATACAGAGCAGGATGACCTCTGCTCTGCAGGCAGTTACCCGGCTGGTCAGCACAACCAAGAAAGTCTTTCAACAGAAGCAAAAACCAACTTAGTGTTGCTGCCACCAATTTAACCTATACGCATTTCAGTTCTCAGTAACTAGCGGTCACCCACTTGATTTGTGGCTGTTTTCTTTAGAAAGCTGCCCCATTAAACTGTTTTCCATCTGCAGAATCTGATTACTTTAAGATAAAACTGTCTCCCTGAGCAGTGGAAGAGAATGAAAAGAGGTTTGTTCATCATTAGCGTTGGGTTATCTCTTAAAATGAGCCATGTTCAGGAGGGCTTTACATCAGGCCTGAGCCTGGCAAATGATTCAGAACATAAAGATAAAGCAGATGAAACACTGCTTGGTGAAGAAAAATCAGACCTGAACAGAGCTCTGAAAGTGATGTAATGGTGAATGGTAAAAGATAACCAGCTGCTGAAACTGGGGAGTTCATTCTAGCAGTGTATGGTCTTGAGCTGGTTTCTCATTATCACATCTATGTTTGTGTCTTGTGAGTTACTTGATGCTATTTGTCGCATTTTAGGTGAGCTGTCCTATTATTTCCTCCCAGTCTTCTCTTTCTGAGGGAGTGTCTTCACGTATTTCTTGTTTCTGATATGCCCTGCCTTTTCCCACCACTCGAGTATTCAAATGTGAATGGGTCACAAGCAAAGTGATCAGTGATTGGTATCAGTACTGGTAATTTTCTAAGGTCTTCATGCGACTATGTTTGATCGACATATTAATATAGAAAGATATGTGGGGAGGAAGGGTGTAAAAACAAACATGGTGAGAAATACTCAGCTAGCTGTGGGGTAGCTGTGCCTTGCTGGGTTTAAGCACTGAGCCCTCTGGATGGGTGAAAGATGGGTGGTAGCTTGTGGAGCAGTGCTGAAGATGGATGGAGCTGCAGCAGCAGCAGCTGGGCCTGCAGGTGGGAGGAGGAGCGAGGCACTGTGGGGACAGGAGGGCTGGGCAGGTGAATTTACCCGAGGGAGGCAAAATGACAGAGGTGGGGCCTTCCTCATGGTGTCAGAGCTGGAGCAGCAGCTGTTATGTGGTGTGTGTCCGTGTGGTGGTCACATCTGCACAGCCAGCAGGCTCTGTAAGTAGGAGGTGGTTACAGCTGACTGCCTGTGCACAGCTTTCAAGCTCGCCGTCTGCTTTTCCCCTTGTATATCACCACTGTAAGACTACTCTTCTTACCAGATCTGCGTTCACTTTCTTTCCTCTCTCTGGAGAACAGTTATCCTGCATCTGATCTCAGTTTTCATCAAATTCCCGTCTTATTCTTTGCCTTCAAAGGCTTAACAAGATGGATTTCTGTGGGGAAAAAAAAGTAATGACTGGGTCAGCACAAAACCAAAAAATGAGGGAAAAAAAGGCAGACTGGTTATCGATTGTGGGAAGCGACGTGATGCTCCGCGTGTCTCACCTACCAGCAATTGCTGTCTGTCATAATGCTTTGTCAGTTCTTCATTCAGAGCAGTAGGAAAAGTTTGCAGCAGGGCTGTTGTTTTTATCTCTGCAGTGGAGCACATGTCGTGGGTCTGCCTGCTAGAGTTGTGCTAACGATAGCAGCAGGGCAAAGCAGGGAGGCAGGGCAGGTCTCACATCATCAATACATTCACTGCTGAAAAAATTGATGCCAACGGGCAGCAAAATGAGTAAACGGGAGCAAAGGGAAACATTTATATATATAAACATATATATATATAATTCTTAGTTAGTTGATTGTGAATGAGCAAGTTCACGTTTACAAGCTGAAAGCCCAATTCTGTCTTCCCATTTGTGCTTAGAAGCAAAGAGGTGGGTTTTTTTATTAAGCATTATGATTATTTTTGTCGAGGAAACGCTCTGTTTATTCCAAGTTCAGGTTGCAAAGTGGTAGTTAGTACAAGATATTTAGACTAGGGATTTTCCTTGCAGTGATACCAGAACATGCTTAGTTCATGAAGTCCATTTCCTTTCAGAGGTGTTTTCCTGCCAGCACTCTTCAGCTTATGTATCTCCATCAAATATCCAGAAGGCAGGAGAAAGAGCTCAGGAAAGTGACAGGCAACTGGCTTTGCAGGATGTATACATGCAATATTCATACATAGCTCTGTGGAGAGTTTCTTCTCTACAGCACATGAACCAAACATCTCAATTAAGCCTCAGAGGAGAATACCTGTTTGTCATTAGCTGTGAAGACGTTCAGAATTGCATTAGTTGCAGTTCATTAGATCTTATAATCATATTTGCTGCGGAGGAGGGAGTGAGGGGTTTGGGTGTGCGTGGAGGGAGCCCTGCTCATAGATCATTCCCACAGGACCACAGATTAGATTTTACTGCCTCAGTCCATTGGGATCAAGGCCAGAGCTTTATGTTTCCTTCTTCACAGCAGGGAAGAAGCAGACGAAATGCCAGGAAGCCAGTGTGGGGGCAGGAAGGGGTTGGACTGGTTTTGTCTTGCTGCCTCCTCATCAGGGAGGTGATGCTGCAGGATGCATGGGAATTTGCCTTTTGCATTGCCCCATGTTTTTCCCTGGTCACCACTTCCAGTTGGAGCAGCAGAGTGACATCATTGTGCTCTTCTTGGAGAGAAATTGCAATTAAAGTGAAGAGCAGCAGGAGGCCATGGAAGATCAGATCTGCTCACACCATGCTAATGCGCAGTCAGGGTTTCCATTTGGACGTGTCAGCCAAGAAAGTAAACTCAAATGAGTGTGTCTGAAGACAGGAATTCAAACTGCTAACTGTGGTACATCACAAAACAGTGGTCTCTCCTGCTCCTCCTTGTACATACCTCCTAATTCCAACTGTCCAAGAGCTTGTAGTCTGGTCTGTAAGAGGACACTGAGTCTGATCAGGACTGAAGGTATTGTCTCTGCAAACACAAGTTAGTCTCTACCAACTGCACAGACTATGTAGGCAATCAGTGTAGACTATTTTCTAATGACTGAAGACAACAGCTCCCCTCAAGGACCACCAAGTTGTGTTTCCAACATTGAGGAGCTCCTCTCAGTTCTCTTCTCTCCCAAAGGTCTCTTCAACAGCTACTGAAGCCTTCTCTGTCTTGGACTTCTTTCATGAGAAATTACTAATATGGAGATTCTCTAATGTGCTGCATTGTCCTTATCTGGATAGAGCAGAAATGCTTCAGGATCTGCAGTGATGCAGAAGGCCTTGCATGTGTGCATATGTGATATTTTTCTTTTAAGATGGCGTTTTTAATGAAGCACAAATGCAAAGTGGAAAAATGGCTTTCCTGAATGGAGTGAATAACAAGAAATTTGAGCCTGAAGGAAATCTTGGCATTTTAGCATGACAGTGTGAACGCTTTCTATTAATTAGCTAAATCACTGACTGCTGCTTCTCTTGTTGGGATATGACAGGGCTCCATTCTCACTAAATCCTCCTTCTCTGAGATTATTTAATGTCAAATATAACAAGTCCTTCTGATTTAATTTGTCCTTTACCTCCGAGGATCCTCCCTTGTCTTCCTTCCTTTCATCTTCTGTATCTAGAAACTACACACATATTTGTTGGCATTCAGGAATCTGGGCTTATTAGTTTTAAAACTCTTTTGCTTTGGATTTTCAGAACTGGAACGATTATGATGTGCTTCATGTTAGACGGACCTCAGTTAAGATACATTAAAAGCTCTGTTACAAGGCATTTTTAAATCTCTCAGCTAACATAATCTCAGCACTTAAGCACTGCCACTGTGGAAGTGAAGTATCTAGTCAGTGGAAGTCCTCTGGTGTTCTCCTGTGATGAGCACAGAGGTGAGACCTCTCAGCTGGGATCATTCAGATAGCGTCTGTGTGAGCTGCGGCCTATTTTTAGAGATATAAACGTACAGAAGTTCTTCTATAGTCTTCTCTAGCACCATTTCATCACAGACAATCAGAACATTGTGTTTTGCTGCTGCGTATTTTGCAAGCTTTGAAAGTTCAGGGTCTTTTGGAAGTCGGAGGTAGCCTATGGAAAAGTACTGTCTATCCACTGTGTTTTGCAGGCCCGATTCAGACATCAGTTTGAAAATGAATGAGATTGCCGTGGATTGTAGAGGTCTTTTAGGTCAGATGGCAGAGGCAGTTTCTGTGTGTGTGGCTGCTTTCTGGGTCAGGGGGAATTCCTTTATATCTGTGATTATTACCTGAGTTTGACCGGACCGCTTCATTATTGCACTGCAAAAGCTAAAAGGGGGCTTGGCACGGTAGAATTATAACCAGCAAAGGGTAGTTGTAAGCAGGCTGTGTTTAGTATGAAATGGCATCTAGTTCCAGGAAAAGCACAGCTATCAGGAATATTAGTGTCAGAGCTGGAAAACACTTCACAAAGACGGCTTTCATTTCTGTATGCTATAAAGTATGCAGTAATCGTGGTCTAATTACCTCACTGCAGCCAGAAAGCAATATGGGATATTGAGGGGGTGTGGGAAAGAGAATAATAGGCTACAATTAAGCTGTAATCTTTGGCATGGTCACTCATCAGATAAAGCTTTTCAGCTGTAGCGTTCGAGACAGTCATTACTTGGCTGCTGAAGCCTGGGGAAAATATGTGGTGGAGTTCCTGCGAGCTGTTTCACAGAGGCTTCATTATCAGTTTATCCTCTGGCAGCTGCCCAGGCCCCGCTGATGCTCTGTGCTGGAAGCTCTGTCCTCAGCGCTGCCCTGGCCCCTGCCCGTGCTGGGGTTCTCAGTGACACACAGTGATGTGGTCGTCCACCCTGGCATGAATCTGTGAGCTCTGAGCTGCTGGTTTTAAAATGTTTTTGCTTAGAACATGACTTCTAGCACAAGGTGCCTTCAGGAGGACTTGGGGATGTGGCAAAGTAAACATGCTGGCTGCGGGACAGTTTGGATGCATAATTATGTCCATTTATTAACCCCAGGATGTGGGCTGTGCTGTGCTGGGACATAGTCATGTTCATTTGTTCATTTGCAATTGTGCTCTCCCTGCTTTGGAAATCCAGTTTTACAGTCTGCTGGAAAACCTTGCTGGGAACATCTCTTATTTTATAAAATCCTCCACTATTTTAATAGAAAAGAGACTGCATCCTTGAAGCAAACTCTTGAATTCACAGACTTAATTGTTCATATAACCTTCTTGATTTTTCCTGCTTTCCAAAATGTCTTTCTGAGTATGCCTACATTGCGGGGTTACGTGCAGTATGGAACTCTGGAGTATAGGGAGGGTCGAGAAATGGGAGCTGCAGAGGAGAGAAGGGCTGTGACAGAGTGAGTGCAAGGAAAGCCAGGCAGAGGGAATCAAGGAGGCAAAGTGTGATGCTGTCTGGGATGCGCTGTAGGACAGCAGAAGTGCAAGTGGCAGAAGTGTGATTTTATGATGGTCTGTGCTTGGATGCTGTGAATTGCAAGGTGTACAGAAAGAGTATGTACCCTGAGATGGCTCTGAGTTTACACATTGCTTAAATTCCATTAGGAGTAGAGAATAAACCGTAGAAGCACAAGTCAGTTTAACTTGGAAGATGTGGACCTTCTGGTGACAGGGTCTGACACAGCTGAGCTGCACAGAGCAGGAGTACGAGTTGCAGTGTGCATCAGCATTCATGAAGGCAGAGGCCTTCTCTAATTTTTTCTTTATCATAGAATCCTTTAAGTTGGAATGGACCCTTAGAGGTCATCTACCCCAACTCCTCTGCAATGAACAGGGACACCTACAGCTCAGTAAGTTTGCTCGGAGCCCTGTTCAACCTGGCCTTGGATGTTTCCGAGGATGGGGCATCCACCACCTCTCTGGGCAACCTGTTCCAGTGTCTCACTGATTAGATTGTTTCAGAGAGACGTGGACTCTCTACAGGGAGTCCTAAGATTTAAAAAGGGGTTAAAAGTGACCAGTAGTTTGGGACTGCTCGGTATTGTGTTAGATCTGTTATAGAGCGTGCACAGATCTTTTGATAAGCCAGCTGTTATTTCTGTAAAAACAGATATGGGCGGGAGGGATTAGATCAGGACCTCATCAGTCTGCTGTTTTGCAGAGCAGAAATACGAGCTATTTGAAGGCTTACAGCACACACAACTTCAGCAAGGCTCGTCTGACAGCCTACAGCAGCATACTCCATGTCAGTAATTCCTTCCAGCATTGGGGCTTTCAGGACCAGCCAGTAATTATGTGCACAGCTGGTCTGCTGTAGCAGTTCTTGACTGCCTTGAATAAGACGTGTCTTTTTGTCTTCAACTGTTCCCATTACATGGGTGCTGCTGAGCCAACTAGCTCAAAATGCAACTGTACTAGAACAGCATTAATCAGTCAGGGGAAAGGATTTGTCCTGACTTTGCGCACACCAGCCCCAAAGTGAAATGCAGTAGACAGACATGGGTAAAGGTGATCTTGGTCTTTGTGTTTGCGTAGTTCAGTGCTGGCTCCAGATCTAATCAGCTAGAAGCTGGAACACAGCAAGACACAGACAGAAAAATTAACACCATCCAGTCTTACAAGTTCCCTACAGTGTGTTTGGAGAAGGCTCACAGCCTTATCCTGGTGTCACAGTGCTGTAAAGAGAGGTTCTGCCGGCAGCACCTCAGCGCAGACAGCAGTCCTGTCACATGTTGTCTCCAGCAGCATTTAATGGCGTGCAATTACTCTTAGGTACCCATCACGAACTTAAAACAAGATAATGATTTTGCGTGTTTATTGCTATCTTAGCATTGCGTATGTCACATATAACAGAGGGGATTGCCTCGGGCAGCAAACAGAAGTGAGAACTTGAGGAGAGGGATGGGAGCTGGAAGCTGATGAAAGGAACTTGGCTGGGTGAGAGCTGGGAACGACCTGTGGTGAAGGAGCACCAAAAGGAGAGCAGGAGTTCTAGCACGAGGGATTGAGGTCAGAAGGACCCACTTTCATCAGATTCTTGGTCTGAGATAAAAGCAATCTGCTTTAAATGCATTAGGGCAGCCAGAGCCATTCTTTTGGCTGCATTCAAATGGCTCTTTCCCAAGCACAACTCATGAGCAATCTCAGGCCAGGGGCCACTCCTGGTGGACAGTTGGGATGCAAATACCATTTTATGGAGAAGTTTAACCTAGACTGTGCCATGCCAGTTGGCTCCAATAGAAGGCATTTATCCCAGATATGTTAAATTCACTGCTGTGTACTTAACCTTGAGCACAACACCCACTGGAAGTATTAGAAATGGAAGTAGCGAGCTGGTAGGAGACCTTACAGTCTGAGAAGGAAGCCCAGCACAGCTCTTGCTCTGAAAGTTCACGTGAGAGCTGTGATCCCGGTGACCATCTTGTCCTCCTGTGTTTGGGTTCTCACATCTGAAGTCGTTCGGTTGTTGGAACAATTTCTTCCTTTGCCTAGTCTGTATCTGCAGTTCATTATTAAAACCAAGAGTGGAACCTCCTGGGTCACTGAGTCCTGTGTGCACTGAACCTTCCCAGGCCATTCATTCTCAGGCTTGTAAGAAATTCAGGCGCTAATTGCAAATACTGATATCTAAAAAGCAACAGAGAGTTCCAACAAGAAGGGGAATTTCTATTCAATGTAGTGTAAGAATTAGTTTTCTCAACTGGCAGTGGTTTTGGAGTGTGAATGCGCCCCACCAGTGCGCATACCTTTCCCCTAACAGAAAGCTTCACCAGAGGGCAGCACGGGATAGCTTTTGATTGCAAAAGCGGTAGTTAACCATTTCTGGTGTCTGAGAACTGCTGTCCCAGTTTTCAAGAAGGGCAAGAAGGAAGAGCCCAGTAATTACAGCCTGACAGTCCCACTTTGATGCCTATTCGATGAACTTTATCTCCTTTTATGACAAAGTCACCCATCTGGTTGACCAAGAGAAGCCAGTTGATGTAATCTCGTTGGGTTTCAGAAAAGCTTTCAATTCTGTTTCTTGTGAGATTCCTGCTGTTCCCCATCCTTTGTATTTTCAACATTGCCATAAGCCAACACTGCATTACATTAAGAATATGTACAAATGTTTATAACACAGTGAATAACAAAACTTATGTATTCTATTAACCCAGAATCTTTATTCAGGGGCTTCTGTGCTGTAGCAAAAATTCTGTTTATCCAAGATCTGAGAAACCAGTGTCTGCTTTACTCTTTAGTTGTTATCTTAGATTTTCTACTTTTCAGACCAGTGGTTAAGAAAACAAGCATTTCGTGCAGAAATAGGTTAGCAGATTAGAGTTGATCTGCGGTAAGAAAGACTTCTGTGGTATTCCTTTTAAAGCCTTATGTAACTTACTTGTCATTGTACTTTAAATGCTGAATCCCTTGCAGACAGGAGACAGGGATAGGAGACGAAGTCCTGCTGCAACTCTTACCATGTTAGCTTTGCAGTAGTTGTTTTTTGAACGCTCGTTTTGCAGTGGAATGAACAAACATCACTGCAAAATAGGCTACTCTGTGCCTTGAAGTAGATTTGTAAACTTTCTTCCTCAAAGTACAAGTATAGAGATAGTAGTGAGATATTGTGCTACATTTTACTCATGCTGAGATTGTAGGTATGTAACGGGCTGCATTAATATTTGACAAGGTTCGTTCTATGCCATCATCAGAAATGTAGCTGAAGATAATCTGTGGCTGGCTGTCTTGCACTAAAAACTGGTTGTTTTTTTTTCCCTAAGATCTCCATCTGAAAATCTCTCCTACCAGATTTGGAGTTGTCATATTCATTATCCTCAAAATCTGCGTTAACTTTCAAACTCGTTTCTCTTCCTGCAGACACAGAAGCTGCATTCGGCACAGATGCCAGCCTTCTCCAAGAGGCAGCCTCTTCATCCCCAGTGACACCAGCTCCCGCTACTATCATGGGACCAGACAGTGGCTTCCTCAGCAGTGGACGGGTCCATGTCATCCTGTGGGGTAGCTTGGCAGCTGTGACAACGCTCTTATTCCTCACCTTCCTCATCTTTCTCTGCTCCAGCTGCAACAGGTATGACTCAGAAACTTAGGAAGCAGTGACATTTCTCAAGTCAAGTAATTGCATGGACTGAAATAACTGCACTGGTAACTAATTAGTGAGAAGCACTGAGAACTGAAGTGCAGAAATACCTAATTATCGCATTGTAGTAAGTTAATGCAAAGTAGTCACTTGCATTTTTGGAGAGCTAAGTTAATTCACACTACTCTGCCTTTTCCATGATGTGCCCACAGGTATGTCTATGGGTTGGCTTCCAATACTGTTTTACCCTCAGGGTAATTTATCTGGGAGCTCGTGCCTGACAGTACATTTGTTTTCAGAGCAAACCTGAATTTGAGCAGCCCTTACTGTTTTCTGCTGTAGAGGAGCAATCTAAAAATGTATTTTTGGTGTGAAGGAATAATGCTGTAGTTCTTGCTACATGCTTTCTCATAGCCTGGGGAGGCTGACTGTAATGATGTGCTGGTTAAAGGAGCAGTGGTAGTACCAGCCCTGCTCTAAGCACCATCCGTCCTGTGCGTCACTCATAGATCCCCTTGACATGTCTTGGCTTTCTGCATTCTCCTGGATATCAGCTCACACAACACACACAAACAGATCTATCTAAAAACATTATTTAAATTAATTCTTAAGACCAAACTTTGATTGATAGGGTGAGAGAGAATGGCCTCGCGTTGTACCAAAGGAGGTTCAGGTGGGATGTTAGGAAAATTCTTCTCAGAGGGAGTGGTAACACACAGGAATGGGCTGCACAGGGAGGTGATGGAGTCACCATCCCTGGAGGTGTTCAAGAGATTTGTGGATGTGGTACTGCGATACACTGTGATACTGCAGGCATGAGGGTTATGGGTTGATGGTTGGACTTGGTGATGTTAGGGGTCTTCTCCAAACTTTATGGTTCTGTGATACTTACAGCAGCAGCAGCAGCAGCTGTTTGACAACATAAAAAGACAGAGCTGGAATGTGTAATTTCACCCCAAATGCTGAAACATTGCTAGAAAGATGTTTTTAAAACCAAATCAAACCACTGAGTGTGTCCTTGCAGTTACAGAGATGCACTATCGGAAACTATCTGGCGAAGCTCTTTAATAAATGATTGTGCTGCAGGTCTACATACAGTATCTTTTATTGCAGGTCATTGTGTAGGGCAGGTTATTTATGCATAAATGCAATTATGTAAAAATTTTTCCTAGCTTACTTTTCAGAAGTGGTTGAGGACATGAAAAACTAAACACAACCTTCTCATTCTAAAATGTCAGAGTGGAAAACTTCCCAAGAACTTTAACAACACGCTAACAATAATCTGTACGATCTGGGCATGGCTGCAGACTTCCTTGCTCTGTCTTCTCATTTCACAATCAGGTAGAATTTGAACTGTTTTAACAGTTCTATTGCTCTATTTCCAAAATGGTAGCAACTGGAAACTCAGTCCATACCTTGAGTATTGCCAAGTTCCCATTGAAGCAGAATTTATCTAAAAGTGAAGCGCAGAGCCTCTGCTACTATGTGATTTGTAGACTTTCTTGAACTGCTCATGCTCTCGTGCTTATTCATTGAAACTGGCATGGAGTAGAAGTAGGATGAATTGTGTGGGTTTCTTCTACTTTAGAAGACAGACACCTTTCACTCACGCAGTTTAGGGAACTCACAGGTCATCTGTTATCAAAACACATGTATCATGTATCTCAGAATGTTTCAGTTTCAGTTCAGTGGTGATAATAATATTGTGATTACCGTCAGTAACTCTTCAGTGTGATCTTACATTAAACAAGAAAAAAGGTTGTGTGTGTTCCCTGTACCTCCTCAGGATATGTTCACCAGCACCCGATCTTGCTGATGACCTAATGTTGGAACCACACCTACCTCTGTAATCATCATTAGTTATTCCATCTGTAATAACGTTGTGAATCAGCAGCTGTGTAAAAGCCATTAATGATTGACTTTTGAAGATTAGTATAATCTGTCCTAACGTGTTGTACTTCTTCACTAAGGGAAAAGAAGTCCAAACATCAGAATGGAGATCACGAAAATCTGATGAGCGTGGTAAGTGTTTCTGACAGCTTATGTCTTCCTTGGGGTTGGTCTGCATCAGGCCCCTTGCAAAATACTGCAGGTTGGAAAACAGATCAGGAGTTTGGCAGCTGTTGAGCACAGGAAGTTTAGGAGTTTCAGAGCAGTAAAAGGATGACAACTTCAGTCAGTCTCAATAATCTGCATTTTTTATTGTTGCTCCAGATCTCCTGATTTCCTTTTGCTCACGCTGAAGTGCAAGTGTGGTTTACGCATTTGTCAGCCACTGTCTTCTAACTGTTTAAGTGGTGGTGATTTCTATTCACACAGAGTTTGGAAGGGAGATCACCTTGGGCGTACTTGCATCAGTGTGTTCTAACATCTGTAAACACATGAATAACTCTTGGAGAACAGTGTGCATGATTTGACCTTCCTGGCAATAAAACATGCAAGTCAGCACTCCTGAGACGAGAATGAAATTCATTATGTATCTGTTGTTGGAAACAAGCATTCCGCCCGCGCGTTGATGCAACCCACCTGCTTTGTGTTGCAGCCTTCCGAGAAGGAGGTGTTCAGCCACTCCATCACCAGCTCCGCCACGGAGCCGCCACCCAGCAGTGAGCAGAACGGAGCACTCAGCAACGGTGATGGTGAGCAGTGCCGCTCTGGTGGGTGGGATGGCCATGAAGGGCAGTGCCCACACTTAGAGCTCCCAGCTCAGATGTGCTGTGAACCTGTGATCATGTCTTAGGTTTCCAGCCATCTGCTGTCCTTGCGTGTAGTCACAAACTCAGCTGCCACACAGCTACAGGTGCAGATAGACCCCATCACCAGACACAGCCTGCTGGCTTCCCATCTCAGCCAGCTATGGAGCTGGGATATGACCAGAGGTCTGGCTGGACCTTGGTGCTTTAGAAGTGCTCTGATGTCTGTGGAAGTATTTCAGGTCCTCCTTCAAAACTACAGCTTTGGGTCGTAGACCCGTGCTATAGGAGACTGTCGCTTGTGTTTTTGTATTTTAGGAAACAAATGCAGTTCCTTTTGTTCTTATTCTTTGTTTTGCTGAACACTCAAAAAGATTCATGCTCATTCGAAGTCACATAGCTCTGGAAAATACTTTTCTCAGCTGTGCCTAAAAATAAATGTGCTCTTGGTTCAGCACTGCTGAGAGCCAGTGGCTTGCTGTGGCACCGGGGCCATGTCCCTTTACTTGAAGCTCACTGTGAAGCTGGAGGGTAAGCTATTAAAGTTTTAACTCCCCGAGACAAATAAGCAAAGGAGTTTCTAAACATTGCCATTGCATTTCACTGCAGTTCCCATACACTGACTTGTTGCTTTGTTTACATCTCCCACTGACTCTGTGTGCAGAGCAGAGCCCTATGCAGGGAGGTATTCCTACCTGCCAGTGGTCACCACACATTCAGCTTTTGGAGTCTGCTGCTAAGAGGAAGCAGTGCTGTCAGCTGTCAGGAAGATTCTAGACTGATAACACTCAGCTTACAGTGTGCATAGCAACCCTTTAACATAACAGTGAACAGGACCCCTTGCATGTGTCTTACTCTTCTCCAGGTGTGCACAGGGGGCAGGTGAATGGAGAAGGATGTTTTCTTTTTCTTCTCACATTTCCCATACATGTAGCAATTACTCACACCTTAAGTTCTTTCCTGGGTTCTCTTGTCAGATAACGTCTCCCAGGGGAGTTGGCTGTGTGAGTCTGCGTGCCCAGAGCACAAGATAAAGAAACATCAACCACCAAATCAATGGCACTGATTGCTTCGGTAACACTCGGTGTCATAGTGTCAAACACTCTAAAGGAAATGGAAGAATGGGTAGATTTTTTCCAAGAGAATGACATGGGAACTGTACTGTAATGCTATTCAGAAGTGATCTTTGAAAGAAGTAATAGTGTCACATAAAGTAGCATACCCTGTACTATCTGGAATGTGTTCGTATGTCCATGTGTATGTATACATCTGTGAGCGCAGGCAAATGTCTTATGTGAGCGTCGTAAGATGAGAGGTCCCATAAATTTCAGTCCTCAGTGCCCTATGAGACGTGGCCCACTTCTGTGACTTAAACACATTCTACCAACTAATCTTCTCTTTTGTGCTTATGTGCTGGCTCGTTAGTAGGTTGTCAGCCTACATTCTGTGCTGCAAGACGAGGAGAAATATGATGCAGCCTTCTGATAAACTGCTCTTGATGTTGTGAGCCGTGAGGCTGACTTCAGCAAGGTTGAGTGAGGTGTGGGTCAGATGAGAATTTGGCCAGCGTGTTTAACAAGATGAGACTGGGTAGGGAGAAAGCAGCAAAAAAAAGTGGTTTTTGACTGCAAAATAAGGAAGTGGAAGAGGAAAATCTCTTCGAGATATTTTAAATGCCATTGGTTTGAGGCCTCATGGCAGTGTTCCTCATTGGAGATGACTCAGCAGTCTGTAAGCATTCAACAGAACCAAGTACAAGCCAGCTGAACATACCTGTGTCTACCCACCCATTCTTATTGAGAACACTGCTGTGTAAAGTGATGTGAGGGTGCACAGAGCATTTAGGGTGTTATCAGAATAATGTTTAAACAGTAGAGTGCTAAAATCTCCATAAATGAAATCTTGTAAACTGAAAACATGATGACTTTTTCAGGCATTACTATCATTTACCCTTTTTAATGAGAGAGAAAACTGAAGTAATGGAGAGAGTACCAAACCACATTTGCTTTTTTTAGTCGTGCAATTGTCTTAAACACTTCTTTAATTATTTTCTGTAGTGCTCTCAGAGGACAGTACAACTGCCTGTATCCAGCCTTACGAAGAAGTACAAACATCTATTTCTGATCTGCTAGAACAGGATAGTCTTGGGAAATCCTTAAAATGCCACCAGAGCCGGGAACTACCCAGTATTCCACCTAACAATACCATGGAGACTATCATCTCAGCTAGGAATGCCGAAAATGATCAAGGTCTCGGAATGGAAGGGCCTTACGAAGTCTTGAAAGACAGCTCCTCTCAAGAGAACATAGTTGAAGACTGCTTGTATGAAACTGTGAAGGAAATCAAAGACGTCGGAGCAGCAGCCAACGTGGAAAGAAGCTGCAGCAGAAAGTTAGCGGCTTCAATGATGGTTACTGAAGGTCAGGATCAGGTTCCTGAGCGCAGAGCTGAATCAGCGGAATACGCATCTGTTGACCGAAACAAAAAAAGTCGCCAAAGTGCTAATTCAGAAAGCCCTCTTGACAACACGCCGGACGTAGAGGATGAGCTGCCTCCTCCGGTACCCATGAAACTTCTTGATGAGAATGAGAATGTGCAAGAGAACGAAGTGGATGAAGGAGAAGGGACAGAAGGAGCAAGTAAACCAGAGAAGGTAAGCACTACTTGACCATGTCTGAATGCTAGACAAGAGCTGGAGAACATACAGGGCTGAGGAGGTTTTTTAGCATAGCAAAGAATGTCTAGAAATTAAAACACACTCAAAGGCTAAAATAGGAGAATGGGAAAATGCACAGCACAGCTTCCGTATTAAAGGCATGTGTTTGTTTTATAGGAACCTATAAGCAGGATCCTTGCAGTGTGCTTCTCATAAAGCTTTTCACAAATATTGTCTAGAAATTACATAAAAAGCCTCCGCTTCATTATTTAATTATTTAAAAATACCTGTTAAATACATGTTACAGTGCCCCCTCCCTGGAAGCATTCAAGTCCAGGCTGAATGGGGCTTTGCGCAGCCTGATCTAGAGGGAGGTGTCCCTGCCTATAGCAGTGCATTGGAACCAGGTGATCTTAAAGGCTCCTTCCAACCCAAACCATTCTGTGATTCTATGATTCAGTGTTTAACTGTATAATGTATAGAAGAGCCCCAGGGAGCCAGTGTGAATGCAGGGAAGACTCACGCTCTGAACATTGTTCATCCAGACTCTTCAGTGCACATTCTTACAAATAACAAGCTCATTAAGCAGTAAATTAATATGGTGCGTTGCTCATAGCCCACCAACGCTCCCCTCTGCCCAATTCAGGCCGCATGTAATTTCTAATTAATTTTTTAGAGAAACAGCTCTCAGAACAAGTGACATTTTCCTTTCTAGGTGTGAAAAGTTTCCAGAAAATCATTGTATTTCCCCATCAGAGATACAAAAGAGGCATGTTTGCTGCTCGGGAGCTCCCAGCACACTGTGTATACAATGTCAGTGTCTGCGATGACTGGGAATTGATTAAAATGGTTCAGGTTTTGAAGGATTAATCAAGAGATGGCACATGCATTTCTCTAAGTGCCAGGAAAAAAATAAAGGTGTTTTTCTAATTAAAATTTATTCAGAGCTAATGTCATCCTGAGTTAAGCCTTGGCAGCATCAGCTCATTGGCGAGCCCTGTGCTAGGTGCATGCATTATGCATTGAGCCATGCGCCTGTCCTGTCCTTGAGAGCTACAGCTGCAGCAGAGTTGGAAATGGTAATTGATTGAATATATAAATGTCATTATTGTTGGCATTGTACATGGAGGTGGGTGCAGGAGTGTTTCTTTCTGTTGTGGTGATAATTTTTCCCTTTCTTCTCCTTCTTCAAGCTTTGCGCTGCAGTGCCTGTGTTTGCTGATGTGGCAACCAGGAACAAGATGTTTATGGAAATAAGTGCTACGTTTGTAATTACTTTAGTTAGATGGACTTCACCGGTGTTTATTCTTTATGGTTGGACTAGAGCATAGGCATCCAGCCTTGTGGTTTGCCTCGACTGAGTGAGGAGTAATTGCATTGGGCCGCGTATACATACATTGCTCCAAAACTAATGCCTCCTGTTTATTTCCATGGAAACTACAGCAGCTACAAAGAGCACAATAACACCGTTTGATAGAGCAGATTCTTATCTACAGAATTATTTTTTCCACATAGTCACCACCATTCACTATCCTTTTTTAACAGTGATGAACAAGAGCCTGCATGCTGTGCTTGTGAAAGTCAGTAGAGGTGACCCGCTGGCATTATTTTTGCACCAGCGTTCATGAAGCGTATAATATAGTTAGTGTACATAGAGTAACAAAACTTATTTTAATTTCCAATGTTTTGGTGAAGAAAGGGAAATTTAGTAGCACAGTGCCTCTTCCAGGCTTTTGTGAACTGGAAGAACTTGGGTGTAGTCCTTCTATTAAAACTGGAGGGGCAGAATACTTTTTCTAAAGTTTTTTAATCAGGAAAGGCAGCATGGATCTCCTTTTTCTCCCAAGTCTCTCCATAGTGAGCAAACACAGGAAGGGTGGTAGAAGTGCTCTGTGTGCACGTTTGGCTGCTGCCCATCTGATTTCAGACCAGCACAGCATGAGGATGGGCAAAGCATCACTTGCTAATGCACCAGAGGAGAATGGCATCCTTGTTCTGGTGCCTCAGTCAGGAGCACAGCCAAGCCAACGAGCACAAAATCCAGTGCTGTCGAGGAACTAAAGGAAAGGGGATAGAAAACAAGGACATGTTCTGTTTGCACTGAGGTTTCTAATGTGATTTATAATATTGCTGGGTACAAACTGTTCAGGAGTGAGTATTTTTTTCAGTTCCCAACACGGTGATATCCTTCAAGACCAGTGTTATGGGTTTTGTGCTTAGAGGAAAGAATGCTATGCAATAGGAAAACAAGCGCAGGGCTGTCAGCATGTGGGGGTGTTAGTCAGGACTGGAGTGGGAAAATGCAGAAGTGCCCACAGACACTCTAATAAGAAAATGACTTCACTGCAGAATTTTGCTCGCACACAGTTTGTTTTGGTGGGTAACAGTGATAATATTCACCTACTCCTCAGGACAGAAAACATCCTACAGGTAAGAAAGAATAAGCCAAGCTGCTGCAGTATAGCAGATCCAGTAAGGGGCGATACCAAAATGCATCTGAACTTCTCTTTTTGTTTTTCATTTTATCAGTGAGTAAACAAAGCCCTGGTTGAGGAGCAGGTCCAGCAGCCAGTAGGTCAGCAGCCAGGAGCCCTTGGGGTAGGGGCTGACTTCAGAGTCTTCATCAGACCCAGGTTCAGGGTTTGAAGCTTGGAACTGATCAGAAGTAAAAGAACCAGGAAAGGAAGGAATCTGCTGTAAGGAACCTCTAAGGAAAAAAGTCTTGTGTGACTTCCACAAGGAAGGCACAAGTTCAGTGTAGACCTTTTGTATTCTAGGAACGTACCTGAAGATTTACCATCACTCACTTTTAATTGCTCAGAAGCCTTTGCAGACTCTTTCTTGCTTCATTGGAAGTCTAAAGGCAGGGATACAGCACAGCGGAGTTTGTTTTAAGCATTACATTATATTTGCCCTTTTCAGGTCATCGTAAGAGCAGATACATTAAAAAGCTCTACTAACCTCAGGGCTGTTATCTCCAGAGATGTACGCTGGAAATTAGCTCTGTGAAATGGAACTAGTGAGCAAATGACCATAAAATACAACGTATTGATTGTAGTGTGAGGGTTTTATTGTAGGTATCACACTGTTGACTGGTAATGAGCCTTTTTTTCTTTCTTTCTTCCTTTTTTTACAGAGGCTTAGTTCGATGTCTTACAAGTCTCGAGAGGAAGATCCATCTCTTACAGAAGACGAAGTAGGTTTCTTGTATAAAATTCAGTAATGAGCTAGAGACCTTTATTCAGGCAGAAATTAGCATAAGCTCCGCATGATTAAGCAGAATCTGAGGTAAAAATTGTCTAAAGGGAAAATGAGAGCCCAAGTTTTTTTGTACAGAGTTTGCACTGCTGCATTCCTGAGATCAGAAGCATTATAGGATATGGCTTTATCAGGCCTATAGGTGGAAAAAAGGAAGCAGAAAATAATAGGAGGCCCAACCAGCAGCTAAAGCTGATCATCCCTCTGGTGCTGTCTCCTCATTTAACCCAAGTTGGTCCCAGGGCCATAGCATGGCTTTTGGGAGCTCACAAAGCCAGTCCTTTTTGTCCTGGATCCGATTTACCTTCATTTTGGGAAGGAAAGAATAAACAAATGCATGCAAGATGAGCAGTTTTGTAAGAAAGGATATGGTGCTATTGGCAGGTCTAATAAACAGTCATCATCCTGGTGGTGGGAGGGGGTCAGATTGGCACACAAGCTTCACAGCATGTGTAAGTACTCAGCAGGCATCTCGTTTTCCCAGATCTCAGCGATGTACTCGTCGGTCAGCAAGCCAGGACAGGCCATCAGGGCAATGGATTCTCCTTACACCTGTATTCAAGAAATCACATCTCAGAGGTCCCCGTCTGTTTGCAGCGGCCTCTATGCAAGCGTGAAGGACTTTGAGAACACCCTCAGTGCTACCACTGTGCCTCAGTCGGCGGGCAGACCCAATGGGGAGCTGGAGCCTGACTATGAAGCAATCCAGGCAGTGAGCCAAGACGAAGACAGGACCTTGTCTGTGCCTCACACAAACCACATTGCTCTGTCGGGAGAGAATGACTATGAGAGCATAGGGGACTTGCAGCACCACAGGGATGTCACCAGACTTTAACTACTCCGGCAGCCGGGTTTCAGCCTTTGTGTTCTCTGCTGGTTTAAAAGGAACACATGAAACAAGGAGAGGGAAGTGCTTCTCATTTTGAGGAGCAAAGCTATGTGCAAAAGGTGTGAAGAAGCCATGTACGTTTCAAGCCAGCGGGTGGTATCTATGGGTGATTCTGGGCGGTGGACAGAAGCTCAAAGGAAGGTTAATTTTTATTGTTGGCTTTTTATTGCTAGTTCCTAGATAGCCAGAATTCAGGAAGGAGCACTGTGTTTGTCATCCTGATGGGGTTACATACCAAAAAGACTGCCTTTACGCAAAGCTAGCTTTTCATTTTAGAGGATTATTTTGTGTCAGTTGCTTCAATGTGTTTTTCAAGAATCATTTTTCATCCAAGTTCAGGAATCCACTGAGCAACTCGCAGACTGCCATGCCTCAGTCAGGAGGACTCTGAGGGCTGGGGAAGGTGTGCAAACCTCTGTCTGGGAGCTCTAATTCAGCCTGGTAGGACCATGAGGGTTGAGGCGGGGTCAGAATTCCCATTTCATTGTCATTGCAACTGAAGTGTAAGCAAAAGGTACTTCATATCACAAGGGACATAATGCACATGTGCTTGAATTAATTCCATAGACTTTTTTTCCTTCCCTTCCCTTCCCTTCCCTTCCCTTCCCTTCCCTTCCCTTCCCTTCCCTTCCCTTCCCTTCCCTTCCCTTCCCTTCCCTTCCCTTCCCTTCCCTTCCCTTCCCTTCCCTTCCCTTCCCTTCTTTCCCTTTGCTTTTTGCAGGTCAGGGGCTGTAGAATATGACTTGCATTATTTGAGATGCGTACTGGTATTTTTAGGGTATTCCATTTAATTATTTGTGAAATAGAGCTTTAAAATGGCAAATAGTCCCCTTAGCATTCTTGCTCTATTTCCCCAACATGCTAACACGTACCTGCACATACACATGCAATACACGGTCATGTTGCAGAAGGTTGTACAAATGAACGTTACCACAATGTTTAGTCTCACCGTAATAGTCTTGACTCATCTATTTTTAAGACTTGCAGTATTTTAGTATGTTTGACTAGTGCATTACATAGGAAATTTTTTGTACTGTGTTGAGTGGATGATATTTTCATTTTTACCACACATTTTCATCTTCAAAGCTTTTGTAGGTTATCTTACTGCTTTGTGTCATGAGAGGAATCCTGTTCTTTCTTTGGGTTTTATTTGTTTTTGCTGTATATCTTTTTCCTATTTTAGAAGTATGTAAAAGAACAAATCCTACTTTATTACGCAGGGTTGAGGATCGCGCCTTGCTGTTTTCAAGTTCAAGATAATGGAGTGTGTATAAAAGAACACTGACAGAAGGCCAAAAAGAAGGCAGGAGAGTGTATTTTGTGTCCATCAGTCACTGGTCATCCTTGTTCCTCAGCTGGAAGGAGCAGGAGAGTCAGTACTGCTGGGACCAATGTCTTGTTGGGGCTCTGACAAGCAGTTGGAAAGCCACTGTCTTTCCAGAGATACGAAATTACTCTGTTACTGTTGAAAACAGAGTACAGTGCTGAGATGAAATAAGCAGGTACTGGACTGATATTCTTGTTTTCTTCAAGAATAGCACAACGAACGGTACAGTAAGACAAGAGTAGCCCAGCAGTAGGGAATATGCATTATATTATATGCATCTGTACACAGTTATGTGTACATTAGTGCATGTCCCTGTGTATGCTCACATGCACAGGTGCTTTGTAAACAGGCATAATCTGTAGTCCAGACTTGGTAGCCTTCACATAACGTTCACATAGGTACTATTGGCATGTGCTTGAAGGGTAGTTTATTTTAATGCAAGATAAACAGTACTTAAACAGGGATTGTCTCATTCCCAGCCTAGCATGGGTTTAGCATGGGTTCAGTTGGTACTGAGGTTTGATGCATGACATTGAGTCCTTCTCAGACCACTGTCCAGTGCACAATGCTTGGTACTATAAAGGGCAAACACAGCTCTGGTACACACGCTTCCTAGAAGTAAGCTTATGACTGGTTGAGGTGCAGTGGTTTATGGATGCTGACTGTAATGAGCATGGCTTTGAGGAGCAGTGCAGTTGGATGCCCATGGAGGAACACAGACAACATGGAGCCCTACCTCACGCATGGTGAGGTGACACACCTGGGCCAGGCTCCTCCTTGGAGTGATGCCATGCAGCCCAGTCTGCATTTGCCTTATTCTTGGTTGTGCTGCCGTGCTTCCACAGCTGCATCCTATGCTTCCACCTCACTGCAGTGCTTTTTAAAGCTGACTTTGGTCTTCCTTTCCTGTCAGTGTTCCCTTCAATGTGAATTTGTGAAGTTCACCTTTGACTGTTCTCTCCTCCTGCTTTAAACTGTTTAAGGCCAAAGAGAAAATGCCTCGCATTTCAGAAGATCTGTGCCGAGTTTGAGACTCTCTGGAGACAGCTGCGTGTTTGCTCTTTGCTCCATGCTCTCTGTATGTTGTCCTCAGTCTGACTCCTGCAGCATAGCAGGAGCCATACCCCACTCCTGAGGTTCCCACACACATCTCAGGATGCAGTCATCCTTTAAGGACTGTCTTACTTTTTACATGGATGGCTGCTTTTGGAGAAACGGTAGCAACATGAGTTTTGTCAGGTTCATCAGATGCAATTACACGAGCAGTTTAAAGATCAAAAAATAAGAGCAATTAACAATAGCGAAGTAAAACATGGAGGTCCTGACTGCAAAATTTTAACCTGCAAATGAGAAAATAAAGCATCACTTTCAGTGTAAACCCCACCAATAGCAGCGAGTCCAAGGAAGAAGGGCCTGCCTGCTCATATTCACTGTCCTTTGGAGCAGAACAGGAGTGCTGGATGGGAGGAAGGGCAGTGAGGTTCAGCCCCTTCCTTCCTTTCTTTCCCCTGTTGGGAGATGCTTTGTCTGCTCCCCGCTCAGCCTCCAGCTCTTGGCAGGTGACACAGTGATGCAGCGTTCAGTCCTGACAGCATTCAGTCCCAGCTGCCATCCCTGTTCTGTCTGAAATCAGGATTCAGACTCAGGTCAGGCCAGTTTCCTCTGAACTCCCCTCAGGAGGACTTGCTACCAGCCCCACGGACCCTCAGCCTGCTCAGGCTCTGGGCTGCTACGTGCATGGCTGCCCTCATCTCCAAACCCACCAAGCCATGAAGGGGATTGCCTCCTGAACAAGGACAGGTGAGGAGTTACATCCCTGCAATCTCCATTGTGTAGTCTAATGCTAAAGAAGAATATTTTAGAATTTAGTCAACATTCTGAAACAAAAAGTGACATCACTTGACAAGAAAACTTAGCTTTCATTGCCTCTCACCAGAAGTAAGATCTGCTCTTTGGCTGCTATTGCCATGGTTCCTTTTCACTAGTATACTGGATGGAAATATTTTTCCAGCAGCAATCTTCAAATACATCAGTTTTACTGGAAAGAAAGGGGACTTTCTTCTACTTATCTCTTCATTGCCATTTGTTTCACTTTCACCATAATCCCAAGTAAAAAGTCAATGTGCCGAATGAAGTATTTGTTACATGATGATCTTTTCCTTCACAGTTCGGTTTGTTAGCATAACTGTTCAAGAAACTCACACTTTGCTGTAGTAAAGCCAAGTAAAGCTGCAATGTCAGTGTACTTACACTACTGAAAAGATCATTTCTGATTCCCTTCTGGGAACAGGTAGAAATAAGACATGGAGTTTGGATGTCTCTTCCCTGAACCTGTCTCCTGTGGGACTTCCAGGCACGCGCTGAAGCCAGCAGTCCCTTTCTGCAATGACGAGTTCAGAATTGCTTTCTCAGTCTGAGTGAAACATTTGTTTAAGGATATCTGTGCATGGGCACGAACATAATTGCAGCAGCTAGATCAGCTATAGTGCCTTTTTTACCAAGTACTTCCATACTCTTTTTCCACACTGTGTTTGTTTGACACAAAACCAAAAAGAGTGTTTCTTCCATTTATCTGTGGGGGAAACAGCTTTGGAAACAGTTGGAAACAGCTTTACAATCAAGACACATCAAATGCACTGGACCTCAGTTAGCCTCAGCTTAGCAATAGCCTCTCATAAACTTCCTCTAGAAAGCCCAGCAATGTAGCTACAATAACTAAGCTTTGCAATAAGGATGATCAATCTTCTTTTGAAGAACCAATGTCGTTCAACAGTGAGGATTCAGGGAGATGTGGTCTGTGTCCATGTCAACTGTGAACAATTGGCAGCTTCAGTCTCTGTACTGGCATCAATTACAGGCTTGCTGGTATGCAGCAGGCCTTGCAGGGTGGGGGAACTGCAGAGAGGAACGGGTGCTGGGGCTTGGGTCCATCAGTCACACAAAGCTGGGCCATCCCAAAAAGCAGCTGGCTGAGGGTCAGCCACCTTGTTCCTTAAGCCCTCTTGTACTGTGCCTCCAGGGAACCCATCTTGCCGGGATTCCTCTGGGCTCTGTACTTCTCCATGGCTCCCTGAACAGCTCCCCTCACTTGTCTTGATCAAAATTCTGTATACACGGTGCTCTCTGTTCAACCTTTCAATGGTGCTTTTATACGATGCTGGATAAATAGGTTCAATGTGCTTTCTGAAAGCTGACATGTAAAGTTGTGACACAGTGTTCTCTCTAGCATTTTCTACTTCACAGAATTCAGTGTTAACTGTGTTGCTCTGCAAATGGCTGTCAGTGCTTCCCCTGTTTCTTGCTCACTCTGTGCAGAACTGTCACACATAGCAAGCCCACGTTGGGTGGTAGAGTTCAAAAGCAGCCACTCAGGTGGAGTGCCTTGGCCTGAGAGCTGTTAGACGTGTGGCAGTGTGCAGCGTGGGGCTGGAAACAGCACAGATCCCTGCTGAAGGGCTTTCTTCTCTCAGTGTGTATATACATTTGTTTGCACAATAACTATAAGTCTGTTTCAGCAACAAACGATTTAATTTGGACCAAATGCCAAACAGGGATTTCTGTTCTTTGGTACTTTAATAGCAGTTATTTCAGAACAGCGTTATTTATTTAGGTTGGAACATGCCTTAATAAGGCTGGTAGATGCTTCACAAGTAACGTGGTGTGTGTGTAGTCCATTGAGAATTAGACTGCTGAAAGGTATTCAGTCTGACGGCTGCTTCTGAGGTTACATGCTGAAGACTTCCAAAAGCAAATCTCTTCCTGGTAGCAGGGCGCATAATTGCTATCAGTATGTCTTCATACAATTGTGCTGAAGTTGATTTGTAGCATCTCTTTTGGGATGGTCAAGGTTGAAGATACTGCCGGAACATATCTCAGCCTCAAAAAAACAAAAACAAAAACAGGCAAACCCAAAAACAACAAACAAACAAGCAAACAGCACAAAAGTATTTTTATATTCCTTGCTACTCAGCCAGATATCAACTTGTTGAGGATTATGCTGAGAACAGGCACTGTGGATGGAGCATCACAGAGATGAAAGCAGTGGGTGCCTTTTTTTCCAGGAGAGAGATCCCCATTTGGTCGAGTGAATATGAAAGATCCCATGCTCAGCATTCATATACCCTCAACAAAAAGCATTAAACAAATTAATTGCCTACTTCTCATCAATTGTGTTAGGATATCATTTACCCTACACTGCTCTTCCATATGGACGACAGAAGGATGAAAGCTTTATTCTGATGCTCAGAGTGAGCCTGCAAACCCAGAGAAGAGCATTTACTGGCAGAGCAGGTATATTCTATTGTAGCAGCCTGGAAGAAAGCCTTCAAAGAGGCAGGGTCAGGTCCTCGGTGCCCCACCGAGGTTGAAAACTGGATGACTTCACTGAAAAATAATAATTTGTAAGAGACGAGGTGCAGGATTAGACCCTAAAAGCTTAGGAGATGTTTGGTTTGGTGCTGGGTACTTTGCTTTGTATTTTCAGTGAAATGAATTTTCTCAGTGGACTGATACGACCTCCATAGGAACAACAAGAAAGGCAGAGTTTGGTATGTGGATGTTTATCTCCAATAGCTGTTACTAAAAACCCGTCTCGGTAGAATTCACTTAAAATTGGGTGCTAGAGGAGCTTCAGCACAAACTGTATGGAACATTGCCTACTTAGAACATAGTGGATAAGAATTTGTAATTACAGACGCTTGTTTATTTTAACCATTGTTTTATAATGGGAAAACTTTATTAGCAGAGTGGTTTTCTAGCAATATTCTCTCAAGGAAAGTTCTAGCAGCAGATTGTGCTTTCAGGACAGCTGTTTGATTTTCTGGTCACTGAAGAAGGACTTCAGCCATCCTCTAACCAGCATGACCTTCTGAACAGAGAGGATTAGATCTGGCTCCGGCTGTCACAGAGCGGATACGGTTAAATAAGCTGTGCAGTTCAGCTCTGAAGGTAGCAAGAGCAGTTGAAAGAAATGACTGTAATATATAAACCTGGAGTCAGTGCATGCAGACTTCCAAGCTGGCACTGCTGAGCCTTGTTTGCTACACGATTGGTTATTTGGCTTGCTACCTTTTCGAAATCAATATGGTTTTATTAACAGCACTGCAGACACCAAAATGCTGTAGTATTGCAGAATGTATGCTCCATAAATTGCAGCTTGACTGTAATTGCTGGGCTTATGCTACTGTCAGAGCAGCTCAGAGCCAGCACTAAGTTGCGTTTTGTAAAGTGATAAATGCCACGACATTCCCTTCAGTGTTTTGTAGGAGTACACACAGGTTGATGTAATTTAGTCATACCCTTAATTCAAAGAATCTTCATCTGATAACTTCTAGCCAAGCCAGCTTTTGGCTGCTGAAAGCACAGTAGGTTATTATGGTTATTTACAGTGAACGTAGATGAGTTTTATGTAAATATGTCAGGAGAAAAAAAAAAAAAAATGTTACTTAAACGTATGAGGCCGTTATCTAAAAGTCAGAACGTAGGTCAATGAGATAAAATGCAGCTTTCATTTATGTACAGCAGTATCCTAATATTTGCTTCTTTACATGGAGGGGGTGGGGGGGTTGGAAGTTAAGATTCTGGACTGTATTCTCTGGAAGCATTTTGGATTGGCTCTGCTATTTTCTCCAGTTCATGTATTTGCAAATACCTTTTTGGATTGATTGGCAACCCGTGTCAATTATGTCGAATGAGAGATGTTACGTTGCGGTGAAATCAGTTGAATTATCCCGGGAAAACACATTGGATTGGAATCTCTATAAAGATCCAGTCAGCAGATGGAATAAAACACAATAAATAAGATTTGTCTTTTTTTTTTTTCTTTTTTAAATCTGTGCCTCTTATTTTTTGTTGCTGTTGTTCATTTGTCTGTTTTCTCACCAAACGCTTTCTTTAGTCCTTGCAGACACTTGCTTTTCTACATCCTGAAGCCTGCATTATTTGATAGACTGTTGTTTGTTCCAGGCGTTTTCTGCTGATTTCATTATCTCAGGAGAACTTTTAAGTGTTCTTTGTGTTATAAGGCACCGCGTTGCCCCCAAAGCCGCAATCCTGTCAAGATTCAAGCACGCACTGCGCAAATTTTACATTGCCTGCAGACTGAAGCAGAAGCTCCCTCGAATAAGGTGTCACTGTGCTCTTTAATGAAGGTTAAAACATTGGTCTTGAGCCTGGGAAAGTTACACAGCTCTCAGCGTTTTTAAAGAGCAGCGATTAGCAGCTTAATGGGTTGTTTTCTGAAGTATGGCATTCAGTTCCTCTTTCTTGTCTGAGGATTCTCTCCAGGTAACAATCCCAGCTATTAGCAGCACTGCTCCAACAACAGCAATGCTGTCCTTTGTGCAGAAATACTTGTATTTCTGAACCACTTCAGAGGCAGCTGAACCAGGTCTGCAGCAGAATATATAACACAAGTCTGCATTCTGCACCGAAACAACACAAGAAAATGTCATCTGTGAAGCATTTTGCTGGAGCAAGGCTTCTTCATACGCTAGAGCATGAGGTTCAAGTGGTGCACAGCCTGCTGGGACTTAATCTTTCCCCATGGATTGGGCCTTTACCCTCAGTATCTTCAATTACAGATGAGGGAAGAGCAGGTTTACCCAATTAATGCCACGCCAGGACCGATGAGTGAATTCCTGGAAGACTCACCGTGCAACCAATTGTTAGTTATGCTGAGATGGGAGGCAGAAAAATCACACTAACGCAGGAAAACTGTGTCTGTTCACTGTCAAGGTAATGGTTCTTTAACCCGTGTTTGTATACCTTAATACTGAAAGATAAAAGCTTGTAGGTCAGATAGAAGACTTGTAAAAATCAGGAAAATGGGAAAAAATCAGTATCTGAGAGTTTAATACATTGCTTTTTAATGAACACCTTTTTTTTCACGAACCAAGAAGCTGCAAAATACATAGCCTGACACTATCCTTCAATGAAATAACTTGCTGAACATCACCCCATACCCAAAGAATGCATACGAGATTCTCATAAAGAGAGCTGTATTACACATATTATCTATTTTCTCTTGACAAGAATTAACCTGTGTATATCTAGTCTATATCTTATATGTATGTATATATGTATACACACACATATGTATGTATATGAATTCCAATTGCTCTCAGCCATAAAATAGCTATATTACAATGGTTAGCCTCAGGGTGAAACTACAAAGGTATCTGGTTGAAATAGTGAGCAATCAGCCCGCATTCCGGCTTACCATGTATCTGCACGCAAACACTCGTCTTTGTTCTCCACTCATCTTTGACACTGCTGAAACCAAGCAGGAGTACACTGCAGTGACACCTGGCGTTTAAAATAGAATCGTTCCCTGTGAAGTGTGGCAGTCAATTTGTTTTTAATTGGATACACTCAAACACTCATAGTTCACCCCGTGTTGCTGTACTGAACTTGAAAACGTAGGAGCTAAAGAGTGATTTGACATTACTTTTGTATAAAAAGCATCTGACAGATTTGTTTCAAAAGCCAAAAATTGCAGGGACACGATCTTTCTTGAATGGCTGTTCTTTCCAGCACTTCAGCTGACAAGATACTTTATCACTACTTCTTCTCAGCTGATTATTTCACAAAAGGGATTGACCCTTAACATAACTCACACAACTGGAATTTCCATGCAGCCTTTGTGGAAGGGCTGATAAGCAAGAACAGAGATCTGCCAGTTCAGACAGGAACCAGGAACCCCACATCTGTTGCAATGCCAGAAAGGGTATTAGAGCCACGACAGGTGCTTCTGAAGAGCCCACTGACCAAAGTAGTTGAGTCCTGTGCTTTTTCAAATACTGCTGATGCGGAATGTAAATCACATCAGCAGGTAAGGTAATTCGGTTACCAGCAAAGGACTAAATAGAAAGAAGCTGTCTCCAGGTCCTTTGATTTCTGAAGGCCAGTCTTACTGGTAAAGATTGAGCCAAGGTAGCATCCAGTACCTCAGTTTTTGCCATGTGACCTTTAGCAGCAGGCCCATCTTCTCCCTAATTAAACTGACAGAAGCTGTTTCTGATTCCACTGATTCTATTAGAGTCATTTAGATTGACTTCCAGTTGAACTTTGGCATTCCCAACTTTGTCTCTGCATGCACAGACAGTGTCTTAGTGTCCCTACCAGGTTACCTGTCCCTGCTTCCACTTTCTGTGGGATTCCTTGTTGTGTTTGAGTTTGGCCAGGAGCTCCTTGTTCACCCTCCTGGCAGTTTTGCCTAATTTCTTGTGCTTGGAGCAGGTGATTCTAGAACACTGATCACCTTTCTCAGACCCCTCTACCCTCCAGGGCCTTATCAAGGGATTCTGTCAAGCAGATCCCATTCAGCCACCCCACCAAATAAGGGGATTCCTGTGGAAAAGTAGTACTGTCATCTTACTGTCGGTGGCTTTGTCCTTAATTGCATGATCAGGTTTGTTGGGTTTGTTTGTTTGTTTCATTGGGGTGTTTTTTGCTTAAGTTTAGGTTGCCCCATAGAAGCAGATTCAGTGAGTTTTGAGCATAAAAATAGCAAGAAATGGTAAGAAATAGGTGAAAGTAGTTGTAAATCTAAGATGTCCTTCCCTCCGAATTTTGCAGCCTAGATACCACTTAGAAGTTTACTACGTGACTAAAAGATGGTAATTGCCATGTGTTTCTAGACCAGAACTGTGGTTAGGTCACAAATTAGGTAATTACCACACACAAAGGAGATAATTCTGTGGTTTGATTTGTTTATGTATGTATGTGTGTGTGTCAGTGGGGAGAATCCAGAGGATCACACGTTTGTTACCATGTAACATTCCTTTTCAAAGCTTTCCTTATGTACTTTTCCACTTCGAATAGCACTGAAAGCTGGGCAAGACAAATAATGCCATCTGAAGTGTAGTTAATTTACCTGTTCCTCTGTAAAAAGCCTTTTCAAAAGGGGAAAAGGAATGAGGATGCTGTCATACCACACGGAGTTTCTTGCTACTCCAACACTGATTCATCACAGTTTGGGGTAGGTGAGCGAGCAACAGGAATTTTCTTCAGCCAGAATTTCCCTACATCTGCTTGATTTTTATTCATGCATTCATTTACGTTTGCTTAAGTGCACACGCACTGGGTGGGGCTGCTAACTTGGCTGTGCCTGCTCTTGGCTTGAGAGATCCAGTTTGGTAGATCTGGGGCACGTCAGGCTTGAGGCTAAAGCAAAGTAAGGACTTACATATCAGAAAATCACACCGAATTTGGAAGTGCAATCCAGATCTATTGCTGCTCAGCAGCTGCTTGGTTAGCTCTAAAAAGCCCTCCACAGGATCCAGATCTTCAGATGCTCTTCCCAAGTGCACCTGGAAGGTGGTATTTTGCTTGTCACATTGGTTTCAGGGTCTCCAGGTAGCTTTCCTCATATATTGGGTAGGTAGCTTAGATGTCTAACGCATTAACTGTCATGAGTTTTGATGGCTTTAGTGTACTTTATGTTTACAACACATGCAGCTGTGCACCTTTTCATTTAGTAATAGAGCCAGTGAACAACTTCTGGTCCTGCCAGTATTATTGTGAGCAATATTTGTGCTGCAGGGATGTACCTCTCACTCCACCAAGCATAAAAGACAGCACAAGTTCCAGAGACAATTCCAGACCAGCATGACCATCCAGGGAGACTGCCATGTCAAAGGGGAAGAAGGTGGGTGCTGCAGGCTATAAGTAACTATTGTTTATGCCTGACAAGATGAAAGAGTTAGGAGGGGAGGAGAAAGGAAGGGAGACAGAACATGGGCATGATTGATTCTTATTTCTAAGATTCTAGAGCTGAATCCATGATTAAAATTTCAGTCCCGCTGTGTTCTGGCAGATAGGCAGGGCAGCAAGCACTCCCCATTCACATCTCTGAGTTCTGGGTGTTTGGGTATGAAGTGCAGAACACTGACTTCAGTATTCAATATCCCTGGCAAGTGTTAAGGGGAAGACTTTGGCATATGTTAAAGAACTCAGAAAGCAGGGAAAGAGAACTGCTGCCAAAAGCTCTAAGTTTCACACTCAATTTCTCTTTGCAACTTTGTTTCTACCGCAGTTTATTAAAGCTGCAATTTCTACACCTGGAAAAGCAGAGACAAAAGAAAGGGAGAGGATGAGGCTCTTAACCTTGAACAACTTCTTGCACTCCCATGCCTGGGTTTTTGATGATACATTTATAACTGAAGTAAGCATTCACTATGCTTCCCAACCTGAATTTGGTTCGGGCAGTAACAAAGGCTTTTTGGAGATGGTCTTACTCTAGAAAGCGACAACAATACTCAGTGTCTGCTCAAAATAAACAACGTTCTTAGTGTTTGTTGAAGTTTGGGTTGGTTTTTCTTTTTGGTGTTGGTTTTGTTTTTTGTTTGTTTGTGTCCTGTGGTGCTATTTTGAGTTCTAGCACATCTATTGTACGCAGGCTGAAGAGCACACTCTGGTTGTTTACAACAATTCTCCTTGCATTGCCAGGCTTTTCTTCCATGAAGCCTAATTTTGTAGCCAAATGTAAGAAACAAGCCACAACATAAATAAACTGAACATGTGTTGGCTCAGCACCCCTCAGATGTCATCTCCAGCTCAAACACCATCACGAGAGCAGGAGACATAACAAACTTCAGGTTGGATTCAAAAGCTTCATTACCTACTGGCATTCAGTGTTAAAGGATTTATTGTGTTATTTGAGAAAATCTGGAATTGAAAAGATTTCTCTAATTTCAGTGTTGCTGGGTAGGCTCTGGTGGTTGGCCAGATTTCACTCTGGCTCTGCTGAGCTCACTGTGGTCACAGCTGCTGCTGCCACTGAGATGACTAAGACTGCTGATTTTAGGGTTGGTTGCAATAGCTAAAAACATTGATTTGATGGTCAAATCTGTTGACTAAGAGTGGATGGAAGTGTTTTGTGCTATTGTACTTTCATGTACCCTACAAATCTAGCTCATCGGATGTACAGCTGGAGCTTGCTGACCTTTTTTTGTTGAGCTTTACTGGGAGATTATTAAGCAGTGCATTATCTCATGGTGGCAGGGGTCCACCAGAGAAACAAGGGAAGAATTAAGTAATGGGGAGTGCCCTTGTTACTGCATACTCACCTTCAGTGAAAACTCAGTAGGTAGAAACAGAACAGCTCCAAGGCCTCTCCTCTGCCATGTAATCCATCACACACCTCAGGCACTGCCACTGGCCCAGCGGTCTCCTCATCAGACATCACCTCTGCAAGAAAAACAAGATCTAAGAACCATCATCTGAAGGATAAAAGGGGGGGAAAAAGTGCAACTGCAGCACTTCTACAAGGTTTCCCAGTTCCACAAAAGAGGACAAAGCAGGTGTAGAAGAGAAGAATCTGCCAGGGCTACCAGCACAGGTATCAGTAAAGCAGTTGGTTGTGGTGATAGAACTCCCGTATATCCCACAGGTGATCTCCAGGGCCTGAACAGGGCATATCATGTAGATATGAAGTTCTTAAGCTGCTGTTTTCTACCTGTTCCATGACTACAGCTCTAGAGGATGAAGATTTTAATGTGACTTGCAAGTTTCTCACTAGGATGGACACCGCTGTCTCTAAGGTAAGAGTTGCCCCTCAGATGGACGCACAGGCTTCTTTCAGAGCAGTTGCTGAATGCTTGGATATCATTGCAGTTGGAATGGCCTCCCATCTGAATCTGAAACATTCAGGCTGGCCTTAAAAATGGCGAAGTAATTCAGATGGTGTTTTGATAAACTGTGATCAGGAAAGTGGTCACAGAAAAGAAGATCCCTTTCTATTTAGCTGTAGTTTAAGAGTCTTCTGATGAGTTGGTGTAATACTGTGTCCAGAACCTGTCTAAGAACTGGTACTTGTGTATCTTAGGTAGCTGCAATAAAGAGCTCAGCTGCACTTTGACACTTAACATTAGAGACAACTAGGGTGCTGCCATTGGCATTTCCCAAATAGAATATGTACATAAGTTATTTGGAACACAGGCAAGATAAATTCAAAGCTTTGTCTGCCCACGTGTTAGATATAGCTGGCTTTGACCTAAAGATGTTTTCTTTGGTTTAAATAGTCAGACTCTTTGGTGTATGTTTATTCCTAATAGCCCAATTACCTCGTGAGGTAACTAATACATACTGTGACTTACTGTCCGCATACATTTTCCACTTCCATGCAAAGCTAAAGAAAATGCTTTGCTTTGAGAGAGAGGATGAAACTTGCCAAGAAGGAACTGCAGTAAATTGCTCGAGGAAGCAACAGGCTTGCCAGCCTGATGATTTCAAATGGGAAAGAGAAATAGATTCCTCCTCCTCCTCTTTCTTCTTTACTACTAAGACTAAAAAAGACAAATTTCTAGCCACAGTGAGACACGGATTTTAAAAGTCTGTCCCTGAATCAGTTTCCAATGTTTCCAGTTGTAAGAGCTGCCTAACTAGCAGTGACACAGCAAAAGAATTTTACTTCTCCAGGTACTTAACACTTGGGGTGGTAGAAGAATACAGCAGAACTGAGACTAATTTGCTGTGAATGCTGGTGCACTAGACCATGAGGTTGTGTGTCAGTAGAAAGCTGCATGTGACGCGCAGATTATAGGCTATTTTTTATTGTCAAACTCAATCCTTCATTTAAATGAATATGTTGTCAGAACCCTAATTATTTCTGTTAGAAACGCTGCAGCTTGTTAAGAAAGGGGCATTAAAGTCCTTCTCTGTAAATTCTTGATCAGTGCATTACAATTCCGAGCCATTTATGAAATATTCCGTCATTTAATTTACAGCTTGTTTCTCTCTGTGTGGGCTGTGATTACAGAATCATCAATCGTAATGCTGTATTAGCCCCGTGATGAACCAAAGGCTATATATATATATTTAGCTTTCCCCAAAATAATGCCATTAGTTTCTTCCTCATTATCTCCTTTTCCTACTAATTGCTGTCAGACAAACTGGAAAACCTTTACTCAATCATCTCGCTATTCCTCAACAGAGAATTTCAGGCAGACTCTGTAACAATCCTTCTGCCTTCATCTACTGCTATCAAGTTGTATGGACAGGTTTTTAAATTCGGCATAATTAGTGAAATGTTTTGTGCCTCTTCCCTGATAGTAGCTCTGTATGGAATTAAATCGGTAGAACAGTTTCAGCAGGCCCAGCCCTTTGGTGCATGTCTAGAATCTCAGAATCATAGAATGGCTTGGGTTGGAAGGGACCTCAAGGACCATCAAGCTCCAGCCCCCCTGCCACGGGCAGGGCCACCAACCTCCATATCTAATACCAGACCAGGCTGCCCAACTGTTCTTCAGGAACAAAAGACATAGACCACCACACTGTACCACTGCTACCCATTAGAAAGCCTTTCATGTCTGAGTGTTTTGCAATGAATAGCTTAAAGTAGGTTTGAGTTTACCAGTCATTGTTTTTTTATATGCAAGCCATATAGAACCACTGAGCTCTAACTATAGACCAGCACTTTAAGTATCTTCATTCCAGAAAAGAAATGCATTTTAGAACAAGAAGGGCTTTGAAACCCAAATGTTCCAGTGGCCAGGAGCCTCCAGGGAGCATCAGAGACTAGAGAGATAAACAAAAGCCACTGAAGTGGCAGCAAGCACTGTTGTTCCTACCCATGACTGTGATTGGAAAATTAGAAATTACGATGATGGATGCCCTAATGTTTATAGATTTCACTGAATGTACTTTGTGATTACATCATCACAAATAAATTCCCATCTACTTCAGTTATCTCCTCCAGTTATCTCTCTGAGTAGCTCAGAAAATGTTGAGCTACATGTCAGGGGTAAGCAGAAACTTATTGTTTTATGGTGCAGTGGAACTTATTGTTTTATGGTGCAGCGGAACTGAGAGAAACCTTTATGAAAAACACTACTGAAAAAAAATGATTTGAAGAGAAATGATCCAACCTGAAAAAGCAATTTTGCCACTAATATGTCAGTCAGACTGAACAGCTCGGTGAGGTCTGTAAGTGTTGCCTGCTAAAAGCTGAAGAGGTTAATAGAAAATTGGCTTTGAAAAAAAAAATAAAACAAAATGGTGTGGCTGATCTGATACCTCCTAAGCACTGAAACCAAATGGGAGATATGGCTACAATGGGAAATGTGACTGGGATCTCCCTCCTCTAAAACCACTTGGCTCTTCCTGTTCAATCAAAGAACAACTTCTGTCAGTCACTCCTTGAGAAAGTAAGCTTAATTTGCTTCTACACAGAAGAGGGAGGTAACATGCAGATATTTGCAATGTATTCGCCTAAAAGAAAATCAAAGAGGTAAAGGAAAGCTGCATTCATGGATTAAACACATGAACAAATGTGTTTATGTATCTCAAAGCAGCAACATAGGAAGAAAGAGTTTTGAATTAAAACATTTTTGAAAGGGATGGAGAATCAAGCAGCAATGGAAAGCAGAACTAGCAAGGTATTATCCATTCAAAGGCAAGAACATGCATGAAAATGACTACTAAATCCATTGTCACAAATGTCTTTGAGATCAGTGAAGCGAAGACATTTAGTGAGTTGGCATTGCTCAAAACCTACTAATCTCCATGAACAGACTGAGATTCAAAGCAGACCAGAGAGCAACCCTTTGTTAATCATAATAAAGAATTTGCTGTATTCAAATGAAGTTACAGCAAAGTGGATGCGTGCCAGTGCAGCACCAGTGTTCCAAGAGAAAGGCAAGCTAGGAAATTATAGACCCTTCATCTCAATGTCTGCAATTTGCAAAATAAAGAATACAACAGAGGAGTAAGTTTGCAAAATGAATGTGCAAACGCAGCATCATTCTCTGTAATCTAGTTGCAGAAAACTAGTAGGGTTAGGTGGTGTTGGTTAACTAATCTTTTTTAAACAATCGTGCAACACTTTTGTTATTCAAGTTAAAATATTCAAATAACAATTCACGTGGCACCTAATGCTCTGTGGTAGTAGAAGGGGTTAATTGCCTTCCAAAAGCAAAGTCTCCTTTTCTGCAAGATGAGCTTTCTGCTGCTGTAAAAAAGAGGTAACCTAGATCCCAAACATTAAAGGCTGGGTTGGCAGCCAAGCAAATTTCCGAGCAGAAAGAGCAATGTGACCACAGAAATAGAAGTACAGATCCAAATGTTTTATCACAAGCTGTATCAGACATCTTCAGGACACTTATCTATGTCAGGAGTAACCTGCAGCCTCTCACAGACATGATGCCCGTTTGATCAGCTACTTCTCCTCTGTCCCACTAAACTCTGTCAAAGAGTTGTGTTCAAGGAAAAAATAGAGGAGAAAATAAACATCAGAAACAAAAGTTTTGGTTTCATCAGCTCTGCTTTCCCTCAGTGCCTTAGGGCTACTCTCATTCCAACTGCTTGACCCCCCAGCTCCTGCTCCTCGTTTGCTGTCCTTCCTCTGTGACTATAGACAGACATCTCTGCTGTTTTGTGTCGCTCCATCTCTGTGTTGTGTTTTATTCTTCTTTTCCTGCTTTAAGACTTTTTATCTAAGTAACGCGTTCCAAATGACTAACTCAGCCAAAGCAGTAGATGCTTCATTAAGTTGTAGCTCAAGAAAGACTCATTATCTCTCCATCTACATCAGACTTGTTTTCACTTTCTGACCTACCAGAGGCGGGCGGCCTGCAGGGCTGCTCGGTACAGCTTTTCCTACAGCCCGGCCTCCCTCCGTGCCTCCAACAGCACAGTCTGCAGCAGCAGCTCATTCAAATTCTAAAGAAAATAATAATAAAATATGTTTATACACAAATAAGTTTGTTCTGTAAACACTGAAAAAGAACCCTTTGTATCTATAACACTTTCCGTAGCCGCAAGGTTTCCTTCTTGCCCACACAAATCACTCATTACAGTGCAACACACCGCTACCGGAGGAAGCCAACAAAGCAGGATCCTTCTGGTAGTTCTAAACAGAACGTTGCACATGAAAAAAATAATAAAAAAAACCTACAAAAATGCTTCAGAATTCAATGTTTTCATTGTATGAGACTGACTCTCCCATGACAAAGCCAAAGTCTCCAGCAGCCACAGGAATCAGCTGGACGCAGTGTTGGGCTGCAGCGCTGTGGGAGATGAACTTGTCACAGCCATGGCAGTGCTGTACGCTTAGGAAGCGTATCCCCCAACCCCACAGCGTGTTCCACCTCATGAGCTGTACATTACAGCTGTGTCACGTCTGTACAACACCTCACTACGGGACTATGAATCACACAGAATCACAAATGACCCGGGTTGGAAGGGACCTCAAGGATCATGTAGTTCCAACCCCCCTGCCTGGCAGGGCCACCAAACATACACCTTTACTAGATCAGGTTGCCCAGGGCCCCGTCCAACCTGGCCTTGAACACCTCCAAGGACGGGGCATCCACAACCTCCCTGGGCAGCCTGTTCCAGGGCCTCACTACTCTGAATCACCCCAGTCTACATGAGACCGTCAGCTGAGGTTCCCAGTTTTAGCTTGAAAACCACAAGATGTGTGAGCTCAGTTTTGGTCACTGTTTGTATTTGCCGATAGCTGAACTGTTTGCTTATATCAAGTTTCCAAACTTTTTTTTTTTTTTCTTTTCCCTCGCAGAGAGGGGTTACAAAGGTTCCATTTGGGTGGTTTACTGAAGGAAGCTGAAAGTCTTACACAACCCCTGGCTTCATTAACCGAGGCTTTCAGATATTTATTTATAACCGATTATAAAACCGCCTCCCGCCAACACGGAGCGGGGCTCAGCAGCGCTCGGCCCGCACCGCCGCCATCGCGTAGGAAATGCGCAGATAAACCGCGGGGGCCTGCACCGATGGGAGGGGGGTAGGGCGGGCACAGCCGGCTCCGAGGGAGCCCGGAGCTCGGCTTCGAGTCGGGCACAGCCGCTCTGGGTGCCCGGCCGCTGCCTCAGCCCGCGGCACGGATCTGCCCCGCAGCCGCCGCCGCCTGCCCTCAGCGCGTCCCCCACAGAGCGCGGCGGGCGAGAATGGCGGAGAGCGCCGACAGGGCCGCACAAGTTGACGGGCCGCGCTCTGCCGGCTGGAGGAGGAATCTGAGGCAAAAACCGAACAGGATCGCGGGCGGGAGCATGGATCGACGGCTGCCGGAGCTCGCCGGACCGGCAGGCGGCTGGGGGCAGCGGTACGGGCGGCAGGAAGGGGGCGAGCGTGTGGAGGGCTGCGTCTCACAGCGGGAAGGTGCGGGCTGATTGCCGCGCCTTGCAGCCTCCTGAGGGGAGGGAGGGAGGTGAGATTTGAATTGTTCAATATACGTATTGAATTGTGGAATTTACCTAAAGAGCTTTTTGGGGTTAATGTCAGTGTGGTCTGCGAGCCAAAAATCTGGAGTGCTGCTGTCAAAGCAGAGTGTTTATCTTCGGAATTAAACAATGATGTAAATAAAGCTATGCTATCTCAAGATAGCAAGAAACGCGATCAAAATGAAAGTGTGTCTGTTGCGTAATTTATAGGGTGGAGTGTTTTTATTGGTGACAATGAGCGGCAGCTATATAATAATATACTTTCTTTGGTTCCACCAGACTCACTGTGGAGTTTCCATGTAAAAAGTGAGTCTGTAAGTACCACTTTATGCTGTTCTGTAATATTTGAGGTTGGATATCAGGAAAAACTTCTTTACAGAAGGGGTTGTTTAGCACTGGTTTAATGAAGCCATGCCTTTCTCTCATCAGTATTCAGTCTCTCACAGTCCAAGGATAGAACATCCAGAATTCCTTTCCATCCTGGTAAGATTATTCAGAACTCATAAATGTTTCAGAGCAGTAACTGAGGAGAGCGATGCTTAATAGCTGATGAATTTTGCCGCTTCATTCCAATGCATGGCTGGCACTGGAACCTCCTTCAAGCAAAAAGCATAGCCCTGTCTGCGGGGTGGAATTGTACTACACAACATCCAGACACAAAAGTGCCCTCATGCTCCCCACTCAGTTGATGATTGGGGCAGAGGGATGTCACAGAAGCGATGATTTTGCTCATTGAAAAGAGGGTCGGAAGGTTACCACCTCTCCTTTCGAGCAGCATCTGGTAGAAAATTTTCTGCCTAATATTGTCAATCATTCCCTTGTTCTTGAAGGTGCCTGACTGTCCTCCCAGCTGGAGTGAGAACTTCAATGATCACTATAAAGCAAAACAAATGCAAAGTTTAGAAAGGGGGTGTGGAGAAGGCAGGTTCCCGAATAAAGAAGTTGGCAGGGTCTCAAATGCCTGGGATTATGAGAGAAGTGGAACACACGTGATTAATGCACGTGCTGGTCTGAATACTAAGGCTCAAACAAATAGATTAGTTGCACGCTAAAAAGTGAGAAATAAGTGACTATTGAACAGGTTGTGTTTTGAAAAATGTGATTAAGTGAGCAGAAAATTGAGGGCTTCTTAGCACCAATTGGTGCTAGGCTTTTTTAAAGGCAAGGGAGCAAAGCATAGCATTGGTCTGGGGAGCATGTGGGAGCGGAGGGAATCTTGCCTCTAGCAATTAGTAAAAGCTGGCATTCATGGACAAAACTATATAGAGACCAAAGAAAATAAACCAAGAAACGCATTATTTCTGTATGGTTTGGGGTGGTGGTTGGGGGAGGGGAAGGTATCCTCCCTTCTGGAGAGAGGATATCTATTGATGGAATTTTTTTTCATGGCTTTATGTGGAGAGATACCACTTCTTTTGCAGATCACAGAATCAATCACAGAATCACAGAATGACCCGGGTTGGAAGGGACCTCAAGGATCATGTAGTTCCAACCCCCCTGCCTGGCAGGGCCACCAAACATACACATGGGCCACCAAACATACACATACAGATGTGAACCGACTGCTAACATTTGGGGCATGGAAGCATCTGAAACATTTCTGCTGTGTTGGAAAGCTGTATATACACAAAGGGAGTGTCAATGTGCACATTAACTTTTAATAAGCTTGGAAATCATTGACATGTAAACAGTTACTGCTACAGACAGATCCTGGAGTTCTGTCGGAGGCATAATATGCTGCAGTCCAGTCAGCAGGTAACTGTTTAGCTGAGTGTTGCCATATTATCCTGTGTATCACAAGGATTTTACTAGGTGGCAGGATGTGGCGATGGGCCAGAAGTGTTCAGCAGTTCACCCTGAAAGTGCTAAGACTGAGTTTGAGGGGGAAAAAAGTGTAATGGGCAATAGAGGATTATGGTTTGTTGTTTGCTTATTGTTGATTATTTTTTGCCTCTTCCCTGTATGTGAATGTAGCAGGGTAAAGATAGTGCAGAATCCCATATCTAGGGCTCCCTAAATGCCCTTTGAAAACTTGCTTCAGAAGTTAACTCCTGTGGGAAGTGCTGAAAGGGCAATACAGGTTCAGCTTCAGTTCTGTCTCAGCTGACTGATCAAAAGTCCGCATTCTCTAAGCCCCTTCTTGGGATTGCCCTGCCCAACTGCCCAGTGAACTCTGGACTTCATTTTCCCTCCTGATCCCTAAAGTATTTTGCCTCCTCTTCCTCCACAGGGGTTTGGTGACCCTCATCTCCTTTACCCTGCCCAATGGGCTCATCTGCACTGCTGTGCCTTGAGAGAGCTGTGGGACCGTTGCCTGCTGGAGTCCTGGGAGGAAGAGGTGGTGTGCTGGACGATGGAGCACAAGGAGAAACACCACCTCAGGCAGGCAGGCAGGCAGGCCTGGTCTTTCCTGTATGTCCCTAAGGCCTTTCTTTTCTTCCTTCTGCCCCTATGCTCCCAAACAGCACCTGGTTAGTAACTGCAGGAGTAACTGTTGCAGAACAAACAACTGAAAGGCTGATTGTTGGTTACCAGTCCTTGCCTTTGTGCTCATCCAAGGCAAGAGGCATCAGGTCAGCTGTGCCTTTTTCCATTTTCCTCGTTATCTTCAATGCAGAAATAAAGCTCTGAAGTGCTGGCCTTGTGTTATTCTCTACAAGTCTGTCCTTCCATCGTTACCCTCATAAAACCACGATGGACCCACTCAGCAGGTGCCAAGAATCACAGAATCACAGAATTGGAGGGGTTGGAAGGGACCTCTAGAGATCATCAAGTCCAACCCCCCTGCCAAAGCAGGTTCCCTACAACACATCGCACAGGGAGGCGTCCAGGCGGGTCTTGAATATCTCCAGGGAAGGAGACTCCACCACCTCCCTGGGCAGCCTGTTCCAGTGAAGCTGAGCAGTGACATGGAAGCAGGAAAAGATGAACACGTCTGCCATGAGGTGCATCCTCAGCAAGTTTGCTGATGACACCAAGCTGAGTGGTGTGGTTGATACGGTGGAGGGAACGGATGCCATTCAGAGGGACCTCAACAGGCTGGAAAGCTGGGCTCGGGTGAACCTAATGAGGTTCAACACAGCAAAGTGCAAGGTTTTGCACTTGGGCCGGAAGAACCCCAGGCACCTGTACAGCCTGGGAGGAGTTGTCCTTGAGAGCAGCTCCACAGAGAAAGACCTGGGGGTCCTGATGGACGAAAGACTCAACATGAGCCAGCAGTGCGCTCTGGCAGCCCCGAAAGCAAATGGGATCCTGGGCTCCATCAGGAGAGGGGTGGTCAGCAGGGATAGGGAGGTGATTGTCCCTCTCTACTCTGCTCTTGTGAGGCCCCATCTGGAGTACTGTGTCCAGGTGTGGAGCCCTCAGTACAAAAAAGATATGGAGATTTTGGAAAGGGTCCAGAGGAGGGCCACGAAGATGATCAGGGGGCTGGAGCACCTCCCCTGTGAGGACAGGCTGAGGGAGTTGGGTTTGTTCAGCCTGGAGAAGAGAAGGTTGAGGGGTGACCTCATTGCAGCCTTTCAATACCTGAAGGGAACTTACTCCCAGGAGGGGAGTAAACTCTTGGAAAGGGCTGATAATAGCAGGACATGGGGAAATGGTTTTAAGCTAAAAGAGGGAAGATTTAGGTTGGATGTTAGGGGGAAGTTCTTCACTAGGAGAGTGGTTAGGCCCTGGAACAGGCTGCTCAGGGAGGTTGTGGATGCCCCGTCCTTGGAGGTGTTCAAGACCAGGTTGGACGGGGCCCTGGGCAACCTGATCTAGTAAATGTGTATGTTTGGTGGCCCTGCCAGGCAGGGGGGTTGGAACTACATGATCCTTGAGGTCCCTTCCAACCCGTGTCATTCTGTGATTCTGTGACAGCTGCAGTAACACGTGAAGCTTTGGGAGGACACATTGCCACTGGGGCTGGTGGCAGCACATCAAAGCCCTGTGCTGCTCTGCAGAGAGGTGGGCTGAGCCAGCGTGGGGCAGCCAATAAAGCTGGAAAGGCACTTTGTGATGTGTGAGGAAATGCTGTGGGAAAACCAGGTAGGGTAGGGTTTGCCAGTGATTCTGTTACAGATCTTGTCCAGAAATAACCTGGGAAAGGGGCTGTTTTGTGCAGCCAGGTGGAGAAAATTGAAACAACTTCCTTAGTTAGACAGGAAAAGTATTTTCATTATTTCTGTAAGAATGGTAACTGTGTTATCTATAATTTCCTGACTGGAAAGCACTGTGTGTTGTATTCCAAAATGAACCCAAATCATTATGTTCATTTGCCACAGTCAAAAGTGGACTTGGAGGCTGGGCTCCATGCTGGTACTTTGTGCGTGTGGCACATGAATGTTTCAGTACAGCACAATGCATGTGGGGACGGCTACTAAACACAGAGAAGGGAATTACTGTAATTTGTTTGTAAATGGAAGAGAACATGTGTATGTAAGTATATATACGTCAGAAAGAGCAAGTAATAAAGACAACTTAGTCGAGGAGAAGAAGGTTAGGAAGAGGACGAGACCATTCTAATTATAAATTAATAGCAGGATACGTCAGTAGGTGGTAGGGAAGGTGATAGGAAATGTCAATAGTTGCTGCGATATCACGAAACTCCTTTTGAAATATTATTTTAAAGTCTCTTTCGTGTCCCGAGGTTCAGTTCCTGCGTTTCAGACAAGCTCGGGTTGAGGCTCGCTCCTGTCACTGCAGCCCAGGCCCGAGCCGCCCCAGCCCCGTCCCACGCACCGAGGGCCGCCGCTCCCCCCGGCTGCGGGCGGTGCCGGTGCCGTGCCGGGCCGCAGCAGGTGGGCGGCGGGAGGCCGCGGAGCTCCGCAAGGCGACCGGCCCGCGGCTCCGTGCGGCGCGGCCCCGCGGACGGCGGGAATCCAGTCCGGGTTTTGGCGCCGGGGACCGGCGGAGCGAGGAAGGGCCGGCGGGAGCGGACCCCGCACCGCGCCCGACAGCCGGGGCCGGGCCGGGCAGGGCAGGGCGGCGGGCGGGAGCAGGTGGGCGAGCTGCGGGGCGGCCGCTCCGGCTCCGGGCCCGCCTCGCCGCGCCCCGGGCCCCCATGGCCGCCGCGCACCCGGCGCACACACCCACCGCCGCCCCCCGGTGAGCGCCGCCGCCGCCCCTTGGGCTGTGCGCTGCCGCTGCGCGCCCGCGGCGGGGCCGCCGCCCGCAGCCTGCGCTGAGCGGGCCGGGCCGGGCGGGGCACGATGCAGGCGCGGCGCCTGGCCAAGCGCTCCAGCATGGGCAGCCGGCGGCTCAGCGCGGGGCCGGCGGCAGCGCAGGCGGACGGGGCCCGGCCCCCCAAGCCCGAGAGCGCCTGGAGGCCGCCCCGGCGGGAGGGCTCGGCCACCGCGGTGGAGGAGGAGGACGAGGACGAGGACGTGGTGGTGGAGGTGGAGGAGGAAGAGGAGGAGGAGGAAGGCGGCTTGGGGAGCCCCCCCCCGGCGCTGAGCGCCCACGGCAAGGGCCCCCTCCGGGTGAGCCTCAAGGTGCGTCCGGGCGGGCGGGGAGCGGCGGAACGGGCCGGGCCGGAGTGCGGCGCTCCCCGCTGCCGGCGGGCCGGGGCGCGGGCGGCGGGAGGCGGCGGCGGGCGCGAGGCGGGCAGGGCCCGTGGGCCGGGGCGGGATGCGGCGGGAGCGGCCCCTCCATCCACGGCCGGCGCTCAACAAGTTCCGCACAAAGCGGCGGCGGTGCGAGGGATCACGGAGCGGGGCCGGAAGGGCGGCGGGGCTGCGGGCGTCCTCCGGAGGGAGCGCGGAGAGAGCGCGGCTGCGGAGGGGGCCGAGGCCGGCGGGTGCGGTGCCGCTCCCGGCAAGGCAATGCCGCCGCGTGTGCGGGCCGCCCGGCGTGCGGAGCGGCTGGGACTAAGTGGGGGGATAAGTAAAAGTTGGGGCGGGCCGGAGGGCAGCGCAGGCCCCGTGCACAGCCGGTCCCGGTGTGCGCCATCGGGATGTATGGGGAGCGCCCTGCCGAACGTCCGCACGCTGGGAGCTTGCGGGCTTGGGCTCAGGTATTTTGTTAGGAGTGCTTTTCTGCAGGCGGTTTTCTCTTGGTGTAACGCAGGTAGGACAGGTAGGTCCGTGTGCCGGTCTGCATAGGTTTCATGTGGTGCAGGAGGATCAGAAATAATTGTGTTTGAGAGTTAAAGGTGTATCCATCTGGATTTTTTGTTGTTTTTTTACATTCTCTATAGTGAGTCTTACTTAGCAGGAGGGGAGGAGCAGTGGTGTGGCTGTGTCGTGTTACCCCGTGGTCTCCCCTGCACCCCCAGGAGAAGCACACACAAGGAGAGAAACAGTGGCTGCCCCAGGTCCCGGCAGTTTTGATCCATCTGGGCGCAGTGTCTGCCCGGGTTCCATGAGCCAGTGCCACCCAGTGATGAGTGTGAGCCCGGCCCCTGTGCTCCTCAGTGCTGCAGAGCCCTCAGCACTTCACTTGGTGGCCAGCGTTACCTTACACACACGGTGTGCTACTGCTTTCCAGGGCTCTCGGCTGCCATGGCACTGAGTGCTGGAGGGGGCTTGGGGAGGGCAGCTTGTAGGACAAGGCATGAGGTTCTCCAGCAGGGCACAGCGGATGAGACCAGCAGCTGGGTGACACAGCTGTAACCTGCGTACAGCACAGGCTGGCTGCATGCATCGTTCTCTTTGCCAGTCCACAGCACAGGGTTAGTGTCTGTCTGTCAGTATACATTAAGGCAGCTGATATTTGTCTCTCTTACTGCAGTCTGTATGTTCATACAAGAGCGTTATGTGTGGCTCAGTAAGTAGGTGTGCACCTTCTTAGGGCTTTGGAAGAGTATTTCTAGCTCTCCTGACCCACTCCATTCCTTCATTCAGCACTTACATTTTTAAATACCATAAACTAAGAAAAACACAGTAACAGATGAAGAAATTAAGTTGTCTTTATTTCCATGCGTTTCCTTAGGGTTTGATAGGGTAGGAGTGCATAAAGCTCAGGGTCTTTCAAGTAAGTTCGGAGTGACAGATTAAAAGTGAGAGAAGCCGACCTGAAGTGAATGCAGGGAAGTGTGAGAGGGTAACGGCCTGGCATGGTGCACCCTCAGTTAGAGTTGGGTCCATGCAAATTGAGAGCTGGCAGAGGGTGAGCGGTGTCTGCTTCCTGAGCTGGCCTTCAGAGTTGGTTGCACACGTATATGACTGACATATGCTGCCCTTGGTGAAATAGCATTTTAAGTCTAGGTGTTTTCAGTGCTCTTCACGGAGTTCCTTCCATGGAGCTGGTGATGAATGTGTTGCAGAGTCTGCTTTGGAATTTATAGTTGTTAAAGGAGCTGGGGAGTTTGGCCCACTGGCTGAGGTAAGCTGTACCACTATGCCAGTGGCAGTCACTTCCTGACCATCACTAACGTGTGGAGAGGGATACGAAGAAGTACCTTCTAAAGTCTGATCTTGGATTTCTGCAGTTCTGGAAGGAGACAATAAATGTGAGAGAGGGAATAAGGGGGAGGAGAGATTGCTGCCTTGTGTCAATGTAGCCACATGGTTACTCAAGAGGAAGAGGCTGGGCCCTGGAAAGGGCTCCTTTTTTCTTCTCTTTCCCTGCTGCTCCAGCCTGGTGCTGGGATTGGTGTGGGCCGGCCAGTGGCAGCTAGTGGGAGGACAGCCCAGGAAACCTGAGCCTGTAGGGCTGTGTCTGAATTGCCAGCATTGCTGATACTGCCTAAACTGATTCATTCACGTGGGTCAGAAAACAAGTGACACCAAGGTGCTGACTGGACCAGCTCATCTTGTACATGAACCTCCATGGAACCCACAGTTTGTGCCTTGTCTGCATCTAGATCTCCAACCTTTTGAGATTAGAAGAGAAAGAAAAGTCTTCCAACTCTGGAAGAAGTTATTTGCCCCTTATTTACATGCTTTGTTTTGTTTCACTGAATTCCCTCACACCTTCTTTTCTCTGCCATCCTTCTAAAGCCAGGTGTGAATTCATTGTCATCCTTGAAATCAAACGTCCACGTTTACTCTTTACATGGATTATAGGCTCACCTCAGGCAGAACAAACCTACTTGTTGCTTGATTAGTCAAGTGCTATTTAATTTGGCTTTTCTGTGTGCGTGCCAATATATCTGAACTGGCAATTTGCAAAAAGCAATTTGTCATTAAATAGCGACTTCACTTTGTGGTGGAGAGGTCTCAAAAACACTTTAGGAACTTACGTGCTAACCGAAGAATGAACAGCTTTCTCTCAGCCCAGTATTGGCATTAACTGTTACTTCTGTACTAATTTCTGTGTAATACTGAACTGGGAGCAGGTTCCTGCGATGTTGGGCTGCACAGGGCAAGCACAGTGCTGCTCTGCTTGCTGCCACAGGGTTAAAGAGAGAAGAAATGAGTACTGATAGGCTGTGGAGGACAAACAAATTAAGACAATATAGATTTATTAACACCAGCAGCTCCACTGTATTTTTCTAAGTAAGTAAGTGTAGACCCTGACTGAAAACCTGGCTGGTGACAGTGTGGAAATTACCCGGGTAGACTTGGCTTTTTCCTCTTTATTACAAATAGAAAAGCTTGTGTGTAGTATGGATTAGTGGAGGCAGGGATCTGAGTGGTGCAACTGTAGGACGGTATCCTTTTTCCTCAATCTCTTGTAATGAAGAATGAATGGGAGCAATTTGCTGGGAATTTTTGATGCGGTTTATTTTTTTGTTGTTTGCTGGACACTGACCAAGGGTAACCACTTTGCCCTTAAAAGGAATTGTGTGAGCAAACTGTAGCTATGTGTGACGAATGAGGTGTGCTGGAGCCACTGGCAGCTCTAACCCATGCGTGTGGGACCGTTCTCAGCCCCCAGTGAGGCTGGTTGGAGTGGTCGCGAGTTGCTGTCAGGGACACAGCGTGTACTGCTGGTAGACGTGTGCTGTGTGCTCTTTGTATCTGCAAACTCAGTATTGAAAAAGTGCTTTTTGTGATGTGGTCCTCAATATGTGTAATGCATCCCGTGAGAAATATGGCGGCATAGACTTATGCCCTACCAGAGGGACGTGGATAGTCTGGATGGATGGGCCAGGGTAAACTGTATGAGTTTCAATAGGGCCAAGTGTTGGGTCCTACATTTTGGTCACAGCAACCCCAGGCAACCCTACAGGCTTGAGGAGGAGTGGCTGGAAGGCTGCCTGATGGAAAGGGACCTTGGTGTGCTGATGGATAGTCGGCTGAATATGAGCCAGCAGTGTGCCCAGGTGGCCAAGAAGGCCAATGGCATCCTGGCTTGTATCAGGAATAGTGGACTATATATAGCAGGACTAGGGAAGTCATCTGCCCCTGTATTCGGTGTTGGTGAGGCCTCACCTCAAGTACTGTGTTCAGTTTTGGGCATCTCAGTGCAGAAAGGATATTGAGGTGCTGGAGCAGACCCAAAGAAGGGCAACAAGGCTTGTGAAGGGCTTGGAGAATGTGCCCTATGAGGAGAGACTGAAGGAACTGGTGCTGTTTAGTCTGGGGAAAGGAGGCTGAGGGGAGACCTTATTGATTCCTTCCAGTATCTGGAATAGGCTCCCCAGGGAGGTGGTTGAGTCACCATCAATGTGTTTAAAAACCATTTAGATGTGGTGCTCAGGGACACAGTTTAGTGGCGGGTTGTTAGGGTGGTATGGTTAGGTTGTGGTTGTACTCAGTGATCTTGATGGTCTTTTCCAACCTGAGCAGTTCTGTGGTTCTACCAGTTTCTGCATTGCTCAGCCCTCTGTAAGTACTGTTGTGGGTTGAGCAAGGATGGTGTTAGTTTTTTTCCTCAGTAAGAAAGTGCCCATTGGCTTTCTCTTCATTAACCTTGAGTATTCATAATACTTTCAAGTGATTTATTGAATGACTTAACTAAAAATAGCAAGCAGCTTGACTATTGCTTGAGGTCAGCCAAAAGGATACTGAGAACTAAAAGAGAAACTGTTATTAGTGTTCGTATTTATTTTTAAAGACTGAACAGGAAATACAAAGTGAATAAAGTGTGTGAATAAAAAGAGTGCGTGTTGTCTTCTGTGGTGCTCAGCTTAGAGTTCGTGGTCTGATGGTGACATCTAATTGCAGTGCATTGCAGAGCGTGTAAGCGTTGAGCGATGGCAGCCCAGCGCTGATGAACAATCTGCAATTTGATCACTTTCACCTTTCAGGCAACTTGCCAGACTTTCCAGCCTGAAGTGATGGCTGTGGTGACGTTTGCCTCATTGTATGAGAAAGTACATGTGTGGGTGGTGTTTGTTGTTTGACAACAAAACTAACGAAGACAGGAAACCGAATAACTTCTGTTGCTCGAACTTGGGATAAAAATACACATCTTTTCATTGCTGCTTTTGTCAAAGAGAAGAGCCAAACTTCCCTAAAATCCTGACCCTGCTGAAGCTGATGGGAAAATCCCTCTAGTTTAAACAGACTCGGAATTAGAGCCCAGTGACATAACCACAGGTGTGCATCCATTAGTCTCTTATAAACCTGTCGCCATCAGTCCTACTGATCCCTAAGTGTGGCTTCAATCTACCAGAGGCACTTACCATCACAGGACACAGAATCAGAGCAGGTAAAACGCCTCAGTGATTGGATACCGAAGTGTGAAATTACACAGCTCATCGTTTTACCATCTCGAATGTATTTTTTAACGGAGTGGATAAAAGCTGACTTGAACTTTAGATAGGCAATGCAATTATGACAAGCAGTCATGAGATGGGCTGGTTACTTTGGAAATTTTCTGCTTCAGCAGATCAAGCCTCCATCATACTGACAGAGAGAACGTTGTATGGAAACCTTTGGTGAGCTGGGCTTTTTGAATGTGGTGAGCTAAACATTTGAGCCTGCTTGATCCTGTATACATACATGCCTTTGGAATGGCCAGAACAGTCTTTGAATTGAAAGTGTTTTTGAAGGTGTATTTTATAACAAGTCTCTTCTGTATGTAACTGTGTCTAATGTAAATGCTGCCTAAGGAAAATATCAGAACCAGCTTCTTTACAGCCCACTGTGGCGCAGCTGTTGCTCTGACTATCCAGGTGAGCAGTGGTGCCTCACTAGCTCATGGCTCGCTGCTGCATGGGGCTCATCTGGTACAGAGCTGGATGGGAAAAGCAGGATAGTTAATAATGGTGAAACTGAGGCTGCCAGGGATTTGCTTCTAGATGTGCGGCCAGCGATGTAGACAGCTGTCCTTCTTTCCTCAGGGCATGAGAGAAGAGGCTTCTTCTGCCCGTGTTCTTCCCACTGCTTCCTTTGGGATGGGGCTCTGGGTTTTACCTGCAGTTGCTATGTCAAGCTAACCTGTTTCATCAGTATAAAAAAGGGTAAAGCATCCCTATCCCTTCTGTCCTTCATTCTTCCAGCTTCCAGTGATGCACTGGTCTCCATTGGCTTGTGTTAAAACTTGCTGCATGCTGCAGTGGGCTGCCTGAACTTGCCTAAACAGCTGGCAACCAGTACAGCATCCTGATAGTGCGAGCAAAGAGGTGATAACATCCCAGCTGGGGCATGAAGGAGGAAAAAGAAAGGGAGAGAAGGGAGCAAGCCTCCCTCCTTTTGGGAACAGCATCTCTTTGGCTGGATGAGCTCTGCACAGAACTTTGGGATTCATTCTTCATGTTCTTAGTGAGTGCTCTTCTCCTGTGAGGCAGGTTCAGTCCATCCTGATTGCCAGAGGCTTTGTGCCTAGAGATACTGAGGAAGCAAAGGTCACGTTTGGCCTCTGCACATTTCTGCTTGTGTTATTCCTTTGCCTGCAGGGGTACTGAAATGAAACTCTGATACCACTTTGCTGTGCAGTCAGACCCAAAAATAAGCTGCTCTGCTGGCACCCCTCCTACTCTGAACAGGAAAACTGTTAATGTTTTTGTCCGGAGCCAAACATAGCTTTGGGAGAACATCTGAACTGGTGGCAACACTCCTTATGCGCTCATCTCCTCTGGAGGGTCGTGCTCACTACGTCCTGACTTGAAACAATTTAGAGAAGACAAGGATGTATGTATAATACTGATCATGTAATACTGTGTAAATGTGTCCTCCAGGCTCCAAGCTCCAGGGATCAGCTCTGACCCTTGAAGCTTTTATCCTCAGTGCCTGATATTGTTCAGAAATTGGATACATCTGTGAACATCATTCAAAAAAAAAAAAAAAAGAAACAAACCAACCAAAAAGAAATAGGCAAAGGTCCTTATTTTCCACTGCGATGCTTAGGCAAATGGATTGAATTTCTGTAGCCTTTGAAGGGATTTGTAATCTCAAGTCTTTTATTTTTGCTGGCTGCTTCCAAACTTGGGCAGTCGCTTCTGGCCTTAGAAACCTCACACCTCTCTGTATCTGATTTGAGAGAGATCTTGAAAGTAAAGCTGATCTTTTTTTCACCAGGGGCACTGCTGTACATCTTGCTCCACACAGAGAGCTTTCAGATGCAGACAGATCAGATGAGTTTTCTTACTGAGCAGCCAGTGAGGCAGCATTTCCAACATCTTACTGCTGTATGTGGGAAGTTCTCCGCTGCCTCTCAGGTGCTTGGATTTTGGGAGTTTTACTTGCTTAACCCTGAATGAGATTATAGGATAAGTGATGGTGTTTCTCCATCCTGCTTGCAACCACTGCCTTTCTTGCTGATATTAAACCAGGAGAAAATGGAAAGAAACAGAGCTTATTGTATGTCTTCAGCAGTGCTCTTCAAGTTGTTAAAATCAAGGAGACAAAACATCAACATGGATTACTACTGTGTATTGTATTAAGCATAGAATTTGTTGGCTGCAGAGCAGGTGGATATTACTGCCCATAACAGAGTCCAGGCTGTATTAAAGTACTTAAACCTAGAGCTGTGGTGTGCAGCTTCTTAATGTAGACAGTGAGGGTTGGCAAAGACAGCAGATACTTTTTCATTAGCTTCTGTTACCTTCTTTACATCTCCTACAACAGAAAGAAATGGTTGTTTCAGGGAAGGTAGGTGTTCATAGGAAGACTGTAAAAAATACCTTGATGTGAGATTTCAAAGCTACAGCCACTGCAGCAGGAACACCTGATGTGATGGCACTCAGTAATTGCAGCTTGTGATTACAGTTAGCAGTGTTACAGAAATAAGAGCAAAAATTGCCTGTTGTTTGATTAATTTAACTGCTGCATTGTGTTATCACACTTGTTTTTAACTCTGTTTTTTCATACTTTCCTAGAGCTGGGCAGACAGACCTGGGTGTGCCCAGCTCTTCTCCTTTCCTTCTCGGTCGCCCTCCTCTATCTTCTTCCAGAAGCTCATAGTGTCTCACAGGGACCTCCAACTCGCAGGGCCAGGCACGTATGCCACGCAGAGAAATGTGATAATTGTCTTAGTTAATTTTAAACTCTCCATTTGGGAAACCAATAATTGGAAAAGTAATTATGGCTTCCCATTTTGGGCCAACCTGCTCCTTCTTAATTCGTGTCTGGTGGAAACCTGAGCGGTCGGATGGTGGGCGTGTTTTTGTCTAAGCCCATGCACAAGTGAAAATTTCTGGCATTCATCTGGATGTGTGCTGATAGAAGAACATCTCAGATTGTGTTCTACACTTCTTGCAGATAAATGAGATGTAGCTCTGTAACGTGTGTGTCTGCAGGTACAGTGAAGTGATGGAAAGTGACTCCAGTTTTTGCTGCCTTGCGCCATAATGTGCATCTGTACAGCAGACATTTGGATTTGTGTTTTAATGTTCAGAAAACAAGTGCTCTGTACATCTTATATTCAGACAAATGATGCAGATACGGACTTTGTCCTAGCTAGGTTGAAAACAAATAGTACGGTCACACTGATAAATTGGAGAGAACAGGTATACAGTGACCTTAAGATGCTACATCTTAGGTGGTGTTAGAGAGCAGTGGTTTACAAATGCTTGGAGTGATTAGATTAACATGGTTTATGTATAATGAGCAACCGCTGGTGAAGCAAGTAATTAAATGCAAAGTATGCTCCAGAATGTAATGATACATTGAAATTCAGGGCAGATTATTTCCAAGCATCATTACAAGACTGTCTTATCTCTTTGTGTTCCTGTATGAATAGAGGTTTCTGGCTAAATGGAAATTCAGTCTGTGCAACGTGCTCTTTCCTTTTGGTGAGAACGCAGTCTTAGAATGGTAAAAACGAGATCCTTCTTACATAAAAGAATGCTGCTAAAATAACTCAAACAGCAAATAGTGTATGCAGTAGTAAGAATAAACCAAAACCTTTGTCCTCACTGGGATTCAATTTAAATATTTTTTACTTCTATGATGTTATCTCGGTAATAAGTTCAGTGTTTCTCATCGCTGCTATTCTGTTTGCTGTCAGCTCTGCTCCTGATTTCTTTCTTGTTCACAGAAATGGATAAGTTTATTGTTGCCCTTAGAACACAGCCTGCTTCTCAGGCTGTGCCTGAAAATAGTCTTGCAGGCATTGATCTCTTATTTTGGATGAATGTGTATCATGTCAAATGTATTCATTTCGTTGTTAATAATAGGTATGCATTAACACCTTCCATGAATAACACTAGGCTGAAACGTATTGATTCGTCCTTTCTCTCCTCTGTTGAGCTGCGTATTTGTTCAGTGGTGAGTCAAAAATGGTAGAGCCTTGTTTTAAAAAAATCCCATTACTTTTGTTTTCTCAGCAGATGGCAGCTTTAGTGGCTGTCCATAACACATAGCATGCTTGAGTCTGTTTCACAATGAGGTGGCCACAAAGTTGGAATGGAAAGATAGCTTGTGAAATGCAACCGAGCTGTGTGGCATGTTGGTGGGCACTAAACCAGCTTGTGGCTGTCCTTGCTTTTCCTAGGAATCAGGAGAGGGCTTTCTAGTAGAATTACACCAACTGATTTCAGAGGCAATGAGGTAACATGCCAAAATCCCCATCTTGAACTGTGCCTCCTTTAGAAGCTATATGGTGTTACTACTGAATGTAAACCAAGGATCTCAACATGAAGTTGAAGTCATTTGTGTGTTGACAATGCAAATTTATCCTGGATGGGAGCAGTAAGGAAGGAGGTGTCCCTGCCTCTAGCAGGCTGTTGGAACCAGATGGTCTTAAAGGTCCCTTCCAACCCAAACCATTCTATGATTCTGTGATCTTAATGCCTTTTAAATGTTGGTGACCTATTTGAAAATAGCTGTCTTCAGTTTTTAATCAGCAATACAGCAGAAGCAGAGGAAGGTGCTAAAAAGCCCACTGAGATTGTACTCAAGATGTGAATTCATAACCTGTCAAATTTAAGTCTTTCGGTTTGATTCTAAGTATATCTCTTCTTATTTTGGTGCTTGCCCATCCCTTGGCTAGGTGGTTCAATACTTGAGCTGTTTGATCAACACGTTTATTGCTACTCAGGGCAAAATCTAAGATCAAATTTAACTGAAATTGGAGGAGACTGAAGTTTGACTGCAGTGTGATGGTTGTATCAGGGATATGCCCATGAGCAATATAGAAATGGACTGCAGATATGTTAAGGTATAAGCTATTCAAAAAATGCAGTCTGTACATCCTCCATAGCGAATAGAGAAAAAATTATGTGAAACTCCTCTAAAACAGCATTGATGGGGAGCGTGCTTGAATTTGGTCAGGACTTCCATTGCAGTGCATCAGCCTGATCAGGGCACATGAAATCATGGACTGGCAACTGGGTGGTGACAAGGTACCAAGCACGGCTTTCCATAGGCAGGCCAAGGTGACTTTAGAAAAGAAAAAATGTAATGTGCTGATGGAAACACTAAAAATATTAACAGTGTGGTAATCATTTAACTGTGAGATTAAACTACTTGAGTTAAAGAATAATTTAGAAGACATTTAAGCTTAAAATAAGAACTTCAATCCAAATATATGTCATGGTCTTGGCAACTTTAAAGCAGAAAGTAAAACTTTTTCTGGTTTTGGTTAAGGAAAGTTTCTGGCTAGAAACCAAAGCAAAAAGTTCCTTTCAGTTTTCATAGGAAGATTACCAAACTCTCTGGCTGAAGCATCACCTGCCTCTGGTTTGCTGGAGCATGGCTATAGAGTACAGCACCCATAGGGCCCAAGTAGGTGCGAGTACCAGATCTGAGCTACAGGGAGGAGGACAGGGAACATTTAACTGTCATTTCCAAGTGTATCAAAAGTCTCACATGCCCGACAGTGGTAGGAGGGAAGTTGTCAAAGGGAGGTGATGGTAACTGCAGATAGAAACAAGGATATATTAAAATTTGCAGATCTTTTATAACGTGTATTTCTGTAACTGAGCTTCCAAGCAATGTCAGTTGCCTGAGGGCAGGTTGCAAAGCACTTGGCTCAAAGCAAGCTGAAGGTTACTGATGGCTTGAAGGGAAAAATATGCAAAGAATTGCATAGAAAAGCAATTACTTTACCATAAAGTGGCTTGAATGAGTGATAATTAATTACTTACTGAAAAAACTATGCAGGTTTTTATCAGCAGTTGATACTGGAGTCAGTAAGGTGGCGAGTATTGAGGTATGTTGGCAAGAAAAAAACAAACCATTAGCTAGCAATATAATCGTGTAGTTTAACTACTTCCCAGCTAAAGGGAGAGAAATGCAAAGTATCAGCAGTGCTACCTGTGAGACTATCTGCTCATACTAGACATTCCACTGAGTTTTTGCTGCAGTGTTTGTGGCTTTACAGAACTGCCAAAAGCCTTGAAATGGTTAAAAGGCTGTGGTGGATTCATGGGGGGAAAAACGTTTCTGATAAGATAAAGCAGCTAACTTATCTGGGAAAATACGCTAGAAATTGGTAATGCTATCTCACAGCTGTGAATGATCGTGAAGCAGAGCTTGAAAAGCAAGAATCCCCAATGGTTTATCAGTGGGTTTAGCAAAAAGGGAGAAAACTGATCAGTCATATTACTGTGGCATGTGATGCTCTCACATCAACTTTTGCTCATGTGTATGGCTGGATTTCCATAGGAAGGTCACATCCTCTTCCACAAAGGGCAGATGTTTCAAGTGGAATTGGTTCCTGTAGGCGTGGATGAATTCAAGAAAAGAAAGCTGTCTGCAAAGATGGAGAGTTACCAGACAGTAGTCACTGAATTCAAGTCCTGGCTTTCTGTCATCATCACCTGTTTTTAAAGGAGAAAAGATACTTTATCTGAAATCATAAAAGGCAAAGTTGTAGTAGAAAGTGGCAATATGCTGGTTGTTGTTTTTTTTATTTCAATTATCTGTTGAAAATAGAAAGAACAAGCATTAGATGTGGTCTTCTGCCATTTCAGGCTATTTAACCAGTGGACCTAATCTATCCATTTGTTAGTGGACCTTCTGCAACTTTCTGAACAGCTGGATCTGTGGTTTTTGTCATTTTTCACTTTCCCTCTCCTGGATAGATCTGGCTGTTAATTACGATGTATTGAAATATGAAAACCCAACCATTATTGGAATGCCCTCAGACCCTCAGAAAAGACCTTTCTGTAAAACTAAGAAGTTTTCCAAAAATACTCATTAGATCATAATTGGTTTATATTGTTTATATGTCTCTTAATTCTGTGATCACATGCTGATTGTTTTGTCTTCCAGGCAAATTTTCTTGGTAATGTGTCATCTGTTTGTGTGTGCAGAAGTGTAAAATGACTAATTCTTTGTACTATTTACATTCATAAAGTCACAATTTTAGCTTCTAACTTGAAGCAACTGCCAAAAAAACCTTCCATGGAAACATGAGAATGAGAGACATTAAATCATTGGTCCCAAATACGACATACACATTGTGTAACAAAACAAAATTACCTTGGCAAGACTCTTCCCTTTGAATTGTAAATAGGTGAGTCTGTTCTTACACCTGCCATGCTTTGAAAGCTGTAAATAGATGTGTGGGGAGAGGATGTATATACATTTGTATACATAGGTATTAATTACATGCACATTCATTTTTTGAACAATGAAAAGAAGGAGGAGTAAGTTGACAGAGTTTACGTAGGAAAGGATTCCCGCTTATCTGTCCCGTTGATATTTGATGGTAATCCATCCTGGATCTCTCCACTGTAATATTACTGTATCCACTGTAATATGTAGTAATATTAACAGGTATCTAAAAATCCACTTTGCAAGTCTTGAAGACTTCTGGACGCCACACATGTGCTTTGGAAGCACATTTATTCCAGCCAGGTTGTTCAGTCTTCTGGGGGCCATTTGGCTTCAATGGAGGGGATTGCCACCCAGCTCCAGTCCTGAACTTCTGGCATGTTAGCGGTTGAAGCTTCTGATGTTAAAAGCACATAAATAATGGCTGTCACAAGCTTCTTAATTTCTTGATTGCCTTTTAGAAAGCCGTCTATGTAAATTCTGGCTTTTTAATGGGATTTTAGGTTGAGAACAGTTGTAATTTCTTTTGAATAGTTACACAGCACAAATGTGTGTGCATTAAATATAAGTTGTATGCATTGTGGCTAACAGTGTTTCAGTTCCAGCACCTTTTCTATTTAGCATTAAGAGCTAGTGGATTGCTTTGCCAATTGGCCAAGAATTGCTTATTTTCCTGCGCTATCTTTGACACTACGGAGAAATGAATAGCAGTTGTAGAGTTTAGGAAGAGCGAAGAAATAGTATTTTCTGGTTCAGAGAGCTAATTAGGAGAAAATGTCCATGGAGGTTGGGTCTTTAACACCACCACCACTTTTTAGAAGACTAAGAGGAAAATTTAATGATTACTTTTAATTTTGCAGGCAACCAGCATCAAGCGTGAAATGACCTTCCCCGCATTTCAACAGGAGGATATAAGAACTGACATCAGTCAAAAACTGCCAGACCATCAGTTTCTCCTGTTCACCACGAAGGAGGAAGATCTAAAAACAGCAGAGACCAAAAAAACCAGCAGAGTTCATGAGTATGAAAAGGAAAACACTCGTTCTGTTTGTCTTCTGGAACAGAAGCGCAAGGTTGTTTCTTCAAATATTGATGTGCCTCCAGCAAGGTGAGGAAAGTTAGTTTTGGTTTGGTTTTGTTGTTGATTGTTGGGGTTTTTTATGCTTTTCCTGTGTGTTTGGTTTTTTTTTTCTTCCTGGTGGGATATTGAAGGCAGCTTTGCCAAGTGTACTGTGAGCAGTTAAAACTGGTATTCATATTTAAGCAGCCCAAAGTTGTTCTCAGCTCCTCTACCTGAGAGATCTGCTAGGAAGTAGAAAACGGTAGTAGAAGGAGCTGAGGCGATCAGAAGTGTAGGACTTGCAATGGTCTTGCGATTATCATGTGCTGCAACTGAGATGCACCCAGAAGAGGATGTATCTTAACACGGGGAGACTGTTGACCCAGCTTCAGCTTTGCCTGATAAATAATCTTCTGAATGACACATTGGATCATCCCTAAAGCCACCTATTACACAGAAATGTGCAGTGACTTGTTCTGGATATCGAGGTTGTAGTATCATATTTTCTGCTATCTGCTTACATGAGGGAGAGCTGAGTCATGACATGGTGCGTGAAATGGATTAATAGAAAAAAGGAGGTGAGGAAAAGACAGTGCAGGGAAATCAAAACTGTATGAAATGGGAATTTAGGGATGTTGTTGTTGCTTTCTTAATTCTTATTCCTTGGATTTCTTGTGAATGCACATAAATTTTGGTGACTGCAGCACTGCACTTCTCATTATAGAATACTTACAGGGAAATATTTTGAGAAAAAAAAATATTCTTTTGTGTAAGGAGGTGAATATGAAATTCAGTTTCATATGGCTATACACACCATCTTGAGAACAAACTAAGCTAGTGTTTTGAAGTGCTATGAAAATGCAGTTTGCTGTCTGTTCTGTTTTAAAACCTTGATGGAGATGAGGAGATGATCAGTTTCACTTCAGATGCTAAATTAAATAGGAAGGTTGAACTTTACTAAACCCTGAACAATGTTGAGGTGGTTTAGAGACAAGTTCATCCTACTGCAAAATCTTCATTAGCAGGAGCATATGAGTATCTTCATAAGAGCTCTGGAGAAGCGTCTACAAGAGGGTTGGTAACATGGAAAGGTATCCTTCACTTTGACCACTAAATGAAACAAAGTCCATCCCATCTCGTGTTGTTCTTAACGATACCAGTGAATGTGAATGAAAATCTTTGTGAGGCTCTGTATTCAAATATTCAACAGCTCAAAAAATATTGGCGTGATGAATGCTGCTTCTCAGACACCTGGCCTCAGTAGTACTGCAGTTCTTTGATTATTGCTCACAGACTATAAACGTAAAAGCATGTGAAGATATTTTATCGTGGTCTCTGGCATTTCAGGTGCTTCATACTAAGGTGTGCTGAAATTACTGTAGATGGAAATGTATAGGGGAGACGGTTGGGTTGCCATGTATGGAAAATGACAATCTAGTGAACGATGTGGACAATATAATTCTGTTCTTTGAGGAGAGATAGATCCATAGTATGTAACAGCCCAGCAGTAACGTAGTTTTCTGGAGGTTGGAAGGTGTGGGTTCTGGCTATTCTGTTGTGTTTGGAGCAGTGCCCTGGGGTCATCCAGGGAGGTGTCCTGACCATCACATTCCTGGCATACTGAAGGTGCTGCATAGGGCAGATCTTTAAAGTCATAGCGTCAGGCTAAATGTACCAGTATTTCATTACATACTGGAGAATGTTAATACTGAAATGCAAATCAGCTTTTAAAGCTGATTGTTCACATTTTCTGTTTCATCTTTCATTATACCTGCGGACCTCTCTGTCTCTCTCTGCTCCTCCATCAGAAGTTTCTGCTGGGTTAAAGTAGAAGATCAGGGCAATTTTTTGTTGTTGTTTTTTTATTTTTAAGCTATTTTTAAAAATTTTGGAATACAAAACTGAGATACGAACTTAAAAGCATGAAGTCTTTCCTTTGTCAGATCTCTTCCTTCTTTCATTGTGCACTAATACTGTGCAAGGTGTATAGCATTCTAGCTTCTCCAACTCAGATGAGCACAGTGAAACCGTTAGCTCAGTAAATGAGCTGTCTAATATGAAGCAAGGAATTCAGATTTCATTATCACTTTTCAAAGTGTAAATTTTTCATCAGTTTTAGTGCTTAGAGTACTGGTTTTGGAGAAAACGGTCTGACAACTCCACTACAAACTGCAGTTATCTCTGAGAATTGAGATTTTATCTACAGAACAGAGGAAAATACATTTTGGTTGACCTGCAGTTCAACTACAAGCGATCAAACACAGAAAAGATCCCTGGGATCTGAGTAGTGAAAGGTCATTTTCTAATAAGAGCGGTGCCACACAGGGGATAATAGCATTGCATTGTAGGCAGAAGGAAGCCCAGCTCTGCTGGTGTTCTGAGCAGCTACATCTGCAGAGGTCAGCTGCAATCAAAGATGATGTCCCCAGCAGGCAGTGGTGTAGAAGTTAGCAGAGCCTTTTCACTCATTTGTATTTTCATCAGTTTTGCACCAGAATCCACACTTACTCTCAAAGCAAGTCAGCAAGAAAGAGGAGAAGCAGCCTGGACCGGTGGCAGCACAGATGGGAGAGCAACAGTTAGGGCCTGGATAGCAATTGCAGTTCAGGTCTGGTAGAGGCTGCTTGTATTGTGGGGACTGGATGGTGAGCAGCAGACCACAAGGGGTAAAGTTTCCTTCTTTCACGTGAAACATAAGGGTAAACATGCGGAACTGATGGTGGGGTTGAAACTCCATTTAAACAGATGTGATTTGACCAGCTGCATCTGGAAGCCCTTTGTAACTTCTCTGCATTTCTGACCTTACGTCAAAAAGATGTTACGTCTTTTCTGGTGTGAGGGAAGGGAGCAAATTTAAACATCCAGAAGGGTTAGAGAGTCAAGGAAGGAAATGAACAGGCATCACTCCTGCCCTTCTAGGGGGTGGCAGTGTTTTAATAATTTTGTAAATTTACTAAATGATCTCAAAATATTGTGTAATATCTATTATCCACTTGCTATACCGCTATATTCCCTCCAGTACTGTATTTCCTCTGAACAAATAGAAGAAACCCAAATTTTCCAACTGCTGAACTTTCTCTACATTGTTTGTGTTGCTAAAGAGAAAGACAGAGCGAAAGCTCAGTAGCTTAAGTACTTCCAATAGTGAGAAAATAGCTGTTGTGCAATAAAAACCTCCAGTTCTTTGGCCTTGCTGGTTCACTATTAAGTAGTGCCACCTACAGTGACAGTCATATGCGTTGGATCTTCCTGTCTTGTGTTTCTTTGGTTTTTTAAGGAGTTGCCCTGTTATTTCACAATAAATTTTTCTTCACGTACCCGTACATTATCCACTAATTAGTTCTTAATTTATTGGAAAAATATGTGAAGGAATTGAAATAAAGTAGATGAAGTGTCTCAAGGAATTCTTTCTCTCATTGCTGTTTTATGCACTTCTAATATAGGCATAGAAACCTACGACAGAATAAATGGTAGCCATGTTTTCTGGCCACCATTGTAAGGAGACAGCTTAGGCAGTGTCGCATTTATTTCCCAGAGTGATTTTCTTGCCAGGTATCTCCAGGAACGTAGCTCTGGGCAACCTTCTGATCGGGCAGTTTGCTGCTGATCCCTGCGGCCCACTGGGTACGGCTGGTTGTGCAGCATGCATTTCAATGGGAACATTTGCATGTTTTCCTAGCCAAACCTCTCCAGGATCCTGACTCGGAGATCAAAAGCAGTATCTGCTTAACTCTGATATCCTCATGATGAGGACTTCATGATGTACTTCCAAGAGGAGGAACCCAGCGATCACGTTGTGCTGTTTTGTTTGCCCAGAGGTGTTTATTCAGATGCATTCTTCTCACTCTGTTTTAGAAAAGCCCAGCTTCACTGAGGAAGAGCTCCTTTTCTATTTGCTACGTAATGTTGGCAGAACAGATCGATCAGGCAGCTTCAGAGGGAGTCAACTATTTGTTGGCTGCTGGTGCTTTCAAGGCAAATGGATGAAAACAGAAGGCCAAGAAAGCAGGCTGTGCTGCAGATTTATTGCAAGCTTCTGCAAACTTCCTTCCAGCTCCAAATCACTTCATTGAGACACGTTTCATCTTTTTTCCAACTACCCTTTGGACTGAATGTTCTCATCTCTTTAAGTTCTATTTTCTGTGCATTCATCATAGTTGGAAACTTTGAAACCCATTGTTTTTCATGTAATGAAAATTACACCCAGAGTAATTCCCATATTTCAGAGCTTCTGTAATAATGTTGGTAGCTGGCAATACCATGTGTTTAAAATCAGCTTCTTCAAATATCCGCAGCAGCTAATTATTGAAGTATTAAATTGTTGCTTTGTTTTGCTAGGCTTCTTTAGTTAAATTTGTGTGCAGCTTGATTGGATTTCACCCAAGCAGTCATTAGAGCTTGATTATGCTTAATATTGATGGTGAACTGCTTGTCATGGTCTGCTGCAAAAAAGACGTGTCTTCTAGGATCCCATTGTTAGGGGGAAAAGAGGTTTAGACAAAAAGCAGTCGTGTTCTTCATGTGCTTCTCTATGCTGCTTTCCAGTACTAGATTTTCTTTACCTTACTGAAGGACTGTATGTGTATATTAAACTCCAGGGGCCTTTGAAAATGCACATGTAAGCAGTGTAGCAGAAGTTGAATTGAAAAATGTAGATTAAATTGCAAGTAAAAACTCTGCAGGTGCTTACTGCAGTTACAACAGAGCCAAACTGTAATTCCCAAAGTCACCTTACTCGTCGAACTGAGATCTTCCACATCCCTTGCCTTGGTGTTTGTTGCCATGATAGATGAACCAGCTGCTTGAGATGCTGAAACAGAGAAGGGGAAAATGCCCGTAGATGTACTGGTGTCTGCATTTGAGCTGTGGAAATCTGACCTTTCACTTGATGAGGTGTGTCAGGTCTCAGTGATGCTGAGGAGCAGAGGATGTGATCAGTGGGACTGTCCCATTCAAAGGGTGGTTGAACCTGGGGGTGGCTGAGCTTGCTACCAATACTGTTGACACAGGCATAAAAATTCCTAAGTCCTCACTGCCATTTGTCAGGAAGGATAGTTTGCTGAAAAAATTATTTGCATGTAGTATCCATCACTGAAGAAGAGTTTACTCTGTGTGCATAACGTATCTCTGCTTTCTCTTCCATTGGATATTTTTGTCAGTCCTGCTTCATTCTGTTGTATTGCATGCAAATCCATCCAAGAGCTTCAAGATCTCCTGTACATGGCTTTATGCCTACAATAATGGTTTCAGCTGGTAATGAAACTGGTTATGTGGCTCAGGAAGTTGACCTTCGTGACCAGTCTTAGATATATACTAGCTAGACTTTCTAGCAAGATTTTGGCAAGTTACTATTCTTGCTACAGTGTATTAGATGAGATGATACTACTCAGAGATTTGTTTTTTTCAGTGATGCCTAAATCATAGGCATATGATCATCATCATAAATCATATTAATCTGAAGGAAAGCTACTTCTCAGGAATACGTTCCTTTCTGCTTGGTGGGGTTTCTTGTAGCAACAAGTCATCGCATAGACTTCTTTGTTGTGCCTCTGTCTCTAAAATGTAACCCATGCACCTTTTCTTCTGAAGAATACAACAGTATTTTCATTAGGAGAGGAATTCAGCTATTTGGGGTTATGGCCAGTGGTAGTGTCCCTTTTCTTTTATTCTAGTAAAAACTAAACATGGACTGAATTGTTGGTGCAATGAATGATGGTCATATTAAGCTTTCCCACTGCCTGATACTGGAGTCGGTATTATTTTAGGTAATCGCTATTTTCAAAAGGAGGCTGAAAAGATTTTGCTTATGTCCTAATACGTAAATGCACACACGTGTAATGTATCTGTATGTATATACACGTAAATAAGCTTCCAGTTTCTCCTGAAAATTCTACTTTCAAAGCAATGAGGAAGATTTGTTTCCATCCATAGAAACGTCTTTAAAACCTTATTACCCTGGTAGTCAAGACAAAGGGCTGAATTATTTCATCTGTGTGACCAAAGTTGCCAATGGACAGTGATCTCATTATCAAGCAGATTTCAATGAATTCTTCTAATGTGACACACAGGAAAAATGTGTCCTTAATCTACAGGGAGCTCTGGGCGCTGGTTCTTGAGGAGCTGCATTCAGCAGTCATTGCCGCTCTATCTGCTCGCTACCACTGTGAATGGACATCTTGTTCTCAGCTCTTCAGTTCCCTTAAAAAATGGAGTGTAATTTCAAAGCACTCCTAAACAGCAGGCAATATTCAGTAAGGGTAATGTCTTTGTGGTTTGTGTTAGCTGTGGAGCAAAAAAAAAAGTCCTGTTGAAATGCCATCTGTGCTGAGAAAAAGTCAATGGATATGTGGTTTTTAACTTGTGTAGCTGTGAGACGTGCAAGAATGGGTTCCCGTGTATGTGGTTGTGTAGAAGCATATTTGTAGCTACCATTTTATTTAAACGCTATAGAGCTACAATATTCTGGCTTACACGGTGATATTCAGTACTGTATCACTCAGGTCGGGAAGGACACGGAGCTTGCCCTTCTGAGACAAGTTCTAACACTGATAATTTTTTCTCAAATATTTGTAGAAATTTCTGTTTAACTCCTCTAGCATCATCTCCATGATAACATTAATTTCACACATGAAAAGAATTAGGTAAAAAGTGAGACTTTTCTATATTTATAATAATGTGCTTTCGTTATGTTCAAGGGCTTTTTGGTACTTCGTTTATATTCCTGTGAAGATGACTCTATTATAAGGCTTATTGAACCCCACTGATTTTATTCCGTACATAAAGTGTATCATTGGTTTGCATAGATGAAAAGCCATTTTTAAGGTGATTTTTATTAACTTCTGTAACAAATATTTTTCTGATCTCTTTTATATAGAGATTTTATATCCATATGGTACCTGTTTTGCCTGTTACTAGTAGAGTTTTTATAACAGGAGTGTGAAAGGATGGAGCACTTAGCCTAAATACTGATATTTCAACATGATTAGGATATGTATGTATGTATATACGTGTGCCCCAGTGGGGACAGGCTGAGAGAGTTGGGGCTCTTAAGTCTGGAGAAGAGAGAAGGCTCCTGGGGACCTTATAGAGTTTCCATCACCTGAAGGAGGCCTATAGGAAAGCTGGGGAGGGACTTTTTATAAGGGCACATAGCAACAGGTTGAGGGGAAATGGTTTTAAAGTGGAGGAGGATGGATTTAGACTAGATATTAGAAAGAAATTCTTTACTGTGAAGGTGGTGAGACACTGGTTGCTCAGGGAGGTTGTGGATGCTTCCTCCATGGCAACATTCAAGGCCAGGCTGGATGGGGTTTTAAGCAACCTGGTCTAGAGGGAGGTGTCCCTGCCTTTAACAGGGGGTTGGAACTGGATGATCTTAAAGGTCCCTTCCAACCCAAACCATTCTGTGATTCTGTGATCTTATTTGAAACAGAACCACATCTTTCTGTGGTTTCAGCAGTCTGCTGAATATGAACTGAATACATCCAACTCATCCCTTTTTCTCCTTGATAGTTTTGGAAGAATATGAGAGCGGAAGTGTCGTTAGGTACGCAAGGTCTTCATGAAGTAGCTGTCATTTTGTTGCTAGTGTTTCCAAGTCGTGTACTTGGCCTTGTGGTTGACAGCACACTGCACAGAACATACATTGCAGGCATTCTGCACCACAGTGTTGGTTCCATATGGAAAGCACAGTGAATGCATGTGTCTTGCAAGCTCGCAAGTCAGTGTATTTTTAGCACATACTAAATGACCATTCTACAGTTTTCTTGCGACAGTAAAAACTAGTCGCTGTTCCTCACGTGCACCAGACAAGCTCATTAGGCAGGAAGTTCTGTGATTTTATATATGCCTTTATTTTAAGTTCTGTTGTGGAAACTCTTGCTGTTGATGCGATGCCAAGTCTGCAGCATCCACCGGGACACTTCAGACCAGTACTATCTTTGGTAAACCAGGAGGAAGCTCTGGGTGGAACATGAACTTATGTTTCATCTGATCCCGTAGGAAACTGCATCCTGTAGTGCTTTGCTGCTCCACCATGCAGTGAAAGCGGGTGAAATGAGTTGAGACATCTTGCTCGAAACATTCCCAAGCAAATGTATGTTTACACTTTCCATAGAAGTGACGTTTAGAAAAATAACTCATTTTGGGATAAAACATTCACTGTTGGTGGCTGTGTGTGAAATTGTTTGTTTGGTAACCACATCTTCAAAACAGCTCCCTAGGGAGCTGAAGTAAAGAGTATAGAATAACGTTGCCAGAAAACAGTAGCAGAGTGTTTCTCTTTTTATTTATGCATCATCATATGCTGGATGCCTGGCAGTTGCAATTGTATCAAGGAGCATGGCAGACCTTCGGTTGTAGCTGGGCTCCTGACCTTTTTTATCCACCAGCAGCAGAGGTAGCGTCATTGTGGTTAGCTGAGCTGTTTCCAGTGCGATTTTATCTGGAACATTCAGAAAGAGCCATTTCCTTGAGCACTGGTAAACATCCAGCTGCTGCTGGTGGCCTGCTTGTAGTTCAGACCTGTCTCCTACCACACACCTCACCTTCAGGGCCTTACTTAACTTGTAGACAAAGGAGGATCTGATACTATCTCTTGCCAGTCCCTGGTGCAAATATATGCAGCATTTTTTTTTTTTCATTTTATTATGTGTTGTTTTGAGTAAGAAGACTGGAGAGAAAATCGATGTTGTATATTCAATACTGGTCTTAGAAAAATAAACCGATTATGTACTATGCTTTTATCATTAACATTAGAGCAGTACAGAAACAAGCTTTCAATTATGTTTCAAATTAAGACATAATGTGTGGCATTAATAAGCATGGTTTGTATTGGTCCTACAGATAGAAGATTTGAATTACATTATGCAGCAAATGTTGTTAGTAATCTCGGTTGGTTTTTTTTTTTCCCTTTTCCTTATTTCCATTTTTGTTCAGCAACCTGTTGTGCAGACACCCAAACTGTTCTCAGTATTAATTAAGTAAGATAGCCTGTCACTATTACAGGATCTGGAGGGGCTGAGCTGCACAGACAAGCCAGGGAAGGATGCACCTGCTTTGAAACATGTCTGAAGAGGCAGCAGTTGTCCTGTGTGGCAGAACTGCTCTGCACTGCTGGGGCTTCTTGCTGTGTGAGAGGCAGATGTGGTCATTTCTGGTCTCATTGTGTCTGTGACATTACCCTGCAGTAGAAGAGGCCACTCAGGTACAGCTGAGGAGGTGCTGACTGCACTGACTCCACTGATGTGATTTGTTAGCATCCTTTGGTGCCACGTGTGCCTTTTGAACCACTGTTGGCTCTAGTGGTACTGGTACCTTGTGATCCTAGCAGTACGCTTTTTTAATATATTTGATATCAAGTAAACAGGAAATACAGAGAACAAAATCTTTAGTCAGATGTCAAAACTGAAACCAGTTCTTCCTTCAGTCCATCCTTACGTCAGTTGCAAATATTGCACTATGATGTTTCTGCTTCTTAAATTAAAGTTTGCCCAAGCTAAATCTGTCCCTTGATATCTTGCTGACTTACTAAGCGTCTGGCCTAGAACTGCGCTCCTACTTTCGAAACCTCGTGTTGACTCACTGTGCCTTGCAGCTTCCCACGTACCCATCTATCGCTACGTGCTGTGTTCCTCCCACTTGTTCTCCCCTTCCTGCTCCTGTTGTGGGTATGCCTCTGCTCCAACCATCCTGTAAAAAACAAGGGAGGCTCCAAACCTCACTCTCTTTCAAATACTTTACATATTGAACAGATGCGTTTCTAAAACCTTCCTTTCAGCTCCAGCAAGGAATACATTTTTCTTCCTCTCTGCCTTTAACATTGTTCAAAAGATGCAGTTCCAAGTATTCTGAAATTACTCTCTGCTTGCTTTTATGATATGTTACATAAGCAACGGTTAGGATAAATTATACTGTGCTGAACTAAGGAGAATTGCATTGTTAAGAGCTCCTTGTCTTGTGTGATGCACTGGGTATATATGCGTGCATGGAAAATATCCAGACAATCTTTCTTGCCCTAATGCACTGGAAGGGAAGGCAGTGTGAGCTGCTTACTCACCAATGGGGTAGTTAAAACTTGGTGAGTAATGCTTGTGGTGAGGCCCAGAACAAAGTATATGTACTGATGTACTGTATATACTAATATACGGATATACTGTCTTACTTTATAGCCTTGCCTTGTTTACAGAATTGCTGTAGTTTTAATTTAAAAATATTTGAACAGATTTTAACAACCTTAAACTCATACCACGTTCTGTTTAAAAAATATGTTCAATACTTTTCCAAACTCCGTCTTTCGGGAGATGCACGACTGCCTGTTTTCTTTCTGGTGTGTTGCCAGATTTCCAGTATCATCATCTGTGCCAAATAATTGCTCACTTATTATAGAAGAAGCTTAAATATTGTCTTGGAGATATGCTTAGGAGATGCCAGTATGGTAGATATTGGCATGTTCTGATGTATAGCTCTGGAACAACAAAATCAAAGCAGGAAACTCCTCTACAGGTCATGTATGTCTTCCCTGGCCTGCTAACAAGAACCAATAAAACTGAAAATAAATAGCGATGCCAAGAGTACGCCTTCTAAAATGGACATCCCATCTCTTGGGACATGAATTCTGTTTTCTTGTGTGGGGCAAGGTGTGGGTGGAGGTCCCCCCCAGGAGCTGGCTGATGGGGTTCAATGAGGAAGGGCCAGACTCCATTTAGCAGATATTTGTGGTGGCACGGCCTGTGAGAACGTCGCAAGCAGAAACTTGGGATGCCTGTGGCTCTGGTGTTATGTGTTGGGAATTTGAGGATCGTGCCCTTTAAGCATCAACATTTTTTTGTGGCTTTATTTATTTGCTTTCCTTGTCTCTATTCTCCAGTTTCAATATAGAAGGTAAAATAGTCCTCCCTGGTGAAGAAGGTCGCGCAAACTCGATGGCTGGTCACGTTGAGAAACTCCATGTTACGAGAGCATCTGATAAATAGGTGACCCTGATGGTACTGCCAAGTGGGAATAGAAGTAGTAGGTTCTGGAAACTGAATCCAGCATTTGTTTTCTGGGAAAGAGAGCGTAATATTTTCCACATTAGCACATTGTATGGGCTCAGGGTTGGACCTCACCCAATCTGTTGTAGTTCATGTGTGGCTGGGAGCCCAGAAATGCCAGCTCTGTTCACGAAGGATGGCACTAAAGCTAGTTTAGATAGAGAAGGCACACCCGTTGTTCACTTGTAAAAGCCAAAGTCTCATCGGCACTGCCAGCTCCACAGTTTAAACTGAGATGTCTCTTCTTTATCATGTGTTTATGTTGAGCGGTTGTGTTGTGTTGAGTTTAGAGGGAGGCAAGCCTCTTTTAGTTTTCACTCTGCTAATTTGTCTGTAACCAGAGATTGCTATCAGTGCTTAATGCACTTCAGCTGCTTCTCCTGCCTCGGCCTCCTTCCCTGAAACCTCCCAAACACACACAAGGTCTCCATGCAGCACGGTTCTGTCAGAGCCCAGCAGGCCCGCTGGGGGTGCACAGTGCTCTGAACGCTGTTATAGGAGGTAGAAGGGAGATGCGTGGCTTTGCGCTCAAAAGGAAGTGTGGGGCTGTTGGCAGCTGTCCATGCTTTGAAACTTTGGTGGCTGCTCGCTGTTGTTCTGGGGTGGTTTTGACAAACTCCAGATTGCAAAGTAGCAGTGATGAAGCATTTGGTTTTTTTTATAAGTAAATGATATCTGTATGTATGTATATCTATAAGGAGCGTGAATTTGCGATGACTGAGGTTTACATGCATCTCAGAGTTTGTTTCTCTTTCCTTATCCCAAATATACTTTGTTTTCTTTGGGAATAACATTTAGGTTAGGGATGGGAGTGGTGAAGCAGACAGCCCTATTAAATCTCTGTAAAACTGGAACACTATTTTCTCCTATTTCAAGTGTGTTGTCTGGGTGAAACTTCTGGCATCCAGAAGCTGGGCACTTCAAGAATGGCCATTTTGCTGACTATGTACAATAAGAAGCATTTCCTGCATGCTTTCCCTTGTCCATGTGTGTGTGCTATTATGAACACATGCTCCACCACGCTTGTGGGTATTGTGCTGGGTGATTTAAAAGAGAACGTACCTTTTTCTTCATAAATGAACTTCTTTGGGTAGGAAAAGAACAGCTTTTTGGGAAAAAAAAAAGAATTACTCAGGTATTGATACCTTCAAAAGTTCACATGCCCGCTTCAGTGTGTCCAAGACAGCAACTCTCCTTTTAATAAAAAACAGTAATGCTTAATGCAGTGGTTTTATTCAGTGCTGCATAGGTACTAACACGTATTAAAATAAGTGAGAGCAGTCAGCAAACCTGCTTTAAAGATGTGTAGAAAGTGATATAATGGAGGAAGTGGCCACACAGCGTGGCAGGGACTCTGTGAGGGTTAGAAGTAGACAGAGCACTGTGTTTCGCTGCAGTAAAGATGTAAAAGAAAAGAATAAATATCAGTCATTGTTGTAGCTTAGAGGGAGCTCAGTATCTCTGCTGCCAACCCTTACTTTACTTACCCAAGTATAACCTCACTTTCCCAACATACAGAAACAAACAAACGAAGGAGAAATGGTTGACAACCCTGTCCATAGCAAGTGGGTTGAAACTAGATGGTCTTTAAGGACTCTTCCAATCCAAATTGTTTTATGATTCTGTGATGTTCAGGTAAGAAAACATGCTCCTGAGCCTGTTGCTACCCGTGGTGCAGACCATGGGGATGTACCAGGCAAGTCCTACAGCAAGCCCTCAGTGAGCAGAGGTGCTCAGAGCACTCACACCACATCAGGCACTCACCAGCCACGGCCTCATCTTTGTTTAGGGTGACTCTACAACCTAAGCATCCTGTCACAAGGAAATACTTCAAGGACTCAAACCTTGGTTAGGCGACTGCATGCTTCAGCAAAGGAAAATCTTGTATTTAATAATGCAGTGATCTGAAACACTGCATTTGTGACCTTCTGGGCTGTTGTTTATATCTAGTAGCTTGAATTAATTGAAGTTCAGACCAAGGGAGCTCCCCAAAAGCAGTACTGCCTTGTTGTATTGAAATAGGAGGAGCTGTATTTAACCGAAGTCAACCTCTCTTTTACAGCAGTCATTAGGGACAGGAGGAGCTCAGAAGAGCAGAGTTAGCGCTCTCTTCATTATGCTGACGCTGTAGAAGAAGCGTTTTAGAGCAGACTTGGCTCTACATTAAGACCATTTTTTTCTTTTTTCTTTTTAATAATGACAGGAGCTTTGGTGAATTGGTAATTTCCCCTGTTTAACCGGACCAGTGCACGTCTGTACTGACTTCATTTCTCATTTTCTGCTAGCGATATTTTGTAATGCTTCACTAGCAAATAAAATAGGAACTGCATGAGCAGAGAAACGAAGTAGTGGGCGTGGAAGCATAATTTCGTGTTCTTGTGCAACTTCTGAAGTCAGGGGTTAGCCTCAGGGCCCTTCTTTTCCACCCACCAGCACTTAGGATCTCTGCTGGCATTTCCATGTCTGCTCTCTCCCTCCCCTGCTCACTGCTGATTTTATTCTTTGGATGGCTGTTGCCTCCCCATCTTACCACTGGAATTTTCCCTTCCACTGGAGAGCCTTGCTTCTCCTTGAAACCCTTTATTCCTTTCCTCTCCTGCCTTACTGCAGCACTCTCTTCATTTTCCAGTTTTCAGCGCTGCCTGAAGTATTTTAGAAGGTCTGTGACGTTACTTCTGGCCATCTTGGCTCTGTAATTTATTGTGTATTCTCCGCATACTTTCCTTATGCCAAGCTCTTACACTGTTTGCTGTGGCTAACACAGCCTCTTTGTTTCACAGGTTTTCGGATCTTCTTAAAGCTTCTGCCCAGTGTTACATCACAACCTCTGTCTGCTTTTTGGACATGGACCTTCTTTTGCAGCTGGTGCAGAAATGCTGCTTCTTCCCATTACGGTCCCTATCTTGAGAGGCTGTTGGCTCTGATCTTGCATTCTGCAGATAAGAGTTGTAAATTAATACATATCATTAAGAAAAAGCCACACAATCTTGCATGCAATTATAGTGTTTCTATGAGTTTTTCTAAAGCAACCTCTAAAAAGTTGTAAAGAATTTAAGCTTACTGTCTGTGTAAACTGCAGTAATATCATTACTACAATAACTTCTCCTTTACATTCCATGCATAATTAATTATTTTTTTTAAAGACTATTAACAATAAATAATCAAACCGAGCCCATCACTTTGCCTGGGAATCATTTTATGCATTTCTTGAGAATGCAGAAATACAAGTCCTCTATGTGAGTATTGTCATGTTGTAACTCTTCATTTACATATTTTCTGCTCCAAGAGGCTGATTGAACACTAAGCCTGAAATGGTATGCCATTAGTCACTGAGTTGCGTTAAATCTTTTGCTGGGCTGTATGCAGATGGAGAGAAAGGTGGGGTAAAGCTTAGTTTTAACTTGTTTTCCTAAACTACAAATCTAAAATTGCTTTTTTAAGTGGAGGTACTACAGATGCATTTTTTAGCATCTTCTGTGTCAGAGTAAGAGCGCAGGAAGATAACACAGTGTGTTGCTTCATCTGAGCTTTCTCTTTCTGCTTAGCTATTTTCCAGGTTAATCTGAAGCATCCGGTTTTGGGGGAGAGAGGTTCTGGCTTGGTGGCACGATGAGAAGAATGAGGAATGAGGGCCAAGTGTGTGTTCTGTGCTGTGGTAGAGTGAAGCCACAGAACTGGGATCTTGGGGCTGATTGCCAAAGAGTCTGATGTTAAAAAGGGAGATTTCAAAACAGTTCTTTACAGTGCAAAGTCTATTTATGCCATCCAAAATCTGCACTTGGAGCAGAGGAGATGTTTTGGCTTGTTTTCCTCTGCCGCTTGTTTTCTGACATCTCAAGCGTAGCACCGTGCAAATGTTTACATAGTCGGAGACAGGATTCCTCGGAGGGGAAGGAGATTCGGGGGGGAGCTGATGTGTCTGTGCACCCATTGCTTCACTGCCTTTCATTTTCTCTGATACCACCATCTCTGCCCTGAGCTACCAGCCAGTGTTCAGTGCTGTCAGGTGGAGCAGGAGCTGTGTGGAGCGGTGCATCTCTCACCGGAGCACTTGTGATTTCCAGAGGCCTTTTTCAATGGGCTGAGACAGAGTGAGGGAGGGGTGATGTACTGCTTCCGAATTACAATCCTGTTCGGTCTGCTGTCTCCAAACAAAATGCTTCCTTGCTTGCGGCCTGCCTTCCTGCTGCCAGTCCCAGGGGAAGGCCTCTCCTCACGGGATGAGGTGCGCCAGCTTCTGCTTCTCTTGTCTCTAGCCCCAAAGTCTGACTTTTTCCTTCATCTTCTGCAGGAGGCTGGAGCTCTTTGCTACCTCCTTGTACCATCTGCCAGCCTCCTTTCTCCTGCCAGGGTTTCTGTGTGCTCCTCGGAGCCCCTCTGTGTGGCCAGGCCTGGTGCTGCAGGCCTCCTGTGCTGCTCAGCTGGAGTGTGTGATAATTGAGCTCCCGAATGGATCTTCACGTCCATGTCCTTAATGTGCCACTGCTGACAGATTTACTGTTTCTGTGTCTTTTGTCATTTTATATTTTTTCCATTCACCTAGAGAGCTATATAATCTCTTCATGAGAGCCCTGTTTGAACTCACCTGTCTGACATGAGCAGGAGCCCGCTGTATGCTTATACTCTATCAGCAGTCCGTATGAATCCTAGAAAATGAACTATGGCAAACCCATAAGTCTCCAGGGGCTGGTTTCTGTCACTCCTGGCAGTGGACAGAAACCTGTTCCTTTGACTTTGGCCAGGCTACAAGGCAAGCGGTGATACTGCACATTCCAGCTACATTAGTTAGCTTTGGGTATGTTATGTCAGGCTGTTTTAACAAAGGCTTTTAAAATCCCTTTGTGTCACATCCAGTTTGTTTCACAGTAACAGCACCTGGCCTTTGTAAGTAGGCAGAAAAAAAGAATATGTCTCAAAAAAAGTGGAAATGGCAGGAAGTATAATTTTGTTGTCTGCTTTATCCAGAATTAATGGTGAGAAAGTTTAAAACTTCTCTTAGAATTTCTCTCTTTTGTGAAACACCCATTCTCATATGGAGGTTTGTAAGATATGCCCTGACTACAATACATATGTGTGTGTGTGTGTGTGTACACACAGAGACATGCATTGCATGTATGTAGATCTAATGCAGCCCTTACTCAGTGGAGACTATTTGCAAGAGCAGTAAGAAACAGGAGCATGAGGTCTGGCTCCTGTTCTGTTCTGTGCAGTGGTGCTGCCTTCACCTGACAGTGGGCTTCGCTTTCTACTGTCATCACAAATGTTACAGATTTCAGCAGCAAAATAACTGTATTTCATTGAAGAGTATGAAATAGACCTAAATAGGTCTGTTAATAAAAATGCTTGCTATATTGCCGAAGTTAGTAAAGCTTGCTAAGGCCCTCACCTGGCCCTTTCTGTTCCTGGGTAACTAACAGGGCACCTTGGGTTTCTGCAGGTTCACTGAGCTCTTCATTCACATACATTACTTCCATCTGTGGGCTTCTTAGTAACTGCTTTGTTTGTTGAGTTATCCCATACTTTTTGAACTAGTCTGATCTGAGTGCAGTTTCATTCTGTCCTAGGATAGAAAGGTATGTTCTGTTGTGTCTGTGCTGAAGCTGTGACAACCTAACAGGACGAACACTGGATTTAGTGGCAGGTCCTTCCACTTTTTTCTTCCACCTGCACTAAGCTCTATATAATGATCTCTATTGGCAAAAGCTATGTGAAAAAGCTGCAGAAAACCTGTGTAGGGAGGAGGAAAGTGAGTGAGTGTGAGCACGTATGTGCGCACGCGGCTTTGCAAGCATGATGTCATCCTCATTTGCACTGCTTGGGGATGAGCTCATCGGGGAGGGGTCTTGCAGATTTACAGCTGTGCCAATTCATCTCTGTTTGGATTAACATTCTCCAAGCTCCCTCCTTGAGCTAAACAACAGGCACTGCGTTATGAATTATTTAAAGACCTATGAGAGCTTCTACTAAATAAAATGGAGTGTCGGTGGAAAACAAAAGAGTGAACTCTGTGTTTTGCTTTCACTGTGTTGTTAGAAAGTGGCAAGACTACCATTCCCTAGTGGATATGTGGGTTGTACTATACCCATTCCATATTTTATTTCTTTCTCATGTCCTGTTCCTTAGCATTTTTGAGGTACCAGCAACAGTCTGAGTTGTGTTTTTGTAGATGGTGGATGATATAGACGCTATATATAGAGAGAAAGATAGACCTGTTGCTTGTTTAGGTACCGTGTAGCATTGGTAAGGCTGTATTATCCCACTGTGTAACCAGGTAAGCGACCTGGGAGCTGCTGCTGCCATCCTCTGTGCCTCCTTAGCTGCAGCATAGGGGAGTGGGCACAGTGGTACATTTACCTTCAGTGTAATCCTCAGGAATGCCTGAGTGACTTCTTTTTTTTTTGAAGGTTAAGATACTTGGTTGAAATCTGCAGTGTTTTTTTGAGATGGATCTCACTACAGGTGTGGTGCAGATGGGGCAGACTGGAGGGGCGGAAGGCTGGGACTGCAGGCATGAAGTGCAGCAGGTGCATGTGGGTAAAGAACTGTCCATCCTGTACCTCTTCGATCTGTTTATGCTTTCACTGGGCACCTGGAGAGATTATTATGAGGGGAAGAAGCTTAGTTCGTGAATCCCAGATCAGCTTAAGCATGGGTTTAGTACAGTACATGAGCAACGGGGCTCGCTCCCCTACTGCTGGCGACGCAGGTGCTGCACCATGGATTTCTGGGCACAGAAAGTACAACTTTTTACTCTGCAGGAGCATCCTACCTCTTGGGATCCACTCTAGTGTTTTGGAGCTGACTTGGTTAACTGTATGTTTCCACTGTGTTGTGCTGTACAGATGTATTTTCACTCGTGCTCCTGGTGAGTTACTGGAACTTGCATTTTGAAGCCTATAGTTTAGAAGCATCCCATCATTTCGACGTGGCCATTTTCAGCACACAGTTTCCAGAATGAGTTTGAAGGAAATGGGAACATTTTTCCTGGTTTGGAAATGTAGGGCAATGTATCCGCTTAGCCATTGTTTAATCCTGCACACTCCACGTCCCCAGATAGATAAATGCAGCAAAGCAATGCAGATCATTCAGTAGGACTGAAGTCACAATATATGTGCTTTCTAATCCTCTCATAAATGCCAAATAGGCATTTTCTGGGTGAATCCAAGTTCTGTTCTAGAGGGAAAAAAAAAAATAAAAATAAGGTTTTGGTGAGATTGTTGGCAGGAATTTAATTTTACAGGACAAAATCTTTCATATAGCAGAATAAAAAGTAAAACAGCTGAAAAAATACACTGTTTTCATGAATCTACCATTTGATTTTTCCAGTCTGAGGACTTCTCAGGACATACTGTGAAGCGCAGTAGTGGTTGACCAGCTTTTTGGTTGTATCCACAAGGCGGGGGCTTAGCCAGTCGTGCGCCCAACTATTGATTTTCTCACTTCTGGCTTAAAAAATACACAGGGAAAATGATCGATCTGGCTAAAGGAGTAAAGTATTTGCAGAAACTTCTTGTTGAGTCCTTTGTGTTCTCAGCTGGGAATTTCTCCCGTGGAAATGTAATAGAAACCAAAGCAAGCAGCAGCTCACCAGAGCTGTCAGCTGATCTCTGAGTACAGCAGATATTTATTTGCTCTTTTCACCAATAGTGATATTCTTGTCAGCGCTATAAGTGAATTATAAGAAGTGTTACATAATGAATTGCTGTGGCACATGAGCAAACTGTGTTCGGCTTCTTAAAGGTATCTTGTCGAGTTACATCTTAACAGAGAGATAGAGGAGACAGTACAACTTCATAAGACATTTCTGAAGTGTAATAGGGAGGAAAAAAAACCCACAACATTTTGGCATGTGAACTTATTTAGTAATGCAAAACATTGCAGGCTGCTAAAAATTCAGCTGAATTGTCCCAGCAACATAACATGGTTATAACCGACCTGTACATACCACTTTGCTCTGTGCTGTAAGACGTAGCTTGAAGATGCACAGTTTCCATCTAATAATAAAGCAATAAAAATCTCAACCTCCACAGGTCTGGGCTTGCCAGTTACTTAAGCATAATGAATATTGTATTTCACTTGATTAGTTTATGTAACTTCACAAATGAAATGGCAAATGGATACTCAACTTAATGGTTAATTAAGGACTAAAGTTTGTGGTTAAAAAACAAAAGCTTGAAGTGTTCGTCCGGATAGATTTAGACTAGATATAAGGAAGAAATTCTTCACTATGAAGATGGTGAGGCTGTGGAACAGGCTGTGGATGCCCTTTCCCTGATGGCTTTTAAGTCTGGTCAGAATGGGGCTTTGAGCAACCTGGTCTAGAAAGTAGGAAAGTAGGAAGTAGGTGATTGCAAAGGTCCCTTCCAACACAAACTGTTCTGTCATTCTGTGAAGCTGAAGTGTGTTTCAGTGGGGAAAGCAGCTTATTCTTGAGGAATAAAAACGGGATAAATCACATCTCTTTTGTTGCTTACTTTCTGGTTACTGCATTTTCTCTGTACAAAATCTCGTCTGTTCCACCATGGCAGCAACAGTTCAGTGCCAGACGTATTGGCTCCCTTGTATAGCTCAGATACCCCGGAGGCGAAAACATGAAATCAGTTTTACTTCTGTGCATCTCTGATTCAGGAGCCATGTGAGAGGCTGCTGATTGCATTGTGTGATTGCAGCAACTGTTTGCTGTGTTTGTGTGTTTTCTGGTTCTTTTTTGTGTTTTCTGAGGAACTCATCCTTCCAAGTTGTTTGGTTGCACTGCCTGAATTACTGCTTTCTGCTGGTTGGTTTGTGAGCAGTGCTTTAGAGAAGTGTTTTTCAAATGCACAACAATGGAATCTTAGAGAATCATAGAATTACCCAGGTTGGAAAAGACCTTGAAGATCATCAAGTCCAACCGCAGCCTAACCATAGTACCCTAACTCTAACAACCCTACACTAAATCATATCCCTGAGCACCACATCCAAATGGCTCTTAAATACAACCAGGGATGGCGATTCAACCACCTCCATGGGGAGCCTATTCCAGTACTTGACTATCCTTTCTGTAAAGAAGTTCTTCCTAACATCCAACCTAAACTTGCCCTGTCGCAACTTGAGGCCATTTCCCCTCGTCTTGTCACTTGTCACTAGTGAGAAGAGACCTGCCCCACGCTCACTGTAAGAACCTTTCAGGTACTGGAAGACTTTATCCACAGACAGCTCCAACACCAGGCTCAGATACAGCGACCAACCCAGCTCCTTCCAGCAGCACCCATCCCAGCAATGGGCGGTCAGTCAGATTGGGGCAGAAGAGTTTTCTTGTCCTCCTCATGCAGGATCCTTAAAAGCTACCTTAAGAGCAGGGAAAGCCTTCAGATGCCAGGCAGGTGCAGTCAGTGCTCGCTCTGGGGATGTGCAGCTTCCAGCAGGTGTGTAATAACTGTGCAGCCCCTGACACGGTTTGTGGCTGTGATGGAGTACCCCGTAGGCCTGCCATGCAGTGGGGAGAGCATATGTATGACAAGAGTTGCTATTGGAGGCTGCTGTTGGTTTGTTTTCAGCTCTTCAGAACATGACCCTTGCCACAATGTTTTATTATTTTCATGGTTTTGCTTGTGAAATGTTTGTGGAGGCTGTGACATGTACGCTTGCTTCAAAGTGATTTATCGTGCTCTATGTGTTGCAGTTTGTAGCTATAGCTGAATACTTTCTGTGAGCAAATCCTGTTCATGGATCATATGCAGACACAAACATGTGACTTTCTGGCATTGTAAATTAATGACTCTCTAAGATATTCCTTTAAAATGAAGGACAAACACACGTTTGATACACGGTTCCATGTTTAATATGAAATTAATGGGTCGGAAATTCACCCATAAGGTTCCATGGAGGAGGCTGGCAGGCTGGATATGGAAAAAGCAGCAGTAGTAGTGAAGGGCAGAATGATGTTTTTCTGATTCCCTGTGCACGTGTGCTCCTTTCGCCTCCCAGTTTACTCAAATGAGATGTGCATTATCAAAGCACCAGTAGGACCTCTGCCCACTGGGAGATGCTGCAGGCTCTGCTCTGGATTGCTTCACTGTCAGCAGCTCCCCCAAAGCACAGAAGGCCACTTTCCAAGCTGCTTCTCATCAATGTTGTTTTTACCTCTTTTAGTTGGCTGTATTATGAATCCCAAAGTTCTTGAAGCCCCAAGTTTGAGGCTGTGTTTTCCTTTCTCACTTACCGAGTGATGCCTGAAGCACCCCAGTTTTTTTTTTCAGTTTGGTTTCTTTGTCTGCTTTCTGTGGTTCTTCCTATTCAGATCATGCAAACTAGGAAGTGAGCTTCGGACTACTCATGAAGCTCCAGCCACAGTGACTGAGGCTATGTAAGAGCAGCGTCTTTTCCTCTAGAAAGGATTTGGGATAATTTTCAAAACACTGGACAGCATCAGCACTGGGATGGAAGAGTGCCGTGCTGTGGGGTCTCAGTTTCCATCTGCATGCTGTTGTCATCCTACTCTTGTATTGGTCTTCAGCTCCCACAGTTGGCTCCCAGGGCTTGTTCCAACCAGGATAAGAACCCAGCGCTCAAGTTCCTGAGCCAACAGCTTTGGCATGAGCTGGAGGAAGAATTTCACAAGCCAGAGATGGCACAGCCTGAAGGGATCAACCTGCTCTTCTTCATTTGCAGCGTGCTGTAAAGAAAGATGCTGGCCTAGATCTGCTCATCTGCTCAGATCCACTGTGTGAACAGCGAAGACCTGGTGTGTATGTGATGGAGAACAACCCCACTGCACGGGGAGCTCTGTATTGTGCACACCACTTCTTCTGTGCCACTGGGACCAGGCAGCTGAAGGGAAAAGGGGCTTTTTGAGTGGGGATCAGGATAGATGCTGTTCCCTACATCCACCTCTTCTTTAATGGAAAGTTTTCTAAGGACTCTGAGCTTCTGTAAGGCAGGGAGGAGGAGGGGGTATCAGTGACCTGCAGAGCAGTGCTTGGGAGGGAAGAGAAGCAAGGTTCTATGTGTATGAGAAGAGGTTGTGGAGAGAGGGAGAAAATACAGCTTAACTGTATTGAAAAGCCAACGGGTGAGGGTAGAAAGGCTGTGATCAGGCTGTGCTGGTAATTCTGCTGGGGACTTACAGTTGAATCTGAGTTTTAAATTCTGTACTGAGAGGTGCAGAGGAGAAGGAATAAACTCAGCTGTCTTAACTTTTGTGAGGGAAAAAAAAAAATAATCAAATCAAATGATGGAAATTCCAAAGATAGATTATTCCTTATATAATGGTAAATTGCTGAAGCACACTAATCCTCTGCAGAGATATTGTGTAGCTGCAGAGCCTCGGGTCACACAAAATGCAGATAACACAGCTACAGGGCAGTGATGTCATCTGTGTCTGGAAATGATCAGGTTTGTGTCTTATTAAAACTTGCTGTCAGGTGAACATCATTTCCAGATAGTTATCCACGGAGAAGTAACTTGTTCTCCATTAAGGTCATATCTCCTCTGCCCTAAATAGCTCCCAGGACAGGGAGGAGGAGGACGTTGGGTTTATGCAAGTGCTGCAGGGAGTGTGAGGTCAAAGTAGAGGATAAGCAGGCACCAAACCTCGAATGACAGCTGCTCACTCCTCTTCATCTATTTTATGACAAGATTTATTCATGGTTTTACTTATTGATCTTTTATTTTTGGTTAAGTTGCAGCAGAATTTTTTGGTGTGTGTACAAGGCAGGTGTTGTAGAGGAAGTCCAGCATCCAGATAAAAGGGGACCTTTGGAAGACTGGAGCGGGGCATTGCAAATCAGAAGGATGGACAGATGTCAGGAAAGGTGGGGAGGATGTTTGAATGTATGGGAATTATGGACCATCTGCCTAGCAGCATGCAAAGCAGTATGTTGCACATCCACAGATCCTTTCTGTTTTCTAAGCCTACATTTCAAGTGGATATGAAGTTAAGATGAAACTGATAACATTTCTCCTCTCAGTCTTCTCTGTGTTCTGGAGAAGGAGGTAGCATTCACCGGGTTGTGGCTGAGAAGAATTATTTTAATACTTCTAGGGAAAAGTTTAAATGTCAATGTCTATATGGATTTAAATACCACCATTCTTTATCATGGGGCTTTGTATGTTAAGCCACTTGTGGGTTTGTTATGTGAAGATGAAGAAGTAATGCCAATGCTAACAGTGTGAGAATAGAAAGAAAGAGATGAGAAATGTCTAACAGTGGCAAAGACTGCATTTCTCTGTATGTATACAGGAAGAAAAACGAACTATGGAATGGAATATTTGGAATTTAAAAGTAGAAACAAGGATTAATAGTATCAACTGGAACTTGGACATTTCAGAACTCCATATTAAATACAGCACTGGCAAACGATGACAGTTTTTATGTAGAACACAGCTACTGTAGAACAGTACGGGGGGACATACGAAGATGGTGTTAACACCATGCGTCAACATCACAGTTGAATCTCTGTTATGATTTCTGTAGGTGCAGGTTACTGTTGTTCATTTGCCTCTCAGTATCAGGGATAACTATGAACTTGGGAGGCTGGAAAGCATGAATGCACTATCAGACCCGCAGCAAATAGCTGGCAATTTTACATGGCGGTTATTGTTACTTTTGGTATTTGTTACAGCAGCGTTTTCCCAGACAGAAACAAACAAGCAAAAAAACAACCCCAAAACCCCAGCTTGCTCTGCTGTGTAATTTAAAAACCTGCAGGAACAAATTTGATAGAGAAGTTTATTGGCTTCAAATATAGATGTGTTAACAGGGGAAATGTTTTCACCTAACAAAAAGCACTGGAGATCAATGCGGACCTGGTGCTAGGCGAGGGCTGGATATTGTATTCTTATTTGTTTTTGTTATATGTAGGCCACCATTCAGTTTCTCATAATGGGGGGAAAAAAAAGTATGACTTTAGGATGAGAATGCTGAAGGTGAACGTGGAAGTAAACCAAATTTGTTCTTCTGATACAACCATTGACTACTATTGAGTTGAGCCAGTACTCCATCACCCTCACAGTAAAGGAGAGCTTCCTCATGTGCGTATGAGGCCTCCTTCGTTCCAGGTTGTGCCCGTTGCCTCTTGTCCTGGCGTGAGGTACCAGTGAAAAGAGCCTGGCTCCGTGCTCTTTGTGCCCTTCCTTCGAGTGTTTATACACACTGATGAAACCTCCCGAGCTTCCTCTTCTCCAGGATGAACAGTCCTAGATTATAGCCAAGCTTTAACGAGTCAAAAATAAGCCAACTCCAACAGATTGGAAAGGCGGTTGTTAACCAAGAACAAGACAGGTGTCCCCCATCTCCTTGAATGCCTGTCAGATTGTAGTTGTTCTGTAATGTCTGTTTTCATATCCACAACTTTAAAAATATCTTTAGTTGATATCAGCGCAGCAAAGGAAAAATATTTAAAGTAGTGGGATGAGAAGGCTGATCTCAGCTCTACTGATTTCTTCTCAGCTGTGGTGAGAAGGTGACCATCTGTGAGACTCTGCTGTGGAACAAAGTAAGTTGTTAAGTGAGATCTTTGGAAGGGTCAGCCTATTCTTTTAAAGACAAGAGGAAAGATTGGCTAAATACGTCAGCTTATAAAAGAAGTCTGCATGCTGTTTGTTTCCTGAGAGACCAGAAACCAGGAGCCCTTGTTGAAACACGTGTTGGCTGGACCTGAAGATATGGTAAAAGGTAATATTAGTCTGCTGAGTAATGTGAGTAGATTGCAGGGCTCCTTTACATGGGATATGAATGAAGCCCAGGCAGGAGGACAGCTTGCAAAGGAGGAAGATAATGTGGAAAAGGTGCATCCAGATCTATAGCTGACTGCAAATGCGTAGGAAGATACGGAGTGTCTTGTTTGTGGCTTTTTAATCTGTTAACAGGGTGTAAAGAAAGTTGTAATTCCTGGAATGTTGCTTATCACGATAAGATCTCTCTTGCATCTTCCTTTGAGTCAGTCAGTGCTGGCTGCAGATCAGTCAGTGCTGGCTACTGAACCGAATGGTCCCAGATATAAATGTGGATTTATATAAGCCTCGTATTTGCATCTGGTACCTCCTGGCCTTCTTGAAAATTATCTGGAAGAGTTCTTACCTTGGTAATGGACTGTCCTGGACAAACAAGTTTTTTGCCTTTAACTTTTAAGGAGTCATTTCTGTCACTCTCTCAAAAGGGAGAAAGAAGTTCAATATTACCTACTAATTCCAACTTCTGCTGTAAGTAACTGATGAAGGAAATGGCCACGGGGTTGTAGTGCTCATTACAAATGACTGAGCTGTCACTGTGAGCCCAACCGTAGGTATTTCTGCAGACAGGAAAGTACTCCTGTCGTTGTGGAACATATGGGTAAAACTATACCAAGAACACTTGGAACAGCTCTGTTCATGGGGAAGCACTTGTGTGCAGGGAGTGAAGAAAAATTGATAGGATTATCAGGAGGATGGAAGGGGAACCCATCTAAAGAGCTGTGGCTGGTTGGTTTCCAATGGAGCTTGTATGAACATTGGCTAAACAGCTTTATGCCAGCTATCACAGGTACTGCTGTCAGTATGGCCTTGCAAAATTGGTCCAAGGACGTATCAGTGATAGGAAGGCTGAAATGGAGAGGACAAGATGAGCTCGTTTTATGCCTGTCTTGTTCTGAAACAGATTTCTAATGGATTGGGAAGAACAAAATACAACCAGTTCTGAGGTGTGCCTTTGGATTGCTTCAGTAGCAAGGATGGTCCTGGAAGCTTTATGGTGCTGTGGCTTGTTGGTTCATGCCTTAGAAACTACAGTTTAATGTTGAGGTATAACGTTTTACCTTGGTGGGAAGCAGAGGGACATCCCAGATGTGTTTCTTCTCTGCTCTTTAGATTTTGTTCAGTGCACTGGCAGCTGTAGGCAGGTCTGCAGCAATGGCTTCTATCCAGTTATTTCATATTCTTTCAGATGCAAAAAAAACCAAACAAAAACCAAAACCCACACATGGAAAAAAATGACTAGACATGTAAATATTAAATATTAGTAGTATTAAATAAGAGTAGCTGGCCCTGACTCCAAGAAACTGATTGGATTTGGTGAGCAAAGTGCTTGCCATCCTGCTCACATTAATTGTTGGTGAGCAGAAATGAGGATCAATGGACCATAGACTTGCAGGCTTTGTAAAGTCTTTTGTAAACATATATTATATTAGAAAAGATGTTGATGCACGATGATAGTTAAATAATATTTCAAGGTTGACTTAGAGCGACTTTTTGTAGATAAATTGTGCTAAACAAGTGGCTGGTGTGTTTGCTCCATGTAGATACGCTAGGGCTGTGTACTGTCATTGATAACACAAACCAGTTCATTTAAAATGAGAATCGTGCTGCTGACTGTAGATAAGGGGTAAAGAAGGGTGAACGAGATGTTTATGTGTGGTATCCTGCATCTGCCTTTGGGAAAGGCAAAACTCCCATAGCAGGAGCTTCATGGGTGCTGGAGCCAAATGGTCCAGCAGCTCTTCCCACTGAGTGCATCATTTACTCAGAAGTGCAAAATTGACTGTCCTGTAAGCAGTGCCATTGGAATTATCCCAGTTACGAGAGTGGATCTGCCTTTGAACAAGCTTGAACAGCAGCAATAAGCGACGGCAGGGAAGGGATGAATATAAATAGACTGGATAATATCTGGAATAACTGGTCTGTTGCTTCAGGGCACTATTAAGACGTGATTTGTTGAGGCTGATTTACTTACTGCGCCAACAAGTGGCCTTTTAAAATAGAGGTGATGGAACAGAAGATCTTCCCAGGAAATCTTCAAGGATCGTGGGTGACTGGAAGGGAAAACAGTTCTCTGCAGGGTTCTGTTATTTCTTTCTGAATTGAATTCTGCTTTGCACTCATCGCCTATGAAGTGATTGCTGTTTATTTGATTACTCTGTTTTGGAGTGGCCAATTTCTGCGTCATATTCCTACTTCAGCTTCTGTTGCTGCCCTCAGGGCTCTTCTGCAAGATGAGTTCTTATGTTAAATCAGGGTTGCTTGAAAAGCAGAAATTATTCATTGGATCAACTTTCTCCGTGTATAAAATTGTGCCAGCTACAGTTTATCATCTTCCGTTGTTGAATTTGGCTTTCTTAATACTCTACATAAATAGAATTAAATCGTTAAGATCGTCAACCTTATCACCAGTCAGTAATTACAAGGAAACTCGAGGGAAATACTTGAAAGGAATGAAGATAGCAAAGCTGGCTGTGGAGTTGACGTGTCTCTACAACAACGTACGCAGCTTGGGAAACAAACAGGGGGAGCTGGAAGCTGCTGTGCTACTAGAAAGCCGTGCAATAATTGCCATCACTGAAACCTGGTGGGATGAGTCCCATTAATAGAATGTGGCTTTCGATGGCTACAAGCTGTTCAGAATTAATAGGAAAGAAAGACATGGGGGAGAAGGGGCTTGGCCCTCTACATCAGTGTGAAAAACAGAATGTGAAGAGATGGTGAGAAGATGGCCATGATCAATTCAAAAGCCTATGGGTGAGAGTTAGAGACAGAAGCAACAAAGGCCTGTCAGCCCCACCTCTGAGTTGGGATTGTGGAACAGATCCTCCAGGAAGCTGTGTGAAGGCACATGGAAGAGAAGGAGGTGACACAAGAGCCAGCGGGCCTTCACCAAGGGCAAGTCATGCCTGACCAACCTTGTTGCTATTTATGATGGCAGAACTGTGTCCATGGACAAGGGGAGAGCCACTGATGTCATCTATCTAGACTTCAGTAAGGCCTTTGACACGGTCCCCCACATCATCCTTCTCTCCAGATTAGAAAGATATGGATTTGATGGGTGGAGTGTTTGATGGATGAGGAATTAGTTGCAAGGTGGTACAGAGAGAGCGACGGTCAATGGCTCAGTATCCAGATGGAGATCTGTTATGAGTGATGTCCTTTAGTAGCTGAAGTCCTCTTTAATCTTTAATCTTCATCAGTGACATGACAGGGGGATTGAGTGTACCCTCAGCAAGCTGTAGGTGACGCCAAGCTGTGTGATGCCATCGACGTGCTTGAGGGATGGAATGCCATTCAGAGAGACCTAGACAGGTGCAAGCAGTGGGTATAGGTCAACCTTGTGAAGTTCAGTGACGCCAAGTGCAAGATCACACCCTCTATAAGGACAGACTGAAAGAGCTGGGGCTGTTCAGCCTGGAGAGGAGAAAGCTCTGGGGAGACCTGAGAGCGGCCTTTCAGTATCTAAAGGGGCAATATAAGAAAGAAGGGGACAGGCTTTTTGGCAGGATCTGTTGTGACCGGACAAGGGGAAGTAGTTTCAAACTAAAGGAGAGGAGATTCAGATTGGATACATGTCTGAAGTGGTTGTTGAAATGGTTGTTGAAATTGATAGGTTGTTTTCTGTTAAGTTTTAGCACTCATAAGGATAGCAGGAAAAATACCTGGGTTTGGAGTCTTTTTTGCAGAGCCGAAGGGAAAGTGATTGCATTGTGTGATGTGAGGAAACATGAAAGACTTCAGGAAACACTCTGTTGCTACCAATTGCTTTCCCTGCAGTTCTCCTGTTAAACAGATTTTCTGTTCCGGGATGCTGCAAATCACTTTGCGAATAATGCCTCCCGCATGGTACCACTGATTTGCAGGCACTTTATTGTCTTTAAACCGCTATGGTCCAGATAGAAAGTCAGTATCTGCTCTGCTGATAACCCAATAAAATCTGCTCAGCCCCAAACAGACCAGCCAGGCTTCCGAGGATGCCTTGAATAATTGAATCCCATCAGTCATCCATCAGATCGGCCCAAGGGAGGTGCAGAGCTTTGAGGTGGCCTTTCGTGCCTTTTTCTTTTTTCCTTGAGAATTTCAAGTATGTTTTTCAGAAGAAATTTTTTCTGTATTTGTATAACAAAGACTTGGATCGTAATTAGTTTCTGTAGTAGTAGAGTTCAGTCCCATCAGGAATCAAGGATCCTTGGGAGAGTCTGCCGCTGGCTGTGGGATGTGGCAGTGGGATGCTGGGTGCTGTATCAGCTTTCTGGTTGTGTGGCTGCTGGCTGCCTTAAGAGATGTTTTGAGAGGATGGGTCAGAGCATCCCTGATCAAATAACATAAAAACAAAAGGGAATACTTCCCTCAGAGGCTCAAGTGGATCAAGATTAAAGCCCAAATGAGGGCTTGCAAGGGACTGCAGATGCTGTGTGGGGTTGTGGTGGTGTTGCAAGGAGGTTCTGCCTGAAGTCTCATCAGGGCTGACCCTGGCCATCAGTGAGAGGCGGTGTGCAGGGGTTCAGATGAAGGCTTTCTGCATATGTTGGTGGCTTGGGATGCTTGCTTGGCACTGGATTTGCCCTGTTTAGACCTTTTAGGTCTTAAGTTCACATTGCTCTGAGAAAGGTGGAATTTCTTAATTGACTGTCAAGAAAGAGGTGGATTCATCAGCAAGACAGGCTGAAGGTGTCAATGAGTGAGGACAGCATCTAAATTTAAATTGAGCTCAGTTATTAAAGGGCTATTTTAAGGTGATTTTGTAGCTGATTTAGATTTCATTGTACCTGATAGTTGTTTAAGCAATGCCAGGGATTGTAACCTCAGTCTGCAGAAATCACATTAGCCACAGTGGAATAAATGGTTTGTGAGCAGTCGGTTTGCAATGGAGCAGTTCTCCTCCCAGCTGAGAACAAACGCTGTTAACAGCTGTGTGCAGGTTCAGCTTTACAGCACAGAAAACTGGAAAAGAGTGGGGCAGCCTCGAGATTTTGACTCAGTGTGATGCTGACTGAACACAGATGGCTTAAATGGTTCCTGTCTTCAGTTCTGTGCTCTCTATAGGAGGTAGACGGGGTAACTTTGCGCTTGGGGTTAGCTCTGGGTCTGTGGACTCTGAAATGCTGACACAAGTGTGGCAAACACTTGCAACAGCTGCTATAGCGTGATTTTGCAGTTCTGTAGAGGCCCAGAGAGGAGCACGTTAATCCCGTTGCCACACACAGAGCAGCCTTGTTGGAAATCAGTGTCACTGGGGACTGGCTTTCCCAGCATGTCAGGAACCTGTGGTTGTTTCTTCCTCATCTATTGCAGAAGTGCAGATATTGCTGGTTCAGCTACAGCAGGGTAAATGCAGGGGGCAGTCAGTGCAGTGCTGCTTCAGAGCAGATAAGTGCTTCTCGGGGAGAGGATTTCATAGTGGAGCATTAGGCAATAGGAAGGTCACCTGGCAGGACTGGGCTCCAGAACATGCAGTATCTCCATGGTCACAGCAGACATCTAGAACCTTTTCTGGTCTTTGATGATGACCACGTGGCTGCTGTGGCCTTTGCAAAAGCATTGACTGAATGAGAGGGGGGATTTCTGTGGCTGTAACAAGAATGGAGCAGGATCAATCATCAGCATCCGGTTCCGGGCGGTGATGTGTTACAAAAGACAGTCATGAGGAGCTGTGTTCTCTGGCATGAAAGTGTGAATGGACATCCACAGGGCTCCGTGCATCATCCAGAAAGCAGCCATGCGCTGTGCTGTGGAGCAGGCTGAGGTTTAGAATAAAATAGAATAGAATAGAATTACCCAGGTTGGAAAAGACCTTGAAGATCATCAAGTCCAACTGCAGCCTAACCAGAACCCTAACTCTAAAAACCCTACACTAAATCACATCCCTGAGCACCACATCCAAACGGCTCTTAAACAGAACCAGGGATGGTGATTCAACCACCTCCCTGGGGAGCCTATTCCAGTACCTAACTACCCTTTCTGTAAAGAGGTTCTTCCTAATATCCAACCTAAACTTGCCCTGGCCAGTTTACTCGCTGAAATATCAAGAGGTTTGAACCATAGCGTAGTTTCCTACTTGGTTTGAGATTATTGCACACAGGTTGGTGTCAGCAGCTGAAGTGTCAGACAGCTCTGTGTGCCATCCTGGTGTGTCCCAACTGGGAGCAATGGATGGGGTTCCTAAAAGTGGACTGCAGCCTCTGGGTGACCAAGCTGCCCAGGTTCCCTGTCCTAAAGCAGCGGGGAGCCAAAGTCCGCTGAACCTGCTGGTTCAGCAGTTTCATTTGGATGCATTGACACGGACTGTCTGCATCAGTTTTCTGCCAACATAAGGAGCTGAATCATTTCAGGTGCTGAGGCTGCAGGCCAGGCGAGGACCACCCTGTGCAGAATCACTTCTGCAGTCACCGTAAGCTCATGGCTGGTGGCTGAATAGATGCTTTAAAACCAAAGGCCAGTGCAGATGGAGAGGACGTGGGTTTGTATGTGTGGGTTTGAAATAATTAATAGTCTGATTAGGAAAAAGTTGAAGGAAGAGGAAATCTTGCTTTGATCACTGTTCATTGCTGTCCTGGGCTTTGGTTTGCTGTTCAATAACCAGATTTCACGCTAACAGTTGAAATACTTGCTGATTGCCTCCTGCCTCCCCTTTGCTGTCTTCTAGAAAATCCCCAGAAGAACTGGACATGGATAAAGTGACAGCAGCCATGGTACTGACCAGCTTATCCACCAGCCCTTTGGTTCGCAGCCCTCCCATCCGGCCCAACGGTAAGCCTGAGTTGTGCTGAAAAACTCACACCTGGGAATGGAGAGCAGCTTCTGTCCTCATTGAGGCTCCACCTTTCTCAACAGCATGTTTGCAGTCGTTCATACACAGTACATGTACCAGGTGTGGTTCCTGCCATACAGCACTGAGACGGGCTGTTCCTCAGCTCTGTCGTGAGCTGAAGGGTCTCTGGGCTGCAGCCCATCTATGGAATCTTGGCTGGAGTTCCAAGAGGTGGTTAAAATGGGTACATTTTAAGGACTAATCTTAACTGAGGACTTCTCATTAGTATATATCATCACTGTTTGTATGATGCCAGCTTTTCTTGCTCACTTGTAGTTTTTAAATAGATGCTGACTGCACTCCTACTGTAAATGGGTGCTAAGAGGAATACTTACAGATTGCAGTTAATAGGAAGGTATCCTTTGCAGGTCTCACTGTTTCCAGGGATGACCCTCTGAATGGCATTATACTTAACAGTCTTTGTAAGGGCAGGTACTGACAAGACAAGGGGAAATGGCTTTAAACTGGAAGAGGGTAGATTGAGACTAGAAATTAGGAAGAAATTCTTTACTATGAGGGTGGTGAGGCACTGGAACAGGTTGCCCAGGGAGCTTGTGGGTGCCCCCAACCTGGAAGCACTCAAGGCCAGGCTGGATGGGGCTGAGAGCACCTGGTTTGGAGGGAGGTGTCCCTGCCTATAGCAGGGGTTGGAACCAGGTGATCTGAAGAGTCGGTTTCAACACAAACCATTCCATGATTCTGTGATTGCCCACGTAAACTGGATCAGAGTTTGGCCCTTGTTTCTCTGCAGCTGAGCAATGCTTGGTCTGGTTCTCTTTCACACAACTCCAGCAATGTGAAAAGAGCACCAAAATAAGAGTAAGTTGCATTTATTTACACATCGATCTCCTTTACGTTGGCGGATTTGTTAGTATTAATGAGAACCGTGTTTGTTTTCTTTTTTTCCCATGGTCAGCCTCACTCAGTCTTTTTTCTTTTACGTTCTACTTTTAAAACGTTCTCTTGATCTAAACCTCTTTCCCAGTAAGGTGAGGAGCTGTAAGCCCTGAGAATGCCAAGCACCACCGTAAATGTGTTGGAATGTAGTAGTCAAAGGGCGCTGTTCCCTTTGTTTGTTTGAGTAAATGGAAGTTTCAAACTCTGCAAAGTTCACAGGTTGATACCAGATGTATTTCTTGGCTTTGGCCAGCGGCTCAAGTACAGATACTTACAAGAAGCAGAGCCTACCTTGATTACAGTCATGTGAAAACTCAGCAGGCTGCAGCTGTGAGTCAGAACATGACATTTTCATGTGGTTACGTATCAGCTGCAGGGAATTTCTATGTCCTTTGGCAAACAGGATTGATTCTTTTGGGGAAAGTGGGGTTTGTGCTCAGTGGTCCCGGTCAGTAAGTGCAGGGATTTGGCTTCTGACTGTGCAAGGAGCTATTCTTACATGTCTGCTTACATGGTGAAGCACCAAATTCAGTTTCATGAGCAGGTGATGTTAATGATGAAGGCTTTCATCCAAAACTGACTGAACCAGGCGTAACAAAGTCATTTGTTTAAGTGAGATTGGGGTAAGGCTTTGGTAGCAGTTGGCAGATGTTATTTTTTCCTGCTGATGTCATTAGTTAAATTTAACAGTAAGAAATTGGAAAGGAATGAAGGAGTGACTTCTGCAGAACTCTTAAATGCAGGCAGTGACTTGAAAAGACTCCGTCTTGCACTTAGAGTGAATAATGTTTCTTCAACAGCTAGAATCTGCCTTTGTTGTATGAAGTGGGGTGTTGCACAATGCTCAGACACCTGTGGTGCCACTGAGAAAACTCCTGATGCCTGAGTTCTGGGGAAAGCTCACCAAACCATCCACACACACGTGTCTAAGCCCTGTTTGCCCCTGGAGCTTCCCTTGGTGTCTGGCATTGCACTGCTAGACGTGCTCAGTCCACACGTTTGTTGGTGACCCCAGCGTTCCTCTCCTGCCAGAGGCCCCTTATCATAGAATCATAGAATCACAAGGTTGGAAAGGACATAGATCATCTAGTCCAGCTGTCCTTAGGGGCTGTGAGGAGTGATATGCCAGCATTTAGCTCCTGAGGACCTCAGCACATGAAATACAGCTCACATCATGCCTCAGACCGCAGAGGCAGTGCTTTACTCCCACCAGCCATGTTATGGAGTGACCTGGTGGCTTGGGCGTCTCTTACAACCTAGTGCCAGGGTCCTGCTGCAGTGAGGGTAGGTGGAGAAGCAATCCAGGGCCTCAAAAGCCACATCTGAACCCCACACCTATGTGAAAAAAGGCATCTCCTTCTGAGGATACGTACCACCTCCATTGCACCAGAGTCACATTAGACGGAGGTGCGCACACTGGCAGATGATGAGAAGGCAGTGAGAGTGCAGTTACTATCTCCTGTGATGTTTCAGTACTCGGATGATGATTCTGTTCTCACAGATGCAGTTGGTGTCTTGGGGCCCACAACTTGTGTGTTCCTCCTGGGGTCTCTCTCCTCTTTGTGGTGCAGCGCCTTGGAGCTTTACGCCCCACTGCAGTTGTGTGTTCGTGGTTAAAGCTGGGAATGTATTTGAATGTTTTCCTTAATCATGCATGCAATATCGGGGTGCTTATCACTCTTTATGCTCTGAAACAGGTTATTTGCCCAGAATTTGGGTTTTAAAAAATAGGGTTTTTTTCTGAACAACAAAATCAGGTGCAGTATCTGGCTGTTGACAAACGTAATTTGCGTGCTGTGGGACAGTTGTAATTATCCTCTCTGCATCCATTTCACTTTTCTTTATTTCTTTACCCGGTTAGTTGCCAACACTGTATGTAAGCCTTAGATAAAAGGACTCCTTGGCCCTAAGATGACATTGTTGTAATGACGGCTTTTGTTGTTCTTGACAGAATCCCTAAACGGATCTTGGAAAGAAGGAGGATTTGTGCCTTCTAGTACCAGCAGCAGTGGATACTGGAGCTGGAATGCTCCCAGTGACCAGTCCAACCCATCCACCCCATCTCCACCTCTGTCAGCTGACAGCTTTAAAGCTTTTCGAACACCTTCCCAGCCAGATGATGGCATTGATGAAGCCGAAACAAGCAACCTTCTCTTTGATGAACCCATCCCTAGGAAGAGAAAGGTTAGCGTCCTGTTCAATTCCACGCCCATAAGCAAATACAATGTCAGTAGACTTACTGTGCTGTGAGAAAGGAACAGGTCACTGTGTGCCTGTATTCCCTCCTTAGCATTCAGTTAATGCAGGTACTGAGCAAAGTCACTGTGCCTCGTTCAGCCCGGTCACCTGCTGCACATGCCATGAGCACCACATATTTGCTGGCAGGTGGTGATGTTCTGTGGATCCTCCTGCTCAGAAAACAGTGATCTCTGGCCACTCAGGGGATTCTTCCCCAGTCTGGCAAATTCTTTGCAAGAAGGATGCAACAGGCAGCCTTTACATGTCATCACAAAGGCTGCACGTGGCCTTGAGATTTCTTGTCCCACGAAAGTGCTGTTTGTCTGACAAATGTGTGTCAAATACCTTGATACTGTGAAGCTTTCGCTGCACAAACATATGGAGTGAGAAAAGGAGAGAGAGATCAAACCCAATGGCGTTAGCAGAGTCCAAATTTATCCTTGGTAGGAGTGCAAAAGCAGACTAAATAAAACACTGTGTAAAAAGGAAAAACAAAAAGTGCCAAACTAAAACCAAAAAGGCACCTCTATGCAGGCAAGCAGGAGAAAAAGACAACAAAGAGATGGCACTAGTCCAGGTTCCTTCCCTCCCAACACAACAGGACAGGTTTTACATCGCAAGATGAGAAAGGACTTTTTGTAAGGAGGAGAAAAACAGGGAATTTAATTCTTTCACTGTGACTTTGGTTCTGGCTCAGTCTGGGGCACTTAATTGCTTCACCACCAGCAGGAAGAAGTTCTAATGATTGTTTAAACGTGGTCAGATTTATCTTGTTGCTCCAGAAGTTGCTTATTTGCTGACCAACGCTGTTCTGCCCTTGTTTGTGGGAGAGGGGCGTCAAATGTTTTGGCTTTTTTGCTAAGAAGGAAAGAAAATATTTTGGAGGATGCGTTTATTAAAATAAATCAGAAGTGAGAGCTGGTTGTTAAACTAAAGCAGTTGGTTTGGGATCGTGTGAGACAGGAGGAGTAGAAATACAGTAGCGCGCTGATTTGCCTTTTACTTTTCAATTGAAGTTGTGCTTATTGTCATCACTGCTATTGTTCGGCCATGATGAGACAGATGGTTTTACAGCTGCCATCTTCATGGTTACGTAAGTTGCCTGTGAGTATTTCTATTTATGTACTCTCCGCAGATACATTCCACTATCCCTTCCTGTTCTCATGGATTTTGCTCTGCGTGGCAAATGTTTAACTTTGATAAGTAACAACATTACCTGCCAAACTTTGGTACAGATTAACTACATTTCCTGCACTGTTTTTAATTCTGGCCCCAGTACGGTCCTTTATCTGAGTACATCTTCACGCCGTTAGAATCCAAAATGAAAATGTTCAGGTTCATTCTAATTTAGGGCTTCAAAATCAAAAGCAATAGGCGTGGAAGTGGTGATTGGTAACCTTACTTTGACTCATGGGAGTTTCTTCCATTCTGTGTTTCTAAATGCCGTGTTAGCAACCACCCTCCATTAAGAATCATAGAATGGCTTAGGTGGGAAGGGACCATCCAGATCCAGCCCCATGCCAAGGGCAGGGCTGCCACCCATCAGCTCAGGCTGCTCAGGGCCACATCCAGCCTGAGCTCATATGCCTCTTAATGATGGAGCACCCACAGCTCTGGGCAGCTGTGCCAGTGCCTCACCACCTTCCGAGTAAGAATTTCCTCCTAACATCTAACCTGAATTTCCCTTATTTTAGTTTAAAGCCATTCTCCCTTTACTTGCTTGAAGTTCCCACCAAGATAGTAGTTCCCATGATTCCCCACCAGCTGGTCTGTCCATTATTTTCGTAGTTAAAAGGTTAAAGCCTGATGATGCAGTTTGACTGGTCAGAAATGGAAGCACAGTTTATGTTCTGTATTTCTACTCTGCAATATTTCATTTGGTTATACTGAAATTTGCGTATTCCCAGCATGGACCATAAAGCGAAAAATGCAGTAGAGATAGGTTGTTTTTACCATCTAATCAGAGAGTGATACTGAACCACTCTGTGTTCATAAAGATACACATGGTGTATGGGGCTGATTTCTGTTCAAGACACCAAGGAGGAGTGTGCTCGTCTCTAAGGACATGCTAAGGTTTAGAGGCTGTAGGCCTTCAGTGATTGATTCAGCATACAGATAAAGCAATATTTTGTACATCTGTGTTTGGTTTGGGTTGATTTTTCCTTCTTTTATCCTCATTGTGACTAAGAATACGTTGCTCTCTTGTCTCAGAACTCCATGAAGGTGATGTTCAAATGCCTGTGGAAAAACTGTGGAAAGGTGCTGAGCACAGCTGCAGGGATTCAGAAACACATACGGACCATCCACCTTGGGTAAGGGACTGCTGCCTTCTGAAGGCAAAGGGAGACAATGTAGAAGGCACATGGCCGTTCTTTGCCCAGGAGATGACTGGATTGTCCCTGTCTTTTCCAAGATCCAGAAGTTTCTGGAGCAGTTGAGTAGCAATGTGTAGAGGTGAATGGGAACTTCTTCTAAAAGCAAGGCACTTTCTTTTCCAGCCTTTAGTGAACTTTTGGTCACATGCAGCTGTAGATCACGCTGCGCTTCCTTAACGGCAGCACAGCTCAGCAACATTTGATGGAGAATTGCTTCCACTCCATGTCTGCTCTCTGCATGTCGTGTCCAGTCTGCAGCTGGGTGAAAGATGGCAGGTTTCGTGGTGCCGCACCAATACTTTCCAGTTTTGTTTCACATTGAATTGCGTTCAGAATCAACACAATTGTGAAAACTGACAATGAAACCAAGCTGCTAATTCCATGTGTGTTTACTTGGTCTAGAAGCAAAACCTGATAAATCTTGTATGACGTGAGGTTTTTTGAGAGCTTTAGTTTTCAACTAAAATCTCCTGTGCAGTGCACTGATTGACCCAGCTGCTCAATATGTAATTACAAGGAGACCCAGTGCTGCCTCACAGTGTTACTGAGCAGGAAGTCTGAGAGACAGTGTGGACATCAGGGCAGTGGAAAGAGGAAAGGTGTCCAGGTGTTGGCTTACATGCATACAGCTCTTTGAATCCTTTTGCTCATTTCCCTTCTTTGTGGTCCGCACCTGTGGGTTGTGTAGATATTTCTGTTGTGTAAGTCTGTGTTACCTGGTCCTTATGAATTAAAAGTGAATGTGAGTTGTAGTCTGGCATGGGGCTCTTGAGGGTTGTGCAACAGTAGTAGTAATTGGTGTTGGGCTTAGGTTCTGGAGACTGAAGCTGTCAGAAAAAATCTATCTCAACATATATATTATATATTATATGTTATATATGTTATATATGTTATATTATATATTATATATGTTACATTCTTTTTTCTTTGTCCTGTGTACTGCTGGGACATCTTTTGCGTGGTACGGGGCAGGGAGAAGCACACAGCAGAGCTTCCCATATGGAAGATTCAGGACAAAAAAGTCATGTCTGAGCTGCAAGGTTGAATTTATACAGCATGAGGATTGGTAATGTGCTAAAATAGTGGTTTGTCTGGGATTTCCTGGTAGGTTGTCGGGAACTACTGCTTGTGACTGGGCTGCTTCGTGCCCAGTGTTTGTTCTCTAGCACACAGCAGATGGGGTTGGGGGCTGCAGGGACATGCAGGCCTTTTGCATCCCCTCCCTCTGTAAGTCTGCAACCGAAGATTAGGACCAGGCAGTCCAGCACTGGCAAGCCAGCCCTTAAGTGTCCTTTCTGTGCCCATGTTGGAGTGAGTTGTATGGTAAGACTGTTATCAAGCAGCTTATTCTGTTAGGCCAAGGAAAGTTACATTGAACCATGGCCAAAACTATATTTGACTTAAGAAACTAGCGATAAGATAGTAAATTATTTCCTGTTAGGTTAGAGGGCTTTATCTTGCCCATGCTTGTTACCTTTAAATGCCCTTCTATGTCTGCTTTGTCTTTTATGAAGTTAAAGTGCTTTGAGATTCTTGTTAACTTCCATAGTCAGCAATGGGAAGCAAGTACTTCTTGATATCTAAGCTGAGGCATAGAAGTTAAACAGCAAGTCCGAGGTCAGAGAATTAGAGGAATTAAAGTTTAAATTCCTGCTTCTTCTCCCTTTGGACTGGATGATTTTCTTTTCTTCCCTAGAGTCAGATCAAGTAGGAAGAGTTAAAACTGGAGATATTAATTAACTGACAGTATGAATATATTTGCTTATGCATCTAGAACTTAAAATTCAGTGTAAGGTTCTTGCTTTCATTTAATCAGCCCTTTTTTCTCGATGCAGACGCATAGGAGAGTCTGACTACAGCGACGGAGAGGAGGATTTTTACTATACAGAAATCAGGCTCAACACGGACTCAGTAGCTGATGGCTTAAGCAGCCTTTCCCCAGTCTCTCCATCTTTAGCATCTCCTCCTTCCTTTCCCACCCAAGACACAATCCGTCCTGAAACTTCCTGTGCCAAAACTGAGACTAAATTGATGACACCTCTGAGCCGCTCAGCTCCTACCAACCTCTACCTCGTACACACGGACCATGCTTACCAGGTAACGCTACTGACGGTGAGCTCCACTGACTGCACTGACTTCATTAATGTAGAAGAAAATGTCTAAATAGTGTGCTTGGATTTTGAAAAGCTGAGCCTAGTTTTAGCAGGTCAAAAAGTTTCATAGAGCAAGAACGGTTAACAGGGCTCGTCTCATCTAAACCGTATGTCCACTTCTGGGTTAGTTCTCTGTGCTCTCACCACAGCCACCAGACTTTGGGGTACAGCCTGTCCAACTGTGTGTAATCGTTAAATCATAGAATTGCTCAGGTTGGAAAAGACTTTCAAGATCATCGAGTCCAACCACAGCCTAACCGTACTGCCCTAAAAACCCTCCACTAAATCATGTCCCTGAGCACCTGTAGAGGTGCACACTTCACGTTGAGAAGAGTTGCTCTGTGCATTCTACTGCCTGCTCAGTTATCTCTCCTCTAAGAAACGCCCAAGGTGACATGTTCTCGTGTGGTCTCCTGCACTGTAAATGATCTTAGTCAGTCACCTAAATCCCTCCCTGAGTGTTAGTTTCAGCTCTGCTGTTACTGGCTATGTCTGGAGGCAAGTACCCAATGCATGCTAGGAACAATTCCTTTCCTCTGCTGTGTGCAGAGATGTCAGTTTGTGTGTGTGAAATAGGGCAGGAAAATTGAAAAGACGTGTGTGATACCCTCCCACTCTTAGAGATAATTCTTTACAAATGGGAAAAATCCAGTCGTATCCGAGGTGCTGTTCAAAAAGCTTCCAACAAAGTTCGGACAGAAGGCATTCATTGTAAAAGCGCATAAAATTTGATATGTCTTGGTCTGGATGCCATATGAGAAAACAGGAGTTGAGACTTTGAAGTGGTGTGGTCCACGACCTGTGTATGCACTGGAGAACTGAACTCTTAAATTTGTCAGATGCAATTACTTCTTTATGGCATTGTGCAAATAAAGCCCTTTTGTTGTTTGTCTGGAACAGCGTAGTTTGGTCTCCCACACGCTGTGGAAAGCACAGAAGTTTGGGACCTCGGGTGGGAGCTGCATCAGGTAGTGCACCAGCCTGGGCACTGACAGAGCCAGCTAGGAAAAGGCCCTGCCTCTCCTGTAGTGAGGCACCAGGTCACAGAATCACAGAATTACCCGGGTTGGAAGGGACCTCAAGGATCATGTAGTTCCAACCCCCCTGCCTAGCAGGGCCACCAAACATACGCCTTTACTAGGTCCTGGCTGCTCACTTCGTCTGAGATTTGCAGTTGCCATGTTCTTTCCTGCTGTGTGGAGACTCACTCAGTCCTCCTTTGTATAGCAGAGAAAGGATATGCCGGCCCTTTCCAATTTTTCCAGCCTTTAAGTAACACACTTGATTAAGAAAATTGTGTTTGAGATGTTTCAACTGCTTGACTTGGATTTGCACTGACGTATTCCACAGTATTGTACAGCATGTGTCTGAACCTTACAAGTGCCTCCTTGTTGAGTTGCTCCATTTTGAGTACTTCATTTTGTCAGTGAAGAATGACCCTGTGCATACTATATAAGACATTCTCTTAAGCTGGGATTCCCACTCCAGTTCATGTTCAGGTTTTCTTTGCCAGGGAAGCAGCTCATGTGGAGCAGATCAGTGGGATGCGGTGTTAGAGTCCAAAAATCCTCTCCATCCAGTCTTCAGTTACTTTCCCCTGCTGCCACCAGTTTATGTACTTCCTTGTTTATCACTGTGGTTAGGTTAATCATTTGCAGTATTCTTTTGCTACCAACTGGCATTATTAAAACAGGCTTGTGTTTGTAATGTGGTACTTGAGTTCATGTTTTTTCTACCAGATCCAGGTTTTAGAGGTTTCGCGTGGGTTCTTGTAAGAGCCATCATCTTCCTCCAAACAAGGTTTTAACAACAGTGGTATATAAACATGTTCCTTCCTTACCAGCTTATCTGTGATTATCCATCTCAGCAACAGGGTAAAATGCTCATCACTGTCAGCACCGTGAAGGTTTTTTCCACCTCTGTAACTCTCTTGCAGATTCACAGTTTCAAAAAGTAAAAGATCCCTTGACGTGCTTTGGAAAGTGACTGGTTCTTTACTAGAATCATATTTTCTTTTCAAACAGGCCACTCCTCCGGTGAACATTCCAGGGTCGACTAAATTCACTCCCAATGGCAGCAGCTTTAGCATCTCTTGGCAGTCGCCTCCAGTTACCTTCACTGGCATTCCAGTAAGTGGATGATTAAAAAAAAAAAGAAGAAAAAAAATAGTTTTTAGTGTGTTTTCACGGTATCTCATAACAGTAGTAATTTTGACATAACAAGTTAAATTATAGCCCAGTTCGCTTGCTTGACTGATTGTAGCCCTCCTGCCAGTCTCTTAAATGCAATACAGTGATTTTTGTCTTTTGGGGTTTTGTTTTGGTGACCACAAGCAGAGAACTGGACTTGACAGCATGCTTTTAAAGTACCTGCTTACAAAAGAACTTCCTGGTAGGTGCAGAGCCCGTCACTGCGTGCTTGTTTTTCTGCCACTGAAAGATCGCTTATGAGGCCAGAGAGAAAATGAACAAGGCGGTGGTTATGTTAACACGGTAATCGGATTGAAGCAGCAGGGCTGTTACCAAAGTGAACCCTGAAGATGAAGAATAGTTGAAAAGCAACAGAAGGAATGAAGTGTGAAGTCTGACCCCAGTAGGCTACAGGGATGTATCCTCTACTGACAGCAGAAAATTGTGTGGTTTCGCACAAAAGATGCATGTAATACATTAAATATTTTCACTATTAGTTTTGATATTAATACATGCTGCAGCATGACGAGTGTTTAATGAAGCATTAGATGCCAGGTCAGCTCTGGCCCTTTCTTCCAATAGATAATAGAACTGCAGAAGTTGGTTGGTTGCTGAAATGTAGATTTGCAGTAGTCCTAAATGTAAAGCAGTGCAGGTGTGGGTACTGTAGGGGGAGGTCAAAACCTTAATGAAAGATTCAGAGGGATTAGGTGTCTGGTGCCTAGCATGGTGAGTGCTAGGGTTAAACGTAGTCACAGAATCACAGAATTATCAAGGTTGGAAAAGACCTAGAAGATCGTCTAGTCCAACCATTAGATCATCTAGTCCAGCCATTTGAAGTTTGAACTTGAAGTCGCTGCCTTCAAGTAATGGAAGATCTTCTGTGTAAGAAGGAGAAATAAATATACGTAAAATTTATTCTAATTTTTACTGGAAAGCATTTTTTGCTATAAATTAGGATTCCCTGATAAAAAACTCCCTTCATATGATAGTTTCATTTAATATGATAGTATTAATATTAATACAATAGCTTCATTTAATATCGTGCTTTCTGCATTTTTACAACATGCCGCATAAATACACGTTGCTCATTCAAAGAACCATACAGCTTTTTTTCCTACCACCAGTGAATATTGGGCATGGTGATAACAGACGCTGTTTCCCTCCCTTTTCTTCACCAAGTGAATCTCCAAAGCTTCTTAATGTCAACCTTTGGCAAATCTTGGAGATTTTCTCAGCCTGTGGTATCCTGCAGGTCTGATAAAAAACCAAAGTGGCTGAATCAATTACGCCGTGCTCTGCCAATGAATATGTATTAAGTTCTATCAAGGAACAACTCGCAGTGAAAGACATCACGCTGTCAGCAATTTGAACAAGAGCGCCTTGACAGAGCGTTCTGTCTGCGAAGTTCCTCGAGTATTTGATTTCACAACAATGGGGTTGATACAGAGCAATTACAAAACTGGCTCCTTCTGTGGAATGGCAGAAATCGGTGCCAGTAGTGTTGGGAATCTAAAAGTGCAATTATCCACACTGTAAATCAGACTCATAAGAGGACAGGATTAGACATGTGTGTTGAGTTTACTTGCTCAAGCAACAATGTTGAGCTCGAGCTTTAGAGCTGACACTTCTTAAGGAATTTAAGAGATGCCTAATGGCTTTCAGAGAACTGTGTGAAGATGCCAGTGATTTAGGTACAATTCAGAAATAATCCCAGTGCAAAAACCTTGGGAAGTGTTGATGGTTGCAGAGTAATAAAGCAATCTGGGAACCATATGAATTGATTTTCATGTGTCTGCTACATAGGTAGTAGTAGTGCCTCCTGTTTATTTCCATGGAAACTCCAACAGATACAAAGGGCACAATAACACTGGTTGATAGAGCACGTTCTCAGGTACAAAACACAGTTTTTCAACACAGTCACCACCATTAGCTGTACATTCTTGCCAGCCATGAACAAGAGCCTTCGTGAATCAACACAGAGGTGATCCAGTGTCAGAGTTCTTAAAAAGAATGAATGCATCATTTGCTGCGTTCCCCCAGACCTGAAGTGATGCCGCTCTGTACTCCAGTTTACTCTGCTTGGTTGACTAGACGTACAGAAAAGCAACATGGAGCTACTATTGTGTATATATTTACAGCTCCAGCTTCATCAGACCTCCAGGTTATTTGTGTTTGTATGCTAGATACTGATTTCTCCTTGGTATGTCAGCCACTGTGTATTACAAATTACTTCTTCTGGAAGCAGTTCTACCTGTTTGCACCAAACAAAGCAGTGTTGCTGCCATTGACTTAAAGGTGTGTTTCTATTGCCTTCACGTCTGCATGCAGTTCATAAATGACCTTTTTGTCTGTATTGACAGGTCTCACCAACTCACAGTCGTCCTGCCGGGAGTGGGGAGCAGAAGCAGTCCCACACAGTTCTTTCCTCACCACCCAGAGTAGCGTTTGGATTGAGGTACGGGATCATTGACAGACCAGCAGCTTCAGACCTTGGGGGGTGTTCAGTAAATAAGATGTCGGTGGCCACAGAAGCAGAAGAACTGCAGCACCAACTGTGGTTGCAGTTGTCAGGCAGCTTCTTACCAGCATATTTCAGGATAACCCATCTGTGCTTTTCATTAGCACCAAAAGTAAAGTTCTGGGGAAGAATGAGTTGTCAAGGAGTGAAGAGGGCACAGACTGAAGGAGAACTGCAGGTCTTATGCCAGGTAGATGTGGAGTTCAGATGCCCAGTGTGACTCTCGGATCATTGCACGTGCTACAAATGGAACTGAGGATGTTCCCAATCTGTAGACTGTGCCCATTGTCAGTAATGAAAAAACACATATATATGCAGGAGAATAATCACAAGGCAGATCCTGTGTGCCAGGCTGGTATTAAACAGTTGTGTCTGTACACGCACCTGATTTAAGGACTCTGGGTCTGGAGGCACTGCTGCACTGAGCACTGGGCTGTTCCTTGTAGCACTGCTCCTTAAGTTTGCTACGTGTTGAGTAGAAAAGTTCCATTTTAACAGTTTAATCATTTTCTGCACTTGTCTTGTGAGCTTTAAGTATGGTGCTAGGATGGAGCACACGACAATCACAATGGCATTAAAAGCAGGTATTGCCTGCTTTGCTGGCTTCAGGGAGGAAAAGAGCACATGAACACGTTGCAGCTGAGGGCTGAAACTTGTTTTTAATTGCCTGGATGTTGTTCAGTCTGTGAGCTCAGCAAACCACACAGGAAGGATGTACAAACTTAGGAGCTGGCAGCTCTTCCCCTCTTTTGCATAGCTGCTGCATGCTTACAGTCAAGGTCTGCTGCTCTGAACTGTGCGAGGTATTTGTAGTGCAGTGCTACAGCAGAGAGCACTTGTGTGCCACGTGAGCCTGGCTGTGCTACGGGATTGCTGTGGTTGTCTGTTACACCTTGGTGCTGCGTGTGGCTAAAGTAACACAAACCTCCATCAGGCTGAGCCTGGCTAAAGTATGGGCCGTGCACCAGCCCTGGAAGAGGGGAGCAGGCTCAGCAGCTGCTGCGAAGACTTCAGCCTTGCCATGAGTCTACTTGCTTCATCTCTCTTGGTCAGCTCACAGACGCACCACGGTCTCTTGGAAACTGGGGCATTCTCAGCCATCTGCACAGTGCTGAACTCATTGTCCTGGCCTGGGGAGGTAAGGCCAGGCTGCAAAAACGTGCTGTTAACCAGCTTGCCTTTCTCTCTGACAGGAAGCCGAGAGGGGAGGGGAAGAAGTGTCGGAAGGTGTATGGGATGGAGAACAGAGATATGTGGTGCACTGCCTGCCGGTGGAAGAAGGCCTGCCAAAGGTTCATCGACTGAAGAGTGAAGTTATGCAGAGGATTTAGGGCTGGGGGAAGACAACGACAGGACCAGATTGCTACAGCTGCACTGTATCACTTCCTGTTTTCCTCCGGTGATGTGGTGTTGGGGTTTTTGTTTTATTATTTGTTTGTTTTGTTTTTTTTTTATCATTTGGGTTTCATTTTGGTTGTTTTTTTGTTGTTTTTTTTTTACAAAGAGAGCTTTGTATTTCCAAGTGAAGCACTTGTAGCCAAGGAGAAGCACTAATTCAAACCTGTGTGGAGCAATAGAGCAAAAAAATACAAATAAAAAGCAAAAGCAAGAACACATGACAAAATCCTGTCTTACGGAGTATTGACAGCGGAGCAGCTATCAGTGTTTTTCTGTGTTGGGTTTTTGTTCTAAAAGGAGAAGTGAATTCCTTGCTAACTCTGTGAGCTGTTTGCTCCTTCGGGTCGTTTTTAACCATTGCAGTCTCTTTGCTGCCAACGTCTGTATTTGCTAAACTGGACGTTTTTGTTCTTTTCCTGAAACGAAGATCTCTTTTTGAAAGCTTTCTAATAAACACTTCAGAGTCACATAAGCTACCGTTCACTCAGCAGAAGCTGTAACTAAGACTGGAGGCTGCTAAATGATTCTGATGCGAACGATCATGATGATTTTCTATTTTTTGGAAAGGGGCTGTGGGAAGGAGTTGGGATTTTTGTTGGTTTCTTTCTAGGAGAAAAGCAAAGGCAGACTTTTCCAGAAGGACAAACTGCTCCTGGAAGGCTTTGAAAGCAGGCACAGACCAGAACAGAGTAACTCACGTACCACATTGGATTTTGACCCTTGGCAGGAGGAAAAGCAGCAATGGAAAGTCACCAGCAGATCTGTCACCGCCAGAGCGGAGGGAAGAAATGCAGCAATGGTTGATGGAAACCCATAAGAACATCTTGGGGGCCTGGTAGCTTTTCTTACCACTTTCCCTGTTTGTAGGGAGGAGCGACAGCTGGACTGGCACACGTGTTGCTGCGGGAGGCTTGTAAAGAGCTGGGAGATGCACTAGGATTCCATGTAGTACCCATTGAGGGACACGATCCAGCCCAGCAGTTCTGCTCTTGCTTCCTTCTGTCTTATTTGAGAGATGGTTCAGATAACGGTTTGCTCAGCTGCTTTTTTTTTTTTCCCTACATATTAAAGTTGCTAAAATTTATTTTGTGAAAGAAAAAAAAAAAAAAAAAAAAAGAAAATATCACAGCATCATCTCAGAAAGAGAAGTACAACAGCAGAGGAACAACGTATGTATGGTAAATGTTTGGTTCTTAACTCATTTTGATAGTGAAATGAACAGGTTTCTATGCTTGCAGATGTTGGAAGGATTGAGTACTTCAGCGTCACTGTCCACGAGGAAGTATGCACCGCAATGTGGGTAGCTGTGTTCTGTCTCAGCTTCTATGGAATTGCCATTAACTGACCATTATTTCAGTGCAGAAATAAAACAAGGATTTACTGTGATACGAATGTATACCGTTAAATGGCACTTGTGTGTTAAACAAAGCGAGACACCTCAAGGAGGAAAAAAGAAAAGCAAAACTTTGCTTCTTCCTGGAAGCACAGAGGCCCAACATTGCCAGGTTTATTTCTTCACGCCATTTGAAAGTAGACCAGATTTTTGTTGTTAATTATCTAATCTGCCTCGTCCTCTCTGAGATATAAGGGACTCTTCATTACCCTGACAGCTTTCTGAAACGCGGTCCAGAGTTCACTTGATAGCTTTATTGAGCACGCGCTGCTGCTTATGGCTGTGTGAAAGCACAGAACAGCGCGGGCTTTGAGAACAGCAGCAAAGCAGTGCTGAGAGGTGAAGGATGTAATAGGAGCTACTGGAGGATGTCATCTGGGTTCTTTTTAAACCAGTTAATTGGGCAATCAGATGCATAATTTGAGCATGCTATTTCTGCGGTTGTTTACAAATCGTGCCATTTACATGCACAAGCAGCAAGATACGCCTGCGTGCACATCATTTCTTGCTCATTTGCCTATTGTGCTCTGTAAGCCATGTAAAAAAAACAACTGGGCTCAAAAACATAGATAGGCTCTGAAATATATACACGTATGTGTGTGTGTATCTCTATGTATGCACACATATATGTATGTATATATAAAATCTGGGATCAGAAGGGAGGAGAAAGATTGGGTATCCATAGCCAATGTTTTAACATCATTTTTTTCCCCAGCACAATGTGGGTTTTCTCTGCATGTTGTGTCGTTTCGGTTTCCTTAGTAAAATGCCTCTGGTAATTCGTGGCCCCAGATTTCATCTTCTGATGTTTGCATATTACTGTGGTAGGACTTACAAGACCTGGGTATTCCAGAGATGCTTCTGCTATTTTGCCCCTATTTTTACAAGCACTTCTGGAGTGGTCATAAAGAACTTCGTAATGGATTTGGCGATCATGAGACCTCCAGTATATGCTGATATGTTTGTTCTTCCCCTCCGTTTGTGTTTTGCCTGTTTGCTTTGGAGGATTTTGTAAAAATAATGTATTAGAATGTATGTTATTTTCTTAATGTCGTGGCATCACGAGCACCTTTCTTGAGGGCACTTTAAGAGTTATTGTAATAAGATTGTTCTGTACTGATGTGTGCACAGAAGATGGGTGTTGTTGCCAGCACAGGTCGCCCTATGGTACATATTTCATACAGATTACATATAGGCACAAGAGCTGCAAGTCACCAGGTGTGGCAGAGAGGTTTTGTTAAGAAGCTGAGACCAGAAAGTGCTTCATCCGCCATAAATCCTGCCAGGATAGAGTTAAACAGTCTGTATCTTCACACTAACAGCAATCAGCAGAGTTTATATTGAATGAGTTTGGCATCTTTAGGCTGTGGCATTCCTAGAGCTGTGTCTCATTTGTGGCCTGGGGTGGCACAGCCCTCGTGCTGCCTGGGGCCTTCCCCCAGTGCTTCAGGTCTCAAGCTCAAACTGATGCCTGTCCTGGCATTACCAGGCACTGTCTGGAGTAACTTCTTCCATTTTGTCATGCATTGTTTCAGTGCTGATTTGTGCTCTGTTACTGTTCTGCTGATTGATATGTGCACTGTGTCCAAGTTCTACACAGTCCTTCCAGAAAGAGTAAGATCCTTTGTTTCCCAGGGAGGAGATGGATTGAAGGGCGGCTTGAACCTTTGCTCATTTCTCATCATCAGTACCCACCATTTCCTGTAATTTCCATTTTTGTTGTTTTATAGGCCATTATCTCTGACCTTCCAAAGAAGTTGGAAGGATTGGCCAGAGCTCATCAGGTGGTGTCTGTGTGCTGTGGGTGCTTGGGTGTGTGTGTACTTACGGCAAGAGCTGGGACCTCTCCCTGAAGTATAAGGATGGAAGGATCAGTGTTAGCAGTGTAGCCACATACTGCCTTTGGTGCAGAGAAGCTGGCGCCCATATCAGTGTCCCAGTGGCTATCAGCAGTATAGCTCCCAAGTCTTTTCTTCAGTTTTCTTGCTTGAACAAAGTTACTTTACCATGTTACAGAATCATAGAATGGCCTGGGTTGAAAAGGACCTCAATGATCATGTAGTTTTAACCCCCTGCTATGTGCAGGGTCACCAGCCACCAGACCAGGCTGCCCAGAGCCACATCCAGCCTGGCCTTGAATGCCTGCAGGGATGGGGCATCCACAGCCTCCTTGGGCAACCTGTTCCAGTGTGTCACCATCCTCTGAACAAAACCTTTTTCCTAATAGCTAACCTAAATTCCCCGTCTCAGTTTAAAACCATTCCCCCTTGTCCTATCACTATCCACCATTGTAAACAGTCTTACCCCCTCCTGTTTACATGTTCCCTTCAAATATTGGAAGGCCTCAATGAGGTCTCCCCAGAGCCTTCTCCAAGCTAAACAAGCCCAGTTCCCTCAACCTTTTTTCACAGGAGAGATGAATGTCCCCATTTATTCCACCCCTACACAACAACAACAACAACAATCTGGAAGAAGAGGTATACAAGAAATGCAGTTTGAAAATGTGATTGTGTTCCACCTGCATCTCTATGAAACAGCAGCTACTGGACATTACAAACTCCAGTCATCGTATTCATAACATTTGTTTCCACCCTGATGTGCCTGATTCTCTAGTGCCTTGCACAAGTGTAAGGGGTTACACAAGGTGCAAAGTGAGCAAAAACTCTTCCACAAAGCAACGTGCAGCTTTGCACTTGCCTGTGATCCATACCTGCCATGGCATGAGCCGGACCCACAGGGCCTGTATGACTGAGCAGGGCAGAGGGCCAGTCCCACAAGTGGCTTTGCCCACGTCAGTAGGGTTATGTGGTTGTGAGCTGTCTGACAGTGCCTCACACCATTCTGTCACCTGCAGCACTCTCTTCATTCCTTCTCCAGTATGGTAACAGACAGGCAGGCAGCAGAAGGCAAAGCTTTCCCAGAAAGTTCTCAGAGGACGTGCATGTAAGAGCGGATTCCAGCTCTGTCTCTTGTCCCAGACGTGGATTTCCTTGCCCCAGAACACAGTGGTTTCATTTATCCCTACCCGCAGGACAGGCTGTGGTTTCCTGTCATTGCTGTGGCTGGGAACAGCTGGAGCCGCCCAGCTCAGGATGCAGGGCAGTCAGTCTTGGCTGTTAGCGTAGCATGCAACGTGATTTCTTTCATCCTTCCTCTGTAAATTTGTTGAAAAACCACCTCAGGACACTGACATGAAATGCAAAGATTTCTGGCTGTGGGTAGAGATCCAGCAGGTTACCAGAGAGGCTTGTTCCTGCTTAAATTGAAGCCATCTGTAGGGGTGTGCTCTCCTTTCCTTAAAAGCATCTGAATCAGGATATGTTTGTGGAGTCTCACCTTTATCCTCTGTTTCCATTTTATTGCATCTTCCCATGGGTGATGGCAGCGGACCAAGACCTGCATTGAGCAGTGGGTTCATCCTGCTGCCAGCAGGGCTTGGTGGGTGGGGGGCTGGGGGCTGCTGGAGAGCAGCAGTGGGAGACTTTGGGCTACTGTAAGTGCATGACAGCTTTATGACACCTTCAGCACAATAACTGGTAAAGCATTAGCACAAACCTGAGAACAAGGTCTGCTTCTGATGGCACCAGGCAAAACAAAATCCTTGTCGGTCCCATTTTTTTTTTATATTAGCAGCAAGAATTAATTTGAAATGTGAGGGAATGGATCAATTCATTGACAAGCCAGTGTTCTGCTTTTATAACACGTAACACCGAGAATATTTTCCCTTCAGTGTGAACGGGAGGTATCTAAAATGCCCGTGAGATAAATTAATTCAGCAGTGCCAATACAATTGCAGCTTTTAAGTTACTTTGGCCAATACACAGCATTACACCGTCAGGGTTTGAGATTAAATCCAGATTATTGATGTGCTTCCTTGGTAGACGTGGACTCTGATGTGCTTAAATGTTTGTTTTTAACATCTTTGCCAAATGGGAAAGGCCGAGTTTTCTAACTTGCATTTAAAACCAGTCCTGTTCAAAAATGTATGTTTGACCTCAGAGTCTTTGTGTTACCGTGTAATCCCCTGCGGCCGTTCATATACAGTGTGTAACGTGCAGATAAACAGGAGTTTGAACTGTTTACATGCAATGCCTTGGGAACATTAACATAAACAGAGATACGGTTAACACAGATTTCCTCAGGGACCATAGGAAAGCTGCAAAGGCAGGATGTAGCTTTATTTGAATGGAAGATGGGTGAGAAATGGATTGTTTCTTTTTTGTATTCTAGGCAGACTTAAAGAGCAATATGTCACTACTTGAATTATTAAACTTGGAAGGAAGCACTAATTGGCGAACGTGATCTCACTTCACTCTATCGCTTATGAAGTTCTAAATACAAAACAGACATTTTAGCTGTCAGAACAATGTAGGAAATGAGCTTGAACCATAACCTAAATATAGCACAGACCTATACGTTTGTATAAATATTTTCAGAACGTGCTGTAAATATAAAGGGTTCTCGTTTATCTGATTGGTGATTGCAGCGTACTTTGTTTGTAATTGAACTGCTTCTTACCAATTTACTTCAAGGAGCCAAAAAAAAGAACATGCTAACATCATACCCCACAGGGTTTTTTGAGGCATGTGAGAAAAAAGAAACGTAGTAACTGTATATTTTACCATTCTTAGATAGGTAAGAGTTGTCTGTTTGCCACCAAGTGGAAGGGAACTTACCTGAGCACATCAGGGAGGAATGTGTGAGCTGCATGAAAGCGTCGTCCCACCTGCGTTGCGGTGCACACAGTGAGGCACAGGGCTCTGAGGACGTCAGGAAATAAGGAAGATCACCTAAAACACAAAGAAATTGCGCTTCTAAGACACAAATGACGTTGTCCCTGTGTAATTTTCTAGTGTTAAAGAACATCAGTACTTTTACTGTGATGAAAATAGCAGCCTTGTTAGTAAGGTGCAATACGAATGAAGGGCTAAACTCTGGGAACAAGTAGTCCTGTAAAACGAGCTTCTTTAGCACCGGGATCGTAGCACCTCTCTGAAATTATCATGTTGGTATAATTTTATAACCATTTATTGTAAGTTATGAAACAGAATTTGGCATTTTAGAAGAACCGAAGGGAAGAGGGGAAGCTGTAAATTATTGAGAATAGTGGTACGATGTCTTATGTGGCAGCAGTAGCTGAAACACCTTTATGAAGATACACACCTTTTGGATCACTGAGAAAAAAAATTACCTTTAGTTACTAATTTAACTAATTTAACCTGAATTTAGTCTGAAATTTTCAGTAATATCAAGAAAATGACTTCTCTGAGTAAATTTTGCTTCGTTTCTTGCCTATTGTTATCAGGCTTTATTTGTTCACAGTCAGTACTCTTGATTGTGAAGATGTTCCCCCAACTAGCAAGACCTGGCTTGCAATTGTGTTCATTTGAAAGTACTTCTTGAAATGGAGAGGTTTCGTCCTTTACTGTCCTATGTGATGATGGTTTGTGATGTCCTGAGTAGAGTCCGTCAAGGAAATAGATATGTAACATAAAGTTACTTTGTAGTTCTGTTATGGAAAGAGTATAAATGACCAAGTGGGAGGGCTGATCAGGAGGATGTCTTCTCTCCATCCGCACTGTGAGGTCCACAGAATACGGGGTGCCCAGTGTGGTGCATCCTGGGCTTTTGCTGTAAAATAAGGATGTGCTGCTGTTTTGCCATTGCTGTTTTTGTCATCTTAGAATCCATCTTTTAGTGAAAGATTGGAACAGTTCCATCTGCTGAACAGGAGGGGTTTGTTCTTTCCTTCTGAATTCCTCCAGTAAGGAGAGAAAGGACAAGCTGAGATTGAGAGACATCAGCAACAAACTTGAGCCATGAGGGAAGACACGAAACAAAATTGCTCAGAAAAAGAAAGTAGAATGAATCTTGTGTCTTGGCTGTTGCTACACATGACTGATGCCGGTGGCTCGAGAATAAGGTTGCACAGAGGAAACCTCGTGGCACAGTCCTCGTTCAGATGCTGAAGTACTTTTCCCTTCCTGGTCGTGCAAACAGTTCAGCAGGAATTACTTCAAATTAGTCTGAGGATCAGAGGAAGAGCAGAAGGTGTTGTTCTAAGTAGAGCACCTTGTGAAGCCTGCACGAACCCTGCCTGTAGCCAAGGTCCTGCGCCGTGTGTCTCATCCTGCAGTTTGCACGAGTCCCAAAGCAATCGGTTACAGAACTCTTTTTTGATTTCATTTACAAGTCTGGTAAGACGTCTTGCTGCACAATTAAGAGCAAAATGCACTGGAAGGAGCTTGATGCTTTCCATTTTTTTCTCAGGAGAGCTGCCATTAGCCCTGTGGATACCTTCAATGGCCTGGACTGCTCCCATGGGTGGCAGCTGTAGAGATGAGGCATTGGATTTTCCTCCTTGTGATTGTTCCCACTGGCACTGGGACTTACAGACCTGTGTGTCTCCCCTTCTGAGTGCTGGAAACAAGAAATGTGCATTCAGGCTTTGTGAGAGGGGTAGATATGTACCTAGAGATGTGCTCACTGCTGCTAGGAGGCGTTGGTGGGTTTCCAGTGATACCAGAATGACTGTAGGTTGGATGTGTCACTTAGGGGTGGATTTAAGAGCTGCTTAGCACGTGGTGTTTGGTCTGCTATACATCCCACTACTGCCTGGGAAGGAGGTTTCTCAGAGCAAGATCCAGGATGGCCGCCAGCCCATCGTGGCCTCACTGCCATCAGCTGCTGCATGCATCAGGCCATTCACATCCTCTTGGCCACCCGATGCGAGGTCACCCCGTGCTCTGTAGAGGAATTAATGTTCTTCTTTTCTGAGAGTGAAGTGGGACTGCCCTGGTTTTGCCTAGTGGAACTGTCGTTTCAAAGCAGGTTGGATGGGCCCAAGGCTGGGCTCCTGCCCTTGCCCTCAGACTCTTCTTCCTGCTGGGGCCTAGAGATCTATCCCAGGTTGTACTGTCTTGGATCCCTCCTGAAAGCACAGGCCTGTATAAAAAGCCTAAGGGTGTATCAGAGCATTGCTCTGCATTTTATGTGGCAGGCACAGCAACGGGGCCCTGGCCCACCTGCCTCAGCTGTGGGCTAAGTAGGGGCCTGGACACCAAACCCCTACAGTTGCACTGGCACCTGTTCTCTCAGCACACCTGGAATACTATTAAAGCAGCATTGATTTTGATATGAAAATGTTTTTTGTAGGGAAAAAAATAGGAGTTATATCAATAATCCTATATCCCATGAGCCATAAGTCTATATGTTAAGTGTGGCATGGTTTTGCTATGCAGATATTGGAGGAGTAATGTGGCATGAAGAGCAACCTCTAGGGACCTCAGTCCAGCCCTGAGCTCAGGCACATCCTGGAGCCAAGCTGGTGTTACTTGGGGTAATTTCAGGTAATGCACAATGGGGAGGTGCTCACTCTCTGTCTATCTATGGGCCACAGAGAACCAGAAATGTATATTTCTTGTCCTGATAGTGGGACTTTCTGAAATAGAAAGATCCATATCTCCTCTTGCAGATTTTTGGTCCTTGTGGGGAAGGGTTCATAAAGTACTTGGAGAACATCGATTGCACTATGATTATTTACACTGTGTGAAAAAGCAATTATATTTCAAAAGTCATTTGCTACTTATATGTATTTCCAAGTCATTTCCTACTTATATTTTATATTTTAAGAGTATTTCTGATGAAGACAGGAGTGAACTTAGTACACATTATAAGTCTGTAGACAAACAAGAGCACAGTTGCCTGGCGTTAATGAATGAATACAGAACTTCTCATACATGCTGCCTGCATAAGACAACAGTATCCATGCATCCTTTTGTCTCTTTCCAGTCATGAAAGGGAAATGCCTGCCTGCATATATTGGTTTTCCTTCGATTCCTATCATTGTTTTGGAGAGTGTAAAGTAAATTGAAGTTCTTTTTCTGCTTTATTGTTAGAACCAGAGCGTTTTCTCTTACAGAGTAACTTTACTTTTGTGGAGCTTTAATGTGCTCTGCATTGCACTTTATACATTTGTCACTTGTTGGGCCATTTATTTTTTATATACGAAACAATGAAAGTTTTGCTACTCTAGTTTTACCTATTTAGAAAATAACCATGAAACTAAGAGGTTTTTATATATAAAAAAAGAAGAAAGTTCCATAAAATGTAGCAAATAAACTATTTAGATTGGAAATCTTTTTAATGATAGCACTGAGAAATAGAGCTTCTGAAATCATTGACTAGTTAGGAAATTCAATATATTTATGGGTAGCATGAGCATCCATTGGGGTATCAATAAATGGAGTATGTAGAAACGGGAGACAAAGCTTGAGCCGTTGAATTTGCTTATACAGAAGACTTCTATTAGTTCAATTGATACGAGCCTGAGATGGCCCTTGGCTCTTCAGGGCTGCACTCACACAAGTATGACTGACCTACCATCAGAAGCCGATGCTGTTTCCATTTGTTTTGTTCTGGCTTTATCCCCTCCAGCTTGGGGAACCAGTGCCCTAAAGACAATCTTGTTCCTAAGTGCACTAACGAAGAGCTCATCTTCCCCAGAATTTTGTTGTCAAGCATGGGGCCCTAAAGCAGTCCATGTGTAGGTTAATATAAGTGTTTTTAGATGCCAGTTTCAGTGCTTTAAATGAAAACCAATTTCTTTGCCCCTGCACAGAATCCCTTGACATTCTGTGGAGTATACTGAAAGGTAAAGACATCTGTACTTTGTCCAGACTGTGTTTGTTCCAAATCACAGCTGGTACCCGTCCTGCAGAGCTGAGCGGTGAAGGGGACAAGGGGCAGTGCTGCCCCATTCTTCACATGGTGAAGCACTCTCCCTGGCTGGACACACAGGCTCTCAGTCTTTGGTGGGAGATGGAAATCCCTGTGAGAGCTCCTTGTCAGCCATGCAGCAGAGTCCCTGGCCCTCCTCAGAGCCTTCAGACACTCTGCTCTTATTTCTGCATCCATAGATGCCACCAGAGTGAATGGGCTCAGCCTCACAGTGTGAATACAGTCCCAGCTTCAGTTGGAAATGCATCATCTTGCCACTGTTTCACCCAGCCTCAGCTTCACCTACAAAAGATGAGCAGGGCCAAGGGACTCTGATGGATGGTGGTTCTTCAGGCAGCGCAAACAGTTCTGCTGCCCAGCTGCTTTCTGCATTGTTGCATGTGTTTGAAGGAAAGTTGAAAATAGAGAAGAGACTTTTGCAAGATGATACTGGCAATAATCTCTTTTGATCCTGCCAATCCGAGGCAGTGGCATAGATGGATGTGATGTTCTTCCACTGCTGGCCACTTGCACGTGACTAAACATCAACCAGCAGATGCTGTTTCTTAACCTGAAACCCCTCCCAGAACAGCAAAACACCACCATGAAGACCTTTGTTATCTCCCTCCCTGTCTTCTTGTTGCACTGGCAGCAGGAGAAGAGTGCAGAAATGATAGGAGCCTGGACATAATGCATCCAAATGCTTTTGTACTGCCACAGGTGTTACGTGACAAACGTACAGACCTGGGCCCTCCAAAATTTCTCTAGGAATTTTGCTGTTACTTTCTAGGAAAAAAAGTAGGATTTAAAGTCTTTGGGTCCACATCTGAGTTGATTTTGCATGCTGAATCAAGAGCACTTCCAACAGACTTCAGATACGTAGGCAGACGTCCTTAGTACAAGCGATGGCACTCGATCACTTTGATTATTTTTCTTAGAACATTTGTGAAATCAGCAACGAGCAGATTAGTATCAACATCTATGAAAATAGCTGAGATTAAATATTAAAAAGCACGTGCTTTCATGTGAAACGTGAAAGAAGACTACCAAAAGTATTTAGTTCGCTAAGCACTGGCTCCCAAGTTTGTTAATGCACTAAACTTTCATTTGGGGGAGCAACTTCTATATAGGGAAAAGTAGTAATCTCAAATGTTTGGAATACTTCAGGAAATGAACAGCTTGTTTCTGGTCACTGGGTTTTAGAAAGAAGAAATCTCACCCTCCTGCACTGGTAACATTCAGTGTTTGTATGGAAAATAAATCTTGCTTTTCCATTCCCACCTGAATGATCAGCTCAAATGAGGATCTGTCATCTCTTAACTTTCTTCTAAAGTAAAAACTAAGAACATGAAGAAACGCAAACGTGAGGAATCATGACCAAAGTCATTAACTATTTTCAGACCATTCTGATAAGTAAAAGCCTTGGTTAAAATGATGTTCTGTTGCACATCACCCTGATTTAGTGAGAAAGCAAGTTTTTCTTCTGAAAGAAGAAAAAAAAGAGGGAAAAGGACAAATGGAAAACAAGATGAAATGAGATCATTTAAAGCCAGGTTTCCTGCTTGTTTTTAGGTCCATCCACCCATTCTATCACTGTTGTGTATTCAGGGATGCTCAAGACAACAGACATTCCTCATAGGAAGCAGCTTGGTTCCAAAGTGAAATCCAAGCTGTGAGCAAATTCATTGAGTTTTCATAATAGCTATTGCCAAAAAAAGCATCAAAGCACTATTTGCTACTGAACGGGAATTTCAGTGTTTCAGTGGAAACCCTTTTTAATCTAATTCATTGCTGTATTTACAGACAGATTTCTGTTGGTCTGCTTGCTTGTTCCTTAGGGCTCTGTTTATCCACACACCTCAGAGCAGGGCACACCAATACTCAGATGGCCACAACCAAACTGGAATCTCTTACAATTCCCAGTTACGTTACACGTTGTTTTGAAGAAACAGCAATCTTTGAATGAAAAACTACTTCAAAGCATCTCAAAGTAAGGCAACAAGAAAAAGGAACAGATTTATTTGGGAAACATCATTGAGTTCCCATCAACCCACAAGGTGTGTGCTTAACTGCCCTCCCGTAGCTTTGTCAGATCGCGTTTCTGTTGAAGGCAGGTGGTGATTAAACTACATAGCAAAGATACTTCTTTGATCTATGTAAATGAATGTATATGTATAAACTATGCATTTTCATCCAGCTGCAAACTGTATCTCTAAGCAGTTCTATCTAGCCTTTTTCTCAATGTCAGTAACTCCCAATATCCAGGAGATTAAGGTGCTCCCCATCTTTTTTAGCATGTAATTCTCTCCTGTCTTGCTTCTGTGCTTTACAAAGGCAAGATGTGTGATGGGGGAGCTCTGGGGCCCAAGGAGCAGTGAGCAGGGCCATGGCTGAAGCAGGAACATGTGCCTGAGACCAGGCTGGGCCCAGCACGGTTGAGCAGGGGGCTGCAGCTGCTGCTCCAGCTCTGGCACTTCTTCCACAGTCAGGCAGCAGAGCAGGACCAGCAGCTGCTGCCTCACACGGGGTCAATGGGAGTCTGCAGCAGTGCTGGAAGAAGCTATGCCAAGGAGGAGGGAGCTGCAGACTGGGTTTACAGCCCTCACTGTCCCATTGTGAGAGCCACCACAACCCCAGGTCTGTCCTTACCTCTCCGTGGTACACAGCACCCAGGAGCCTCCTCCGGCTGCAGGTGCCTGGCAGCGCTCGCAGCATGTGGTTCTTCATAGTGGGGCTTCAGGAGAGGAAGGGTCAGGCCCTGGTCTGAGCGTATCCCTGCTAGAAGGAATTAGGAGAGGTGAATAATGGAGGTCTGTTGTAATAACATGAAGGAAAGAGGTGCTGCAGTGTTATTGCTTACATTTCAAGTTGTTGCTGTAATATTCATCAGCCTGGTCTGGTCAGGAGTGGACTAAATCAAATCTTTATATGCAAGCTATTCAAATATTTGATACTAGTATTGCAGCAGTGGTATTTTTATCTGTCCAGAGATGTGCATTCATTTAAGTTACGCTTGATTGAGAAATATTTTTGCAGTATGTATTTGTATTTGATGGGCTGCGGCCCTTCATTTTATATTCTTTACAAGAATTAGCACAGAAATGATGCTTCCCCATTTATTGAGCTACCTGACCATCCCAGCTGTCAGTTTGCATACAAAATATTTGGAGGATTTTGGTTTGGTCTAAACACTGTCCTTCTTTAAAAATAAAAATGCAGTGCTTAATAGAAAACCATTCCTTACCAGCACCCCTGCGATGTGATGCAGACAACCAACCCGGTGACACGATGCAAATGCTTGAGGCCAGGTCTCTGCGGGTTCTCAGCACCTCCCACGGTTGTAGCACATACACCAGCAGAGAAGCTGCCCCCATGAAGGGCAGGTGGAGCTGTGGGGTGCTCTGTGTGCTGCGGGGGTTCTCTGGAGCTGTAACAACAACAGGACACTGCTGCATGGCTCTGCAACCTGTGATGTCCTGCAGCTCTGCTGTGTTACTGGCTGCAATCCCTCAGCCCAGAACTCTGAGCACAGTGCTCGGGTTCTGGGGCATCACTTACGATCACAAAGGTAACTTTTTAAATGAGAAAGAGCTTCCAACTCTGGCACTAATGGAAATACTGAACACTTTATATATATATATATAAAGTATATATAAGGATTTGAAATAAAGAAGCGTGTTTTTTTTATACAACTTTTAGCCAAATAGAAGCATTCTGATTATTACTTCTGTGGACACCGTCCACCTGTAAATAAATTCCTATGTTCAGGTCCCTGAACCTGAAGAAAAGAAATAATAAAGACTGTTCACAGGCTATGCGCTTTGCTAGCTCTTGGATCCTTTGTACATAAGAGGTAACTGTTTAAATGGTGGGTGGGTTTTTTATTTAACTGCTGTTCCTTTAAAGAAAGAAGAAGAAAAAAAAAAACAAATCTTTTGACTTTGTTTTCTCTTTTCTGAGTCAATACAAAGATTTTCTAACTTTTTACTGCAGAAATGGATAAATCCGCGGTGCTATGTGAACCTGAGTGTCAAACTGGCCATAGCAGACACACCAGTTAGGATGCACTTTTCCTGTGGCACACAATGTATTTTCTCAGAACGGACTTTCAAAGGACCATCAGATGTTTACATTTCTTCTTGTTGCCCCAAATAGTTTTGGATATTGAAATAACTTCCAAAAACAAAGACGTGATGCATTACCGATGTGATGAATCCTCACGTCTGGGTATCTACAACAGGTTTGTACAAATACCATTTTAGAGATAGTTGAAATATTGGGCTTTCATACTTTGTAATGCTTTGATGTGACAATAAATATGCTGTTGCTATCTATCTAGTCTAACCTCATTGTAGACCTGTAATTTCCTGTTTATGGTTATGTCATGAATTGCACTGGCTTGACTTCAGCCAAATACTGACTGTTCAGCTGAAATATTCTGACTGTTATGATGTCCACAAAACATTAATTAAATGCACTTGTAACCGACTACTGAGGAGTATGTCAAGTTATTCATGTAATAAAACCCATATGTATAACTTTTGCAACTTGTTTATGTGAATTCAGTTCTTCTACAGCCACGAACACCAGTATTTCAACCAACGACCAACTCAAGTCCACGACAGCCTTTGCATGGACTTCATAACAAACAGGACTGACTCTCCTCCCTTCGTTCAGGAGGCAGATAATGCACCTGAGTGTTATCTAAGACATTCAGGATAGGAATGTGGACTTCAAATTTTACATTTTGGTCCGTTGAATGTGAAGTTCAGCCTTCAGCAGTTACTCCTCTTTGCCACTTCTGGGCTTATGCTAAGCGAACTGGGTCTGTTTAGCCTTGAGAAAAGAAGGCTGAGTGGGGACTTGATCCAGGTTTATAAATACCTGAGGTGTGGGAGCCCTAGTGGCAAGGCTGGTCTCTTTTCAGTAGTGCGTGGGGACAGGACTAGGGGTAATGGGATGAAAGTACAGCATAGGAAGTTCCGCATGAATGTGCGCAAGAACTTCTTTACAGTGAGGGTGACAGAGCACTGGAACAGGCTGCCCAGGGAGGTGGTGGAGTCTCCTTCTCTGGAGATATTCAAGACCCGCCTGGACGCCTACCTGTGTGACATGGTGTAGGGAGCCTGCTTTGGCAGAGGGGTTGGACTCGATGATCTCTAGAGGTCCCTTCCAACCCCTACAATTCTGTGATTCTGTGAGAACTGATCCTCCCAATGTACTACACTACAAGCATTTTTTTCCCGCCCTGTCCTTGCCTAGCAGTGTGGGCACAGCCTCCCCGTGTGCACCAAGGAACATTCCCGACAGCCAAAGCTTCAGGATAAGCCTTCTTTCTCATAGCAAACTTAATGAAGCTACAGCTTCCAACTTGCAAGTTCCAACTTGGATGTTCCCAAAAAAGTGTGTAAATTAGTACTATTTCTGTCCAAACTCTCAACTCCCCTACTAGCTTTGTTAGGTCATATTTAAATTTCCTAATACATTCCCTACCCTCTGCTGCAAAGCCAACCTCACTATCACTAGCAGGGCTGTTAAATTTAATGAGTAGTTTAATCACACTTTGGTTCATATTTTTCTCCCTTCCAGCAACACCTCACCACACACATGGATGAGCTGTTGTCTGTCTCTAGAAAGGAAAATATCTGAGCCCACCTGTTCTCCAAGGCTGTCAGAACAGCTCATTGAAGGGCCTCCATCCTGCTGCCCACCACTGCCAGTCAGATTATTCAGAACAGCCCCTCCTGAGCTGCTGGAAGAGCTGCTGGAGCAGTCCATGAGCTTCGGAGCTGCCTCCTGCCAGGCAGGTATCCAGAGCTGTCCAACGTGCACCATGGGAGACCTGTGACCAGGTGATTCCACAGCCGGCTCCTCCAGAAATAAAAAGGATTTTGAAGTCATAATTAGCAAGGAAGCGTTTAGTGCTATTTCAGATTAAATCCCACTAATTAAATGCCACTCTAAGAGATAATAATCTCTGCTATGATTGATGTTTCTGAAGACAGGCGCGCCGACCACAAGAGCTTGCTTTATGCAAATGACATGCTTTGTAATTCTGTACAAAGCAGAAGCATTAAAGAAAAGCTATTTCGATTTAGTGTAAGGTTGAATACCTTCACTCTCTCCACTTCCCCACAGGCTGTGGCTCTTTTGAGCTAATTCCAGACAGCTTTAATAAATAGGTGACTACCTCACGTGCATTTGGTTTAGAAATATTTCATACCTTCGTGTACTTAAGAAAATGTTGAGCAAGAACAATCCTTTCTTTGCATTCATTAATAACTTCCTCTGAACTCATTTCTTTTATCCTAAATAACTCCCTAAATTCAAATTTGAGTTTCAAAGACTCTTGGATGCAAGAAAACAGATTTTCTTGAAGTATTCTGTGCATTTTGTATTTCAAATATTACCGTCATCTATTTCTACACCAGTGCCTTCGAGACCTGTTCTCCAAATGTAGCGTTATAAAATCATCATGTTATGGTCTTGCTTCTTGTGTGAGATCCCGATAGGAACTTGTTGCACTGAAAAACACATGAAAGAGCTGCTTCAGGAACAGTAGTATTTGGTTCCCCTTAAATGAAAGGATTATTTTCTATTTTATCTGCTTAAGCTGCCAACTTTTTTCTTCCCCTTCCTCCCACTCTTTCTTATGATGCCAAGAAAAATATTTCGGTTATAAATTTGGCCTTACTAGTTTGAAGTCTAAGCTGTGAGGGATTGCGTTTTTGCAGTAGAAAACACTAAGCATAGCACTAAGCTATAGATCTTTGCTAAACTCCCATACAAAATGGCTGCAGGGGCTGTTTTTCACACAGAGCTGTTGAGGCAGATCCTAGTACAGGGTACAGTGAGTACGCCAAGTATTTTGCTTTTCAGAACGTTCTGACCAGGTGGGTAGATACCAATAGTAGCTGATGAGGACAGGTAGGGTAGGGAGAGCCTAGTATGCCTTGTCCTCCTGTCCCCCTTGATGAATGGGGAACCATAGGTGGGCTTAGAATACGTTACACACACAGAATCACAGAATGACCCGGGTTGGAAGGGACCTCAAGGTTCATGTAGTTCCAACCCCCCTGCCTGGCAGGGCCACCAAACATACACCTTTACTAGATCAGGTTGCCCAGGGCCCCGTCCAACCTGGTCTTGAACACCTCCAAGGACGGGGCATCCACAACCTCCCTGGGCAGCCTGTTCCAGGGCCTAACCACTCTCCTAGGGAAGAACTTCCCCCTAACATCCAACCTAAATCTTTCCTCTTTTAACTTAAAACCATTGTCCTCCTGTTCCCCTTTGAAAAATGAAAAACAACAGGTGGGTGATAGACCCTATATGGAAGTGTACCTTACACAGGAGTGTACCTTAGCAACTGCTTCGGGTAGGTTGTGAGCCTGAGATGCTCAGCCAAGGAGTGCCAGAAGAGATTGACATGCGTTGGAGAGAGGGTATGTAACAGTCTGGATTTCACTGACAAGGTGTGCAATTCCACCCTCTCCACAAGGGTGTGTGAATCCATTAATGATTTCAATGATGAATAAATTTAGCTGCTCCACAGAGATCGTTGCCTGACTGGAAATTACTGATTTTTCAGTGTTTCTCACTTAAGCTCCACTTATTCTTTTAGCTAATAAAAGTAAACATTACATTCAGATCTTTGTTCTAAATTTAGCTTTGGAACAGAGAAAGAATTTGCACCTTCCTGTCTTACAGCTTCCAGATGTTACCACCAGCAACAGATAAAATCTTTTTTTTTTTTCCCCCCTCACAGTCACTGGGAAAGGAGAAGAATTTTCAAACACAGAAGTTTTAAGGCAAGACAAATGTCTGAGCTTTGCCCTGTAGCCACTATAATACAGCGTCCCACTCTGAAGCAAGACTTATTTATTTGCAAAGCTGTCAAACAAAAGGAAGCCAATCAAACAAACAAAGAACAACAAGACCAACCTTATGGATAGGACAGGGAAAAATGGAGGATGAACCACTACCAAGGGTTGGGTTAAACTACCAAGCTTGTTATTAACCAAGATATAGCATAGCTTTGAGATGTCTAAATCTGACTGCAGGTCACTGATCCACCAAACTAAAGTAAACTTGGTTTAAAAACTAATCTCCCCAGATTCCTTTCGAAAATGATAACACGTAGAAAAAGGAAAAATAACTACAAAACGATCCTTTTCATCAGAGATGAGATTAAAGATAAGAGCAGATCAAGGCAGCTGCTGAATGCCGCTGAATACCTGCCAGTCTCACCGCCGTAGGTGGGAACCGCACGCTCAGAACCCGAGACCCGATCACCGCAACTGCAAACTTGTGCAGTGCTGACCTCCTGTGGCCTGCCATGAAGCTGCAGTTGGCAAGGGCTTTTTAGCCCTGTCCAGGACATCAGCAAAGCTTCTAGCCATATTAGAGCAGAAACTGGCTCTTCTTTTCACCCCTCCTTGTTTTTCTCTCTGTTCTGCTCCTTGCAGGCTTTATACTCTGCTGTATATTAGTAGCACTGCCGTTATTTCCCTTAAAGCTGGAGGTATGCACTCAGTGAGGTGGTGACTCACATAATCATACTAAGTCTGAGCTTACAGCTGGGGCCCAGTATGCTTTTTGCATAGGTTTTTTGCAGTGCTCAAGTGCTGGTGTTTCTGTTAGAAGGCTCAAATGATGTCCTCTATAGAAAGGGTGGGGTTCCTTCCTTCTGCTCACAGACCTCTTGACCTGGGAAAGCAAAGAGGAAACAGGGTAAGGAATGGAGGGAGAAAGGGAAATGGTTTTTACTTCCTTGGCTTTGGTAAAAATCAGAAATGTCCAAAAATACTCTGAAAATCGCACTTCTGGGCTCTATTCCCAGGCTACTTCTTTCTAGTGTTTTCTTTCTTCTAAAGGTTTATGTTCTCACCCAGCACAGTGGGCAGGAGTTCTGGCATTTCGGGCTGAACACACGCTGGGTGCCGTGCTATGAGGGGTGATTTTCAGAGCTTCCCCATCCCCCATCAGCTCTGATGCTTTCCAAAATGAGAAGTGCAATCTCTGAGTGAAGACGTTTCATATTTAGGGTCAGCCCTCGAAAAAGATGCATCCTGCACAGCACCATATGCAGGGAGGTAAAGCCGCTGTTGAGTCAGGGCAGAGGAACTAGGAAGTTATCAGAGGAAAGCAAGATGAAAGTGGAAAGGAAATGAAGTAAGCAGGTGATAAAATAATTCTGTTACGGAGGGAGAAATCCGGAAGGATCAAAGGATCCCTTTTATTTGCATTTTATCCTCATTTCTGTTCCGTGCAGTTTCCTACCTCTGCTGTATATTATTATCACCTCTACTATAAAACTTTCCGGTTGCCTGCAATTATCCCCCCTTTAATCTCACACTGGGCTCTTCCCCTTTGATCCAGCGCAGCGCCATATGACTGATTGTGTGACTGGTGCATATATATCCAAAGACATCCATTTTTTCCTGCTATTTTCCCCCTTGTGTCTCCAGCTTAAGACTGTGAAGTCAGGGCAAAGTTGTCTTTCTCAAACCCCTTTCATTGATCACTTTTAGGGTAGGCACAGCTCCCAGAAAAATGTTGAAGATGGGGAGTTCCATCTAACATTGCCATTTGATTTTTAAATATTAGTTATAATAAGGGCGCATTACTCAGGTTCCTGAAATAATCACCCTCAGGGCTTATTTTCCATTTTTGTGGTCCTCCTTTGAACTGAAGCCAGCCCGTGCCTTCCCCGAACATTACAACCTTGGTAATAAATACATCTGATAAGAGTTCCTGCAGTATTATCATCAGTGAGACGGCAAATGGCCACAAGTGTCAGAGAACATAATGTGAAGGAAATACATCACAGACTATGGAGGTGCTTTAAAGGCAGCTGGCACTATGGGCAGCATGGCTGGGCACAGCTGACACAACCTGACTCATGGTGCCCACCTCAAAGACCGCCCAGGGAAGGAGAGAGGGAGGGAACAGGTTTTGATGATTATGGTAATATGTAGGCAACCATATGTTTTAAGTGCTGTGGTGATGTGTCTGACCCTCACAGAGGGAGATATGCAGCGATTTTCTAATCCCATGAGATCTGATGTGAGCAACACAAAGCAGAAGGGCTCCCACAGGCTGCCCCACCAGCTCATGTTGCCTGAGCTGTCACAGCCTCACAGCAGCCTCCTACTGCTGGGAGCCCAGAGCTGTGGTGTGCAGGGAAATCCCTCCGGCTTGATCTCCTAGGATAACCTGGACTCTGATTCCCTGACTGCAGCGTACTCTATCCTAGAGGGAGAGAAGCGCGCCATGAGATAGACTGAGCTCTGTCTGGCGTTTTGATGTTTTCTCTTCTGATCTTAAGGTGTGATTTGGAGCCTGTGTGGTGTGTGTTTCATCAGGAATCGAATTTCAGTAACAGATGCAGAGGCTTCTCACAGCCTAGAGACTCAAGGCTGTGTTCGGTTTGTTCACATGCTTTTTATTTCTCAGACGGCCATTGCCTATATGTAATCTAGAATGTCAGGCACACCAAAATATTGGTTTTCCACCATCTTGTTGGTGAAATGTATCTTAACTGCATGGCGCTGATGGGAAGTGTATGGCACGCTGTGCAAAGGGGATAGAAGCAAGCAGGGTGCAATTAGGGAGTTGGCTGAGGGAGTTGGGTTTGTTCAGCCTGGAGAAGAGAAGGTTGCGGGGCGACCTCATTGCAGCCTTTCAATACCTGAAGGGAACTTACTCCCAGGAGGGGAGTAAACTCTTCGAAAGGGCTGACAATAGCAGGACTAGGGGAAATGGTTTTAAGTTAAAAGAGGGAAGATTTAGGTTGGATGTTAGGGGGAAGTTCTTCACTAGGAGAGTGGTTAGGCCCTGGAACAGGCTGCCCAGGGAGGCTGTGGATGCCTCGTCCTTGGAGGTGTTCAAGACCAGGTTGGACGGGGCCCTGGGCAACCTGATCTAGTAAATGTGTATGTTTGGTGGCCCTGCCAGGCAGGGGGGTTGGAACTACATGATCCTTGAGGTCCCTTCCAACCCGGGTCATTCTGTGATTCTGTTAATTATCCAAAATGCAAGTTGCCAAGATAGGGTTGTGCTACCTCTTAGTTACTCCAGGTTACTTCTTAGGGAAGCTGAGAGAGTGCTGGCACCTACAACCCCCAAACTCCAAAAGGAGATGCTGCAATGTGTATTATTCACCCTAAGACTTCCAATGCTGTGTCAACGTGCAGCTATGAAGAAGGGGGAGAAGGATGCATGTGTACTTCAGAGGTTTGGTTACCGCAGCTCTTCATCCAGACAGATGGGAAGAATTATTAGATTCTCGTTGTAGAGGTCAGAACTGCAGGCGTCACTGGGAAATTCAGTGCAGCTGTCTGAAGGCACAGACAAAGACAGTAATATTAAAGAAGAGGTACCTCACTGGGGTGTAGTCAGCAGTTAGATAGAAACACAGAGTTCGTACATTGTGAAAGCTGCAGCATTGAGGAGTTTTGTTTCAATTCAACACTAACACTTCCCTGCCATATGGTCTGTTTCAAACCAAACTGGCTTCTTGGAACTTCTGAATGTGGGCCATCAACTTCATCTCCTCTTCTGAGACTTCAGTTTTATTCAGAGTGCAGAACTTGTGGCTCTGCTGATTTCCTTCTTGCACAACAGAACTGCTGCTCTGCCTGCAATGCAGATAGCAAGAACTCGCTTAGCAGAGGTGAAAGCCAGTAGGAAAATTCTGGTAAGGATTGATCCAGTAAACATTTGATTACTTTCTGATCAAAACTTGGAAGAGTTGAGTCTAAGTAACCATAATCTACATTAAGGTCCTTAAGTAACAGGCTGGTTGTCAAATACACTGAGCTTTACAGCTGCTTTAAAATTTAGAGCAAAACTCTTTTCAGAGGAAAACAGAACTATTAAGTTCATTTCTCTAGGGGGGAAAAAAAAGAAAAAAAGAAAAGAAAAGAAAAAAGCACATAGGGTTTAATTAGTGAATCAATCATCTTAATTTAAACATGGTTTGCTGGAATACATTGGAAGAAACCAGCACGGGCTTGGTAGTAACCTGTGTATGCCTAAGCCTCCCTTCTGGCTGGGAGCGCTGCCTTTGTAGCAAGACCCCCTGTATGCAGAGGTTGCACCTTGCAATGGGAAATGTGGCACTGACATTTCATATCAACTTGTTTCTGATTTGAAAACAGGCATCTTCTCTGATCTGCTCCTGTTAAAACACAACTCAATTTGGTGAATAAAATCTCCGTGGAAAGCAAAGCATGTTGTTAGGGGGCATAACTAACCCTAAGTGGTCATTCAGGCTAACAGGAGTTGGATTATACGCCCAAGGCACCTATGTTGCTTGGTGAGCTAACCACAGTTATTACTGAGAATGCTTCCATCCAATCATTTGTGCCATCTGTAAGAGTGTCATTCACATCTTTGCGCATTTCCCTGCTTGCTTTAAGCTCGCTTTAGGAAGGAACAACAGGAACACCCTCTTGCTGATCCTGCTTTTTGAAGGGCTGCTGCTTGTTGGTCTGTTGTAAAGATAAACTTCAGAGCCCTTTTCATGCCTTTCAATAGCCAGAGCTTTTAATACAAAATGAGATAGGAAACTGAAGAATGGATTAGTAGGGACAGCAGTCACAGGAAAAGAAAAGACAAAATATGAGATAGTCTGTGCCTGTATGCAATGAGCTGTGCTTAGATGCACTGGAGATATCACAAGCTGGCAATGATTTCTGCCTCTTTGATCTGCCAATGTACAGCTGAAGGAAATGTAACAAGAGAGGCTTCAAAACTGGAGGCATTTGAACGCAGTATTTTCTGAAGCAGCTTAAAGTTATCTGAGACATATGATCAGATGGCCCTTAGCAGGGAAGGAAAAATGGCTAGATAGCAGTGGACAGCTAACGAGCATTTTGTGTTAAGTAAAAGGAAGGAGTAGAAGAACTAAAATCAATGAAGATCTTGGTAAATATCACTAACTGGCCCGGGTTCGAATCCCCCTGTGGCGCAAGTGGTAGAAGTGCCGCTCTGCTACACAGGAGGCTCGAATCCCAGGGGTTGGACTCGATGATCTCTAAGGTCCCTTCCAACCCGCACGAGACTGTGATACTGTGATACTAAGGATGAATGTGAGCACAGCCTTAAAAGTGGGAAAAAAAATAACGGGAAAACGAAATGGTTGGTTTAAACTGCAGCAAAAAACATCCTTTCTGTACCCCTTCAGCCATCCTCTGTGCTGCTGTACTCAATAGTTTGTCTAATCTATGTTTATGTCCTGTCCACTTCCACTCTCCTTATGTGTCCCAAGAGTCCAAAAAAGCAGCTGGACACGTTCAGCCCACCAGTCTTCACAGTGGCAGGGGAGAGATTTCTAGTCTCTAAAATGTGCATCATCCACAGGGCTGGTTGTTTGAGAATGTAAAAATGAAGGAGTGCTTTGTCTAGGACTAAAGATACCACAGCAGGCCTGAAAGGCAAGGAGCATGCGAATATAAAAGATAAGTGAAGGACAAGTTCTTGAAGTTCTTCACTAGGAGAGTGGTTAGGCCCTGGAACAGGCTGCCCAGGGAGGTTGTGGATGCCCCGTCCTTGGAGGTGTTCAAGACCAGGTTGGACGGGGCCCTGGGCAACCTGATCTAGTAAATGTGTATGTTTGGTGGCCCTGCCAGGCAGGGGGGTTGGAACTACATGATCCTTGAGGTCCCTTCCAACCCGGGTCATTCCGTGATTCTGTGATTCTGTGACAAGTTCTATCACTTTGTTTCTTTCCAGTGACTAATACACCAATTTCACCACATAAAGTACAAGCTGTGGCAAGTACCTTAGGAACTGAGAAGAAAAAGGAGAAACAAGGGTGTTTTCTTTTAGAAGTGGTTTTCATGTGAAATTCCAAAGATGAAGTGCATTTTTAGCTACTTACTAGTTTTCAGATTGCTGTATAAAAACCCACTTGAATGTTCTGTAGTATTTCATTTAAGTTCAAATACAGATTTTATGAAGATTTCATACTTGATAACTGGAACTGTGGGGGGAAATTTCACCGCTTCTCTGTATTCCATGGTATTGTAGAATCATAGAATGGCCTGGGTTGAAAAGGACCACAGTGATCATGTAGTTTCAACCCCCTGCTATGTGCAGGGTCACCAGGCACCAGCCCAGGCTGCCCAGAGCCACATCCAGCCTGGCCTTGAATGCCTGCAGGGATGGGGCATCCACAGCCTCTTTGGGCAACATGTTCCAGTGCATCACCACCCCCTGTGTGTAAAACTTGTTCCTAACATCTAACCTAAACCTACCCCATCTCAGTTTAAAGCTATTCCCCCCAAGGAATGGTTCTGAGGAAAGACTGAAGTAAAAAGGGCATACACGGTTTTGTGGCTGTAGACTTCTATAGGTCAGAAAGTTTTGACATTTACAACGTGAACAATCTTTCACTCAAGAGATATGCAACAGCAGTGACAGCTGACTGCAGAAGCTGTAAGATTTAGTTGGGTAAAGCCAGGATGTAAGACAAAGAATAGGATCAACAGACATTTCAAAAGCATCTTGCACTTCTCCAAACCAATAAAGAAAACCTAGTGCAATTAAAAGGCAATTTACAAACACCGAAGACGTTCAAACCGTTCAGTGAAACACACAGTTCTCACTGCAGTGGTTTGCAGCTATGAGGGCTAAGAGCTCACACTGGGAACACTATTGGTTGGAGATGTGCTTTCTCAAAGTCATTTAGCTCTTCACAGAATCACAGAACTGTAGGGGTTGGAAGGGACCTCTAGCGATCATCGAGTCCAACCCCCCTGCCAAAGCAGGCTCCCTACACCACGTCACACAGGTCGGCATCCAGGCAGGTCTTGAATATCTCCAGAGAAGGAGACTCCACCACCTCCCTGGGCAGCCTCTTCTCTTCCTTGCAATCCCACAATGTCTGTACTTCTAATTACCACATTTTAACACCCCGGTACCACTGAAAACTGAATACCTAAATCCCTTGGGTGAGCACATCCAGGTAACACACGCATCCCACCTCATGCTGGAAATAGCTCTCTCTGTACATCACATGCAGACAGTCTTCTCTTTAACCTGCTCTTCTACAGACAAATGTTTTAGAGCACAAAACTACTGTTCTGATAAAGCTTCACATCAGCAAGTTACACCGGTGAAAGTCTTTGTGACTTATGCTCCCCAGGCATTCATAGAGCCCAACGGGAGAGGAGGAAAACCTGAGGGACTTCAAAGCAGAGCTGCTTTAGAAGTGAGGACTTGTGTTTGATGTCTTGTTTTTGAGGGAGGCAGTTTGAAGGTACACGCTGGTCCCCTTGTTCTGTTTCCAAGATAATTGGACTTCACTGTCTTCAGGTGTGGCAACCTGTGAATCAGACAAATTAAAAGTGCCTGTAATTAACTGCACAGGCAGCTTTCTTGCCAGAACAAACATCATCCAATCCTAACCACAATCTCAACCCTGTGAATCTGTCAGTAATTACTTTTAGTCTTAACTGATGTGCTAACTCAGGATGAAGTGCTGCCTGGCATCTCCCTGATGCTCCTCTTGGGCTGCTTAATAAAAGTGCAGTAATAGGTGTGGCCTATTTCTCCCTTCCACCCTTTTCTTTGTCGGTCCTATTTCAGATCCTAGGTGTACGTTTTTCTGACTACAGGAAGACTGTTCAGATATATGTGTTACAATTGAAATATAAGTCAGGTCTGCACTGTGTTACTTAAACCACTACTCATTCTATAAAGAAGCCAAGCATGCAGTCCCCTGTACCCTACATATTCCACTGGCAAGAGATCCTCCTAATGGAGTCTGCGCAGGACCAGGGCTGTTACACAGGGGAGCTGTAGGAGAGATAACTACTTTATAAAGCTGAGATCTGTGGCACTGCTTCATACTGGTCATGTGATTATCAGAATAGGTCTACCTTAAATATCAACATGGTAAACTTACGGTTCTTAAACTTCATAAAGATGTCTACAGTGTAACCCAAGATTTCAAGCCTATTTGTCTCTCAGTGTTCTATGTCACAGACACTGCAAAACAGATGCTATTAGCAATGTTTTTTTCCTTTGCCTGGTGTACTGGCAATCTTCAGGGCTATTTTAGTGGATCTTCCACACAGCAACAGGAAAGAGAAAACATTTTTGAAAGTGTGATTGTAAAACCACAAAATACAGCTCGGGAACTTGGCCACTTGTCCCTGAAGCTGCCCTCATTTCAAACCAAAAGTAACGCAACAAACACGCGCTATACTCTCTACATTCCCCATCCTTAGCAGTCACCGTTTTCTCAGTTATAGACACCATTAAAGTTCTTTTAAAAAGCCAGGAGCAGGTTTTGGAAAGCAGTCACCAAATAAAGAGGGTATATCACTCATTCAGGGCCAGAAGCCTTAAATCTCTGGGTTTTTTTTTGTTGTTGTTTTTATTTTTCCCTAAAACAAAAGGGACAAAAGAAACTTGTGCCCTTCTAACTTCTGGCAGATTGATCTCCAGCGGGGTAAACCATCCTCTGGCAGGACGCAGATGCTCTTTCTTTGCATCTCAACAAATCAATACCATACCCCTAAGCCTGCCTTTCCCTGGGGAACGCCGGCTGCCTCTCTGCCCCCACGCAGCTGACTGAGGCTGCACTACTCTCTGCTCACGTGCTGCTTTCAGGGGAGGAAATGAATGAAGCAACTCCTGTCCAGCTCAGGAGGGGGAAGGTGTGTGCTGGACTGGACTGTCCCGGCTGCAGGCAGGATGCAATAGGCCCCTACCAGCTCGTCCTGGATCCTTGGGCACAACTGGCAGCACTCTCACAGAACCACAGAATGACCCAGGTTGGAAGGGACCTCAAGGATCATGTAGTTCCAACCCCCCTGCCTGGCAGGGCCACCAAACATACACATTTACTAGATCAGGTTGCCCAGGGCCCCGTCCAACCTGGTCTTGAACACCTCCAAGGACGGGGCATCCACAACCTCCCTGGGCAGCCTGTTCCAGGGCCTAACCACTCTCCTAGTAAAGAACTTCCCCCTAACATCCAACCTAAATCTTCCCTCTTTTAACTTAAAACCATTTCCCCGTGTCCTGCTATTGTCAGCCCTTTCCAAGAGTTTATTCCCCTCCTGGGTGTAAGTTCCCCTCAGGTACTGAAAGGCTGCAATGAGGTCACCCCGCAACCTTCTCTTCTCCAGGCTGAACAAACCCAACTCCCTCAGCCTGTCCTCATAGGGGAGGTGCTCCAGCCCCCTGATCATCTTCATGGCCCTCTCCCTAGGACGTTCAGGAGAGACGGGGGTGCAGCTGACCTGACCAGATCTAACCATGCTGAGGCTGGAAGAGGTATTTTGGGATGAACAGAATATCTAAAAGGAAATTAGTATTTTAGTCAAATGCTGGGTTAAGAGTTGTGTCCTTCACTTAGCAAGGACACAGTCTTTAATTACACGGGATGTTCTGGCGTGGGGTTTGTTTTTGTTGTTGTTGTTTTGGTTTGGTTTTGTTGCTTTGTTTTCCTGTAGAATTTTTGCATCATTTGGTGAGCACAGCAACCACTTGGTTAACTCCTGGTCACTAACTGGATTTCTCCCACATTCCACCTATGTTTCCACATTCTTACATGCTGAACATTACCCTAACCCTGCTCTGCACAATTATTTGTGGCTGTTGCTTGGGGGGTTGGAACTACATGATCCTTGAGGTCCCTTCCAACCTGGGTCATTCTGTGATTCTGTGGGGCTCAGATGGCAAAGTAACTCACCAACATTAATGAAGATGTTGTTCCATGCCATTGAGAGGCGAGGGACCAGCTCTTACACTACCATTACTACTCTAGCAATGAGGGACCTGGAGCGTAGTCGATGGAAATTTTCCTCCCATGACAAAAGCAGTTGATGAAGTTCCTCCTCTCAGCCCACGCCTCAGCTGCCCAGCCTCACTCACTGCACAGCTCACTACTTCCACAGCAGCACTGAAGCAATCATTTATTAGATTGGCTTGTAAATCATCCACACTGAGGTGCCACAGGCAGTTGCATTACTGTGTTCAGGGAGCTGGCAACTGCCTCAAAGAGGCAAGGAACAATGTATGGGCAGCTGTGGCATAGGGAAGCTGAATCAAGCTTTGATGTCACAGAAATATTCCTCTAGCCAAATCTTAAGGCTTCCTTTTTCCTGAGACCTCCCCCATATCAGTCACTATACATGTTCCAGTATCTACAAAAGCAAAACAGGAGCTGGCTGGATAATACCCTCCTTCACTGCCCAGCTGTGCACACCTTCCACACTAAGGAAGAGGGGCATCCTGTAGAAAACCATAATCATGCCATTGAAACCTGCAGCATGATGGATATGCAGAACGAAGACAAACTAAGAACGAGTCCTGCAGCATGATTTTACAGGTGGTATTGAAAGGAGTGAGAGGACATGCATCCCATCATCTGAAATCCCATACATGTTACCCCACGACCATTAGCAGGGTTGCTCACTCCACATAACACCACTTGAATTGGGAGGTTAGCCTCTGTCAATGGCAAATTATCAGCTTTTACACAGATGAGTAGAGAAACAGTAAGTCAAGGGTGCACCTCTGCTTCCAGCCCAGCTGGTCTATCAATAGGGGGCACCCCTTCCTCCCCCCCGAGGTAGCCACGCATTTCTCCTTCTGTCTTTGTGCAGGCATTGGTGCTCCTCTCAAAATCCCCCCTTTCAACTTGCTGTTTCCACCTCTCTGCCTTGCTCAGGATCCCAGTTTTATGCCCCTGCTTCACCGTCTGTCTCCCCACCTCCCTCCTCACAGTCTTTCCTGCTACTGCAAGAAAAGACTCTCAGCACCATCTGCCCACACCAGATCCCGTCTGATCTCTCTTTCCCAACTGCCAGGAGCCACAGCTGTCCCTCCAGCCTCGGTTCTCAACCGCCTCACCACCTCCTCCAGTCTTGCCAGCTCCCCACTGCCTTTGTCAGCCCCGTTCTCCAAGCTCAGCACTTTACCCAGCTGCATGTAAAATTCCACCCCTTTGAGCCAGGAAAACTCCCCGCTGCCTCTCTCCGAGGTTATTAGAAAGAAATAAATATATGCCATCGGTGACCTAAATTCGGATTATTATTTTTTTTCCCCCAAACAGGACCGCATGGAGTGACCCCATTCAACGACATTTTAAGATGACTTCTCTCGGGTTTCTTCTCAGCCTCAAAGCGGGACGGGCGGCGGAGGGGGTGTGGGGTGCTGAGGGGGATCGCTTTTCCACAGCGCCTGAGACCGTTATGTCGGCCCCGCTGCTGGGCGGGAACGGCCGAGAGCGGGGAGGGCGGGAGCGGCAGCTCGGGCCGTCCCTGTCTGTAGGGCCTCTCTGAGGAGCCCCAGGGGGAAGTGTAGGGGAAATAGGGAGCTTTTCTCCCTCAAAGGAGCCTTTGTCACCCCAAGGAGAAGATCTATGGGTGGTTTGTGCGCACGGCAGGCTCCTGACGGCAGCACGGCCTGAAGGATACTCTCATCACTGCCCAGACTCCCAATATTTACCCTGCTGCGATGCTACGTGCTCATACCTTAGCCACATTTGGGCACTAAAGTTTGCAGGATAACACTTTTTTTTTTTACTTTATTTTTCTTTTTTCTCAGTGCTCCTCTCCAAACTGTACAAAGTTTTACTAAAGTATGTGTTTTTTATCGAAAATAGCAATTAACATCTCTTAGAAAGTCCTGCCGCTGAGCAGCTGTAAAAGTGGGGGATGACGCTGTAGTTAAATAGTTCTGAAGCAAACATCATTATTCAGCCACGTCTATATATTTTTAGACATAAACAGTGTTTCGAATCAGGCACAAGACCACAGACTGTTAGCAAAACTGTGCACATTTAGCTTGCAATTATAGTGCTGAAATCCCCATAAAAAATGGGGAACAAAATGTACTTATGCCGAAACACCGGGGGTGCTGAGGTTGTGTATGATATCATTTAACTTAGAAAACAGACAGTTAAGTATAGGCATCAACAGTGTCTTGCTAGCATGTGCGTAACTGCACATATGTCATTTATAATTTCAGGAAACTTTTTAGAAACCTTTTGCTTCCAAAATAATTCACTCCTCCAACCTGGCACCCAGTTTCAACTGAGTAGCGCAGTAGAGTAACACATCCTACACGCTCTCTGTAAACTGTTTAAAAATCAGCTTCAGGAATCCTGGGACGGGCAACAGTGCCACAGCCGAACTGTGTACGCACATATTGCCTTGTGCTGGGGCCCAGTTGGCTGTGTGATTATATGAACTTGTTTGATATTGTGCGTATTGTATTGATGCCAAAAACTCCCACCTAAATTAAATAGTTTCTGAAAGTTGCTTTGCAAGCATGTGTGAAGATTGGAAGTCTCGTAATGTTCAGTGTACAGGCTATTAGTTATATTGGGACTCCATGTGCTTAAGGAACTTACTGAGTGCATTCCGATGCTAGGATTTTGCAAAGAGGAAAGAAAAAGGCATATTGCCTTCTTAGAGAAAGGAAGCATGTTGAATTGGGCTCGTGGAAGGAGTGTTTTTATTTAAGCACATAAAAGGTGGAAGGCATAATAGGAAGGGACAGTAGGTGGGTTTCAGATGATGGAAGTTTAAAAGTTGCCAGTGGTAACTTTGAAACAGCTCAGCTCTTAATTGCTCTGATACCTAATGGCATCCACAGATTTGAAACAGAGATCCGTTCCCTTCTGAAGTGCCTGGCAGCAGCAAACTGAGCAAAAATGTCTCTGAAGTTGCCATAGGAAATGCTAAGGAGAGAGCCACAATTTAACCCCAAGAGACTAAGGCTCAGATTTTAAAGGCATTTTGGTACCTTTAAATATGAGTTACACATATAAATATTTGAGACTTTGAGGAGGAAGTCTCCTTAAATGATTCACAGCCATGAATCCTCTCCTGGATTTGGAGCTTGTTTTCTCCTTCAGAAACTGAACGGGATAGAATTTTATATTATGACTATTAGGCTGGTGTGGTGGGGACTCTTAATGGCCTCCAGGAAACAAGGGGCAGAAATGTAGGTTGGACAGAAAATGTTATAATTGTTGATCTCCTGTGGGAAAGAAAAACATTATTTTTGGTCAGCAGTGAGGTTTCCCTATTATAAGAAAAAGAAGAAAGGAGAGAAAGGCATAAATTATCACGCAGTAGAGCGAAATCTCAAAATTCTCACATCTTTCATTTTGGTGGATATCACTCATGTCACTGCTTATGCTTCCTATATTCTATATCACCTCATTCATAAAGAGCCTTGAAACTTCAGTCAGAATAATTTACCTTACCTGCAGGAATCTTGTAGTAAGTTAATTCCTTGAAATATTTGTACACACTCTTCGTTTTGGGCCTCTGGCATTTACTGCATTCCACACATGAATATTAAGGGTTTTAAAAGGATTCATAGTATACATCTTCTGAGAGGTACCTTATTAGAAATGTTTGTATTTTTGCACAGTAGCTGCTGTGCAGGGTTTGTTCATTGCTGTGACTGTTATTTGCCATAGGGTCTGCTGGAATGAGTTAGAAGAATTCAAGTGCAGCTAAACCAGATTCAGCTCCTAATGTGTGCTTATCCCTTAGAATCCAAACAGAAAAAGAGCTGCCAAGGTGTATTAAGTCACTTCTTCATCCCTTCCCCCATTTTGCCTTTGAGAGGTGATACAGCTCCGGATTTTGTGCTTCACTATCCAAGTTTGCAAATGTGGTATAAATCTAAAGGGTTTTCATGGCAGGAAGTGGTAGGTGGAGACATCCTAAGGGCTGGAGCAAGGCTAAGATACAGCTGCCAGGGAAACTCTGGTGGGTGGGAGAAGGAGACAGTCATATGCCTGGCAAGAGAGAGCCTTCCTGGGAATGAGTGCAGCTGAGAGCGAGAGTGACAGAGTACAACTGAGAAGAAGTGGCTGAAGCGAGATTTGTCAGCAGTCCATTTTTTTGAGGCCAGAATGCAGTGCTTTCCACTGTGTCATAAAGAAGCGAAACAGGAGAATGGTGAACCTTCTCATTTACTCCTCTACACCTTTCCCCCATCACCAAGTAGAAGAGTAATCTTTATAGAATGAAGGAATTCTTTCCTTACAACCAAAACAACCTTTTCACTTCTCCCGTTCTTGACTGTGCTGTTGTTACTGTGCAAAAATCCAAGGAACTGCAGCCTCTGCTGGAGTAGGAAACTGTTGTTTTGTATTGAGATCTAGACCTCAGATTAGAACTGAAAAATGGGCATAGATGATGTACCTGGGAATTCCAACTGTGTTGCTTTCCTTAGTGTCCAACACTGTTATTTCTGGGGCCAGCTCTGGGGGCTGTCACTGAGAGGCCTGCTGGCATCATCTAGGGACATTGCAGCTAGTGGCCACTGCTGCCTGTGAAGGTATAGGGTGTGGGGTGGCCAGAGAACGTGCCCCTGCTAAATGTGATACTCAGCAGCTTCTCGGGTTAGAGAGGGAAAATCACTAATAATTAAGTCCTGACTTTATTAGGAGATCTTGCAACATTAATTGAGAGGTCTGCCTGTGGGCTAAAATAGCTCTTAGAACGTTGCAAGTAAGAACTTGATATGAAGCGGTAGCATAGAGGGAAAATTAGAATTCCAGACAGGAACTGCAGACTTACACATAAATAGCATTGTCAGTTCTGTCACAAGCTTGTTCTGCGAGTAACGTGGAGGTGGCTTTGCTGGCACATCAAGGCAAGGGCTTCTCAGCTACTGGCTCAGAGGCTTTTATATTAATCCATGCAAGTGTAGCAAACTTTGACCTTGATTGTACCAGGTTCCTGGAGCCTGTTACTCAGTAGAGTGCCAGCAGAACAAAAGCAGACTAGACAGTTGATAATACCTTTTTCCCCTTCCTCAATGTGTTATGGACTTCTGTGTTTGGTTCCTTTTTGGGGGAGTAGTAAAAAATATTTGTCATAAGAACTCATTTTCAATGGAATTCAGAGATGGCTTGTATTTAAAAAGTACTTGCCATTTTGTCTTGATAGACTGGCTCTTCCAAATCAATTGGAGCAGAGTATATTGAAAAGCTAGATAAACAAGTCTGCTTACTTTAACATAAGACATCATCTCTAGGTCCCTTTGCAAAATCAAAACTGAAAGCATAGGTAATTCAGAATACTGAAGTGCAGACGTTCATGTAGGAAAGTATGCTTCGTTCATTTCTAGGGGAAAAAAGATTTACTTGACTTACAGTTAGGAAAAGGGGATGATTTCCTCTGCCTAAGACCCAGTGGAGAATTCCTTATTTGGAAACCGTGTGCAGTTCCCTGTATTTGGGAGTATCTGCTGTTTCCTAAGGGTGTGTTACTAACTGTGAGAACAGGCTGGGTTTTAAGGACTTTCTTCTCATTAGGAAAGCATTGTGCCAAACTGCCTCAGCTGCTGCTTTGTCCATGTGAACATTTATCTTTCATGTGGGTACTGAAGTTAGTTATCTGTTTGGCGAGTACAGATTGAATGGTCATCTTGTTACTGCGCCATATCTGAATCCTAACCTCAAAGTAAGATAAGTTTGAGTCTTTTAACTGAAACAACAGATTTCTTCCTTGGGAAAATAAAGGATATTAATTGATGAGAAAATATGCAGCTGGAATAAATCAAAAGCCTCCCTGTGAAAGTCTATATTTACCATAGCTCCAGGAGTGTTTTGCATTTGTTCACAAAAGTGACAGCATAGGAATTTGTAGAATGGAGGTTTAATGCATGGCAAAAAAAACAATTAGAAAATGACTGGGAGAAGTCCTTGGGATTTATGTTTTCAGTTGATAGTCAAACTTTGCAGGGTAGAACAAGGGGAAATGGTTTCAAATGGTTGCTAGAACAAGGTGAAATGGTTTCAAACTAAAGAGAGGAGATTTAGGTTAGATATAGGGAAAAGGTCTTTTACATCAAGTGGTGGTGGAGTCTCCTTCTCTGGCGATATTCAAGACCTGCCTGGACGCTTACCTGTGTGACCTGGTGTAGGGAACCTGCTTTGGCAGGGGGGTTGGACTCAATGATCTCTAGAGGTCCCTTCCAACCCCTACAATTTTGTGATTCTGTGATTCTTTGATCAAGGGTGGTGAGGCTCTGGAACAGGTTACCAGATATATGGTGGAAGTCCTGTCCAGAGGCATTCAAGATCAGACTAGACAAGGCTCTGAGCAACCTGATCCAGCTATTGATGTCCCTGTTCATTGCAGGGGAGTTGGACTAGATGAACTTTAAAGGTCCCTTCTAATTCTAAAGATTCTATAATTCTAAAGGACCACTGATCTGAATGCTGAGATACTCAGGTCAGTTTCTCAATCCGCATTATAATGGTGGTAGTACCATTACCATGCTGTACTGTCTGTTCCCAGGAGGCCGGAAGGGGAAATTACTCATCTGCCAAGGAGCCGTAGGAAGGAAGATGATAAACTCAAGGAAAAAGAGTCACATGACTTTGGTTTTGGTCTTTAGTTCTAAACTCGAGTGTGCTCCTGACAAAAGGAATGCAGCAGCCAGGAGTTCTGAGTGAAGGAGGGTCATAAAGTGCCTATCATATGTGACCACTGATCTTACTTCCCTCCTTTCTGATGGAGTATTGCATCTTCATTTTCACGTCTGCACATCAGATCAGGTAAACTAGAGAGTGGTATCTGTATAGTGCTGCAGAGAAACGTGAAAAATTAGCTGTACCTAACGTTGTCTGCAGCCCTTGCTACAGACCCACCCCATAATTTGGCAGCCAGGCAGAGCAGAGCTGTACCCACCCTTGCTAGGGGCACAGTTTTGCCATTATAGCTCTGTAGATGAGATATATATTTATTTCCTAGATTATTCCTAATGATAGCAGGGAAACCTCTGAAACTTGACAGGATCTAAGAGATACTTGGACTGCTGCTTACACTAGAGCAAGCCCCTTCATTACTGGCTCTTCCACTGTTCCATGCCTTCCCCCAGATCTGGCCCTTTCAGTCACTTTTGTACTGTTTGTTGTTTTTTGAATGACAGCTCTGTTGGTTTTAATTTCCTTCTGAAGAAGTTGCGCTTATGAATTAAGTGCAAGAATCTCCGTGTAAGTCAGTCTCGTGATTCCTGTGAGCTCGTAGTTTTGGCAGTATTGGTGACTTTGGAAGAGATCAGAGACTTCGCAAGTCTTTAATATATAACTGCTAATTAGATACTGCTGCAATTAAATCTAAATTGAGATCTGCTGTCTAAGCTATTTAGCTCTGTTAAGACAGTTTAGCCACCAAATAAACCTGCTTTGGTGTTAAGACCCAAACAACCACATCACAAAGATTCAAGAAAGCTTCCAGGATCATCGCTTCAGCTTTAAATCTGACAAAGAAATCTGGATGTGTGCTATCCATCCTGTTCTGATGAGATCAGCATGAGCCTGAGCAGGCAGCGCTTCTCATAGACCAAGAGCTGAATATTTGCCTTCCAGATTTAACAGCACTTCAGACAAAAGTCATTTTTAAAGCAGATAGTTATAATCTGGGGTGAGAAACACGAGATGATGATTAAGGCTGGCTGAAGCACAAGAACAAACATTCTGTCATGGTGCTGCTGAAGCACTCCAGAAATAGCCCCCATTCAGATATTTTCAGAGCTCATATTTGTGCCCGTGCTACTCATTTGGTCAAAGTTAGTAGTGTTAATTATCTGTCAATTTGGGATGGTAATTTTGACAACTGCTGAACGGTTTCTTCTTCAGTGTCCCCACGATCATCTTCCATGATCTGATCTAATGTATAGTCTTGAAACTGAAAAGCTTCAAGCAGCTCTAACCCCATAAATAAATACAAAGCAATAATGTGACAGTTCCTGACAAGCGGTGGCAAAGTTGGCTTTTACAGTCGCTGTGAGAATTAAAGCTTTTAGGAAATGAGCACATGTACTGTTAGCAGCTGTCAAACTTCTCTCTTTAGTCTCACATCATGTTTTCTTCTTTCCCCCATAAAGTTAAGATTATGCAGGAATTCTACCTTTTATTTTCCATGCTGTTAATAATTCTCATGTTTATGAGGTCATTCTCATGGCTATCTCACGTTACTTCTCAAAAAGAAAAGAAGTGATTGTAACACATAATGCAATGGAATTTAGAAATAAAAATAGGTGCTTGAAGTTTTCACAGAATCACAGAATGACCCGGGTTGGAAGGGACCTCAAGGATCATGTAGTTCCAACCCCCCTGCCTGGCAGGGCCACCAAACATACACCTTTACTAGATCAGGTTGCCCAGGGCCCCGTCCAACCTGGCCTTGAACACCTCCAAGGACGGGGCATCCACAACCTCACTGGGCAGCCTGTTCCAGGACCTAACCACTCTCCTAGTGAAGAAATTCTTACCTTCTGATGTAGAGAACCTGACTTTTATAACTTCCCCCTTGCTGGGACTGCACATGACTGCACAGGCTTTAAGATGGCAGAGAAGCCAAAGTGGGCAGGAAGATCTCTAACAAATTTCACAGTTTCCAGTGTTCATATTCCTCTGTGTGCACTTTTATAACAGGTGCCACTAATTCTTTGTTTAAAATAAAGTGGATAAAGTTGGAAAAACACGTTCCCAAGAACTTCGCAGGTTTGTTTGGCATTTCAAGTCACTTATCTCACAAGCACTCACCTGTGACAGACCACTGTGACTACTAATTTATGCTGCCAGCCTGTTTTACATTAGCTAGTCCTTTTCTGACTGCAATACCAATTGTTTATTTAGCTTGTAGCAGATGTGCCAAGCTTGAGGATTAAAAAAACAGTTCTCCCTCCACACACCCTCAGTCAGGTGTCCCACATTGGGGTTATTTATTCTGAGCAATATCATTAGGTTCTTTTATTTGCTTTCTAGTTTCTGAACCTGAGGGTGGACCTGACTCACATTTTCCAAGTACTATATAAGCTGTACGGCCTATGTTTTCTGTTCTGTTTCATTTTGTCAAGCCCTTGATTCTCTATCTCAAATCTTGAGAAGAAATATGAAGATCGAAATGAGCTGCAACAGAAAACACAGAAGCTGGCACCCTCCCATTGCTTGTTACTTAGACAAGACTGAGAGTCCAGAAGTGGTATATGGTGAGCTGTAAACTAGAGCAGCGGGTACCCACGTTATTTGCTGTATTGAAACATTAAATTCTAGCCAGAAGTAAGACAATTTTAGTTGGTATATGATTCCTGTTATCACATGAGCGTTGGTAAAAGCAAACCTGTATTATTCTATGACCAAGGCAACAACTCTTAAAGAGTAATTTATAAGGAAAGCTGGCTAAAATAGCCAACCAAAAATCACTGCTCGTGTAGAAAATGCCTTGTAGGAGATGGAGGTAGTTGTCCAATCCTAAATATTTACAGCTCCCTCTTGTATTAGATCCCTGAGGTGTGACTCCACAGCTCACTGACACTTGGCCCTTCCCTACCCCAAAAAGTTCTTTCTCCAGCGGCTGCCCTCCGATGCTCCTCACCCTCCTCCCCAACCAGTTTGACCAGGCAGTACAATCACCTCCAGTCTCCAGCCTGACTGACCTCATTTATTCAGTAACTGTTACAGTTACTGCCCTTGCAGTTCTGGCTACAAAGCTATTATTCTGTGAAGAATTTGAGAGTGAAAACTTTAATCCAAGTGCACGCAGTGAATTTCCACTCCCTTGTGGGATTAACTTCCTCCCTTTTCTTGAGGTGCAAAGGGGAAAAAATACATTGCAGCCTTTAGGAAAATTTCCTTCAATCTGATCCCAATTATGTTTATTTTCTACTTTAAATGTGACCTCATGTGCTTGCTCATAGCAGCTTCAGTGCTTAGAGTGCCCTATCATGGTTTGTGCTTAATGTAAAATCATAGAAGTTATAAAAGGCCTTCAAGATAATCAGGTCCAACCATTAACCTGACCTATCAAGCTCCCTTCCCAAGCTATGTCTATCAGTGCCCTGTGCTTTGGAGCCATACCATTAGCTATATGAGCAGATTTGGCATTTCAAGCAGAAGTATCATTCCATGGGGAAAGGGATGAAAGGTAAAGGTGTACAAATCTTGAAAGTGAGTTGTGTTTCCATCTACATGCAGAAACGTAAAACACAGAAGTACAACACTGAGCACAGAGTACAAAAATACCTAAAACTAGTTGGGTATGGCCAACCCTTTTGAGCTTCCAAGCCACAGTACAAAAATCTTCATACAAATCATTAGCTACAAGCAATGTACCTGTAGTGAAAATGCAAAGTCACAGCATGAAGCAGTCATTGAGCACCTGGTGGGAAGGCAGGGCCAACCCAGGGGAGCTCAGGTGTATGCAATGTACTTGAGTGACCAGAAGGCATGAAGTCAGGATCCAACCCTTCCCAGACCTCATTTAAAGGCTGGCAGTGGAAATAAAGGTGGCTTGTTAGAGATTTTTGCCTATCTAAAGGGTAAGTAGGTTTTTAATTTTTCTTTTGTTTCTGTAGTCATGTCTGCTCTACTTGGGCTTATCCTCACTCAGTGTACCCTGGGACTTTGCCACCATGCTATTATTGCTGTGCCTTCTTTTGTGCTATAGTGTTACAGTACCATATTCAATGGTGCAATCAGCAGTCAGGGAGTGCTAGAAGTGGCTCTTAAGGAGGAAGAGATAGTGTTGAGGAGTCCCATAATTGCCTTGCAGGAAGAGTCTGGCTAAAGGTGCAGATGGGTCCCAGGGCAGCTCTTTAGTGTTGGTTCTAAGCAGTGTGGCTGGCTCACTCCTTCCTGCAGGTTGTCCAGCATCCTGGATGTTATTCTAGACCTGACCTACATTGGAAATGTTTGAATCACCTCTGGGTTGAGTGGACTGAAGCAGATTAAACAAGTTACCAACAGCATTTTCCTCTGCTGCTTTTTTCCTTTCTCAGGGTAAAACTTCAGCCTCTGATTTTCCATCTTCCTGAAAGAATGTGAATTAGAGCACATTAACCACTAATGGTCTGGCAGAAGCATTTTGTTGAAGAGGAGCTGCCAGATTGAACATCGTATGTCATGTTTATAAGCATTAGAAAATCCACGGAGATTCAGATATCCTCCAGGAAAGTATAAGTAAGTGAAATTGTTCATAGGTTAAGAAGTTTTAGCGCATTGCAGTGCTGACTGTTGTATTTTAGCGCTGAAAATATTTAAGAAGTTTGAATAAACAAATAGCAGAAGTAGGGGATTTTGCAGATGTGTGAAATTGGGGAATATTAATATTCTGAAGTGCAGCAACACAAGGCATTAAGTGGTTTAATGGCTGTCAGTGTAAACAGATGAAGAACTAGATGCAAATAGGACAAGGTTTTCATTGTTTCTGTTCCTAAAGAAATAAAAAAATCAGATGTCTGTGATAAGTAAAAGGGGAAAACAAGACAAGGTGCCTCATGCAAATCTTACTCCTGCCTTCTGTTCTTCTCTTTCTAGAGCTAACAGGGCTTACCCCTGTAGACTCATAGGTATGTATAGTGACATGTTTACATTGACCACTTGTTTGAGAAGCTAAAATCTTACTAGCTGGTTTTGATATCTGTGCCTGCCTCAAACCCACTGCAATGAAACTGAATGTGAACAAAGCGTAATTTAGGATTCCTTCATTAATATTTCAAGAGTGTCCTGTGATATTTGTGAATGAGCTGTATTTACTTCTACCTGTTTTTTGGACTGAGCAAGAGCCTTTTGAGGAGGAGCGGATGCAAAGCTACCTGGTGAAAAGGGACCTTGTTGTACTGATGGACAGTCGGCTGAATATGAGCCAGCTGTGTGCCCAGGTGGCCAAGAAGGCCAATGGCATCCTGGCTTGTGTCAGGAATGGTGTGGTGAGCAGGACTAGAGAAGTCATACTGCCCCTGTATTTGGCATTGGTGAAGCCTCACCTCAAGTACTGGGTTCAGTTCTGGGCACCTCAGTACAGAAAAGACATTGAGGTGCTGGAGCAGACCCAAAGAAGGGCAACGAGGCTTGTGAAGGGCTTGGAGAATGTGCCCTATGAGGAGAGAATGAAGGAACTGGGGCTGTTTAATCTGGGGAAAGGAGGCTGAGGGGAGACCTTATTGCTCCCTTCCAGTATCTGAAAGGTGCTTACAGCGAGAGCAGGGTTGGTCTCTTCTCACTGGTGACAGGACGAGGGGAAATGGCTTCAAGTTGCACCCAGGGTAAGTTTAGGTTGGACATCAGGAAACACTTCATTACAGAAAGGGTTGTTAAACACTGGAGTAGGTTCCCCAGGGAGGTGGTTGAGTCTCCTCATAGTGACTCTGACCTTGCTTGTGCCCAGACTGGGTTCACTGTGGCAAAATGTGCTGTGATACAACATGGAAACTCAAAAGATTCCAGAGTAACTTTACCATGACACAAATAAGGACCTGGATCACCAAAAACAACCAAAAATTCCTTGCAGTAAGAAACTGGTCTGTGTTCTGCAGAGTGTACTACTAGGACCAGCGTCAATGTACTTTCTAAACCTCAAGTTCTTCCTCTCCAGCAGCTATAGAACATAAATTAGAGCACTGGGAAACAGAAGCTGGTATGTCAAAGCCAGAAGTCAGAACCTGCCCAGAAGCTGATATGTCAAGACATAAGCATTTCAATTTCTGAGTTCTCTTGCCTATAATGCTACTGCTTTCTAAATTTGTGTGCCATTTTAACAAAAGACAGTCATCTTTTATACAGTTTTACTCTTTAAGCTTTCTTCCAAAGCAAATTTTTAGCTCATCAGTAGAATGGATATTGTTCTATGAGGCAGGGACCAGATCATTAGCAGACAATAGTGGTGAATGCAAATGTCATGCTATTTTAAACTCACCATTCTGCTTAATTCAGAACATAACTTTAAACTTCTGTTTCAGTTTTATAAGTTTTGGGGGCAAGTAATGACACCAGCCCTATTTCAAGAAGTCTACATAAGGGGGTCCAATAGAGAAACCTACTTCTTTGGTGTGTGTGCATGCTTAATGCATGTATAGCACTAGGAAAACTGAGCCGTTCCACCACATGTGGTGTCATAGTCCTTTGTCACTGTTGGTACATCTTTATTGCAGTGACTAATCACGTAGGAAGAAACACCAGAACTTCAGGTACTGATATTTAAGATTGTACTGCAGTTTATAGAACTTCAGCTAAAATTTACAGAGGAAAGTACCCCAGTAACTTTCAAATCTCTTTGCTCCAATGATGTGTGCATGGTTAAATGCTGACAGAGAAAGCCTTTACTTCTTTTTTTTTCCTTGTTTTTACAAGCACTTGGCAGGTCATAAATAATGCAGGAGAAAAACAAAGGAAGTAAAATTGTGCCAGCCCCCAAAGCACCTTAAGGTTCAGTTAATTGTCAGGATTTTCCCAGTGAAGAGAAATTGTATAAAGCAAGATGTGTATCAGTTGAGATGGGCGGCATTCAGTTTCCCAATCTATCTTAACATTTTCTTTTATTCCACTGTATTACTTTATACAGTTTAGCAGCTGTGCATACTGGTTAGGTTCAGATTACCTCAGTAATGAATACATCCTTAAATATCCCATATTTTTTCCAGTTGCAGGGAATTAAATGCATTATAACTGTAGATATAGTTGATAATGAAACATCTAATAAGAAGAGTTGTGGAACATATGTGGAGTTCCGAGTTGGGGTAACCTCTGTATTTTTGTAAGTGGGCCTTACAGCTTCAATAAGAACTGTTAAGAATTAGTACTTCCTCTGGAAGGAGGGGAAAAGAATAACAACCTGACCTTGAGGAACTTCTCATAACAGATGACCTGGCTGTTTCTGCATCTGTGATTGTGGTGGTTTGTTTTTTTTAACCCACTTCAGTTTTACAGAATTTCCTTACTTTAGTTTGATCAAATTAAGGGAAATACTCAAAAGATGTTTGCAAGAGCCCATCAGATTTCTGTATATTTGATCTTCAAGATCATTAATTCCAACCATCATTTGATCTAGTGTGCCCCGGTGGCACACTGATACGAATGCTGCCTTGCAACACCGGGGCCTGGGTTTGAATCCCCCTTTGGTGCAAGTGGTAGAAGTGCCGCTCTGCTACACAGGAGGCTCAAATCCCGGGGGTTGGACTCGATGATCTCTAAGGTCCCTTCCAACCTGCACAAGACTGTGATACTGTGATATTATGATACTGAGTCCTGTCAGTAAACCATGTCACTTAGAACTCCGTCCACTCATCTCTTCAATAATACCTTTACTGTTTCACTGAGTAGCCTGTTGCAACTCCTTGCCAGTTCTTCTCCAGCTCTCAACCAGTACTCCCAGATCCTTTAAGTGCCTTCCTGCCTTTGAAAGATTGAAATTGTAATAACCTCAATTTGAAAAGGAATGAAGAACAATAAATGGCATGCATTGGTAAAGCTGTCATTTCAGGCTACGCTGTTATGGAGCACAGTTTCTATATTAATGTGTTAGACTGTGCACATGTAAGCTTCTTTGTTAAGTGTTTTATGAGCAGATGTGACAGACTTGACAATAAATTAATGGCTAAATATGATTTTATAGCTACATGCGTTTTTATAGCTTCCTGAAAGCTAAGGTTTGTACTGACTTGCTTTAATTACATAATTAGAAAACAATTCATGCTGCCAAACATTTATCAGTTGATGTTATCTGTGTACGTCAGCACCAGTTTGTTTTGCTGAGCTTTCTCTTAACTCACGACTCCCTCTAATTATTATACTCTGCAAGTCTATCAAAGGTGAATACAGACTCTCACACGATAGATATTCTGATATTTTCTGTGTATTATGGTGTTAAGAATGTAATTAGAAGAAGCAGGCACTTCTAAGGAAATTCTTATCTAAAGAATTGGATTCCAATCTGAGGATTTCCTTGGCAGATTTAATATTGCCCAACTTTTTTTGGCTCTGTTTGCTATGGCTGACTCATACATTTACTACTTCAAAGTTGCCATACCCCCTAGTTGTTTGAAACAAAGAATAAAGGACAGACAGACAGACTCTGGCTCAAATGGCTCATAGAAACCTGGAGTCCTCTGGATTGCTGCAGGTGATTGTCAACGTCTTTTCCATGTTTGCCTGTGTACCTCACAAACTCCATTTCCCTCAACAGAGAACCAGAGGAAGCATCATAATATATGACAACATATTCCATAGAAAAATAATGTTGTGAGCTGTTTTTACAGCAAACTTTGCCTCTACCAAACCTCACAGCAAACCTCTCGGCCTCTATCTTTCTGCCTCTTGGACACTCAGAAAGTAAGGGACACATCAAATGGAATTAATACATGATCAAATAAAAAAATAGATCTTTTTTCTAGATTTAGACCCAAATTTAGGTGTCTACCTATCTAAACAGTTAACAGAGCCTACAGTGATTCTGTTTACCCTAGAAGAGGCACGCAATAACATGTCTGGTGAATGCTTTCTAGCTTATATCTTAGTCCAGACCTCTAATACAGTCTGGCTCTGTACTCTCTCTAATGGCCTTCCAATACTTGAAGGGAGCATACAAACAGGAGGAGGAATGGCTGTTTATGAGGGTGGATAGTGATAGGACAAGGAGGGAAGATTTAGGCTAGATGTTAGGAAGAAGGCTTTTCACACAGAGAGTGGTAACACACTGGAACAGGTTGCCCTGTTGTGGATGCCCCATCCCTGCAGGCATTCAAGGCCAGGCTGGATGTGGCTCTGGGCAGCCTGGTCTGGTGGTTGGTGACCCTGCACATAGCAGGGGGCTGAAACTACATGATCATTGTGGTCCTTTTCCACCCAGGCTATTCTATGATAATAGACAGCTTCCTCAGACACAGATGCTTGCATCTGACTTCTTGTCAAACCACACGCCAGCCTGTGGGATTAATTCAGTGTTTGTATTCTCAATAATAATAATAATCCATGTAGGACTGGGCAAATACCACACTGAGTCTATGAGTCACCCACACCCTTAGTAGCAGTTGAAGGTCAAGATTCTCTAAAACATCTGAAACTGCCATGTTGGGAAGCTGAACTGAGCACTAGCTCAACATGGAAGGGGTTTATTTTATAACTGTTAAAAATAGTAGTACCTCCCCTCCTGGGTTAAGCTCATCTTGTAGTACAGTAGACAAGAGGAACAGATGAGATGAGTTTCTAGTGTCACCACAAATCTAGCACATGCCTTTGTTTAAGTGGAAAAGTATGGCTGAGCTAAGGCTAGAGGTTATGAATGTTTCATAGACGTCATTGTAAATTAAGGCTAAGAGCTACCTTCCCCAGTTCTGATGAAAGTTTACTATTCTAGTCTTAGTAGAGCATATAATTCAGTTTCTCTTCCTTTAATTTCAAATGCTGTCTGCATACTTTCACTTTGTTCATTTTACCTCAGTTTGTTGATTGTTAAGAAGGCTGGTCTCTTTCCAGAAGCATGCTTATAAGATGTCTCTTTCTTATATGATGATCAGAGGGCTGGAGCTCCTCTGCTGTGAGGAAGGGTTGAGGGGACTGGGCATGTTTAGCTTAGAGAAGGCAACGGGGAGACCTCATTGTGGCCTTCCAATACTGGAAGGGAACATATAAACAGGAGAGGAAACAGCTGTTTACAAGGGTGGGTAGTGATAGGACAAGGGGGAATTGTTTTTAACTGAAACAGGGGAGGTTTAGGTTAGAGATTAGGGGGAATTTTTACACACAGAGGGTGGTGACACACTGGAACAGGTTGCCCAAGGAGGCTGTGGATGCCCCATCCCTGCAGGCATTCAAGGCCAGGCTGGATGTGGCTCTGGGCAGCCTGGGCTGGTGGTTGGTGACCCTACACACAGCAGGGGGGTGAAACTAAATGATCTTAGTGGTCCTTTTCAATCCAGGCCATTCTATGATTCTGACTGCACAACTCAGAGAAACAAAGTATTTGTACTCCTTATTTCCCCTTTAACAGCAGCAGCAGAAATAAGTAACACCCAGCAAGAACTTGGAAAGAGAGATGGCCACACAAAGGCTTCAGGAATGGGAAATCAAACCATGTGAGAATGCCTGCAAACTCTGCCAAGTATTTAAACTTTTTTCTGCAGATAGTACCTACTGGGGGCTGGCACAACAGCGTTCTGTTCATCAGAGGAGAGGACAGGCTTTCTGTTAATGTGTGTGTCTAAGTCAGCTAATGACGTACAGAGAGGTGAAACTATTTGAGAATAGTTTATCACAGGACAGAAGTTTAGAAGGAGCTCAACATTAGGCTGAGTAGTGTAAGAATACAGCCCTGCCCAGAGTCGTGCTCTCCAACTGTGACCAAAGGCAGCTGCATGCACAGGATTGGAAAAGCAACAGGGATGTGCTGTGCATGCAGTGACATCAAACAGCACCCCCAGGGCCGGAGAATGGGAGACAGCACTGAGTATGAGGAACACAGCAGACTGATGCAACAATACTAAAATCGGTACTGATGTTTGGCAGAAAAGTAGGTGAGAGGTAAATGGCCTCTTTGAAACCTTGTCAAGGTCTTCGGTAAAAAAAAAAAAAAAAAAAAAAAAAAAAAAAAAAAAAAAAAAAAAAAAAAAAAAAAAAAAAAAAAAACATTTATAAAAAAAGGTGAAGAACAAAGAATTGGGTCTCGCTGCTGCTTTGTTTCAACTGATTCCATGCAAATTCCTGCAAATCAAATCAAATGCACTTGCATCACTTCTCGACAAGGATCTAAGACAAACATTCTAAGGAAACACTTGAAAGGGAATGAGAGCAGGGCTGCAGGAAGATATTTCATCTCTAAGAAGAACGAATTGTTCAATTAAAGCTCACTCCTAAAAATGGCTTAAACTGATGATTAACATTCTTTAACAGATTCTAACTTAACTGCAAACACTCAATTTTTTACTCCTCTCTGACTCCAAGATGCTATTCAATACATTAATTTTGCAAACAATAATCATTCCTTGTGCCAAACTAAAGAACACAGATTAGAATCATAGAATCATGGAATGGCCTGGGTTGACATGGACCAACAATAATCATTTAGTTTCAACCCCCTGCTATGTGCAGGGTCACCAGGCACCAGCCCAGGCTGCCCAGAGCCACATCCAGCCTGGCCTTGAATGCCTGCAGGGATGGGGCATCCACAGCCTCCTTGGGCAACCTGTTCCAATGCATCAACACCCTCTGGGTGAAAAACTTCCTCTTAATACCTAACCTAAACCTCCTGTCTCAGTTTAAAACCATTCCCCCTTGTCCCGTCATTAAAATGCACGCAGCAGGTATCTGGATGACTGGTTATTTTACACAAATGCAAGCTGCAGGAATGTTGTTACTAATGGAAGAAGCTAGAAGGCTGAAGGTAGTGGAGAGTTCCATTCAAGACATCTCACAAAGAAAAAGAATACAATAGACTCAGCAAGGACTGCACAAAACCACTGATAGCCTTTGGAAATGAAGCCGATGGATGTGCAGCCTCTATTTGTTCTTCCACAGCCTGCAGCACCATAAGCCAGGAGGCACCTCAGAGCCCTTTCCTAAAGCATGTTCTTTCCCAGTAAGTGGTTTAATTACATGAGGAACTGGGCATGGATTATTTTTGCAGAAACAGACAATGATTTTTGTTACTCTGAAAATAGCTGCCTAAGTACAGTAAGTTCCATACAGCTACAGCTTGGAATAAAAGGAGACTCATCCTTTCCACAACATACGTGCCAGTTCTCTCATTATTTCTTTTAAATCACCATGACAGGCTCAATTTTTACCTCGCTTAGGTTTAACAATGGTAGCAAACTGATAAAGCTTAAGAGTAAAGTAGCTCATTAACACTGACAGCTTAGCAGGCAAACATCATAAAAAGGATTTAAATCAGAAATGTAATCCCTGACCCTTGCTCTTTAGCTGATAACAGCAGAAGATACGAGGCACCAATAAACCTACAATATCAGTCACCACAAGAAGGAATAGTGGTACAGGCGAGACAAAAGTCTGCAAATCTACCATCCATATCAGCTGTCTCATGTGATAAAGCTTGGTATCGAGGCTGAGCGTACGCCATCTCTTATGACGCAGGACTTGCTGAATAACTGAAGTTTCAACACTATCATAATCTTCCCAGTGTTACTTATAAAAGGGTGTGAGGTAAGCAATGGGAACCTTCTCGCCAGAGAGAAAGCACAGCAGCTGGTTTGCATTTGTGTGTCCCTCATAGGGACTGCCAGGAGAAAATGGTGACGTGCAGAAGACGAGTGCTGCTTAGGAAGGTGCACCATGGCCAAAAGCCTTTTGCACCTCGGTTCTTTGCACCTCGGTTCAGAGATTGCTTGATCTTTTTCTACTTCACCTGCCCCAAAGATCTGCTGGACTTCTTGAGATACAGCCACGTTGTCTCACGCATTACTCATACTTACAGCGGTACCTAAAGACACGCGGTTTGACATGCAGCCGCCTGAAACAGATGTCCAGGAACCTTAATGCTAGCGCCTGAAAAGCAGTGGTTTGGTTATTTTGCCCCTTCTTAACAGAAGTTCTGTACAGCATAGGCTTAATGCGGGGTGTCCTTCAAACTGGATTTTCAGTGCAGAAACAGGTGAGGTGATGTTTTTCTTGCTGTTTCAAATTCAGAATTTAAATCGGGCAACTTGAAGACAAGATCCAGCCTTTGCATTGCAACAACGGGTTGCAGATAAAGCTGCAAGGCTCAAGAAACCCAACATCAAACCCAGAACTAAAAGGCACTCCTTGCTTACAGGTTATTTATTAGGAGCTCCAGCACATCAGCTCTCTGTAGGATTCACAACATCTGCAGACTGTTTTCAGTGAGAGCTGTTTGTCCGGTGTCCACAGCCTCTCCAAACATTCACTACAGCCACTTCACTTTCAGAAGATATGGGAAAAGCAAATAACCTTCAGCAACAGGAATAAAGCAAGGCAGCATCACGGGAAAAAAGAAGGGAAAAAAAAAAAAAGCAAAGCCCTTGAGCCCAATAGGAGATACTTATTTAAAGAATGGCAAAGTCCATTCTATTGTTTATTTTCAGCTCATACTAATTAAATCAATCATTTTTGCAACTGTCAGCTCACTTCAAGCCTTACAGACAGCTCTCCCCACCTCCACCTCTGTCCTGTGGAACTCCTTTCTGGAGCGTTCGTATCTCTAGCAAAGGAAGTAGTTGGGATCTACATGGCCTTTACTGCCAGCTCACAGAACTAGGAAAAAAAAGATGGTTAGGAGCAAAGCAAGTCCAGACTGAATAGAAATAGAAGTATTTTGTGTGAGATAAAGAGGTTCCAGTGATTTTTAGAGAGCGGTTGTTTGAGATTTTAACCTGTGATGAGAAATGAGTCACCATCCATTGCAATGATGAGACTCTAATGTTGAACCATTTGATGTGGCAACTTAAAACCACACGTAGTTTTAGATCCTTTTCTGAGCATACATCAAAGGGAAGGAACCTCCAATAACGCTCATTAGATGCCACACATTTGTGCAGGTACTGCAGTGCTTTGGTTCTTAAGAAGAGTTTCCCCAGCACTTCGGAGCGCTAAAAGGAAGACAGAGACACTGACAGAACCACAGAGATGTGCAGAGCTAAAAACTTCCCTTGGACTGCCCGGATGGCTGTGAATGAACAGCAGTGCTGCTAAAAAGCCATCAGATGCAGTAATCAGACCATAACGTTTCAGTATCATTCAAGCAGTACAAACAGTGACAACTACAGTTAAGCAGCACTGGAATGAGGGCCTGTTTAGTTACGTGGTGCACGAGCACCAAAAATCACTGTATCAGCTCAGACTGACTGCAGGTCTCCTTGTATTGTACTAATGAGCAGAGTGTGCCCAGCGCAGTTTATAAATACCCTGACATATCACAACCCCCATAAGATTTTAATGCAAATGTCTACCTAAATTCCAATTAATCACAGGATTAAAGGTAAACCTTTCCACCTCCTTTTGCAATTACTGGGATTTCTGGGCAAGAAGATGACAGCCACTATCTGCCCAGACGTATTTAATATTATATCCTATGACCTCAGCAGTCTGATTTTTCAGGTGGCTGCCAAGAATTACCTGCATAAATGTTGTATGATGACATTAGCAAGCACATGCAGGTCACTCACCAAGTGAGCAGGCCATACAAAAGTAGTTACCTAAAGTTAAAGAATCTTTCAATTAAAGCAGCAATTAAAAATAATAAAATACTTTCTGAATTTCAGCAATGAGAAACACAAGACAAACACACCAGGTTGGACTTCTTTCATGACATACTTCTTTGCTGATGACAGTGTCAGATCTACGCCCAGAAAAAAGGAGCTGAAGGTTTGCTTGAATGCACTGGATCCATGGGACACAGTTGCTGGGGGAACGTAGCACACACTGCCTGGTAACAAGCAGGTCTTTCACACCGGAGGCATTTCAGGAGATGAGAAGAGAGATGTGATTACTGCTTCGTATGAAGTTGCCTGGTTCTAACAAGTGGCTGAGATGACAAAATGGTTCTTACATCCAAACATGAAAACAACACATTTTTACTCTACGCGTATGAATGAAGACGGTGCTGTCTGAAATAATCGCTGAAGCACCAAAGGTTGGTGTGGCTGGAGAGAAGGAACAGAACACCACGGCAAGGGGGTCAGGCACACTGCACGGCCATTTCTGAAGGGATTCAATCTTTTCAGCACCCATCCCTTAGGTCAGCTCAAAATTGAGCTGAGGGTTGCCCAAAATCTAGTTATAGGTACGCATAGCTTTTAGGATGCTTGGAGATATCAGTTACCTTAACACGATCTGTCTCATTAGGAGGTAAGCTTAAACTACAAATAAACTCTGTGTTAGAAATTCCATGCAGGGAAGAACTGCACATAATCCCTCATCCATCCGATAAGTCTCTCTGTGTCCACAACTGGAAGGTGAGGAGGCAGAGCACAGATAACAGATAGAATTCAATAGTTACATTTCAAATCTATTTGCAGTACGGTATGCTGAAGATTGAGGCACAAGTTATTAGAATTCCTGGAACTTCTCATGTGCTGATATGTGAGAAATGGTTTATGGCCGCCTTCTGAAGCGGCCAATCCAAACCAGTTCAGGTAACAAACCACTGCCATTCCTTAATTTCAACGTTTGTTCCAATTGCAGTAACGGGAAATACAAAGTGCTTACAAAATGGGGAAATCAAACTGGCTGAAGTCATAGGAGCCTCCTAATCTATTTTTTTCCTTTTTTTTTTTTTTTTTTTTAACATAAAAATACTTTTAAAAACCAGTGTATTTATATATATACACACTTTCTATAATATATATGTATGTATGTGTATATATACACATCAAAAATACATAAAAAAATCTTTAACACCTGCAAGTGTCCAGCTCACCACCTCACCTGTCCCTGGATTTCAAACAGAATCACAAGGTTGGAAAGCACTTACAAGATCATCTAGTCCAACTGTCCTCCCATTACCACTGCTACCACATGCCACTAAACCATGTCTCCTAGCTCCCTATCCAGGCGCCTCTTGAACACTGCCAGGGATGGCAACTCCACCACCTCCCTGGGCAGCCATTCCAGTGCCTGACCACTCTCTGAGAAAAAAAATTCCTTCTTATGTCCAGCCTAACCTCATCTGATACAACTTGTGGCCATTTCCTCGGGTCCTGTTTGTTGCCTGGCAGAAGTGGCTAAGCTCCTCATCACAGCCTCCCCTCAGGAAGTTGTAGAGCGCAATGAGATCTCCCCTGAGCCTCCTCTTCTCCAGGCTAAACACTCCCAGCTCCCTGAGCAGTTCCTCATAAGACTTGTGCTCCAGATGAGCCGACAGCGTACACTCTTATGAAGACACCTCTGCATCTGCATAGAATCAACAGGCTGCAAAAGCATTACAGATGGGATACTTGCGTGACCAGGTGGCCAGAACCTTATAGGAGCCTATTACAAGCCTTGCCAACCTCCAACCAGGCAAAGAAAGCACCTTTTGCTCAGTGAACAAGTAGAAACCTATCAGATGCCACAGCCTCAGACTTCATTTAATGATGCTGATTCTGCTCAGAAGGAAGGGGGGTGAGTAATAACTGACAACTGTGCATCTGCAGAAATACACGCACCTGCAAAGCAACAGCATCCTTATTAGGTCCTTATTACAGGTTCTTATTAGGAACCCTGATTTTAACCCTTACTTCTGCAGATGCATTACTGTGCTGACAACCAGGCATCATCTTTGGCTTTAAAACTAGTTTCACTTCAGAAAGCTATTAGACCAGATGACCTATTTGTTAATTTAAATATGTATGGTTTCTATGCCACTAAAAAGAATCCTGGAAGCTGCAGCTGACGTTACAACTGAAAAACACGTGTCGTAACTAATTCCACATAGGTACAAAACACATCACTAAGCTGGAAACCCATTCTCCACAACATTTCTGCCCAGTAGAAGCCACAGCGAGGGCAGAACTCATTTGTCCATCTCAAACACACACGGCCCTTTGCAGAAGGCTATTCTTGCACGGCATTGCCTCACATAAGCAAGTCTCGCTCAGTTTGGAAGGCATCAGGCGTGAAGAGGATGGAGCCAGGCGTTTTGGTGGTGCCCAGTGACAGGACAAGAGGCAACGGGCACAAAGCGGAACACAGGAAGTTCCATGTGAATGTGAGGAAAATCTTCTTTACTGTGGGAGTGATGGAGCACTGGAGCAGGTGCCCAGAGAGGCTGTTGAGTCTCCTCCGGAGATATTCAAGACCTGCTTGGATGCTTTCCTGAGTGACCTGCTGCTGGACTCCATCTCCAGAGGTCCCTTCCAAGCCCTCCGACTGCATGACTCTGTATTTCATCAGAAAACAAAGCACATCACTGAATATCAAAACATCTAGAAGGGAGACAGTCTAAGGGCGGCATTTCATTTAATTCTCTACGACGTTTATTACAGCAGAGTGCCAGCATTTAAGAGGAAGATGGTTTCCAGTGCAAATCTGTTCCTACCATTTACACTGGTAAAGAAATTCGAGTAGTCCCTTTCATTGTTATTGTTAGAAAATTCATTTATCCAATCCAAGCAATACGTTACGAATACCATCTGATAGCAGCAGAGCTGCAGATCACAGCCAAACAAATCGATTTGGTCCTCCAGCACAAGAAGACCGGATCGCCATTAATCATCTCACAGCACCTGCTGAAGGGTTAGCACGGCATCGCGGTGGCCATCCCTCTCCCTCCAGCCCTACCAACAGCAATTACACGCAACATCCGAGGACACTTCATCACCACCAGGAAACAGCGATTGTCACAACGCAACAAAACATTAAGGCCAGCGGATAATAATAACCAAATCATTATAAGTAACACTGATCTCTATTAAATCCTGCTTTTCCAAATGTAACCAGAATAAAGCACAACAATTCTGTAGTGTACCAAGTGTATATTTCAATTTACTGTATGCAGTCTAACAACAAATTTGGTCATAATTTACCAGATATACATAAATGATTTAAGTAGTAAAAGAAGATTCAGTTCCGAGAGAATCAGTTCATACCTCCAGGAAGAAATGAACAAAAAAAATAAACCAACAGAAAAAGGAAGATACATTAAGAATGTAGAGCCAGGTCCAGTTTCTAAGCATTACGTGAGCAGTATTCTAATAAAGCGGATTTAGGTGAATCTCAGATATATATATATATAGATATATATATTTATATATATAGACAGATCTACCAATTGTAAACTATGGTTTTAAAGGGGATAAATGGGATGGAAAAATCTTTATGCTATACTTACATATTCACAAAGCAGAACATTACTTTAACGTTTAAAATACTTTTTCATTCGTATCATCTTTGCCCAACTAATTTCTACTTTGGACCCCACCAGAATTACACATTACTCGTCTCAGTATAGAACAACGAGAATAAAGATGCATTCTTCAGTGTAAAAAAGAAAAAGGCACCCACCCACCCCGCCCCAAGAAAACTAAATCGTGTCAGGCTTACAATAATGTGGAAACTACCAATGAAACAAATGGATGATTTAAAAAAAAGGTATTTTAATTCCCATGTAATTGTAGTTCAAATTTCTCTCAGCTTCAGTCAGCAAAAGCAACGTCTTAACATCGTGTTGCTGTTCTACTGATGGGAAGGACAACAGTAAAGCTCATCTCTTTAAATACATCCCAACTTGGATCAGATGGAGCACCATTAAGATTCTGCCCATCAAAGCACAGTTCAAGGTTACCCACACAACTAGCATAATTTAGTTACTGGATAAAAAATAGGAAAAATATATATACTTCTTTTAAAATTAAACAAAGCTGAAGAACATGGTGACCTCGATTGGTTTGGATACAGTACTGTCACACTGGCCTAGCTATGTGTTATGACAAATGCTCTGTGTATTTACTCGCTGTGACATGACAGCACATCAGCTGTGCTGTTCTGATGATTGCCTGAACTCGTTTGTCTTCGGCCAGACAACACACGAGAGTTGAAGATGTAATAATGCCCTCCCCTCCCTACGAAAGAGGCCTGAAAAATCATTGGTACAATATTACGAGCTTAAGAAGTAAAAAGAAAATCCACGTTGCTACAAAAAATTCAAGTTTAAATGCCTTATAGAAAAGTGGAAATAAAGAGCAGAGGGAGCACATCGTCCTGAAAAGTACGCAACTCAGCGAGCGCTGTTCTGCTTTGGACTTTGTTCTCTTTTCTTTTCTTAAGAAAAAGAAAATCCAGCAAATTAAGTCAAAATGTAACTGCTTCGTATTAAACGCTACCAATATCCCGTTACATACAAAAGGATAAAAAATAGTTTGTGTTCATTTTAAATGACGAACGATGGGCACAACAGCCTAGTGTCCAATTGATATCACATCGACTAGCCAAAAAGCGGACAAGAAATTATATATCAAAAAGTTTGTTTAATATGACACTTTCTCCATTCCTTGGACTTTTATTTTGTAGGACTGAGGTATACAGCAGGGAAGTCAAAAATGTGAAGGGGGGGAGCCTTAGAGGGGAGAAAGAAGCTTCATTACAGACACTTTAATACGACTGTCTCTTTTGACTGAGTGGCAGAAGAGCAGCCTATGCTCTGATCAGTCTTACTTTAAGAACCAGCCATTTCTCCTGCGACGTTACTCTGCAACTGTTAAGTCAATAGCAACTTCCTGGAAAACACCAAACCATGAAGAAATAGACTCAATTAATGCCATTATTAACTTCTCCAGTGCTTATCATCACCTGTACCACCTGCTGGCTTACAGCCACAACTTTTAAGACCAAATTTCAATCAATTCTTGGCATTCTCCATAATGCATATTTAAGTAATTGGCTTTCACCTATCAGCGTATGGGAGAGGTAACGTTTGTATGGCAAAGACATGCTTGTGGAAGCAAGCCCACCAGCCCAAATTAGCGTTACTGGTTCACTACAAGTATGAGTGGATCTGGGGAAGCTGTCTCTGTACTTCCATACCAAGCTGCAATCTCCTTCATTCATGTCGACAGACACATGAATGTGTAACGTAAGTACAGTTACTATATCTGAATAGGACCCAAGTAGCTATATCCTATAAATAATAAAAAATACATTTTTCTTTTGATAACTGACTGTAGATGTGAGGACTCTGTATAATTCAACCAAACGGTTGTATGCTGTACAGTCCTGTGCAAATATCATAAAAAAATTAATAATCCTTTTTTTTTTTTTTTTTTTGCTATAAGGCTTTGACCCTACATTTTTCACAGCAACTTAACTACCATCCAGCCTGTACCATATTTCACAAGCCTTCAGTCCAAAACTCAAACAGTCAATCCATATAGTGTCCATCTGCAGCACCCTGAAGTCAATATGCTTTCGTCAGTCATCTAAAGGCATACAAACTTCGCCAGATTCATCCCATCGAGACTGGTCGTTCTGTTCTTCTACGTCATCACCAAGCTCTTCATCACCTTCTCCCACTTCATTTTCTTCATATTCTTCATCCCTAGGGAAATCTGTGTCCTGCACCTGGTCTGCTCCCTCCTGCCCTCCAGGCTGAGATTTATCTGCACAGTCTACACAAACTCCATAGCGTCGAGATCCGTGTCTTATTCCAACACTGGCTGCTAGCATGAAGATCTTCTTACACACCATACATTTATACTTTTTATCCTTTTTATGCACCTATGGAGAAGAAAAATTAACAGCTGAGAATAAGCACATCGTACTAGAATACTATTAACAATAATTACTAATAAAAATACCCATTTTGCATCATATCATCTCAATACTGTTCAGAGAAAGAGTTCTAGAGATCCATTTCCACTTGAGCCATTCTCACAACCAACCACCATGAGGAGGAGAACGTTTAAAACATGTTGTAAAATAAAGACTGTTTCTATATCTTACTTTTTACTTTTAAGATAACAGCTTTGGAAATACCATCATCTTCTCAATATGAAATTACCTTGAAGTTTTCTCTCAGCATTTTTGATACTGCATTTTCCCCACAAATAATAAGAAGCAGCTATTAAACAGATATATATCTTCATCCAATTTATTTACACTACGACAAATGTAAATGAAGACTCCTCTTGTACACATGCATTGCACACACACAAACACACTGATGCTACCTACCAAGGAATGTCTCTTGACGTGCTCTCTTCGAGTAAACAGCTTCCCACAGATGTCACAGCTGAAAGACCTCACGCCTGTGTGAATGAGCAAGTGTCTCTTTAGTGTTCTTCTGTATTTGGCTACATAATTACAGTGGGGACACTTCAGCTTGTTCATAATTAAAGCAGAGGAATCACCTACAAGAAAAGAAGGCATCAGTAGAAAAGATGATGAAACAAAAGGTTTTTTTCAGTCTGTTCTTCCTGGTGAAAAAAGAAAACAACAAAACACAAGCGAATGCCAAAACAATAAAGCACCCACATGAGTTTTCATCAGCAATATCAGGACAATGCCTGCTGCTAGAAACCACAAATACTGGGGGGTCCTGCATGAATGATCTTACTAGAAAAAAGCACTTAGTTGTAAGCAAGGAATATTAAGTACAGGAGCACAGATCAACTATTTGAAAACAATTATTATTTCATGAGTCAGAGCGAGTAAGTGACCAGCTGATCACTTTGCTCAGGATTCTGTGGCATTTAGACAGTTAAAACCTTCTCCCAGTACTTCTGTTTTAGCACTACATGTGAGAACCACCTACCTGAAGATACGAATCACTACCAAAATTTAAACAAGGTGTAACCGAGTAAAAAATGAATGGTGACACTGACTAAAGGAGGACAGCACGAGATAACGTGATTCTGAAATAGCTAAAAGTGAGAAGGGATTAGTTCACATCTTAGCTATTCTGCCATCCAAACCTAATTTCGTCTAAGCATAGAAGAAAAAAGGGAGCAGAAAAGACTTCTGGAAGTAGCAATATCCCTGTTCTTTCTTATGAAGAGAGTTATTTATATTGCTTGGACTAGGGACAACACAGTTTGCTCAAGGGTTATCTGCAAAACCAAGGTTTACTACAGCTGCTTTTTGCTACGTGAAGCAGAAGAGCTTAGGATTCTGTGACAGCTGTGAAGGAGGCTGTGCAGCAACTTGAGAAAAGGATATAGACTGAACTTACTGTGAGATAAGAATTTATGGATACAATCGTAACCATATACAAAGGGAGCATCCAAAAAGCTCTAAAGCTGCATGATTATGTGTGAGAGTTTCTAAAGTTGACAGGAAGAAAAGACTAGTCAGTTACAGGCATGCCTCTATATAAGATGGCAACTTCACAGTGAAAAAGCTTCAAAACTCATCATGACGTCCAAGTTAAACTTTGCTGGTATTCAAAAATGTGCCTTGGTATATCTGAGTATTCACACAAGTTGCACAACACGTCGTGTAATGGGTTACATGGAAAGAACAGTTTGTGAGTTGTAGGGTTTTTAAATGCAGCCTTACATACATCAGCAGGGGTCTGGACAGGGACATTGGGGTTGTAAGACGAACCTAATAGCAGGCAGATCTCAAAAGACCTCAGTTTTAACCTCTTGCTCACTAGTGAATTTCACCTCCTGATGCCTCCACTTCTTCCCATGTAAAACCAAAATTGCTTGAAGCAAACCATAAACCACATACACAAGCAATATTTCAAAGTGTTACAGGGAAGAAGCAGGCATCACTATTGCCTGGTCTTATGAGTTCTTAAGGTCCTCTTCTCACTATGATGCGTTTTAGGAATCCAGCAATAACAGATATAGGTGCGGTGTTTTTGGGATACATTCCAACTGGATTCAGACAAAATAATTACAGATAATTGCTCACTTGAATAGGTGAAGGCACAGAAGTGTGAAAGAGTAGGTTATACAACATCAGTCTGACTGGAGTGGGCTTTAGTTACAGCTGCACTGAGTTCAAAGCATTTACCATAATTAAATCTTTATTAATGTATAGAAAATACAGAGATGTACTTTTTTATAAACAGATAAGAAGTTGCTTAAGCATTCGAAGTCTATTTATCTGCAGTTAGTATCTGCAGTTAGCTGGCTAAGGAGGGTTAAAAATCCCAACAAAACAAACCAACAACAAACCATCAGACCACTTCATATCGGTATCTACATATTCAGGCACAATACAAGAGTTAACTCATTCTGTTTTCACTCTTCCATATATCTGTGATCATTTTAGTCCCTCTGGAGAAGCAGACTTATTGACTTTAGCCAAAAAGGTAAAAGGGAAAGGGGGAAGAATACGTGAACACATAATCTAATAAATCTCTATGGAAGATAATCAAATATTACCAGCGGTGGCACACAGGTTAAAGAACAGAACAAAAGAAAGCAACCTGCTGTGCATCAGATATACTTGCCATTTTCCCAAGCATCTTTTGGCCAAGATTCTGGCAGCAATCCATACTTGAAGTCACTTGGAGTACCCGGCAGCAGTCCATACTTGAAGTCACTTGAAGTACCCGGCAGTAGTCCATATTTGAAGTCACTTGATGTCCCCGGCATCAGTCCATACTTGAAGTCACTCGAAGTCCCTATTACAGACACAGCACTACTTCAGCTTTCCTGCTTATAATCAGTCAGTTTGCATCTAAAACTATTTATCTTTCTTGAACCATGACAAAAAAGTTTAAAACGTTAAAACTCTTTCCACAGTCTTTGATATTAAGATGAATAAAGCTGCATTCCTGATTTAAATGAAATGAGGTCTTTGAATTACTCTCCATGGCATCATTTCTTCTCCCCATCTTGAGAAACACTCAAAGCCTCTTTAATACCACAGGAATGTTTATGGTAAGGATATTTATTCACTCGCTATCATCATGACAGCACTAACAAGTTTTCCAGTGGTTTCTCCTCGAAGCTGCTATGTTCAGTGACTTCATCTGCTCTACCACAAGCTGACTATTGCTTGGTACAAACACACTCATTTTCTACCAGAAGTGTGATTTTCTTTATTGCTTTAAACTACATCAGTGGTCCATAAAATGTTTTACATACCTTTATTTTTATAAAGTATCCCTACAGCTATATCTAAGTCCTTCTTTGAATAATCATCCCCATTACTTTATAACCACATCAATTCAAGAGATCACAATTATTAGCAATAAGTCAGCTTGAAGTACTAGCTTGTGTCTTTACATCTGGTCTTTAGACAAGCTGTACGTGAAGCCTGGATGGTTTCTGTACCCTTCCCCCCCCAAAAAAGAACAGAATTAGTCAGAAGCAAACAACACCATAAAAAGAAAAAAGATATTTACTTAGTTTTGACTTGTTTTAATTCTACACTTTTGTAATAAGCAATATCTGCATGACTGAATACAGACTGCATATAAGAGAGAACCATAAATAGTTCACCCAAAATTGCAGTAGGCATTTGACAATCGTGTTTGTAGGTCAAAGACTCTTCTGGCGAGAGAGCAAATCAATCTTACCCCCAATCCCCAAGACAGGAGTTTGCTGGAAAACATGAACTCATAAATCCATTAGTTTCCTCACAGGCACATAGTTGTTAAATAAACAAACTGCAATGGAAACTGGCACATTTCCTTTTATTTGTCTGGATGGTGCTGAGATCCTCACCACACTGGATTCCCAAACGTCACTGCTGTCAAAAACCTTGAGAGGACTTTGCACAGCAAATATATCTATTTTTTACTCTCAAGCCTGAGACAGTAGGTTTTAATAGTCCACAGACTTCTTCACTTGTCCCTGCGCTGCTCGTTCCAAGGATTTTTCCAGGAAGGGAAATGCTCTCGGAGGGTAAACTACATTTTCATACAGCTCGTGGTAAAAGCAACATACCAAAACACTCCTGACTTCCAGTTTTACTGGAAAAGAAATACAGATCATATATCTTCACAGTATTAGGCACAGACATTAGTCATATTTAAGGCTCTAGCAGTATTACAGTTGGCAGCAGCAACTGCAGCTGCAACATGAGAAGATAACAGTTCAAAAGGAAATAAATTAACAAATAGGAAATCTAGAATTTTACCAGATCTTGCACACAATGGCAAACGATAAGCAAAGCAATTGCCAAACTACAGAGTAATCAGAAAGCTATTCCGTCTATCTAAGCTTGTCACAAGCTGAGCTTGACTGGACAAAGGAAGAGAAAAATGAGTATTTTAATTAACCCGCCCAACTATTTTAGTATAGAAAGAAATGAGGGGAGCTATGGGGGAAGGAAGGCTCCATCTCCCTCTGCTTGAAAGAAACACAGTGAGAAGAACATTTTAATAAAACTCTTTTAAACTACAGACTCCAGTCGTTCTTATGTCCAAAAGAGGCAAGAACTCCTTATGCTAATTTGAAGCTATATACTCCTGCCATGCCAGCTCAACAGCTCAAGCAATAGAACAGATACCCTATGGACATGCCAACTCAACATTCCTTCGAGGTGAGCAGTAAACCTTCCTTCAGCAACGTGCAAGCAGCGAAGGAGCAGTGTTGTACATCTCTAGGCAACAGCAAAGATGACCTCAGGGCCCAGAGCCTCCAAATTAAAGCAGGCTTCGGGAGCTAACAGAGAGAAACAAAACTGTACTTTAAAACATTAGACTTTTTATTTATAAGCCATCTCTCCCCACCCCAATAGAAATGCCCTGTCTCTTGTTGAACAACAGAAGATCTTTAGTTGAAGTACTTTAATCACTTTCCTCTCCCTTGTAAGAGGATTATCTGTAAAATCAACAGACTGAGGACTGGACTGCTCACAGGTGTAATAAATATGCTGCGTATTGGCATATTACCTTCCTTCCTTCAAAATAAGCATACACCAAAGACTGCCAGTAAGTGAAGACTGACCAAGCCAAGCGCATTTATAACACTGCTGCTTGGAGAGTTCTTCTGGAACTAAGAGAACACACACCGACTGTCATGAGGATCATTTATGCCCACAGCTGATACTGAAGTTTGAACAAACTTAAGAGCTCAAATCCCTGGGTAGGTCTAGATCTTAGTCTAAGACTCGGCAGAGAGCCAGAGAGACTTAAGAGCTATAGTCTAGTTCAGATAAAAAGCTACTAAATCTGTCTGCCTCCAATGTGAAGAGAAGACCTGCTGCGACATGAAAGAACACCGGTATAGATACCACAAGAGATAAGAGCTTGCTGCAGACATTTCAGTGTCTGCAGAATAAATGCCTAAATAAATCCTAATTAAACCTAATACTTACTCCTTCTCATAACAATTTGTTGACTTAAAAAGCCTACTTTCTAGATAGAACATACACCTAATGTGTTCAAAACAACAGAGAGGAACTTTGAATGTCCAATGGTTCCCACACAGGAAAGACACATAGAGTGTGAATGGGAAATGCAATGATTCCTTAAGGTGGACGCAGAGTCTACAGTACGACAAGCTCCATACTGTTGCTAAGATAGGCGCAAGATGCCAGAAGACCCAACAGCTCAAATCAGTCTCTCCCACTGCCCCCACCCAGGCTACAGCATCTCTCAAACCTGCCTAGAAAGCTGTAGCTATAGTCACTGCCTAACTTGTTCTTGTCAAGGTAACACAACCCAACTGGTTTTGACAGGAGACTGAGGGCAACAACATAAAACATGGTGCTGGCAGATCAGGCAGAGAGGGAGGGGGGCACAGGAGAACACAGACAGTAAGGAGGAAAACAAAAAAAGGCAAACAATTAGAAGCAATAATTCTCAGTACCTTCAGACCAGTTCATCTGTCTACAGCCTTATCTTAATCTAAGGATGCTTTTCAACAGCATTGTTCATTCCTAAAACAGGTGGAAGCTAATAATTCAGATGTCAAATAGCCTCCAACGCCCACCCATACTTAGACTACGCTTGGAGAAGAGATTTCCACTAGCAATGCTATGTTTGAAAGAGAAACAAAACCAAAACCAACAAGCCACAAACCAAAATAACAATAAAGCAACACAAAGTGATTAACTATCAGCATTAAAACTCTCAAGATGTCAGTCTGAGAAGAGATTAGGACAGTTCCAAATACAATTAAGTGGTTGCGTAGGTTTTTACACAACAGAAAAACTTCCGAAAGCTTTTTACACTCTAAAACTGCTCCTTCTCAGATGAAAGGATAAATGAGATTCAGACACTGAATTGCAGTCTTAAAGGCAAGAGGTGAGGGAGTATCATCAGAAAGAAAACATGCGAGCAGAAACATCCTTAATTTGACAGCTTTGCTTTTTCTGCACCCAAAAATCGGCTGAACTTCTGGGAAGGAAAAGAGACATCAGGTGGGAGAAGATTAAATAGATCAATGAGAAGATCAATGATAGAAGCCTTTGAACAGGTCATTACAGAAACGGATATGGAGGTAAAGTGCATAGAAGGACGCAAAACTTCACAGGAGATCCAGCTGACTATAATAAATAACTTCTGTTTTCTTTATACCTACAGCCACTAAAAGCAGTGCCAAAAGAGGAGGAAAAGGAAACATGGTTTTTCCCTGCAACTCTTCTGACACGTTGCTTATTCAGACCAATTCAAAAAAGACAGAAAGTAGATCAGATAAGCGATTAGGCCACAGCTTTCAAGGATTGTAAGGAGAGCACTGGTAATCTACTGATACAATCTGGCTTGCTATTAGAGCTGGATTTGTTGCTTATGTTAAGTAACATGTGACAGAAAAAAACAGCACTGCCAAGAGCCACATACTGGCAAGGTGAAGAGAAGAAAATACATTATACTGTTCATTCCCAGAGTATTACTCACTTCTTTAACCTTGCTTCTGAAAAGAGGTCAGAGCAGATTACTTCTGAACTGCCTCTTGCAACAGAATCCTCCGACAAACTTGAGGTATTTTGCCAATTCAAATACCAATCCCAATTGCTCAGAATTTTTCCCTATTTCGCATTCATGAATATTGGTTTTCAGCTCTACCTACGGAAGCAGAACCACTAAATAACTCTGCCAGATAACCTCCAATTGCTATTCACTATCACTGCTTATAAGGCTAGCTTGCCGATCTCTCCATAAAGGCTACAACAGTGAAACGTGAGCTAGTAAGGACTGTCCCGATCCACATCATTTATTTGTGGAGGAGCTACTGATCTCAGGGAACAAGGAAGAACTTAGATCACAAGGAATCTCTGAAGGTCACCTAGATCAACCCAGCTCAAAGCAAGGCTAACTTCAAAGCTGGATTATATCTCGCTTTGAACCTTGCCAAGTGTTAAATGTCTACAAGGATGGAGTACACAATCTGCTCCAGCAAAACTGCTTTCACAGTCCACAGTCTGTGTACAGGCAGAATTTCCCTTGCTGCGACAGATGTTTTTCAGAGGTGTGCAGCAGAAGGGCAAGTATCTGGATTCATATTCTATAAAATCCACTTAAGATGCTGACAGACTGCAGGTATACACCCCTCCAGCTTCCCTATGCTCAATAAATTCAGTATCACAGACTCTCCTCAACATTTCTCCAGGTCCCTATTTCCTTAAGTACCCACCCACTGGACATTCGCCTGCTTAATGATACCTTTCCCATCCTAGGCTGCCCTGCACAGGGCACAGCATTTAAATGTGGTCTCGCAAGCCCTGAATTCAGGGAAATTACCCCTTCCCCCACCACACTGGCTATGTTCTTGCTAATTCTGCCAGTCTAAGGTTAGCCTTCACTACTGCTATGACACATGGCTGACTCGCATTCAACTTGCTGTTCCCAAAGGGCCCTTGGTTCTTTTCCTCAGTTACTACACAGCTGTACTGATGCAGAGTCGTAGAAGAAAAGGCATCCAGTAAAAAAGGAAACTTTATGCCAACTTTAGCCCTAGTACAAGGGTTCTCCACAAAGTAAAGCTGCTCTTTCTGCACTGGTATCGAGAGTTGCTATTGCTACCATTTCATCTGCTACATGTTGTTCTTAGGCCCTTCAAGGAATAATTAAATCAAGAAAATCATCACAAATAATAATAATCATACATGTCTCTGTTGGTATTTATTCTTACATAAAGACACAAGCACAGACATCACTGCTGTGTAGATTGTTTAGGTCAGAACAACGTTATATGCTAAGTGGTTTTAAGAAAATATTCAATAATGCTTCAATTTAGCTTCTCTAGCAGCAGGCAGTCTTAGAAGCAGCAGCATCCTTGACCAAAATGGGTACCTCAGGAGCACCCATTCTAGTCATACACTGCCAAACCCTGACCAGGAATACTGAAGCATTTTGTCCTTTCGTAGAGCTTTGAAGTAAAGGAAGGTACAAGACTAAGATACAGATCTGTAAAAACACAGATTTGTACAAAACAAACAAGAAGCACGCATGAAAATCTTCCCAAACAAATCACACAACCTTGCTATACTATGAGAATACTAGTGTATAAAGTTTCCATAATGCAAACACATTTCTGGCTGTGTATATTTACTGATGCCTGCCAGAAATCGGCACAAGGAAGAAATGCTGCCCATCTCAATTTCTTCAACCCCATGAAATTACTCTGAGACCTGTACAATACGACTTCAGAATTCTCACAGTGCACAGAGGATGAATGGTTGTACAGCAAGAACTCAACAGGAGAAACTGAAAATACAGTGAAAGGAAACATTCCCTAGTCAAACTTAACATCAATTGAAATCTACAGCCCATTATACCATACCTACAAATGCTGAGGTTGACCAAACCTTTCCCTCAAACACAACAGAAATAAAAGCAAAAGAACAACCAGTCAAACCCTGAGGCCTGTCAACCCCAAGAAAGTGAAGAGGAATTGACTCACTTATACTTCTATAAACCCTTATGAGACAAAGTCACTTTAGTGTAAAACCTCTCATAGGGAGTTACAGTAGTTTAATTGAATAGAACAGGTCTGACAATGCAGAAAATCTGGAAGTTAAGCAAGGAACTTATGGCTGTTTTTGTGTCAGTGAAGACAAAGTTATTATTAGAAATCCTTTACCAGACTTTTGGCTTCATACATGTAATCTATTAAGGAATCTGTATTCTAAACATGCCCCTTTAAAGTCAGCAGCAATCCAAGAGGATCTCAGACTTCTGTATCAAAATCACTTTCACTGCTCAATGCGTTATAAAATTAATCAGATTTGACTTCCTGAGCGACATTTTTTGAGGCACAGGAGGGAATACATCTGAAAGAATTGCACAGCTAACTTCTGCAGCCAGAGCTGCATATCCCAAATGAATCTGGAAGAAAGGCAGCCTCTGCTTTTCTTTATGGAGTTGCTGCCACAATCCTTATCATTTCTTAAATAGTCGAGGTAATGGAAAGATTAAGTCAGCAATTCAGATTGATGATTTCTTATAATTCAAATATTGCCTGTGATTTGATTGCATCCCTTAAAGTCGTAAGGACAACTGTCCTTATGTCCACTCCATCAGAACGTGGGAATCCACCTGTATTCCAGACCGTCCCTAAGAGAGGCAAATTTACTGGATTGGCCAGATTCCTGATCGTTGGACTCTCTCTGGATGTCTTTCAAAATCCATGGGGCCTTTATTTCCTTATTAGATAGGAAATGGAGCAAATAGAGAAGTTAAACATTCATTAAGCAATTTTAATTGTCCAATCAGGGTATATTACCACAAAAGAAGATTGGAGAAAAATATTCCTGATGCTGTATTAGTTTTCTTCATATGCCACAGTTCAGGCAAGCACATCAGTCTTGATGTCTTCAAGTACAAAGTTAATTAATTCTATAGTAAAACTTGTTTATCAAGTTATGACTTGAAGGAGCAACATATGACAAAAACTGTGACTAGCACATTTTTATAAGCAGCTTTAGACACTACTTGTAACGTTATGAAAAGTAGCTGTTTTCCAGCCAACTGAATTCAAATCCTTCTCTAGGAACTCCTACAAAGTTACCCAGAAAAACCTTTTTCCACAAAAGGCTGTTTTCATCTTGTCCTTGTTTTGTTACCCCCTCCTCGGATGCCATCAAACTAATATATAACCTAACATTACGTAGCCTGAAAATCATGCAAAGAATTGATCTGGTATTAGCTACACAACACCAACCAAATACCCCATTAATATGTTCTAAAGATTCAACACTGTCAGCTCTGGAAATCGTAAGGAGTAATTGACAGTTTTGTTCTGAAGTCTACAAACAGAATATGTATTCCAAATCACAAACTCAAATGAAAAAACTAGTCAGAAGTGGTGTGAATTCACAGAATCTACAGACAGACACTAAAAATATTAATTAGAATCACTGAGATTTCATCAACTGGAAACTGACTAAAAGATACAAACTGAATGCACTGTTATTTCCAGCTCGGTAAATGGTTAATTGCAGGATGCACCCTGGTTGTAAACAGCAAAGGTGTTTTTAACAGATTATTAACTAGAAAGAAAAATAGCAAAATAGATTGTACAATTCAGTGCGAAGGAACTCAGCTACTTTATTTCCCATAGTTAAACCTGGGGAACGTTTGAAAGCATCAGTAAAAGTAGATAAATGAAGCAAAAATGTCATATTGATTTCTAAACTCATCTTTATGAAGCTTTTTTGAAGCCCAAAGTGCTACTGCTTACAGGAAAGGTGTCAAATATAAACCCACTGGTAACGCAGAGGAAGAACTGATGTACCTCATAGCTATCTGCAAGAAAACTCACATTCACATTTGCTTCACCAGGATACGAGGAAACAGCATCACTGAGAAAACTTTTAAGATGATTTATCTAACACTTACGTAGTAGTACTCAATCAAAAACTCCATTTAGAATATTATTTAATTCAATGACTTTCAGCTATTTTTTTTTCCTTCTCCCTCTCCACGCACTGGATTCCATTTTAAGCTTTCATCATGAGAGCAGCAGTCCTTAAACTGGTTTCCCTTCCACCATGCCACCACCTATGGTACTTTTTCTCACCCCACAGAAAAGCCAAACAACCTAAAACCATCATCAAGGACACAGCAACCCACTTTGCATGTAATCAGACATCTAATAACCACAGCTGGTGTTAGTTATCCCCATCAGCACACCGCAAAGTGTAACAGTAGAAGCTCATTCTCTCTCTTTCAGCAACCAAAGAGACAGCAAGCGTATTACTTAGCTTGCATCACAGGAATTTACTATTCATTCTTTTTCTTCTAAACTCACTGTCTTATATGTGTTCCAAAAAACATTTTCTCATGAATTTTTAACAGCCTATTCATTTTTCTATCTTCACAAAAAACTTAATCCACAACTGAAAAGTTATCATGTAACCTGCAAGTTATTCTACAACCCATTCTTGTCATTCTTCCAATTCCCCACTCTTTCTTCTCTCTCTCTCTCTCCTGTCTCTCGCATGTTTTCTTGGATCTGGAGGGAAGAATTACAGAGTGTTTTATAGAACAAATGCACATGTCATCCATGGAATCTACTTTTACTTAAACTGCACACAGTAAAGGAGAAAACACCAGCTACTGAAGCATAACTAAGACTAAAGTAAGTGATATCATACTCTACCTCCACCATCTCTCACAGAAGAATTTTGTAGAGGGTTTTAGTACAAAGATATTAAACATAGCTTCCAAAGTGGTTCTAGTACTGACAGGAACATGTAATTATTTACCTAAGACCTCTCATGTTGCAGTCAAAGTACCAAGGAGATCATTAGTTGACAATACTTACAGAATAAATTCATTCTCTACGATCATAAAGCTTTCCATGATTTTGGACTGACACCACAGCATAAATTCAATGCATTTAATGCAGTTCTTTTCATCAAGATGTAGAATGAAATATATTTTACAAGTTAATTCTGCAGTACAACAAATGACTGGAAACCTCAGCTTCAGCATCTGGATGAGGGGCTGTGAGATATGGTTTAGGGGCTTGTGATAGCAATGGTAATGGGAGGATGGTTGGACTACATGATCTTGTAGGTCCTTTCCAACCTTATGGTTCTATGATTCTATTTCTGTCCAAACAACTGAACAAGTTTAATACTTGTTCAATCATCGCTGAACTGCCCCACCACCCATTACTTCCATGAGACAGCTCTAGTACACCTATATCAAGTCTGCAGAATGCAAACAAGCATTTATTTCTGTTGCTGAACACACCATTTGTTAGCTGGATACTTACTCCCTGTAATATTTCAAACAGTAAAAAAAGCTTAACTGCCTAACCCAAATAAATCAGAAGTAGAAAACGCACTAAATTGCGTCAGAAACTTGATATTTGTGCAATTTCTCACAACTCAGATCCCCATTCCTGCTCCAGACTTTTTCCTGCTGCCCTTCTTAAAGCTGCTGCAGCTAAATGCATGCTAGCAAGTAGTGCCACACAGCATGAGTAGATAGATCTGTTAATGCGGGTGCTGAAGGCCCAACACCCCTACCATACACATTCAGAGCTGTTTTACATCAGGCTAGATCTAACCCTGTGGATCCAAAGCCTGTCAGTGGTTGGCACATAACAAGCACATTTCTGTAACACAGCTTCCATTTTCCTTTCACACAGAAGAAACTCTCTGCAGGCCAAGAATGCTTCACAACATTAATCAAAGTACACTAAGAGAAGATCAAGAAATCCACTTTACAGGAGTACACTCTCAGGCTAACCTGAAAAGCTAGCATGGACATACCTACTGAGCCCAGAGACAAGTAACCCCACTCAAGCATTTATGGAGTGAGTGTCAGTTCCTTAGCACAGCCGATTCTGATTTTCTACATCCGCTCCTGTTGTGACACGCTGCTCACTAACAGCACATCCATCTCCTGTGTTGTCTGCTCCTGCTCTCACCAAATATAGGTGCCCGTAGCTTCAGTCTGCAGTACTCTACTGTCACATGTTGTTGCGGTGCTCACGTATATGCGATACACAAATGCACAGCAGTACAATGCAGCACAGAGATATCACGTGCCCGCTGCTGGACTGCTATTCACGTATTGCCTCCTCACACCTCAGCAGCTGCCAGCAACAGAGATAGACTTCTAACACTGTGGGCAAAGGCATTCCAGGGCCCCAGTACAATTGGCTTGGTCACAATCCTGAAAGGATTTCTTTCAGTCTTTGCTTTTCAAGGAGACTGGGGGTACAAGAACGAACTAAGGTCACCTCTACTTCCACCAGAACAGACAGGTTTCCGAGGCATTCCTGAAATCTCAAGCTGCTTTCAAATCTCCTTTTTTTCATCATTGGAATGCAAAAATTTCCACAGAAATACTCTGCACCCAAGGTCTGAGTGCTGGTGTTTTTTGTTAGTTGGTTGAGTTTGTTTGGGGGTTTTTGTTTGTTTTACATAATTTACACATGGGTTATTCCCTTTCCCCCCCTTCCCCCAAGCTCTGCCATCTAAACCTGAGAAGTAAAGGTCATTCACAGGCCTCTGAGATATCTGAAAAAGACATGCATTTTAAAATGCTTCAGAAACATGCTTAAAGAACTTCGTTCTTGCTACATCTCACATCCACGTGTTAGTCAAGAGTCAACTCTGAAACTAAAAATATTCAGAAGTCATACTTCCAAGATTGCTAATCCACCTAGAACTGATACAGCAGTATTTCAAATCCATGTTTCAGCTACTCATGCAATATAATGGTAATTAAAAACTATATTACCCCAAGTTCCAAATACACCAGGAACAGTCTGCTTAGAATTCTATGCGACAGTATTTACCTAGAACACATTTAATCTTATTCTAGCACTTTCAATAAGCAGTAACCCTTGAGGAAAAATAAAACAGATAAACAACTCCATGAAAAGTCACATTCCAAGATTTGTTTAAAGGACAGTTGAGCAAACTGTAATTTCTCTCTACTACATGTTGTTGTGGTATCTCTTTCCCATCTGCTTCACAAATCTATCTGCTTTAAGACTTCATAGGCAGTATTACTCCATTTTGCAGTTTCCCAGATATCCAGACAACGGTAGTGGAATGCTGATTTCTGCTTCTTGTTGAGATTCAAAGAGATGATCACAAAAATCTTTTGTTAGTGAAAAGAAGAAAATTCATAAGGCCATCTCCATGCAATCAGCATCAGCTATCACTTCTTGATATTGTGCCTAACTTTAGCTAGAGATTGAAACGTAGATACGAAGATTTTAGCTTTTACTAGTTGACAAGGACCTGCAATCAAACATCAGTTATAAAGAACATGTTGTGTACCACATGAGATTGGTTGGACAGTTCTTTTCTCTAACTGAAGACGCACTGCTGCAGCACAAGAAGGAGAACCAAGTTGCTGAATAATGCTAAACATGTGCTGAGTTTACTAGAACACCCTACCCGCCATACCCGTAAAGTAATTACGTTGCCATGTACCTGATTCGGAAATTTTTAAGTTATATGATTGATATTAAGCAATATTTACCTGCTTCTTCTTTAATGAATGACAGATCTTCTTCTGGATATGGGACTGACGGCTGCAACACTGAGCAATCTTCTGAGTTCTCTTCAGTGTTCGGCGGTATATTATAAATAAATCTTTTTGCAGTTTGGTTTTTCCTTCTCGCTTTTCCAGGTTCTTGAACTGATTGTCCCTGTGAGCCCACGTCATTCCACACAAAAACTTTCCCCTCACCTTGAGACTCGTTTTCAGCCATTTCAGGTGAGCTGTCCTGGACCCAGCTGCAGTCATTCATTTGGTAGCTTTCAATTTGGGCCTCGTCAATAGAGTAACCGTCATTCTCAGTTTTTATGCTGCTTGCCAAGTTGGTAAGATTTCGCGTTGCCCAGAAGCTGGCAACTTTCTGATCCCTTGGAGACATACCATCCCTACTAACAGACCTCCTGTTATAATCCACTACAACAGTCTCTGGAGCTTCTGATTTTATACTTATGTTTAAGGCATCTTTAATGAAATTGCGGCAAGACTGGACAACCTCCGTCATCTGAAGGTAGCTGGCCACTGACATCACTTCAATGGCATTTTGGCTCGTAAGCACGAGGTTACCAGAATACAAGAAGTCCAAAATGACAGAAAAACCTTGAACAGCAACAACATCTAAATAGGTAACAGTGGTTTGGTTACGGCTTTCTTTGTTTGTAAAGCAATACAGAGTCTTAAAGAAGCGGCTGCCTGCAACCAGGATGTTCTTGTGAGCTCTGAAGACCCTCCCACTCACCACAATATTGACATCGCAGAGAATGCCTTTCTTCCTCTGCTCATTTAGTTCTTGCAGGAGCTGATAGCAGTAAGAGTTCTCATTTGGCCTGCTGTTAAAATCACAGTATCCTTCATTGTTCAGTTCTGACGGTAACTCCGACTCCTGGAATTAGAAAGAAAAACAATCAGCTTTTCACAAACGCTCTCTTTAGTCCTGCAACACTATTAAAAGGATACCAAACTGAAGATAGTGCTACTCCATTTTTTCTTAATTAGAATCTTGGTTATAAACGCAGGCTGAAACACATGTTTGAAAAAACATTTCCATCAGCTAAGAATCACGTTCTCAGACTGCATCCTCCTCCCATATTTGGAACAAAACTAAAAGAAAATTGCCATAAGGACAAAGGAAGTAAAATTTGGGCCAAAAGTGAAATAAGATTTAGATGAGAATGAAGTACTTGACTTTGTACATTAAAGATTTGCAGTCTGAGATTTATCTAGATGGTTCTCACATTCCCAGTTCATTCAGTCAATAAAGAACCTTGATCCACACTCAGCATTTGCTCATGCTGAGAGATGGATACATAAAGATGATCAATTTATCTTCCCAACCTGTGCCTAACTGTTCTAAAGAAATCATAGTACCAGAGCAGTTAGAACAGCAGCTATATTTCCACAGTTCTATAAATTAGGACTTCTTACAATAAATCCCCATTGTACAGGCTTAAGATTAAATACTGGTAATACAAGTGAACAGAATGCTGCAGGTGACCAAACAAAAGTCAGGCTTCCATTACGTTACTTAGCCAAGACTTCCTTGAATCAAACTACACTGGAACTTCCCAGCAACACCACCTTTAGTTGGTTAAAATACCGACAACATGCACTTATATGCCTCTCCACAAGCCTTTCAAGAAATGATCTTAAACAGCTTCAGACATTTCCCAGCAGTATAATCAGACAATCCAACACCAAGAGATGAATTCCTAAATAATTAGTTCAGGCAGAAGCTGAAGTAACGAGAGGCTTGAAGTACATTTTACACTGCTTTGTAACTGTTGTTTAGACAGTGATGATCCAAATCTGTTACAAGAGAATCAGCCAGAAGAGAGCAGAAAACAACAAAAAGAGATCGTACCTATATTAACTGATAGATGACATTGAGTGCATTACAGGTCAGATTCAGTTCGTGGGTTTTCATGAGCTCATAATATAAATGGGGGGCTAGAACGCATCCTGAAAACAAGTACTACCCTTAAGTTGGGATTATGGCAGAATTGACTATATAAAGAAGCCACTTTCCACCATACAGGAATCAGTGCCTTAAATCAGCACTTGCTTCAAGTTATAATCCCAGTGTGGATCACTAGAATGGCAGCTGAGGTCACAGAATCATGAGGTCAAGCTACATACTTCAGAAGAGATGTTTTCTATCTCTGAGCAGCAAGCGATGTCCAACACGATCAAAAGAGAAACTTCCCAGTATCCCCTGCAGAGAAAATTCAGTTTGCTGCCATGTTCAGCTCACTTCTAAATCTCTACCCTTTTTGGGGGGAAAAAAACAAACAAAAACAACCTTCAGTGGAAAGAAGAGAATAAGAAAGAAGCAGCACGACAAGCAATTAGTCTGTTATGTGAAAATGAGGCACATCTTTGTCCAGCCCCAGCTTACTTCTTTCTACGTGCTCTCTGACAAAGGCGAGCGCTCCCTCTGATCAGAGCAGTGAAACAGGAAGCACACCCTAGATGTGACAGCTCAGTCTGCCTCCGAGTTCTGAGCACTTCAGAGCCAGACAAACTTTCTCTTACTCCACGGAGCAGTTTCAAAACTCCGACTACGCTGACTTCGGGTCAGAATAAAAACAGAAGCGATGGCATTGAAGTGTCGTCACTCTAGTCACAGCCAAACATCAGTGACTTCTGTCTTTCACACTGTCAGGCACGTGCCACAATAGCTGATGCGTCTTCATTTCCTGAGACAATATTCAAGATTGCTCTGCAGCCGGCCTTTCCTCTTTATGTTTGACTACACAGAAGCAATAAAGTATGTTTGAAGTAAGGATGTGTACGCAACCAATCCAGCTGAGAAATAAGTAAGATGTACAGTGCATCTTTCCTTAAGGAAAAAAAGGGCAGCGCAATGAGGACTTGCAGAATCACAAGCTATAGAAGCGAGGCTGAAGTCTTTGTTATGAAAACAACAGAATGCCAAGGGAAAATAAGGGACATAATGCAACAACCATTCAAAGTACCAGGATACTTCACTAGGAGAGTGGTTAGGCCCTGGAACAGGCTGCCCAGGGAGGTTGTGGATGCCCCGTCCTTGGAGGTGTTCAAGACCAGGTTGGACGGGGCCCTGGGCAACCTGATCTAGTAAATGTGTATGTTTGGTGGCCCTGCCAGGCAGGGGGGTTGGAACTACATGATCCTTGAGGTCCCTTCCAACCCGGGTCATTCTGTGATACTCTGATTCTGTGGTACACGCTGGGAGAAAGGGATAAGCATTAGCAGTTAACAGAGAGCACACAGATTTTCTTTCAGCTACCTGCAGAACTGAACATGAGCGACTAACTGCTGCTGGAAACCAACTCTAACACTGCACCGTGAGCTAAAGGAAAGCCCTGCCATCAGAACAGTGAACAAGACTGTGTAAACCAAGTGTGACACAGTTAGCATCCACTATGGGAAAAAATGAAAAAAATGCCATATCCCTTGGAGACTTTTAAACATCTCCCCTCTCCATAGAGAAAGTATAATGCGATTCAATGGGAGGTAAAGTTAAGAAAATAATTACAGGAAAAAAATAATAAAAGAGGATTTATTTTTAATGTTCTATTACCCATGTAATGCTCATAGCAATCACCGTAAGGGAACTGTTTTTCTGATGAGAACCACAAACTGCTATTTCCTTAGATGCCAATTGTAATTTCAGAATACAAACATAAATATCCCCCTGGCTTAGGTTACCTCACCAGCAAACAGCTTTATCCTTGACAATGATAAGACACACAGAATAGAATGGAAGACTTTCATTCTTGTTTGTGGACTTTCCAGAATCAGCCTGAAAAGCTTCGCTCTGTAGGTGAGATTAAGCAGCAGTGCAACAGATCATGAACTGAGCTCAGATTCAGCCAACTGGTCTCCAAATGCACCCAAAGACAAAATGACTCCTCTGTATGTACAGCTCAGTAATTACAGCCACCTAAAAGCTAACTGTAACACAAGGATGATCAGAAGCACTACTAGAAACTTGCTTCCTCTCTCACTGTGCCGCCACACCATGCTCTCCTCATAGGAGTGAAAGCAGGAGGGAGGTGAAGGAAAGCCCTCTGAGCACAGATTCCACCCCAAATGTTTGCATATTTAAAGCAGTAAAGCCACATTTTTGCAATCCCTTCCCTATTGCCACACCTTGCTCTACAGCAACTTCTCAATGCCCCCAAATTAATTCTCCTGCTGAAAAAACAGGCTGTTTTTACACACGTGCGGCTGCCGAAGGAGATGCTCTCAGCAAACAGCTGTACATGCAGGATGCTCCGCTGCTGCTTCACAAGCCTCAGTCAGCATCCCTCAGGAAACACAGCACTGCGGCATAGCTGCACTAAGTGCCTAATGCACAACCCAGCAGCTCTGGGCCTGGAAAGAACACGGCATAAATCCACTGTAAGCGATGGTGCTTACTCTGAAGGCCTGACCGCCTCCTCAACCAGAGTAATTCAAGAAGTAAGTTAACTTAGAACGCCACAATGCAACTTTACATTTGAAGCACGACCTCTATTCATCAGTGCACGCACAAAGCAAACAATTACAGTTCAAATGGAAAAAGTTGCTTGACCCAGCAAGACAGTTCAAATGTTCTCAGGTCTATAGAGTAACACATCAAAGGCCTTCCTCCTTTCCGAGAGCTTCTGCTTTAAACCAACGCACCCGCTAGGCTGGAGAAAGCTTTCCTGGCACTGATGCCAAAGCTCGCTTCGAATTATGTCCACATAAAAAAAAGTGTTTTAAGAAGCAGCTTTGAGGACAGGAACCACAAACAGATGATAAATCTGCAACTCATGGATCTAAATTCATCACAGAACTAAAACATTTGGCAGTGACTTCCCAGTAAGTCTCAATTCTTTTCAATTAAAAGAGAAATATTTCAGCTACAAGTCTTATTTAACAAAAAACCCAAGGTAGCTTCAGACTGGATTATATCTCTCCTTAAGCTTTAACGTGGCAACACAGACCAGCCAAAAAACTAAAACAGAAAGAATTGAGCTTTTTGTCTTAGAAAGTAGCACCAACCAACAGCTCCGTACCCTTCAACTGCAGCAGCTGTAACCACTCATGCATTTCGGCATTCCGAATTAAAAGTACCCCAAAAATAAACTGAAATCATCACTGGCTTCTTCACAAGTGTAACATCCAACAGACCCACAGAAATTTCCACTGCTTTACTGTCTTAACACCTACCATTTCCTTTCTGCACTTGAACGGTGGCACTCCGCCATATGTTTATTAGCAGCTGCTAAACATGCCCTGCAGTTGAAGCTTGTCAAGTCAGGAATACATATGCATTGTCTCTAAAACAAAGAGCGAAAGGCCTCTCCCAAATTTCATTAAATTTAAAAGGCTTTGCTGCCTCATTATGTATGTTGGAAATACAGTCGGGGTACAAATTACCTACTTTTGTTCCAAGTATCTGGTATCAAGGCATTAAGATCAAAATAGGGCTATTGTTCCGGCATTAGTTAAACATATGGATCTAGAGAAGGAAGAGTGCTATTACAAACACGAAAGGGGAAAATAATGACACAATAAGCACAAAGAAAACACAGATTCTTAACCGTATTTACAGTAGAGCAAGTGCAACCCACAAGTGCACCACAGAAAACCTACAGTGACCCTTAAAAACTGAACTTTTCTCCTTGTAAGAAGTTTCTAACTCAAGCACAGCTGAGCAGGGATGCACCCAGCACTGTTTCTATTCACAACCAGCACTGCTACGGCTACCTTACAGAACCTTACTTGGTCCAAACCTCATCATTACTTGCACTAACATTTAGGCTGCTCCCTTCTCGCCAATATCAATTAGTCTTATGACAAGGTATGGAGAGGAGGACAGAAGGACAGAGTATTGAGTTTAGTAAGAAAAAACTGCTCGGAGTATGTTTTATTTACACATAGCTACAGGCAGCAAAAGAAACTTTCACATGTGACACGAAGTAACAATATCTGGTGGGAGGGAGGCTGCACAGTGACAGGACATACCTCTGCGGGGTAATCAGCCATAACAGGATGGCGGGGAACATACCATGCTAACGCGAAACAAAAAAGAACGTTTACAAAATAAAGAGAAGGAAAATTGCAAATGAGAGATTCGAAATAGAAACTGGAGGTATTTAAGGCAAGTCAGGCCAAAATACTGCAGAGTAAATAGCAAACCTCAGATTGCAGGAAACCGATAGTGACCTACCGCCATGAAGGGTGCATAGCAGCGGGCTCACAATGGCACTCACCCAACAGGGAGCATTACTCATCTCAAAGGTGATCGCTGCCTTTATCAATCCCAAACGGTGTCCTGGATAGCTGGTATTGCTTCAGAAATCATAAGGTTCTCTTGCAATCCTGCAGGAGTTCCACGCACAACTTGTGTTCCTTTACAACTAGCCCTAATATCACACTCACCTACGGTGCCTGCCATCCTAATGCCCTACCCAGAGATTAGGGCAGCAGCTTTTGTCCGAGGTACCCTGAGCTCCTTAAGGTGCTCAAGCAACATGGCCAGTGCAAGCGCTGAGCTATGAGCTGGACTATGGATTCGCCTGCACAACCACAGTAGGGGCTTTAAGGAGAGCTCAGTTCTAAGCTGGGAGAGCACAGCTCCAGGATGAACCTAACCCACAGCACGCTGCAGGCCGGTCAGTCCACGCGAGCAGGCTTCAGCAGTGCAGGCAACCTTAGGAAGAAAGGCTGGTGATTCAACGAGACCATCCCTTAGAACACATGTAGATGAAAAGCTCTGACTTCACCCTGACTTACTCAGAGAGCAGCCAAGATCTGCAATAACTCTAAGTTCAGCAGGGAACAACAAAGAGTTTGGCCAATCCAAAAGCGTTAGAGGAGATGCCGGCGTATTAACGCAGCTTTCAGGAAACCACATGTTTATCTCAAACAAACACCAAGCGATTACACGTTTCTGGCTAAGTAACTCGATCTAAAGCGACCCGTTTGGTTAAGGCTGAAACTCCCTGGCCTGCAGCAATAAGGCGGCGTACGGAGACCCGGGCAACAGGACGGCGAAACGACGCCGATTTAACGGCGGTGAGCGCCGGTTTCGCAGGCCGGACACTACCCTCCCTCCGCCAGTACCGCAGGAGGAAGTTGTAACTCGCGTTTGTAAATCAGTGCAAGAACATTGCCGGCAATACGCAACTGCCGCCCGCACCGCAGCTTTTCCTCCGCCAGATAAAGGCAGCCGGGGATGCGGGACCCTCGCGCTGAGTTCGACGCACGGAGCCGTGCGAGGAAGCTCTCGCACGTGGGCAAAGGGAAGGGGGGAGACAAAGCATGACCTCATTGCAGCCTTTCAATACCTGAAGGGAACTTACTCCTAGGAGGGGAGTAAACTCTTGGAAAGGGCTGATAATAGCAGGACACGGGGAAATGGTTTTAAGTTAAAAGAGGGAAGATTTAGGTTGGATGTTAGGGGGAAGTTCTTCACTAGGAGAGTGGTTAGGCCCTGGAACAGGCTGCCCAGGGAGGTGGTGGATGCCCCGTCCTTGGAGGTGTTCAAGGCCAGGTTGGACGGGGCCCTGGGCAACCTGATCTAGTAAATGTGTATGTTTGGTGGCCCTGCCAGGCAGGGGGGTTGGAACTACATGATCCTTGAGGTCCCTTCCAACCCGGGTCATTCTGTGATTCTGTGAAAGCAAAAGCCGACAGAAACAAACTAAAACAAAGAGCCTGCTATATATAAGGGGAGGAAGGGCGACCTGCCGCCTACCTGCTCGGCGCTGCCCGGCTCGTTGAGGCGATGCTCGGCGGAGAGGTGGTGCCGCAGCAGCAGGGCCCGCTTGTAGTTGCGGGTGCCCTTGCAGAGCTCGTCGTGGCCGCCGGGCACGGGGCCGCCCGCCAGGATCAGCTCGGGAGGGGCGGCGGCGGCGGCCGCGGCGGTGCACCACGCGCAGGACATGAGGCCGGTCTCCTGGCAGTAGTAGAGCCACGGGAACTCCTTCAGCCAGGAGCCCTGGAAGGAGACGTGCAGCTTCTGCAGCAGAGACTTGGGCCTGGCCAGCGGGAAGTGCCGGACGCTCTCCCCCTCCCCCGCGCCCACGCTGCTGCCCTCCGCCTCGTCCCCGCCGTCGCCCCCGGACCGCCTGCCGCTGCTGCAGCTGCCGCCCTCCGCGCCGCTGCCGTCTCCGAGGCTGCCCCCTTCGCCGTCCTCCTCGTCGTCGCTGCTGTCGCTGAGCGAGCCGCCGTCCTGCGCCAGCTCCTTGCCCTCCAGCAGCCCCTCCGGCTCCAGGCCCTCGGCGCCCTCCAGCTCCATCTCGTCGTCCGCCCCCCGCCCGTCGTAGCGCTTCCTCGGCCAGGCCGCCGCCTCGCAGCCATTGTTGGCTCCTCCGCCGCGGAAGGCCAGCGTCCGCCGGTTCCTCTCGGCGGGGGGCGACGCGGCGTCCGGCGGCGGCGGCAGCAGCAGCAGCTCCTTCTCGTCGCCGGCCGCCTCCGGCTCGTCGGCCTCCGGCCCCTCCAGCTCCGCTTCCTCGTCCGCCCCGCGCCCGTTCGGCGCCTCGGGGTCCTGTCTCTCCCAGGCCTCGGCCCCTCCGCCTCCCGCCGATGCGGCCGCGGCGGCCGCCGCCACCAACCCTCCTCCTCGGAACGCCAGCGTCCGCCGGTTCATCTCCGCGAACATGGCGGGCGAGCGAGCGCGCCCCCCCGCCGCCGCCTGGCGCCCCCCGGCCCCGCTCCGAGCCCGGCTGAGGGGCCGCGCCCGCGGGAACGAGCGGAGCGGAGCGGAACGGCCGCCCGACGAGAAGGGCGGAGGGGGGCGGCGGCCGAGAGAAACGAGCGTCCGGGGCCGCCCCCCCCGCGGGCTCCGGGCTGAGATCGCCGCCGCGGGGCTGCCCACAATGGATCCGGCCGGGCTCGGCGCCGCTTCCGTCCCTACAGGCCCCGGATCGGGTCGAATGGCAAATGAACAACGGGCGGCTCCCACAATGCAACGGGACGGCCGCCGCAGGGGAGGGGGAGAGCGAGCGGGGGGCGGGCGGCCGGGAAGGGAAGGAGGGGAGGGAAGGAAGGAAGGAAGGAGGGGGAACGGGGGGCGGCGGGGCGGGGAGCGAGCGACGAGCGCGGTGCCTTCCGAGCCCCGCCCCGCACAGCGCCCTCCTACCGAGGGGCCGAGGGATCCCACTCTGCCCGGGGCTGGCGGGGTGGTCGGGACCGTTATGTGCCACCCGACCGGCCGCACCGGGACCGCTTGTCGGGAACGGCCGAGCGAGGCTTTAGGGCCGTCGCTTATAGGGTCGGTTCGCTCCGAAAGCCGCCCGTTGTGGCCGCGAACAGGTGAGGCCGTTTGTGGGTAAGAGCTGTTGGCTGAGCTCATCCTTGAGCTTCCTCTCCTGCTGGTGCCGTGCGACGCTCTCAAAACGCCTTGGGAAAAGTAATTTCTCAAGTAATTGGTAATTGCTACCAGGTACTTAGTGGAAATTTTTTTTCTCCTGGTTGGGATTAAGAAAGTCTGAAATTCCAGAGGCGGCTGGTGAATCCCTGATGGATTAAAAGAGCCGCCTTGAGGCAGCGGCACGTTTCCAGAAGCCCCCTTCTGGAATAAAGATGCTCTGGGTTTCGGTGAGGGTTTGGAGATGAAGCATCCCAACATTTGCTGTGCCTCGGCGGGGCACGGGGTGGAGATAGCGGCTCAAATCCAGAGCCGTCAAAGCGAAGGGTTCCCACGATGCAGCCCGTGTGGAAACTCAGACGGCACTTCCTCAGCTCCTGGCTTTGTGATGCTTCCATATCCCCGAGCGTGAGATCGTCGCCTGTCAGCGTTTGTCAGCTGGCTGCTGCCTCACGCCTGTCTACATTGCGGTTTCTCAGCCTTTCGAGAACCGAGCTGCTCTTAAAGCCTGGTGTTGGAGGTGCTTTCTTAGCGGATCTTTCTTACTGAATGATTAAACTAGAACAGGTTGCTCGCATTAAGAATCCCTGCAGGGATTCTCGTGTAGAGGGGAGATTTGTTGCAGCCAGGAGCATAGCCGGCATCCAGGAGTGTTTAAAGCATTCCCAGTGGATGCTTGGAGATGCACCGGGGTGCTTAGAAAGCGTGAGAGGAATTGCAGGATAAGGAGCCATAGGTCTCTGCAGTAGAGTGCAAAAATAATCTGCATTTGAGTACAGAATTGCTAATAAAATTGATAGAGAATCATAAAATAATTTAGATTGGACTTCAAAGCGGGACCGGCCTCCGTTACATTGTGTTGCTCAGGGACAGCGTCTCAGCCTCTCCCAGACTGTTTGCGCAGCAAACCTTGAGTGCTTCGTCAGCCTGACACAAGGGATTCCACCTCCGTTCGGTGCATGGGGATCTTAATCAAACCTTCAGTGGTCCATAGCATCTCTGTGACACCAGAATTTAGGTTGTATGGGAGAGAACTCTTCGCTGCTTAACTGCCCCAGCCCTATAGATAGCACACGCTGTTTAATTCAGTCTGAAATCCAATTCTCCAGTTAACAACATTCAGCTTGCTTGTTTCTCTGATAATCCCTTGGTTCTTTCCGCTTCTTTCTCTTCTATTACAGAAAGACCTCCAAATCTCCCACGGTTCATTGACAAGAATTCATAAAGCGATGTAGCTTCCTGTAAATGAAGAGCTCTCGTGCCTCACATGAGGGAGTGGAATAATTAACGGATGCTTCACGTTCCATGTGCTGCTGCAATGTGGCATTTTGCACCGCATCTAGAACAACACACACCTGAATTGTGCTGTTGTCAGTTGCTGGTACTGCTTTGTTTAAAGATAATTTATTGAATGGGATACCGTGAAAAGGAGCAAATATTGCATGGGCTCCTGTTTATCACTCTGTGTGCTTATATGTACATAGATGAAGAGAATGATTTATGAAACTGCTTAGAGGGTGAGTATCATTGCTGAAAAATTCTGTACATAAGAGTATTACAATTCCATGCTATTAAATTCAATGCTATTAAAATTCCATTAAAGCATTTCAATGTGTCCTTGTGCGTTCTGCAGAATTAGGGTTCCAGTGAACAGTTTGCAAGCTCCAATGAAAAGAATAGGATCTTCTGCTTTTAAATGATAAAACCCATTGTGAGAGACTCTGAGGACTGAATTCTCAACCTTGTGTGATCCATGGTGGAGTGTCCTATCAATGAGGGACAATACACAAGCCATAGGGGCAGCGAGCTTTCTACGCATACCCAGTGTTTCCTTTTGTTGGAGCTGAGTATTTGAAGTCTGAGGCAACAGAATCCAGTGAGAAGCAGGTTATGCTATGAGACATCTTGCATTTCCAGCATATACTGATGATAGCTTTATTCAGCAAGATGCTTCTGATACTAACAGCATGTTATTTCTGGAGACGTCTGTGTCCCCGCATTCCTGCTGTGACCTAACAAACACTTTCATGACAAAGCTGGCTTTTCCAAGATATCTTCAAAGGCTGAGGGGATATTATCCATTCCAAGAGCATATTTCTGCAATGGGTGTTCATAAAATAAAGAAGATTTTAAAGAGTTGAACCTCCACTAACGTGTTTTTTTTTTTTGTAACATTGGAAATATCTATCCCCAGGCATGTGAAAGTTTCACATCAAACGCTCCTGGATATTAAGGGATTTTTGAAGCTAGAAATTCCCTAATAGGAGAGGCGTTTCTGTGTCTCAAGTAAAAGCTTTACTCTGGAGAATAGGATTATTTGCTGTGGGGATCACACAACAAAGTGAGCATGTCAGAATTGGAGCCAAGAAGAGGAAATTGGTACCAAGAATAGGAAATAATGCTGGAAGCTCACGAGGAAGGAAGGGCTCAAAAATCTCAGTGCTGTCACTGTTCTGAGATCATGACTGTGCTGCACTTCCAGGTGCAGCCAAAGAAGACGTACCTGCATAGAGTTGGCAGCACGAGTCCAGCTGTCAGGGCAGCTCTGGGTGTCCTCAGAAGGAGTGTGTGTGTTATTTCTGCTGCAGTACAAGCTGACACAGGCACACCTGTTCATGTCACAGCCCTTGCTTCCAGCTCACAGTTAGAGAAAGCTTTGGGAAGTAATTCCCACTAACAGGAACTCACACGTATTGTGTTCCATATCTAACTGTGCCATTTGAGGATTTTGCCACTTCCCATCTTTGATGCTGTGATTGTTGCTGCCGTAGCTCTGCTGATTAAAGGGTTTGTTTAAGAGCTCTTTAACTTGCTCCAGGCAAAGTGAACAGGTTAATTTAAACCCTTTTCACTGACTAATCCGTCTGACTTGTCAGAAGCACGTGAAGAAGAGCTCATAATTTCTTTTGCCAATAGAGCTGAGCGGGTGGAAGAGGTGGAAGCTATCAGCAGAGGACCAGGAAACAACCAGCACACCTGTCTGCAAACTCAGTGCCAGGGTATGACTTAGTCCTGCATGCGTTGTGGGTATTACAACTCTTCCAAACACGTTCATGCCTTTTCTGTTACACATACTTGGCTCAGCTCCCTTTTTATGCTAAGTACTTTTGTACAGCTCCAGGACTGTAAAACAAATTGAAAGTGTTCAAAGATGTAATTTATGCCCTTTTATATGAAAGTGTTAAAAAAAGGTGATTTATAACCCTTCTAAAGCTTTCTTCAAAACCACGTGAAAATTGTCTAAGGGGTGAATAGCAACGACTGTAATCCTGCAGAATTAAATCCATAATATTTCCCAGAACTTCAGCCCCAAATTCAGTATGATGGCAGTCCACAGGGGGGCTTCACATAGTCACACAGTCACGGGGGGGCTATAAAATCACATTTATTTTATACCACTGGAGAGAAGCTGTTGTTGTGGAGCAGGTTGCAGTGTTCTTTCTCGGTCTGCACTTCTCATGCTCTCTGTATATATGTGACTTCTCTTACTCTTCAACCTACATGGGTCCAGTTGCACACAATTCTCTGAAGAGAGTTTTGTCTGCCTGGCTGTAAGCAGCTGTCCTCATCATGGTCTTTCTACATTGTCCTTGCTGCCACAGATTCTTCCCCTCCACGGTACCACCACCTGTATTCCTATGGCTATAGCTGTGGCTAGTTTTGCCTTAGAAAATGCATTGAATTCCCTCTTTGCTTCAGACCTGTTTTTAAAGTGACCTATCCCTTTTTTGCCTAACATCCTTCTCACTGAGATCTTTCTCATCCTTGTGGTCTGTCTTTGGTTAGGCCTCTGCTCTCAGTGTTGATCAGCTCCTATAGCCATGGGATCCCACCACGTTCCTGACTGAAAACATAGTGCCTTCTTGGTATTTCACAACTTTTTTCTTTGATAGTTCTCCTTAGCAGTCCAGTATTTTACAGTCTATCTTGGACAGATGTGCTTCATCAGAGAGTGAATGAGCTGTGAAAGATGCACTCTACTCAATGAGAACACAAAGCTTCTATTCTGGGTGTTTAAACAACAGCACTTTCCCTGTGGCTTTGATCAGTGCCTGTTCAGTCAGGGTGCAGCCTCCTGCTTAACTTTCTGACTGCTGACTTCAGGTGATCAGGTTTGGCCATCTCTTTGTCACAATATCTGCTTTCCAACTGTTGTTTATCCAGGCAACCTGAAACATTTTGCTTATTTCTAGATCTACCAGCAGGTCAGTGATACTCTTTCTTCATCTTAAGTCATCAAAGTTCAAAAAACATCTGTCTGTCTCAATTAATTTGTCCTCATATTAATTAGTGAGCATTTATTACAGCAATCATGGACTGCGGAATCTCAACTGAGTGAATTTAGTCCATGCAGTAATGAACAAGAGTGAAATTGTCCTTGCAGGACATTTGTGAATCGTTGTGTTAGAAGGAGTTAGGGAAACACATTTGTAAATGTGTTTGTTGTAGCACATTTTGTTAACTGCAGTTCTGCATAACAGCCATGATTATATTTGCTGAAAGGAACTCAGGTGGCTCTTAGAAATACTTTTTCAGGGTATTTTTTATCACTCAAGTTTATTAACAAAGTTCCTTAAACAGAGTGAGATTTGCCAGCAAGGCTGCTAGCACCATGTTAGTGAGGAACATGGTCAGCGCTCTCAAACATGATTAACAATGTACTCATTATGGGACGTTGCAGTTCCTAGCATTGCAAATTTATGGTCGCTGCTAATGCCAGTCGTGGTCTTGGAAACCTTTTCTTCTCAGTCTCACGGGTGATGCAGAGGCATGGATGCAGCCCAGCCACAGTATAACACCAGCAAAGAACAAGGGCAAGCCTCTCAGCTCAAAGCCTGTCCTGGGAAGGAAGGAAGGACAGCCTCTGCTGGGGCCTCATGGCAAACATTTGGGAAGAGCTTTCCCCAGGGCCATTAGCACTGTCACTAGTGCAGGCCCAGAGCCCAGAAAGCCAAATCTCAGGAGGACAGGAGCGGGCCCACAGCCCTGACGCATAGTTCTGTTCTCACTTATGTCCTTTTCCCACTTACCAATCATTTGCTGACCCAGTGCTTGCTTCTTTTCCCAAAGCAGGCTAGTGCAAGAGAGCGGTAGTGCTGTCCTTAGCAAAACCGACCACCTTTGCACTGTCCTCCTGCCATCCTTCTTCCCAAGATATGTTTTCCAACCCCATTAAGGCCTTCAAGCATACCAGAATGCTCCTCTCCACACAGATTGCTGCATGGGCTCCCACACATCAGTGCTGGTGACCTTTTGCCTACTGCATTCCCCTATTTAAATTATAACTAAAGTAAATAACATCTGTCACCTTCTTAGAGTATGTTGTTCAGTGCCTGGCAAAGTGTTGCCCATATATTTGTGGCTGTTGCTTTTGCTATAGCGTGAACCTGGATCATGTTCCAGAAGCACCAGCAGCTCTGAATGCTGATATCCCTTTCTTTTATATCCTGCCAATAGCAGCTGCTGATGCCTGCACAAAGTATTCTTGCTTAAAACCTTATTTCCCTCCTCTCTGTGATGCAGACAGGTGGTTGCCCTAAGCAATTAATCCACTCACCTGAGGCTGTAACCTTATGTTGCTATGGGGAACAGTTGTTTTCAGGTGTATGTTTGAGAAGGTCGTGTCTCCCATGCTGACATATCTGTCTTTTCTCGTATTCCTACCACTCCTGGGTTGGACAGTAGTCCCTCAATGTACCCACATGAGATTCCTTGCACCAGGGACATCCATGCAGCATGAGAACATCACAGCAGCTCTGCACAACGACAGAGCTTCTTTGAAGTATACTTGACAACTACTTTACGTACTGCATTGTCTTGCAGAAAACTGACAGAAACTTCAGATCTTACTTTGCATTGTTCACATGGCATCATCGGGAAATCATGATCTAGACAGTGGTATCCAAACGTTTCTGGTTGCACCCTCCATTAGTAAAAAAATTTGAGCACCATCCATTATATACATTCAAATATACATACAAATATGTATACTTATTTATTAGTGGGTTATATCACTTACAGAAGATGGGCTAAAGCTCAAGACGGATAAGTAAGACAAAAATCAAGGGGAAAAAAAGACTTTATCTTTAGACTCAGTATACTCCACTTTGGAGGTTAAAGGTTTTTAAAGACTGGGCCCAGTATGGAATGAACTCCCTCCGGAGCTGAAGAATATCACAAAGATCATCATCTAAATGTAAACAAGATTTCTTTAACAAGCCTCTATGACATAAATGCATTGCAACATGTGCATTAAAGAAAAGCACCCAAATTATCAAAGCAAATCATTCTACAAACCTCTCCCCTGGGGCAGAGGAAGGGAGAGCAAACAACGTGTTGCTTAATGCACTACTGGAAAGAAACTGGGTACTGTGGCAAGAACGTGAACAGACTTGTGTGTAATAGAAGACTCCGTCTGTAGCTGTTTCCACTCAAGATGAAGTATCTACATCAATATGAAAGAACTGTCTATTTTGGGTCAACAGACATTATGCATTAATTTCTTAATTGGATGCTACTTGTTTAGGATTCTTCTATTGTTTTGTTCCTTCCTCAGTGGGATCCTGACTGTGGAACTGTGAGTCATTTACTATAAATCATTGACTCTGGATGTGTCCGGCTGTAAAACAGGCTAATTTACTGACCGCGGTTTGAGAGCCTTTTTTCGGTCATATTTCAGTACAGCTAGACTGTTTTGCTGGCACAACTCTAGATATAAATCAATCTGCAAACTACTCACCCCCAGAATTTATTCAAAGAAGTATTCCGAGTCAGATATGCAGTTAATACACATCTAATCCTGAGGTAAGGTAAGGCAGACTGCCATTATACTTGAAGGGTGAAGTTTGTGTCATCTTTGCTGCCTGGCTGACTCTCTTATTGCACGAGTTGGGGTGATCCTGGAGTCAAAATTTCTTTGCCCTTTGCATGAGGGAAAGTAGTAGGAAAGGCAGGCTGTGTGCTCATTTACAGCAGCTCATTCACCAAAGTTTGCAGATGCGTGTAGGAATAACAATTAAAAGAAAGCACTCTAGATTTGAGAAGTGATGATGGCTTGCCAGAAACTTGTGTTTTACATTGGAACATGTACTTCATTAAAATATACACACACACACATATATATATATATATAATGGATGGGATTGTAATTATTTTTTCCCAACTCCTCCGTAAGGTTGATGTTCCTGTGTTGCAGCTCCACTAGAGCACTGTGCTCTCCCTACTACCTCCCTGGCTGGTGTGTTGTGGAAGATGTGATGCCACTCCTGTGGCAAAGAGCAGAGTATCTTTACTTGAAGTGACAAGCCCTTTCAAGTTAATGGAGCAACGGGAAATGAAAGTTTACTATCGAGACAACCGGAAACAAAGATTCTCTATCATTGAGTTAATGTGATTCTCTACCATGAAGTTTCCTGATTAAAAGCTTTGCAGTCTGTGCTCTGTTCTTTTTCAGGATGTACCTTTAAAAAGCCAAATGCAGCTACTGGAATGTTTGAGAGTGAGAGAGTAACAGCTGGTGGGAAATACAAATAACTTGGCTGAGTAGTGTAATCATCAATAATAATGCAGCAGGATTTGCATCTATTGTTGAAGTCTGATTCTCAGTGATGAATAAGCAGTGGTTAGCGTTAGTTTGATGTAGGAAATGTTGAAACGACAGCTTTTGAGGGGATGATAAAGCAGGATGAAAGTGGATACTGACACTTCCTAATTTCCTGGGGGAGTAGGGTTCTGAATTTAACTCAAAGTATAAAAAGATCTCCCTCGACAAGTTACACATAAACCCATCACTTAGCTTCTCCCAGGTATTATTAAATGCCCTGTCTGAAACTGATCTGACTATGAGTTAAGGCATTTCAGTTGATTCCTCTATAACGTTTTGAGTAACAGCTCAGTAAGTATGCTAGCAACTTGCCTCCTGTCCAGTCTGTCATAAATAATGTGCAGCTTGTATCAAAGCCAATGTTTTAAATCTACAACAGACATAGAAGTCACAAACAAATGTTCCTGTGGGAAAACAAAAATGCGAGATGAATTCTGCTAGTTTGAACTATCTGAGTCTTGAACGTACTAATCCTTGTTTCTGACCAACTGTTAACTCTGAAAGCAAGGAGCTATCAAAATGAGATGTGATGGAAGGTACGCTGAACAACTGTGGCTGAAAGAATCATAGAATCACAAGGTTGGAAAGGAACTATCAGATCATCCAGTCCAACCGTCCTTCCATTACTATTGCTACCACAAGCCACTAAACCACATCTTGTAGCTCAGAAGAAGTACGACATTCTCCTGTTTCTAGAAGTATGTCTGAAGAAATCCTATTTTATGTTACTCAAGCGTCTGTTGCAGTTATTTTTTGTGTTTTTGGTTTGTTATGTTTTTCTGAAATGATGAACTAAAGGTATTACAAAGGTAGGGTACTATGGTTAGGCTGTGGTTGGACTTGATGATCTTCAAGGTCTTTTCCAACCTGGGTAATTCTATGATTCTATGATAACCAATCTGTAAATGGCACTCAAGTGTAATAGGATTTTACATGGTGGAAATTTTGCTTCAGACATTTGGAAAAGAATCATTGCTGAATGTTTCTGCATATTTATATTAATTTTGGTTTATCCTCATCTTTAAAAAAAGAGATATTGTCAAGTTATATAGGAAACTGAGATCATATAACGTTCCCTACTCTTGCTCCCTCACCTACTAGCAAAGGTGGTTTCACACTTATTTCCAGAAGGCTTTTAACCAGTGTGTGCAACCCAAAGAGCACAGATGCAGACTCACTCCTTTGAACTGAGACTAAACGCAGCTGCTGTCTGTGCTGGAAGCAGTCACAAGAATGTTCTAGTATTACATGGCCTGGAGTGCACGTTGCACCAGATGATGCTAATGGGGAGAATTACAGATCCTTTAGCTTCTCCCTGCTTCCCTTCCCCTCCAAATACACACATCTCTGGAAACCACTACTACAGCTTCTATTTGTAGTATTACATTAATGCTGTGGACTACTGTCGAGTTCAGGAGAAATAAAACTGCAAATATGAATGTCCTGTTCCAATTAAGCATTCAGTGGCATGAAGTGTAGGCAAACTGCACCATCAAAGCCTGCTTTCAGAGGTCATTTGACATCACATCACAGAACATACACTAGATAATGCTAGTGAGTCTGGATGTTTTCTCCAGAAATCCCAGTAGATGCTGACTTACAGCAGACACCAGCTGTTGCATGGTTCAGTAAGGGGTGATTTGGGTTAGGCTGCCTCCTCTACAAAAAGGATGCTCCCTTGGTCACATCCTGCTCAGACACGCGTGGAAAGGGGCAGTCCTTTATAGCAGGAATGCAGGAGCTTGACTGGAAGGAAAATCTCTTCACCCGTCCTTCCAAAATGTCCTCAGTGATGCTGGTAAAGTACTTTTTATCTGTGGTATTCAGCCTATGGTCTGCACTAAGGCCACGTGGCCTGCAGTGTCACAGACAGAATGCCACATTTCTTCTCAGTGTTATAGTTTTGGCCACTGAACTAGACCACGTTTGGTTCAGCTTCTTTTGTGTTGCACCATGGCTGGAAAATCTTCCCCACATAATACTATCAGCTTAATCACCACAGCATTTCCTGTAATAACACAGTGATCTGAGGCAGGGATTGCTTTCCTTGAGGTGGTAGTGAACCTGTGTGTCTCACCTCTGAAATTCTTTGCCTTTACTATTCCTGTTTCACATTCTGGCATCTGGGACACTCCTTCGCTGTGACTGGTTTCTGCTTTTCATCTCGCTCACACCTTTGGTTGCTGAATGGCACTGGAGAAAGTCCAGACTTCTCTCTAGTGCCTAATTCTTCAAATTAAACCCATCTTTGCAGGTTTTGGTTTAGCTTTCATTTTCAGCTAGTGATAGTGGTACCAGCCTCATCTAACTGTGATACTTACCTTTACAATTTATTTTTTTTTCTAACTTTCATTCTTTTCCAGGGTCTTTTCTTTTGTTTTACTCTCCTGATGTGTTGATACATTTTGCTTCACTTTTAACTGTTACTTCACTGCCACATCTCTTCTCCTGTTTATGGTCTATTCCTTCCTTCCTTCCTTCCTTCCTTCCTTCCTTCCTTCCTTCCTTCCTTCCTTCCTTCCTTCCTTCCTTCCTTCCTTCCTTCCTTCCTTCCTTCCTTCCTTCCTTCCTTCCTTCCTTCCTTCCTTCCTTCCTTCCTTCCTTCCTTCCTTCCTTCCTTCCTTCCTTCCTTCCTTCCTTCCTTCCTTCCTTCCTTCCTTCCTTCCTTCCTTCCTTCCTTCCTTCCTTCCTTCCTTCCTTCCTTCCTTCCTTCCTTCCTTCCTTCCTTCCTTCCTTCCTTCCTTCCTTCCTTCCTTCCTTCCTTCCTTCCTTCCTTCCTTCCTTCCTTCCTTCCTTCCTTCCTTCCTTCCTTCCTTCCTTCCTTCCTTCCTTCCTTCCTTCCTTCCTTCCTTCCTTCCTTCCTTCCTTCCTTCCTTCCTTCCTTCCTTCCTTCCTTCCTTCCTTCCTTCCTTCCTTCCTTCCTTCCTTCCTTCCTTCCTTCCCTCCTTCCTTCCCTCCTTCCTTCCCTCCTTCCTTCCCTCCTTCCTTCCCTCCTTCCTTCCCTCCTTCCTTCCCTCCTTCCTTCCCTCCTTCCTTCCCTCCTTCCTTCCCTCCTTCCTTCCTTCCTTCCTTCCTTCCTTCCTTCCTTCCTGCCCCCCTTCATCCCTTGACTGGACCCTTCCCTGTTTTTATCTCCTCTTGGAGATAACTTTGAGAAAGAACTTTTCCAAAGCCCGTTGCTGAAGATGTGATTGCATCTCCTTTATGATTCTTCCTTACATAAATTAGTCTTCTCTTTTATTCATATTCTCAGTCATTCAGCTGGCACCACCTGTCACAGGTTATGTCCACCTTCATCTTAGCTGGGCAATCTTCCCTGTTCTTATAGATCCCATCTTGCATTTCTAACTACTCCTTCTGAATGGCCAGGACAGGCAATGTGTTCTCTGTGTGGTTATGTTGTCTTTCTTTTCCTCCCTTCACACACATTCCTTTGGTATAACTCACTCCAGATTTTCCTTAGGCTATTTTATAGGCTGCTGGCACATGAGAATTCCTTTATTTTCTATCATTAATATGTGCTTTCCTACATCTACTTGGTTATTCTTCAAACAACACATGGCTTCCCTAAAATCTGCATACTGTTATGTGCTTTGATGATTAACTGGTTTAGCACAACTATAAACAATACATTTATGCTGTGAATATCCTTCACTTGAAGTGGAATGTTTGAACGTTTTGCAAAGGCGTTTTATAAGCCTGTAAGAATCAAGCTTCAGTCCACTGTAAACCACTGCCATTATTGGTATACTATCTGGGGCAAATACCTTGACTATGACATCAATTATATGCTCATCAGCTGGGTAGTATAGTTCAGGATATGATAGATAATAACACAGAGGCGGTATGGAGATCTCCAGGTCCAGCACCTATTTAAAATGGGGCTGGATGCAGCAGGTTGCCCAGGACCTCAGGATACACACTCACTACGTGCCTCTTGCTGGTGTTTGTGCCACTGGCCACTGCCCTCTGAGCCAGAGTGGTGGCCAGTTCTCCTTAAAGCAAACAGTTTTTTTTAATGCCTTAGTATACACGACGTTGAATTGAAGTCTTTGTTCCAACTTTTTCAAGCCGTACTTGTCCATTTGCTGTTTGTCTACTTCTTGTGTGTGTTTTCTGTTTATTTTTCCATGCAATTCCTATACTTTATTTGGTGTTACTTTCTTTAGTTCTCATGGGCCTGTCTGCCTCCCGTGAGTGCTCTGCTAAATAACACCTAGAGAACAAGATCATTTTGCTGGACACAGACAGCTGGTACCCAGCGTGTCCTGACTGGCATCATTGTACCTGGACATTAGGAAGAACTTTTTCATGGGGAGGTGCTCAAGCATTGAAACAAGTTGCCCAGGAAACTTGCTGGAGTTCCCATCCCAGGAAGTATTTAAGAGAAATGTGGATGTGGTACACAGTTTAGTGATAAGAAAGTTTAGTGATGGGACTCGGTAGGTCAGGCTGATGCTTGCACTTGGTGATTTTCCAAGATCTTTTCCCACACAGATAGTCCTGTGATGCTATGGGACATCCATATGCACTTCTGGGTAAAGCTGAGGGCCCACAACAGACCCATGCCCTCTTGAAGTTGCAGATGGCGTCCAAAAGGACCCCTTAGGGCACCTTTAGGGCTGTAAATAACTTATTTAGGCAATTGAATTGACTCCCTCTTACCGAGTCCATGTTTTTCAGCCCTTCCCACTAGCTGAAATGACTATGAACATGTTTGTTCCTGAAATAACTGTTTTTCCTCCACCCCAACAGGTGAATATCACTGGCCTATATTCAGCATGCCTAGACTGCCTTTGTGAAGTCTGGACTCTAACTGCAGATACCCATCAACCTGTCTGAAGCTTTTGCAGATAACAATTTCACTCTTGTAAATATAGCAACTGTGTGGAGCAGGATGCTCCTGGTCTGAGCTTGCTTCTGGGCCGCAGGCAAGTGTTCACCCTGCTTCTGTCAAAGCTCAATCCTTTGCTTTTTGAAGTCTCTCCCTCAGCTTTCACTTTTGCTGCATGCAGCGTATCCATCTGTGGCTTCCTAATTTAAGCCTCTGTTTGTTTTTCTTCTTTGTCCTTCAAGAATTTGCTGTTGGTCTTTTGCCAGGATGCAGAACACACGTGGCCATTTTGTGGGAGGAGATCAAAGGATTTGAAAACATCAAAACTGAAGTCAGCAGCTTTTTCTGGGTCTCGACTCCCTCCTTGCTATCGCTAAGGATTCCCTAGATCCTCTGACTCTACTTAACCATAAAATATCTAGTCTGTTATAAATGCCCTGAAAGTGTTTCAGTTTTGCATATTTATATATACTGAGAGAATATACCTATACAAACAAATATATATTTTAAAACCACCTGGCCCAGTCTGTGTGCTTCTCCCACTGCGGAGTGTACGGGATATATGATGGTCAACTTCCAGCTGGAGGTTCTAGAGCCTCCAGTGGCCCAGTAAAGTGAAAATCACAGTAGCAAAGCATGGTAAGCCTGCTTTTCTTGGATGGACGTTAGGGAAAATTGTGTTAATGCACTGGCACAGACTGCCCAGGGAGGTGGTGGAGTCACTGACCCTGGAAGCATCCAAGAAGAGGGTAGTTGTGGCACTGAGAGATGTGGTTAGTCAGCATGGTAGGGACGGATCAACAGTTGGACTGGTTGATCTTAGAGGCATTACCAACCTTTATGATTCTGTGGTTCTCTGTATTGCAGCTATCGGTCATGGAGAGCACTCCTCTCCTGGATGCTATGGGAAATTACAGCAGTGTTTTACCGTGAAAATCTTTGTTGTGAAAATACAGTGCTGATGAGCTAACAGGGACTGCTTTGGTAGGAAATCAGTTAACAAGCCTGAAGCTGATGCTGGGCTTTCAACAAGATTCAACTGATCCAGAAGCTTTTTGCATATTTGTGTCAGAACAGCTCATGTAGCCAAAGAGGAAAAAAAAATGCTGGTGTGACCAGCATCCCTGTCTGTGAAAACAAGGGGTAATCGCTTGTAAAATTAGAACTGAATCTAAGATGTATGTTGGCGTGCATATGCAGTGCAAGATGTCTTAGGGGAATAATACATATTTAGTCTGAATCTCTGTTCATGAGAGAGAGAATTGGGGCACAGGCCTCGCAGGGTCTTCTTGCCTGGAGTGGATGCTACCAGATCCAGGCACAAGTATTTCATTATCTCCAGCAGCCAAATCTTTCTGTGCCCTCTGGAAGGTGTTGCCTGCCATTTTTGTAATCAAAGGGGGAGTTTTCTGATCTCAACCTGGAAAATGCACTTTGCAAAGCCCTCCGGCCTGGCTTTTCCTTTAAGCCACAGTGACAGCCATGAGGTGGGCTGGCTGCAATGCCGAGGCACCTTCCTGCTGCTGCTCCCTCGAGTGAGATGGACTGCCTTACAGCCAGGCAGCCAACAAGGTGTGGGTCATTGAAACCAGGGCTGCAGGAATGCTCATTACCATAAGAAAGAATGGCTTTGGTGTTTGGCTTGACAGGTGAGTTCAACCACGGTGCTGCTCGCTGCAGCTCACCCTGCGGCCTGTGTGCTCACCCAGGGCAGCACTTCACCCTCACTCCTGTTGGAGCCAGGAGCATCTGGCCTGAGAGGAGGAAGGCACAGGGCTGTGTGTTATTGCTTTGCTCTGAGGGTGACAGCAGTGCCTGGAACACTTCAGTTTCTGTATATACTGCACAGGTGCCAACCGGAGTCAAAATGGCCTTTATAAGGCAAGGATTTGCAGCTTGCCATCCTCCATCTTTAGCCTTTGCTGTGGCTACATACTTAGTGGGGCTGTGCAGGGCACTGGTGGAGCCATTTTTGTCACGGATGGATCTGGGTTGGTCCCAACAGCAACAGGCTGCAGTATTTTCACTAGTGCCTTTGGTACGGGTCACCTCAAGAGTTTGCCACATACCTTACACAAAACCAGCAGCTTTTCACACAACTGCAGGCTGGGCTGGAAATCTGCAGAAGTGGCATCACATTGTCATAGAAATCAAATCAGAGAATTTTATTCTGCCAGGTGGCATATGGCGTAAGATCCACAAGCATTGGAAACTGTGTATGTGAGATTTTCTTATATTGTTACTTTTCAGATCTCTGAAATGGCTGCTCAGTTGTTCAGCACTAGTTGAGTAAAATAGATATTGTATAGATACATAGCTTGATGTAATCAATGTGTGATCTTCATCCTCAGTGCAGGTGGTGAAAGCTTCTTGTTGCTAAGTATCTGCATGTGAAAATTATAGAGTACACCAAGACTAGCAGCATAGCAGCTCTCCAGGTGAGAAAATTAAACTGCTGACTTGGGAAAACAAATTGGATTGGGAAATGTAAGATCTTTAGGGTTTCCTGAAGCAAAAGGAGATGATAATGGTGCTAGAACTGGCTGGAGAAAGTTCAGCTCCTGTGAGAGTGACTGGGGTGTTTTGCTACTGGGAAGGTTTGATTCTGCATTTACTCAGCCCAGCTTTATTATTAACTCTAGGAGAGTTAATGCTCATCTACTCCCACATATGTGACAGCAGAAGCAAACATTTTTTCAGCTCCTGAGACTAACAGGGTGATTCTGAACAGATTAATAGATGTGAGCTAACAGTGAGGGGCTAAGACTTCTCTGGATAACAGTGATGCTTCCCATTTGTCATCTGTATCTCATTACATGGGAAAATAATTATTGCAGTTAAGAAAAAAGAGACAAAGAAATCCATGGACCTATCAAAGGTGAAGTAGGCAATTGCTGAAAGAGCTTGAAATAAGAGCTTATTTCTCATGACTTCTGAATCATTTGCACATTCAAACACAATGTACCATATATCAGGACATTAGTCTCTTCCCATTAAAGCTGGGTAACTACCCACTGCAAGCCTAACCCAGGTCTAATGTGAACTCACAATGTTATTCCTGTTGAATTACTCAGAACAGAAAAGTTAATGCCATCTGGAAGAAGACAGGTTGCACCTGATCAGAAAAGAAAAAGGTCTTTGGGGATAAAATTGTCCCTTCAAACTTCTCTTGAACACATTTGAACTGGCAGGAAGATTTCATACCCCTTCAGCACCTTTTGTTAGATAACTGTGATGCATTTGGGCTGACAGCAGGAGCCCTCCCGTTGGAGCTCTCCCACAGAGTCACTGCTGCATGTGACACACCTGGAAGTAAAGGAGCAGCCAGATGTGAAGCCTTTTTGATGCTGTTTTCCATCTGTTTTTCTCTGAGCACACAATGTGCAACTCACCATCATTTCTAGGGAAACAAAATTGTCTAACACCTCTATGTGTGTGTGTTCTTGTTAACATCTTTCAGTCCACCATAGCTTTGACCATATTTTATACCAGGGTATATGTCTCAGAATAAAATGCTGTTCCTGCATATCCCATGTAAATAATTTACCTGGCAAAGGGGAGAATTGGTTCTGAGTGTGCACAAGATCTGTCCTAATGACTTCTGATCCTGATGGCTGGGCTGTACACCTGGACCTGGCAGACAGCAAGCATATGGATGACAAAATACTGTTCAGAAAAAGTGTACTATCAACTGTGTTAAGGTTTCATCTACACAAGCCAACCAAGAAACAAAAATACTCAGCGATTCATTCAAGGGACCTCACTATTTACACTGCAAATGGAGCCTGTCAAGGAAGAAGTAGGACAATGAATGCAATGAGCAGAGGGTGTTGGCTCCACATTTGTTTTTCATTAAAAAAATTATCTGGCTTCCCACAGATCTTAGTTTTTTTTTACCTGTGATGTATCCCCAGGGTTTTACATAGGAATGTGCTAGAAGTGCCCAATTGTGCTTTATTGCAAGTCAAGCTAGTGAGCTTATTCACTCAGGAAAATAAGTGATAATGGACCTCTTCACTGACAAAACCACTAGTTAAATGAGTATATGTTTCTTCTCCAAACATAAAGCACTGATTTTTTATGTAGAACAATGACATCGAAGCTGTATTTCAAGTAGGAAAAAAAAATGAGAGACTGAAAGAAAGATTTGAGGTTACCTCCTTCATACAACACATACACCCTTACTCTAGTTAGTCTCAGGAATAACTTGATACTGGAGACAACCGTTCTTCTTTCTTCCCGCTCCTCAGCAGAAATGGATAGACTACTATCACATGGACACAGCCCACATTCCAAGTGCTTAATTACCCTATGCCTCAGCATCAGCACGTACAGCAGAAGTTATCTATCATGTGCACGAAGAAGAAAGAGCAGCAGCTCAGAAACGACACCAGTGCTCCTTCAGTTCTGAGCTCAGGCTCTGCATCCTCACCACAGCTTTAAGAATACAGCTTTCCTTCTGGGTATAGGGCGATAGTCCTGAAGTTCAATTCAGTATACAGTACAAAAGGCTTAGAGCTCCAAATTCTATCAGGTTCTATTCTATTCAAATATTTCAGAAGGGAGGGTTACTATGTTTAGGAAGGGACAAAGAGCTGGGGGAAGAAAGTAAGGAAGGAAGCAAGGGAGAAAGGAGAGGAGGGAAAGAGGAAGGGAGGGTGGGAGGGGCCTGCTATTTAGGTTACAAAAGCTAGTGCTGGAAGAGGAAATGATTTAATTGCTTATGCCACTGTAATTCTTTCCCTTCAGTGCATGCTTAGGGCAGTGTTGATGTTAATGTCAGAACCATAACTACATTAAGTAGCTCCCATGCTCACTAACAGAACAGTGGACAGTAATGGATGGAAAACAGAACAAGAGTGAGATGGCGCAGATCTATTATTTCCTAGCCTTGATGTGCTGGAATTTGCAATCCAAATAGTGTTATTTTTTAAAAAAGCTCGTGTTTTACTGAATCAGGGCAAGTTCTCCAACTGTTAGGATCAGAAAAAGACAGAGAAGTCTCTGAGGAGCCGTGCTGGGAAGATTCACAGCCAAAGAAGTGACAGTTGGAGATGGAGCTGCTCACAGTTTCTAGAAGATTGATGCGTTTGGAGAATAGGACATCATGTTTGTGGCAGAAGAGAAGCAAGCTTTTGTCCCATGGCACCTAGTCTGGTGTAGGAGTAGGATCTGAGCATCAGTTCTGCTTTGCCATAAGCCAAATGTGCCAGCTGCCAGGCTAGCATGAGGAACATTCTTTCCTCTTTCTACCTGGTTCTAAAGGATTTAGTTGCTGTCTGGCTTCTAAAGATCAGCCAAGATCGTGTTCACCCAGACAGTCCTCACCGAGTGGTTGTTGAAGTGCACTTCTGACATGGGATTCAGTATGTGGGCTATGCGGGTATTTCAAAACTCCTTTGTTTTGAAGGGTGACTGTGAACACTGAGGAAGCTCTGCTATAGTCTTTCAGGCACCCACCCTCCAAGGATGCTCTGTGGTCTGGGTGCCAGATGCAGGAAGGGGCACAGCTCTGCTCCTACTTCCATGTGTGTTAGTGAAAGAGGGAAGCAATGACCTTGCGCAGACTGAATTGCTGCTGGGGTGTGTAGTCACTGTGGTATGCTGCCAGAGAAGAGGGGGAAGTGTTTCAGTTTGATTACTCTCTAGTGATTGTATGGAGCATCTGAGCAATATGTCACATGGATTGGATTGCTTCCCGGAGCCAAGTGCTTAAAATTACAATGAAGTGGCATCCATATGCACCTCCCTGTGCAGCCCATTCCAGCACCTAACCAGAGAAGAAATTCATCCTGATATGCAGCCCGAACCTTCCCTGGTGCAACATGAAGCCATTATCCCTTGTCCTATTGCTTTTACCTGGGAGAAGACACCAGCCCCCACCTCACCACAACCTCCTTGCAGGCAGTTGTAGAGAGCAGTAATGTGTTCATTAAGGATAGTAGTGCTGTCCCATCAGGCAGTAATGCATCCAAGAAACTTTAGAAAGAAAGACAGCTCCGTGGAACTCAAACTCATGCTTGAATTAGGGACACCTAAGGAAACACCAATTTCACAGAAAGAAAATAAACAAATCTTGAAAATAGAAGTCTTTTTGGGTGAGGAGTGTCTTATTAATGTAGAGAAATAACTGATGGGAGGGTGTAACAAAGGCATAATAAGAAGAAATAAGGCATATGTTGTCTACTAATCATATAACAACCTTATGGCGTGGTAGCTGGGCTCAGTAGTCTTTGTAGATCCCTTCCAATTGAATACTGCTTCTAATTTAAATACAACATCAGGAATAACAAAAAGATGTAATAGAAAAAAATAATAAAAAATAAGACAAAGACAGACTCTTGTCAGTAGTACTCAATGAAAGGACAAGAGGAAATAAGCACAAATTAAAATACAAGAATTTCTGCTTAATTGTAAGGAAAAAATAATTAAAAATAATAAAACTTAATTAATTCTTTATTACAAGAGTGATCAAACTCTGGCACAGGGATGCCCAGAGATGTTGTGGGGTCTCTGTCCCTGGAGACATTCAAGCCCCAATGAGGCATAATCCTGAGTATTTTTCTTTCCTCTTTGCATGGCATTGAACTGGATGGTGGATGCCCCGTCCTTGGAGGTGTTCAAGACCAGGTTGGACGGGGCCCTGGGCAACCTGATCTAGTAAAGGTGTATGTTTGGTGGCCCTGCCAGGCAGGGGGGTTGGAACTACATGATCCTTGAGGTCCCTTCCAACCCGGGTCATTCTGTGATTCTGTGATTCTATGGTGTCCAGAGGTGCCATCCAACCTCAGCCACTGTGTGATTCCATCATTCCATGAAATTCACTTCCATGATGCATGACATGCAGTAACTAATTCCAGCAACAGTCAAATCATCACTCTCAGCATCTACAAACCACAGGTTGAAAGCTGAAAGGCAACAGTGCATGCTGGAAACTTTGTACTATTGATGTGATAATGGTTCCTTAATTAAATAACTTAGGAAGTATCATGGAAAGGACTGGCCAAAGGTGTCTTCTCTCTAGGATTTGGTTGCTGATACACAGAAATATAGTAGGTCTTTGTACTGATCAACATGCTTGCTGTGCAGTAGAAGTAGAAATCTGTGCCTTCATCAGTGTCTTCAGTATCTGTTCACACAACCATGTTCCTTGAACAGCTTTTCATGAAATGCAAACAGTGGGTACAGCACAGTTTTGTTTGTTTGTTTGTTTAAAGGTACTACTAGGGAATATTGTGCTTAAAATATTACATTTGTATTGTCTAAGTGACTTCTTGGGTACAACTCAGTGGGAGTTCTGCAGTGTTTCAGTGTCTGTAGTTTGTTGCTTTGAAACATCATTAGTTCAGGAACTGAGAACATCTGGGATTATTTTTAATGATGCACTTAACTGAATGTCCTTTTAATGATGCATGAATATATAAACACAACCCGTGCATCCCCTTGTTTTTCACACTATGCATTGTCACAGGTTCTCAAACCTGTTTAAATTCCTTCCTCTACATTGTGTCACCCTTGCATCATTCTTCAGGTACCAGAGCATCCTATGAAATCTGATTCTGTTGGATTCAATCACTGACTGGGCATGTAGGTGCTGGATGGACAAGTAAGGTGACTACAGAGGTTGGGAACATCAGCGATCAAGAAGACGCAGAGCACTGCGGGTTTTTGCTGTTATTTTTACTTTTATATATATATATATATATATATTTGAATGAGAAACACCTCTAAGTTTTGCACTTGGAGTCTTAGATTTGCATTATATAGTTAGTATTTGAAGTTGCAAAGGGTCTCCTTGCTGTCCCAAGGTTGTTATATATCAACATTAGTAGTAACATATTTGTTTATAATAGAAAACCTTCCCCAGACAGCAAACAGCTTGATGGTGACTTCATGGCAGTCTGTTCTGATGTCTCAGCCTTTCTGCTACTCTTGGTTGTTAATTTAGTCTAATTGTCAGATATTAACCATAATGTTACAACAGACTACAGAGACAAAGCCTATTAAAATAATCAGTGTTTGATCTTAAAGAAAATCAACTCCAGCTGTCAGTGTTTGCGGGTGGGAGTTTGTACATCCCAAATGAAGTGATTCTTGTATCATTAGCATTTATGGACTACCCATGCGCATTTTGTGTTGGGAAGGCCAAACTCTGTTCTTCAGAGAAACAAATAACTATGGCACAGGAACAGCCCTGTGCAATCAGAGTCTCTGGAGGAAGAGGAGGCTGCGGTTAAAGCTCCGGGGTCTGGAAAACCAGAGATCCGTTTCCTACTCCACCACACATTTCCTGTGTGAACTCCAAAGAGCCCATTGCAGCTGATCCAGGAAAGCAATCAGGTGCCTAATGTAACACCTGGGTGGAATTCGCCTGCACACATCAATTAGCAACAAACCTGTTTTGTCCCACAGCACCTACCTCTTTTTGGACCTCTTCCTGTGTTTTTATCTGTGATGTTTCTTTAGTGCCCAATAACTTATTTCCCGTGCTCCTCTCGGCTAATCTGTGCTGATGATTTTGCTGCTATTTTAGGTCCACCTTCAGGTTTACAAATTGAATATCCCCACCCTATGAAGGGACCAGCATAGTGGGAGAGTACGCCCAAAGCTTGGATTCAGTAGGAAGAGCAGACATTTATAGTGAAATATATCCTGACACTGGGCTGAAGCTGGTGCCAGTCATGCTTCCTTTTCATGCAATACCTTTGTTTTCAGTTAATCCCTTTTCCACCAGGTAGTAGACGAGAAACATGAAGCCCTCTGGCACAAATTTCTGTTTACATTATTTGGTGGCAATAAAAGTTGTGCTTGTTTGAAGTCTTTAGGACAAGATATCCTCTCCAGGTTTGTTTTCTGTTTTTTGGGATTTTCTTATGTCACAAAGCATACCAAGACATCTCACACAGACATCACACAACCCACTTTCAGACTCTCCTGGTGGGTTTATTATTGTCAGAGAGACAAGTGGAGCTGTTTTATCTTTCCAGGTAGTAAGCTAGATATGGGACGTATGAGAGGTGCTACATGCAGTAACTCCAGAGCTGTGCAGCCTCTGCACACAGACTTGCTCACATCTTCTCCAGGGGCAACTGCTTTTCACAAATGCCCCCAAAGCATCCCGATGAGAATCCTGATGGTACATCAAACACTCAGCAAATGGCTGAAACCTTTCCAGCGGGACTCTAAGGAACAGCCTTGTCAAACAACCTCAGCGGTTACAGAGAGAGAAAGCCTGGGGGAGAAAGTGCTGTTTCAAATGCATACACATCCATTTATTTTCTAATTTGCTAAGGTTTAAGATTATGCAGATATACAGAAGTGGTTTAGCCTGGAGTTAAGGCAGCTGCGGAGGGTGTGCAGGCATAAAAGGGTGTGTTGTTTTGGCTTCTTTGTTTAGAAAGATGATCCTTTTTTTTTAATTGCTGCTGTTGTTTGTTTGCTCAGTGGTGGTGCTGGTGGGTTTTTGGTTTTATCTTTTCCCCTGAAATATGTGCGGCAGGAAGAACAGAGAGAAAATACACTGCCACACAACTTCTTTTAAGCAGCAGCTGAGAAATGTGTGCTTCCCCCTGGCTGCCCTCACTGAGTGTTTGGCCACAGGCGACAGGCACAGATGGAGAACTTCATGGCTGTCACCCACCATAGTGACAAAGCCTTCACAGTCAGGTGCCCATCAGAGCTTAGGAGCTAGATCTCTCTTTTGGAACATGACTAATGAGCTTGATTTTATTAACAGAGTTTGTTTGTTTGTTTCAATAGCTGCAAATACCCATGCACATTTCAACCCTGGAGAATAAAACCCAAGCCTTAAGTTCACCTACATAACAGATAATTCAGACTGGGAGTTACAGCCCATTACATGGAAATGAGTACCCAATTAAATTCTCATTCCGAACACATGCATATAATGGCCAAGTATTCAGACCTCATAACAGATTCCAGGTTCTGTAGAAATACCTTCTGGATCCCAACTTCAGCGGAGCTGGAAGGCTGTGAACTCCACCCACAGTGACCTACATTTTGGCTTGTTAGTCAGTCTCCATGCAAGAACTGCTCACCACAAGATGCCACTAGCAAATTACTGAGCTAGCATCCAGCTCTCCTAACCACACACAAAACAGCTCAGTTTGGGAGACTCTTGCCAAAATAAGCACATCCTCACCCACTTTGGGCTGTTTGTCTGAAAGCAGAAAAAGTTAAGGATTTCTCTGGAAGACGGTTTGTTTTTTCTTCTTTTCTGGCTGGAAGGTAAAAGGTCCTTGTTTCCGTGTTGATGTACTTCCAAACTCTGTAAATTCTCTTCATGTAGAAATCCCTATTCTAAAATACATATTGAAAAACTCAGCCTTTGGATTTGGTTTTTTGGCTTGTCCAGATCTTAGTGAAGTGAAGACGGGACTTGTAGAAAACCAAGTTTGGCAAGTCCGATCTAACACAAAGAAGCACAGCTCTGTACTGTAGGGCCCAGCCTCCAGGAGCACAGTGCTCCACACAGTCCCCATGGGCACAGCTCCCTCAGACCTTCTGCCCCATTGCGGGTTACTCTGCACAGCCTGCAGCTCCATCCCAGGGCTCATCCTGCAGGGGTATCCATGGGCTGTGGCTCCTTCAGACCTCATCCACTGCTGCCCTGTGGGCTCCTCTCCATAGACTGTATCACCAGCCTGAAGCCTGCTGTGACCTGTTTCTGTCTGACATGGGAACAACTCCTTATCTCTTCTTGCAGACCCCTCCACAGCAGTCCACATAAACCCAACATGCTACCCATTTGGAGGCAGCTGATTCCAGAGTAACAGTGACCAAAGAAGTCACTTAGAGCTACTGCGCTGTCTGTCTGCAGAGGCTGATGCCAGTTTTCGGGCTGCTAAATTCTGCGTATCTTTGAATGTGACATCTTATGATCATTTTTGAATGACTTAATGTGCAAATTTGCAAATAATTTATGTGAACATATGTCTCTCATAGTAAATAAATCTTTTCAGAGCTGTGGTAGGCAACTGGCTGCTTGGAGCTGTGAAGTTTAGACAAGCAGAATGCACATGGGCTTCAGGGGAGTATGCTGTGTGAAAGGTGGATTTATGGAGCTGCACGAATAGATGCAACATCTGGACTTACCGTGTGTGGTTTTTGTTTGCTGCCTAAGGGCTGAGTGAGGATGGCTGGGATTTTGGATAGCGTCTATGGTTCTTCCTGACCTGAATTAGAGCCCAAATAGAGCCACAGTGAGGTATTTCCTTCATCAAAGAAATAAGATGATTTTGAAGGTGATGCTGAGGGAAACCACAGCTTCACTTTACCTTTCTCCCCTACCCTCCCCCCCCTCTCCTCTTCCCTCTCCTCCCTCTTCCACTTTCTCTCCCCTCCTCTCCCCTTCCTCTCCCTTTCCCTCCCCTTCTATCACCCCTACCCTCCCTTTTTCTACCCAGGTCAACTAATGGATCCCATTTACAAGGCAGCCCTGCAAACAAGCAGTGTCCGCACAGCCATGAGGGCAGCATGATGATAACAGTGTGGAGGTGGGGACATGCAGCTCTGGAGAGACCCACAAGCAAGCTTTGCTAGTGAAGAAAATAAAACATGCAGTTTTCATTCATAAATAAAAAGAATTTATTTCTGGAATTAACTTGGCATTTAATGATATTCAACAATACTGTGTGGAATTAGAGGCCAGGAGGGGAGGAGGAATCCGAGGGTGGAGACTCAAAGCTATAATCTAGGTGTATGACTGCCCAGTAGTTTGTATAGTTTACAAACTGTTCTGGCAAATGCTCCCACCTGAGTTTACCACGAGAAAACTGACCTATTTGTTTTTAGAGATAACCAATTTCAGCGGCTCAGGATGTATGTAATTAGTAGCCTTCAGTATGCTAAGCCATTTTGGGAGCTTGGGTTTGAATTGGTCTTGGGACTATTACCACACTCATAGGAGAAACTGTCTTGAAACAAAGCTCCTTTATTTACAGTGACTTCACTTTGGTCCAAACTAATAAAGTCAAGTAGTTGCAATCATTTGTGCTGGTGGCTGTTGACACAGTACAAGACCAGGGATTAATGTTGAATAGCCACATTTTGAATAGCTCGGAGAACAGGTTTCTTGCATGCATCAGTTAATTAAAGACAAGTTATAAAGGTAACTGAGCGTGAATTTCTTGAAGCTTAAGTTCCTGTAGTCTGAGTCACCCCCAGAAGGGAGAATTCAAGGAGTCCTTGTGCACTGCAGGACTTAACAGTCAGCCGGAGACTGGCATGCTGCCGGACATGAAGTAAGGCAGCTGGGACTTGAGATGTAAATTGAGGGAGAGAGATGTAAAATACCTGCTGCACTTTAAAGGTTTGTTCATATTTCACAGCTATTCAGGAATTGCAAAGAGGAGGAACCTGAAAATCCAATCCAAGAAAGTACAAATTACTACCACAGTAATAAACGGAACCCTCCAACTCTAATGGAACAGTATATAGTGGATGGGATGGATGAAAGCAGTAACATAGCATCTGCAGTTTAGTGAGTTCTACAGGAAACTGGTGTATGTGCTCTCAGAACTAAAGTAAAGCAGTCGGTGGAGGGACACTGTTATCTCAAATAGGAAACATAAGGCAGACATCACAACCTGACTCATACAGGTTAACATAACAGTGCTGTCCTCTTCCTGTACAGTTTCTCCTTCATGTACTGTCACGGGTACAGAGAAACCCAAGGCCACTGTATGAGGTCTGGAGATCTGGGGAGCAACCCCTACAATACTGTGATTTGGTGTTACCGAGGTTGCGTATTAATCTGATGCACTGAGACATCTCTAACAAGTTAGGTTGTTCCTAATGTCTTTTTCTGTCTGTGTATGTGTGATTCAGTATCTGCTTTCCCTTCTGTTTTGATCCTAATACGTCAGCCAGATGGACGTGGTATAGGGCGTATGATACAGTTTACCTTCAGCGTGGCAGAACGCGCTTCCAAAGGGATTCACAGGGGGGAGGGCTGCAATGGACATATTCTTCCCTTGGACCCTATGGCTTCTCTCTGCTAAGAATCATTTTTCCATTACGTTTTTGACATGAGGAAAGACTAAAGCTCAGTGGAGTTGCATCAATTCGTTGTTCACTCAAGGTTTACTTCAAAAAGCAGCAAAAAAAGTAAAAAGAAATCAACAGAATACAGTCTAAGAGTGCTGTGGGTTGAGATTGTTTCTCTGTAGTGTTGTTTGATCATGTTATGAATGAAGTCAATGTGTGAAATGCAGCATCCCATGCAGTGAGCTTACAGTGCTCTTTGCACCCAACCAACTACAAAGTTTGCTTCGCAATGTGACTGGAAAACAGCCCAGCAGCTGTATTAAAAACAGCTGCAGCTTCAAGCAAAGCTCTGACATCTTGTCCTCAAACACCACATCTCTCATCAATGGACACTGGCATCCCTGCCTGCAGCACAGATTTTGGAGGTGATGATCCTTGAGGTCCCTTCCAACCCAAACCATTCTATGATTCTATGACTCTATGACATCCTAATCCACAACCAGTGCCCCCAAGACAAGGCTGTTCATAGACCAGGCTGTCCCACAACAGGACCCAGCAAGAAGAAGAAAGATCCCTCATGCCATGTACCCCCTGGTGGCTGCTGCCATCTCCCCATCTTCTCCCCCCAGGCCACACCACAGCATTCCTTGCTTCCCCCCTATCCACACATGCAGCTCTGTGCCCTTGGGCAACCTCCTGCTTGGAGTTGGGAAGGCTGCAGGTGAGGGCAGGGGCTCAGAGTCACTCCTTAGCTGGTCCATTGCTGGATGCCAGCAGACCCTGGTGAGGCTTTCCCTCATCACACATAACATAAAAATCAGTCAGGGCTTTTTTGTTTGTTTTTTCAAAGCTATGCAGTGAAGAAATGAAACAATTAATGAATAATTTCAGTATTATTTGCCCCAGAGGTTACTTCATTGGTTATGCCTCACTTCTTAATATTTTTCCACCTTATGGAGCTGAGGGATTGTCACGGGTTACTTAGATTTACCTATGCCCGTGACAGGGGAAGCCACCCCACGCCCCCCCCCCGGGGCCTGGAAAGGAGGGGGAAAAGGGGAGTGGGATAAAACAGCGACAATCTAAGGAGGAAAAACTTATTTTACTAAATATGATATCGAAATACAAGATAACACAATATAATATAATTAAGGCTAACAAATCGAACGAAACAGAGAGAGAGAGAGTCTCCGAAAACCGAGAGGCCTACTGTGAACTCTAGGCGACACGGCTGGAACGCTTCCCACTCTCCGAGAAGTTCGAGAGAAGAAAGAGGGCACTCCAGCCTGGGAACGAGATTATATAGAGTCCTGGTCCCGTGACTTATTGTTACTCCTGTTGTTCTCTGGGATATGTAGTCTTCTTCTGTGGACTGCACATTCAACAGAAGTATCCATACTTGACATGATGTTATGATGTGGAATACTGATAGCAAAATTACAAAATTACAAAACCATGACATTCCACCCCTTATTCTACATTATTACATCATGGTTAATATATACATATATATACATATATATACACGTATGTAAAATTGTGATAGCTAAATAGTAGAATTGCATGTAACATAACTAAATGTACAACTATAATAACTAAAATACACTACACATGCAAACATATATATATATATATATAGATACATAAAATTATTGACTGCACTCCCCCAGCATCAAATTCCCTTGTGGCACACATTGAACATCCCCATCCTTCTGCATTACCCACCAAGTGCACCCAGGTCCCTGGGCAAAGACAGTTCCACGGATAGGTTTGCCCTTTCCAGAAGCTGGAAGGACCCAAACAGCTTTTCCCAACATGTTCTTTATATGTATAACAGGGACCTTATCTCCTTCTACAGTGTGTAGGGGGCTAGATTGACTAGGACCATCACGATTGACAGATCCTCTAGTATTGACCAGCCAAGTGGCTTCTGCCAGATTCTTCTCCCAGTGCTTAAATGTTCCACCACCCATTGCTTTCAACATAGTTTTCAACAACCCATTATATCGTTCAATTTTACCAGAAGCTGGTGCATGGTAGGGAATATGATAAATCCACTCAATGCCATGATCTTTGGCCCAAGTATTTATAAGAGAATTTTTGAAATGTGTCCCATTATCAGATTCAATTCTTTCTGGGGTGCCATGTCGCCACAGGACTTGTTTCTCAAGACCTAATATGGTGTTTCGAGCAGTTGCATGGGGTACTGCGTATGTTTCAAGCCACCCAGTGGTTGCCTCTACCATAGTGAGTACATAACACTTACCACTGCGAGATCGTGGCAAGGTGATATAATCAACCTGCCACGCCTCCCCATATTTATACTTTTGCCATCGCCCTTCCTCCCAGAGAGGATTCATCCTTCTGGCTTGTTTAATTATGGCACATGTTTCACAATCATGAATAACCTGCGCAATAGCGTCCATGGTTAAGTCCACCCCTCGGTCTCTGGCCCACTTATATGTTGCGTCTCTTCCTTGATGGCCTGAGGTCTCATGAGCCCATCGAGCTAGAAATAATTCACCCTTATTCTGCCAATCCAAGTCGATTTGAGCCACCTCAATTCTAGCAGCTTTATCTACCTGATGGTTGTTTTGTTGTTCTTCAGTAGCCCGACTTTTGGGCACATGTGCATCCACATGACGCACCTTTACAACCATATTCTTTGTTCGGGAAGCAATGTCCTTCCATAGTTCAGCGGCCCAAACAGATTTTCCCCTCCGTTGCCAGTTATTTTGTTCCCACTGCTGTAACCACCCCCATAAGGCATTTGCCACCATCCATGAGTCAGTATAAAGATACAGCATTGGCCACCTCTCCCGTTCAGCAACATCTAAGGCCAGCTGGACAGCTTTTACCTCTGCAAACTGACTTGATTCTCCCTTACCTTCAGTGGCCTCTGCAACCTGTCGTGTGGGGCTCCACACAGCAGCTTTCCATTTGCGATGCTTCCCTACAATGCGACATGATCCGTCTGTGAATAGGGCATATTTCTTTTCATTTTCTGGTAATTCGTTGTATGGTGGGGCCTCTTTAGCACGTGATACCTCTTCTGCTGGTGATGTTCCAAACTTTTTATCTTCAGGCCAGTCCATGATTACCTCTAGGATTCCTGGACGATTGAGGTTTCCCATTCGCGCTCGCTGTGTAATCAGCGTAATCCACTTGCTCCAGGTGACATCAGTAGCATGATGGGTGGAGGGAACCTGTCCTTTGAACATCCAGTTCAGCACTGGCAGTCGAGGTGCCAAAAGGAGCTGTGTTTCAGTCCCGACTACTTCGGAAGCAGCCCGAACCCCCTCATACGCGGCTAAGATCTCCTTCTCAGTTGGAGTGTAGCACTCTTCAGACCCCTTATATGATCGACTCCAGAATCCCAGGGGTCGGCCTCGGGTCTCTCCTGAGGCTCTTTGCCACAAACTCCAAGTAGGGCCTTTCTCTCCAGCAGCAGTGTAGAGGATGTTCTTTACATCCTGTCCAGTCCGTACTGGCCCCAGGGCTACAGCACGGGCTATCTCTTGTTTAATCTGTTCAAAAGCCTGCTGCTGCTCAGGGCCCCATGCAAAATCATTCTTCTTCCGCGTTACCTGATAAAGGGGGCTTACAATGAGGCTGTAGTTTGGAATGTGCATCCTCCAAAAGCCTACTGCACCCAGGAAAGATTGTGTCTCTTTCTTGCTAGTTGGTGGAGACATGGCAGTGATTTTGTCGATCACATCTGCTGGGATGTGACGACGTCCATCCTGCCACTTTATACCTAAGAACTGAATTTCCTGGGCAGGTCCTTTTACTTTGCTTCGCTTAATAGCAAAGCCGGCTTGTAGAAGAATCCGGATTATCTGCTCTCCTTTTGTGAAAACTTCTTCTGCTGTATCGCCCCACACAACAATGTCATCAATGTACTGCAGGTGTTCAGGAGCACCACCCTGTTCCAGTACAGTTTGGACCAACCCATGGCAAATGGTTGGGCTGTGTTTCCACCCCTGGGGCAAACGGTTCCAAGTATACTGAATGCCCCTCCAGGTGAAGGCAAACTGTGGCTTGCATTCTGCGGCCAAAGGAATAGAAAAGAAGGCATTGGCAATGTCAATGGTGGCATACCATTTGGCTGCTTTTGACTCCAGCTCGTACTGGAGTTCCAACATGTCCGGCACAGCAGCGCTCAATGGGGGTGTGACCTCATTCAGGCCACGGTAGTCTACTGTCAGCCTCCATTCTCCACTGGCTTTACGCACTGGCCATATGGGACTGTTAAAAGGTGAGTGAGTTTTACTGATCACTCCCTGATTCTCCAACTGGCGAATCAAATCATGAATGGGGAGCAAGGAATCCCTGTTGGTGCGATACTGCCGTCTGTGCACTGTCTTTGTAGCAACCGGTACCTGCTGCTCTTTTACTCGTAGCAGCCCCACAACAGACGGGTCCTCTGACAGGCCAGGCAAAACAGACAGCTGCTTAATGTTGTCCATGTCTACAGCAGCTATCCCAAAGGCCCATCGATACCCCTTAGGATCCTTGAAATGCCCCCTTCTGAGGTAATCAATACCCAGTATACATGGAGCCCCTGGGCCAGTCACAATAGGATGTTTTTGCCAGTCTTTGCCAGTGAGGCTTATTTCAGCCTCCAGCACAGTCAATTCTTGAGAGCCCCCAGTCACTCCAGAAATATGGATTGATTCTGTCCCTTCATGACTGGAGGGCATTAGGGTGCACTGTGCACCGGTATCCACCAGCGCCTTATATTCCTGTGGTTCTGATGTGCCAGGCCATCGAATCCACACAGTCCAATAAACTCTATTATCCCTTTCCCTCCCCTGACTGAGGGCAGGGCCCCTCTATTGGTTACCTGTGATGACTGGAGCAACTCCACTGGTGGTTGGTATGTCTAGCAGTTCTTTCACCCGTGCTCGTAGTGCAGAAGTAGGCTGATCATGCCACTTCCTCATGTCTTCTCCACGGTCACGTAGGTAGCGCCACATGGAAACACGCGGTGCAATCGTACTGTTGTTCTTTGCTCGAGCTGGGAAGCGTGTGCGTTTAACAGCTGAGACTTTTGATGATGCAGGTGGGGAGTAGGACTGGACTAGTTTGATCAGATCCTTCATTAGACCTGGTGGCCCGTACGAGGATTGACCTTCATCAGTTGTTTCTGATACTATTACAGGATCATTACAATTAGTTGATGGAAACAATTTCTTGCACATTTCATCTACTCGGTTTTCTAGCCGTGAGATGGCAGAAACTGCGGCATGCAGTTGGGGGAGCTGCTGATCGATGGTTTGAAGCATTATAATCAGCTCAACAACTCGGGGCCATCTGTCCACGAATCCTTTAGATCCTGATACCAATGACTGTGCAATTCTCTCTGGTGCTGTACTTGTGATTTTCTGCCACATGTCAGGATCGGCCCTCACTCTCTCAGGGTCAAGTTCGCTTGGATCAGGGCTGTACAACATTTTCGCCATGGCCAATTCCCTCAGGCGCTGAATACCTTTTTGGACGGTATTCCAACTATCAAATTTAGGCTTCAAAGCATCCTTATAGGGGTACCTTTCTCTCACGGCTTCTAACAGCCGCAACCAGAGAGTGGCAGCTCCATCCGAACATCTGCTAATCCCTCTGTCGATACCTGCATCTTGGGCAATGCTTCCTAGTTGGCGAGCTTCATTACCATCTAGAGACAAGCTGTTGGCCCCGTTGTCCCAGCAGCGAAGCAACCAAGCAAGGATACCTTCATCTTGACGCCGTGTGAACTCCTTTCTTGAGCCTTGGATTTCAGTCAGCTTCAGAGGTCGACAATAGGTGATTTCCTCCTCATCATCAGTCTCTTCTTCATGCCTCTTGGTTTTTGCCTTTGCTTTTTTCGGTACTGCTCCATGCCCGGCACCTGGGTCTTCTGCAGCCCCTCCCTGTGCTTCTCCTTCTTTTCGTTCTAGACGCATGGACACCCGTTTCCATTTCTTGCCTTCCACAGGGGCAACTGATATTGCTACTGATGCCTCCTGTGACTGATCAGAATTAACTTGGGCTTGAATCTCAGATCGGAAACTCTCTCTCTCCAGAATAGTATGATACAAAGCACGGTATGCATAAGCCAAACCCCACATAAGGTTTACCTCCTTAGATCTCTGACCCAAATACTCACTTAATTTCTTAGGGTCCCTTAGGTGTTCAAGAGTGAAATCCCATGACACTGCGGGTCCCCATGCTTCTAAGACTTTTCCTAAACCTTTCCATATTCCCTGCCAGTCATCATTCTCTGGTTCTGGAGGGGACTTCCGCATAGAACGAATGCATAGGAACATATATGCATGCATTGATAGTGATAACATGAGTGCAAGTATGAACCCTATCTCAGTTATTGAAAAGCGTGTGGAAATCTGAGAGTACAACCCAAATAAAAAGGGTTTTTTTAGCCTGTACAATGAATTAAACATGGTGGTTTTTGTAAAATTGCCTGTTCCATCTGGGATGCAAGTATTTGTAAAATTGCCTGTTCCATCTGGGATGCAAGTGTTTGTAAGATTCACAATTCCATCTGAGGTGTAGATGCCAAAATTCTGACCATACCACATCTCGTAAAAGTACCAGGCAGGTGTCTCCATCAGTATCCACCTTATTAGGCTATATATCTGCACAATTCCACAACACCAAATTATGGTGTTAATAGTTGACCAATACTTTAAGAAGATCATAATTGCTTTCAATCCCTTAAACAGAGCAACTGGGATGAAGAGTGGATTCATAGCTGGCAGGCTCTGTAAAAGTCAGAGCTAGCTAGCTTTGCTCTAAGGGAGAAAGAAATCCCTTTGTTTTCTACACAAAAGTTAGATAGCAATGCTGAGAATGTGCAGCAGCCCTTAATGTTGACAATTTGTCTGGTATTTCAAGGTCACGTTCTCTGTGAGCAGCTACGGAAAGATAACACTCCCAACACTCCCGTAACGAAGCTCTTTAAGAGCAAAGAGAGAGTTGTTCTAAAAGCTAAAAAGCTCTATGCCCGCATTCTCCACCAAAAAATCTGTCACGGGTTACTTAGATTTACCTATGCCCGTGACAGGGGAAGCCACCCCACGCCCCCCCCCCGGGGCCTGGAAAGGAGGGGGAAAAGGGGAGTGGGATAAAACAGCGACAATCTAAGGAGGAAAAACTTATTTTACTAAATATGATATCGAAATACAAGATAACACAATATAATATAATTAAGGCTAACAAATCGAACGAAACAGAGAGAGAGAGAGTCTCCGAAAACCGAGAGGCCTACTGTGAACTCTAGGCGACACGGCTGGAACGCTTCCCACTCTCCGAGAAGTTCGAGAGAAGAAAGAGGGCACTCCAGCCTGGGAACGAGATTATATAGAGTCCTGGTCCCGTGACTTATTGTTACTCCTGTTGTTCTCTGGGATATGTAGTCTTCTTCTGTGGACTGCACATTCAACAGAAGTATCCATACTTGACATGATGTTATGATGTGGAATACTGATAGCAAAATTACAAAATTACAAAACCATGACAGGGATGTAAACCTGTTTGGGAGAAGTCTAGCATGCAAGAGCTTCTCACTTCCTTCTGCGTCAAAGGTTTTGCTGTTTTCAGTTTCTTAACATGTTGTTTAGGTAAGTTGGGTATTAATAGAACCAGAGGCAGCCTCGTTGTTAAAGGGTGACCCAGAAGTGAAACAAGATTTCTCATTTCTCTTGTTTCTCAACATTTTCTGCTGTTAAAACAAACAAACAAAAATTACTAGAAATGTTAAGATGAATCAGTGAGAAAGTGAGAAAGCAATGTGGAAGAATGGGTTAATGGCCACACTGTGAAGGTGAAGGAACTTAATCTGTGCAACAGGAAGCACTGAATCACAAAGTCATCTTTGTTCATATCCCACTTTAGTTTATTCTAAGGAGATAATCTGTGGTTACAAAGTCTGGGGCATTGTGAGCTGACATGAGACCATCCTTCCTTGTCCAGTCCAGCTGATGTGTGACACTGAGGTGTGAGACCGAATATCTCCTGATCTGTCAGGGTGGCTTCTAAGGAGCCAAAACCAAAAGGCTAACTTCGAATTTTTGCTATTGAGACCCAAGGAAATGCTGACTTCAGTTGTCTATGGGCCACTGCACCCAATGAAAAGTCAGGTGTCTGCTCTCTTTCTAGTTCAGCAGTTTGAAATATGTGATTGCTTGTTAATTTCCAGCTCGAATGGTGGACACCATGGATGGGTTTTGAGAATGGGTCAGGTTTATTGAATGAAAGAAGCTGTTGGACTCTAGCTGCATTGGTAGAAGGAGCTGAAAGAAGCATAGCCAAGGAGACAGATGTTGTAATAGAGAACTGTGCTCTAGCCTTGGCTCACAGCAATCTTATACAAGCTGCTTAAATCAGACTTCTCAAAAGTTGCTGCTGGTGGTGTTTCTCTCTTCCAGACTGCCGGCTTGAGAGCTGGCTGCCTGATGTATGGAAACATTGTGGGCATTGATGACTATTTCTCAGCTGTCAGCTGTGAAATGAGAGATTCACAGCAATTCTCTTCTTCCCAGAGAGACACTGTGAAAAAGAAATTCATTTGTGTTTGTGATGTGCTTAAATAATAAGGCAGCTCTTCTGTAGCACAGCCTGGGAATTGATTATTAATTGTGCCTTCAGATCAGGGTTTCAGTAGTGTGTCATGAGCAAAGGAAGGAGGACTGAAAAGTGAAGATGGACCAGTTACTCATGGGCTGAGCCTCACCATCCCATTCCTAGTTAGGCAGAAATTCCACCCAAGCAGCATGTTCTGTGACTAGCAACTAGAATGCAAATGCACATTCTCATTTCTATCGTTATAGCCTTGCCTGTTGTTTATAAATATTTGGCTTTGCGGCCTTTAATGTTCCTTTTACTGTCTATTTTTTATTTTTATTTTTTTATGGTAGCTAGTCCTAAAGTTTTTCAAATGCATCAAAACAAAATGAACTTCCCATTTCACGAAGGAAACAGCAGCGCTATCGGTACAAGTGGCATCAGCAAATGAGATGGAGAGGAAACAAAATGAAAAAGGTAAGAATACATTCTGTCTCTTCGTAGCCAGCACTACTTTAACTCTTCTGCAAAGGGGGTTTATTCCATTTCATTTTGGTATCCTGGCTGCCTGTCCCCACTTTCAACAGCGACTCACGGCCACAGCAGAGCGATGCAGGGGAGGAGGAAATGAAACAGGGCGGTATGGCTTACAAGTGCTTTATGGCTGTAACTCATTAACGAGGAACTTGGTTTCCAGTGAGTGGAACAGCTTTAATGTTCATTTCGCCCTTGACATTCTTCTTATGCTGACACAGGCTGAAGGTAATGCCAACTATGGATTTCATTGCAAGACCGTTTCTGGTTTCTTTCCCCTTTCTATGAAGCAGGGTGTCTAGTTGTCAAGTAAGTGGCAGAAAATGGCAGATTCATCAGCTGTAAATCATTTTCAAGTTGAATCTTTGTCCAGTGAAAGAACCAAAGTAGCTGGTCCAGTTGTGTACTTGCCATGCTTGCTAATACTCTTAAAGACCTTGCAGAACCACCTCAGTTCACAAAATGCTTCAGCAGAAATGATGCATCCATTCACCTTGGAAGATCTCAAGTAGCCTGAGCTGAAGCTGATCTGTTTGCTTTTTGGTGATCTATTATCCACGTGTCTCATGTGGATGGTGAGAGCTGAAAAATAAGCAAATGCTATGCAAATAGTCACATTGCTCCTATTTTGTTAAATACTTGGAATATACATAAAAGGGAGGAATCGAGTATTAAGAAAAACACACAGTCACAAAGAAATGCATTTCAATTCACCTGGGGGCTCCTGCATCTATTCACTTCCTTTTGTATACAAGTAAACTAGATTACAAATCAAGGAACTGGAAACAGATATTTGCCCACAGACTGTAGCTAAAATGACACTTACCATTTCTAATGAGGAAATGTGAGAAAGGAATCTCTAGGAAAGAAGCCACACTGGTAAATATTTTATGGAAAATAAATAATAGTATGTTAAAACGGCAATAAGAGATGTTATTCTAAGCATTTTTCTTCTCCTAGTGCACGCTGTTTTTCAAAGTGGAGACACATATTGGATTCATCTATTTTTGACATGAACAAGATGAAAGACAGTGAGCTCTATAGCAGTGCAAGTCTTTAACAAGGCATTCTAAGGTGCACATGAGATTATCGTGGGATTTCATGGGTAATTCCGGACTTCCTTTTAATATAAATTTATCCACTAATGCAGGCTTTGCTGTAATAATCTGTTACAGTGAATTGCTGAGTGCAGTTTTGCCAGTAGTAAAACCCATGATGGTGTTTTATCCTCCAAGGCAAATGCAACTGCTCGTCTACCTGAGATGCGTAAGTGGTTACCTTGCCTGCTCGTGATGTAAAGTAAAGCAGTGGAGCTGACAGGACATCATGGGGGATCTACTGTTAGCTTTGTACAGAAGATGAGCAGTTCAGCATTTTCTTTGCATTTAAATGAAAGCACCTGGCTAAGATAGAGATACGGATGGCTACGAACAAGTGCCCCAAAGAACATAAAAGAGGAGCTGTATAATGCAGCTGATTCTGCCTGAACTGTCTTAAAGGCATATATGAGACTGCACTTGAAATAGATCATGACTTATGCCTCTTGCTGAATCCCCTGGGACCACTGCAACTTGTGTAGCTGCTGAATTGGGTTAAAGAGTTGGAAATGTCTCCTGTAAGGTGAACTTCGCTCTATTCAGCCACACTGAAATTCTTCACACACCTGAGTGCTGTGACGTCTTCAACACCGAGCTGTTATTGGAGTCCACCTTGAAATGAGCTCTGGTATGAGCCAGTTTTCCTTTTCCAGCTATGGTAATACCGTTTAAGATGACTTTGTAATTTTGGGGCTTGCGTTTCTGTTCTGCTGGCAGGAACAATACAAGTTATGAGAGATAAAGCACTAGATGAATAATGAGCTGATTGCTATCAGATTTCTTAGAAGGAGCTGAGAAATACCTGGGCACTAAAAAAAAAAAAAAAGAAAACAACAAAAAAATGAAAAAGAAACCAACAAACAGACCATATACCCAACGGCAAACCTGGGTTTTTGCTGTTTTGTTTTGTTCTTAATAACTGAATAACTGGAGGCAGATTCTCTTCAAGTGAAAGCTTCATTTTTCCCATGGTAAAGTCCTACACTGCAAATGTGGGGAAGCTGAGGATACTTAAGAAATAGTAAAGTATTCTCAAAAACACTGATAATGCAGTGCAATGGTAGTGGCTGCCCAGGGAGGTGGTGGAGCCATCATCATTGAAGGTGTTTAAGAAGCATGGAGATGTGTGACAGAGGGATGTGGTCTAGTGGGCAATATTGGTGTTAAGTGGGCGGTTGGATGGTTGATCTTAGAGGTCTTTTTCAGCCTTGATAATTCTATGATTCCAAGTAGAGGCCTCTTCTGTTCTGTGAAACTCATTTCCTCCCACATTGGAGGTCTCTTTGCTGTGTGTGTCGTGCTTCTTGCTGAGTAATAATGCCAGGTAGTGTGGGAGGTGAAGAGGAGAACCATTAGCTGGAGTTTACAGCACTAAATGGAGTGGGCTGAGAAGGTGGAAGAGACAAGAGGTGGCATTAGGAAAATGAGTAAGAAAATGAGGGAAAAGAGTAGAAGATGATAAAGAGCTAAAGAAGTGACCCCAGGTGGCTTCACCATACACTATGTGGTTTAAGTGTTTATTTTTCCTCAGTGCACTTCACTCTAGTGCCACTCCTACAAAAGTGGGATGGGAACCTCACAGAAGCTAGAATCCTGCCCCAAGGTCTGCACTGAGATAAGATGGTGCTTGTCTGTTTGGCCACCAGCCTGTGGCCAAGGGTAGTCATGGCTTCCTACAGAAACATATGCACTGGGAACCATTGCTTTACTAAGGGACAGCAATGAAGCCGCACTGTAAGGGAGCTTAATCCCTCCTGTGCTTTCATGGGAGATAAACAGGACTGACATTAAAAAACCACTCTGTTTCCAAAATGCTCCACTGAGCAGCTTGCTGAACAGGAAAATTTGCAGCGCTTACCACAGCTCCAGAGAGAGATGGGTACTTCAGCTGCAGCGTGATTGTGTTTTAGCCTGCTTTCGTGAAGAAACTGGGGTCCAGTGGGCTTCGGGTGGTGACCACAGGATGCTCACAAGACATCAGAGTGGCCCAGAAGCCGTGGTGAGACAAGCAGATATGGGAAGGAGCTGTGGGAAAGGGTGGTGGTGTCATAGGAGCCTGTTACAAGTGAGAAGTTTGGCTTTCAGGATGCAAATCTGCAGAGAAAGCAGGATTTGTTAGTTTGCTGCTTAGGGGAAACTTCTGTAAAGCTGTACTCATAGAATTTGTTGATCTTCAATGGAGGCTTCATCTTTGACGGGAAAAAGTAGCAATGATACAAACGAGTTTAAGGGCAAGGAGTCAGTACAGTGTCTGTTCCTAACCACAGCCCAATATTTTATACAGACATGAACAAGTCGCTTAATTTTTCCATGCTTTGGTCACCTTGTTTATACAATAGGAATAAAGATACCTTTTATCTCCAATTACCTTTTGTAGCTATAAATGAAATGTACTTAATGAGTGCCAAATACATGGCATCTGAAAAGTTTTAGATTACATCTTTTCCCAGGCTTAGTATCAGGTCCCTACTTTAGGAAAATAGTTTGTCTTTATGCACAGGTATTTAAAAGAATGGTGCCTAACATTGCTGTGGTTGGTTTAATGGCGTTTAAGCAGGCAGTGATAAATTAAAACAGCTCCTGACAAAGGCAGATTAGTGCAGACCCTACGATCAAAGCCAAGCACCCTTCTTTTATTCAGAGGAAGACTCCTCCCTGCAGAGATGCTGGTGATAAGGCCAGCAGCTGGAGGTGGCCAGGACCCATCCACAGACCCACAGGCAGAGATTTACCTCACAAACAGCTACTCAGAGCTGGCTCAGCCTTTCACAGGCATCACATGCAACTCGTATATCTCAAGAGGAGCCTATGGGATTAGTTCCCACAGCCTCTTAGCTCTTCCTTTTCCCTTTCTCAGTGCAGGGATTTCTCTATAATGTTACAGAGAATCATAACTCATTATTTTTCACGGTGTTTTCATTGAGGTATGCAGTGGTTTGGCTCCATCCATCTAGTCTCTGTACTGTCTCTACTGCAGTGAACAGAGACAGAGACGCATCCTTAGGCCTTCTGACTTTGTATTCATTATGTCACAAAGTGATGGTCCAATTTCAGCTCCTTGTTTCTGGACAACACCCGAGGAAATGGCTTTACTATCTTTCCAATGTGGCAAATAGGGAAACACGTTTCTTTTTTTCCTTTCCCTCAGCTTCCCCACCAGGCTTGCCAGGTTCCTCTTTCAGAATGAATAACTCTGCCTTTGGGATGGCAGAGAATTCTGTATTCTGGGAACTCCTTTTCTTTCCAGTGCCTTTCAGCTCACTTGCAAAATCTGAAACAAAGTTCAAAGCTGACTGACGTGGTTGGAGTCAGCACGAAGAAATGTGCCTGCAGATAAAACCTGCCTGTGTCTGGGAGGCTCCAGATCCAGCCAGCGACCTGCCATGTCCCAAGGTCAGCTCCATGTGCCTGTGGGGCAGGAACAGGCTGGGATCCCCGGCGAGGTGGCAGGTTGGCACAAGAGAAAGCTGCCAAGGGGAGATGCCCTCACTTCCCAATAGGGTGATCCTCTCTGTTCACCTTCCCAGATTTCCGCCCTCCAGCATTCATGGCTGCAGGGCGTGCTCTGCTAGGAACCCCTCTGCTTTCAGGTTTGGCAGCATTTCTGAGGCAGCAAAGCTTTGCAAACCTCCCTCACTCTGTCCCTGAGGCCCAGGGGAAGGAGCTCGGGTTCTGCCGTTATCCACTGCATTCTGCCTGCAGATCTCAGGGCTCTGATGCCCTGGTATCAGAACACTGACAGAAGGAGCCAACAGCCTCCTCTGGTTTGGGAGAAGGACACATTCATGAATATGCTTGCTGAGATAAGGAAAAGTGAATACGTGTCCTTTGTCTCCCCAAACCCTGTGCCAGCATTCCTTCCCTGTTCTGGCTTTTCTCATGCCATGCAGCAGGGATAGGGCAGGCTGAAATGCAGTGAGAGCGTATGCATGGCCCTTGACCCCATGTCCCGTCCTGGGTAACCTTAGGACATGCAAACATGGCTTGGATTTCGTGGTTGTGCTCACAGGATAATGACTGCACTGCAGCGTTAAGCTTCTCAGTGCTCAAGGAACACTAAGCCCACTGTAACTTGCATGGTCAAATGCTGTTTGTGCAGAGGATTAGCAGATCCCTCAGATAAATGTGTTTGTTTTGATTGCTTATCTGCCCTGAGCAGGGTAGAAGAACAACCCACATGCTTTACCCACTATTCCTACATGACATTTTCCTACTAAGTTTGTGGTTTTTGTCCATAAAGAGGCTGTTGGGTTTGGGTTTATTTTCTACTAGAGCTTCACTGGGAGTTACCTACGTTCATGTGCTGGACTTGTAATTTTTGTCAATTGATCAGTGACAGAAAAGAAAATAATTTATTCCAGGAGTCAGATCAGTATTTCCAGCATCACACATGACAGAGCTTTGCTTCTCCTGTTTGTGGCTGAGGAGTTGGGCTGCATCTGCCAAAGACACCGAGCTTGCTGAGGCTGGCATTGGCAAAATGGGTAGCTGTAGTCCTTGGCTCCCTGCTTATCTTGCTTGTGTTTGGAGATAAACCTGCTTAATGTAAGCCTGATTTATCTAGGTTCTCAGTCCCCTTGAGTCTTCTGTGTGGTGCTATGGTTTCTGAGGATTTATCCCAAGTTATCCAATGCCAAACAAAGCAGCTGCTCTGTGGCGTGATGAGGGATATCTTGCCTTCCTCCTGCCGAAGAAAGGTGTCACTTCTTGCCCTCAAACATGTTTGCTGCTTTACCAGTGCATGATCCCGCTCAGCTTTAAGCATCTGAGATGCAGCTGAGTAATTGGGGCAGCTGTTGGACATTGCAGTGATCTGTGTGTTGTGTCCTGTGTTAGAGGACAGGGAGCAGCAAGGGAACAGCAGGGCAGCTGTGGGGGCAGAGGTGGCACATCTGGATGGTGCCACAGCTACTGACTTCCCCTTCCACTGCCTTTCAAGGTGAGAACCAGTGGATGGAGATGCCTTGTGAGCACGGAATGCCAGAACATCTGCTTGTGCCTGAAATCTCCCCTGTGCTCTAGACCCCTGCTATTGGAGCACACAACCAAAGTAACACGCACCTGAGCTGAGCATGAGCAATCTGCTTTATGCAGCATGTTGAATTTTGATTAACTGAGACTGTGGACTAAACCAGCACTGATAGCTTTTGGCTCATCTTGTTTAGAAACGGAGCATAAATGATGCATTTACTGAGTGTGGGCACTACTGTTTGTTTTAACTCCAGTCTGGTAGATCTGAAAAGAATTGCATCATTATTTGAAATCTAGAGAGTTGTTTGGATGGTTGGAACTTCACAGTAGCTCAGGCATGACATGATTTTATCTGAAGCAGTGCAAAATGCCGTGGGTGGTGGCACCGACACCCACCAGAATATGAAAATGCCATTTGCAAAGTTGGTGTCTGAAAGGAGCTAAATGGTTTTTAGTTTGTGATCTTTCCATTTTTCCACAGATACACAGGGGTCTCCTCAGGTCTTCCACCTCAGTGGAGTGCACTGAGCTGCTGGTGCCAGCATGCCAATGACACTAGGTGCCAGTGACACAGGGTGCCAGCAGTAAAGCTGGCAGTCTGCATCTGAGCAGCTAAGTTCATGCTACAAATACTCCTTAGGCAACTCCTTCTCTTTAGGGTAAAAAATTCTGCTGTCTGTCTTGCTTTAAGTGCACCAGGAGTGCTGAAGGTGAGACTGATTTTGTGCTCATTCTAAAGGAGTCCTCACATGCTCCAGCTGACACAACATAGAGTCCCTTCCTTAATATGTCGCTTGCTGCTTTTTCCATCAGTCAGAAGTCTGTGGTCCCAGTTATGCCAGTCTAGGAGGTGGCTACTGGAACACTGAACAGAGGCTGTATCTTCTTCCCACAGCTCTTGATACTGAAAGAGAAAGGTCCTGGCTCCTTCTGTAGAGGCAGCATATGGAGGACTACTTATGACAAGGCATCACCAGTCCTGTCTGCTGCATCTTTTGTGGTTGCATTTCTTTTTCCCCACAGCTCAAAGCAAAACTGCTGCACAGCTGCATGCCCTGCACCCTGCCCTCATCTGGCCTCTGCAGTGTAGAGCTCAGCCAGGCAATGTGCGGTAGATACTCCAGCAGTAAATCTCCTATGGGAAGGGTGTGTTCAGCCCTGAGAGATGCTCGTGCTGCCTTTAAGGGTCCACAGACAATGCCAGTGGAGGTGTCACAGCTTGTGATCCCTTTACAGGAATGACAGAAGATGCAGTTTCCCAGGCTGCTGACATGCACACCTCACCTCCGTAGCAGTCAGTGCTGAGCCACAGGTGCCCATGCATGCCACACTGGAACACTGTCTGCATTCTGGCACTTTTTCCTCTATGCCTGGATGAGATTCCCATGACAGAGCTCCTACATCTGTGGCTGTGTCAGATTTGAACCCCGTTCTGGAGCCTATTTCTGTAAAGCTGAACATGGGAGATGGGCCTGACATTGCTGTGAGGTAAGTGTGGTGTGATGCTGATACATCTGAGGTGTCCATGGCCTTGAGGACCTCTGGCAGTGTCCAAGTATCAAGAGCTTCTATAGGAACATGTGAGTCTTGTCAGCAGGATGGCAGCTAGTCGCAGCAGGGGGATTTGTGACGGGGATCCATAAGCTGAACGGCTCACCTGGGCAGGCAGAGGGCTGAGACAGCCAAACGAGGGGAGGCAGCGACTCACCTTCTTGCCTGCTTAAGGACATGAACAGCTGAGCTTGTCTGCAAGTGAGATGTGGAGCTGTCTTTGTTCCCAGGATCCATGCAGGGCTCATGAGAAGAAACTCTTCCTCCTTTGGACTCCACATGTTTCATAGAATCATAGAATGTCCTGGGTTGAAAAGGACCACAGTGATCATGTAGTTTCAACCCCCTGCTATGTGCAGGGTCACCAGCCACCAGACCAGGCTGCCCAGAGCCACATCCAGCCTGGCCTTGAATGCCTGCAGGGATGGGGCATCCACAGCCTCCTTGGGCGACATGTTCCAGTGCATCACCCCCTCTGTGTGAAAAACTTCCTCCTAGTATCTAAGCTAACCCCCCACCCCTTGTCTCAGTTTAAAGCCATTCTAGGTTTCTCTGTGCACAGCTCAGGTGACAATCAGGAAGACCAGGGGCCTGCTTCTCTGCACTGTAGCCCTCATTTAGTAGCTAAGGACAATCAGCATGGGAGGAGGCAGCTGTTTTCTAATGGGTTGTTACAACTCAGATTCAAGGCCTTGTGTAGGCCTGTATGAAGGACCACACAGATGTAAGGGGTGGCTGTTATGTGCTCCAGCTATTCACAGCAGAGGTGCAAACACCAGGCATGTAGCTCCCTGTGTGGTGCTGGCTGCTGAATTTACTGACCCACGGAGCAGTCCCAATCTGCTCTGAATCCTACTATTTTTACTTGCTCTTGGGCATTTCTGAAGAATCAGTGGCAGCAGGTTATCAACCTCTTGTGGATAAACCTCCATAAAGTTTGATTATTTAGGCCTTATCTATCATAGAAACTCCAATGTTATACAGCTTAGGTAGCAATTCCTGCATAATAAATACAGCTGATAACAGCAAGAAGGCACAAGCATACGCTGCTTGCTGGGCTTGGTTTAAGAGCTGTAATAATCCAGCAAAATCTCCTTTTAAAAGCACTAACTGCACCCATAAACCACCTTTTGAGGGGCGATGAGGGGCAGGAGCAGGGCCTGCTGCAGGCTGCAGCACAGCGGGCCCCGAGCACTGCATTACCAGACCCTGAGCTGATTAGTCACACCACAACTTGGGCTGCATCCATGTGAGCACTTAATTAGATTGAACCCTGCTAATTTAAGAGATAACAAGATAAGGTTAGCCCAGTTAAGTTTATGTGGTGGTTTTATCTTTTATCAGCGGTAGGCTTCTCTTTTTTCCCTTGCAAGCGTTTAACAGGCAGATCTGAAGCAGCGTTTTCAGCGCTCACCTGGAATGAAAGGCCCAAGCTCTCTCCCTGCTCCGGGGAAGAGGCCTGGGTGCTTGAGCTGACTGCCTTGCAGTCCTTCAGAGGGTGACAAAGACCACTGTGCACAGCCCAGTGCACTTCACTGACACATAAATTATGCACGATACCTGCACTCCCTGTAGATGCTGACAGAGAACACAAAGATACAACACAGAATCAACTAAGTGTGAAAATACTTAATAATAATTTTGTCCCTTTTTAACTGATGCTGGCTGGTTTAAGTGGAATGGGCCTTCCAGGAAAAACTGTGTGTACCCTCATTCCTATGTTCACATATGTGGAACATGCAAATGTAAATAAGCTCTCATAGCCTTGAGACACATATGTACCTCACCTGAAGGTGATAGCTGCACAGGTTTATCAGTAGTTGCATCTGCTGTACTTGTTTGACGTGAAAAGCCAGTTGGTTTCATAATTTCTCACCTCAGACACCCCCTAATAATGAATCAGACCTCAAAACTGTTAACTAGGCTCTTAAGCATCTAATGAAGTACTGGGATGATTTGTTCTCATTTCTTTGAACCTTTGATGGTGCTTTTCAGAGTCTTTCAGTGATGATGATGACCAAACAGTTCAAAGAAAGCTGAGATTCTCATCTAATCACTTATTTTCAGGAACTGGAGACTTCAGTTAACAGGAAAAACAACACCCTCACCTCTCCCCCACCCAAATAAATAAATAAATAAACCATACAAACAAATCAGGGAGAGAGTTGGAACCTCCTATCTGTTCTTTACTGGTGGTGTTGAGATGAATAATGCAGAACCCAAGGTAAACAGTAAATGCTTGGCTGTAAGTGCCTCATTTCTGCCTGGAACTGCAGCAGAGCTGCTGTAAGAACAGTTTTGCCAAAAGCTATGTTTGTGTTTTAGGACTGCTGATTTCAATGCTGCTTCATGGTTTGAAGGCAAAACAGAGAGTAAGGATGCCAAGCTCATGAAATGCCGTTCCTGTGTCTTGTACAATAAAACACAGATGGAAGGAATTAGTGTGGATGGCAGAAAATCAATACTTAATTTGCTGATGTTGTATTTATTATATTTATGATTACTATTATAAGTATTAGGTGGTAAAAACACATCTGGAAAAAATTCCACATCTGGGCATGGCCATTTCAGGTCCAGTTATAGTGAGAAATGCAGACAGACTCCTCTCTATCCTCTCCTCTGTCTTGTAATATTATTTTGAAGCTTCAAACATAGAGCCAAGCCTCTCATTAGCTTAGCACTAAATAAATACAGAAGGGAAACCATCTTAGCACTGAAGTACCTATAAGCTGTGTATAAAGCATCCATCCCACACATCCTACCAGTATGACTTTGCTAGAAGCAACACATTCACTAAATACTTGTATTTTATTGTACAGTTTTGTCATTAGTTCAGGCTAACCTTGTGATGTCACCATGCTGGGATTCACACCGCTCTCTCAGCTCATTTAGAAACAAGTCCCACCTAAGATCAGCTGAGTACAATATTAGTTACCTGCAAATGTTGGCACCTCAGCTGTTATACATGAAATTTTTTTGCAGATCACTAACATATATGTAGCACCTCATTTTCTCGTGCTAAATCTCACTACTTGTTTCTACTTGGTTCTGTCTTTCTCAGGTTACAATGTGTAACAATGCGTGAACAGTGTAAGAATTGCTTTTTCTCACTTTCTTTAGGAACTCCTTAGCATCTATTTATTCTTACCTTTTTTCCAATGTGTTCTTTCCTTTTCCTGGAAAGCTAAGAAGACTTTGCTCATAGTAACTCACGCTATATTTAGGTTTCCTGGTCCACACCCAAAGAGCAAACTGATAGAGAGCTTGCTCACTGCTGAGCGCTCTCCATGCCCACATTGCTCACTATAGGATGCTCACAGTTTGCTCACCTATGGCCGTATTTCATGAGGGCAGCACAACCTTGGTCTGCCATACAATGACTTCTCATGTGCAACGCTGGCTCTTATCCAAAAAGGGCTATACAGCTTATCTGCCAAGTGCAGGGCTCATAACTGTGCTACAAAAGATCAGGTGAGGGAATAATATGGTGTAATATTGGTACTGGGCACAGTGTCTACTTCAGCAAAAGCAAACAGCAATTTCTGGGCCCTAGAGTGAATGCACTACTGAGTTTGGAACATGGCACAGGCAAGGTGTCCTCAGCACCAACACAGTGTGAGGAGAACCACTGAAGTAGCCATGACTCAAGGAGGACTACCACAGCACGGGACCTTTGTGGCTGATTTTAACAGAGGAAGACCAACAAGGGCTCTGGTTGCATTCCCAGACAGAAGCACACAGATCCTCTTCAAAAGGTCATCAACTCAGAGCCAGCAATGCTGGCTAGTGCAGTTCCTCCTGGCCATCTGTATCAGAAATGCTCACAAACAGTTCTGAAAATACCACATGCAGCTGCTGAGGGACAAAGTGAAGTTAAAACTATGATCTGATCTCCGCATCATGAGATGAGCACCAGCCCCTAACAGAAAGAAAACCCTTTCTTTGCTCCTCAGGCTGGAAAAGAAAACCTGAAGGCACGTTCACACATCCTACTATTCAAAATAGAGCCGTACACAAACTGTGAGGCGTGAGTAAGGGAAATGAAATCAGTAGCATGAGTCATCCCTTCAAGGCTTCTTGGACCGTGGCAGTGAGCAACATGTTCCAACATTATGCTTGCTGGGGTAAAGAAACTGTCACCACAACCTGTTTGCATCAAGTAATGCTGTGGGTACAGCCCCCAGGGAAAAACTGAGCCAAATTCATCCTGGAACTTGTGGTAGGAAATAGAAGTTAGGTAGGAGATAAAGAGGGTGGAAGGAAAACTAATCCAATGAATACCGTCCATTTCAATATGTATGAAATAATTCTTGCTCCACTATGCCTTCAGAGTAACTGAAAGCAAAACCCGTCTCTCCTCTGTTAACAGTATGAAGTGGGCAATGTTTAATTTAAAACAAAAGCGCTTATTTCTAGATGCTGCATTTCATCATGTAGCTTCGGAATGTTGGACTTCTTCAGTGAAGCCCAGAGTGCAGGTCTAAGCAGCCGGGCTTTATGGTCTGCCAGGAAAGCAGCAAAAGCATGTAAAAAGAAGAAACTGCGCACTGCTTGTCTTTGGTTTTTTGTTTGTCTCTTTAATGTCAGCTGCTAATGTCAAACAATATTGTGAACCCACAGCTTCACTCTTCCTAGGCATCATGCAGGAGTAACTTTGTTTCTGTTTGTTTAAACTGAACCCACTATTTCAATAATACTTTTGCATATCTGTGTTAGTGTTTTGGGTGAGGAATGTGCTTTGGGAACAAAGCTGTCCCCTGATGTAGGAGGCTTGGAGTCTGTCAATCCCACACTTTTCAGATTAAAATTAAAGTGAAAGCTTTTCTCCACCAGCACAGCACGTCTGATGCTCTTCAACTACAGCATGTGTTCAGTCCACTGAGCTAAACAAGCTCTTCTTAATTAACCTCCCTAAAAGGCACAGCATAGAGATGTGAAGCTTTTAGCGTGAGATGCTTCACTCTGTAGATCTACTCCTGTTACATCACATCACTCGATATGTAGGCAGGGCCTTTCCTCAGGTCACTGCAGGCTGCTTGGCCTGAAATGTTTTCTGCCTCCCATTTAAGTGGCCTGCAGCCAGCCCTCACCTTCTTCAGCATCCAGCTGACACTTTAGAAATCATCAGATGACTGCACACATACGCACACAAAAATCTCAAAGCAAAAGAAAACAAACAAAGCCCTAACCAACAAAAAGCCTCTAGAAAGCAGAAGTCCTATATGAGCAGATAGATGAGAATTAGCGAGTATTAAGTCCCCTGGCTATGAAGTAAACGGCTTATTGATTGGTAAGGAAAACATCTGAAAGACATGAGTAAATGTCTGCTTCACTTTCCCCAGGGAAAGTGAGTAATCACTAACACATCAATCTCTCTCAGCAGTCTGTTAATACAAGAATGGAAGAACATATCCTTACTACCTTGTATCAGGCCTTTACTAGATACCCATATACAATCAGAGGTTTATCAACCCACGCTTCCAAATGTCTTTGTTTCATTCTGAAAATCAGAGTTATGCATTTTGGGACTCATAGTGCTCCTGTCTCCTCCCTTGGCTGTTAGCTTCTTCTCTCCTTGACCCAGTTCTGCACAGAGAAGTAAGCCCAGGTGGAGCAGGAATGCCTTTGTACAGAGCTGTGCTGTGGGTGTGAGGTGTGTGCACAACAGATGGTGTCCTCTGGGCAAGGATGGGTGGGAAGGGCTGGCCATCCCAAACGTGGGCCCTTCAGCGTCAGGGAGGTGCTGAGCTGGTCTCCACTGCTGAGGCTAAACTGCACCGTGACGTGCTTGGAAGTAGCACTTCAGCTATCTGTGGCAGGATAAAATGGGCGATATAATGAAAGCCACCCTTGGCATTAGGAACTCCTTGGCTTAGGTGGAGCTGTGGGGTTGAACAGGTTGCAATTAATATCATTTTAGACAGATGAAGTTCAAAACTGGATACATTTCTTTGAACTCACTGCGTGTTAGGAGCAACAGAGGAGGAAGTACAGAATAATTAGTGTGTGGTAATGGATACTTCTGCCTATTTCACAATAGTTTTTCTCACCCGACTTCCTCCAGAGTCCTATTAGAGCTGGCTCTTTGTTACCATCTGTGCAAGTGAATACAAGTGAATCCTACTGCTCTGATAGAGACCATTTCAAGCTGACATCAATTAGCCTTCTACAGACAGATGGCACAGACCTCACCAAAAGCAGTGGGCAGTCAGTCTGTGTATGGTTTCTCCAGTTTGCATGGTAAGCCTTTACAGCTGTGCTAGCTAAAAATGGTGGGAGCTTACATAACACGTGGCATGAAGGACCATCAGGAACTAAAACAGCCTGATGGAATGAGTTGCAAATGCTGAGGAAAGCAGGTTGGCTGCTAGAAGTACATTAGAAGCTGAAAGCCAGGAAAAATAAGAAAAAAAGAAGTAGCAGAGAGCATTACCCTGAGACAGCTCTCCTGGAGACAGAGAATTTGGGCAAGCAGAGCTGAGAGGAAAAGCAGCCTTGGAAAGAGTGAGCAATGCAACCTTGCGCTGATTGTGTCCCAGTCATTTTGGCAACATAAGCATATATGCATTTCCCTGCAAACAAACAGGACTGAACAGCCAAGGATCACATTATACATATAATAATTTTCTCCTCCTGCTAGGCACAAACCTGCAATGCCATTCAATACAGCCTTATGAAAACAGACCAGATAATAGGAGTAAGTTGGAATGCTGCCTCCTGCTGCATCAGCCTCAGGCCGTATCTGACCCTTATGCAGAGGGACCCAGGTAAAGCAGTTGCTGTAGCAAACACATTGGGAAGTCACCAACACACCTCTTCAGCAGCATAGTAGCTCTGGAACTGGCTTCTGGTAGCACACCTGGGTCTGGGATTGTCTTAGGTAAGCAGGAAGCCACCAAGAAGCAATGTCTGAGACAGCCATACACCATTAGGGTCAACACTGAGGCTCTGGAGCCAAGCATGTGTTTTTATGGAGTGTCTCCAGTCTAAGTGAAGATTTTAGTCTTAAAAGCATGGAGCAAAGCCAAGAGGGTAATTTTCTGTGGCTCTTTGGAAATGTCATGTTTCTTTGGGGAAATGGATGGTGGAGGTGTTGTCCTTCTAAGTGTTATGATCAGCAAACTGTGGGAGACGCACAGTGATTCCTGCTGGAGGCTGAGTTTGTCTGAGTTTGCCTGCTCCAATGCATGACATGTAACATGTTTTACAACAGCCTTTTACAACAGAAGGGTGGGACCAGAAATGTAGCTAATTTAGGAATAATCTTGCTGAATTAGTGCAATGTTTTACATGATGTGCCTGTTATCATGGCAGGACTCAGCTTTTTTATTGCCCCCAAGGTTCTCTCATTGCAGTGCTTTTGTGACTAAGTCCTCTGACAGTCTACACAGCATCACCTTTTAAGACCACCTGAGCTAGCAAGATCTTGGAGGTTAGAAAACATGGAGGAAATTAAAGCTTTGTTTAAAAACAAGGGCAAAGCACTACATGCTGTATAGTCACACTGCTTGGGTTGTTTCAGGGGTGATGGTGCAAAGCGTGTGTTGGGCAACAGCTCTTGACAATCTCCAGCAAAGCATGTGGATATTCCAGTTTCTGATTCAGCAAACTGCTACAGCCTTTTTTCAGTTATGTGTTCTAAGAGAACATCACTGCCTATTTGCTTTCAATGTAACACTGAACATAACCCTTGTCATTTAGCTGTGAGTGTGTTATCTTGGGAAACTCCCAGCTGTTTCAAAGAAAATTCAAAGTAATGACCACTTGATATAATACCTTTAGGTAAGATAAATCAGGAAAAAAAAAAAACAAAGAACCCTTGGATCTTTACCTGGGACTATCTAGTCCTTCTCCAAACCAGATGTTCATTTTCCCATGGATGTCTCAAGTCATTTTCTCTCCTGCCAACCCTATTCAGTTCTATTTTGGTCAGACCTTGGCACGGTCACTTTATGCTTTGTGCTTTTCCCACCATAGCCCAACAGGGAGGAGCAGTGAGCAGCAAACTTACATCTGGCAGGCACGGCGGGGGGGACAGATTCTTAAAGTCAATGGCACAACGCAGTCCTGGTCTGTCACCTTCTGAGGGAGGACAAGTGAAATGGGATCTTGGAGAAGGACAGAGAACACTCCCCTGTCTACACACACATCTAAGGAGGACGTCTCTCTTTCACTAGATGAGCTTTGAGGAAGCAGTGTATTTTGAGCACTGCTAATGGAGGTTCTGTTCCCTGCTGGGTCCCCTGTAGAGACCCACTGACTCTTCAGATTGTTTCTGCAAGAATGATGGTTGTGGTGTTCGCTGTTCCATAAAGGTCTCTGGCGCATGCAGCAATAAATCATCTGTTTATAACATGAATAAACTCCGTTTTGTAATATGCTTCCTAATGGTACATTTATGGCAAAACGAATGACTGCTTTGGAGGATATAAAATGCTGCATGTAGTGACAGACCTGCCTGTCATTTGAAGGTCTTTGAGCAATGAAGCTGTCACCTTTAGGCTCTCATCCATCCAGTGAAATGGTGCTTGTATCAGACTTGCAGACGAGGGGTGACAAGTGGGGCTCTTGGCAGGTGGGCTTGGTCTCTTTTCATCTCTGGCTGAGGAACAAGGGGAAGAGAGAGAGAATTCATCCCTTCCTGCCAGAAGGCAGAGTGACCATAGCTCTGAAATCAATTTCGTTTCAAAACCTGATAGAAAGCAAAGCCATGGGGACCTCTAAGGCCGTGGATACAATGCCGCACCGTGGCTGGAGCCTGTTAGATCACAGTTTATCAGAGTGTTACGGGTTTAATTTGAAGTTCAGAAACAAAACAAATTATGACTGTTTGTACTGCAGGAAAAACCCTTGATCACAGGATTGCAACTCTTGATTGCAACTTGTGTATCTCGTGTAGTAAGGAAAGACAGAAAAAGGAATGGTATATTGCAGGTGATGCTAGAATTCTCATTATTAATAATGATAGGCCCGGAAGCAGAAAACACACATTCATTACCAAAGAAAAATCTAAATTCTTAGCATCACTGTTGGCCAGTCTGAGTGACAATAGCATGAGGGACATGTTGGATTTCATTGGAACAGAAACAGCAGCAACATAAGAAATGACAGAGAAATGAGAAAAGGAAGTACAGAAGGTCAAGGAAAAAAGCTCAATACGCTCCTGGTGACACATCCCATGTAAAATATGTTTTTGCCACAAAAAATGTCAAGCATGTAAGACTTGTACTGGCTTGTCAGCTGAAACAAAAACATCCTTTAGGCTGAAAGAACCTCTGCCAAAACAAATGACAACAGCGTAAAGCTTTAAGTATCTTTCTGGGCATCCTTAATGGCCACACATCCCCAGCAGAGGCCAAGAGTCTGTGTGTAGCACAGGGAAAGCTGCATTCATTAGCGAGGGAAACAAAGCTTTGATGTGGTGAACCTAACTACTGTACTGAAGGCATGACAGAGAAGATGCTTTCTGCTCTACCTTCAGAGGCGACCCACTGACTAAATAACCCAGCTGGCAGACCATCTGCCACACTATCAACAGGGATGGTGAATGATCCTCAGTGCTCAGGTCACCCATCGACAACGTCGTATGTGCTTTGGTATTGACAGAGGGTGTCACTGTACAGAGCAATTTAGACCAAGATGGTGGAAACTCTGCCTCTGTATGTTCTGAATTTTTATTCAGTTCGGCTCCAGATAGTTCAGCTTTATTTGAAGGCAAAGAGGACGAAATGCATCAGTTATACTTAGACCAGTTGCTGCCACCCGCACCTTAACAAAAAGCCCTGTGCCAAGCTGAGGGGATAGCACTGATCCTTGATGCCTTGACACAGGCAAGATGCTCTTCTTCTCTGTTCACCTGAAGACTCATTTCATACACACCTATGACACTTGAGGAAGGGTGTCACAGGAACTTTAAGCAGAAAGCCCCAAGCCAAGGGGCAGGTTTGGGGCTGCCCTGCCTGCTCCCAGGGTGTGTGGAACTGTGCTCACTCTTTCCTTTCCTCACCTGCAGCAGGACTTGAAGCTCCCAATGCATCTCCCCAGTGTAACCCTCACATGGGAAATATTAACATAATATAGAAGCTTAAGCTAAAACAGTGTAGAAGGAAATGGTGATCCGCCAGCACTACCTTGATCTGCTGTTCAAAAGCTGTTGAATCTAACAACCTTTGACACCCAAGAAGCACAGAAAGCACAAGTACTGAGTAATAAATTAAAATAAAGTTTTTACCAAACATTCTGACACACATCCAGTCAGCACCAGCTGTACATTTGTGTTTGAAGCCAGTCTTGGAAGTGAAGTAAAACCTAATCATTGTTATCCCAGAGAGGGAAGTTACATTTTGACTTACCACAAGGATTGAGAAATGCAAAGATAAGGGAAGAGCGCCCAGGAAACTGTCCAGACATAGTACAAGTGAAATACATCCTTCAGGTTTAGGTTTTCAGCCACTGTCAAAAATAAGATGTATAGCTGGGCACTGAAAGCCAAGGATCAAGAACCTTGGAACAAATAATGTATGATAAGTATGGTAGAAATGGACAACAAATCATGATGGGTTAACAGCAAGAATAATGCCTGGGGTCTCTAATGATGATCAAAATGTGTAAAGTCATTTTCCGTGAAGCTGCTTCCACTGTACTTCTGATTATCAAGTATGCGGTGAACTATATTGATTCAACACATATCTAAAGCGGTGGGAGCTAAAAGAAATGTTTCCATGCTTTGGGAATGTGGATTCTGTTAATGCAATACTAGCAAATGCCACTGTGGCATATGGGACAAAGATGGAGCAACCACAGCTTCTCTGGGCAGCTGTGCCAGTGCCTCACCACCCTCTCAGTGAAAAAGTTTCCCCCTGACATCTAACCTAAGTCCTTCCTCTTCTAGTTTAAAGCCATTCCCTCTTGTCTATCACTATCACTGTTTGGTTATGTTGGACAAATGTCAATACTTTTATTGGTGAAACTCATTTTGCTGGGAAAACTAGTGGCAGCTACTCTAATGAGATAACTCTTCTTATTTCCTTGCTTACATGGGAAGGGACTCATCTAGTTTCAACTCAGCAAACTGTTTAAATGTGAAAGCCAAAAGGAGACCTGACTAAAACTGGAGGCGTGGGAGTTCCCCTTTGGAGTGGTCATTCAGAATCATGGTTTGAATGCAAGCAGAAAGTATGAGATCGGTCCTTTTCTTCTGACCCAGCTTATAGAAAACCCACTGGACGTATCTTTCAGTTGCTGGGACCAAATAACAGCAGCTGTAAAGGTCAGAAATAGAAAGCAAACTGCAGAAGCTTTCTAATAAAGAATATTGTTGTGCCCATCTGCTGCACTTTGGGCACCTGGAAGCCAAAGCTGTTAAAATATTGCACAGACACACAGAACACAAATCCCACACTGGGAAATAAAGATGAAGCACTGTGTCATGCCTAAAGCCTCTGCAAATATCGACTTCTGAGAGGATTTATTCAGCTTCAGAATGCTGGAAGTGGTGGGGAGGTTCTCATGGAAAATACAGTCTCCACTGCAGCTCTGGTTGCTTGGAAGCCCTGGGGCCTGGCAAGTCAACCTCTCAGCTACATCTCACATCAAACCCCATCATATTAAAGCCTGAGTGCACTGTAGCAAGGTATGGACTATAACTTACCTCTGCTTTATCCGCTGCCTCTGATTTCTGCAGGGAATCCACTGCTCTGAATAGGATGACTTCTAAAGGATTTTCCAGCTTTGAAATGGATCACAGGGAGATGGGAATGGAAAAGCAGAGAAACATGACAGAAACATGCTCAGCAGTACTCACGGGACTGGAAACTGGGAAGAGGACTCACTCCTCACGCCACAGGGATGGCAGGAGAGCCAGACACTGCTGCTTCTGGGAAACAGGAGATTAAAGTGATCAGGAATGTGATAGGGCAGCAGGGCCAGGCTGAACATCAAATATGAAATACAGAGAAACGAAGGGCTTTTGTTCACAAGGATCTAATACTGTGGTTTTAGAAACAAAAGCCCAAGGAAAGGGTGTTGTAAAGAATCCTGTAAACAAAGAAAATGTAGGCAGAAGGGTTAATCTGTATGATTTTAGCATTTTCAGTTTAATAAAATCTCATATCCTTTAAGTTGCAAAAAATATTAAACCCCCTTTGGCACAGTCTTTAGGATGACTAAGCATAGAACCATAAAATTACAGAATGGCTTGGGTTGGAAGGGACCTCAAGGACCATCAAGCTCCACAGACAGGGCTGCCAAGCTCCATATCTAATACTAGACCAGGCTGCCCAGGACCCCATCCAATCTAATTATAGGATTCTTTTGGCTTTCTATGGAAGCAAAGGGTAAAAAAAAATCAACAAGAACCTGTGGCTTCAGTGCTGTAGATAGAGTGCAACTCAATTTCTGCAGACCAAAAGGCAACCAAAAAACACAGCCGGGAGCTCTGGGACACTGGTGCCTTTTTAGCACTTCTGTGAGGTGACAGAGCTGGAGAGCCCAGCCTCAGGGAATGCTCCGGATACAGAGACTGCTTTTTCTTCCAGTTGTTGCAAATGCTATAATAAAAAAATATCACTTCTTTTTCAAAATTTATGTAGAGAAATAATTGTCAGGTGGCAGAATGGGGGTGAAAGGAAGTGCAGAAAGGACACAGGAAGGGTAAGAGCTGCTTTCCACCGCACACATTCCTCCTCCCAGCTCCCCTCCATCTGTGGGTGCGTTTGACCTCGCCGCCCCCTCCCTGCAGCCGGGCAGTGCTGGGGGAGGGCCCTGCAGCAGGGCCTGGAGCTCTGGTACTGAGCTGCTTTCCATGGGAAGGGCGAGTTAATTTGTTCGCTAAACGCTCTCTTATCTCTGGCAGGCAAAATTAGGGAGTCGCCTTTACTGGAAGCCTTTCAAAGGGAACAGAATCTCAGCTCTGTTCTCTCCTAGTTTTCCTTTCATCTGAAGGCCAGCGTTGTAAAGCCGTGACTGTCTCAAGCAGAAGCAGCTCGTGTTACCTGTCTGTATGCTGCTTGATGGTACCAATACTGCCTCAGCATTTTCAACATAACTAAATCAGTCCCTTCTTTTCTCCTCTGCTGCTGTATTGCCAAGAAGAGTGCAGTCTTTTTTGTTTGTTTCTTTTAGCTATTTTACACGATAAATGGTCTTACCCGTGCAACACAACCAAAGTAATTGGAACAATTAAAACAAACCAAAGCAAAGCCTTAAGTGGAACCCACTGCCATCACTTAAAGACCTTTTACTTCTAGTAACCATGTGAAGAAAATGATGGTGATTGCAGCCAGCGCACAGTGACTGTGGAATATAATTTTTTTCATAGAACCAAGGAGTTGTGGGATCATAGAATCCTTCGAGTTCAAAGGGACCTTTGGAGGCCATCTAGTCCAACTCAGCTGTAGTGAAAAGGGACATCTTTAAGCTTCATCGCCAAATCAGGCCATAGAAGACGGACCTTCTGAGGAGCAACGTGGGTTTTTATCTGCTCATTTGTTTGCTTGGGGGGCAGCCTTCAGCTGGAGCTGCCAAACCCTCTTCTCTTGTAATTAAACGGTACGTTTGGAGCAAAAGGAAAATATGCGGCAGCTTGTTTATTCAGAAGGAAATGCTTGATATAATCTAACAGATTACATTCTTGGAAAGGAATGGGAGCAAAAATAGATCCCTGTGCCAAACTCTGCCTTTCGCTACATCTCGGAGCCCAGGTGCCTCCAGAGCCTTCAAAGTGTGGGGGCTGTACTGGGCTGAGATACAGTGCTGCTGTACTGCAGGCTGGGAGGGAGGCAGCTCCCTGCTGCAGCCAGCCAAGGCTCATCTGACACCGAGCCTGTAGCTGAGAACAGCACTGAGAAAATGCACAGGGCACCCACACCTGGGGCTGAGCATGGGAAGGTCAGGCATGCCTTCCTTCAGGGCTGGCTGGGATGCTTAAAGCCTAACGGTGCTCTTGGAGATGCTATGGATTGAGGTAACAGGCAGCTTGTTTCCTGGTGGTGTGGCCTATAAGCTCCCACAGTCCACGTTTGGTATGGCAAGGCCCATTCTGCCTTGGCTGTGGGGTAGCTCTGCAGTGCGGATGCGGACAGCTGAGCTCTGCCTGCAGTGAGGAGCACAGCTCTGCACTGCTAAACAAGCAAGGACAAGCCTCAGAAAGGGCGTAAGGTTCATAAAACATCATAAAATTTTAAAGACGTGCAGTCTGGGTGATTCTTTTTAAAGAAACAGACAGAATGTCCTGCAAGTATTACAACATCCCATCCCCTGCTCATCTCAGTTCTCAGCTCCGTGGCTCAGTGAAGGGGTGGGGACAAGGAAGTGCTCAGAACATCCGAACAACAAAGACAGAGTTTAAATGACTGCGGGACAGAGCTGCCTATTTCAGGAGTTGGGAAATTAAAAGGGGAAGGGAAATCAAAGAATTCCTGGTGTTGGTCATCTATGATACGTTGCCATGATTCAGCTTCTCCTATTTTTGGATGGATGAGGCTGATGGCAGTGGCCAGTACACCAGTGGGAACTTGGCAGCTTCCAAGGGTGCTTGTGTCTGTGCTCTGCATTTCTGTCATGGCCAGTGTTTCATCTTTTGACCTTCATCTCCATCCCTTCTTTACGAAAAGCAGAAATATACATAAAATGTTACTTTCAAGGCTTTTACTCCGAGAATCTATTTCAGGAAAGTATTTTTAATACTTGCAGCTGGTGTTTCTCCTTGTCGACTCTTCCTTCTTTAGCATCGCAGCTGCAGCTGCCTCTGGTTTTGGAGGGCTGCAGCTGTATTTACTGTGTGTACAAATGTGGAGGCGAAGGAGCTGCTGCCGCTGTTGTGCAATGGTTCTGCTGCTCCACCTGCAGGCCCGGGGCTTATCTTCATATGCACTTCATACTGGGTCAGGGACTTTCGTATTTAGAGGTGTGTTCCAACATATGCATGCCACCCCGTCTGTGGGATCCAACACTCAGTGAGAGAATAACTTTATAGTGGAGAAAGTGAAAACGTTTTGTTCAGCACCCATGAACCACGGTATTTTGAGGTCGAGCCCTTTCCTTCTATCAGTTCACAGTACTGGGCTGTTCTGGCTCCATCTGCAGTATCTGGCGTGATTTGGGAGGTGCTGCAAAGCTCCACCAGCGCTGGTTGCCCCTAAGCTGGGTTTGGTGTGGGACAGCGGTGTGGAATTGAGCACTGTTGCACATATAGGTGGGAGGTCATGGGCAGAGAGCAGGACAAGGCCAGCTAGGAAGTGTGAAACAGATCAACCCCAACACCCACACCTCATTCTGCTCAAATGGCCTTGAGATGTCCTCACCCTTGGAGGTGCTGTAGGAGACAAGAGATGGGTGGATGTGGTGCTGAGGCTGAACTTGTTGTGTGATGGCAGGATCTGATAATCTCAAAGGTCGTTTCCAACTTAAGTGATTGGAAAGCTCTAAAGAAAAGCACCCTCTAAAGTGCTTTTCTAAAAGTAAAGAAAGCTCTTGGGACATTTGACACCTGCTTGCAAACGTACCTGAGCACATCTCACCCAGATGAGTCTCAGGCTCCCTTCACTTAACCTGCTTAATTTGCAGCTAGGCAGAAATGTGATGCCAAGCAGCAGGCAGCTTGCATGCAGCCCTGATGGCAGTAGGTGCTTGTGGCAGTGCCCTCTGCTTTACCAGAGAACCCAAGCAGGACACCTGAGAAGGGCTCCCTGATTTCAGGGTGGTAGGTCTGTGCAGTGTCCTGGGGACACGATTTCCATAACAGGATGTGATGTGAGTCTTAGCATTGCCAGCTCCTGTTACTCCTCAGACCCGTACTGTTATGGGCAGAAAGTCCCTGCACAGCAGCAAAGAGAAAAAGCTGCTTGCAGCAGTTCTAAGACCTCTCCAAACACCCGCTGTTTGGATGTAAATCATTTCTGTCCACGAATTCAAATCTCTCTTTCCACAGCTGTATGTGTTACAAGTTCTTGCGCACTTACTGCTGTCTGCTCTTTTAGTGGGTGGATTTCAGTGATACTGAAATAGCATTTTTTTTTAAGCTCAGGAATGTTTTCAACTATATCTTTTTTTCAGAACAGTCTGGGTTTTCCATGTTGAATCCATTGTTTACAGAACAGCTTTTTATGAGGTATGAACTTACCTTGGCAGAGGCAATTGCTGCCCTGACAGAAGCTCAGCATGGAGACCTGCCTTGCCTGTAGCTGTCTGCTAGTGAATCATACAATTGTTTGAATTGGAAGGGACCTTTAAAGTCCATCTGGTCCAGCTCCCCTGCAGTGAACAGGAACATCTACTTCTACATCAGATTGTTCAGAGCCCTGTCCAGCCTGACCTTGAATGTCTCCAGGGACAGGGTGTTCACCACCCCTCTGGGAAACCTGGTCCTGTGCTTTGTTAGTGATATGAAAATGCCACAGCCCCTGGCTAGAAGGGGAGGCTGTGTAGAAGAGAGGCTTCAGCTTGTTCCATAGGTAGGTGTACCTGTGCCATCCATCTGCTGAACTTCTCAAGTGAGCCCACGGCATGCAGGGCTCAGCATTATCCAGTGCCCATTGCAACACTGCACATAGGAGGGGAAAATTCCCAGTGTAGTCCCCAGGAAGCAGCAAGAAGTTCCTTCCTGAATGGCTGTTGTTCAATGGAGATGCTCCATTTCATGGCAGGTAGTAGGAACCTGAAGGAAACAATTTCAAAAGCTGAAAGGACAACAACTTCATACTATTGGGAGGAGGCAGAGATGACAGAACAGATGTCAAGGGGCAGTTCCTCTTTGGGCCAAGCTCTATGTGGTAGCAGCAAGACTCCTGCCCTCAATATCCCATCAATTAAAAGAGGAGGGAAAAAGAAGCACAGCAGCCCTTGCTGCGGGCCCCACTCCTCCTCTGCTAATGTTTGCACGGGAGTACAGAGACATTAATGGGCTTTGGAGAACCATTAACTGCCCCTGCTGGGCCGGGTAACCTTGAGGTCATGGAGCAGCTGTGCAAGGCCACAGCTGCACGAGGCTGGTGGTGCTGGGGGACCCAGCTTAACTGCACTTCCAGGGAAAAATCCAGCTCTAGGTGTCCAATTGTAACTACCAGCTGCAGATATTGAACAGCACAGTCCAGTCACCTTGAGCTGTGCCTGGGCTCAACCTTCAGCTCTGCAAATCCAAATCTAGCACAACAGGTTATTCTACTCACACTTGACATGAGCAGAAAAAAGCACACTAGCCTTGAAGCAAGGCTGATGTGTTAATCTTACCACTCACAAGTTTAATCTTGTGAGTATGATACTCAGTTTGCAAGGCTTTCTCTCACCAGATTTGTTACGGCAAGGAGAATGCAGTCGGATGACGCTGCTGGCGTGCAAAGCCATGTAATTAACAGTCTGACCACTGGATGCTACTGTTGCTCCAAACATCTGCAAATGCAGGCAGAGGAGCTTCAAGTAGTGCCTACCCCTCATTTTTCAGCCCAGCTGAGTCAGCGACTGCTGGGTCATCCACTTACTGTCTGCCACCAGGCAGGAGGAAGGGATGGAAGTTGTTTAGCCTTGAGAAAAGAAGACTGAGAAGAGATCTGATCCAGGTCTATAAATATCTGAGGTGTGGGGGGCAAAGTGTCAAGGCCAGACTCTTTTCAGCAGCATGTGGAGACAGGACAAGGGGAAACGGACAGAAACTGGAGCATAAGAAGTTCTGCAGGAATGTGTGCAAGAACTTTATGGTGAGGGGGACGGAGCACTGGAACAGGCTGCCCAGGGGGGTTGTGGAGTCTCCTTCTCTGGAGATATTCAAGACCCGCCTGGATGCCTACCTGTGCGACCTGGTGTAGGGAACCTGCTTTGGCAGGGGGGTTGGACTCTATGATCTCTAGAGGTTCCTTCCAACCCCTACAATTATGTGATTCTGTGATTCTGACACAAGGCAATGTCTGCATCCAGCAACACAGAAGCAAATTATTAAATTCATGGCACTGCACTGAGGTTTTTGTAATGATGAAATAAGGCATTTTTAAAACATTAGGCTTAGGAACTCTTGCCCATTGCACAGAACAGTCAAATAGTTGTATATGTAGTACACAGAACCCAGAAGTAAACCACAATTTCAGGTACTTTTGACCCGTATGCTTCAGTCTACTCACTAATTCACTCTCCTCCCCCTCACCCAAAGAGTGTTTAACCTGCAAGCAGTCTTTATCATTACCAGGGGATGCCTAACAAGCTCACTCCTCTGTGTTTTAATTTTCACTCAATCTCTGTCCCTCTCAAATGTTGTCTCCCTTTCTGGGCAGTGCCTAGATCTATGATCACTTTTGCTCTCCTCTGTACACGTTTCTCCCCATCCTCTTTTCTGTATGCATCCCAAGCAGCTTTCTCTAAAGCAAAATTTTCCTATCAGAGCAGTGTGGTTGCTATGACTGGGATGTGCCCAAAGCAATTCATCATTTATTGATTGGCACCTCTGTGGGATATTTCCTTTGTGCATACAGTACAACCTAAGACCTCTTTTTGATCTTCACCAGATCAGGCAGAGAGCCTTATAGATACATGCAAGATGGTGCCCCTCTGGGTAGACAAAAGCATTGCTACACTCGACTGAAGTTGGCAAATCCAGTATGTGGCTGCTCACCGTGAGTCCATCAGGATGATTTCCTTTGGGTTCCTCACTCACTGTACTACCCATTTTATCTTTTTATGGTAAATGATTAATGCTTTAATTTGTCTCGTTTGGCTTTAGACAACACTCAGTTCAATGTTTTGATCATAAGCAGATCATGATAGCTCTGCTTTGTCAGTGGTAAAAGACAAGTCCAAGTAAGTGAGCCAGCTCATCTATAGCAGAAGCATAACTCGGGAAGATGTGGAACTCTCAGTGGAGATGCTGACTTCTGCCTGTTTGTGTGAGAAGTGGCCAAGGGAAAGCTCCACCACTGTGCATACCAATGCAGAATGGAGATATTCCAAGAAAAAGAGAATACATTTTTCTCTTTCTGACTCAGTATTGTTGCTTAAAAGTGGCTGTCCTCTTCTTTCCTTCCTTCCTTCCTTCCTTCCTTCCTTCCTTCCTTCCTTCCTTCCTTCCTTCCTTCCTTCCTTCCTTCCTTCCTTCCTTCCTTCCTTCCTTCCTTCCTTCCTTCCTTCCTTCCTTCACTACTTTTTCTATCTCATCCTATGAAATTCTGGGAGCCTTGATACTGACAAATGATTCTTTATCAATATTTCCCTCTGTTTTGTATACAGAGATGTCTGCCTTGTCGATAAAAGACTGTTGATGGGTTGATGGGATATCCTAACATAGAAAATGTGGGTATATTTTGTCTTATAAAGGTTTCTTCATGTTTGAACCTCCTGTTGTAACTCCGTTTCCATGCTAGGGCAGAGCAGTCTACACCTTTTGCTATGTGCTTGCCTGTTGTCATGATTTACAAGCAGGATTAATGTGAGGGCTAATAAATTAACCAAGTGGAGCTCTGCAGTGCATAACTCTCAGAGCTTTAAATGAAAAACGGTGTGCCGTGGGCAGGAGAGCGTTCTGTGCAGAACTTTGCCCTACAGGCACATTTTTCACCATCCCCTCTGTGGCCCCAGATGCTATGGATGAAAATACCCATTTTACTCATTTTTTGACAGCTTTTCCTTTGTGTTTTTCTCTTTTTTCTTTCTTTCTTTTTAATTTTTTTTTTTTCTTGAGACCTTAGGAAACTACATACAAAATTAAGCATTCAAACCAGGGCACAGAAGTGGAAATGTGTACTACAAGCCAGAGCAGCATGAAATATTCAAAGAATGAATATACATGTATTTAGGTCAAGTAAAATGAGGGATCCCTACAGTCACTTCCTTTCTGTGTCTTGAAAACATTGCTACACATTTGTAATGCTTGGCATCTCTTCTTTCAGGTTCCTCCAGATGAAGAGCTGACAGCCTGGCATTTGGTCCTTGGTATCTTCTCTGTGTGATCTACCTCCATTCCACTTCAGTTCTCTTTGTGGCAGCACGAGGAAGAAATCTTAGCCTGCTGTTGCCTGATATAAGGTATTCTGAATGCCCAAAGCAGAAGATGTCAAATTCAGTCTCTTGGCCAGATTAGCTCTGAAATGTTTGGAGAAGTGAGTTGAGTTGCAGCCCACAGAAGCATCTATAACAGCCTTACCTACAATAGCTTTGCTTTCCCCCCTCTCTCTCTCCTCTCTTCAGAATCATTATTTCTTGCCATGGGCTGGGATAGCATCTGCTCTGCGAGAAGAAGAAAACCAGGATGCTTTGAGTGACCAACATATGAGAGTTGAGATAAGAAAAGCTCAAACTGTACCTTCCCACAGGAATTTTACTCAGTCATGGAATGAAAACAACTGATGGCCATATTTTTTTCTTAACTTTTCTCCTTGAAATACAGGTCTAGCTGTGTGAATGCCTGAAAGCTATATGGCCAGACACTCTCTCACAGAACATGTCATGCAGCTTTTCATACATGATATATGATATTCCTGGAACATTCCTGAGCTTTATTATTTTACAGCTAAAACTTAGTTGTTTCTTCCAACCTCATGTAGAAATCCAACATGGACTAAATATCTACCTTGACTTGAACAGACACGGGATCCCTGGAGGATCTGAGTGTTGAACAGCCTTCAGCTTTTACCAGCTCAGGGCTGAGGGGAATAAGAGAGGGAAGACCATCTCTGGTTTTCCTTATCTCCCATTCCAGTCTGAACCACATCCACCACTGCATCTTGAAAAGAACCCTGGGCACTCAATCCTTTCAGGTTCAAAGGCTCAGACAGTGGTTGCTGGAACCTCTCCCTTGTGTGCTTCACACCCTGCCCCCCCCCATGGCCTTGCCTGTTGTCCTTTGCAGAAGTCCCAGAAGATCTCCAGCACAGCATGGCTGAGAATCTGCTCGCCAGTGGCTTCAGGTCTTCACAGATGCCTCTTCCCACACTCAAGGCAGATAAGGGATCACAGATTCCTTTTTAGCTCTGACTGGAGTGGTGTGGCTCCGTGGGCTCATAAACAATGCTCGGTTTCATTTGCAACATTTAGTATCTCTCTTGCAAATCATCACTATTCAAATAATAAGATTAGCACTGAAAAAAGAAAAAATAATAGTATATTTAATACTCTAACTGGGCCATTTGTCTGCTCTCTATCTATCCATGTGCCTGTTGCCTTCTTGATTGTTTCTTACCTCCACTAGAATCCAGCCTTGAAAAACAGGGTTTTGGGCCATGGAGCATCACAAACATTTATGCCAGCACATGCTGTAAAATCAATAAAATGAAAGCAGCTGCATCAGTAAGAGATTTCTGGCAATTTGTGTAGATGAACAGGGTAGCAGAGCCTGATCCATGTGCATTCACATCACAGTATGTACAAGGGTTGCTGGATCTGGCCCCGCCACTGTCATGCACAGCCATTCCTTCACTCCTCCACACATTCCAAACAGGATGACATTGAGCTTAGTACTGGGAGCAACAGTAGTAGGAACATTTATTTTCTGATTCTTCTACTGAGTGCAGACCAGATTCTCTAAATGGACTTTTTTAACGTACAGAACAACCTCCTGGGTTTTCATATTCTCTGCAAAGAGAAGTGAGCAGTTTATTAAAAGGCTCTTCCGAGTGGCTTATCTAAACCTGTCTTCTCCTAATCCCTGTTTAAGTCTGGAAATTAAAATACTTTTTCTTTCTCCTTTTATCCTGAAGTCACTCAGCAATCACCCTACTGAAGACTCAGAAAAAAGTCTCATTCATGCTAATGAGATATAGCTCTCTCTGGACTAATAGCTATCCAAGGACATTAGCAGAAGGTGGCAGCAATAACACTGCTTTGTGGGGTTGGAAAAGTCAGGATCTCTTGCAATGACATAGGGCACTTTGCCCTGCGGAGCATGGCTGGCTGGGCTGAGGCCCACTACTGGGCCTTGAGCTTGTGCCACCACAGTGTAGGCCTCACCTGGCCCAGCTCCATCCCTGTCTCACCCCTACCCTGCCCCAGCACCAGGGGCTGGTGAGGTGACCTCTATGCTGAGCAGGGCCATGGCTCCTACAGGCCTGGTCCTGCCATGGCGTGGTGAGGTTTGTCCTCCGCAGAGCTTCATTTGGGAGGCCTTGGTCTTGTGTGCCCACAGGCTCTCTCTCTTTCTCTCTGGCTCATTATTTCCAATGACTAACAGCAGACTTGCCAATATTTACACTGCACACCTGGGGAAGGACATCTTGTTGAAGCTGATGTCAATGTCTGTGTTTTCTAAACATTTTGGTCAAGGTGAAGCCCCCTATACCTTTACAACATTCTTCACATGCATTGCTGCTCTGTATTACTGTTTCCCATTATGGAGATGAGAGACTGGAGAAAAGGCATTGGAACTTTCCTTTGCCACTGCTGCCAGCCTTTGACAGCTTCCTGACAAGGATAAAGCATGCACTGAACAGCAGTCAGCAGGCTGAGACAGAGTTATGTTGTCGTTCAAAGTATTATTCAGCTGTCACACAATGTCACATAATGAGCATTTGGTGAAGCAGTGGCACACACGTACACATCTGCCTTCACAGGAGCTGTGAGACAGCAGTGAAAAGAATCAGAATGACACCAAACACAGTTTTTCAGACAGCTTCATGATTTTGAAGATTTTATCTTGTCTTCATTGGCAGCAATAAGAAAGAGGCAGTTTAAGATAAGCATATGGGCTTGGACACTCTGCACTGTCTGCTTCTCCAGCACACTGTTATACTAAGGCTGCAGTAGGGTACTGTCTTCCCAATTCCTTTCAGTATTTCCAGTCCTGAAGAAGAAAAGTCAAGTAAAGAAATATAATGTTAATTGATTTGTTGTCATTTCCTCCTGCTTTGCTCTGCAAATAGATCCATGCGGTCTGCAGGCAAAGCAAGCTGCAAGCCAGGAATATGGAGCAAGGAGATGGGAACCTGCTGCCAGTTAAACATCCATTGCCCAGTGCTTGGAGGGGCAGCATGCTAGGAATGCTCAGTGACTTTTGCAGCCACGAAAGGAACAGGATCATTAGTGACATCAAGTCTGTAAACAGGATTTATACCAGAAACACAGATTGTTTATTTAGTAAAGTAATGGAAATGAAAAATGTGAATTGCTAAAAATACAGTTGCAGGTAAGTAGGGGGAAATTTGAGACACACGGGTTCCTCGGCTGTTTTCCAAGTTGGTGCTTATTTGTGGATCCAGAGAGCTGCTGCTGTGGAGAGGACTGATTTTGTAGGGCTATTAGAGTGTGAAGCTGGAACTGAAAGGAATAGCTGAGAGATGCAATTTTGGAATGGAGATGTTACACATCCATTAGTGGTCCAGCTGGTGCTGCAGGGGGCAGAGTGCCGCTCCAAGTGAGGTTCAGTGCTGCTTTGGGCTGCCAGGCAGGTAACTGCGGGTGTGCAACCAGCAGCCTCCTCTGTCACAAGGGCAAACAAGAACACCCTCATGTTTGCATTTGGCACATGGGCTGATGTACCACTCAGGCACAAAATACGCAGGCTCTCGCAAACAAAACAACTGCCGAGATTTTCTCTTTGATGAGAAAAAAACCCGAAAGCTATTCAGGCAGGGGATGCCAGGTGGTTCACTTTGCATAATCACAGCTATGTCTCGTTTGCTTTGGAACCTGGAAGTGGGTGACCCATTTTCTGTGACCTTCTGGTAGAAGTTTGGGTTTGTTGAGATATCAGGTGATCTCCAGGCTGCTTTTGAGCAAACAGATAAACGGTAGGAAAGGGTGGGAGGAGGAGGTTTGCTTGTTGCATTTTGTTTGATCTGAAATCAGAAGTCTGTTTGCGATGGGGGAGTTCTGAGACTGGATTTTTGCAAGGAGTTTCAAAATGAGCTTTGTGAGAGCAGGTAGGAGCTGTAGCAGAGCTGCCTTCCCAGCAGCCTGAAGGAAAAACTGGATGAGACAAACTGTAGCTATTTGTGTATCTCACGTTGGAAGCATATTTCCAAGAAGGGCTGTGATGGAAGTGTCTCCTGCCTGGTGCTGGTGGCAGGAAGCGGCAATGTTGCTGGTAAAACATTTATGAGTTAAATGAATCTTTAATCTCGGTGTTCATGGCTTGATTTGTTGCTTGTATTTTCACATAGTGTTGGCTTGCATGGTGCGGTGCCTTAACAATGACAACAACAAAGTGCTTAGAATCTCCAAGTGAAAATAGTCTCTCTTAAAAAAACTAGATGCTATTTATTTGCAAAATAAGGGAGGAAAAAATGTTTGCTGAAGGAGTGTAAAGGCTGAATTTCTATGGCTTGCGTTATGCCAGTGAGCAGGCTCCTGCTATAGCCTTTTTCTCCTTAAAACATCCACAAACGTTTTGCAGTACTTCTTGTTAATTAGGCCATTGCTCTTTTTTTCTTTTTCCTCCTGTCCTTGTAAGCTTTTACTTGAATTCTAATGTATTATTTTCTGTTTCTTGTCTGCTTTTAGCAAGTTATAAATAAGCCTTTTAGTTTTGGTTTGCCGGTAGTAAAGTGGACCTGGCAGTACCTGGCTGTCTCATAGGAATACTCTAGATGTTAACTACGGTTGGAAAAACAACCCTAGATCCTCTGGCTCTTAATTACCAGCAGTAACTGTACAGCACTGCAGCCTTAAAAATAGTCTGATAATGAGCTACTGAAGACACGACCTCCTTTTATTCCTTGTATCAGTTTTTAGAAGGTGAAAATGCTGCAGTTAGCTCCTGTTCTGCAATGGAGCACTTAAGACTGCCAGCAGTTGGCTGACAGAGATGTAGTTTAACAAAAGCTTTGGCTACGATATATTTACTACAGCAATAAAGGTGATTGTTGTGGATGGTAATGCATGTGGGAAGAAAGTATTGTGTTTCTACCAGCAAGATATTCATCATATCTGGATATAGCTCAGAGGCAAATATTATCAAAGGGAAGCTGTAGTACCAAAGCAGTGGGAAGTTAGAGGTGCTTTCTTCTCTTCTCGAGAGGAGGTAAAGGGTGGGGATGGAAAAGTACAGATGTTTCTAGATATACGTGAGTTTTGGTAACTGGCAAAGCAGATAAACAGTGACATTAACATCAAATTAATTAGATTATATTATTCTTTCGTGTGATAAAGGTCGTAGCGTTCTTGTATCTGTATGTACATCTACGCCTTTTATTTTTGCATGTGAAATAAGCCCTGTTAGTGGTTTTGGGCTTCTAAATAAATTAGGTACGCCCGTACCACTCCTTAACTAGGAGACCACAAATCAGCTTGCGGGTGAACTCCCCCACCCACAGGGGCTCAGGCGCTCCCTCTAGCGACCCTGCAGCCCGCTTAACGCAAGCTTTATTTATTTATTTTAAATAACATTTATTTATCCTTTCTCTTCCTCCCTCCCCTCGTGTCTATTTATCGCATGCTTGCTGGCAGCTGCATAGAGTGGGTGTCAAACACTACTACGGAGGGGAGGTTTGAGTTCTCAGCTAGCGGTGTTTCGCATGGGATGCTACATGAAATGTGGTGTTTTGCATGTGGGATCAGCTACATGAAATGGGTTTCAGGCAGGTTAGTGTCCTGAAGCACGGTCTGCTGTTGGTTGGGTTCCTGTAAGGGTTTGTTCCAGAACTATGCTACATCAAAATAACTATTGCATAATAGTGAGGGTGTGGTGCAGTGCTCCACTCTGACTGGCTTTCAGAGGGGCCTCCAGGTCTTCAGCTACCAGCCGTGCCCTGGCTGTGCTGATAGCCGATGATCAGGACCATAAGGTAACTTTCTTCTCGAATTCACTTCAACTCCTGTTTGCAAAAGTGACCTTGGACTTCAAACTGGAAAGGCATCTGCAGCTGTTTTCAGCAAGGTACAGCACTTCTGGTGATGGAGGTGGAGCTTATGGCATTTGTAGCATTCCACCAGGAATCTGTTTATCTACCCCAGTATATATAGAGGATCTTGAAGTTGACCTGTAGATGCTAAGAGGTTTGAGAGGTTTATTTTCCACCAAAGGCTTTTGGCAGGACATAAATAACATGTTAAAAAAAAACATAGTACAGACCTTAAAAAGACACATGTGAAGTGTCTGTTCTCAATGATAAAGTCAATTGGGCAGATGGAGTTCTAACACTGCCTGAGGTGGGACATACCGCAAGGGATTTCTGACTTGATCTATGCTCCTCTGTCTGTGATGACTTTGATCTAATAAGTGCTTTTGGGGTATGATTGATGAGATATCTGGGCAAGAATGTAGTAGGAGAGAAGCTGCTTGCTTGTCTGGTTTCCTTCCCCTAATACCCAAGTGATAATCACTTTGGATACGGCAAGTACAGGTTCACTGAGTATCTGTAGTTTTTATTTGCCCATAATACTTACAGTTCAATATGCACTTGTCTACTCTTTTAAGATGATGTTAATGAAATCCTTCTGTTTGGGTAATCAAATCCCTCTAGGCGCTGCTTTACGAAGGAGCCAAGCTGACTGTGCTCTTTTGCAGCAATTTGAAATAAAAACTTGGATGTGTTCCTTAAGACAGATTTCTTCCAGAAGATGACTCAAGGCTCTGAATGAAAGAAGGGCTTGTTTGGTTCCAAGTGAAGTAGTGAGCCTCAGAAAGGGAAGGTATTCAGGACAGATTTCTTTAGCACTCTGTACTGCTTAGGTGAGGAACCTCTGTGGGTCTCATTCACCTGTACCTAACTCTTGAGCTGGCAACTGAAGGGACCATGTGAATTCTGCAAGCTGCAGCACACAACTCTGTGCTGCACTGCCAAAGTGCATCTATAGATGTAGGTCTTAAATGCGCTAGGACTCAGCCCTCTTGGTAGCTGTGGCTAGCTCAGTGCCTGGTTGCATGTTTATGGCGGTGCATCAGCATAACAGCTACCTAAAAATAGTGCAGCTCGTTGTTGGACTCAGCTCTTTGTACATGGGATGGTTTATTTGGGGGTAATCTCATCCGCGATGGCAGATGAAGAGCCAAAAAATACAGCAGCATGTTTGGAAAATAATTGGTTGTCTTAAACCTGGATTGAATGAACTTGGATGTATTAACTCCCTTCTGAAACCTTGACTTTTTGGCACTTCTGACTGCTTTTCTTGTTATACTTGCCCTAGCTCAGATGTTACTGTGAATATTAAAACCAGGAGCTGACTCTACAGCAGGAGATGCATCCTGACTGCAGCCCCATGGCTGTGCAGTGAAGCCTGGTGTGCAGCTGCCCCATGAGCTGCCTCTGGCTTTGCTGCTGCTCTTGTGCTCTTGCGCTTAGTGGCACCTGTGTAGGATCCAACTGCCTCAAGGGAACAAGAAGTCAAAGCACAAAGCGTAGTAGTTCAATGCACTGCTGGTCCCACTGCCCTTCAAACTTCCCTTTCAAAAGGACAGTAAGGCCTTCAGGGAAGGCTCAATCTTTTGAGTTTGTTTATAATCTGGGGTCATAATTGGAGCCTTTAGGCAATAGTCATACTATTTTTAATAGGCACTGGTTACAGACGCTTGTTAAAACAATTCCATCTCCGTGTACACAGGACTGTGTAAAAAGGAACTACAACATCATATTTGGAGATGGGTTTGAGTGTCCTTGCATCTAAAACCTATGTGGAAAAGACAGCTGGGGATGTGAACTGGCTGAGATCCGCAGGTAGCCCTTTCTGCCCTTTGGATGGGCTCCAGCTGCTAAGGAAACCCAACTGCTGGGTGAAATGGAGGATTTCTTAACTTGTAATTCAGCAAAAATTGGTGCACTTGCACCTAGGTTGAAGAGGACATTCCTAAGTGGGGTGGCTGTGGGAGCAGCCTGGAAGCAGCCCGGAAAACAAATGGGATCCTGGGCTCCATCGGGAGAGGGGTGGTCAGCAGGGATAGGGAGGTGATTGTCCCTCTCTACTCGGCTCTTGTGAGGCCCCATCTGGAGTACTGTGTCCAGGTGTGGAGCCCTCAGTACAAAAAAGATATGGAGATTTTGGAAAGGGTCCAGAGGAGGGACAGGAAGATGATCAGGGGGCTGGAGCACCTCCACTATGAGGACAGGCTGAGGGAGTTGGGTTTGTTCAGCCTAGAGAAGAGAAGGTTGCGGGGTGACCTCATTGCAGCCTTTCAATACCTGAAGGGAACCTACACCCAGGAGGGGAGTAAACTCTTCAAAAGGGCTGATAATAGCAGGACACGGGGAAATGGTTTTAAGTTGAAAGAGGGAAGATTTAGGTTGGATGTTAGGGGGAAGTTCTTCACTAGGAGAGTGGTTAGGCCCTGGAACAGGCTGCCCAGGGAGGTTGTGGATGCCCCGTCCTTGGAGGTGTTCAAGACCAGGTTGGACGGGGCCCTGGGCAACCTGATCTAGTAAATGTGTATGTTTGGTGGCCCTGCCAGGCAGGGGGGTTGGAACTACATGATCCTTGAGGTCCCTTCCAACCCAGGTGATACTGTGATTCTGTGTGATTCTGTGGGTGAGGCACTGCTGTTTGCTCAGTGCCAGACTTCTGTCAGCTGTACCCAGCTCTTGGAATAACACGTATGTCCTCACTGCTGGCTCATGCTTTTTAGGACGTGTTGGCTAAGTATTCCTAGCCCCTCAAGCAGCAGAGAGATGCTGACAGCTTCCCTGCTATGCAGGTTGGCTCCTGGCAGGCATTTGGTGCTGCTAGGTTGAAGCAGCTGCAAAGTGAAGGGATGCAAATTGTAATGCTCTTGATGGCTTCCTCTGTGATATAGATCCTGTAGGAAATAGCAGCTGCTCAGTGGGGAAGCCTGGGGTTTCAACTGGCATATCATGGGGGATATATATATATATATATATATATATATATATATATATATATAAGGAAAAAAATTACTAGTATAGCTATTTGGAAAGAAGTATCTTTTTTTCTCAGTCGTAACTGAGATAAGCAGGATGAGTTTTCTCTGGTGATAACCATGCTTAAGTTACTTGCTGTGCTATGAGACAAGAGTATATCCCTGTGTATTTATACCTTGTTTCATCTATTTGCTATTTTTATAGCACCATTGGCCTCCTGCTGTGACTGTGTGTACGCTCGGACATACATAAATGTCCCTTTATTGTAGCAAAAGCTTATGTCCTTAACTGCCTCGTGCACTAAAAAGTACCTGGATTTGATGCTGTTTGTTATCTGAAGCAAGGACATCCTGAATTGGCACCTCCTGACTCTCCATTGTGCTCTGCTTCACCATGTGACTGCACGCTCCGTGTCAGGGACAATCTGGCTATTCACAAAAAGCCATGCCAGGCATGCCTTGCTGCTGGTTCTGTGTGCACACTTTCAAACAAACACTGATAGATATCACGGCCTGGCGATTTGAAACGGATAGAGCAAAATATTTGGTGGTTTAATGTTCTTGATAATGAAGCTGTGAAGGTCTGGAGCACAGGCCTTACCAAGAGCAGCTGAAGATTGCTGGGGTTATTTATTGTGGAAGAGGCTCAGAGGAGACAATATTGCTCTCTACAACTCTGTGAAAGGATGCTGTAGCAAGGTGGGGATCAGTCCCCTTCTCCCAGGTAACAGGGATAGGATGGAGGTAATGGGCTTAAGTTGTGCCTGGGACATTCAGGTTGGATGTTAGGAGGAAATTAGTCTTGGAAACTGTGGTCATGGGCTGCCCAGGGAGGTGGTGGAGTCATCTTCTGTGGAGATGTACAAGAAACATGGAGATGTAGCATCATTAGTGGGCAAGGAGGGGACGGGCTGACGGCTGGACTTCTAATCTTAGTCCAACCTTGATGATTCTGAGGCAGGGGCTGTGCTCCAGCCTCAGGGCGGCCCATCATGTAAGGGCACCTCAGGGCGGTGGCTCCCGGCGCAGTCAGTCAGTGAGCAGTCCCAAGCCAGGCGGGTGTGCAGGCGGGACGGCCGAGAGCAGTTGGTGTTCAACTCATCTTCCAGCGTTTAGTGCTGTTTTTATCCCCAGGCGGTGCTCTCGCTCCCCTCACATCCCTCCCGCGGGCGGCTGAGCGCTCTGAAGCACCGCTCCGTCCCGCCGGGGCCGCCCTCACCTGGCGGGGCCGTGCCGGGCAGGACGGCCGCTGAGTGACGCGATCCCGCCCCGCCTCAACAGGGCGGGCGGCGCCTCCGCCGGCAGCAGCGGCGGCCGAGGGGGAAGGAGGTGGCGGCGAGCGGTGCCCCGCGGCTGGGAGACGGCGGAGGAGCCGGGGCCGCCATGGAGCCCCACGGGGAGCCGGGTAGGGCTGCGCTGTCTGGCGGGGCGGCGGGCTGCTGGGCCGCCCAGCACGGCCCTCCCGGCCGTGGCTGCGGGCACGCCGTGCTTCGCCCGGGGCTGGGCTGGGTTGGGCTGCGGGGGAACGCGGCTCCTCGTGGCTGTGTCGGCCGTTGGTTGGGTCGGCGTGGCCGGGAGGTGCCGGGGTGCGTCAGGAGGCGGCATCCGGCTGTGGAGATGCGGAACCGGGCTGGGGGTGCCGGGCTGGGGTCGCGTCCCGTGGGGGGATGTTCGGCTGTGCGGGGCTCCTGAAAGCAGCGGGGCGACCGGTTGGGAGTGGAGGTGTGGGACGGGAACTTCCGCGGTTCTCAAGTTCTCTCAGGAGTGGTTATAGTAGTTTTAGGGTCTTGGCCGGCTTCTAGTGGAAAAAGGGTTAAATCCTGGGCTCTCAAGAGCTTTATTGATAATGCTGCCTCTTCCTAGAGGCGTGTTTTGTTACTGAACTCATTTTTGGTTTAAATATGGCTCGGAATAAAGAGAGTGCTGCACCCCAGGCTGCACATCAAAGCAGCATATCTGCTGTGAAATAAGATTGCTATGGAGCAAACGGAGTATAACACCCTCCTCCGCTGCTTTCATTTTGGGGGAGTGTGTTAAATACGTTATTTTCTCATTCTGGTGAGGTGAAGATCTGTAAGTATGTGGAGGAGAAAGTAAAAAAAGACAACGTGCTTGTGCTCATGCAGTTAATGGCTTGTGCTCAGCTGGGCAGCCCTCAAAGACTTGTCTCTAGCAAACGGGAGTGCTTGTTCTGGAAGTCCTGCCTGATTATACAGTATTACTCACCAATGACATGCACTTTGCTGAAACCCAGGCTGCCTGCTCATGTCCCCGGGGCTGCTGTGAGCTCCCTGGGTTGCTTCTAGTAGCCAGAAATGAGTTTAGAACCAAGACTCGGAGGTTGCATGTGACTTCTCGTTGTTACTTGCATGGTATTACCATAGGACCTAGAATTATGAAATCATTTAGGTTGATATGAATACATCTTTCCTAGCAAGAGTTTGGAGATGAAAGTCTCCACAGTGGGAGTGTGGCCAAGAAAGCCTTAGACAGGGTTAATCCTCTAGGTGTGCAATGTATTCAAGTCTTCCACTTTTGTTGAGTGTAGGCAAGGCAGCAATGCTTAAACAGCTGTTAATATATGTACTTCTGGTGTGATATTCTGGGATCCTGGACTGCGGATACTGTGAGGTTTAGGGCCAGCAGCAGCCTGTGTGAAATCAAGTTTGCTATGCATGTATGTAGTAAAGCTCCAAAATAAGCCGGTGGCTGAGCTGGACGCCACAGTTGCAGAATGCTTCAGTGGTTTCCTTACTCCTCCCACCTCCTGTATGTGTGAAGAAGCAGTCTGTGCTACACTTCTGCGTGGAGTCCTCATGTCAGGGATGAGTGGAAGGGGAGATACTAGCTTGTGATCTTTGTCTTGGAGGGGCTTCGTTTCCAGCAAAGGCATGTTTGGGCTGGCTGTGTTCCTCTAAGTGGTGCTTAGTGGACATTGAGGGTCCTGGTTCCTTTGCCAGCCCCTCTGGTAGACTGGAACTCCAAATGCTTGGAGTCTCTTGCTTTGTGATTACAAGCACTAAAATGGTGCTGCCAGTTCAGGCTGAAGGGTTGTAGTATTCTCCTGAGGAGACCTGTCTTGTATCGCTATGTGTTATGATGCCATGAACAGAAATCCCATCTTTCTCTACGTGGGCTAGTAACTGAAGTTGCATGATTTCTTTTATCTTCAAAGTGTATATGTCTTTGTTTACAGAAGAGCATCTCTGTGCTACTGTTAATGCTGGTTCCATATGCCACTGGAGAATGAGGATAAAGCAGCACCAACGGTACCGACACAACGTGCTGCTGTGCTCTGATTAGACTGTACTGCTGAAAGCCTAACAAACACAGGGCACAACTGCTGCCTGGTAGTGTGGAATCTAAGTTGCTGATAAGGTGGTTCCTCTTATATTTCTGCTGTTCTTCACTTAGGTAAACTGATGTCTTTGGAAATCTCTTGTTCACAGAGTTTCTAAACAGCACATGTGATTCCATAAGACAGCATATAAGCCTTTCCTTTAGTAAAGCCTTGCCTTGCATGTTTGGAGCTGATAATGTGTACTTTAATATTTTGAACTCTCTGCTGGCAGTAGGACAAAACTTCCCTCATTGTCCTAATGAACAAAGGAACACCTTTTTCTCCTGCTTTATTTGTTTTCTTTATCACTAAGTACTTGTAGTGCTGGAGGAAAGAATATTTTGGTCGTGCTGTTGTAAAACCAAACACTTGGTAAGTAAATAAAAGAGAACAGAGGGCAGTTTGAACTGTAAAGGAGGAATTATTTCACTGAACTGGCCATCTGCAGCAGTGAGTTGAAGAAGGAAGATGGAAAATAGAAGACCCGTTACATCAGTAGGTCCAATGAACAGAGACAGGTCTGCCTGAAGTCTGTGAGAGGGGGAAATTGTTCAGATCCACATTGAGGGTCCTGGTTCAACCGTGCTGTTACAGGAGTTACTTGATGACGTGGTTGTCCTTCCCTGCTCAGCTGGTGCGTGGATGAGTGCAGTCCTTGAGCTGCTGGGCTCAGCACACAGTGTTGGAGGGGCACTTCAGCAGCTGCCACGTGTGCTTTGGCACAGCGTGGGTGGCTGGAGCAGCATCAGCTGTTCTTGCTAGGTCAGAGGCTTGGGAGTTGGAGGGTAACTGCAAGCTGTCACACCCTTTTCAGGAGGAGGGGGAGCAGGTGGAGTGGTGACGAGGCTAGAAGGAGGCTTTTGTGTGTGCTGTGCACAGATCTTTGTCCTTTTTCCCTGTTGTAAGTTCTGTGGCTTACATGTATCCTATCAGGACGATCTTCACCCAGCTAGAGCGAAGCCTGCTCTCAGACCATTCGGGGGTAGTGAAACTTAGCTTACAGACTGGCTTTCTCTTAGCCTCTCCAAGGCCAAGCTGTAACTGTTTGAGCTTTGAAAATCCCAGCAGTGTTAAATTAGTGCAAGCCTTCTCTTCTGCAGTTTCTCATGCTTCAAAGCTCTGCAAAACGGCTTTTGGGTTCCCCTTTTTCCCTCTACAAATGCACAGCTGAGAGCCCTTGGAATCTCAGTCTAGCCCTGTCAGTTCAAAACAAAAGCCTGGACCAGAGCTGTAGCAGTGTGAGTGAGATCAGTGCCTTGCTCTGCTTGATCCGGGTAGCATGGGCACAGCTGACTCTTATGCAGTCGGGTGCTTCTTAAACGCTGTGGAAGAGAGCAGAAAGCCTTAGTCATGGTTGTCTTACTTCCCCTTGGTTTCCCCCCTGCCCCCCTCCTGTTATGTATGCAGTTGTCAGATGATGTTGCTTCAGACCTTCATCAGGTGCCTCTTGAGCAAGAGCACTGTTGATGAGTCGAACTGGACTTCCTTGCACCTTCCCTCTTGTACTTCACGAGCCAGATTTCAGCTCTGTGACCCCTTCCTTTACTAGCATTTGTTCCTTCAGCAGGAAGAGGTACAGATGACTTTCACAGGGAAGGAGCTCCCCATCTCATACATAGAAGTTTAGCCTGAAGATGAGGGGCTAATTGTGCCGCATACTGTCAGCACATTGTAGATTGCAGATTTGTGATGGTGGTGGACACTGCTCCAGGTAAAGGAGGTTATCAGCTATAGCTCTTCAAAAAGTGATGTTTCCATGACAGCAGAAACAGTGCAGGGAGTCTTACTGAAAGCCAGCGTTTCGTTGACCAGCTTTCGAAAGGAAGGGAAACAAGCTCCATTAATTTTACAGGGAGAAACCAGAGGTGGTGGTTGTTGAGCCCATCACAACACACAAGGATACATCTGGCAGCTTTAAGTTTTGTGGTGGTTTTTAAGGGAACCTCGCCTCCAGATAGACTGCTGATGATCCCTGTTACTTCTGCTGGAGTCCTTGTAGCGTGGGCTACATAGAGAATCTCACATTGGAGGAGGGGATGTGTTTACCCTTGTCCTTTTAATATCCTGCAGTGAGTAAGCAGAAAAATGTCAAACAAAGGATGACTGAAAGGGAAAGCAAGCATTAAGTGAGGTGAAGCACAAAACTGAAATGCTGTCGTTCAGCCTAAATGATCACTGTGCTTCAATTTCAGACCCAGAGGGAATACTTCCTCTCCTGTTAAAGGTAGTGGGTGTCTTTGGAGTCCCTCATATCTGAATTTGTATTAGCTATAGAGGGTGGGAACCCTTGTTCCAAAACCTTATGCCAGAGACTTGACTTCCAAGCTCAGATGTTTTCATATGAAGGTCAATTGTAGCATACAAGCTACCCATAGCTTTCTAACCTGGTTTTCTCCTAAGGGTTTGGTGTTGCTCCTGCTGCTTCTTCCTCCTCCTGTTCTTCATTCCCCTTTCCCTGTGGTTAAGGGGCGTGCAGCACCTTTGGCAGCAAAGGGTGACAGCATGAGCAATCACAGGTATTGAATATGGTTGTCCTGCTATGAAAACACAGCCCTCTTCTGTACATGTAGGCAGCTATATTAATTTAATGTTAATTCCTTAGCTGCATTGACAAAAGGTGGCAATTAGAGTACACAGTCCATTGCCCTTTGGAGAAGGAAAATATAAGGGAGAGTACACAGGCTATCAGCAAATGGTGGTGTGTGGAAAAAGGCATGTTGTGCTATTTCTTACCCTAGCAGAAAGAGCCGGGCTGATGCTATCTCCTGAGAAACCAGTGCTGCTGTGGTGTGAGCGCTGTCACTGAAGGTTGCAGCTTTCCTGTTGCACAGGTTGACTTCTCTATGGTAGAGTCCGAGGGCAAGCAGGAAGTGTCCTGTGCTGCTGAATGGCTGGGCTGAGCTGTGTCTGCACAACGAAGGTCTTTTGCATTAAGGTGCTGTGCCACAGACAGCAGCAGGGTGAACTATCTGTGTGTGTCTGGCCTGCCAGCTGCACAGGAAACGTGTGCTGTGTTTAAAACCTTCCGAGGCAAAGAGGAAGCACACGCTGTGTGTGTACATTATGTATGCGCCAATAATTAATTGTGACTGTAATTGAAACTTTTAATTTGAGAATAATTACTAGTTTAGATCTAATTATTACTACCAAAAGACTACTTATGCAGATGGAGTACTAGTTGTAATAAAGCTAATGTTCTTACATGCATATTTAGTTTCTCCACCTTCTCCAGGTGTTCCTCTCATCCTGCTCACCCACCTCCTATGGCTGGCAGGGTGGTTTTAGTGGTGGCAGGGCTACTGAGAGCAAGTTGTTAGTATGGCACAATGGCAGTTCTGTGGCACTTGTGCTGGGAGCAGCTTGATGACTGCTTCCTCACTTGAGGATCAGCTGGAGTCACACAGAATCACAGAACAGACCTGGGTTGGAAGGGACCTCAAGGATCATGTAGTTCCAACCCCCCTGCCTGGCAGGGCCACCAAACATACACATTTACTAGATCAGGTTGCCCAGGGCCCCGTCCAACCTGGCCTTGAACACCTCCAAGGACGGGGCATCCACAACCTCCCTGGGCAGCCTGTTCCAGGGCCTAACCACTCTCCTAGTAAAGAACTTCTCATGAGTTTGCTAACATGCTTTTCCTCTTTTGCTTTTCCCCTCGTTGGACTTCAAACTCCACTATATCTAAATTTACAGCATGCAGTGCTTTTTATATAAGTTAGCTATAATTTCTTTGCTGTTTTTAGTATTGCTGAAATCTAGTTTGGTCCACCTGTGGATCTCCAGTGATGACTGACTTTGAGCCACAGGGTCTCCATTCTCAAGCAATGGCAGTACTATGTTACAGGATTACAAAGGCTGGGGAGCAGCTCGCTGCAGGTGGTGGGAGAGGTTAGAAGCCGCAGAAAGGCAGACTTCTGTTTTGCTTTCCCTTGTGTATCAGCCAGAGGGGGGTGGAGTTTAGTCAGAGACCCCTAAGCTTGGGATGTAGTTGAATGATGCACCGAGGGAACTGACTTTGGCTGATGATGGTGTTTTCAGTCAGGTGTTTCCTCTGAACTTGGCACTGATCCCAGTTGAAGAGAAAAACCTTGAAGGAGAAGCTTTCTAGGTAATGCTTTGTAGTTGTAACTTAGCATGGTGAATCAGCATGCTTTGTGTGTGTGCATGAGGGTTGTTGTTCATATCTGTTCTGCTTATTCTTCTTTCTAAAGTACCTTAAGCCAATAGGAGTCTGAAGCTGAGCAGAAAACGATCCATCTCAGCCCTCTCTTCAGCTGTTTTCAGACTACACACATGTTGCATCGTGGCATTTGAAAGGCTTGATAAACTTGATTATTTCAGCACACTTCATGTGTTTTGCGAGTGTTTTAAGGACTTCTGAGTATTGAGAAGCAGCAGAGATCTCCTGCCTGAAGCTCATCATTGCTGTTAGCCAACCCGCCGATTCTTCCTAGCACTCTGATTACTGTTTACAAAGCTGAGCTTTATGGCTGAGTGCAGACATGCTGCAGCGCACAGGAGTGAATTAGGAACTGCAGCCTGCCATCTCCATAGCACTGCTGGACCTGGGTGAGGGGGTCCCTGAGGTTCAGCTCTGATCAGCTGTAGCGCTGCCGGAGATGTGGAGCATCCCCAGCCTTTTTCACAGCGCTGGGGAAGGAGCCTTGATTAAACACTGACTTTCCCGCTGCCAGATGTCACTGTCTTGGCAGAAGACAGACAAGCTGTTTTCTGCAGTGTGCTTAGCTTCGAGCCTTGAGGTTTTAAAGCCCCTGTCCTGCTGTCCTGCATCTCCTCAAAAGCCACTTGTGGACAGAGCACAAAACTACAACTTTGTTTTAGAGAGGATTTGCTTTCAAGGATTTTTAGCTCCTTTTCTTTCCTGCCTCCCAGTGCAGTGGCACCTTGATTTTTAGCTTATGTAGGTTGCTTTGGACAACACTGGGAGCCTTGAACAAGGTGGTGAGAGGTTCCAGCTAAGGCTGGAGTGCCGGGATGTCTCCTGTGAGCTGTGTGATGTCCTGGGTGTTGTGCCTGTGGTGTGGCTTGCCCTGATGCAACGTGCAGCGAGCCCTTGGCTTCCTCTTCCCCTGGGACCGCCCCGGTGCCTGTCTGGCCTGCATCTATTCTGAGTTCTTGTCATTCCGGAAGCTTTTCCACTGGCTGTCAATTAGACCATTCCTGAAAGCATAAGGGTTGAAAAGTTTACTAGACTAATCCATTAAGCAGAGAATTGATCCCTCAGACTGTAGCGTGGCTGTATCTCCAGTGAGTGAGAGTAGTATTTTTCTTTATTTACTGCTGTGAAATGCGGCATGTGATGGGTGAGCTTGTGTGGTAGGACGTGATGCAAAGCTGCAGTTAGTTGTGAAAAGCTGTATTTTAGGCTTTGTAGTGATGTTCATGTCAAGCTGAAATACTGTGAGGCTCTCGTGTGTCAGTAAAATAAATGGTTTAGCTTGTTTTACTTAATGCTCTGGGGGAATATAAGTAAGGAGCCTAGAGATCACTTTATCCAAGTACGTTGATAGGAAAACTGAACGCCAGCATTATTGGATGCTTTTTTAAATGGCTTATGTGGGAACGGAATTATGTCCTACATAAATATAAGAACACTGCTTGGAAATCTTGAGGCTTGAGATTAGTAATCTGAAGGTGTTTCCTATGTAGAATGTGAAAGAGTGAATATAAATTGCCTGTAACGTCACCCAGAGGCGAGAAGTGGTATCTTCTGTCCAAAACCAGGTATCAGAAAAGGGTTAGTCAAGTTCTTGTAGGGCATAGAAATCCTTGAAAGCTTTTCCTCTTGATGTGAAATCATCTCCAGACAAGCTTCCTTGACCCTTATCTTCGTCTTCCTCTGCTGTTGGAGCAAGTGCTGTTTTGTGGCTGTCTGATTCACGTGACAGTAATATCTCTGTCAGCTAACCATTTCATGTAATTGATTGTCCTAGTCTGACTTGGAGTAAGAGCAAATGTCTCTTAACAGGATTTATTCAGCTCAAGCAGCATTAAAAGTCATTCAAGGGCATATCAATCATAAAATCTCAGAGCACTTATTAATGTAATGGAAACTTCAGTGGTAATATTACTTTAAAGGTAGATGGATTAACTGTATTATATTTAAACAAAATAACACTGAAAAATCAAAGCCAAAGAGAACCCTGAGTAGACTTGCTGCTTTTGTGACTGAATTCTTCCCGGCTTATTGTATGCACAGTTATGGGATGCTTTCATATTTTCTTAATAAGATTTAGAGTAGTGCAGGATTATTCAAGCCCCATATTTTGACCATAAGCAATGAGCAGCAATGGCAGAATCCATGAGAAGGGCTTGGGGTACTCTACCCACTGACCTGGAAGTCTTGGATAGCAAGCAGAATAAACCACCTGCTGTTCAAGTGGAAACAGTTGGAGACGTGCTACTCTGTCTTGAGTTCCACAAGTCCATGGTGTTGGGTGAGATCCACCCAAGGGTACTGAAGGAGCTGGTGAAGGTGATCACCAAGCTGCTTTCTATCATCTATCAGCGTTCCTGGTCAATGGGAGGAGTCCCAGAGGATTAGAGGCTTGCCGGTGTGACTCCCATCTACAAGAAGGGTCATAAGCAGGATCTGGGGAACTGCAGGCCTGGCAGCCTGACCTTGGTGCTAGGAAAGGTTATGGAGCACATCATCTTGAGGGAGATCATACTGCATGTGGACAAATGGAGGATCAGGTCTAGCCAGCATGGGTTCATAAGAGGCAGGTCCTGCTTGGTCACCTTGGTCTTCTTCTATGATTGAGTGACCCACCTGGTGGATGAGGGAAAGGCTGTTGATGCATCTACCTAGACTTCATCAAAGCCTTTAACGCTGTCTCCCTCAGCATTCTCTTGGAGAAGCTGGCAGCCTATGGCTTGGTCAGATACACTCTTTGCTGGGTAAAGAACTGGCTGGTGATCTGGGCCCATTGAGTGGTGGTGAGTGGAGTTAAATTCAGCTGGTAACCGGTTGTGAGTGGTATTCCCCAGGGCTTGGTATTAGGGCCAGTCTCCTGTCCAATATCTATATTGATCACCTGGATGAGGGGATTAAGTGCACTCTCAGTAAGTTTGCAGATGACACCAAATTGGCTGCAAATGTTGATCTGCCTGAGGGTAGGGAGGCCCTACAGAGGGATCTGAATAGGCTGGATCACTGGGCTGAGGCCACTGAGATGAAGTTCAGCAAGACCAAGTGCTGGGTCCTGCCCTTTGGCCACAACAACCCCAGGCAATGCTACGGGTTTGGGGCAGAGTGGCAGTAAGACTGTAGAGGAAATGGATCTGAAGGTATCAGATGATGCTCAGCTGAACATGAACCAGCAGTGTGCCCAGGGTGGCCAAGGAGGCCAATGGCATCCTGGCTTGTATCAGAAGTAGTGCTGCCAGCAGGGTCATCCCTCTGTACAGCACTTGTGAGGCTGTACCTTGAGTGCTGTGTTCAGTTTTGGGCCTCTCACTATGAGAAAGACATTGAGGCTCTGGAGCGTGTTCAGAGAAGCTGGTGAAGGATCTGAAGCACAAGTCTTATGAAGAGTGGCTCAGGAGAGACCTTATTGTTCTCTACAACTACCTGAAGGGAAATTAGGATGAAGTGGGGGTCGGCCTCTTCTCTCCATTCTAGGAAAGAGTGGTCAGATGCTGGAATGGGCCGCCAAGGGAGGTCTTGGAGTCACTGACCATGGAGGCATTCAGGAAGCGTTTAGATGTTATACTGAGGGACATGATTTAGTAGAAAATATTGGTGATAAGTGGGCAGTTGGATGATCTTGGAGGTCTTTTCCAACCCTGGTGATTCTGTGACTCTTTACCAGTAAAAACTGTTGCTCCAAAGCAGGCTGGAAGCATTACAGGAATTTGTGCTGCCTGGCTGGGTGTGCTGTGTACTATATGGGCAGGCAGCAGCCAAAGCCTTGCTAGAGTTGGGAGACTACTTTTAAAATCCCAGACTTGTTGCAAAGAGAACAGCACTAATTAGTGTTCTCTAATGAGGGTCATCCAGTTACATCCAGTGATCGTGAATGGCTGTGCAAATTCCCAGGGGCAGTGCAGGGAATCTCTTGGTGCTGTGTTAGTGTTCCTGTGTTTTCTCATACATCTGGGTGGTGGGCTCACCGGAACTCTGTGCCAGGTGAGAAATGTAAGTAAACAATATGGGCTTGTCTTCTGTCTAGGCTCTTTGGCACGACCATGCTGTGTAACTGGCTCTGTGTCAGTTGTCTGCCCTTATGTCCTCAGTGGAAAGGCTGGTTCCTGCAGGGGTTGTGGCAGAAAGCATTACAGGACTGAATATGTGATTTGACTGCTTGATGAAGGGGATCATTAGATCTGGTGCACGTTCTTATATCCTCAGAGATTCTAGTGCATGTTTAAAACATATATGTGGGCTATATTGTACTTCAGCTGCTGGCTAAAAGGGTTTTACAATTTCATGGGCACTTAATGCTATCGCCTCAGACAAAACAATAGCAGAAATGTTAATAGGGTTTCTCTACAGCTTGTTGCTTGTGGTTACTTGTGTTATGGACATTAAACTTGAAGCTTTATGCAACAAAAATAACTGGATTTCACTTACTGGATTTTGGAAGTTTAAACTTGATGTTTGTTTAGGCAAACCCTCTGAAGGGAGTAGAAAACAGGTAAATATGTTAACTTGGTGATTCCCCTTATTTGTTTTGATTGTTTTATGTTGAGTACGGTCAGCTGTAACTGTGATACATGGTTATCATCTGTTTTAAGCCAGCTCTGGAGGAAGGCGGGATAATGCAGTGAGGGGATTAGACAGAAGATATAAGGTGTCAAAAAATCTGGTAGTGGCTCTGTTATGGATGCCATTGAGCTCTTTGTCTAATAGCAGCATTCAAGTGATGCTTCTATTAAGACCCATCAAACCTGCATTGAGGTTGCAAGGGATGAGGATACCTAAACGTTTCCTGCCATGTCTCCTATTGAATGTTCTCATAGCCGCTTTTGTCTGGACCAAGGATGTTTGCTAGGAGGCTGTGACAGCAAGAACTGGGGGATGCTGCTGGAGAAATAAAGGAAGCTGCAGTGGGGCAAATGCACTGAGCTGGCTGCTCGCACAGACCTCAAAGCTCATGTGGTGTGTTCTCATAGATCTCCTGACAAAGCACCCCTCTGCCATCACACAGGGCCAGGCTGCGTGAGAGAGCTGTGCTCACTGTGAGCATACTGAAATGAAGCGTTAGAAGCTGTGGGATCCCACCAGACCAGGTCTCCATGCCTGGGGCTGAGCTGTGGATGTGGAGTCTCTCTGCTTCTAATATGAAGCTCGGAACCAAGATGCTCACTTGTTGCTGTGCTTGCCAAAGTAGGTTTGGTAGGCTGTTTCACCTAAGCCTTGTTGTTTGCACACACTTGTGCGCTGCTTGGTTGCACAGGTGCTTCAGGTACTGTCACCTGTTGTGCTTCTGTCCTTCTTAGTGTAGTTTACATCTTTCCACTGTGCAGAATCCAGGTGTGAGCTTGCTAAATACATACTGGGAGTTAGTCCATATCCCAGGCACTGAAAAGGTGTTTGCTGGTGCTACTAAAAAGCAACGCTGCAGATGGTGCTTTCCTGATCTTTTCAACTTTCTTGGTATGTGATTCGACTTCACTTGTAACTGTTCTGTGGTCTGACATGATACTGTAAGGTTGGCACTAAGAGCCCAGGAGATCAGAGCTGTCTTCTGAGGCAGCTGGGAATCGTTCCAATCAAACTCACTTTAGTAAAGCTTTTAATTAGATTGAGAAATAACAGACTCAAACTTTGTTTAAAACAGTCCTGTTCTGCACCACGGCCTATTTTCTTCCTAATCACTTAACTGTCATCTAGCTGCAGTTCAGCAGTATCTTCCTGAAGTTCTGTTTCAGTCTCTGAACAAGGATTGGAGTCTCTGGAGAATGGCCACGGAACTGGAATCACCAGCTAAAGTCAAATAGTTAAATACAAATTCCTCCTGGCAGTATTTTGACTTGATCTTGTTTGGAAATGTTTCTCTCTGCTGTCAGTTTGACCCTGTGTCTCCAAAGGTGATGCAGTGCCCTACCTGATGGCTGATCTGGGGGTGCTGCTGCTGTGGGCCTGGACTGTTCCTGTAGACTGGAAATGCTTCTCACTTTTTATTGCTGGATTGGGTTAGTTCTGACCTCTGCTTGAGATGCAGCCTTGTGATGAGGCAGGGATTTCTCCCTAATAAAATCCTTATATATATATCTTATAAATCCTGGAGGAGGTGGCTTTTAAAGATTGTGGAGAAGCTTTGTGAATGCAAAGCCTTCTATCTGATATGAAAAGGCTTTGGATCTTATTGTGGTGTTAGCTTGTCTGGCTGCGAAATATGCTGAAATGCGGATCTACTCCTTCACAACATCTCCGGAAATTAGTCTGAGTTTGTAATTGGATTGGGAGGAAGAGAGATGAGAAGTGCTGCTGCTGTAAGACATGCCTCAGCTGTTGGAAATGCTGTGGGTTGAAACTCAGCTTCAAGAAAAACACACCACCTGCAACCCAGTAATCCTGAGTACCAGCGTCTCTGTTGCACGATGGTACATCTTGGGAGGATACTGATCATTCTAACTGAATGCTTGCTTACTTTTTGGCTTTGTCTTACTGTTTCACAGCATCTTTGTATCCTAGAGCAGTTTTAAAGCCTCAGATCAGGTTCTGAAAGGCTTTACGTGTCTACAAACTGGTAAGGCTTTGAAGATCAAATTTATGCTTTAGAGCCTAGATTGGCTTAGGATTCTTAAGTGGATTTTTAGCTCTTAAAAATGGCTTAGGCCCTGCAAAACTCATCTAGAGCAGGGACAGAAGCCTGGTTTGCTGCCTCTTTGAAGACCTACTTGGGGGAGATGGAGGCAAGGGAAGGTGTTATTGGAAGTCTTTACCCTGGATGCTGGTACTGAAAAGTCTCTGCAGTTTTGCCTGTCTGCAGAGTGCAGGAGCTGTGAATTAAAACCAGCTGCAAGCTGAGTAGGCAGTCATCCTTGAAACAGGAGATAATCTCTCTTGCTCTGCTCCCTATAAAGCCAGCTCATCTTTCCCTTCTCTGATGGTGCACTTCACCCCTCCACCCACCCTCCATTGCTTGCAGACCCAAGTGTTAAAGTCATGCTTGGCTTGCCCAGAATACGGGTTCTGGTGCATGTTTCACAGCTGTGCTTATAGAGTACACAAAGGTAGGAAACTGGGATGCTGCAGGTGCCCACACAGTGCAGGATTTGGTTTCTTCAGGGAAAGGAGGATGTAACTTTTTCCATATGTAAATAAATTATTTTTCTTCAAGGACTAAACATGCGAAAGCAGTTTATCTGCAAGACTATTGTAGTGTCTTAGCCTTAATTAGCCATCAAGATAGAATGCTTTAATATTACTGCTTTACTTAACTTGTTGCTGGGTCGCCTTGGGCTGAGCCTTGGGAAGCTGTAGAACTGGGTAGCTGGTGGTATCAGAAGGAACAGTGCCTGACAATAAGCGGGCATGCAGCCAGTTAGTTGTGTTTACTCGGTCTTAACAGCTCTTCTAGCTGTGCAGAAAGTTCCCTCCCCTCCCACATGATTAATGACCTTTGCAATCTGCTACATTGGTGCTCAGTAGTTACATGAGAAAGCTCCAAATGGACTTGAACCTTGAAAGAGCAGATTACAATAGGGTTAATGGTGGGAAGCCTGGTGGTAATGCCTTGCTGAGCCTTTTCCAGCCCCTCTGTAACATTCAGTCGAATTTGTCAGTAATTGGTTCAAGCGTCCTTGACAGAAGTAATCTACCTTCCTGCCAGTCTTCTGAACCTCAGCTTCTAACATGGTGTAGATGCCTGAAGTGCCAACTGCTTCCTTAGCCTGTCTTGTTAAGGACAAAGAAGCGTAAGTTCTGAAGCAGCAAAAGTACCCACAGCAACATTTTCAGTTTTATTTTCTAACATAGTGAGCAAAACCCCACTGTTTCCTGTCTTTGGTCTCTTACACTTGTCTTGAGGTCTCTCACACTCCTCAGATATGGGCTTGCAGCTGATAGTTGCAGTAATATCTAGGTACAGATGTAAGAAGTGGATTTGATATGCAAGGCAAGCAGCAAAGATACTGAAGCATGCAGAATAACTGCTCTAAGCCTTATAACATATATCTGTACTTACCCTCTTACAGCTCTGAAATGTATATGATTGCGCCAGGAGGTACATCTAATAGAGCATGGCTTTGTGGCCTCAATTCATCCTGAGCTAGCTCAGTGTGCTGTGAATTACCTTGAGGAGTGAGGGGGAGGAAGGTTGTGCATTGGAATGTTTTGGTAATTGCAGGACACTTGAGAAAGGCTGCAGGAGGGGAATCTGCCTCTGTCTAGCAGTGCTTAGAGCGTGGTGAGCCACTAACCTTGCCCAAAAGCTTCATGCTGTATGTCAAAAGGCACCAAGATGAGAGCTAGCAGGGCCCAGCTCTGCTAGCAGTCTTGCTCTGCTCTGCATTCCAAGCTGCACTGGGGAAGCAGTGGAGGAACAAGCAGGCTCCTGTGGCTGATGGGAGTATTTGCCTTCCCTGAAGTGGGGAGCTGGGAATGGTAGGTACATAGAAGTTGTGCTGTCACTGGCCTGGAATGGTGGATGCAGTCTTGTACTGTTTTAGGGATGCAGTTCTCCTTGCAGCCTAACTGTCTTGTACTTCATAGATCATCTAGTTCCGACCCCTCTGTCATGGATAGGTTTGCTGATCTGGCTGCCTAAGAACCCATATAACCTGGCCTTGAATACCTCCTGAGATGGGGCATCCACAGCTTCTCAATGAGTTCTGTGCATAAGCCAGCGTGGAAGAATTCAGACTTTGATCTGGGAGCTTAGATATCTACTGTGTCAAACTTCCCCTGAAGCCTGAAGTGACAGTGTAGTGATGGGCAGTGCCTTGGACTCATCTTGGTTTACGGTGCAGGTGAATGGCAGTGTTTGGCTCATACACACCACTGCCTGTGGTGTAACGGGTTACCAGGTCAGCGAACTGAGGCTGTCGATCTGGATGTCAATGGGGATATGAAACCAGCTTTGGTGCAGTGGAGATACAGGAGGAGTGTCAGATTGTTTATCCTCATATTCTTCATTAAATAGCAATGGGGGGAGTTTCCTGTTAGTGACAAGAATGTAAGTATAGACTCTTATTAAACGCCCTTGTCCAGGAAATGGTATTCCTGGCTGCTAGTGTGCATGAATGAATCTCCATTAGAGGTTCTTTTTCCTGCAGTAGCTATTTCTAACAGTCATAATGTGCTTGCAGTGATTAGTTTACAATGAATGATTCTCTGGGGTGGTTAAATTGTAGGTAGTAAACTCACCTTTGTGCTTTCTGTGTTGGGAGAATGACAGCTGATAACATTCAGCTTTTCCACCTTGCCACATCTAATAACTTCTCATTTGTCTAATCCAGTTAGTGCAGCTCCTGCCTGAGCTTTCGTGCAGGATAGGATGAAGAAAGGCTGTAAAACAGTGTGGATAGCTCTTCATGTTGATGTGTTTAGTTAGCAGCCTACGACTGCTGCAGCTATGGTACTCTTCTCTACCATTTCTGGATGCTTAAACCAGAATATGTGACCAGAGCTTTGACCTTTGGCAGATAAATTTAGTGATACTTCCTGGCTGGTGCTTAAGTCACGTGTCAGCAATGCAGAGGGACATCATGTCCTATTATTTTCTTTTGAGTGGATTTGGGCAATAGCACAGATCTGTATTTTGGGCTGCTGTACTGTCATTGTTAGGAGCCTGCAGGTTGCCTGCTCCAGAAACCAATGTAGGTCTGCAGCCAAAAGAACTGCTCTTTAATTAGCCCGGAGGTCTGTTCCTGCGGTGGAAAGGAGTTAAAACTGAAGTGCTGTGCTTTTCTGGTATTCCTCAGGATAACATAGACTTGAGAATGCGGCAGTGCTCCTTTGCTTTTATGGCTGTGCAGGGAGTGGCGGAATGGCTGTGGTCAGGTCTGCCCTACAATGTCAGTTTTGGGGATTGTAGGGGGAGAAGATTATCTTCCATCTGACTGAACTCCTGTGTGTGCAGGCTGCGGTTCAGAGCACAGGCACAAAACGTGGAGCTCAGTGAAGGAAACTGCTTAGCTGTGAAGGTGCTCTGTCATGTTAGTGAAGCTGTGTTTGCAGTGGAAGGAGCTGACCTTAGGGGGGAAAAGTAGCAAAAAGCTGCAAAAGTGGGTTAAGTGCCTCTTCTAAGGAAGAACTTCTGCTTCCCAGGGCTGGATCTTTAAGTTTATAGCATGAAGTCAGATGGCTTGTGCAAGCTGGCCTTTCTTCACGGTATACGTGTCAAAACAAACACATTTCATCACGGCTTTGTGTTCCGGTGTTACCGGTTCCTGGCATAAAGCTGGCTGCTACGACTGACTGCAGCTCCAAGGGCACAGGGCAGTGTGCTTCTATTTATGTTAAGGAAAGAAAAAAACCAACCCAAACACGTCTCATACACGGGTATGCTCAGCCTCTTGGGTGAATACCATAATGTGCATCAGCACCTTCCTAAACAAAACCAGGCAGCTGTTGGATGCAGTTGCTGTCACCTCTAGACTCTCCCTGCAGAGTGATGCTGGGCAGTGGGGCTGGATTTGGCCGCTGGTTGCTGCATCGCTGGGAACTGCTGGGGAAGCAGAGCTATGTGGGCAGAATTTTCCATTAATCAGAGGAAAAAGTCCTACACAGATGGTATATAGGATAGATTACCACGGGTAATCCTTTTGTGTCCTAGAAGATTAAGGAGATCCTGGTGGAGCCGCTGTCAGCTGACCTTTTTTTATGTAAATGATTGGAAATTGGTGATGCGGTCCTGCAGGAAGGAGGAAGGCTTCTCCAGGAGCCTGGGAGCAGCAGCACACCGTGGGTGTTTGTTAAAGGCACGGTCTGTTTGAGTCCCGTTCTGGTTATAAATTGACAGGAACTCAGTTTTGTGCTGTGTAAACAGCAGAAGCTACGACACGGTTAAGAAATTACTTGCTGGACGGCTGTGTTGAATTCATGAGAGGTGTTGGCTGAATTTGATGAGGAGGTGCAGTGAGAGCCGGGTGAAGAATCAAGGGGTGAAGAAAGCCCCGTGCTCTGGTGTGGCCTCCCAAAGAGAAGATGCCTCCTTCAGCTGAAGCAGATGGTGGCGGTGCTCTCTGAGCTTCCTGGCATGGATCTATACGAGGATTACAAGTCGCCCTTTGATTTCAATGCAGGAGTGGACCGAACCTACCTTTACCTGTCACCCGGCATAAACCTTACTCCACCTGGGTCACCTACGCTGACCAAGTCTGGTAACTTCTTTTTAACAACTTGATGTGGGAAGCTCGGTGGCTGAGATCTGTAGAAGGGTGATTTGGCTGAAAGATAGATTAAGTGAAGGTCAAAGTCCTGCTGGTAACTGTGGCGATTTGTTAGCTTTGGTATGTCGTGTAGGTCTTGTCTCATTTACCAGCTTTAGCTCCTTTTGTCAACTCTGTAGAAAGGCAATTCTAGGGGAACAAAGTAAGCAATAAAATTAGGAACAGAAGGGCAGTATCTGCAAGGTTGATGTGGCCAGACTAGTTTGACTGTTAGATCTTATTTTTGCCAGTTCCTGGTTCTCCAGGGTAATTACAAATACAGAAAGCTTAGCTTTTTTTTTTCTTTGTTGCGGTCTTGCTCTTTAAAGTTTTAAAGTGTGTCCTCTGAGAAGCCTCTGCTTGAATGAAAGCAAACTTGTGCATGACCTAGATGAGCTGCAGGGCGCTGAGGAGCAGCAGTCAGCTCTGCATCTCAGCCCTCCTGTAGAGGGGCCAGCAGCTGTCCTCAGTGCCTAGTGCTGATGTGTTGCAGTAAGCACCAACCTTGACTGTTTTCTTATTCATTTGCTTTGATCTTTGTCTGGGAGAAACCCAGGTTGGCAAAAGAAAAGTGTGACTGCTATTTTCACTGAGCCAAATGAGTTGTACTTCAAATTCGATCTTATATATTGTGAAATAAATATGCTCTGTATTATCACATTATTCAAGTCTTAGAAATTCAGGATTGTTCCAATAGCTTGTTCTTCTGAGCTCTATAAGCACCTTTGCCAGCTGTGTAGTGATAATCAGGCACTCATCTTGAGTATGTTAGCACAGCCTGTATCTGCCTGAACACATGCTTTGGAAAGGCTAACCCTTCCCCACCCCAAAGGCTGCTGCTCATCTGAAGTGACCAGTGGTCCCTTAAATGGCTTGTGATTACCACTTATCTCCAAATTCAGGCCAAGAAGAGGTGGTACTTTAGGTCAGGATAAGTGACAAACTTGCTCTGAAGATGAACAAAGCAAACCCCAGACCAAAACCTGAGTGCAAGCTGAATGCTTTGTCTACTGTGGAAGAATAATGTGGGCTTAGATTCTGTTTTCCTGACTGCTTGTGATTTGTATAAGATTCAACCAATGAAATTCTCAATGGCTCTATTTGATTAATTTAACTAGATTTAGTAAACTTTTTAGTAAACTTCAGTCTTAGGAACGCAGTCACCTTAATGCTGACCTTAAAACTATGTAAGTTCTCCCAATACAGGATATTTCCAACTATTGGGTTATCTCTATAGTATTTTCCCTTTGCTTAAGAGACTAGGAATGATCAAGCTAAACTTGGTTGTAGCAGAGTGTCTAATGTGTTTGCTGTTTTTGCAGCTCCTAAAAATGAAAGTAAAGCACTGCCTTCTAGTAGTGCAGATGCACTGTGTCCTGCAAGTACCGAAGTGAGGAATGGGAATAGAACAAGTGTAGGGGTGATTGGTAATGAGAGCACAGGTGGCTGCATAGACATGATCAATGGGAGGGGGATAGAGAGCAAGGAGGGGAAGGTGATGTGAGATGAACTGGGTGAGGTGTGGAGGAGCCTCAGTAGCAGTGATTTGCTATCTTCCTAAAGAATCCATGAATATACAGAGCTCTTCCTGCTTCTTAATGTTTTGCTTCTCAGTGTTGAATCTCAAGTTTGGTGATGTGCTGCAACAAGCAGCATAAACTGCATTAATATACCCGTTTTCCAAAGGTAGGGTGCATTCCCAAAACAAGCTGTTGATGTGGGAGATGATCCAGCACGTTTTGCTGCTGCTGAATTCAGTTGATCTATTTTTGATGAGCTAATCCAGATGACTCTTCATAATGAGATTGAACAACCTCTCAGCGGGATGTGCTAATGCTCTGTAGTCTATAGATGTGCTCTTTAGTGCCTGAAAAGCTTCTGCAGTTTGCTTTTGAAAGGGCGAGCTCTGTAGGCCCTGAAAGGACTGCAGGCTTTGAGTAAGCTGGCAGTCAAAGGCCAACACGGGGAAAAGAAATGCATTTTAAAATGCTTCCTTCAGTTGAACATATGTCATTAATAGCATATAGATAGCAATCAGATAAAGAGTTATGGTGTGCTTAACAGCTTGATGCTAAGAAAAGGAGATACGTTCATGTCCCACAGCCAGATAATTTCTTTGTAGAAGAGCTGTCATCCTTTGTGTTCAGCATTGTAGTGCTCTGCTTTGATTTAGACATTCTGACTTTCTGACTTGATTGTGATAGATCTATTTGATACCGAGGCTTACAAGGAAATCAGAGTAATGGTCTCATTGCTCGTTAATGAGAGTTGTTGGATTCCCAAGCCAAATAGCGTCATGTAATGCCATCAAAAGCTGCTGAAATGAGAGCGGAATTGCATCTGGTTAATTACTGTGGTGATTAGTAAGGGGAATGTTAAATAACTTGTCCTCAGCTTGTCTGAATGAATGTATGCTTTGAGCTGTATGAAAGGATAGAGAAGGCAATTGTTCTCAGGTTACCCGTAGCACTGCAGTGCCAGGCTGGCTGGGGGAGAGCCTTGCCTCACTGCTCCAGGCCTGATGTATTGCTCTCACACACACCTCTCTATCCCTACAAACACGATATTCCCCTTGGGTTAATTTGTTGTATTTTAAGATTTGAGTGGTAGTTCTGGGATGCCATCTCTCTGCAGATCCGTCTTTTGCTAATGAGTGCAGATCACCTCGTTGTGGTGAGCTGTGTGTTTAAGTATCAAGTGCAGAGCTACGCAATGGGAAACCTTTTGTTGTTTGCTGCGTGCTCAGAGCAGAGGAGCTCATGGAGGCCTGATGGCGGCTGCAGCTCTTCACAGGGAGCTGAGGGGCAGCGCTGAGCTCTGCTCTGTGTGACAGCCACACTAAGGACAGAAAGTTGTGTAGGATATAAGGGACGAGTTCCTACTTGTGGTGTAACCCTTTTCTAAGCGCTGCTGAACTTGCTTTTGTCTATGGCAGATGATTTAGTGAGAAGACGGGGGAGGGACTTATTAGAAGAGCGTGTAGTGACAAGACAGGGGAAATGGCTTTAAACTGGAAGAGGGCAGATTGAGTCTAGGCTTCAGGAAGAAATTCTTTACTGGTGAGACGCTGGAACAAGTTGCCTGGCAAGGTTGTGGATTCCCCTTCCCTGGAAGCATTCAAGGCCAGGCTAGATGGGACTTAGAGCAACCTGGTCTAGAGGGAGGTGTCCGTGCCTATAGCGGGGGGTTGGAACTTGACTTAAAGGTCCCTTCCAACCCAAACCATTCTGTGATGATAGTGCTTGGGGAATGTGACTCTGATGTCCTCTCATTAGTTGTGGCATAAAGGGGCTGTACATCAACTGCTGTACATCCATCTGCTGTCTGGGCAGCACATTTTGATTAGGCTCTTAACAGTTTCTTCACCACTAGGGCTGCTGAGAACTGACTCTATACCTGAGGTTGGAGAGGATGCTGCTGCTACAGTCGGCATGTCAGAAACTCTGTCTGAAGAAGAACAGAATGAGCTAAGGAAAGAGCTTGCCAAGGTAAATCTCCTACAGGTAGTTCTTCAGGTGGTAATGAGAATGAAAATCTGGTGCAATGATGCCTGTGAATGCACAGTCAGTGTTCTTTGTATTCCTTCTGAATCTGAGATTCTTCTGTATTGCAGCACGGGGAGCAGTGAGAAAAGGAAGATGTCAAAGAGAACGTCTAGTTAAACCTATGGGGAATTAAGCTAGGAGTATCTAGCATACAGCATTTGCAATAGAATCTGTGTAGTGTTTTTCCCCTTATGTGAGGAGCAGGTAAATAAGGCTGTCAAGAAGAAAATTATTTGAAGCTAAAACCGAATATTGTCTTAACTGATGTGGTGTGATTTAAAACTGTTATTTTCATGAAGGATGCTCAGTGTACCGCTTTGATGACAGCTAATCACATAACTATGTTTGTCCAGATTTATAGTAGCAGAAAAATTCAAAGCAATAGAAATAGCTCTTGTTGAGGGACAGCCAAATTCAAGCCTGCTAATTACATTTAAAATATTGTCAAAGTCCAGCTTCATTGAGTGGCTGTTTATTTTTTTCCTTTGTAGCTCCTTGCAAACTTAAGCTTACATTTGGCTTACCGACGTTAGCTGTGAAATAAATTCCCTCCTCCCCCACTCCCTCCCCAAGTTTTGTCAAGCAAGGAGACAAACTTGTGTGGAGCAGATGCTCTGAGCTTCCTTGTGCTGCTTGTGAACTGGTTTCCCTTCTGACGTGGAAGGAGCATGTAGGCTTGGCAGCTGTCCCGGGTTTGACTAATCTGCATGCTCCACGTAGGCCAGTGCTGTCAAAAGGTACTGATTTCTAACCGTACAGTCTGTCAGGGCTACCTGCTTCCTTGTGTGTATTGAACTGATAGAGCTAGCTGCAAATAGTCTGCTTTCTGACTAACAAACTGCAGGATTTCCATTTTAGTAGCCGGAAACAATGATGAGGCAATGCTGAAAACACATAATCCCTTCCGTAACTAATGTCAAATAGATGTTTTCATAAATACATGGTTTAATGGCTGTGTAGATCACTTATTAACTCAGTTCTCTTATCTCTGCTGCAATTAGGTGGAAGAGGAAATCCAGACACTCTCACAAGTGCTGGCTGCCAAAGAGAAGCACCTTGCAGAAATCAAGAGAAAGCTGGGAATTAACTCATTACAGGAACTAAAGCAGAATATCACCAAAAGCTGGCAAGATGTGACATCAACTGCAGCGTATGTACTGCTTCCTGATGATTGTCTCAGCTGTTGAGGTGAAAACTGTGCAACTCATACATCTAAATACTTGACTGTTGCAAAACAAGCTGAGTGTAAACAGTGCTAAGCTGTGCTAACTTGAACCTGCAGAAATCATCATAGGTTTCTCCCAAAGAGGGCATAGCCAACCCTAATAGCTGCATCATCTCATGAAAAATTATCGCCTGTAATATGGGCAGTTCTAATATATTTGACTAACAGAACTGAGGTACGACTGCTGAGATATCTGTGTGTTCCAAGTCCAGCAGAATATTCTTTTCTGACCTGAGAAAATGTTGTAAACGTGGCTCATGCAGGAAGGTACAATGTCACAATATTCCAGCGAAACAAAACCTTTACCTTGTAGTCCTGAGTACATCTCACTACAACATCTGTTCTGGTGAAGGTATTTTTGTTTTACAGAACCATTCAGTACAAATTATAGACACTTGGCACCAAAAATAGCATCTGTTGTTCTTTGTGTGGTGGTTTTTCCTTTTTGGAAGTCCTTACAATAGTAGAAAATCACGTGGGTGGGGTGGTAGATGTATGTTGGTGAACCTCATTTGAAATCTGAGGTTGCAGAGATGCCATAGCCAGGAGGGAAGGCAGGAACTCAAAATAGCTTCTCAAGTGGTTCGTCTGCTCCACCTAAAAGTGGAAATATACTTCTGGGTTTGAAACAAACTTAAAGTACCTTGAAAAGTCCCGTATGTCATATTGAAATAACAAACTGAATTTTCTTTGAATGCAGGTACAAGAAAACATCAGAAACCCTGTCTCAGGCAGGTCAGAAGGCTTCTGCTGCATTTTCCTCTGTTGGTTCAGTCCTATCCAAGAAGTTTGAAGACGTCAAGTATGTTTCTTTAGCTTTTAATAAGCAGTTGCACTTCTTTATGAGAGTTGTGCTATTAACGTACCCAGCACTTCTAAAAGTTCATCTATCATAAACTTAGGAATCTATCGTGTCTTAGGAATGCTGATCGATGTGCTGCAAGATCTGCTTTTATGTCCTCACTGATGCGGAATAGTTGTGTGGTGTGTATTTCATATATGTGAGAGAATCAACAGAAGCTGTTACCTACACTGCTGCTCTGATTCTTCTGCTGGGGTTGCTGATGGCAGCATTCCTGCCTGCTTCTGTGTGCCCAGTGCACATAACATCATCACTTCTCAGCTCATCGAATACCACCTTTAAACAACAAATGTCTTTATCTGTCTTTTTTTTGCTTTTTTTTTTGTCTTGTGTTGTCTTGGGTGTGTGTGTGGATTCCTTTTAAGGTACTTCTTTGTTAGCTGTTCCACCCTACAGCAGTGGCCTGATTTTATTACCTTTTAATAGACTATCGATACTTGTTAATGCCTAAATGTCGGCATCCAGCAGCATATTTTGACTGTGTCAAGCGACACAGCCCTTTCATGCAAATTAGGTAAGTTTGGTGGTAATTTTTAGCATTAAATGTACTGTTAGCTGCATGGGGATTCTTCCTGCATGCAAACTAATCATACGCTTAGCTTAGAATTCTTTGATTATATAATTTCTACTACAGGAACACATAATTACTCACCTCCATTTGTAATTTGCTGTGAATAGCGGATCAAGCTTACTTTCCAATTACTGAGCAAGAAACAAAATCACAGTCTAACAGAATATTGCTGCATTGGTGGACAGCGGTGTAATAAAATCAGCCATTGGATTTAAAGTGCTGCCATTAACCTCCTCCTTGCTTCTTGAAGCTTAGTGAGAACCTTTAAGGTGCAGCTACGCAGTTCAATTTTTTGCTTCAGATTTATCAGAACCTCCTTTCTCTCTTTAATGCTTACTCTGGCATTGTGCAGACTACAGGCATTTTCACATTCCTTTAGGTAAGGTGGGGCACAAGAATGTTTTCTGAAACTAAGCATGTAGTCAGACTGTCTCCATAAAAAGCTTTAATGATTTTTATCTGTAAAAGGTAACTTCTTTTTTTTCTCCGGTGTTAATGTAAAACTGCAATTTATCTGATGTCAGGGGAGATATTTTTTCATGTTCACCTCGTAACTGTCCTAGAACATGAAATAGCGATGATACATAATAATCAATTAGTCTCTATTTCTTATTAAAAAAGAAAAGAAAAAGGAATCTGTTCAAATGAGCCGGCATTGTTATTCCTTTTAGAGATTAAATATGTCCTTGAGGTCAATGGCGTGCAGAATTCCTCCTTTGTCTGTACAATGTTTGTGCTCTGACAGTAGAAATTTTCCCTTTTCGGCTTGTATTACAAGAACTGTTTGGTATTGTGGTTTTATTCAAATCAATGGAGTCTAAGTCTAAAATAGCTCATGAATTCATTGTTCACAGTTTGTCTGATGAAACAGTCTTTATCTTTGAGCTCATTACTGTAATAGCTCCAGACACAGGGTATTTTAATTACCCCACCTGCACTGTGTTTTATCTGCTTACTGTAAGCAAAGACTCAGTGTGAAGTTTTCAGTAGCTCACTGACTGTGTAGCAACTTCTTACCTTGTGTTCTGTCTTTTGTGCAACTCTGGGTCTGACTTCATCTTTTTGACTCTCTCATTAAATAGCCACAGGCAATATTAAGAGATGTAGGTATCTGGCTCCTACAATACTAGTGAGGAGTTCTAGTCTGCAGTGTCTGGAGAGTTGAATCTATTCAAGCACAAGAATAGCAGCCCACCTTAAATCTCATCTTTGTCATTAGTAAGACAGAGTGAGACCGGGAGATGTCTGTCTCTCAGCTGCAGGGCTTAGCTGCTCAGTTGAGAGTTCAACATTCTTCCTTAAGGTTGTAGTGTTCCTGTACTTGTATTGGTCTGCTCATTTGATGAGGACAAGCACAGACTCAGAGCTCTCTTCTGGCCTGAAGAATTTAATACCTCACTATGCAGCCACCTGCTCAAGTTTGAGTACTCACTGCCAGCGGAGCTACTATCAGGAACTGTGCCACTGAGAGGGACTGCGATGGGGCCAAAGTAGTAACACTTTTCTTGCATTTCTTGGGAGAAATCACAGCAATGGAAATTCAAAGTGTGATTATAAATTCAGGAGCAGGTGGATTTTAAATAAATAAAAATAGTGCTGTTTTAGGTCTTAATTGTGCTTAAACAAGATAGAAGGTCTGAGCAAACTTCCCAAGCAATCATGACTCTGCTACATCCGTACTATGGAACAGAAAAACTTATTCTAAAACCTGAAAACAGGGTAAAAATAATTTCCTTTGCTTTCTCTGGAAACAATTTATGATCATGGACTTCTAAATGTCGTAGCTTATCAGCATATCCATTGGAAGCCTAACTATTGAGCAAGGAAATAACCAGTGCTTTTGTTTTCTAGGGAGGGACATTGACATACCTCCCTGTGCATTTTCAAAGTGTGAAACAGTGCAGGGACTGTAAAAATAATCATTTCTAAAATAAGACAAATCTTTCCATGCAATACAATATATATGGAAAATTAGAGGGCAACTTACTACACCGATTTGTTTCTATAGGGACTTGATGATGGGTGTTGTAAAAAGGGTTTCTGGTCTTCAAACCGCCCAGCTTCTTGGACTAGCTGAGTGCTTTGTGGCACTCTGTGACTTGTGAAAAGAATAAATGACTTGTTTTGCCAAGCTTTTCAATATTTTACCTTGCTTCTTTGCGCTAGTTGAATAAGTGATTTGATGTTAAAGATAAACTTCACTTATCTAATCCAGTTCTCTTGCGAACCAAATCATTCTGTGCCAGAACCATTTACTGCAGTGACACTTTGCACATATTCAGGATGTTTTGTATATTACATAACAGGTTAACATTTTGGGACCTGAATAGTTCTTCCATTAAGTGATCTCTGTGGGACTGAACTAAAGTTCTCTAGGCAGCTGTTAAAAGACACGCAATATACCACAGCTTGCTGCTTTTCAGTGCAAGCAGGTTTGCATGTTGTCAGTGTGGAGAAACAAAGGTAATTTTCACCCTCTTTAGTCTTTAACTTTGCAAGTAGCCAGGCATTTCTTGTAGGCTAAGTGGATGTGGCTCAGTGTGACTGCATGAAGATTTGGGTAATATCAACCTAGTTCTATGCTGAAACTTGGCAAAAGCAGCAAAACCAGAATTTCTAGTAATCTGTGTCAAAGAGCAAAGAATGCAGATGGTGCTTGTGGAGATCGTCATCTACGTGTGCTCTAAAAACAACTTGGCTGAAGCTGCAACATCAGTGAAGGTGAAAAACAGCAGAAAAGGGGTGTAGGGTAAGGGGATAAAACGTGGCTGCACCTTGCTGATGTGTCAGGACAGCATCAGGCCTCTGTGATTCTGATTTCCAGTACTGTGCACCCACAGTATCCTTCAGATGTGCATCTGCCTTAAGGGGTCCCAACCTTAAGGCAATTTGTTAGCATGTGTTTCATTCAGCGCATGAAACTGTTGGTCTTTGAAGTTATCTTGGAGCTCCTTAGTATAACTCCAGTCATTTAATAGGAATAGGTACATGTTGTCAGTATGGCAATGCTGGCAGGTTACACAAATCTTCATGAGTTTCAGATCAGCATTGGAACTAGGACTTTCTCCTTGTCCCCACCCAGAACCTTTGAATATAGATGGGTGGATCTGCTCTCTCCTGTTAGTTGATTTTATATTGATGAGTGTGAAACGTGTTGTATCGAAGTGGGAACACAAAGTGGGCTAATCCTTGGAGTAGGAGGACTTGACCGATAACTCTTAAGTGTTTGCTTTATACTTGATATCATCACAACTGTGAATGCAGCATGTCTCATTGCTTGGAAGACTTAACAGGTAGACAGACTGCAGCTAAAAAGAAGAAAAGAAAGAATATGTACTCTCTAACAAGCATGGCACCTCAATACATTTGGAAAGGAAGGAGCTGCAGCTTTTGCTCTGTTGTACTCATGTGTGCATGGCTAAGCAATTTTAAAAAGCAAACCCAAACTGTTTTTATATGACTATTTACCAAAGGTGGTGTCCGGTAAGTCATCTTTCTAAGCCAGTTTCTCCTCTGTCACTTCAACTAACTTCTTGCTTTCTTTTTTTCTTAATGCTGGCAATTTAGTATACGCTCCATACAACATTCGATTAGCATGCCTATTATGAGGTAACGTATGCGTAATCCAGCTGTTGGGTGTATTTGTTGTCAAGTGTGGAATCAAAAAGGAATTTAACTAACAGATAAAAAATGAATGGATTTCATATACTGATGTGTAGGGTGACATTTATTTCTGCTTAACAGTGATGGTATTTCACACCTGGAATGCGACTGAGTGTGCTTTCCTGCTCTTTAGAGAGCTGTAACAACTTCTATCTTCTTGTTAGACCTGTAATATTTTGGAAGTTTAAAAGACAGTTGCTTGGTGTTACAACTGTCTATGAAAGCAAGTAAAAAATTTAGTCTTGGTCCAGCAAAGGCAAGCATTTGCCACTCTACACGAGGCAGGAAACTGTACGAGCTATTGTACAAACTGGAAGGCAGCAGTGGCAGCTAATTGGAGTATTAAGGCACTCTTTTGATCCTAGTAATAACAATACACTGAACCTCAATATTGAACACTGTGAGCTGTCCTGCTCTTCTCGTGCATTTATAATCACAGCTGTCTCTAGCAATTAAAAGGCAAAGGGGAGTCTCCATAAACTTACGTTAGCACTGTGAACTGTTCTGTTAATTAAACACACAACCTGTTAAAGTTATTTTCCTATGACAAGCAAAAAAAAACCAAACAAAATAAATCCCCCAAAGAACCCAACTCAGCCAAGTTTTATTCAGGATGGCAAAGTGTTCTAACCCATAAGCCACAAACCTGCTGTTTTCCCTTCCATCTTGTCATTAAAGAAGCTAGTGTTGATACTGGCAATTGCTAATTGCAAAAGGTGTGAATGAGCTGCAGCTTGAGTGTTGAATTTTAGTTTCGTAGTATAAGTAGAGATCCAGTTATAAGCTATTTTGGGCTATCCTTAAAAATAAGGAAAAAGCCCCAAACAAAATGCATGTTGACACTGGAAAAAAAAACACTGTTTGCTTGTTCTCTGATGTTTATACACTGACTAGATGTGTTTTTAATTCTGTGGTTCCTTTTTGTCCCCTAGAAATTCTCCTACTTTCAAATCCTTTGAGGAAAAAGTTGAAACCTTGAAGGTAAGTGTGACTTGGTGATTGTGGAGCTGTGAATGTGGAGAAAAGACCTTTGTGAGCTCTGGGTGACTTTTTTTTTTTGCTTGAATTTTAAAGTTATTGGTAAATTGTCAAGGGCTCTTAGGTGATGTCTTCTTAAGTACAGGGGAAACAGTTTCTCTGCCTAATGACTTGAGAAGAAAACAAATGTGGAAAATGGCTTAATCAGGTGGGTTTACCTGTATCTAACCTCCACAGACAGCTAGTATAACATAGCTAGTGTTATATACTGAAAATACATAGCACAGCTTGGGATGCTTGCCTTGTTTCTGATGTGCAAGGTCTTCATGCCTAAATTTTGCAGTGTTTGTAAATATGAATTGACTTCGGAAAACTTTAAATGCAAGAAATAACTATAAGTAGCTTCTCCAAATTAAGCAAACAAAGCAAAAAGCAAACTCGCCCTTTAAAAATTACTACTACATTTAATTAGATTCGGGTTTGACTTTTGGGCTCACTGGCTGGGTTAGGTGAGAAGCATGCAAAAAATAGCATGTGGATCTAATGCTGTCTAGCAAGCTGAGTGTTGCTAGAGCTCACACCACAGCACACAGTACATACTGCACAGAGAAATAAAAAGGTAAACATGTTGCCTTGTAAAAGTATCATAGCTGCTGGGTTTCACTGTGGTACTCGAGATGTGCTCTCAGCCTCAACTGAAAACCATTCCAGATCCTTATGATTAAGATCTTGTCCAAATAACCTTCAGATGTAGCTCGCTCCTGGAAGAGTTGAGCAGAAGAGGGTTATTAAGCCGCTTTGTGCAGAGGTGCAGCTAATCTGCGTGCCAAATAACTGCAATTTTATACTAAGGCTCTTTCTTATGGTTTAGTCTAAAGTTGGAGGAAGCAAACCTGCCAGCGGGGACTTTGGAGAAGTTCTGAACTCAGCTGCCAATGCCAGTGCCACAGAAACGATTGCAGAAGAGACACAGGAGGAGACGCACTGAGATTTCTGCCTCTGTCCTGCTACCCACTGCCAGATGCTGCAAGCAGGAACCAAGCACACTTGTAACATCGTCTGTGCTCTTTCCACCAGATGTGCTTTTCTTTAGCACGTAGCTGTTGTAACATATGAATTGATACCAAGCTTGTTGTGGGTTCAGATTATTTTTGAAACTAAAATATGTTGCTTGTTTGGGGTTTTGCGTGGGGAAGGGAATTTTTATGCCTTTCAAGCATTTAAAGGACTTATCCCTTATTTGAAGGCAGCCTTTGAAATACAGCGATGAAAAACTCTTTGGAGAAGTTAATTATACTGTACATACGTGTGGATACATAATCCTTTTTGAATCTGTAGCTACTGTTCAACTTAATCATTTTGAATCTACCACTGCTGCCAAACTGAACCTTGCTACTGCACTCCCTTCTCATTATTTCAGTTAAGTGTTGCCTGCATGGGACACCAGACTTAGAAGGGACACTCACAGCTTCGAGAGGCCTTCAGCAGGCTTTAAAAATGTTATTTTTATCAGGCTTACAGCCCTGTGGGAATGTATTGAGTTAAAAGCTTCCAAGAGATGCGAGTGGGGGGTAATGCATAACATCTAGAACTTGGGACTTGTCTGTGGGTTACCCAACTAGGAAGGCTTTGTTAGCAAGATGCCTATTAGTGCTGGTTTAGTTCAGTGATGATGATGCTTTCAACACTGCATTTTGTATGAAATGTTGGGGGGAAAACATACTGTTAGGATCTCCTGATCAGCTGTGAGTCACCTTAATTTACACAGTAGTGTCACATTTACACCAACGGGAATGTGAGGATAAGTCTGGGCGTGAAAGTGGGTTTTCTCTTAGGCATCAACTTGCTTTCGAGTGCTAATGTTATTTTCCTTGTAGTCTGGCCATTGATAAAATGCCACATCTGTTTGTAGCTGTGAGGGCCCTGTAGGAGCAGGGCACTGATGCTGTTAACACCTAAAGGCAGTGCCCAGTGTCCGAGGGCTGCTCTCCCGCCTGTTGCTTTATGCCATCGTTCTCTGCAGATTCTGCTTTCTGTTTCTGACACAAGATGTGGGTAAGATCATTATTTCTGGCAAAAAATGTGTTTATCGCTGTTCTTAGAACTGGAAACCAGCTTTGAAACAGCTGTGTGTGAAATCTGTGCTCCTTCACCTGCTGCAGATGTATAGAATAAAGGTTCCCCGCCTTTATTAGCATGTCAGTTGCAGTGTATATACGCTCAATTACATGCCCGAAGTTCAATAAAACCATTATGTGTGTAACGTAGTGTCTGTGTGGTGTTGCTGTGGGTCACAGGGCCGATGGGCCGAGCTCGAAGCGTCACGTCCGCCAGGTGCCGCTGGCGCCATCTCTCCCTCCCCTCTAAGATGGCGGCCGGCGCATGCGCCCAAAGGGGTCATGGTTCGTGCCCGCCCACCACGCGGGACAACATGGCGGCGCCGGGCTGGAGCCGGGCAGCCGCGCGGGCGGGCGCCCAATGGCGGCTGCTGACGGCAGCGAGGCGGCGGTGCAGCGGGATCCCGCCTGACGAGACGCCGGCCGCCTCCATGCTCCGGCAGCAGCCGCGGAGGCGGCCGGGCAGCGCTGGAGGCACCGCGGCCATGGATCCCCGACAGGTGAGGGCGCGGCGAGGAGGGGCGGATTGTGCTGCCCTCAGTGCCGCGCTGCCGCCCCGCATCGCCGCCGTGGCGGCTTCGTGTTCCCGTTTGCTCCGATCTGTCGGCTCGTCTCACTTTGTGGAGATTCTCATTATCAGTTATGACTTTTGATCGCTAAGAAGCGCAGCTCTTGCTACATCAGCTTCCCAACCGCTGCCCTGACTGGCGCTTGTATGGCCGGCAGGGGGGAGCCGCGCTGCGCCGAGCTGTGGGACTGCCCATGGGCTGCGTATTTCTGTATTGAGAGTGGTGAGCACTGGAACAGGTTGCCCAAGGTGGCTGTGGGTGCCCCATCCCTGCAGGCATTGAAGGCCAGGCTGGATGTGGCTCTGGGCAGCCTGGTCTGATGATTAGCAGCCCTGCACATAGCACGGGGGTTGAAAGTACATGATCATTGCAAAGAGAAGAGATACAGAGACACGACTAACATTTATATAACATAAAATCCAGACTCCAACACAGCAGAGCGTAGTTTATATAACGTTAATAAGGGGCAGATTTATGTGTGAGTCAGAAGTCACCTGGTCCTGGAGGATATGCAGATACTTGGGCCTCTATAGCTGTGCTGCTTGATGCTCAGTCTGTACTATTGAATAAAAGCAAGCAGCCAAGGTTTTAAAGAGAATACCTTACAAATCATTAGAGCTGCACAGTGAATTAGTTGCCGAAAATCCTAATATCTTCAGTGAAAAGTAAATGATGCTTTGCCAGAACACTCAGTCGCTGCTTGGAGGTGTTCAAGGCCAGGTTGGACAGGGCCCTGGGCAACCTGATCTAGTAAAGGTGTATGTTTGGTGGCCCTGCCAGGCAGGGGGGTTGGAACGACATGATCCTTGAGGTCCCTTCCAACCCGGGTCATTCTGTGATTTTCATAAGGGATGCTGAAGCATTTCATTTCAGTTTTACTTCCAGCCTTTTTGGCTGAAGCGATTTGTTTATTTTGCTTCCTAAACTGAAAGCACATTTCTGCTTTGTGCTGGGGGAAATGTATGGATGTTCCTCTTTTGGTTGGAACGGCTGAAAAAGTTTGTTTTGCTTTTTGGTGGTTCTTTGGGGATACGTTTAATTTTAAGGTTGTGATGGGAAATACCTCAGGACAATTAAAAGCCTGAATATGTGAGTTTTTGAATGAATAAAGATTTAATAAAGATAAGAATGGAAGCATAGCAGTCAATTTCCTTTATCCTGTTCTAGGCAAATGAGCTGTTTGCCTTTTTCAGTCATCAATTCTGAGATTTACTTCTACATTTTGAGGTGTTGTGCTCTTACATTAAAGATCTCTGCCAACCCAAACCACTCCATGGTTCTATTGTCGATACATCACCTTATTTTAATGAAAAAAATACGCTTTATGGATATGTTCCTGCTGGAATTTCTCTGCTGTTGTTTGTGCCTTCAGAAATGCTGCTTTTCCCTAAATGTCCAAATCCCTTTGTCTTCAGGACATTATGTGCAGAAGAGCAAAGGAGACTTTAAAGCTGGGAAGATAAATGTTTGGCATCTGCTCCGTTGTGATCCCACATAGAGCTTTCTGTTATTTCTTGTGCTGGGCTGTAGATTCTAAATGATTAATGCTAGAAGATATTGCATTCCCTGCAGCTAAAATGCTTCCCCCGAAGAGTTCAGATCATCATAGTGTGAGATGGTTCACAAGCCTTCTGTACAGAGTCTGCCCATAGAAATTCTTTGCGAAGAAAGGAAATTGTAGGAATCTTTTTGTTAATATCTTCTTGCTTTCTGTCAGGGAAGTTTCCAGTTTTCTCCTTGATTGCTTTTAGAGCTGTCCTTTGTGGCTTTACAGTCATTAATCAAAGATTTTTTTCCCCCTGAATCACTGCTTTTATTTCTGCTTTGAATCATGGGTCCTTTTTTAATGCTTTCTCTTTGGGCTGTTTTCCTTCAGTAGCTTTATTAAATAACACAAATCTTGCTTTTGTTTCAGTTTTTCTATGGTAGTTAATTTTCCAAACCCTTTATTAGCAAGAATGATATGCTGCCTTCTTACCATTGTGTTCTCATGGGATTAAATGGAGAAGTCTCTTATTTTAGGGAAACTGAAGAGATCTGTATTTGTGGCGATCCAGTTTGGACTCTGAGTTGAATCTATTGGCAAACAGTCTGAACTTCATTTATTAAATTCTCTGCAATGCTTATGTCTGCATTGCTACTCACGTGAATGCCCAGGTGATGGTTTGCAGTTGTACTTCTGATCTCATAGACTCACAGAATGGCTTACGTTGGAAGGGATCTGTGTATGACAAGTGCAATCTCCCATCTCACTTCTCCATGTTTCATCCATATCTCGTGCATTCTGACATGCGAGCTGCTTGTCTTTGCAAGCAAACACAAAACATGTCACTAGGGTTTAAAGATATCTTGTGCAGTGGGTGGGATAGGACCACCCTGCTTGTATAGTCACAGGCTTTGCTCCAGAATCTGTGTGCTTCTTTCCTCCATTGGAGTGAGTCCTTTCATCTGGACCTCACTGGCATTTAAATCTATTACTTTTTAAACTCTCTGCTTAGTATTTATAATAGTGCAGAATGTTTTATGATTGAAAAAGCTGCATTTTTATCACTATAAACTATGTGCAGAGCGAGCGGAAGGCATCCAAAGATTTATGAATAACCTTCAACCTTAGGAAATTAGAAGGCACATTAAACAGTCTAGGAGTTTAAGGGAAGAAAAAAGTCTTTACCCTTCAGGTTCTTGAAAATAATGTTCTGTTTGAGCTTCTGACTCTTTCATGATCTCCAGCTTTTGTAACTAGATGAGTGATCAATTCATTGCATGTATCCCAGCTGTATGGGTAATGCTCGGTGACAGTCAGAGAAGAGTACTATTCTATTACCTTACTGTTTTTCTCTAGCTCCATTGTGGGGAATGCAGGTAAGGAGATTTAGGAATTGTGAAAGAAAGGACTCCTCAAAACGCCATTAAATCTCTTTAAAAATCTGGGGTAAGTTCCTTCCTGATGAAAGCTTCTTTAGATCCAGAATCACAGAATTGTAGGGGTTGGAAGGGACCTCTAGAGATCATCGAGTCCAACCCCCCTGCCAAAGCAGGTTCCCTACACCACGTTGCAAAGGTAGGTGTCCAGGCGGGTCTTGAATATCTCCAGAGAAGGAGACTCCACCACCTCCCTGGGCAGCCTGTTCCAGTGCTCCGTCACCCGCACTGATTATGCAAAGAATTGGAAAAAATACAGTGTTTTAGCTTGTTCTTTGTTTCTAGGCTGTTCCCAGCAGTGTTCTTCACGGGATGTTTCAATAGAGTCTTTCCATGATTCTTGTAGACTTAATTAAACCTTCATGCTCCTGAGAAGTTCCTCTCCTGGGAGCAGAGTGAAGAAAACTGGACGTGTAGACCAGTGATACCATTGAAGTAGATTGCACTATTTTCTTGGAAAACTGTCCTTAGTGAAGAATGACAACTGAATTCTTGGTACAAGAGCTAAGTTGGGTCTCGCTGACTTTATATTCTAGGAAGGAACCAATACATCTATCAGTGTATAAATACAGCACTTGTGTGTTGTGTACAGAGATTATTTCCCAGGCGAGTTTGCATGGGGGAGGAGATCTTTGGGCCTATGTTTTTTCCTGCTGGGGAGACAGAATGATGTTATTAACTAGAATCTCATCTGGAGATATTCAGAACTTGCTTGGGTGCTTTCTTGTATAACCTAATATATGGAACCTGCTTTAGCAGGGGGGTTGGACTGCATGATCTCCAGAGGTGCTTTCCAGCCCCTGTGATTTTGTGGTACCGCATACAGTGTGCCATTGTATGAAAGGAGCAGGAAAGATATGGATGCGATTTATCAGTGACACAAGTCTAGTTGCAGGCCAGCATTTGTCTCTGTCTTCAACATCATGTATACTGCCATTCTGGATTTAAATTATATGTATTTTCGAGTCCCTGCACACTTTAAATGCAAGCTTATGGCATCTGTGTGGGTCTGCTTCTTCACTCCTACACCTGGTCTGGTGGTTGGTGAGCCTGCACATAGCAGAGGGGTTGAAACTAGATGATCATAGTGGTCCTCTCCAACCCAGGCCATTCTATGACATGATCATAGTATCATAGTATCGTAGTCTCGTGTGGGTTGGAAGGGACCACAGAGATATTCTATGATATGTTGAATTAAGTTGCATGTAGATTATTACTACAGCCCCATCCATTCGTATGATACATCTCGTGTATGTACTTCCTCTTATTGATTCATCTGTTTTGCATTCATTCTTGAAGCTTTCACAAATGTGTCCCCTGCAGTTCATTTCTATCAATTTGAATTTCGACTACATTGAAAATTCCTATGCTTGAAACTGTGTATGATAGTAACACTTGTGTATGAAATCCTACTTTGCTAGTTTGATTCTTTGGTTTAAATAACTTGCAGCCTGATGTGGTGGGTGGTAACCCTGCCCCTGGCAGGGGGTTGGAACTGGGTGATCTTTGAGGTCCCTTCCAACCCAAGCCATTCTGTGACAAAGGAAGAAAATGCCTGATGTGCATTACCTCTGCTGTTGTGTTACACGCTACAATGTGATTGTTGCCCACTTCTCTGCTCTGTACTACAGTGTTGTGGAAAGCCAGGGAGAAACAGTCAGTGCTAGCCTCTGTTCTGAGGGCTTAGTAAGTGTAAAGAGAGTTTATACTGCCTTGTTTACAAATTCTAGATTACTCTTGCTTTCTTACTGGTAAGAGGGGTGTGATTTAGTTAAACTTCATCCCCTGAATTAATAGAATCATTAAGGTTGGAGAAGACCTCTAAGATCATGTAGTCCAGCTGTCAACCCATCACCACTATTCCCACTAACCACGTCCCTTGATGCCACATCTCCACGTGTTTCTTGAACATGTCCAGGATGTTTTCCTCACCATCCCCCTGGGCAGCTTATTCGAATTCATTACCACTCTTTCAGAGAAGAATTTTTTCCTAATATCCAACTTTTTGGGGCAATTTCAGGCCCAGGTTCCTCTGTACTGAGCAGGGCTTTGAGGGGCCACAGATTCTGAATACGCTCATGAATTTGCCCAACCAGTAGTAGAATATGTTGTAGTCTTAGACTTAGTCTTCAATATGTGAAATATTTTGGGTTGGAGAAATTTACAGGTGTCTCCCGAGAAGTCTTAATAAAAATGCACCAGAGGCACGAAATCTTTACTTGCAATGTAGTGAATGAAGCCTTTTTCTGTGCTATAAGTTTGATTTATTTTCTCCTCGAGATAATAATCTTTTTTGAAATGATACTTTTCTGTATCTGTAGGTTCCTTCAGAGAGAACAGAATCCTTTGCATCCATGTTGAGACGCTCACCTTTGATTCAGATGGGACCTGCCAAAGATAAAATCGCCATTGGTCAAATATTCCAGATTGTAGAAGATGACCTTTATATAGATTTTGGTGGCAAGTTTCACTGCGTGTGCAAAAGACCCGAAGTAGATGGAAAGTAAGTAATAAATCGTGGTAAGCAATTAAAATAGGTGAATAACAAACTGATGGGTGATTGGATTTGATGATGTTCGACTTTCATAGCTTGTATGAATTATGTGGTTTAAACTAGGCAAGTTAAGTCACTGTGCAGAACTAATATCTGTGTAGCTCAGGAGTCGTTCTGTTGTATCCATATCTTTTGTGAATTTGCTGTATTGATATCTACATTATTTATGGGGACCAAAGGAAGGTGGTTTTCTTTAGGGTGTAGATTGCTTGCAGAACACTGGTTATAGTTCTACAGTAATTTGTTAATATTTCTGTTTTGTGATAACTTGTGTATTCAAGTTAACAGAATTTTTCTTCGACTGAAATGCCTGCTGGCAGAAAATTGGTAACGGACTGATGAGTTTTGTGATAAAATGACATTGTGTTTGTGTGTGATTATGGTGGGAGGAGGCCCGAGGAAGCTCTTATTGGAGCAGAAGCTTCAAAGCTGTCTGCTTGGCTCTAGGAGTGTAAACCTGGCTTTGAGAGGATCTGGACTAATAATAATTTTGCCTGTCCTAGTGATAAAAGCAGGTAGACCTACATAGTGTTGTACCTCCCCCTGCCTTGGAGTGGCAGTAGAGTCTGCATGTTTTGGAACCGAAGGCAGCGCTTCACCTAGCGATACAGGCAGCATCCCCAGCATCAGGAGCGTGGTGTCAGTGGAGTAGCAGTATTGATCCTAATACATCCATATGCCCCCAGCTGCCATTTGAGATGTAGGAGGCCTATTCACTTACCTTTTCCTGTCAGTTCAGTCCCAGAACCTGAATTTGTTGATGCTTTCCTAAGTGTTTAAATGTTCTATGGACCAGATCCTCTAAATAGAAATACTTGCATCAGAAAAGAACTAATTTAAGTAAATCTCACCACCTTTTTGAAGTTGATTATATTTCTGTAATTGGAACTTAAAAAATTTTCTTGAGGTTTATCAAAGAACTCAATTATAGGAAATCTTCTGTTTGTCGTTAACTTGTCATAAGCTACTGTGTCATATAACATAGTTGTTCCAGTCCATTTCTGAGCGGGGTTGTAATGTGAAATTTACAGAGGTACTTTAGAATGAGAAATAAGCCCAGCAAACTGCTTAGTTATATACATGTACCATCAATACTATTGAGATGTTGCTGAGTTGGGATCTCATTGCTTATTAAAATGTAGTAGAAAGAATATGCAAACACATATCCTGTACTATTGCTTTCATCTGTGTAATTAGTGAAGACAGCAGCTCACTGATTTACTGTGTAAAGTTTACCTTACCAAAACAAATAAGATCTTTTCACACACTGGCTTCTGAGTAAATACAAATGCTTAATGTTTTCTGCTGCTTATGCACCTTAAAATAAGAAGTTGTTTCCTTTGGAAGTGAATAACTGTTTTTGATCACCAGAGAAAGGGTCACAACAGGGCTGCAGTACCTTCTTCCAAAAGATGAAAGGAACTCAATAGAATTTGAGGTGTATATTTAGTGATACACTTATATACCTCGATGGCTGCCTTAAGGCTTTGTTGCTGTTATTTCTGTTCATTTCTTTGCTGATGAAAATGACTTTCAGTATCTTACTGGCATGTTATCAGTAAGAGTATTTACTCTTTTGTGAGCATGGATCTTCTAGTGCTTCTGCTCTTTGGCATTAATGTATTGGCTTGTCAGTTCTTAGCACCTCCTCCAGAATATTACTTCAGAATCTTCATGGGGAAACCCCATTCTCTTGCCATTTATGTAAGGAGATGTTTTAGTGAGGATGAGTGGTTTTGGTGCAATTCTTTCTTGTGTTTGAAAAAGAATATCTTATCAGTCTTGGCTATTTGGAAATTGGAAGCATAGATCAGCTTGGAGATCATAGGTGCTGGCTGGTGAAATGCCAGTAGGGTCAGGCAAGGATGCATTTGGTTATAAATACCGATGTGGGATTTACTTCACGTGACAGGAATATTTATTACTGTTATGATTACAGGATCTTATTTAATATGCACTTTACTTATTTAATATACACTGTAATTAATAAGTATATATTTTCCTGATACACACTGATGTAAATGCTGTATTAAATTTGACTTTTATGCCAACAATATAGGAATTCAGTAAAGAATGCAGATACTTTACAAGTGGCAGAAAGGGTCTGTAGGAAAGCCAGTGTAAGGTAACTTTTCAGCTATAGGAAGCACTTGATATTTTTTGCTCCTTTCTTTTAATACACAGAGGAAATGAAGTCCTGAAGAGGAACGTGTCTCTATTATGTCTCCAAACGAGCAGCACTTTAATCCGTGGCAAAAAAAATTGCTGTTACAACCTGCTTCTGCCATTATCAGATGGAATTCTTAAGAGCCAGAGAATGTGGGAAGGTGTTATGCTGACACTGCCTATTGCATGCTCTGCACCTGTGCTGTTAATGACCAATTCCCATTGAAATCACAATGGCTTTCAGCAATTTTCTGAAATGTAGGATTGTAGGATCAGCTTCTAAAGAGGATTAAATGCGCCTTTCCATGCAGGTGTAATGAAGCTTTATTTTCAAAGATTGCTATAGCCCTCCAGCATCTCCAGAGTTATCAGGCTATAGAATCAGAAAGACACTTCCTTTCTGTTGGAGTATGCAGCTGGTGCAGGGATTTCCAGTATATCCTGTGGCGATTTTACTTGACACCTTTCATATACAGCGCATATTTGCCAGACTTAAATAGTACAGGAGTGGAAGAAATCACTTGATGCTGGCTGTGATTTAGAACATGATAGCTTAATGAGCACCATAAAGCATTACCTAATGTTGTTTCTGTAAGTTGTATGAAAATGTTTATGCTGTTTGAATGGTTGCCAGGGTGAATTTTATTTGGGAAACATCTCAGATTCTTCTCTTTTTGTTCTATTTTTAAAACATTTTATAGATAGGGATGGTGTGAAATCCACTTTAAAATAGCTTCTTTTTAGGCTTGGTGGTGTGACCAATGCTGACTGTTTTCTAGTGAAATCATTTATCAAGGCTGTCTTAATTTGAAGTTAGTTGTGATAGATGACACTTTAAAGAATCTCAAAAAATGAAAAAATAAAAAAGTCCAAAAAGAAGTCCATGAGAAAGATGGAAGGATGTCAGTATGACAGCATTTGATGTAGTTCCAGTTTGAGAAGGGGTATTTAGCACTTACTGTGTGTTGAGCTAGGGGTGAGTTTGGAGTCATCTACTCCAAAGTCATTCCATGGGAATGTGCTTCTTTCAGCTAGAACCAACAGTCTTTTGTACAGCAGAGCACAAAGTAATCTGCCTCATAGACAGTGTTTGACAGCTTACTGCACAAGGAAAGGTGTTGCTATACAGCAGATTTCGCCCTTCACTTGCTGAAGCCACGTTTACCTTACTGTTGAGTGTATAGCAGTCCAGGATGTCTGTAGCAAGGTTTAGGGAGACAGTGGTGAAGACATAACCTCTCCAACTCTTTTCTTTAAAAAAGACCAGACAACTGGCAGGACAAAGCCTTTTCATAGCTAAAAGAGTTCTATTAGATCATAGAATTCTAAAATCCTTAGAGTTAGAAGGGGCTTTTAAGGGTTATCTAGTTTAATTTCCCTGCAAAGAACAGGGACATGCACAGCTAAAATAGGTTGCTCGGGGTTTGATGCAGCCTTGTCTTGAAAGTCTCCAGGGACAGAGCATCAACCATGTCACTAAGCATTCCAGTGCCTTACCACCCTTACTGTAAAGGACATGTTCCTTAAGTCCAACTTAAATCTACTCTCTCTGAGTTTGAAGCCATTTCCCCCTTTTCTGTTGCCACAGATCCTGCTAAAGAGTCTGTGCCTTTCTTTCCTGTAGCTCCCCTGTAGATACTGAAAGGCCTCTATCAGGTCACCTCACATCTCTTCTCCAGGCTGAACAGCCCCAGCTCTCTCAGCCTGTCCTTGTAGGACAGGTGCTCCTTTCCATGGGTCATTCTTGTGGCCATTCTCTGGATGCCCTTCAACCAGTCTACATCTCTCCTGTACTGAGAACTTCACATCTGTACTCCAGGTGAGTCCTCACCAGTGAAAAGCAGAGGGGCAGGATCACCTCCCTCAACCTGCTGGCCACTTCTTTTGATGCAGCCTGAGATATGGTTGGCTTTCTGGGCTGTGAGGGCACATTGCTGGCTCATGACCAGCTTCCCATCCACCAGGACCCTCAAGTCTTTTCCAGCAGGGCTGTGCTTAGTCCTTTCATCCCCCATCTTGTATTGGTGGTGAGGGTTGCTGCAGCCCAGGCACAAGATCTTGTATTTGGATTTATTGAATCTCATGATGTTCACCTGGGCCCACTGCTCAAGCCTGTCTAGGTCCCTCTGGATGGCATCCTGTCTCTCAGATGTGTTGACTGCACCCCACAGCTTGGTGTCATCAGCAAACTTGCTGAGGGTGCCCTCAACCTACTGTCAGTGTCACTGATGAAGATACTGACAGAGTTATCACTCCCAGCACCGATCCCTGTGGGACACCTCATCACTGATCCCCCATCCAGACACTGAGCCATTGACCTGTCCCACTCTCTGGACTCAGTCCTGCACCCATTCTTTGTTCACTGATCAGACCATCAAATCCATACCTTTCCAATTTAGAGAGAAGGATGTTGTGGGGTGCCATGTTAGGCCTTACTGAAGTTGAGGCGGATGACATCATTGGCTCTCCCCCTTATGTGTTGTCACAGTGACACCATCATAGAAGGCCACTGGGCTGGTCAAGCAGGATTTGCCCTTGGTGAAGCCATACTGCTTCTTCCATATCACAAGGAGGGCAGAATCTGTTTGGAGTGAGTGAAGGAAACCCAGGAAAGTCGCAGTGCTCTGGTAGCCTATGAACATCCTACAGCTTTCATGTCAAACTCCTAATGCTGATGGAGCTACTACTGCGTGGAAAAAAAAGTAATAGTGATATATATAAAGGAAACTTTTTTTTTTTTTTTTTTTTTGCTACGACAATGCTGATTTTAGCTTTACACATTTGTTTTTTATGGGAGTCTATTTCCTTTTTACTGTCTGCTGCCAGCAAAATAACATCTATGCATGGTGTGTAATTCTCGAGGGGAAAGAAGGAAATTGCTAACAAGCTGTGTGAGAGTTACAATACGGGTGATGCATTTGCAGGTACCATTATTGAATTCCTCCAGATGCCCAAAAAACTGGGGCTGAAAACCCATAGAAATGTAGTGTTGGGATTTTTATGTCCATGGTGTGGCTCTGGTGTAGGAAGTACTCAAGGAGTGCTAAGGAGGATTCCCACTGCTATGAAGTAAGGATCATGACAACAGTAACTGTGCTAGCAGTATTTTCCCATTCTAAGTGGGCTGCTACAAAATAATGCCTCCTGTTTTATTTGGGTGGCCCAGGCCGTCAGAGGTGGATATTGGTGGGATGGCAGCAGAGGTTGAACCTTCCCACTGATATTCCATTCCATGTTGTTGCTGCGTGGCAGCAGAGGGGCAGTCTGACACCATGGTGGCTGACATGGAAGCTTGCATAAAGCAATGGTGTGGCATCGAATTCCTCTACGCAGAAAAATGTGCACCCGCTGACATTCATCAAGACTTGTGAATCTTATGATATCTATTCAGTATTACAGAAGTTAGTAAACTTTTGTAGCTTACGTATTACCGCTCATCTCTTTATCAGTGAGTTTTCCAAGTGAACCGGTAGAGTTTGCAGTCTTACTGTGTGATTTGAAGCAGCCAGCATGTCTTAAAGGTTGCTGTGTTGTAGGAGTGTGTACCAGTAATGTGGAAATGGGAAATGTGAGAAATCCATTTTTTCCCCTTGATAAATAATTGAAGCAGAAATTGCATAGTTTGCTAACGTACACGTTAACATCGTCTAATGTAACCAGCAAGACCTGCCTGAGTTAAAGCTTTCTCTATACTTTTGTCAAGTCTCTTTTTTTTTTTTTTTTTTTTTTTTAAGTATTTCTTGTCTATTTAAAAAGAAGAACAAAAACAAAACAACCCAAACTGAGGCAACAAATACGTGTTGTGACATAAGAAAACAGCCCGGGACAATTTGGTAACATTGTGTAACAGCGATTTCTTTTGTGCTTATATAACTTTAAGTGGTTTAAGTTCATCAGTCTATCAGTGCCACGTTGCTGATAATTTTGCAGTACCAAAGAGCTCCCTGTAATTAGAGCAGTCTTCAGACTTGCCTACTCGCCCCTCAGCTTCCTCAGCTTGAAAGTTGTCCTACCCATCAAAGTAAGCACGCACTTACTGGAGGGCCAAATTCCTCTGCATTTTAAGGGATGAATGTAGACCAGCTTATTCTTGACTTGTTGAATAATCATGACCCGGTCAAACTTGCTGAAGTATAAAACGAAGTTCACACATGCTTTCCTGAAACTCTTCCAAGTTGTATCTTTTACAGCAAACATCATCAGACAGCCAGTCTCCAGTCTGTGAAAACCAGTCTCTTGCTGTGATTAAAAGTACCAGAATGCCATGTTGAAATCCTCTGAGGACCAAGGTGGTTGGCACTGCTCATCGGCAAAATTAGCTTTTGGCACTCTTACCAGCCCTCGGTCACAAACTCTGCCCGAATTCCAGAGAGAAATGGTAAGCAGGACTGATCTTGTTGTCCTGTTCCCACATACCAATACTGCAACTTGAAAAGGAAGCCTTATTGTTTATATTTAAGACGGCTAAACTCAAGGAGGTGGCACGAACTCCCTTTTCCACAAAGCTACCATATAGCAATGCACCATTGCTGCTAGCCCGAACAATGCAAGCGGTGCCACTGTGTCTGCTGTCGAACAATTTCAGCTTTCTTTTCAAAAGCGTGCTCACAGAATAGCCATGTGATTGCAAACCTAGGCTGTGTACTTCAGTAAATAACCTCTCACTTATTTATGGCAGCGTGCAATTCTGAAATTATAGCATTTCTATTCCCTATGGACACAGCTTATTATTTTCTTGGTTACTTTACAATTGTGACTGTTCTTGCCACCCACTGCAGATCCTTCTTTGGTGGTTGTACTCAACCACAAATTAAGGTGCTGGCTTTATGTGGTTCTGTAATACACAAGGCTCTGCTGCCAGAGTTCCTGGAGCCCACTGTCTGTAAGCTACTTTTTGGACTGCAAATTTTTCATCGCAGATAGATGCTTTTGGCTTTGGTTAATGTAATAGCATGAGGCAGGTGTTGCTTATGAAAAGAACATTTCAGCATGGACCTGGGATTACTTCCACAGCAGTGCACGCTATCTTGCAAATCAGTTTTTGTTTTCTGACAGTAATTCTTAGATTAGTTTAAAGTAGCAGAGAGTTATGAGATTTGATGGACTCTGGAGGAACAAACCGAAAACAAAGCAAGCAAACAGGCAAACAAAAAGCCACAAAACCCAAACCCAAAAAACTCCAGCATTCACTGGTGAAAATGTCGTGCCAGTTGTGTCTTCCCATGGCACTATGATAAATGGGAGATGGAATATGCTGTATAAAATGTCTTAGGAGAACAAAGCAGTTCATAGGAGGCCTGAGGCTTTTCTGGCTGTGTCAAAGCTGTAAATGCTCATTAAGCCACACATTTTCTCATATGTGGACGTGCACACACACACACACACTAGAAAATAGAGCTTGGGAAATGGACTTCTGCATTGGAATGCCTGAGTGTTGTCTGTAGAAGGTGAGATGGGTTAACTCTCTTTTGCTCTAATTCAGTTATTGGATGTCAGAAACTATAGAAACTAGAATTACAGACTCGTCATTTGGCAAAAGAATTAAAATTGTTTCTAGTATTTTGTTCTGAAATCCATGGGAATAAGTGACTTACATCTCTATACGGAACCTATTTGGAAAGTATTGTCTTTCAGAGAAAGCCTTGCATCTGGGGAGTGATTCTCTTCATGAAATACTTTGAGTAAGGTACAGTTAATTTCCGCAATAGCCTGGTAAGGCTGTAGGAATCTCAGCTGCTCCAGACGTAGAAGGCTGCAGTTCCTGCTGAAAACCCCATCCTCCTCAGCATGAGGGACTCTGGCAGTGCTGGTAGGTGCTGTGTACTCCTGGGACACAGAGAGCAGTGCTTTACTCAGCACACAGCACATCAGTGTTCACATGTTCCTGGCTTAAATCCTCATCAGTGCCTTCCATTCCTGTAGCGCAGGTGGAGGAGAGAAGGAAAAATATCCCAGATTACAGAAGCAGCCTACCTGCTGTGTGAGGCTGTGTGCCTCTGCTCTCAGCCCTCCTGCTAGCACAGCAGGCTCAGCTGCAGCTCTGTGCTTCTGTGGCCTTTCCCTGCAGTTTGGCAGCCAGCTTCACCTCATCTGGCTTGTGATCTCTGCATTGCAGCCCGTGGAGAGGTGTGTAGGCTTGCCCAGAGACACAAGCTATTTAGTTTATAGGTTGAGAAATTGAATTAATTACTTCTAGGACCAAATGTGAATTATAAGTCTTCATATAACATAAATCCTACTCAGGAAAATAAGTGCTATCATATAACACTAAGCTGAGGAGTGGTCATTATTCATCCCTCTAGAATAGATACAGTCAGAGAGTCTGAGAAGGGGATTAACACAGCCAGGGGAGTGTGCTGCTGGTGATAGATCAACCTCACGTTGTTCAGAAACCATGAGTCAAGCCTCCCACAAATCATCATAATAAAATTGGGCTTTTTTTGTTGTTTTGTTAGTGAATTTATTCCAGTTTCTTTTTGAGTTCTTTAGTATTTTGGGTGTTTTTCAAGAGAAATGTGGAGCTACCAGAGGGGGAGTCCAGAGAAAGGCCATGAAAATGATGAAGAGCCTGAAGCACCTCTAGCGTGAGGTGAGGCTGAGTGAGCTGGCACTGCTCAGCCTGGAGAAGTGGAGGCTCAGGGATCTCATCAGTATCCATCAATACTGGAAAGCAGGGTACAGAGAGAATGGGGCCTGGCTTTGTTCAGTGGTGCTCAGTGCCAGGACCAGAGGCACAGCCCGTGGGCACACTTTGGCACACACTGTTTTACTCTGAACACAGGGATCAATTCTGTGCCCTGTGGCTGCTAGAGCACTGGTTACCCAGAGAGGTTTAGGAGTCTTCTCCTTGGAGGTCTCCAGAAAATACCTGGACATGGCCCTGGGCAGCATAGTCTGCGTGAGCAGGGTTTGGACCAGACTATTTTCAGAGGTATCTTCCAGCGTGAGCTGTTCTGCAGTTCTAGGATAACAACTTGATAGAAATCTGCCTGTGTGACTGCGAGCAGTCATGCCACTGGTGCTTCAGTCCTGCATTTGTATTTGTAGTCAGCTGTATGGAGGGGGCTATTCCATCAGTGAGAGCTGTGGGTGCTGACTGCCATTTGGAATAAGCCGAAAGGACTGATAAAATTAACTCTGTCAGTTACTCCTACACACAGAGTCCCTGCAAGGTGCTTTTTTTCCACTGTCACTTTCTGTAACTGTCAGCCTATTCACGTGCCATTATCCAACATGGGCACAAAGGCAGGTAAATTCCAGTAGGAGGGGTAAGTCTTGTAATGCCGAGTGTTTCCAAGCTGTGTAAAGGATTCAGTTTCTTTGCTAATATTATTATATTAGCAGTTATTGTATTATATGACAGTTCTGCAGATCTGAATAAAAAAAAATGTTATTTATAGATAAAAATACCATTCTATTACATGCCTGTTACTTCAGAGCCATTTTCTTTTCATTTCTGTTCACTAATATGCTAACAAAGTAACACAGTTGTTGCTGCCTTTATTTTTACATGCATTTGTGTGGGACCGGAGGGGGAATAGAAATGGAATATAATTTTTATATCAAATGTTGTGGTGGAAGAAGCAGAGATAATAGAAGCACTGCAACAACACCTAGGTTGTAAGCAATTACCCATACTGTGTAAAGAGCTGCTGACAGCACAGCCCCCGCTGTTGTTTTTCCTTGCCTGTGTTTCCTAAGTGGTCAAAACTAAATGAAAAAGCTTTGGCAGGTATTGCTGCAGTGCTGGAGGAAATGCAGAATATATAAAGACTCATTTATTAAAAAAGCAAAGAGTACTGCTATTCTGAGAGCACTCGGTAGCTGTTAAAACTTGCCCTAATAAACTGTGGAGTCTGTGTGGTCACTGCTGCCCGGGCTGTGTCAGCAGCTTGGGAACGGCAGCAGCCAAGCAGCGGTGCAGGTTTCTGTGCTTCATGGACACTGACGTATCAAGTAGGGTGATAGTCAATCACAGGACTTATTTTCTAGCAAAACAAAGCTTTTCACTTCTCACTTTCATGCTAATTGTCAGGAGGCAACTTTTGTGTTTTCCTTTTTTTTAGCATTTCACAACAATTTATTATTTCTATCTTACAAACTGCATATCCAGCCACCCAGTATGGGTGAGAAATAATGCCCCACTTCCCAAGTCCTCCAAGTCTTGAAGGAATTGTTCTGAAAAATAGCAGAGATGGGTTTTTTTAACTGAACTGCTTTGAGACTTGGCTGCCTCTGCTGACACAGGGAAGTGCAAGTCATTTGGTCACAGTGCATGAGCACATACTCACTGAACTGAGAAACTGAAGTACGACTCTAAAGGTAGAGATGTAACCATTGGGTACAACGAAGCTTGTATCTCGCTTACCAGTGTTGGTGACTTCACAGTGGTAGTTCAAGTGGAAAAGAGCTTAAGAAATTTTACTTCTATTAATGATTTTTTAAGAAGGAATGAAAGATGAAACCTCGTGTTCTAGTCTTTATTTTCACAGTAGCTTGTGGGTTCTTCTAGAGATAATGGGATCTCATGAACCGATTTCACAACTGGTATAGAGCTACATAGAGTGTTCCTATACACTTCCCTCTACAGCATGAAATCCCAACCAGACATTTAGGACTTTTGCATGTATCATAGGGAAATACAGCATACAAGTTTAATTTATTTGTAATTTGTTCTCGTTAGTTTCAAATACTCATGTAGAGATCACAATCTGAAGGGTAATTGTATGTTGATTGCTAACCTGTCCTTCACTTAGAACTCACGGAATTTTTCCTATGACTTTGTACATGAAAACATTTTAACCCTTTGAATAGGGTAGTGCTTCCTCCCTCTCACTCCTCTTCAGAGTGCCCAGCACCACACCAGTCTCTTTAGTGAATAAATACTGGAGTTAGCTCTCTCTCTGAAGCCTTTCGAGACTGTTCTTGGCAGCTGCCTTGAAAGGTCTGCTGGAGATGGGAATGAAATGCACCCTGCTTCCTCCAGACAGAGCTCTGTAAACAAGTGGTGAGCCTCTGCTTGGCAATGCATCGCCTGCCCATGGCTGCCAGCGTTGTGGGGATACAAAGCAGCAGTGATGCATGGCAGAACACACAATATCCCCTTTTGGGTCTTTCCGTTGCTTGAATTACACATTGCTGGAAGACGAAGGTTCTTGAAATATTCCTTTGCTTCTGCAAGACATATTAAGAGTGTGCTAGGCTTTGGTCTGATGTGCATGTTAATTATCAGTGGTGCATTTAGCTAAACCTCTGGGTTACGGTAAGCCAGTGGGAAGGACTAACGTGTAGCTGGAGTAGGTTGGTATACATCCAACGTGCTCTGCTGTCACTTAAGCTAAACAACAAAAACATTTTGCAGCAGTTTAGAATCACTCTTTTAAAAGAATCAATGCAGCAGATTATTTCTCCTTTTTTTTTTCTTCTCTCACCATAGGACAAACCTGGATTTGAAGGTCTATCTTTGCTGAGAGTTTTGAGTTCATTATAAAAATGGTGCTAGATATTCCCGTTTATCAACCTTTAGATCTATGAATCCTTTTGTTGCAGTAACCCTGATAGTAGTTGAATGGTGAGGATTCTTCTTGAACTAAAAACGGGCCATTCAGGATTGTGATCAGATTCTCAGTAGGATCACGGTGTACTTCGACACTTGTACTAACATTTGCGTGCTTTACATACAGTGCCTGTATACTCAAATACAGCCATATACAGATAGTGTTCAAAGCAGTCGTGTCTGTTTCATTTAAATAAAACCACACATAAATAGGAAATGTAAAACTTCTTGTGCTCTTTTAAAATTGAATATTTTAAAACACAGCGATTGTGTGATTTAATGATTTAATATTTCTTTTCCCCAGCATTAAAGACATTGTGTTTTTAGTATTTTAGGGCTTTCTTCTGTAACTAACTGTTTAATATTTTCTTATTTGATACTAACAAGATTACAGTATTATGAGCTTAAAGAATGCATTGAAAGAACAGCAGAAAGAAAACTTGTACTGTCTTCTTGGCTATTAATGCTAGAATGAGGTGTTCCATTTATGGAAGTTCAAGGATTTGTTTAATTTAAAACATTTAAAAAAGGTTATGTTTTCTCTGCTTGTAGGTAGTTAGTACAGAGTAGTATATGCAACAAGGGTGTTGTGGTTTTGTTTTTTAAGGAGATGAAGTGCAGCTGAGTGGTGGGAGGCCTCACCATGGTTCCATACAGCCATGGTGCCAAGCGAGCTGGGCCTGGCGGCTCACACCTCCCTCCCCATTGGGCTGGATAATACATAGTTAATAGAACATCATGCAACTTTCAGGGGCGGGATAGACAACAATCACTATGGAAAATATGGGAGAGGGAAATGCTCCCCATATAGGTGACCTCCGTGGCACATCAGAGCTGCGAGCTGCAGTGCCTTGATTGCAGGGCAGTAGATAAGCCCCCACTTCCAGCCATCTCTTGCAGGAATGACTGGTTTGCTTCTGTTCGCATTTGTGTCCTAGTGTTAGTCCTTAGCATCTAGTTATTTAGAAGAGCTGTTTCAATCTGGAATGCAACATGGAGAGCAGATACTTGAAGGCAGCATTATGGCAGAAGTATATAGTCCTTCATCACTGTAGGAGGACTAAAATCACTCCAAGTGTTAAACTTGCTTCTGCAAAGGTGAGTTTGCTGGTCCTGAGTAGAAACTGGCTCTTCATTCACAGGGAAGAAGCAACGGTGAAAACGCCAAAATGCATCCAGAATAGATTAGCTGTAGCACCTTAGACCAAGGAAAGAGCAAATCCATCTACCAACAAGAGATAGTTAAATGACTTATTAGTGAACCGTTACAGTTATATTACTCTGAGGCTGTTCATTACTCATTCCTGTAGAAAGGAATAAGCAAATAGTGTTCTCCTCAACTCTATAGAGGACATATATGATACTGAAGATCAGTCCTAAGTCTGTAAATGTCTTCCACTCTTTAAAATATGTCATGTCTTAAAAAACCCACCTCTTTGGCTCCAAATAGAAAATGCCAAGAAGAACTTGAAAATTCCCAACAAAGAATAAGAGCTTCGTGGTTAATTCTGGGTTGATTCTATGTTTCCCTCATTTGTTTTCTATGCAAAACGTCAGCAGAGTTTTAACTTAGGTACTCAGATTTGGATGCCATTTGCATCCTGCACAATCTCGGGTATTTTGACTCTTCAGGTAATTTAAAAGAAGTTACAAACTGTATTTTTCAAAGAAGTGAAGATGGTTTCTTGTTTTCAGCTGCATCCCTGGACTCAGCAAAATTCATGTTAATCACAGTGGGATTCTTGTACCTTTGAAAGGTTCATATAATGAAAGGGAGGTTGAAAACTGGATGTAGATATAACTGTGCTCAATGGTTTGGATCACTGAGGTGGTAATATGTAAGTAATTATGGTAGTGTAGTTTCTTGCTTCAACAAATAAGGCGTTACAGACAAACTTCTTACAGTTTTAGACAGCAAAGAGTGCAGACCTTGCATATTCACTGCAGACTGACTGCTTGGTTGAGAATCAGAAACAAACAGGTTTCCTGATTACACGCAATGCACTAATTTAGCCTCCTGGCCCCTTATCTCAGAGAACAACCTCAGTGTGGGCTCTTGGGTTTTCCCCAAATGAAAAAATCCTTAGTAGTAACTTCATTGGTCTAATTCATTTTCTTGGAGCAGCAGTAGCTTACAGAAATAAAACCAGACAAATAGGCATAACGAATTTCAGTTGGAATTAGTAACAATTCTTTTTTTCTTAGAGATGATAATGCTTCAAGTATTTACTCTTAAATAGAAAACAGGGTTTCTCCGATCACCACTTGGCAGCTTTTCCTTTACATTTTGTGGTAGTAGCATGAATCAAATGAAAAGCCAGTAAAAATTCAATATGCCTTGTATGAAGAATTCTGCTTGTTTGTTTTTTGGTGGGGTTGTTAGTATAGTGGATTTGATAATAATGAAGTTTTAATATATCTTTTTTCAGTTTTACCTCGAGTTTGCCTGTGTGGGTCTTCAGTCATAATGCTTCCCGGCAGTCTGTCTATCAGTATCTCTCTTTGCACATTGGAAGTGAAATGAGTGATATTCTTTCTGAAACTAGTGTGCTTTCTGGTAAAATCAGCCCAAAATATGATGCATATGTATATACCATTTATATATGATGTGTATGTAGCCAGAAACTAAATGAACATGATTTGTATGTCTTTCTTAGAAAGAAAATAAAGTGTGAATCAAAGCAGGAAAAAAGGGGGGAAAAAATGTTTCTAACATAAATTAGTTGGCTTGTTTCTACAAAGAGTCCCAGGATATTGTAAGCTATGTGCAAAAACAGCAGTATACACAGCAGTATACATGGCACACATGTTGCACCTGTGAGGTCAAAATAACTTTATGGAAACTGAAATAACCGTTCTAAAAAGAAATTAAAGGGCATCCCTTTTGAGTTCTGGAAGTGGTGTTCCAGTGGTGCAGTGTGGGACAGCCCTTTTCCAGTACATAGCTACTGTGGATCGTGGTGGTAAAGATATGATAGCAAGAATGGGAAATGCCTGTAGATTAAGGCCAATCTGTGCTCCTTCTGTAGAATCACAGAATCACAGAATTGTAGGGGTTGGAAGGGACCTCTAGAGATCATCGAGTCCAGCCCCCCAGAAACAATTCGTGGTGCTGTTAACAAACTTTCCTATGTTTTTATAAGTCTAAAAACATTAGAACAGCTTGCTTGTCAGTGTTGGTTTTATTGCATGCAGGCATTTCTCACATTCAAGTTCAGCTATTTTTTCCCAGTTATTAGAATGAACTTATTTCATCACTCAGTCACATAGTGACTTACACTGCTTTTCATTAGGGAAGGTTTCTCTATATAGGCAGGATGCAGCGGCTAAACAGGCTTTTGGAACATGAAAATATAGATTACAATCGGTATAAGTCAGCCTTGACATGAGCTTCCTTGAACCCCCTCTGACTATTGTCACAGCTTCCCCCCATTCAGCTTGGAGGTTGTTGTTCTTTGCATGCAGCCAATAGATGGTATTGATAGATCAGCAAATGCTGTTTTTCCATTTCATCTCTGCTAATACAGCAATACCACTCAATTCCATAATGAAAAGATTGCTGCTGTTCAGCCTTCAGAAACGCAACAAATCACTACTTGTGGGTAAAGTTCCAGCAACCTATTCTTTATTTTGTTAAAGAAATTATAAGCTTTTGAAAATCTGATACTCTTAGAAGGAGAATAAACACTGCATGCCAAACTTACGCAGGAGGAATGCTCATTCAAGTTTACAAATGCTATTAAAAACAGTGCTGCCAACTATCTGCTTAATTCTTCTTCACTTACAGAATTGACAGTGTGAAAGTGGAAGTTTGGAGCCCTCACAGTATTGGTAATGTGAAAGCTCCTCTGCTATTTCTAGGAAGATGTTTATGCCTTCATTGCTTCTAGAGAAGAAGTAGGTGCACTAGAGGGTTAACACTCTGACATGCTGAAGTGTCTTAATTAAGGCCTGGCAAAGAGCCACAGGCAGTAGAAAATGCTTGTGCCTGAGACAGCAGCAGTCCCTGGTAGCTGGAGCCTCTGGCGAGGTCTCATGCATTCAGGAGCACTGTGTGCTTGTGCCTACCTGTTGTGGGAAAGCAAGATGCTGTCCAGACCTGAAACAAAGCCCACAAGCACTTTCCCATCCAGCTTTACCATTGTATCCTTAAAAAGAAGGGATGCGGGGATGCAGAATCAGGGGAGATACCTGTCAGTAAAAGCTGTCCTTTTCAGCAGCTGGATGATACAGGTTAAATAAACACCAAACTTGTTATTTAAAAACCAAACCATAAAACTGCTTATAATTTCAGAACTTGCTTGCTGAATCTTACAGTGAGAAGTAGAGAGATGGAGACTTGTGATAGGAGCGAGCCAATAACACTGAGCGTGTACAGGCACATACTCAGAGAGGCAGCAGGAGTAGTACTGCTCCTCAAGTTGGTATGTTTGTAGAACACACAGTTAGGTACATATTTCACCACCTTTTTTTTAGCAAACAGATACTGTAAGATTGTACCTTGGGATCTGTGTCAGTGTGGGTCAATATGCCTCGATGCCTCATGCCTCTATTTGAAAAGAGGAAAAATGTGTTCAGAGGGGTTCTGAAGTTGCAAACAGTAGGGAAGCTCTTCGACCTATCACTGAATTTCACTAGAAATTCAGTGCCTGTACCAGTCTGTGAAGGCCTGAACATCATCTCCTCTTGAGGTATGACAACATTAATTACATAATGTAGTCTGACTCTACTGAAACTCATAGTTAACGTTTAATAATAAGTCACAAGGTTGAATAAGAAACATGCTTATGTCTATCTTTAAGTCTTCGTCTGGAGCCTCATCACCTCAGGGACTGTAGTGTGTGGTAGATTGTGTCAGTAGCCACTGCAAGTCACAGCAGTAGAAGCCCGTCTAATTAGTTAGGTGCTGAACAGTCATTTAATCCCTGCCAACAGTAGCCGGCTCCAGTCACATCTCACTGCAGTGTTTCTCACGTTTCCAACTGTGCAATTCCCCATTGAGGAACTGCAGAGAAATGCCTTGCCTGGACCAGTCTGGTGGGTGCCCTGTAGGCCTGTTCTGCACTGTTTAAGTAGGTTCTGGTTGTATGAGGGGAAATCTTAAAAAGTCAGATGTGAATTACATCCTGTGGTGTTCTCTGGTCAAAACTGCTGGACGTTGGTAATGACCCTAGAAAGATTATTTCCTATTGTATGTGTCCTATGGCTCCTCTTCGTGAGTTTCTTTGGGATCATGCACTGTTCCAGGGGAACCCAATGAAACCTTCCATCAAATTCATATCTGGGAACTAGATTTACACATTTTATTTTATGTATTGTAGTGAAACCATTTGCATGTGTAATATTAGAATTGTGTCTGAAAACGGTATGTGTACAAATAGATATTTATATGTAGGTCTGTTCAATTCAGATACTATTTCGTGGATTATATGTTTTATTTCCAGTTCAGCTGATCAGAGGAGAGTGACAGCCAAATTGTTGCTGACTATAAATCAGCTGGACTATTAAATTGTAATGAATGTTGCATGTATTCGTATTTCTTGTTTTGTGGAGCTGTAGTTGTATAGTTTTGTTAAAAGTAACAGTGAGTGAGAAACACGTCTTACTACCAACTCCAGGTACCTTCAAAAACAAAGTGAATATGTATTTCTAGAGGTGTGAACAAGTGTGGTGCCATTTTAGACCAAACTCAAGTACTTTAAACACTTACAGACACTATCTTTGTACTATGATGTAAATGCTGTAGTGCCATTTTGACTTTAGTGAGGCTTCGTAGCATATAAAGCTCTGCAAATTCGGCCCTCACACAGATCTCTGCTTTGTGTAGCAGTATTATATTCGGGTGACTTCCCCTTCAGTTAAGGGGAAGTGAATTCAAAGGTAGAAAATCCAACACTTGATCTTTGGCATTGTAGTATAATTGCATGGTATTTTATATAGCACTTTTGCTGCAGGCTCCTGTCCACAAAGAAGGCAAATTCTTCCATGTTCAGGGCATTTTCTGTTTAAAATCAGATATTGAAGCAAAGAAAACAAAATGGCAAGGGCCGAAGTTTGAAAAGACAAATAAATCCATCTATATTTAATTCATTTTTAAATAGAACAGAAACTCAGCCAAGCAGTCATTGGTTACAGTAAAGTTCTGGAGCTATAGTGTCACTTACTGTGTGATAACTGCAATTTGTTTTTGTTTTAGGAAATTAAATTATTTCCTTCGTCTTATTATATCTTGCAAGAACTTGCAAGACAATGAGATGAGGAACAGCCTCTGTGGAGCTATTAAAAAGTGTGTCAAATGAATTTCATTTTCTTTAAAACAAAAAATAAATGGAGGGTTGTTTGACAGGCTTTGTGGACAGGAGAGAAATTGTACATATCATAAGGTTGACATCGGTGTTTTCTGCCATCTTCGTGGCCATCCGATAAGAAACCATGGACTTTTTGGTCCACGTTGTCTTTTTCTTTCACACCATTTGCCTGCTGATGGTTTATGGAGCTCCTTCCTTTCCATCATCCCTGTCCATTATTTTGTTCAGAGGATTTTGCAGGCCTGGTGATGAGACAAACCAATCTGCCTTGGGCATCGTAACATATGCTAGGCTGGGAATGCTGCCATGGCTTACCTTCATCTTGACAGGGAGGGCCACAGTTGCTACCATTGCCTTAGAGTGACTGTGATGTGCTCCAATTCGGTGACTGGGATGTCACTCAGAACAGTGTCAGACACTGCGCAAGTCCAGGTAGATGGCATCAGCTGCTCTTCCTTTATCCAGTGATGTTGTAATTCCATCATAAAAGGCTACCAAGTTCGCCAGGCACGACTTGAGCCCTTGGTGAAGCCTGCCTTTATTTTCCATGTGCCTTAGTAGGACCTTCTGGAGGATCTGCTTCATGATCTTGCCAGGCACAGAGGTGAAACTGATAGGCCTGCAGTTCCCTGGATCACCTTTTTTTCCCCCTTCTTGAAAGTGGGGGCTATGTTTCCCCTTCTCCATAGTGTGTTGTGTCTGAAAGAGAGATATACGTCTTGCCATTCACACTGAGACATCCTTATGCACATCTTTAATACCCTAAGTGTGAAATTTTACCTGTAGCCAATGCAACAAACATTTTTCTTCCAGAATTTAGCATTCAAGCCCATATCTCTCAGCATCATGCAGCAACAGGAGTCTTAACAGTTGGGAAGTGAATAGGACCTACATCTTTTAAATGTCATTTAACCTTTTCTGAGCTGCTGTTCTTTAAATTGCTACTACGGTTACTTGATTTCCTTCCCTATTTACTTATTTCATTATGTAATTATTTCTTCTTGTGAGAGATAATAGCCATGTCATAGTGATGCCTTAGGCCTGGTGATGCCATGGCCACGTCACTGCAGGCAGCCCCCAGCTCCTACCACCACCCTGTGGGTGCAGTGCACATGTCACAGTGGGCAGAATGTTGGTGGTGGCCACTATCACAATAGGGTGGGTGGCCTGGTTGGCACAGGAGAGGCAGCCATCAGGCAGCTGTACAGTGGCCACATCTAGAGAGGGGAAAATGACCAGACCATGATCTCCAGCAAGTGAGTGTTGTATGGTTATGCAAGGATGTTGAGCCTGAAATCTTCCTGTGCTGCTGTTTGTAACAAATGCTGAGCAGCTCGTTTTCATGGCACTCTGTAAAACCAATTTGTCCCAGCTTTGTCCCAGCCAGAGGCCTGTAGTTTTGCACCTTGCAGCCTCACAGCAAGCCATCTGATCCCAGGTAGATCATCTCCCTTTCGTGCTGCAAAGAGAGGCTGGAGGGGATGTCAGTGCACCATCTGAAACAGGCTGGGTCTCTCTTCTCCTGTATGCAGTACCCTGGGAAGGGAGAAAGGAAACCAAGATTTGAGTTAAATCCAGAGAGTATGAAATATGTGAAAACTTTAATGGATGGTGGCAGTCATTATAAATGTTCTTTAAAAGCAGCCTTTTTGCTTGGTAACTAAGATATTCTTCTCCAGAGTTTGAGCAGTAGTTGTGTGACGGAGTACAGTGTGGGGAAGCTGGAGGAGCTCTTTCTTTGGATTTGGCCCTTTGACTCAACTGGAAGTTTAATGATGCTGCACATTCTAGATCACTAACAAGTGAAGCAACTCTTTCAGGCACTGGACGTGTACTTGCAAGGGTGCAGAACACATCTATAACTTTTAATTTGGGATTTGATTTTAAAACTAATCTAATCTTCCTTTATCTGTTGTTAGAAACTGGTTAGATACCCACTCTAGTCTGTGTGGGGGTCTAATTTGAAGTTAAAGTAAAGCTTGGGTCAAAGAGAAGGACCGCAGGATATGACACAATTTATGAGATCAGTAATGTGATATCAATGATATAAGTCAAAAGTGCTCAAAGTCATGATGTAATAAATAAAAATCGATAGCATTGCTAACAGATTTCCAGTTTGAAGTAAATTTACTCAGAAGAAGTTTGATTAAACCAGCAAATTCATTGCTGTCATAAAGCTCAGGTCATCACCTTCGTATTTTCTGTCTGATTAGTTTTGGGATTATTTCTGGTTCTGTTATGTCTGCTTTCACTTCATTACAGACACAACTTCATCAAATATTAATAGTAATGGCTGTAGGATAAAACCTTTATGTCTATTTCCTTGTTCTTCTTACTGCCTTACCAGCACTGCGAGTATTGTGGAAATCGTTGTCAGCTGCTGCAGCGGTGCCAGCAGATGGAGAACAAGAACACTACTCTGCCTCTGTGTGACCATGAAGTAAAAAGTCGCTATTGTTTGTCAAGGAAGGGAGACAAAAATGTAATTAGCCAGTCAGTACAATGAATAGAAAGTCGGGTTTTGGAAGGTTGAACTTTGTAAAGAAAAGCATGCAGATATCTCTCCTAAGCCCGCTCCCAGAAAGGTCAGTTGCTCTCCCCCTTAAAATATTAAATGTACTCAAAGATTTCTGACTGAGCAAATGGGCAGTTAATGCATGTAACATGCAGTCTGTGTGGCTGGCATCTGCCTGAATAATTTCATCTTTTTGCACTCTGCAGCTGATAGAACAATTTCAGGTAAGAAACAGGTAAGAATGCTTTTGTTTTGACAGGGCTTGGAATTGACATCTGTCAGCTATAAATTGACAAATGTTTGTATTTATCTGAACAGTTATATGGCCTCTTAGTGAAGGCAGACACCTGGGCTAGTTGGCAGTATAGCACATATAACATTATCAGTCTATCATTATAGGATTCTTTCTTTCTCAAGTTGGAGGTACAGGTTCTGATTTCACTGAAGTTTGTTTTGTGACTGAATTTAACTGCAGAAGAAAGTATTAATTATAAATTCTATAGTGAACTGTGTAGCACATACTGACAAAGGTGTAAAACTTTTCCCTGACACTTGTATCAGTAAATTAATTAACTTCTGGGATAAGAAGAAACAAAATAGAGACAACATTTTGATACATAAGGAAAAAAAGCATCTTGTAATTCAGTTAATAATGGGCTGTTAAAGATCTCTGGTTGGAAACTAATAGTCTGCATGTTTAACTCAGGATTCTCACGGCAAGAATAATTATTTAACAGAGCTCATCTGTGCTTGCTGTTGCTCCCAAGCCAAAAACTTTTTACACAGAGTTATGATCAATATTTGATGGGCTGTTCATAGCAGTGAGCCTGATGTTGTACGGTCACTGTATTCAGGCTTGGCTTCATAGAGTTCACAAACCCTATTTTGCTAAGGTTTGAGTCATCTTAATATTGGCTGAGTAAGGTGGTGTAATGATCCAGACTGCAAAGTTTTGCCTGTTTGCTTTTATAGGTTAAGGACAGTGGAATTGTTTCCTGTTAGATCCCATCTCCTGCCCCCATCACCACATACTTGTACACATTACAGCAGTGACAGTAACATCTGTCACATGCAATTCTTCCTTTGTTTCCTTTTCCCAGGGGTAATATTTCATATAAAAATTGTTTTTTACAGAGTTAAATGTATATCATTGGTGAAGTTTGCTTCATAGAGGTTGGAGTAACACAGCTAGTACTGGAAATAAAAGAGTGCCTCAGTGATTCTTGCTTGAGGAAGGTCTCTTGTCATGTGTATGGAGGGGCCTCAGGAAGCAATCTGCGTCTCCAAGCCTTAGATTTTGGTTTCTGAGTAAATAATTCCATGTGTTTCAGCTGCAAAATACCTTTAAATAATAGAAATTTGCTACCTAGATATATTGCATATCCAAGTCTTGTATCTTGAAATACATCTTAAGTCCAAGGGACAAAGATTGTGGATTTCGGTGCCTTGCTTTCTGAGTTAGTGTGCTGCTCAAAAGGAATCGTGGCTGTTGTTTCCACAAGAATAGCTTGATGGCCATGGAAGAGATGACAGTGTTATCCAAGAGCCTGAAGCCTTCCTCTCTCCTATTACTCTAAAAGATGGAACTTGAGTCTTTGGCTGGTTGGATGCAGTCCCAGAAATGAAATGGAAAAGGCTGTTCCTGGGAAGAGAGAAGGTGGAATTCACACATTATCCTCAGTTCCCACCCCTTAGAGGAAAACTAACCTTTTTGCTGTCTAAACAATAGTACCTTTGACAAACAGTAAGAAAGCTGCGGGTCTGAAAATGACTCAGAAGTCTATAATCCCGTTGTCTAATGTATTGAAGATATGGTTATGTATAAGATGTGGTCACGCCTTTTTCTTTTAGTAGCCAGTCCTGGGTATCAGTGTGTATTCTTTTAAATGTTGTGTTAGACCTTAGTGCAGATGTGACCTTTGTACCTGTAATGAAGACTTTTTTCTTCACGGAAACAAATACCAGCTCTTCCAATTGGGAAGTGCCCCACTCGTACAAAATCTGGGAAAAATCTGGGTCAGATCAACAAAGTTGGATGAAATCACTTTAGGATTATTCAGTATTTCCTTACATACGCAAGTACTGAACAGATGGAAACTTGACAACTTGTTTAATTGGTGGCAGAAGGTGAGATCATGTTATCAAAGGCAGTTTTAGGGTGCATGTGTTGAGGATGGGTCTTTGCAGAGTGTGGTGTTAGGTCCTGCTCTGGGTGATAAGCAAGGCTGAGCAAGCAGTTTGGTATGCTGAGCGGCACAGCCTGCACAGAGAGGTTGTGGATGCCCTGTCCCTGGAGGTGTTCAAAGCCAGGCTGGATGGGGCCCTGGTCTAGTATTAAATGTGGAGGTTGGTGACCCTGCCTGTGGCAGAGGGGTCGGAGCTTCATGATCCTTGGGGTCCTTTCCAACCCAGGCTGTTCTGTGATTCTGTGATTCTTTCATCTGAGCAGCTGTAGGGCTGGTGAAGAGCTATTGGCAGCTCCCACTCAACAGGAGCAAGGATGTGCAGGCATGAGCATCGTGCTGCATGAACACTGAGTGACAGATTAGGTAGGAAAAAGGAGAAAAAGAGCTAAAAAAACAAACCAGATTGTGGCTGCAGCCCTCTGAGCACTCGCAGCTGCTGCTCGCTGTCTGTGCTGTGAGAGCACCTTTCTGACAGGTTCTCATGCTCAGCTCTGAGGTCAGGGCGGGATTAGGATGGGAACCCTCTCCTGACAGCTGCAGCACTGAGTCACTGCACGCTGACTTCAGCTCCCTGGCTTCTGAGGAATGTTTAATTAGTTCGCCCGCTATCAGAAATTATCTCAGGCAGAGACGCAGACATATGTTGGAATTGGAGAAGGTGCACTGGGGGGCAGTGAAGGGTGGCATCCGAAATATGAATCATTTCTTACATGTGCTGATGTGCTTTGATTCTGGTCTTGTGTTTGCCTGGTTTAGTACTTGTTGTCTTTTATAAATATATATATATATCAGCTAATTTAATTAATGATTAAAGTCTGCAACGAATGGATATAGATTTAATTTTGATGTTTTGAATGGTGCTCTGGGCAGCGTATCTGGTGTTATCCCATTCTTCATGGTTTGGGCATATGGAGGAATAAAGTTTTCATAGGTAATAATCCCAAACTAAATTGATGCTTTTGTTTCCTATAATCATTTCTGAGACAGCCACCCAAATCCAAATTTCTCCTTTAATGAAGAATCATGCTTAGGAGAACAAACGCGCCCTTGTTCCCTGCTGCAGAACAGGGCTGCTAGGAGCTCAAGGAGCCGCAGAGACACAAGTGCTGTTGTGCAGCCTGCCCCATCCCGCTGCTCGCCCCGCCAAGTCCGGTGACTGCATTGCAGATAAAGGCATTTGCTCTCCCCTCTCTTCCTCTGGGACTGGCAGCATCTCATTGAACATCGTGACTCGCTGCACCCTGAAATTGTTTCTGAAAACCCAGTTACTTTGTGAATAGCTTTGAAAGCTGCACAAAATGTATACACATCCCCTGCTTTGTTTGCGAGCTTGCTGGAAGAAAACAAACTGTGTTTGAAGTGTAAAAACCTTTTCACCCGTTTAAACACGAGGCTGCGTGGTATGTGGTGGGAGCAGGGCTGGGTGGGAGGGTTGCAGGAACTGCGTCCTCTGCGTGGTTACCTGTGGTCTCTTGCAGACCCTGCTGCTCCTTGCCAAAGGCATTTCGCAGCAGGAGGCCGGATGAGGAGGCTGAGGAGTGCTGGCCGTCCTGTTGCCAGGGTTGCTGGGTATTTAGGTCACATCGGCTGTCAGAGTTTGCAGGGTGCAGTATGGGAGTGTGTGATGCTGTACGCACAGTCATAGGAACCCTACAGGCACATGCCCTGCAACCCTGGCTGTGCACACATTGTCCTGCTGTTCATATCCTTATCACTCTGATCTTTTTTCTACCTTTCTTTTTCTGGCTGTGCTTCAGAGCAATGTTTGTTGGTTTTTGTTGTTTTTTTTTTACCATTTTGACTGCAGCCTCTTCACGGTGTGCATAATTCCTGCAGTGAACTGTGCTCTGTATTTTGTTTCAAATAGTTCTGACTGATCAAGGTCTGTCTTTTTTCACGTTTTGTCCCTAGCGACATCATTATAAATTTTCATAGCATTTCATAGAATTGTATAATTAAGGTTATAAAGACCACTAAGGCCATCTGGCCCAACTTCAGTCCATCACCACTATGTTCTCTAACCATGCCCCTCAGAGCCACGTCTCCACATTTCTTGAACACCTCCAGGGACAGTGACTCCTCTGCTTTCCTGGGAACTACAGAAACAAAATAGGCTTTTAAAAGCAAAATACATTTGGAACAATTTTGAAATGCTCTTCTCCTTTTAATGTATCTGTTGCCTTGGCACTTCCATTCCAAGCATCACATGAATTCCTTTATTTGTTTTTTCACCTTTTGTTACAGTGGAGATGTCACTTTTTACATAGACCTGCATTACCCAAACCCAGCAATAACCATTCATTTTGAGGACAGGCTTTGATTTAAAGTGTTGGACAAAAATATGGAGAAGCACATTGAAGAGTACAAAGTTTTCTGCATCTGACCTACCCTGCTTATTTCTATCACTGAGGCATGTATTCAGTAAGAGAGGAGTTGCTTTTAAGGACTTCAGTCCCATCTTCCTCCTTCCATCAGTTCACTTAATTATAACAAGCTAGACTCCAAGGCTGTGAAATTCTTCGCCCATATGCAGGTTCATCTTCATCTCTCCTTCTTCCATCCTGCTGTTTTGAAATCAGTTTCTCTTCCATTAAAAATAAGTTTATAGACTTCTCATCTTGCCTGTTTGTTGCATCCCTGTAACACGGTGCCTTTCCTTTACTAAGCTCCTCACTCCTTTTGCCCCTAAATTTGCTCCCCATTCCAATACTTGTCCTGTGCGTTGTCCCTCCTTGTGTATTTGAAGTCCTCTCCAAGGAATCTCTTGTGATTCTGGGACACCTCCATCTCTTTTAGTTCTGCTCATCTCTTCCAGCTGTAGAGTTCTGTCTGTTCCTTTCGCCCTGTAGTTGCCCTTTCAGCAAGGAATGGGATATGAAAGCCCCTGGTGCTAGGAATGCTGTGCAATTTCTTCAGCAGTCTAAGAGGATGTAACCTGTTCAATGTTTGTCATCAGTTGCAGAGTATCTGTGGAGGTGGCTTCTTCCAAAACTGGAATGAAAATCTGCCTACAGATTTTATGTCATGCAGGGAAGTATAGGCTACTACATGTGCCCACTGAGTCACAAAAGAGAAACCAAGGTACATTTCTCTGGTATATACATGCTGTGTATATGTGCACTCCTTTCTCTTGCACAGGTATGTTCCTGAAATCAACCACAGGGGAAGGATCCCCTTAGAGCTGTTTTCAAAGTCTACCCAGCACTCAGAAGTTGAAGAGTGCTTAGGTTACCTATCCATGCTTTGTTTTCATCTTAAATTTATTAAGTCTTTAGTGTTGTTGGGTGCATAGAATGAATGGTATTTTTGTAATGAACAGCTATGCCCTAACATTCTCTTTATTGCTCATTATATTTTCCTGTTCTTTGGATAGTTTGCAAAGATAGAATTCCCTAATTCCCTGTTTCTCCTAAGTATCGGTACAATACCATCATCCTGATATGCTTCACAGTCACAAATGAATTCATTTTTTAGGACTGGCATCTTTATCCCCCAGTTCACAAATGGGCAGCCAAGGATCACAGATGAAGGTTGCAAGCATCTCTTATAAATTCTGGGAATTATAAGATGCTTTGGCCATTCCATCGTACATTTCTCCTCTCACTTTGATACCTAGCTCTCTTCCTGCAGCTGTATGAGTCAAGCAGCTGCCTTTGCAATTAGTGCCAGCATTAGACACTGCCTTGTGCCTCCAGCACTTCTCCTTCAGCTGCATGGGCAGGCAGGCAGCTGCTTTTATGTATGAATATGTAGAGTTGGCATTGGTTGTGAAGGCAGCTGCTCGACTGTCCTTACAGCTGGAGGAAGGGTGTTTCCTATGAGCAGCAGCTAATAAGAGCAGAGGGACTTCGAAGCGAGGAGGGCACGGCCTGCTTTTTCATCTCGCAGCTAAATTGCTTCAGGCTGCAAAACTGTTTGATTTCATTAGGAAGTATAAACAATTAATGGAAGTAATTGAATACACTGAACTTCTCTACCATTTTTACCTCTGCACTTTATGAGTTTACATTGTTGACAAAGTGACTGTGTGACTTGATTTATTCTTTATAAGCAGAAATGGTTTTGTTGCTTTATTTTCGCCAATTGAATTGAAGATTTCTGGAGAATTTAAGATCTTATAGCATTATTTTTTCACTTTACAATTAGAATCTGTTCACAAAAGTTTTAACTTTTGAAGTCTGCATACAGGTAGAGATGAAATGGAAAGTAGATCACTGCCACCTGTGCTTGTAACTTGGCTGTTTGTTAAATATATGTCTGTGGGCTTTAATGACCTAAATGAATTTGAACTTGGAGCTTTCTCTTCTGCCTTTATGTACAGAAAAAGAATAAAGGCTTGTGTTATGCTTTGTATTTTATCTTCTGTATTTGCTCCGGTCACCACTAGCACATAGTTTTTGGAAGGCCTTGTCCATATGGAACTTTCTTCTGTCAAATTCTCAAGTTGAACGATGCTCAGGAGAAGAATGGGGATGAAGGGAAAGCCTGGAAGTGCTGTGTGTGACATAAAGTCATGCCATCATCAGTAAATGACACAGGGCCCACTACAAAGCTACTTCAGACCTCGTGACCAGTGCTGAATGAAGCAGAAGAATTCAACATAGAAACAACAAAGTTGTTCTTGAAAGAGGAAAGCAGCAGAGAAAAGGCGAGCAAGAAGTTATTTAGTATTTTGTTGTGAACGGGCAGATCAGACTTCAGTGGTACAATAATGTAGACTTCTTGAGTCTACCACAAGCATCAACATAAGGCTTGAGGGATAGGGAAGATATATGAGGAATACATAGGAAAACCTGACAGAATCTCAGTGCTGATGGAAGTGTGTCTCACCGTGAGACCAGGAGGCCCGTGCACCATAAGCTGCTCCAGGGAACATCAGCAAACACCTCTTGGAAAATGTGGCATGCCATCCTTTGATCTTGCTGAGAAGCTTTGGAGTATGTGTAAGAAGGAGTTGTCTTTTTCACGCCCACCTCCTTGCACTGCATGGTTAAAATTAGTTTCCCCTCTTTCTGATGATATTTGTAATACATGGAGTGAAAGTATGTTCTTTCATTTCTTTGACTGTAATGAAGATTTATTCCCCTCTCAGAAGTCTTCAGGCCAAAAGTTAAGTTTGTCCCAGGCTGTTTTTAGGTGGCAATTCAAAGAAACATCATCAGGCATTATGATTGAACATAATTTCTACTTTGATGTACAAATTAGGTTCTTTTGATGTGGTGCGGTTGTTCCCATAGCGAAGCGATTCTTCAGTGAAGTTCATTATTAGCAAGCAATTATTAAATAAATACATCCATGTATAGTATGTAGGCAAAACTGATGGTGAGGCCTAAGTAAGCCTTCCTTATGCTTTACGTTATACCTGCTGTTTCTGGTCTGTCAAAGTTCTGTCGGATTTTGCACGCTTGGAATTGAATTATCCATCGTTGTTTTTCCTTGAGTCTGCTATTTATTCGTTCTACTTTCTGTACTGTAGAAATGTTTGAAATGTGTTTCCAGAAACACGTTGCTTTGGGTGTTCTGGGGGGAGTTGTTATGCTGCCCTACTTCAGGGCAAAGCCTTGAAATCTGGAAAGGTAGGGAGGTGTCTGATACCAGAAGGGGATTAGAAACTGAACTGAGATTAAGAAAAGTTAGAGTCTATAGCAGTAAAAACAGCGATGTTGAGTCAAACTCCTGTGTGTTTCAAAGGGACGGAATTGGCAATGTTGGAGAACCTTACATTGCATCTTTAGCTTTTGAAAGTTTGTTTTTGCCACCTTAGCTTTCGTATGGCTTTCCTTCATATGATAAATACCAAAATGAACCAAATATTAAAGGAAGTGTTGATATCTAAGATATTTGTATTTATCAAAGAGATTTGAAGATGGAAATATTCCATGTGTGTATTTGAAATGCTTCCAGTACATAGAAGGTTTGTCGTATCTGTTGATCTTTGTTGGAGGAAGAACAAAAAAAAAGTTGGCTTTGTTTAGACAATTAGCGTAGACAATTAGCTTAGATGTTAAGTAAACAAACTCAGCTGTTATGATGGTGAAACTCTGAGCGGGCTCACCTTGGGGCTGTTGAAAAAACCCTTTCCTTCATCGAAGTTTCTTAAAAACAAGGCAGGTAAATATTTGGCGAGGGTGACCTTCTGCAGTGTTGGTGGGACAGGAGATCTCCTTGATTTTAAGACACTTTAAAGAAAGCATAAAATCCAGCTTTCTAGTGGAATAGATGCCAGTAATCACTTCGAATTTCCCCAGACAAATAGTTGTACAGGGCAAATAGTATTTACAGGATATAACGTACCATCTTTTATCCCAAGAATTTGTGTTTCCTTCTAAGCGACCCAGATAGCTGAGAAGTATTCATTAGCTCAATTTCAGCATAATCTGCTCAACTTCTTTTGTAAATGACTGTGAAATAATTAGGAGCAAATGGGAAGCATTTGAGTGAAATATTGGTATAACCCAGAATTGATTCTGTTCCCTCAGTTTCATTTGTGTATTCTTGGCTCTCATTCCTTTCCATTTGCTAGGTAATCACTGGAAAAAGCTGAGGCGATCAATCATATCATCTTATGTCCAAAACAAGTTAGTAACAAGCTTTGCTAAGCATTAGATTGAGAAAATACATATTTTCTGGCTCACAGAATCACAGAATTGTAGGGGTTGGAAGGGACCTCCAGAGATCATCGAGTCCAACCCCCCTGCCAAAGCAGGTTCCCTACACCACATCACACAGGTAGGCATCCAGACGGGTCTTGAATATCTCCAGAGAAGGAGACTCCACCACCTCCCTGGGCAGCCTGTGCTCTTGCTCTATTTAACAACAAATAACCTCACAGTGTGTCTTCTCCACTTCTCTCCTTCAAGTTCTTGATTCCCTTACAAAAGAGTTTGTTCATTGCAGAATGAAAATACATGTTATAGCTTTGTAGTTGCTCAGAGAGGTTGTGGAGTTTTCTTCTCTGGAGATATTCAAGACCCACCTGGATGCCTCCCTGTGCAACCTATTGTAGGGAACCTGCTTTAGAAGGGGGTTTGGACTTGATGACCCCCTGAGGTGCCTTCCAACCCCTGTGATTCTGTGATTCTCTTGTCCCCAAACATTGTTCTTGTTTGAGCAAGCCCAAGTCACAGATGATCTGAGTCCCCTGCTAGGGATTTCCAGATTATATCTAGCACTAATTGTAGTTCTGGCTGAACTGCAGTCTGACAGTGTAGTCAATAAAGCAAAGCCATCATTCTTGCAATTTTTTGCTGTGGTAGTGGTAAATATGGTGTGTTGATTAACTCCTGTGATATAAATAAATAGCTTGACTTTTCATGTATTAAAATGATTCCTAAGCAAAAAAGTGAAATTGTACGGCTCAGTTAATTACACTTCACTATTTTGTCACATCGTATTATCGGAGTGATTTATCTCGACTGGTTATTTAAACACCATAACTGTTCTTCCTGTAGGTGAAAAGCTAAACAAATTGATCACATGTTGGAAAAGGAACATTAATTAAAATATATACGCATATCCATTGAAGATGTACAGAGCAAAATAAGTACTGGCTTTTGAACTGAAATAACTTTCTTTATTCATTATTTGTACACATCCATCATACTGGGGTTAAATAACTTCCACTCAAGCAACCCGCTTTCGTCTGGGTTTCTTCTGATGTTTCTTCTGATGTTCTTCTGGGTTTAACTCCCCAGGTATGGACACTGGTAGAGTGGGGCAATGTGGGAGGTGTCTAAGGCAGAACACACAGGGGTGTGTGTCCAGCAGGACTAAAGAAGCTGTCAGATTGACAGCATTCAGTTCTGCAGGTGCTAAACTGCTGGGCAGATACTGAGCATCAGTCCTGTAACAATACCAGCCTGTTCCTGCTTTCCTGCTGCTAAACCATGCTCTGGTCTACATGGGTGTGTTATCACCCGGGTAATCTGAGTTTATTCCCAAGCATAAGTGAAAATTAATTTGACCTCTTTGAATACGGACAGGTGACTGAATGCCTGTTTTTGTCTGTACACGCATTATTCCTTCTCGTTATTACTAACACCGTGAGCTTCAGAAGCGTTTTTACTACAGGCGCAATTAAAATGAGTGCGCAAATGCTTTTATTTGGAGTTACTAAAGTATTGCAACAGGATCGACTCGTTAATAGACAAAATCACTTACGGGTAGTTATTTTTCCTTTTCTCAGTGTGAGAAAATTTCTAGCGTGATTCTTTCCACCCTCCACTATTACAGACTGCTGGTACGGTCAATACTTCCCTTAAATCTTTTGTTGAGCACAATGAGCCTCCCTGTCCTTTTTATGGAGAGAGTGGTAGAGTTTCACCCCCCATTTAAAATGTAGATAATACATTGTTTGGAGAAGTTTGTTTGAAAAAGTGGTTTAGGTTGGAATGGGTTGTCACCTAGGCACTCTGTGTGTGTGTGTGCTTATACTGGGAACTCGATACTGTGGGAAAGCTGCAAGGCACCTTATAAGATGATAGAAAAGAAATACTGTACCACAATTAGTTTTACTCACAAATTAGATAGGATTTTGTTATCGTGATTAATTGTGTCTCACCATATTCCAGGAGAATGTAAGCAATAGTAGGAGCTGAAATTCTTGAACGAGAAAGAAAAGATTAAGAAGTAAAAGGTACAGCAGCAATCTTGAGATCTCTGCTACTTTTGCTAGCAAATACAAGCACAGGCTCTGAATTCTTGGATAGGTCAAAGTGATAAGCAGCTCCCTTTTCAATGACCGAGTTGATTTGAACATCGATTGAGACAAAACAATTCTTTGTTTTGTTGATATTACCAAATCTTTAGGAAAAAGATGACATTTAAACCAAAAGCTACCTTTACTGCAAGACTAGCTTCTAACATTTCAGGTATCCTTTTTATTCTAGGCTTCTAAATCGTGAATTCTCTATTGATTTCATTTTCTTTAAAGGATCCTGCTAATATGGTAGACCAGCACAGCGTGTTGTCCTTTCCCCTACTCTCCACCTGGTTCTTCTTGATCTCGTTCAGTAATGGAAAGGGAGGCAGAGGAGTCTAAAGCCCCTTTATGGCGCTGTCCCCAGCTGTGAGCAGAAGCAGGTAGGATGCTGCTGGCACCGTCCTCAGCTGCTGGCACTTCCTTGTGCAGCTGCATTCAGAGCTGTGTCAGGGAGCTGGTGCAGAAGGAAAACGACCTTATTTTTTTACTTTGGTTAGTTCTCACACGGATCCAGTTCTCTGACCCGGTTGGCAGTCAGAGAGCTTGTACTGTCATGGGGATGGCCTCATCAGAGGATGGGCTTTAATTCTGTTCCTGTGATTTCACACATCATCTAGGGAAAACTTTCAGAGCTTCAGTGAAAAGAATTTCTGATGGATCAAGTGCAGACCTTGCAGAACTGCAGCATACAAAGATGTGGACTTGTGCTTCACTTGGTAGCAAACAGTTTGGCAGTGGGCTTACAGGTCAGGAATTGAGGGCACTGCAGAAGAACAGCAGCGATGAATTGGGTTGGAGGTATGGCAATAACAATGAGGAAAAGTGGAAAGTGACTCACCTCTTTTACAAGGTGTTTGCAGTGGAGGTTTGCGTTTTATTCCAACCTACAGGATCTCAGAACTGCTGGGACAGCACAGAGGGGACACCTGAGTAGTTCCACGCTGTCACTGGGCCCCATCACACATGCAGTGGTTTCATGCCTGAGCACGTTCCCAGCCGGGTGAGCACTTTGGGAGCTGACTGAAAGGCTGAGCACCACTCCAGATTTACATCTCCTGTCTCCATTTTCCCCAAAGGGAGAGATGTAATTTCAGACCCTTGGTTAAAGAGTTACAAATATTTAGGGAAACAGATAAGTCACTGCTAATTGATTCCCTGGGCCACTTGCTCCCGGTTTTGGAGACAATGCTGGCATTAAAGGTGAGTCATGAAACAGGCAGAGTTACTGATATCTGTTGAGCTCTGGGATTGCACCACACAGGCAGGAAGCAGAGGAGGATGTGGCATTAGTAACTGTAGCTCCAGAGAAACTTTTGAGTTTCTTCTGGTTTTCATATGTAGCCTGGAACTTGAACATACTTAAATGTCACTGCTTCAAAAGTCCACACCACTGGGGGATGCTTTTAAAGCGAGGAATAAAGCTGTATATTTTAGTCCATCAGCAAAATATCGCTGGATTATTTAAATGGCTGACAAAGTAGATCTGAACTGAAGCAAAATAGAGATGCTCTCTTGTAGGCAGTGGTCTTTGCGCTGGGTTTTTCCTTGCTTTACAACTTTAATTTCTTGATAGTGTTCCTAGCTCACATTCTCTTGCACTGCTCCCCAGATTATCGACCCCCCCATTCAGAAAGGCAACACTGTTTTGTTTTGTTGTCTTTATTTCTTCTTTCTAAATGTCACTGCTTGTATTCATGACAAAGCCATCAAAGCCATCCATATTGTACTGAATCACATAAACGTACAGATTGGAAGGGACCTGTGGAGTTCATCTAGTTCAGCTCCTCTGCTAAAGCAGGTTTCCTACAGTAGTAACACATGGAAGTATCCAGGTGAGTTTTGGCTATCAGCTCCAGAGTAGAAAACTCCATAACCTATCTGAGCAGCTTGTTCCCATGCTCTCTCACCCTCTCAGTAAAGGAGTTTTTCATCAAGTTTGTATGGAACTCCATCACTGATGGAGATGATGTTGAACAAGCCTGGATCCAGTACCAACCCCTGGGGAGCACTGCTAGTTACAGACCTCCAACTGGGCCTGCTCCCTGATCACAGCCCTCTGAGTTTTGCCAGTTCTCAGTCCACCTCACTTTCCACTCATGTATCCCAGACTTCTTCCTAAGCTTACCTGCAAGGATGTTACGGGAGACAGAGATATTCTGGGAGGCATTTGACTGCCTGTACTTGAGCATTTAATAAGCTGTAATAATTAGTGCTAACTGGAAAATTAGACCCAGAGTCCTCAGATTATACGCTTAGCATTTAAAGAAATCCTTTATGGTGAAAGAAAGTCCAAGCTATAAACCAGTAATGTGGGAAAAACTTAACCCTTTTCCTTAGGCTTGGAGAAGTAGTTGATGGCTGCAGCGGCTGTTTGACTCCCTTGTTCAGATTAAAAAATAAATTAAAGGAGGGAGGAAGGGAATGAAAGAGCATTTCCTTACCAGGCAGTCACACGAGCTATTGTCTGCGCGCTCCCACCCCCGGCTCTTTCACACGGGCACACGCACACAAAAAGCCAGTTTTGTGTAGTTCTGAGCACACAGATGTTCCTCTTGGCATCCCTGCAGTATGGATAGGTTTTTTTTTTTGCAGACGCAGAATGTGAGGCTTCTTTGTTGGAGACAAAGTGTTGCCTGTGGTGGGAACTGCTGCAGTGATGGGAAAGTATCGTAATGTATTGTTGGATAACTGTGTTATTTTTTTTTTTCCCAGTAGAGACAGTACATTAAAGTAGCTTTGTGGACAGTGAATTGTTTGAGCCAAGCCTGGCTAATAACACTCTCTCCTTGGCAAGCAGGCTCACAAGGTATGGTTGGCATGGTTTGCGTGGTCACGAGTTTGTCCCAGGCATGTGCAGCAGTGCTGGTGCATCCAGTAGTTGTTTTAACAGCCTGACTTGATGAACTAAGAAAAGTGGCCTGACTCTGCAGGTACAGGTGATGTACTTTCAGGTATTAATTGTTTAATTGTACAGAGAGCTGCAATTATATGTGCCTTCTCTGAAGTTGCTTCTGGGAGATCTATTCAGGGTCTTCCGTATAATAGTTCTAAGAAAAAGTCTTATTAAAGTAAGAAACAAATAACATTAAATGTTTGCCTTAGCTTTCACAGAAAAAAGGAAATAGCCAATTCAGATTGTGTCTCTTGCTACAGCCTGACAGAGAACCCTGCTCCTTTGTGGGAACTGCTGAAATACGCACAGATGTGTCATGACTTTACCTGTTCTGGCTGGCAGTTCTAAATACAGTACAATGAGGTGAATGGTGAAAATTACATTTGTCTCCACTTCAGAACAGTTCAAAATCCTTGAGGAAGCTGCTTCTCAAGAGAGTTTGTAGACAAGACTGTGTCGGACTTGTTTTTTCAGTTTGTGTTTGCCTCAAGTTGCGCCAGGGTAAGTTTAGGTTGGATATTAGGAAGCACTTCTTTATGGAAAGGGTAGTCAAGTACTGGAATAGGCTCCCCAGGGAGGTGGTTGAATCGCCATCCCTGGATGTGTTTAAGAGCTGTTTGGATGTGGTGCTCAGGGATGTGATTTAGCAGAGGGTTGTCAGAGTTAGGGTACTATGATTAGGCTGCAGTTGGACTTGATGATCTTCAAGGTCTTTTCCAACCTGGGTAATTCTATGATTCTATTATTCTGTATCGCCTTAATGAGAATTTATCAGTGTTTCTTTGTTGACCAGAAGACACATAAGCAGTCACCAAAGAGCGCATAAATCAAAATATCTTAGAGCCATAGAATCATAGATTGGTGTGGGGTTAAAGGGACACTAAAGACCATCAAGTTCCAACCCCGCTGCCATGGACAGGGTTGCTAAGCACGAGATCAGGCTGCCCAAGGTCCCATCCAACCTGTTCTTGAATGCCTCCAGAGGTGGGACATCCACAGCTTCTCTGGGCAGCCTGTTCCTGTGCCTCACTGCCCTCTCAGTAAAAAATGCTTTCCTAGTATCTAATCTGAATCTCCCCTCTTTTCATCTGTCAGGACCCCCAAGTCCATATCTGCAGATCTGCTCTCAATGAATTTTCCCGGTCTGTACTTGTATCTGGCATTGCCCTGATGAAGGTGTAGTGCCTTGTGTGTGGCCTTATTGAACCCCATTAGGTTCACGTTGCCCCACTTTTCAAGCTTGTCCAAGTCCGTTTGGATGGCATCCCTTCCTTCTGTTGTATCTGCTGCACCGCTCAGCTTGATGTTACCTGCAGACTTGCTGAGGGTGCACTCGATGCCATTGTCTGTGTCATTGATAAAGATGCTGAAGAGCACCAGTCCTGTCATGGACCCCTGGGGGCCACTGCTCGTCACCAGCCTCCACCTGGGCGTGGATCCATTGGCCACAGCCCCCTAGCTTACCCACTGAATAGTTCACCCTTCAAATCCAATTTTGAGACAAGAGAGATAAGACATCATGTTTCATGTCTTAATTATGTCTAGTCATACCTTGTTTCCCACTGTTTCTTCAAGTTTTTCCTCCTTTCAGTATTTCGGGATGCTGCCCTAGCAGTCTATGTGCACTGATGCCAGCATCATCCTACTCCTGTTTGGACCCACAGTGTTCTTTACAGCTATTTTTATGTTTGCCTGTTCTGTTTCATGAGCTTTGTGATATATATATATATATATATATATATATATATATTTGGTTAATGGTAGTTATTTGTAGCAGAAAGAGAAATCATCAAATACCACGTTATCTCAGACACAGCTGCACAGCATTCTGCTGGATTTTTCTAAGTATTTTTACCCCATGCTTCGCGCTCTTCCTTGCCACTTCTTGAAAATCAAACTGACAGTGTCAAAGCATTCTTATTTATAAGGTGCCACTCCCCTGTAAGATTTTCATGTTGTCCCTGAATAGGCTTTTATTAACTGTGAAAGCCATTTGAATGAATAATGCAAGTGTTAGCATGCAAAGAAATGTTCCTGACGGAATCTGAAAATGCCCCTTTTACAGGAGCATCGTGACCTCTTTTTCATCAGGAAATCTGTTCTGTATTTGTATTGTTTATTCATAATATAAGTAGCCGAGATTGTTCTTGAGACATTCGGATTAAAGGGACACTGACAAGTAATGGAAACTTTAAGAAGTGTTACTTAGCGCGCTTCAAATATGGGTAATGTTCTCCCGTATTTAAATGCAGGTATGCATTCAAGATCCGCACACTCCGTGATGCTTCAGGATAATTTGTGTGCAGAGAGAACTGCGAGGCTTGCAGTCTGTTGTTAGAGCAGTACTTTCTCTCCGCATGATCCCATTTTCCTACTGTCAGTTTTCTCAGGCTCTTACCATGACGTTAATACTGTCAGATATTCATGGCTCAAATCTTCTGTTCCTGCTTCTCCAAGTGACTTGTGTATGTCTGTGCAGTCTGCATCTTACAGGCCAACTGTTGTGTACGTGTGACTTGCCTTTTGCCATAAATGAGTGCTATAAGTGTCTGAGCAAGCCAGAGGGTAGTTGTTATGGATGGTGCTATTATGTTGGTCCCGGCAGCCAAAAAAGGAGCTGGACCACCAGTAAGCCATTCTAGCTTCCTTACCCATCTTCTGCATCGAGCTGCTCCCAAGAGACAGTAGATCTGGTTTATAGCAACAGTGGACTTGAAAGCCAAAGGGTGTGGGAATTACTATCAACTCAGATGGGAGCAGGGCTGATAGATATGTCTGCAAAAACCTGCTGACAGTACGAGAATTATCCTGCCTTGCCGATGTTTTTTTCCTGTGTGTCAGCTTCTCCGAGCTGTACAAACCTTGAGGGTTGAGCACCAAGGTAGAGCAAGTTTTTAATGCAGTGCCGTTGCTCCCATAGCTTGTGTCATTACCCAGAAGGTAAGGGGGGAAAAAGAGTCTGATTTGAAATCTCAAAAAACAGCGTCTGTCTGGTTCATCAAAACCTGCTGTTTTTAATCCTTTATGAGAGACCTGCCAGGATTGCTGGTGTAATGGGACTGGAATTGGCTGAGAGAACTGAGAAGTGTTGTAAGAAGAGGAGGAGGCAAAGTAAGAGAGGACCAGAGAAAATGTCTCACAGTTCTTCCCAGGACAGAAGAAAAATGGGAACACTTGGTCAGAGATCCTGGGGAGACAGGGAACAAATGAGGATGTGATTAGGGAAATGGTGAGTATAGGAAAAGAGAGATCAAGACTGCATGTATTAAGAGGAACACAAAAACCAGAACTGTGGAAACAGGTTACGATTTGGAAGGCTGCAGACTTAGAGCATGGAGATATTTGCCTAAGAGGAGGCCTCAGCATGGGGGAGGAAAGGGACAGAAACTGTGACAGGGCTCAGTTATAGAAAGATGGACAGAAGAGTGGCTGCTAGAGCGCGCTTCGTGGGGATCCTTTTTGTGGGTTCCTTTTGCTGTCATCTTCTGAGCTGTTTGCTGAACTTCTGGGGCCTGTAAGCATGAAGAGCTATGCTTTTTAATATGGTGTAGCCTAAATGAATATATTCATTACACCAAAGCATATAATCATCTTTATTTTTTAGCATTTTATAAGTTATGAGTCAATTTTTTTTTTAGTAGTTCATTACATAGTATAAAAAGGAGAAAAAATGTAACGATCTGAGCGAGAGACTCAGATTCCTTTAATTCTATTCCTTTGGAGTGATGTTTCCCCTCAAGTTAAAAGATACGTCATATGTTATAGACTGACAGAGTAACTGGCATAAATTATTGCGTGAAACCATAACTGTACCTGTTGCACATTCTCAGCTGACAGCAGCCACCTTTTGCAAGCTTCTTTTGTCAAGTTATCTCACTTGCCTTAGAGAAAAGGTTATAGCATTCATCTCTGATGTGATGTGAAGTGCATTTTACAAGACATTTTGCAAGGAGGGCAATCCAGGGATTTCTTTGATTTCACTTTCGGAAAGCTAGAATGTATGAGGAAATGTTCAAAACAAACTCAAATCAAATTCTCTACATCACGCCCTCAGCACAGGAGTGTCAGACCAGGTTTAACAGCTGTTTTCTTCTTCCCTTCAGATAGGCAGCCTCACAGGGGTGGGATGGATGGTGTGGAAGAATGGATGGTGGGTCAGAATGGTTGTAGTGCGCCCTGGGTATTTCATTTAGCTTTGAATTTCACCACTTACCGTTCCGAAAGAAAGCAGTGGAAATTGAAAAACAGCAGTAAGATAGAAGGTGTGTAAGCTAAAATCCCCCATTTGCCTTTCAGAATCGCAGCCCTGTATTTCCATGACACAGAACAGGAGATATCTGAGTGAGTTCTTAAGATGAGCAGTAGTAGGGAAGACCCAGACTCAGCCATTTCTGTAACTGTGTTCTTTTTGAAGCACCTTTCTCCAGAATGAAACGCTTGTTGCTTTGAACTTTAAAATAATAACTTGAGCGGTTATAATGGAAAAAGGACTGCTTGCTAATTTGAGATCACACGCAATATTAAATATCGGATAGTTTAACAAAACGCTTTAATGTTTGCACCTATAATTTAGTGTTTGAATAAAATTCTTGCTGCTGTTTAGGAAGGAGGATGCTTCCTCAGCATGTGAAATTGCATACCTGCAAAGCTGCTCTCCCATTTTCCTGGTAGCAAACAGTATAATTACGATCAAACAATATTTTTTGGTTACAGTCTCCTTATTTTCATATGCTCATTGCTTTCTAAGTTAACTCCTTTGCTGTAGCCTGAAATGTCTTTGATATTAAAAAAATAACATTTCCCTCCCCAGCCTTCTTGAAAGTTAACAAGAGCAGAAATATGCCGTGCCATACCCTTCCTCTTCATTGTCACTGTGTAAAGATACATCTTTTTACTTCTTGTCATTGTAGTTTATAAATACGTTTTAAGGGGACATATTAAAATGATTTATTTTGTGAGTATTATAAGCTGAAAGTCTTGACTGAAGAGTTCTGGGGCCTGGGGGATGTTTCCTTTAATTTATTAAGATGTTAAGAGATGTAAAGCTTCATCAGCGGAAAGGGGAAAGGATTAGGGTAAGGACCAGGTGGCCATAAGAGAGGCGTAGTTAGTCAGAAGGAAGCTGCCATGTTGCTTGGGTTTGAAAGCACGCACTGTGCTACTTCTGAACTGACAGAGAAAAACACCACGCGCTACTTTTAACGGAATAAAAGGACATGGTTTTAAGTTGAAAGAGGGAAGATTTAGGTTGGATGTTAGGGGGAAGTTCTTCACTAGGAGAGTGGTTAGGCCCTGGAACAGGCTGCCCAGGGAGGTTGTGGATGCCCCGTCCTTGGAGGTGTTGAAGACCAGGTTGGACGGGGCCCTGGGCAACCTGATCTAGTAAATGTGTATGTTTGGTGGCCCTGCCAGGCAGGGGGGTTGGAACTACATGATCCTTGAGGTCCCTTCCATCCCAAGTCATTCTGTGATTCTGTGATTCTGTGACATAATTGTTAATTTTTCAGTTTGCTTTTAAAGTGTAAAGATTTTTCGACTGGTCCAAGAAAAAGCACTGAAACAGTGATGTGAGTTACCTCCATTTGAAGTCATACTCCGTAAGTGGACACTTGTGGAGAGGTGTGCCTTTATTCCCAACATTTTGCCCACACCAGAACAGATGGAGAGAAGCCTGTGAGTACTTGTTCAAACTACAGAAAGCTTTTTGGAACGCTTTGATCCATGGCTTAATTTCAGGTGAAGGTTTCTGGTGAGTGCTTCAAATGGGTGCCCGCATCACTACCAGTGCCGGTGTGGGTCGGGACCATGGCTTGGTACCAGCCATGGTGAGTTCCTACCTACTAGCTGGAGTGCCTCCTGCCACAACTCAGAGAGTTAAAGATGATAGCTCTCATGAGGAAAGGATTATTAGTGGAAAAGAATAGGCTGGCTTTCAGCTCTCAGTATCTGTTGATATTTTGGAGTATGTCTGTGCAGGAAAATTGGGCTATTGTTTGTGAAAAGAAGCTGCTTGTAGGTGGTTTGGATGTTGATAAAATATAATTGATAGCAAGGGGATTCAGAGAACAGCTGTGCTCTGGGATAGTGCCATTTAGGAGGAAGCAGAGAAAATAAATCCTTTCTCATGAGGATGCGTGTTACGTGTAGAAGAGTTGCAGGATAGAGGGGTCCGAATGAAATATCTGTCCCATGTGCTTTATCTCCATGAATTCAATTCTGTCATTCCCTTCTGATGGCTGTTGCATAAAAAAGTCATATAGAAGAAGGGAAAGATTTGACTCTACTTGCAGAAGAATTTTTTAGCATATTACCATACCTTGTGTATATATATCTTTCTTTTTTTGCTTCAAAGTGAATTTAATACTTCCACCTGTAGATGAGGAAAAACGTGTGTATCCTTGACAAACTCCTCACGTGGGCGCTGGGTGATGGTTAATGGTTCCTGCCAATGGTCAGGAGATAGGATGGTCTTGAATACCAGCATTGTTACTCAAAAATAAAACAAGTCCTCTTGTGGCATGGAGTAGACAGCTTCTTTCCTTTTATGCTGGTGTTCTGTGTCTACTAGGACACTTTCTGAAAGTAATGAAATGCCTGTGTTGTTTCTGGGTCCTCCTTAAAGCATCGGCTTTAAATGTAGCCTAGTTTTATCTGTTTTAAGATAAATACCTTTGTGGATAGAACAGGATTGCTATGCATAGAGCAGCCTATCATTTCATCTTGTCCTAAATGTGGTGGATAGACCACCACTGCAAGTTGTATTGCTCTTTCTATTCTTTCTACAACTTCTTGTTTATTCTAAAGCTCTTTAGCTCCAGGGGACATCTGTCATAAACCTAAATGTTTATATTCACACAAATTGGCAGTTGTGTCAGCTTCTTAAAGCGATGTTCTTCAGGATCTCTGTAATCAGATGTGCTGTGACTGGGAAATGTTCCTTAATAGATGAGTTTAGCATGATTGAAGTTATCTGGATGGTTGTGTTTTTTACAGAAATAGAGTTGCTTGGATTTTCCTTACAAATATATGCAAAAGTCATGTCTGAAAACTTGAGGAGAGCCCTGTATGAACTGTACAACAAAGTTTTCGTAATGCTAAAATGGGGGTGTTGTGCTTAATATGTTTTATTAAATCTAATTTATTTATGAAGTCTGAGAAGTAAGGTTTCTGCCCAGCTTTCCCTCATTGGCTTTCCTGATTCTGAATAGCACTTTTAAATTTTTGTTAAGAATAAAATAATTCCATCTATTCTGTGAAACACTCCTATAAACAGAGCAAAAGGAGCTGTTGAACGATGAAAATAACATTATGTTATGCCAGTTAGAGATATGTAACTCGGTATCTTCTTTGCTTTGCACTGCCAAATAGAGTGAGGATGCCCAATTCCATTCTAAGCCTCATTCCGTTCATATTACATAGAAAAGTATTGGACTCCAAACAGCTTCTACAACTGCATCTACTTTACACTATTAGTGAGCTGCTTTTCCTGTGGAAGGGAGAAAGCAAAATGCAGAGGGATTACTGGTCTCTAACATTTGTCACAAGCCCACTACTTTCTAGTATTAAGTTTCAGGAGGTTGGAAACATATCCTTCATCTTCCAAAAACAGCACAGAATGCTGTAGTTGATGGCTCTGAACGTAGTGTCACTCAAGCTTGAATAATTTCATGTACCATCCATCTAATTTTCAGTGCAGTTCCCTTCATTTCTAGACTGTTTGCCTTCTGTCAGGCTTCATCCAGTGCTCACACACATCGATAAATGCAGAAAGGTGTGGTTATCTATGCCAGAGGTAGTATCAGGACTGAGGGTAGCTTGATGGTTGGATGCTAAGGCACCCCAGCTCACCAGCAGCTGCTGAAGAAGGTAAAGTTTGGATTAATACTACAGAATCTTCTACAGATTTCGCCCATTTTCCCAAAAATTAAGAATCACTGGCCAGCACGTATCTTCATTTAAGGCTCTTCAGATGTTGGCTGTGGGAAGTAGTGAGGATCTTTCCTCTTTCTTCGCCTTATCTCAAAACATCCTTTCTTTTGGGAAACATTCTCTTTTAAGTGAGCCGATTAAATCCTGGCAGATACTTTCCATCCTTAGAGGTCTTACACATTGTCTTTCCATTTTGTTTTGCCTTTGCATTATTATTCTTGAATGTCACATGTTAGCTTTCATGGGTTATTACCATCACTTGTGAAACCGTTCTCTTTTGAAATGTGAATTGACAAAGGGGTAGAATTGATGGTAACCATCATCAAATGTTCTCTGGCTCTGGTAGCTGTGCCATACTCTTCACCACGGCAGTTCTTATTCACATTTTGGGCAAATAAATGTCTTCACTTTTAAGAGCATATGTGGTATTTCAAGTGTGTTGAGTGGAGCGGAGGGGCAGCGCTGAGCTCTGCTCTGTGTGACAGCGGCAGGGCCCAAGGGAACGGCATGGAGCTGCGTCAGGGGAGGGGTGGGTGGCAGGTAAGGCTTAAAGAAGACTGTATGTGTGAAAGTAAATGAGACACGGAACTAAACACTGACATCTTTGAGAAACTCAGCATCTAGTTTATCTTTACACCAGAAGTTCACTCTTTTAGAACTGATGCATTACGGTTCAGACTTAAATTCCTTTAGAACATGTTTGCTATGGGGCTGGTACTTCAGTCTGCAGGCAGGAGAGCAGGTGTAAGGAGATGCAAGACCATTGCTTAACCAAACTTACCTTTTTCTTTTTCTCCCCTTTTATTTGCAGCAAGTATCAGAGAGGAACCCGAGTGCGCCTGAGACTTCTGGATCTTGAACTCACATCTCGGTTCCTGGGCGCAACAACCGATACAACTTTGTTGGAAGCTGACGCGGTGCTTTTAGGGCTGGTGGAAAGCAAGCAGACAAAGCAAAAAGAGTAAATTTTGTGTAAATAAACATACTTTGTGCTTTAGAACAATTTATACAAATGAAATGTTCCCTTGGGAGAGAAACAAGAAGTTTCTTTCTGGTTGGTTATGTAAATAGTGAGATCAATAAAAGAGTGAGCACATTGTACCTGATTCTTGCTCATTTTTTATGCACTCACATTTCTAGCTATTTGCCTTTGCATTTAAATGCGGAAGATGACCTAAACTTCTTCAGGTAATATTAGCTGAACGTTAGTCTTCCCATCCCGAATGGATGTTGATCTGAGCACTGTGCTTCCTGTTGCTGTGCTCCTTCCTGGTGCTTCACGCAGAACAGCATTAAGGGTTCCTCAGTTCCAGCTTAACAATACAGGATATTTACTGCAGATATTAATCTTCATCTCTGTTATATTACATCATTATCTTATCTGCATTTGCATTAAGGAATAGAGGTTATTCATTGCTTTAATTTGTTTTCTCGTTTCCAAGGCATGTTATTAATTTTTCTCTGGTTGTTAATGTAAATTAAAGAAAAAAAAGGCCAAACAGTGTTTCAACATAGTAGACCAAATGCCTTAGATCTCTGCAAGGATAGTTAAGATAAATATAACCAGTATTTGAATGCACAAACAAAGAACCATACTATGTTTCAGATATCAAAGACCATTTTTGATTTCATGTATTTGGGTCTGAATTGTGCACAGTCATTTGCAGTCTGTGTAGATGTGTATAGATCCCAGCAGATGTGCTGAGGGCAGGTCAGTTTTACAGCTTCACTGCTGAGTGATATTTTAGTCACATCAGGGGAGAGGAGTCTCCAAACAAGCTGGATAGCAGAGAGCCAACTGCAGGCTGCTGCAACTCGGGGACCTCTTTCATTGTCCAGATCTGAGGGAAACTTGGATGAGATGCCATCAGAAAGCAGAAGCTGGGAGTCATTCAGTTAAATGGTAGCTGGCCTGGTGGTCAGCTTTGCCTCCCGAGCTCTACAAGTGTTCTTGCAGTCCAAGAAAATTCAGGACACAAAGGCCTGAATCTAAATCTGTTTAGAGATCTTTTCCAAAAGCATTGTCATTTTCTTTAATGGTTGTCTTCTTTTCTTCTTTCATTTGATAGCATATGAAAGGAAAAGGGAAAGCAAAGCTTTTTGTATCTAGTTCCACAGCCCCTGCTGCCACGTAGTTTGATTCTTCCTTATTCCTCTACCTAAAAGAGACTTGACAGAAGAAACAAAACTCCGTTCCTACCTGTACTTATTTGTAATAAGAAAAGAGTTTTAAGTGTAGGGTACTGAAAGTCTTAAAGAGCTTCTCATGCATGATCTGTCATGAAGAATGCTGTAATATAAGGTATTTATTTGCTCAAATTACTGTGAGGGATCACATGGAAAATGCGTGATAGTTCTGAAGGGAATGGATTTGTTTTCACAGGTCATTTTTATAGTTCTGCAAACTGAATCTGTATTTCTGCAATAAGCAGGGCTCCAAGTACAAGAGGAAGCAAGCAGTATGAGCTGCATCTGTTGCATTAATGTGCTCACTCATCTCAGTGAACCTACAGAGGGGAGTCCGAACATGAATCATCCTGTGATTCCATGATTCTGTGGTTGGGTGTTAACCTCCGGATACCTCTGAAGTAGGGAAAGAAGGCCTTTGTAAGGAGCCAGAAAGGCTTTAAAATATCAAAGAGAAACCCTTTCGAGTAACTCAGCCTTACACACTTGATCAACCTTCAACAAGGAAATCTAGGAGATACGTGTGTGAAATTTCCGGGGACACCCTATGATGTTAAAGCTTGCTGTACAACAGGGATGACTTTTAAACACCGTACAGGTTGCTAAATGTACAATTTGCTTTTTCAATATGAGCTTTTTAGACGAGCCTCTGCTTGGGGTAGCCTATGTCCTTTACAGGTTGCCTTGGTTTTGTACAGCTCCCACATAAAGAATTACAATGATAGAGCAGGGAATCCTGAAATGTCTTTGTTGTGGGCTCTTTGTTTAGTTCTGGAATACCTACATACACCAAGAGCATGTGTAGACTGCTTGTCCTTAATGCCAACTAAGGAATCACCAATGTTGGTCATTAGAGAACAACCACGATAGTCTCCGTTGTACGTAGAAGCACATCATTATGCTGAGAAGTCTTAGGCCAGTGAAGTGAAGGTCTGTGACTATGTTCATAGGACTGCCAAAATCAGGAATTTCTCTACAGAGCGTTTTGTGTTTTACATCTTTAATTTTGACTTACTTTGTATCAGCGATCAGATGGGTGTTGAAAGATAACGACTAAAATGCCTCCTCAGCCGCCATGTCCCACCCCCACCCAGTGCCCTACATTCATACAGGCATTGGTGCTACCAAGAGAAAATTAGTGTCTTCCCACCAAAGCTTTGCCAATGAACTTGTTTCTGAAGAAAAGAAAATGTCCTTGGGACATTCTGTAAGGCTGGGGCTCTTTCCATTTCTTATCGGTGTCCCATTTCTAACTGAGGCAAATCATTGTTCAACCTTTTCTCTGGCATCATTATCATATTATGCTAGGAAAGTGTTCCAGTCTGTGCTCTATCCAGAGAGCATTTCTGCTGGGTGCAAGCACGAACTCCACACATGCCTTTTAGTAAATTATGCATTCTGGGAAGTGTATATCACTTATGAAGGGTCTAGACTACCCAGCTGAGACTATTACATTGTCATCTGGCCATAACCCAAAACAAATATTATCCCTGCCTTGGCTGCATTAGCCTAACATCACTAAGTCCTTAAATACTCCCAAGTGTTCCTGTTTCCTCCTGGCTTGAGTCCTGTTCGATCAGGATGAATCAGGCTCGTGCACCGTGCTGAGCTCTGATGAAGAAATGGGCCATTTAGTGGCATTTCAGCCCATTTGCTTCACACGGGTGAGACATGCAGCTGAGAGCTGCTTTCCTATGGGCAAGTGGATCCAAGCCATCTTCAGCTTGAAGCTGGCATCTTTGCTTTTCTTCTCAGCCTTGGGCATGGTTTAAGACATGGCTCATGCAGGAACTTGTGTTGTTTCAAGGTCCCCATACAGAAGCATTGAAAATAGACCTGAAGGCCCTAAGACTTTTATTACCAGGCAGAGGAGCGGTCATCTTCTCTTCATAATGACTAAACTGAATACAAGTAAGATTTAGTACTAACTGAAGTTGAAGGCCAAAATCTAATGAGCCAATCACCAAAACTTATAACCAGGGATGTCAGAGAATAGAGTTCAGGATGCAGCCTGACCTACCTCGCAGATGAGCATGTGGACATTGTGTGAAACATCTCTGTACAACTGTGGCAACCTGAAGAAGTGCTGTAATGTGCACATAGCAGGGAGTTGAAACTACATGATCACTGTGGTCCTTTTCAACTCAGGCCATTCCGTGACTCTATGACTCCATGATTCTATGACTCTGTGACTTCACTTTGTCATGACAGGCCCCTCTGCCGTGTCCACCCTGGTGTTCAGGGACAGCCAGGCAGGGTCGTGCTGCCTTAGGGCCCATCGTGGGGCACGGGGAGGGCTGGAGGTTCCCTCGGCAAGGCGAGCAGCCATGAGGCAAGACTGGGAGCTGTGAAAGAGCAGCGTGGCCTCGGGCCGCGGCCCTCTGCGTGCAGCACCTCCGGGGAGCTGGAGCTTCATTCACAGCCTAAACGGCTCTGAAAAAGGTCCCTGTTCCCAATTAGCCCCGCCGGTCACCCAGCAAAGCGGCGGGTTAAAGCTAGCTGCAGCGGCGGGCGCGGGAGGCCGGGGAGGCCGGGAGCCCCTCTTTCATGGCCGCTGGCCTCTTTCAAGCGAGCGGCAGCGCGCTGGGTTCTTGTGTGAAAAACAACCGGCACAATGCTGAAGTCGTAACCTCGTCACCCCTGACGGCATGGGAAAGTGCACTCCTCAGCTGTTGGGTATAGAAAGGCTGCTGTACTCATGAGAAATGGCCATAAAAACGCAGTTCAGAGCCTGCCCTGCTGCTCGGCGCTTGTCATCTTGCCTATCAAGCTGCCTAATTGGAAAATTGGGCTGGCCTTCATTTAGAGCCCTGAAAGTTCACACCAATAACTTCCCAGAGCCTTTTTTTTTCTCTCTCTCTCTCTTTTTTTTTTTTTTCCCCCTAAGTTTTATTATAAATGGCTTCAGCCACTTACAAAAGCTGAATTGAAATCTTTATTAAAAAATAAAGGAAAAAGAAAAAAGAGGAAAGCTTGAATCTTCCATTCTGTCTAGATCCTTGATTTCTGCTTGTGAAGGTGTATCAGTGGGCATCACATGCATGACCACTCCTTCACCCATGCAAGCCCCCATTGCTTTCTTGGCACTGATGCTCCTTTGACTGCACCTGGCACACTGTGTGCTGCTTACATTACATGCGTTACAAACTTGTCTCAGAGCTCCATGCCCTGCTTACTTCCTTCCTGCTTGGCTGCTCTGGAAGCAGCAGCAGCCAGGAGAAGCTGCCCTGCAGCTGTAGGCGCTCCCACACTGCCTCTTGTGTCAGGCATTGCTGATACCAGGTCACACCAGGAGACCTGAGGTGGCTCCTGTGGGAAAGGGGGAAGTTCTTTACAGAGAGTGGTGAGGTGCTGGCACAGGCTGCCCAGAGAGGCTGTGAGTGTCCTGTCCCTGGAGGTGCTTAAAGCCAGGCTGGATGGGGCTCTGGGCAACCTAATCTGTAACCTGATCTATTACTTGACCTAGCGGTTGGCAGCCTTCCCTACCCGTGGCAGGGGGTTGAGGTCCCTTCCAACCCAAGCCATTCTGTGATTGGGCTGGTGGTCTGAGTCCTCCCAGGCAGTGTTAAACCTTGGTCTTAACTGCTTCTACCCAGCTGAAGCCTGCATCTTTGAGGTCTCCTTCTCAGACTCTGTTTAGGTCACATAACAAAGTGCTGTAGATCTTCAACTCAGCACCGGGATGCTGTCTTCTCAGATCTCCAAAGGGTTGGTGGCAGCAGCGGTTGAACACACTGTGACTCTCTGATTATCTTGGGATAAGGAGAAGGATTTTAAGTGGATTCTTTTTTTGCGTCTGTGTGCTATTAGCAACTGGGTGAGGACACAAGGAGACACCCAGAAGGATGTACTTGTCACTCTTGCCCTGTGCCCCAGTAGCAGGCTGCACTCAGGGCTGAGCCCTCTCACTGTGCCACTTGCAGCAGTCAAAGTGGCAGATGTTTACAGCAGGGACTTGTGCATGACTCGATAAACCTGTTAGTCTTCTGAACTGTCTTGCTGCTGGAAGCTCACATGCGAAGCATATGAGCAGGTAAAGATTATATCTAAGATGATGGTGGGTGAGGCCATCAGGCACAGGGGCACAGTGCAGCCCAGAGCTCAGGACATGGAAGGTTCAGCCCTTCTTTTGATGGAGCACAGAATAAGTGTGAGCAGGACCCTGAGTCTTCGTCTTCCCCTGATATCATCATTCGGAGGCAGGGGTAGAGATCAATCTCTAACATAAAAAGAAGGGGTCACCAAATGAACTGACATCACCAGTTCCTAGGCTGATTTCCCTTGAACTATCCTGTTCATCTGAGCTATGACAGCCCAAGCAGCCTTGGCTCAGGCTCTGGCAAGGCCATGAGACTTAATTTTCTGCGAGTTACAATCATGTCAGTACAGCTCTGCACATTTCTGTAACTGACCCATAAATCAGAAAGGAAGCGAAGGTTGGAATTTAAACCCAAAACTTGATGGCAAAGAAAATATAGATAACAAAATGAACACAGAGGAAATAAACCTTCTGCTCAACTCACACTTCATTCCCCCTTCCTGCAGGTGCAGTATTGCACTGTGCAAGTAGTATGAGAGGCCTGGGAAGTGTCCCTGTGATAAAGCATGCACATGTCCCTGAGAGCATCACTGTCCTCCCACCCCAGCTAAGGGCAAAGCCAGGCCTACATGCAAAGTGCAGAGCAAAGGGTTCAGGAGAAAGAAGTTCCATTATCCTTCCAGTTTCTTAAAGTGGATTTGAAAGGCTGTGTGATCTTCCTGCAGCAAGATTGGGTTTGAGGTGCACTAAAGTGAATGGGACAAGAGCATGGTTTCCTGTGTAACCCAGATATATAGTGTAGAGTATATAGTACAACCGTGCATGGTTATGGGATGCAGATGATAGGATGTAAATGGTGGATAATTCTCCCATTTACATAGACAGAAGAAAGTGTGCAGCTGGCAGTGCCACAGCAATGCCTTTGGCAGCACCTCACTGTGTCTCCTTCCAACACGGTAAGATCCAGAGCTTAGTTGAGCCCTCAGAGGGTTGGTTGCAAAGTCTCTGACCTTATTCTGGTGTCTCATTTGCTGGTAGCAGTAGGACACCAGGCTGGAAGGAGATACACCTAAGCACCGTGATGCTCTGCTGATGAGCTTTGCAGAGGGGCAGCTGGGGAGCACCTTTCCCAGTGGTTGGCCCCAGCTGCCATTGCACGTTATGCACTGAAACACATAGTTGTACATACAAATTATTCTGTTCGATCTCCTTGAGACAGGACTTCATTGCTGGGCTCGGCAAAGATGTGCTCTCTCTACTGCTTGTCCTCAGGGCAGCCCCACGCTTCACCCGCCCATGAAAGGAGTTATCCTCCCTGCCTTCTGCGGCTCACAATGGAAATTAGTTCAACAGGATGAAAGGTTGGTGGTGGGAAAGCATGTCAGAAAATACAATGCAGAGAACACAATTCTTGGGAGAGAGCAGTTTGTTTTGTTATTTGAAAAGGCTCGGGATTTAGCCAAGGGGGCATAGTTATAATTTACTTTAAGGGATGCTGACAATTGCATTTGTCAGGTTGGATTATGGTCATACTGTCATAAAGGATCACTCTGTTGTTTTACTGCTAGTGTATATATGCATAAGTACTTTGGGCCTCAATGAGGATAAAAATATGGCTGTGATGTGTGAAAACCCATACTGCTGTCTGAATTTCCATGCTGCTACATGGCCCTTTGGTCACGATGGGACTATTCAGTGCATGCATTTGAGCAGCTGAATGGATTTGAAGTCTTTGTAGATGTGAAATAGCTTGACCTGCTGACAATCACACTCTCTTAATTGCTTGTCCTAAATACAGGCAGCCCGAATGGGATATACCCAGACGTTTTCAAATAGGTGTGATCTCAGTGCTGAGGGGATTGGACTGACACAGACACCTTGATCTGCCCGTGTGTTCAGAGGCAGGTAACCCTGAAGCAAAGTGACAAGCTGCCCTTAAACTTGAGTTTTGCTGTTCATTATCATGACTTTTGCACCAGTTTGCACTCTTACGCTTCTACAGGTTATTCCAATTTGCCATTCCCCTTCTATTTCTCCTCATTTTTCAGGTCAAACTCTCCATGCCTGAGGATTGAGCTTTGTTTGTCACTGTTTCATATACATGTCGCTACTTGTATTTCTAAGTCAGATTTTTCCTTTCTACCAAAACCCGTCCTATTTGAAAGCCCCAAGCACTCACAAAGAAAGCTGCCCATACTGCAGTCCATCGTGTTGCTGGGAAGGCCATACTGAGCCGCATGGGGCAGCTGTGAACCACTTCAAGATCCTGACACGAAATATATTCGCCCTTAGGCTGTTTACCAACGAATACACGTTGACTTCAGTGTAAAGCAAGTCCCTTGCATGAAAATGAATGGGCTTTGCTGCAGTTGTCCACACTGAGGTGCTAGTGAAGAAACAGCTTGGTCACTGAGACCCGGAAAACACACTGCCTATTTTTGCTTGTGTCAGAACCACGACTCTCCCCTCTCCTCCGAGGGAAACAGGAATGAAGAACTGGGTGAATTTGTGTGTAGACAACAGCTCATGATAATTCTTTTTCCCTAGCACTTTTCACACTGCTTTCTTCCTTCTTCCTCGCATTTACTGCTCACTGTGCTGCGCTCCTGAAACACAGTATTTTAGCTTGGGAGAGTTCACAGTTCTCTTTCTGCTCCCTTTTCTTCATCCTCATCCTCAGGGGTTATTCTGGAATGATTATTCTGTGCAGGTAGCTACATTAAAATACCCCTATTGCAGTTGGGCTGATGGGGTTCTGGCTGTGCGTATCGGCTTCACCCAAACCAGTCTGCGGTCACTCATACCAGGGACCTGTTGCATTTTCCCCTTTGGGGAGCTTCTGGTGCCCTTTGAATCTTCAAATATTCTTCAGGACTGATATTTATGCCTGCTGCAGCTGTTGGGTTGGTGAGTATAAGCATTGCTGCCTTATTGTCTCTGTAGCAAGGTGCAGTGTGAGGCAGCAGCTGCTGCTGAGGGGCATGAATGGGACAGAGTTGGTGCTCATGAGATCAGCCTTCCCCAAGCCCCTGGGCAGTGACCTTCACTTATCACAAGGCCAAGGGGACACAAAGCTGTCCCAGATATTTATTCACATCCATCCGCACTCTGAAGACAGACACAGAACTATATGAAAATCCTTGTGGAGCCCTGCATTTGGCTCTGTGAAGTTCTGATTTAGTTGACAAACCCTGTGTCTACAATGTGGTGCTATATTGTTGGTATAGGGGCACTTTAATTTCTGATCCAGATGTGCATTTTCCTGTGGTGAAGCATCTGTCCACGACCACATGTGAATGTAGGTGTAACATTAGGGTTTACTCACCAGCATCCAGCTTTCCCTCCCATTCAAGTGCACATCTTCTTTGCCCAAGGAGGCTGTGGATGCCCCATCCCTGGAGGCATTCAAGGCCAGGCTGGATGTGGCTCTGGGCAGCCTGGTCTGATGGTTGGCATCCCTGCACATAGCAGGGGATTGAAACTACATGATCATTGTGGTCCATTTCAACCCAGGCCATTCTGTGATTCTAGGAATATTACCTTTATGAGATGCTAGTGGGCTTTGCAGGTTTTCCAGGGGCTTTTAGCTCAAAGGATGGCACAGATGAGCTGTGAGCACAGAGGGCACTGTCCCCTCTTGCAGGTGGCACAGCTGTGATCAGCCATCCCAGCACGGGGCTGATTAGTGGTGGTACCAGACCGGATGGGCGCTCCTCAAAAGAGCCATGTGGCGGGCGTTTAACCGCAGCACCGCTTAACCGGTAGCCGTGGCTCAGCCCGATGCCGCCCGAGCAGCTGACAGCCTGAATAATTTACTGCACGCAAATGGTGGGACCGGCCGTCTCCGCTAGTGCCGGGGTCTGATTGCCACAGCCCATTAATTGTAATTGCTGGTTTGTGCTGACAGGAGTGGGGTTGTCACTCTGTGAGTGATTAGGCAGCTACTAGAGGCTGTTCCCCTCCCCTGTGCCCTGTGTGGGGGATAGGGCTTTATTTTGTTATTTAATTGAACTACAAGACTGAACAGAGTGACTCCCATATGCTGTTTCCCCCCAAAAACCCAGCAGAGGCCACACTCCTGGGGTCATTGGAGCAGGAGGGGTTTTGCAGGCACAATGTGTTTGTAGAGAAAGGGGTTCCCCAGCACAGAGCTTGCTGCAGGACACCAAGGCTGGCTGCCCTCTGGGGTCTCCCCCTGTCTCTGCGATGCCAGCATCTCTCTTTGATCCAGGTTTAAACAACTACAGAGAAGTAGTCCACACCTCTTATTGTCTCATGCCTCATCTCACAGATTTATTTGCCAGGAGGCTTAGCAACGCAGCCAAACTGGAACAGGTTGCCCAGCGAGGTTGTGGATGCCCCCTCGCTGGAAGCATTCAAGGTCAGACTGGGTGGAGCTTTGAGCAACCTGGTCTAGTGAGAAGTGTCCCTGCCTATAGCAGGGGCTGGAGCTCAATGATCTTAAAGGCCCTTTCCAACCCAAACCATTCTATGATTCCTTTTTTTTTTCTGTCATTTGCAGTTAACATCCCTATCCTTGGCTGGGTCATCCTGCACCATTGCTCAGGTTCCCTCTGTAAAACCTTCAGATTTTTCTGCTCAACAAATAGTTTTTAGGAAGAGGAGGAGGAAGGGAAGAAAGAGGAGGAAGCAAGTTGGGGCTGAGGAAAGCTCCTCACCAGAGCTGGGCACAAAGGGGAGCTCTACAGAGTAGGGTGGCTGGTGTTGAATGCAGTGACAGACAAACGATGGCTTTTAAAGTCATTTTCTACTCGGTGGTGGCTACTGCAGACTGCAAACTAAAATGAGCACCTGCCCTTTGAATGGCTGAGGAAAAGCAAAAAACAACCCTGTGGAAATGGTGCAGTGAGCTTCTTTGGCATCTCCAAGTATGTGAGCTATTTCAGGTATGTTTGCTAAACTTCTCTGTTACTTGCTAACACATGATACAGCTATGCCTGTGTGTGCGTGCATGCTGCACAGAAGGGAACATGTATACTGGTGCAACGTTACACGTTTCCTTTACATCTATACTGCCAGCACCCCATGTGTATCAGAGGAAAACAAGATGTGCTGGACATTTTCTACTCCTGTAGCTACAAATGGTATTTAGACTTGGACAGCTCTTGGACATCTGAGAAGCGGGAATCATTTTCCTTGCTCCTTCTCTTATTTATTCTCCAGCACAAATTGCAAGTAGCACAAATGTTCTTTCCTATCATCTCCCCTCCCTGCCTATCCACGTACTTGGAAGTCACTGCTCTGAAGGTGTTAGAGAAACATGAGGATGTGGCACTGAGGGACATGTGGGCATGGTGGGGATGGGTCCATGGTTGGACTGGATGGTCCTACCGGTCTTTTTCAACCTTTACAATTCTGTGATTCTGTAATTCTATTTCTCTGTCTTGAAATATGGAAGTGTTAAGGAAATCCATGTGAATCTATGTATGTAGCTCTCCTACTCACTCAGTTTTCGCAGGCACGTGAGCAGAATGAGGTGCAGCAGTTTGTGCCGTCCTGGTGCTGAGAAAAAGAGAAGGTCAAGGGCGGGTGTGTCAGAGGTCTGTAGCATTGTTGTGTAATAGGGATTGGTTAGTCTAGAACAAGAGCAGGGGCAGCCAGCAAGGGGCAAGCTCAGAGCCTCTACAGATGCCAGTCTCACTCGGTACAGCTGTTCATGTTGCAGTCATTGACCCCAAACGGAGGTCTGCTCTCAGATGAGGCATCCAGCCCACATCCAATGTGTGTGTGCATCAGCAGCAGCTGGCTAACTGCTCAGTCCTCAGCATCCATCCAACCCCATCAGTGCTCTGCAGCCACTCCAGGAGCGCTGTGTCCTGGTAGGTGCCTACCTGTGTCTGACCTAGGGGCAGAGGCATGCCTGAAAGTTCAGTTTGCTTTTACTGGCTTGTTAAGGAGAATGTGCACCTTTTTAAACAAAAATCTAAAGATGGCAACATACTGAATATGGCATAGAATCATAGAATTACCCAGGTTGGAAAAGACCTTGAAAATCATCAAGTCCAACCGCAGCCTAATCAGAACCCTAACTAAAAACCCTACACTAAATCATACCCCTGCGCACCACATCCAAATGGCTCTTAAACACAACCAGGGAAGGCAATTCAACCACCTCCCTGGGGAGCCTATTCCAGTACCTAACTACCCTTTCTGTAAAGAAGTTCTTCCTAATATCCAACCTAAATTTACCTTGGTGCAACTTGAGGCCATTTCCCCTCATTCTGTCACTTGTCACTAGTGAGAAGAGACCTGCCCCACTCTCACTGTAAGCACCTTTCAGGTACTGGAAGAGAGCAATAAGGTCTCCCCTCAGCCTCCTCTTCCCCAGACTAAACAGCCCCAGCTTCCTCAATCTCTCCTCGTAGGGCTGATTCTCCAATCCCTTCACAAGCCTCGTTGCCCTTCTCTGGACCTGCTCCAGCACCTCCATGTCTTTCCTGTGCTGAGGTGCCCAAAACTGAACACAGTACTAGACAGGCATCATGTCAACCTGGACAATCCACTAAGGGTCTGGCACTGGGAGAACAATTTTTTCCTCAGTCAGAGCCATGAGATCTCCTGGTATTTCTCTGGCTGAGGTAATTGCTTTGCCCTTGCTGGTGAAGGATATCATCCCTAAAGCCCTGATGCTCCTTGGGGTCTGTGGTCTAGAGGAGCTGCATGGAAACACAGCTTTGCCTCTACTCCTGTGTGGTGCTGGGAGCTGCTGGATGGCCCAGGATTCAGGGAGGCCCTCAGCAGCTCAGCAAGTGCCCAGGTGCCTACAGGGGCAAATCATTGAACAAGATTAAATGGGATATTTTTCTCTCTTCCCTTAGCAGCCATGCAGCACAGGCTCTGAAAAGTAGCTCATACCCACCAACTCTGTATCGTGCCACTTTCTACACTCCAGCACCTTGCTCCCAGTATTCCCTTTTTGCGCTCAGCTTTTATAAGAAACTGTGCAACATAACAGCCTGGGGGCTGGGCAGGAAGGAGTGACACTTTGATTGACCATTTTACATAATCTTTAACAATAGTGGGGTTTTAGTGACTTGGTACAGCCTGTACTCAACATTAAACTGAGCCTGTTATCTAAAAGTGCTTCGATGGCAAGATAAGCTGCTAATGCTGGTAGAGGAACATTACTGAATAATAATACAATGATGTTTTTTTTTAATTATTTTTATTTTTATTTTTTTACTTCCACTCTTTCTTCCTTATTTAAAACATTCCCTTGAGCATTACCTGATAGACTTGCATCAGGTCATTGTTTTGGTTGGACGCGCTTAGATCTTTTCCTTGTTTCAGCTGATGCAATGGTCACATATTTTTTTCTTCTTTTTGCAGTAACTCAAGATACAAACTAACTAAGGCGTGTGTGTTCCAATCTGATAGAGATGGCTTTTACATCCTAAGAAGTAAACCCTTGTTCTAGATTACAGGAATAAGTATTATCTAGTAATATTAATAGCTAAGTAAGAGAAAAATTATATAATGGAAAATTCCCTCTTCCCCACACCCTTTTTTTCCCCCCTGAAACACTTGCTGCACTAGCAGCTGTTATATGCCATACTAGGCTGCGTGAAGATGGATGGATGATGCATGGGGATTCCTCCTCTTTGGAGGAAGTTTTTCACACAGAGGGTGGTAACACACTGGAACAGGTTGCCCAAGGAGGCTGTGGATGCCCCATCCCTGCAGGCATTCAAGGCCAGGCTGGATGTGGCTCTGGGCAGCCTGGGCTGGTGGTTGGTGACCCTGCACATAGCAGGGGGTTGGAACTAAATGATCTTTGAGGTCCTTTGCAATCCAAGCCATCCTATGACTCTATGATGAATATCTCTCATATGAGAATGACACAGGACACCAGAGCAGTCTTTTTTTTGTGTGCATGATGGAGGCATTTGGAAGATGCTCACCTTCAGCTGCTCCAAGGTGCTGACTGATGTTGGAAGAGCAGAGAGAAGAGCTGTCAGCTTCCTTGTACACAAAGGTGAGGGGAATGCTATCAGCCTCCAGCATCTGTCCTTGATTGTGCACCTCCATTCTCAAGTCTGATGGTTGCCTCGTGGCCTCAGTTCTGCACAAGGATAATTTTCTCCGAGACTTGTCATGTCTGTGTTGTGACAGGACTAAGAGAAATGGTTTCAAACTAGAGGTGAGGTTTTGACTGGATATAAGAAAAAAGTTTTTTACAATAAAGATAGTGACACACTGGAAAAGGTTGCCTGGAGAGCTGGTGAAAGCACCATCCTTGGAGGCATTCAAGATCAGGCTGGATTTTGACCTAACTGCAGGTGTCCCTGCTCATTGCAGGGGAGTCGGACTATATTGCCTTTGAGGGTCCATTCCAATGCAAATTATTCTCTCATTCTACAATTCTGTGTTCTCCAAGACCTGCCATTAATGGAGGGATCCTGTGTTGCTCTCACTAAGTTCCCTCTTCCCAAACAGTCCCTCCCTCAGTGGGGGCATGGACACTTGTGTCATGCAATATTTCTTTTTCACCAGACATATCCAGGCCTGGAAGATATCTAATGGGCTTCTGCAGATGGGTTGTGGTTGGGCTGGGTGGGAATTCATTTTTGTGGGGCAGAGAGAGGTCCCCATGATGTGAGACCGTGTGTGCTGGGGAAAGACTGGGGGCAAGAGGCTGCCCCTTGGAAACAGCTGGTTTGAAGGAGTCTGGCCCAAATCCTCAGTGCTACACAGGGTTCACGGCAAAGCACATGATCCCAGCAGCTCTCCCACCCAATGAGATGGTAAAGGGCAGAGGGAATTTGTGAAGCTTTTGTTACCAGAAATCAAACATCCACTCCCCTGCTCTTCTGCCCCAAGAAGGGGAGCATGTGAGATGACTTCTTGAACTCCCATCTGCTCTGAGACCTGCTCCATGGAGGGCCTTAAACAGGGCTTGCATCAGGCTGAAGTCACTGGCTTTGTCTTGGCTGGGATACAAGTGTTATAAAAAGTGTTAAAATTGATCCATATTCAGGAAAGCATTAAAACATACGAATCGTTTCAGATGTGTTTAAGAGCCGGTGGGTTTTGTCTTGTGTAGGAAGGAAAGGGCTGGTAACAGAATGTCTTAATTAACACATTTCAAAACTCCAGTGTGGCTGCAGTAACGCAGCTTTCAGCATCTCCTTGCTGGCCAAGTTGAAACCAGCGCTGCCAAAACTTTCCAACACATCTCTAAATCCCAGTCAAAGACCAACCCAGGGGGCCTGAGCACATACTTAAAACAAAGCATTTGCTTGTGTAAATGCTCCCTGCAAAGCTGCCAGGAGTGGAGTTCCATGCCCAGGGCTGGTGCTCTTGCAGTGGGAAGACATGTCGTGCTGGACACCAATGGGGCACGCAGAGGTGTCGCTGATGGCCTGTCACCCTGCACAGTGTGGTGCCTGGGGCACAAAACCACAAGCAGAGGGGCACAGGCTGACCATGCTTCTCAGTACTGGCATGCCTCGCACTGTCTCTGCTGTGCCCGATTCTCCTCTTCCTCACATGATGCATCAGAGCAAGAGCCATGATTTCTGTCAGGCCTGGCAAAACAGCACCCTGTGTGTTGCTGAATATTTTGTCCATATGGGCACCACTGGGATGCACAAGCATTCATCAGGCTGGGCCACTTTATGGTCTCCTCAGAGCCTTTTCTCCGGCAGGCTTAAGAGCCCCAGCTCTCCCATCCTGTCCTTATAGTGGAGATGCTCCAGCCCTCTGGTCATCTTTGTGGCTCTCCTCTGGACCTGCTCCAACAGCTTCATGTCCTTTATGTGTTGGGGGCTCCAGAACTGGGTGCAATACTCCAGGTGAGATCTCACGAGAGCAGAGTAGAGGGGCACAATCAGCAGCCTCAGCCTGCGGGTTTGCATCATTTAATACTGAATTAATGCACAGATGTTATTATTTAGGCAAAACCAGTGAATGATGAGATTTGAATTCATATTTTCTTTTTAACTATTTCCTTTGTGCAAAAATACTGTATAGTTGGACTAAAGTATGTGCAAAATTAATGGAGGAATAAAAAGTAGTGTGTTTGTATTTTGAAACACTGTATTTAGAGGACAGAGACTTTGTGAAACCTTTGACCAGCTTCATCTACAAAGGAGATACACTTGATATACACGGAGAAAGCTTTCTTCCACCTGTGGAATGAATGGGAACAATTGCTTCATACAGAGTGCACTGGTGCTTTTCCCTGTCAGAATATGATTTGTATGAAACAGTTGTTGTGTTTGTGTCCTATCTGATTTACTACTTTTCATACTTGTTTTCCATACCGGAGACTGTCTTCTCTCTTGCTTCATTTAAACTCACTGGCATTCTTCCTTACTGCAGCTCTGTGTGTACCACCAGTACCTTTGCTGACCTCCTGGACTCTGCAGGATGCATTCATTTCCTCTGAGAAATTGCAAAAGCACATTGTTTGCAGTGGGACTTTCACGCAATGTGGAATGTCAAACCCAGACAAATGTGTTCACATTTAAATACCTGGTGGATCTGCTTCCTTAAGCCATCTGTAGCACTGCTAAATAGAAACCTGTGCAACATCAGAAAGATGTTTCCAGTTGCAGCAGGCTCCCTCTTTTCAGTCTTGTGATTGCATTTGGTCTTGGAAAAGTCTGAGATAAGGCTTCTGACAGCAAGTGACCCCATCTTGCCCTAAACTAATGCTATCCAACTTCATCACCACGTGGGGGGTTTTCTGGTTATCTGCACACACAGAGGCTCTGCCCTCTGCCATTTGATCCCAGAGTGAGGAGAACAAATGTGATGGCCCTTCTGTCTCTGCAAAATCACCACTGAAATCCCAGCTCAGTTGCACAGAGTGGCAAAACCTGTGTTAAAATCACTGGAAGCGATGCTTTTTTTCCCTGTGTGTTTTCTGTGATGCACACAACAAGGGAAAGTGTAGGAAATGCTGTCAATACGAAGTGACCCGGTGTAAAGAAAAGAGTTTGGGGATGAGTCAAATCTTTATTCATTTTTAATTCCAGGGCTGACGGGCAGCTGCTGTTCTGCCATCAACCTCTCTTCACCCCTCAATATTTTGATTCCCAAAAAAGAGACTAAAAACAATAACTGCAGTTTCTTTATAAACAATGTGAATAGATGAGCACCGCGCCGCACTACCCCGCCAGTTTAAAAAGGGTATTTAGAAGGCTCCTTAAGTTAAATGAAGTATAAGATCTTTATTGGTCTGTGGGCTGTAAGCGCCTGTGGCAATTCCCCCCGCTCTGAACCAAGACAAACAGAAAAAAAAAAAAAAAAAGTCCCCTTTGATAAATAACCTTTCCATATTAAATGCACATCAATCTGACATAAACAATTAGCTGTCAGGTGCTTGGCTTTGCTCGCAAAGGCCAATTTTCAGATTAGCACTAATTGCAGAGCGGGCTGACACATCAGCTCGCAGCCCGGTAGCTAACAGCGCGGGTAGGAGCAGGCTTCAATGGTGGGAGCAGGGAGGGCTGCGGCTGCCTGTCTCCAGATTGCTGGCAGTTTGACTGTAGGCTAAAGTAATGGAGCTGGCAGGGTGGAATCAATTACTGGCCAATGAAGATTTTCCCACAGGTCGAGGCTTGGGAAAAAAAGGACGTTCCTGCTGCCGAGACAGCTGGCATGGACTGTCCACTGGGAAAGGAGCCTGCAGAGTGAGAAAAAGAGGGGCAGCTCTCTGTGATAAACTGGTGACAGACTATAAATTATGAAAAGGGGATTTGGCAGAGGATTTAGAGCTCGCTACCTCTGCCTTTCCCTCCCCCAAGATTTTAATGCCAGCCATGTTCACTGAGTCATTCAATTATCTTAGTTAGAAAATAAGAAGTGTTAAGGGAAAAGGCTCGGAATATATTTTGCTTAGCAGAGTATGCACGCCAGCTTTTAAGAGCCTCTCAAGCAGCACATTCTCCAAACAAACCTTCGGACCGATCCATTCGATGCAAACCTCGTTAATGATGCTGTGCCCCTTACAGGCGTATGGATGCATTTCTGCAGTGTCGTTTCAAAGGTCATGAAACATTTTGCCCTTTGGATCAATTCAAACGCAGCCGCGTTCTGTCCAGAAGAAAACAGTGGTGATGGAGGAATGCAGCACCTCCTCTGTTTCACTACGTATGGGCAGCAAAGCCAGCAATGTGCTTGCTCTGAAAACACTGTCCTTCACCAGCAGAAGGGCCGATGATCGTGACTGGGAACAATTGGTCCTTTCTGTGCCGAAAGTAAGATATTTGTGTTTTGAGGAATAGAATATAACAGTTTAAATGTGCACTGAAATGAAACCTGTTTATAAAACAAATGACGGAGATGCCAAGCAAAAGATATAGGTCCTGTTCTTCCTGCTCCTTTAGGATGGAGATTGATTTTTTTTTTCTTTGTACCTTGTTTTTTTGTACTTGGAAGAGTTCAGTGTTTATAAAAGTCAGGAAGCAATGTGTAAGCACTTGTCATTTTGTTTTTTTGCTGTGAAACATTTCTTCCCATTATTGTGAGCAGAAAGCTCAAAATCTTTGAATATTATTATTATGGCCTCATTGCAAGCAGACAGTATCTGCACCGGGGTTCTTGTGGGGATGACAAGTTTGGGTTTTGCCTTGGTGAAACACCAGAAACTCTGACATCTGACTTGGGTATGTGTCTGTGTGCCTGTGCAGGTGCCTAGAGAGTCACAGAATGGGTTAAGGTTGGAAGGGACCTCTGGGTGTCACCTGATCTACACTGATGAAGTTGTTTCAACCTTTACGCACATCAAAATGCAGTAAAATGAAGGTGTCCTACAACCACCAAGCAAAAGTTTATACAGTTTTGTGGTTCTTGCTGGTGTGAGGCAGTAATTATTTCCACTCAGGAGCTGGGGGTTTAGGAAAAAACACCTGTTAGCACAAGGCATCAAGTAAATCATAGGAGAGATAGAAGTGTTAAGCTTGGGTTAGTACTGAAGGGCTTTGTTGAAGGTTTGAGGAAAACACAACTCTTGTTTAACTGGGTCTTCCTGAAATTTCTTTCCAATTACGCATGGATGGAAAGGAGCTTGATTGGTACATCAGCTTGCATAGTCTGGAAAGGGTTCCCTCTAGGCTGAGCCCAGGAACTGGGAGAAAGCCAGCATTTCTCTTGGCTCAGCCAGAGCCTCTTTGTCCTTCCTGGCTCTTGAAGTGGCTGACTCTCTTTGCACCTTAACTGCCTTTCTCTTTTTCCAGCCTCTGGTACCAGAACAACTTCTTTTCTTACCTCTTGACATGACAGGGCAGAACTGCTCATAGTGGCTTTGCTGATTGTTTTACTACGCACCCAGGGAAGTGGTTGAGTCACCATCCCTGGATGTGTTTAAGAGCTGTTTGGAAGTGGTGCTCAGAGATATGATTTAGCAGAGGGTTGTTAGAGTTATGGTACTATGGTTAGGCTGTGGTTGGACTTGATGATCTTTGAGGTCTTTTCCAACCTGGGTAATTCTATGATTCTGTGATTCTTGTCACTCTTCTTGGCATCAGCTTTGGCATTTGCACCAGCCCTGCTGTTCCCACCAGAGCACCCTGGCTCCTACAGTGATCACACTCAGGAAACCCTGCACTGTGGCCACCACCACTGTCACCACAGACTACAAGCCCATACACAGCTTTTCAACCGGAGCCTGCAGGACTTAGGGGATTTCTTTCCCTTAAAGAATGTTTTCTGGCCTTTGGACCACGACAAGAGACTTGCAAGGGATGGGACGGGGTTCCTGTGCCAGATGAGGGCAGAGATGAGGAGCAAGCTGTGACCTGGTAGGATGAATGCATCACCTTTTTCCTTTCTTGCTTCAAGCTACTGATACTTCCTACAAGACTAAAATTCTCCCCAACTGCATCCTTCCCCAGTGCCAAGCACTGCTGCCATTGGCTGATGGTCTCTTCCCTGATTCACAGTGGGTGTGTAGAGGTGAAGAAACACATTGCTGTTTGGGCAGGTAAGACAGCTGATATTGGAGTCAGATAAGGCGATGCTACAGGAGGATGAATGCTTTTGGACTTGCCTTGCCTTGCCTCCTGTCTCTTCCTCTCCCTCCAGGGCTTCCTTACAGCTGTGCCCACATGCAGACTGAGGCCAATATAAACGTGTCAAGTTTGACACACAGAGGTTGGTTAAGCAGAAAACTAATTTGAGTTAAAATGGAGTCTCACGTGTCTTCCTGGCTGCACTGAGCCCTGCGTGTTGACTACAGCCTCCCACCAGGCCCAAGAGCCACGCAAGAAGCAAGGACTTTAGGTAGGTGATGTCTCGCCTGCAGAGTAATGTGGTGAGGATAAAAGAGAAAATCAGATCTGACTTATGTCTTGGCTATGATTTTTCACTGTAATTGTTGAAGACTCTCTTCCGTTGGCTGCATCTTGTGGCCATTGCTTGTTAAGGGAATCTCTATGGGTTTTTTTAGCTTGATCTTGGCTGTTTCATGACTCACCTTGTAACAGACTCTCCTTCTTCGTGTGACAAGTAACATTCAGAGCAGGAAAGGCTCATTAGCGGACGTGAATATGTAGTAGATATAGGACCAACATGTCAGGAAATTCCGAAGCCATAGACTGGTGGCTACAAAGGAAGAAGGATAGGATGGCCTCTCCTGATAGCTTCAGAGGTGGAAATCTGTCATTAGATGCAGTCAAAGTGTGCTGGAAGGTGAATAGGTGGTACAAAGCTGATCTTAGTATGAAACAGGCAAAGCAGGGCTATCGTACTGACTGTATTGTCCATTTTTGTATCCAGTTCAATCAGATCCTCAGGGATGGCATTGCTTCCACATCAGATCCAGTTAGTAGCAAATTGTTGGGAGTTTTAATGACTCTTATTCAGCCCTGGCAGAAGCCTCACAGGCCTAAGAGGAGGTGCAAAGCTCTTCCAGTGGATAAGGAAATTATTTTCACAATCCAAAGTTCTTTATCTAAAGCCTCCGGTTGCAAATTCCCATTTCTCTCCAAAATAACACAGAGCAACTCCAATAGAGCAGGGAAAGCAGTCAGACCAGGTTTTCTTTGAGGCATGACTCCTAGTGATAAGACAGAAACATGTCAAGTGATCCAGAAATCCTTTAGCAAGAGCTGTGGCAGATTTTGGAGCTCTTAGAGGCTTTTCCCTTGCCTTCCTCACACCTCCCTCAGAGGGATGGATGAGGAACTGTTTTTGACTGGAGGAAAGCAAGCCAAGAAGGCTACAAAGCCTCCCATTGCTTTTGCTTTCTTTCATGCCCCCAAATCCCTCAGGATGCAGATGTCCACGTACACCCATGGCGGCTCTGGCAACACTTGTGCAGCTCTGGGAGGCCTGCTGGGTGTCCCAGCAAGTACAGGGGGACAGGGCAACAATACCGTGGCTCAGAGGATATCTCCACCCAGCGACATGAGCTGATTCCAATCTTGAAACGTTGAGGAAACAATTGAAAGTTTTCAGGCTTAGGTAAAAGGACTGAAAAAGACTCCGAAAATGTGGAACGGTATGAATTAAGTGTGAGCATCCTGAACAGATCCTGTTTAAGTGCTAGCACAAAAGACTTCCCCAAAAGGAGCCACCCTCTCCATCCCCAGGGATGTGTTCTAGATGAAAACACAACATGACAAAAGAAAACTACCCCCAAACTTGTTGCTAGCACCAGATCATCTCCCCCTCCCTGGCTGGAGTTTTGCATCCCTGCTGACATTGGAAAGCCGTGTCCCTTTGGTGTAATGCAAGCAAGGCTCATGCAAATGTTAAAAACTCCTGTGGTGGATATGGCTGTGATGCTCCAGCACGGTGACATCGGCACTGTCTGTGGCAGTGGAAGGGCTGCAAGTTTCCCTAGTTCATGCGTGTCCTTAGAACGACTTGAAGAACTGGACCTCTGACAGAGGCTTTCCGTGCCCTGTGCCGAAATGTGAGCTGTTTAGAAGGACTTAAACCAGCTATGACTCATATGAAAATAAAGCATTTCTGGAAATGAAAAGACCATTTATCCTCTCTGCACACAAAGCCACTTTTTTTCCCATTTCCACACTGTAAGCTCTTTGGGAAAGAGGACTTGCTATCTCTCTCAGTTCAGGTCTTTAAGACCATGTGGTATCTGATCTTCTCCCAAAAGAAAATAATGGAAAAGCAAATTTCTCCCTTTTTTTCTCTGCAGCAATTCGAGCTAGAAGAAGATTAAAATTATCATAGGATTTTCTGCTTTGTGTTTGCTTATGTAAATGCAGAAAATACCATGTCTGAGTGGACTGAAAAGTTGCCCGTGAAACACTGTTAGCTGACAGATAAGTTTCATACCCTAGATTGTGTTCTATTAACCTGCTCGTCTTCTCAGTCGAAATACCATTTCTAAATTTTAATACAATATAGAGTAAACCTGATTTAATCTTTGTGTCTCTTATTCTCATTATTCCACTATTGGTCTTTCATTCCAATGAAATCAAAACCTGACTGCTTAGGAAACACCTCTCTTCCATGATATCCCCCTTTAGCCAAATGCATTCCTTGAGAGCTCACATAACATCCTGTAGAACCTGCAGCACTTGCAGAGCTCATCCTGCTCTGCTTGGATGCTGGGCTACATCCTGCTCATCATCCAGCTGGGCCATGGGGAACATGCTCCAGGCTGTGTGCCCTTCCCTAAGTGCCAGTGCCACGTTACAGGGCTGCTGAAGAGCACTCTCCTTCAGGCTGCACTCAGGGTTTATTTTTGCTCCTCCTAATATCTTTTTAAGTCCCTTCTGCTTATTTGTACAGCTTTCCCAGCATCCTCTTTTCCCAGCTTGTTTATAGCTGGGAGGCCTTCTGCTTATTGCTCATCCTAATCTTACATCTTTACTCAGCAACACTGAACATACTGCTCTCATGCCTGTCTCCACTTTGCTACAATTAATTTTCTTTCTCTTTGTGGATCTTCTCTGTCTTTGTGTATTTAGCTTTTCTGACTATTCACAATGTGTTTTCAGTTTCCAGAATCACAAACACTCTCTCAGTGTTAACTCTTACCTTCCAGGAGGATCTGGACTGCCCAATCAGCCTCAGGTCCCGTGGCATCACAGAATCACAGAGTATCCAATATTGGAAGGGACCCACAGGGATCACTGTGTCCAGCTTTTGGCTCCCCAAAATCAAACCACGTGAATGAGGCAGACATCCTTCTGTTTGCTCTTCAATGAGGGCAGAGTTCCCCTTTTTGGCCTGGGAGAAGATTGTGATGGTGTTTTACCCAGTGAATCAAATCCCCGTTCTTAGTCCTCCTGTGATCTAAGGGCTTCATAAGCTGTGGCATTGCTTTCTATCACAAAACCTTCTTTCTCACTTTCTCTCTCTTCCCATCCAGCCAAGGCAGTTTCAGCAGAGGTATCACAACAGTGTCTCTGGCCCACAACAGGGCATGATGCTGGGGCTGGGCTATGAAACAGGATACCTGAATTAAAACTCCAAAAACAACGACGCTAGGACAGATCAAGAGTCCATACATCCCACTCCTGTCTTTGAAAGATAATTGTTGAAGATATGTAGGGAAACAAGATAATAGAGAGAAAAGGAGAAACACTTACTGTATCCTACCTGCCCAGCTTCCAGAAGCCAGCAGCTCAGGAAAAAACAACCCCTTTTTTCCTTTTCCTTTTCCTTTCTATTTTTTCCTTTCCCCCTTTCCTTTCCTCTCCTTTCCTCTCCTTTCCTCTCCTTTCCTCTCCTTTCCTCTCCTTTCCTCTCCTTCCCTTTCCTTTCCTCTCCTTTCCTCTCCTCTCCTCTCCTCTCCTCTCCTCTCCTCTCCTCTCCTCTCCTCTCCTCTCCTCTCCTCTCCTCTCCTCTCCTCTCCTCTCCTCTCCTCTCCTCTCCTCTCCTCTCCTCTCCTCTCCTCTCCTCTCCTCTCCTCTCCTCTCCTCTCCTCTCCTCTCCTCTCCTCTCCTCTCCTCTCCTCTCCTCTCCTCTCTTCTCCTCTCCTCTCCTCTCTCTTAGATGTCCTTTTGAGCCACCATTAGATGTTCCCACTCTTCTTTTCCATGGGCCTAAAGGCTGTCAGTCTTATATTCTTGGTGGAAAAATATCTTCTAAACTTCTCAGCAACTTTGGAGTTCTATATAGCATCCATCCCTACATTTCTTGACCACAACATCAGCATAATATCTACCCTTCCTCAATTTAGCTGAAGTATTTTCTTCTAATTTCTACCCCAGCACAAAGTTATTTGCCTCACATTCATCTAGTTTTATACAAGAGGCAAACACAAGCTCTCTAACTCCTTATGTCTGAAATACCTGAGGAATTTTTGAACTTAATCCGTTTATGTCACCTGCACAGTTACAGGTATTTTAATGAGGACAGTAACGCTGCCTCAGCATTTTTTATATATTCAAGTAACGTGCAGTAAATCATTTTCCTAGTCTTCGTTCTCCATTACAACACATTTTCTTGTCTGCCAGCTGCTAATTGGGGAGCTCTTGCCCTATCATTATTTTTTTCATTCCTTATAAATATCTAAGGTGCAAACCAGGTTGATTTTCTGTAGCAGCAGGTAATTTATTTGTCTCCATGGAGATAAACTGTTGGAACTTTTGTTCATGCTGTTTTATCATTAAAAAATACCAATTATCTCAGAAATCTTTAGATTCTTGCCTGACTCCTCGTCTTGCCCAAGATCCTTATGAAACCTTTTAAACACAGGAAAGGTGGCTGCAGGACCTGACCAGGCTGTTCCAGTTCTCACATCACTTTAGGCAGATTCACAAATAGGTCAGTTCTTCTTGAAATGAGGCTGAAGTAGCTGTAAGCTTCGGTCTTCACTGAACATAGAGAAACACAGTCAAATCCTGGCAACTCTGGATGGGTTTCAGTTGTTCCTTTGGAAGTCACTGTTTTTCTCAGGGGGGACCTTAGAGTGGTGAGGTCCTGGAACAGGCTGCCCAGGGAGGTTGTGGATGCCCCGTCCTTGGAGGTGTTCAAGACCAGGTTGGACGGGGCCCTGGGCAACCTGATCTAGTAAAGGTGTATGTTTGGTGGCCCTGCCAGGCAGGGGGGTTGGAACTACATGATCCTTGAGGTCCCTTCCAACCCAAGTCATTCTGTGATTCTGAGATCCAGCATTGCCGTCATGGGTATCTTTCTGTGTGAGCACATTTATTTATATAAAGAAGAGTCAGCACTGACCAGAATGGCTGATACATCTCCTTAAAGCTAACAGGAACACACTCTCACCTTGGGCTGCAGTAGATCACCTGCTATGGAAGAACTAGGGATTTGGGTTGAACAAAGGGATCCCAAGCAGGTGTAGTACATTGCAATAAGTTTTGATGTCTGATTTGCCAAATAATTTATGTTATTCCTCCAAGTTAAGAAAGCAGTGAGTTTTAATTTCTTGAGCTCAGTAATGCCATGTTTGTCTACAGCTCCCCTTTGGCTTCTCCACTGGTCTGGGCACTATGAGACCCACACTCTTCTCACTGTCAAGGCTGCACCTTTACACCACCTTTGCCTGTCTGGACAACACAGGTCATCTAAATCCCACAACTGTGGAGTCCGTGGTGTCTTTGCAAAGAAGAAAGAAATGCCTTTAAAAGGAAGGAAAGAAGAAAAGACGTTTCCATAAATACCATCACATTAATCAATCCTGTCCATACTCTGAGATGGATCTGTATCTCAGCCTTATAAAGGGAAAACTGCATACTCTGGTTTGCAGCCTTGGTTGTTTTCCATTCAGTCACTGCCTTGTTAGTGCCCCTCTCACCAGCACTGCTTTCTGACCCACAAATCCTGCTCGCCTTGACTCAAGCCTGGCCTGGCACCCCTTGAAACAAGAGGGAGTCTCCAGTGACTTCCAGGGTTGTTGGCTCCATCCTGGGTCTCGCTCTCACCACAGATGCTTTCAGAGAAATGCTACGGAGCATCACGATTCTATTTTGACTTACTTTTTTCCTAGAATTGTGTGATTTTTTTGTTCTGTTTTCCCATGGCTGAAGGAAGCCCCAGCTCTAAGTGGCTTAAGGACAACATTAGAGGGAACACGCTGTGTTTTCTTTTATCTCTTCTTTGGATCTAAAGTATTCGTGGGGGCTTTTGGATGGTGTTCTCTTCATTCCCATCCCTGAGTGTGCCGGCTCGGCTCTGCTGAGCTCTGCCCAGTGGTCCCATGAATACTATAGCAAAGTGACTGGTACAGCAGCCTCTCCTTATGTGCACAGACCCTTTGAAGTCACTTCAAAGGCGATGTTTGCAAAGGGGCTGCAGGTACAACGCCGTCAAATATGGCCAATACCATCCCTACTGTTTAACGATTCAAACATGATTTCTTATGAGCAAACAGAGGCATTTTTTTATATTGTTGACACTGATCCTCTAGCTTAGCAAAAGGGCACTCCTGCAACATTTTCTGACTCAATTTATCATCTGCCCTAGGCATTCGTTGCACTTTTCTCATCATTAAGGAAGAAATAAAAGCCATTCGTTAATCCCCAAACCACTTTGTTCCTCTATGGCCCTTCAAAGAGCAGGGCCCCTAAATGGTGATTAAGGACTCCGGAGACCTTTCTCAAGAGAGATTCCTTTCCTTCCCCATATCAGGCAGAAGGAATCAAATTCTCAAGCCGGGTAATGTTTTTTTAATTAATACCACAGGACTTAAAATAAAATAAGATAAAATAATTATATGGGGCTTTTAACCTTCTTCTTCTTCTTCTTTTAATAGGCTTTTTACATTGTCTTTAAATAAAAACAACTCTCTCTGCTTATCCAATGGATTTAGGGTGACGGTGTTGATTTAAAGGCTGGGGGCAGAGAGGACTGGAGCACAGGGACAGGCTAAACTCTACCTGCCTTCCTAATTGAAGAGGCAAGGAGATCTCATGCCCCCTTGCACTTGACCCTGGAGCATTGCACAGGGCCAGGGGGACTGCAGTGTCCTCACCAGCACGGGGAAAGGACTTGGGTTGAGCTCTGGGCAGGCAGCAGCAACTCAGCTTGGGGCTACTCTGTGGGAACACTATGGGGAGCAGCTGCCCTCCTGCGGGGCCTCCCCTCCACACAACTGGGTGTTCGCTGATGGACACCAACCCACAGCACCCACAGCTGTGGCAAACACTCTACGTGTGAGTCAGGCACCAGGCAGAAGATTATTGGCAGAGGCATCCCCAGAAAAGAGAAAATCTAGACAATTTCCTTTCCGTTTATGATGCTGCTGCTTCTATTTCTTTATTATTATTATTCATCTCGATGTGGTTTTTCTTTCCTCCTCTCTGGAGTCCTTTCCAGCAGCCCATACTTTACTCACTGTGATTTGAGGCCCAACCTACCATTCTAATGTTTCTCTCTCCATCCCAGGCTGGAAGCCATGTTTCTTTTCCTCCTTTGAGCAGTTGGAGGCTTTGGGACACAGGTGCCTGTGTGGGAGTGTGGAGGCACAGCCACAAGCTGACCACTCTTTGTTCCACTGTTTGGAAGACCTTCCTCTTTTACCTCCAGCCTCAATCTCCTGCAACCAGAGAAAACCCGAGGGATCAGGAAAAGCCCTGCATGACAAAATCAAATGTGCTTCACCTCTTACAGCTGCCTTCAAAAGCTCCGTGTGCCAGAAAATTGTAATGAGTCAGTAATAGCCATGAAAAGAAAATAATTGATGTGGTTCTTCTGATGACAGCGTTTGCAGGACTGCTTTTGTTTTGAACCTCCATTTTAGGAGAACAGTGGGAAAAACACGTTTTAAAAGCTCCCTGCTGATATCAGTGGGACCACGAGCTGTGCTTATAAAGGCATTAAGTCCCTTCACAGGTACACGCAGTGCTTCTGGAACTGGAAGGAGGCTGACTGTACAATGTCAGAGTTGTTTTAGTTAGAAGGGACTTTTAAAAGGTCATTTGGTCCAACTCCCCTGCACTGAACAGGGACACCCACAGCTCAGTCTGGTGTTCAAGCCCCATCCAGCCTGACCTTGCATGTCTTCAGGGGTGGGGCATCCACCACCTCTCTGGGCAATCTATTCCAGTCCTTCTCTACCCTTATCATTAAAAAATAAATTGCTTATATCCATCTAAATATCCTCTTTTCACTGAGGCCACTTCCCCTTGTCCCATCCCCACAGACCCAGCTGAAGAGTCTGTCCCCTTGTTTTCTATACCCCTGGGCATAATATGAAGGGCAGGGCAGTTCTGCAGCAGCAACGAGCAGGAACGCTTTCTTTTGCTGCCGGGGGACATGGCAGCACATTGCCAGAGCTCCTGTGAATGAGGCTGGTTTGCAGTCTATGTGCCAGGCGTGCTGCCAGGCGCTGGTCCCCTCTCGGTTCCAGCCCTGCGGTGTCAGATGGGGGAGCTCAGTGTGAGCCCGCGGTGGCTGAGCGGTGCTAACCGAGCAGAATTTGTCACCTCGGTTTCTCTCCCCCCGGAGGATTCGTCTGTCAGTGGGAAGGAGAAGAAACTTATAATTAACGGAGAAGCAGGAAGCAAAAAGCAGAGTTCAAAGCTGTCTGCCAAAAGAAACCGATCCCGAGCGAGGCTCCCATCATTGTGTCTGGGATGACAATGACAGCCCGGCACTTCCAAGGCCGGCGCATTGTTGTGTTGAGCTCCCGTCCCCAGCACCGCTCGCCCTACGAGCTGCCGGCCCCGCATCGGGAGCTGCAGGGCGAGGGGTCAGCTGGCATCCGGCGAGGGTTGGAGGATGTGGGTTATAATGAGATCACAGAGGAGCGCCCCGATGACGGGCAGCACGGCGCGGTGTGGCGATGGGGAACGGAGCGCAGCCGGGGGGTCTGCCCATCCATCCCTCCGGCTGAATTTCTACCCGAGAGCCGGGCAGTCTCGTTCCATCCTATTTTTAGTTTACCGTATTTAAAACGGGGTTAAAAGGGGTCATAAATCTTTGCGGGAGCCGAGCGTCCGCGGAAAGCCAGGTCTGATCGCTTTTACATCTGCTCCAGGTTCTCAGCCTTATCTGCCTCAGCTGCCTTGGCCCTTTGTGGCCGCACACAAACGCCATTCAGCAGCAGCCCTTTGGCAGCCCTGAGTGGCAGGTATAGGGTAACCGCGCTGCTCAAGGGAGGGGCGGCGGGCGCCGGCCCCCGCGGCACGGACTGATTGACACGGCAAAGCGGCACAGAGGGGTTGTTTGAGGGGAGCCCGCCAGATTGACAGTGTAAATGTGTAACACACACACAGCCTGTGAGAGAGGAGCCTGCCGGCGGGTGGGAGAGCGCTGGCGGAGCGTTGGTCACACGGAGATTGAATTACAGCTGAATTAGATCAGAGCTGTGGGAAACGGCACCTCCTAAACACACACGCAGCCTCCCCGGGGGCCGGGAGGCAGCGCCGTGCCCGCAGCATCACAACCGCGGCCCCGAGCGGTGGCTGCGGCCAGAGGCTGGAAAGGAGGGCAAAAAACAAAGGGGAAAAAAGAAAAGGAAAAAAAAAAAATAAATGCTGGGATGGGAAAGGCCGGCACGGCGGGATTTTCACCCCGCAGCTGCAGGAGTTGGACTCCAAAAGGGATTTTGTTGGCTTTACCCGATGCCTTTTAAGATCTGCGGTTTTACGGCGTTTCGCGAACGCTGTGGGGAAGAATCTTAATACCCCAACGGCCCCCTCAGATACCGATCGCCCTCCTAATCCTTTTGATTTGCCGTATGCTCTGATGGCACGTCACAGACCCGAGCTCAGGGCCGGGGTGGGCCGCCTGCAGAACAGACCCACTGTCAACCCCGTTACAAAGGGCAAAAAGTCACCGGCTCCGGGACGCGCAGCCCAGCAGCGAGGCAGCGCTCCCAGCAGTGAGGTTCTCCTTGAGGGCTCCCATCCAGCGGCCGGGTTGCTTTGTTAATTCCCATTACGCAACTTGCTTTCCAGGACACATTTTGATTTTGATTTTTAATTGGATTTTCCAGTGTCTCCAGCTTTTCGTAACCCCCCTCTCCAGCGAACTCAACTGGCAAACATTGGCCTGTGATTTCTCAACCTCCCGGCTAGTTCTCATAAATAAAGTGGAAGCCAAAGAGAGACACAGTGCCTGACAGCGGAGCCGGGGCTCTGCAAACAGTGGATGCATTGGGCAGCCCGCAGCTGCAGGGCAGGGTGAGACCTAACACTTTGCAGCCCTTGAAGTCTCACAGCCTGACTGTCTGCAGTGCGTGGCCGTGCAACTCCAGAACCAGAAGCACTTTTCTCCTGCTCTTCCCAGGGGTGGGACTGGAGCCTTGCCCTTTTCACCTATGGGATGGTAAAGGCAGACTGCTGGCACCTCAGTGTGCAGCTGTGCTGAGCTGCAGGCTGGGTTTGGTATTTTTTAATGGAACAAATCCTCCTGAAAGCTGTGCTCAGGTACATGGAAGGCAGGGAGGTGATGTGGAAGAAGCAGTATGGCTTCTCCAAGGGCAAATCCTGCTTGACCAGCCCAGTGGCCTTCTATCATGGTGTCATTGTGACAACACATAAGGGGGAGAGCCACTGATGTCATCTGTCTCAACTTCAGTAAGGCCTAACATGGTACTCCACAACATCCTTCTCTCTAAATTGGAAAGGTATGGATTTGATGAGCAGTCTGATCAGTGAACAAAGAGTGGGTGCAGGATTGAGTCCAGAGAGTGGGACAGGTCAATGGCTCAGTGTCTGGATGGAGATCAGTGATGAGGTGTCCCACAGGGGTCAGTGCTGGAAGAGATACTCTGTCAGTATCTTCATCAGTAACATTGACAGTAGGTTGAGGGCACCCTCAGCAAGTTTGCTGATGACACCAAGCTGTGGGGTGCAGTCAACACATCTGAGAGACAGGATGCCATCCAGAGGGACCTAGACAGGCTTGAGCAGTGGGCCCAGGTGAACATCATGAGATTCAATAAATCCAAATGCAAGATCTTGTGCCTGGGCTGCAGCAACCCTCACTACCAATACAAGATGGGGGATGAAAGGACTAAGCACAGCCCTGCTGGAAAAGACTTGAGGGTCCTGGTGGATGGGAAGCTGGACATGAGCCAGCAATATGCCCTCACAGCCCAGAAAGCCAACCATATCTCAGGCTGCATCAAAAGAAGTGGCCAGCAGGTTGAGGGAGGTGATCCTGCCCCTCTGCTTTTCACTGCTGAGGACTCACCTGGAGTACAGATGTGAAGTTCTCAGTGCAGGAGAGATGTAGACTGGTTGAAGGGCATCCAGGGAAGGGCCACAAGAATTATCCATGGAAAGGAGCACCTACAAGGACAGACTGAGAGAGCTGGGGCTGTTCAGCCTGGAGAAGAGAAAGCTGTGAGGTGACCTGATAGAGGCCTTTCAGTATCTAAAGGGGATCTACAGGAAAGAAGGGGACAGACTCTTTAGCAGGGCTGTGGTGACAGAACAAGGGGAAATGGTTTCAAGCTCAGAGGGTCGATTTTGGTTGGATGTAATGAAAAAAATCTTTCACAGTACGGACAGTGAGGAGCTGGAACAGGTTTTGTAGTGATATGGTTGTTGCCCCATCCCTGGAGACTTTCAAGGTGAGTCTGGATCAGGCCCTGGGTAACCTGATCTAGTTGTGGTGTTCCTGTTCATTGCAGGGGAGTTGGACTAGATGGCCTTTAGAGGTCCCTTGCAACTCTAAGGATTCTATTACTCTATGATTCTATATCCTGTGGTTTTGTCTCCCTGTGACGGTGTCTGCTACATCATGAAGGGTCTGGTAGTTGAAAGCAGCTCATTATGGGTAAGATTTTCTCATACAAAATAATAAAAAAAAAAAAGGCTACCAAAAAAACAGACTTTTTTTTTACTGTGTGAGCTTTAAAGTCATAAAACTTTTCATGGCTTTATGCACCTTTTCTACAGCTGTTATGAGAGGTAACTATCAACCGAGGTGGGAGGTTAGAGTTGCAGATGCATTCAAGTCTCAGACATGTTGACAGGTTTTAGCCTCTGGGAGAGCAGGTGCCAGCACTGTGTGGCAGGAAGAGCAGCAAGGAGCCGTATGCGGCTCTGTGGAGAACGGCTGAGGCACAGCACGAATAGCTCTCCTCTGGTTGTGCAGTGCTGTCAGTACTGAGCCAGGGCGAACCCACAGAGAGTGGCCGTCAGGAGGTTTCCATAGATTCGCTTGCACCAGCAAGGAAAAGTCTTCAAAGTAGAACTCCTTCCATAATAGGAAGAGAGAGAAAGATTCAAATTAATCCAAGCTTGAAATGCAGATACTGTGCATCGAAGTCAATGAAATAGAATCTGTTTTTGATATTTCCATTAATTTGACTGTAAAACATGATTTAAATGAAATTGCAGAGAAATCAATTGCTGTGAATCCTTCCTGTACCATCAGCTTGCCTACTGTTATCATGAATTCACTTTGGCATCTGAGTGCTTAGAATGGCATCCTCCAAAAGGTTACCCCGTGACTTTGAAAGAGGCCCACCACACAGGAACAGCACAGAATGGGATGATACTTTTCTTCAGGCAACGTGGATTTATCATGACTGTATGGGATTCTGGCTATTCATTCAGTTGGAGCAGAAACTTTTCTCCTCGTTTGCTGCATGGTTGTGATATCATTTTTCTTTTCGTTGTGGTAAGCTGAGGACTGGCAATTACATTTGATGTCGAGGTTGTTCCGGTTTTCCTGACAGATGCAGCAGCTCAGCTAGGGAACAACCCAGTCTTGTGGCTTTTCTGCAGGACTCTGCCATCTCACATAACCATTGATCCCTCTCACAGCTGAAAGCAAACCTCCGTGTGAAACGCGTTGATTCGGTCACCTCAGCACACCCCTTTCTTTTCTTTTCTTCTTCTTCCCCTTCTATTTTTTTTATTAACCTGAATTCCTGCAGGCTCTCGATGCAAATCATTTCAGCTCTGGTTCACAATGGAGCAGGAAGGCCTTCCACTGGAAAAGCATTTGGCTTTGAGAGTGCTTGCGGCGCTGGGGAAGCTCGTGGGTTGCAGCCAAGCAGGGCAAGATCATGCTTCCAGGAAAGTATGACTAACCTAATTTCCACATTTACTTAGCACGTAGGATGCCCCAGTACAAGCAGCACTTCAGAGGTTACAAGGATGGGGTGCCGGGGGTAGAGTTCACTTAATTTACGGCTGAGCAGTGCAAATCACACATGAGATTCAGCCCTTTGATGTCAATGGTGTTATCAGGTGGGCTGGGTGTTTGAGATGAGCTGTCGTGTACTGTAATGCTGCAGAGCATAATGCTGTGTGCTCAGTGGGCAAAATGGCACTGCAAAGAGGTGTGCTGTGTGTGCAGCACAGCAGGGCAGAGCCCAGCGCTGGTGGGCTCTACCTGGCACTGCTTCCAGAGGTAAATTCAGAGGACGTCACCAGTGAGACAGCTTATCCAAGCCAGCACCTGCAGGTGCTTGATCCATGAATTGCTAATCTTACCTGGGCCTTAAGAAACTGCAGAGGAGCTGCCAGCATCTCTGCTGCAGACACATGCACCTCTGCTCTGTGCTCCCAACACTGGTTCCTCTAGAAGTTGTTCAGGAAGTCTGGCCACGGGATGTAAATGCCCTTCTCCTGCATGTACATACTGCCCAGACAAGAGGTGTGGACACAGGACCTTGAAGGACCAGAAAGAGCAGTCGAAAGGCTTCTGCTCTCATCTACATAAAGGTTTGCAGGAGCATGGAAAGCAGTGTAAGGAAAGCTTTCCAAACTTCTGAGTTTAGATTCCATTCAAAGCAAAGACTACTAGGATTTGGGTCTGAAAGCATTCACGTACACCTAAAAGAAACAAACAATGTCCTTACTGTTTACAATGGCTGAAACCCACTGGAAACTGGAGAATGTCCCACTCAAAATACAGGGGGAAAATAAAAATCTTGTGTAATGAGTGAAACGAAGGAAGAACAATCCAGTGGTTAAGGCAGAAACAGGAGGTCTTTCTGGTAGGAAAGTTATTCCTGGTCTTACCACAGACTTCCTGTGTGACTGGGCATGAACTGAAGGGACTGACAGCATAAGCATGTCTTGCGCACACCGGGAGCCCTGCCCTGAGACTATGGCCAGCGTATTTCTGGGTCAGGCTTTGCTCTCAGAGAGGCTCATGAGCTGCTCTCAGAATCCAAGCCCAGCAATGTGAGGCCATCGCAGGGCCTGGTCAGGGGCAGGTGCTGGAGAAGAGGAACTGTGGAAAGTCCCCTCATACGAGGGGAGGGAAAATGAGCAGCATGCAGGCCATGGCCTCACTGCTTCCAGTGTCCTACAGTCCCACTGGGTGGGAGACCGTGGTGCAGCTCCCACAGCTACAACAAAGCAGGGTTTTGAATTATGAGTTTCTTAGCCCAAATCTCTGCTGTTCAGGGGCAGCACAGCAGTGAGCGATCTCCTCCTGTACACTAAGTCCCTCCCTGTGCAGCCATGGTGGAGACTATCAGGCCTGGGAGACCTCATAAAGATGCCTTTTTAAGAGAAGAAAAGTAAAAAGGATTGAAAGGTGGAGGGTCATTTGTGGTCTAATCAAAGAGAACTCTTCCTCTGCTCTCGCCACTCTTGGTGAGATTCTCCTTCATGAAGTGGGCGAGGGAAGGGGATGGATTCAGAGGCACTGGTTGACCCATTAATACACGCTGCACATTAAAGGTGACCTCAGTGGTTTGTCCATTTCCAGCTCCTGGGGCTCACATCACAAGCACAGCCCTAGCTGCACAACCGATCTGTCGTGGGGATTATCTGCCCGTTTGAAGTGAAATTTAGCTGGTCTTAATCAGAAATCTAGCTGCATCAGGTTTGCATTAGCCTGCACGGAGGTAGTAGCTTCACACAACGACATGGTAGCAATTAAGCTAGTTGCTACTGGTTCTTACCCTAGGGTACAACTTTGTTTTGGTCCTTGTAGATTAGTGGGACTGCGCTAGTTTCCACATAGTTTTTTTTCCTGTAGACCCCGGCTATTTCACACTGAACCTTCTGGGACCGGTTATTAGACCACACAAACTGTAATTATTTCCCAAAGAGGCGGTCAGCATTCCAGTTCTTGAGCATGGCCAGTTATAAAAAAAAAATGTTATGAATCTGAGAGAGGGAAAGAGAGGGCAGGGATTTCATTGAAGCCTAAGTAGCCTTAAAACTACACAAACACGGAATGAATATCTTTGAACAGCAGGAACTGAAGACGCATATTTATTTCAAAAAGCATAATTATGCCTCTCTTGGCACTGGAGGTGAGAGTGAAGGAAAGTCCCTTCTGGGTCCCCCTTCATTTCCTCCCTTGGCTCCTTGGCATGGACAAAGCCACAAACCTCATCTCCACTTCACCTTAAATCCTCCCAGAGGACCCAATTACAGCCCTGTTACCCCTCACATCAGCTCATGTTTCTCCACTGGGAGAAGTCACATCTATTTTAAGAGTTGAGGTGAAGTCCTGACGTGACAGAAAGGCTTGGATGCATCCCGCTTTTGGAAATAGCATTTTATGTGAAAAGAAAAAGTTCACCCAGAAAAAAAAGTGAGATTCATACATTACAGGTGATCAAGGTGGACACACACAGTCAATCTGAGCAGATATGGAGCCTGTTACCACCACAAGAACCAATTCTTTACATGGGGCAAGCTGCTCTCATGTGAGTTTTCAGCACGTGGCCTTCTCATCCCAACCTCTGTGTGGCAACTATCTTTTATTGAACAAACCAATATACTGTAGATGCTGTAATTAAAGATGACTGTTCACTACTTCCAAGAGTTCCCTCCTACAATGTTCTGAAGCAGCCAAGCAGTGAAGGATCTTATTGCAAACCCTCTGTGGTATATGGTCACTTATGGGAAGAGAGAACAGAGCCAAGCTAACATTGATGCTGGGTAACTTGGGCCACCTCTCTGCAGCATTCATGTGAAAGCTGCTTCGAGGAGCCGTCATTGCTCACACACAACTGGAGCAAGAACAACACACAACATTAGCAAGAGCTAACCCTCTGTAAGTTCAGTATTTAGTGCTCCCACAAGCTTAGCTAAAGCTCCTATTAGTTCTCTCAGCTCTGACTGTCTGCATTTCAGAGGGGCTGTGGGATGCAAACACAAATACCACATAAGGTGAAAAGGCCTGCATTTCTGGGAAGCTCAGCTTGGCTCTTCACAGCAATTGATACAACAGCTGTTAAGTGCTTGAAGCTTTTATAAGGCAGACATGATGGCAAATCCAGCTGCAAGAAACCCCCTGCTGCAGGGCCTGACTGATGTCACATTTTGTCCCTGCTGCTGCTCATGCCTTGTGGCGTAGCCATCTGGTGAGAAGCAGCACACAGCTCTCCTTCACCAGTGCATGATTCCCACAGGTGCCGCTTGAATGAAGTGCTGGGATCAAGGCTGGCTTTCCAAATCAGAGACCTGAATCTGGCTCCATTAGCACCTGTGTCACCCAGAGGGAGTTGAGCTCTGGTTTGGAAAGGTCTCAGCTACAGCATGCTACTGAATTTCTCATCAAAAAAAGCACATTTCAGCTACCCTGCACTGAGCTCATCCTGCTACTGACAGCAATGTAGGAACGTGAATTAAACCTATAGGAAACCAGTTTTTGGTACGCTTGTCCAGATGGCAGCCAGTTCTTCACAGCTGGAGTTACCAACACAGTCTGGATCAGCAGTGGTTAGCATCTCCATTGTGTCACTATGCCTGATCTTCGTGGGCAATATGCCTTTGCCTTTCTTAGCCCTATGTCATATTGCGGGCTACCTCTGCAACTATCAGGACCAAGGTAATCCTTGGTTTTCTTTTCTTACAGCATTTCAATTAGGCAAGTATTTTACAATGCCCCAAAGGAGATGGGCTGTGTGTGTGTGCCAAGAGATATCATGGACTATTTTAGGTTATGGATTCTAATGCCTCCTCTGTAGTTCACATTATGAATACCCTTCTCCATAGTTCTACCAACAGAGTGAAAAACAACACAAAGCATTTTCCATGTTAGTGCCAACAGATCCAAACAGACTCCCTGTCTTCCTCCTGACTTAGGTGTAGATGCTGTGCCTCTTTACAGAAGCACAAGTGACAAAGCCTATGGTAAGCACAGTTTCAATGACTTTCTAAACTTATTCCATATTCAAGCAGGAGTGTTGTATTTTGTTGGGTTTATGGAGTATTAAGACAAAATTAACAAGCAGTTCAAAGAAGGCTGGGAACAGAAATTCTCATTCCATGTGTCATACCATCCTTGATGGCAGCTACCCCTTACATTTCTTACTGTTTACTTTCCCAGAGGTCAACAACCAGTGTCTGCAGTAAGAGTTTGCTTGGGAGTTATAATAATCCAGCTGTGTTGTTTCTTTCGGCAGCTCCCTTCTTTTGTTGGTCCAAGGTAATAACCCTCTTTCTGCATTTTAATTCTTTTTTCACTTCACCAGAACTGCTCTCTTAAATTATATTTAAAAAATATATTAAAATGCATATTAGCTAATATCCTCCCTCTTCAATATTTATGAAAAAGTATAGCACTGAAGATATCGACTTCCAGTTTTGAGCCATAAGACTGATATTCCTCCAAAGTAAACACTGACCTTGGCTGTGCCACAGTCAATATTTACCTCAAGTAAAATAAATCTTGATGACAACCAAAACCTGAAGTCAATATTGGCTTGCTGTAATCCAGCTGGTATAAAGTAATCAGTTTCCTTTATATTACCTGAATGCCTTATGCAAATATTTTCAAGTTAAAGGTGGGATCTGCATTCTTACAGCTGTAGATGCAGTACTGGAACCATTCTCCCTGTTTTCATTCAGCAGAAAACGGAGGGCTCTCCAAAGCCACAGCTGCCACCATGCACCCTGTGAAAGCTCTCGTATCTCACAAACAATCTGCAAGTGACTGATTAACTATCTAATCTGTGTACCTACTCTGAGGCCCATTACTCCTGCATCTAAGAGCCTTCAAGCCCTTAAGAGAGGTGAAGTTTGCAAAGAAAGGGAATATCTTTTACTTGGCCAGGTGATAGAGCTGTGAAAGTGGATAAACCGAGCACACAACTACTAGGTGTAAGGATAATGACTCTTCCTAAAAATTAAATAAATGTCTCTCCCATTAATTTAGATCAAGTCCATAGCAATATCATTGTTACTACCACTGAGGTAAACAATTATCCCTTCCCAGTCCATGAGGAAACATTTCAGTGCTCAGAAGAGGCTTTTTTTTAAATGGATTTATTTTTGTCCATCAGTCACTCCCCATCTAGTAACTGCTAAGCCTGGTGGCCAAAACCCTCCATCTCTGACCAACTAGTCAGACTCGAACTAATTAAGACCCTATGGGTTTACTGAAGAAAAAGAGAATGGGTAGGGGAAGAAGAGGGGTGTGAATTAGTCTCCCATTGGCCACATCAGAGGGCAGCCACCCAGTACAGCACCATCTACGTCCACCTGTGTGCCAGTCCATGGGTAAGGGCAGCAGGGTGGACTGGTGGGCATGGACACTGGGTTGGTTTCAGGAGGCAGAGCACTACACCACAGGAAACAAAGTTTGATTTATTCTGCTGTCTGGGGAGAAGCAGCACTAGTTTTAAAGTTTTTGTGCGTAATTTTGTTACAAATAAATAAATAAATAAAGAGAATGTTGAAATTAGGTCTCTCACTTAATTTGTAGTTCCAGAAGGGGTGGGCATCCTCAGCAAAGTGTTTTGCAATTACTGTGACCAATCTATGCAGAAGCCTCTTTTAACTGGAGCTCTGTTGTTCCTCTGCAGTGGCTCCAGTAGGCAACAGTGGCCATGAAGTTGGACTTGAACTCCCTCAGGCAGCTGAACCAGTCTCAGATAGGCTTTGTGTACCAGCAGTCATGAGCTGCTCTCCGTATTCAGTGAGGAAACAGGAAAAAGAACAGAGAGCTTTCACATGACTCACTCACTGATGGGCTGGTTGTTTTTTGGTGGCTTTTTCTGTGTTTTTGTCCATGCTGAAGCTTTTCCTTCTCTATATATAAATAATGAGATGCAAGAACTAAAACAATAACGAACTAGGTTGAGTCCTGATGAAGTTCTGTGATTGTTATGAAGCTGGTAGTGCACAGGGTTGGTTTGCTGGATTATTTTTCCTGTGGTTCGGGTTACTTGTGCAGAGATGTTGGTGGTCCTAACAAATCCTTGTCAGATATCTGAACACAGCGCTCACCACTCCCTGCAGTGCAATTTGGCCTGATTAGCAATCTCTCTGGGAGGTCAGCGGCTGGAACAGTTCATGAGTTGTGTTATAAGTGAAATAAATAAGAATAAATGATAATGCTAGTGGAAGACCACAGGTGCAAAAAACCTGAATAGTACATGGAGGTTATTAAATGGAAATAATTGAGTTTAAAATGGACATGAGAATGCTTTCCATTTTTTCTGTAGGGTGCCTTCCTCACTGGTCACCTCTTTCCTGAATTAAAAGGCTGTGATGCATGATGCACTCAGTGGGACTGTGCCTTGTTAAAGCTTCTTCACATTGGTGGCACATGACCCTGAGTCCATAATAGACTGGTGTGACTCCCTGGTGCACCAGAAGTACTTGCTGGCCTGCAGAGAGCTGTGTCACCAACTACTTGGCCAAGTCTCTCCTGAAGTTTTATCCCCTTACTAAAAGTTTAGATTTCAAGTATTTTCCCAATTTATCTCACAGAATGGCTTGGCTTAGAAGGGATCTCAAGGCTCATAAAGCTCCAACCCTCCTGCCACAGGCAGGGCCACTAACATCCATACCTAATACTAGACCAGGCTGCCCAGGGCCCCATCCAACCTGGTCTTGAACACCTCCAAGGATGGGGCATCCACAACCTCTCTGTGCAGCCTGTGCCAGCACCTCACCACTCTCATATCAAAGAACCTCCCCCTCATATCCAATCCAAATCTTCACTCCTGCCTCTCAAAGCAATTGGAGGTTAAATGTTTGTAAATGACAGAAGTGGTTGACACAAAATCACTGGATGGCTGAGGTTAGGAGGGACCTCTGCAGCCACCTGGTCCAACCCGAACTGGAGCAGGCAGTGAGCAGAAAGCAGGGTGTGTGTGGTGCTGTGAGACCTGCAGGATGCCAGCCCTGTGGCATTGTGCAGTGACATTTAAAACAGCTCTTTCCACTTCAGGAAAAGCACCCAGCCTCCTTCTGAGCCAACTCGACAGCCTGTACCTTCTGTAATTAGCAGTATTTTCCCGCACCTGGAGCTGAGGAGGGAATCACGAGATGGGTAACCCAGAAAGGGAGCCCTGTCTCTAAGAAACAACAGAGCCGGGGGAGGACAAAAATGACAGCCTCCAAGTAACGTGACACTCATGGAGATGCCTTTTAAAGCTGAGCTGACTCACAGTGAAGCGTTTCACTGTTTCCAAAACCTAGGATTTGTTTTCCCCACAGAAAGGACAGGAAAACCCCAAACCAAATAGACTTAAGATACTTCAGTTCTCTCTGACCCAAGCAAAAACAAAATAAAAGTGCAGAAATATTGGAGCTTCCCATGGGGTAGAAATATTTGTTTTCACATAGCTGCCATCCCACGGCAGCAGGGCAGATGGAGGAGCATTGCTTTAGGATTTTCCTCAAGCATTGGCAGAGCTGCACAGGGAAACACAGAGCCATACTCACTCACACTGCACCTGACTGCAGCTATTGCTGGAAAAAGGGTAAAAAGCTTTGATTTCATGAGTTGGTGCCCGCTGAAAAGGAAGCAAACAGCCTCACACCTTAACCTGTTTCTGCACTCCCTCTTAAATGCATGAGACTGGGAGCTGCATCCTGGGGAGCATGTCCCTGCTTGGGCAGAGCCTGACAGCTCTCCCTGCCTTGTGTGGTTGTGCTGCTTGGGAATGGAGAATGCAGAGGGTTTAATGTCTGAAGGGGTGTGTGGGTAAGGCCACTGGTGAGAGGAGCAGTAGCAGATGCAGCATAGTGCCTGGTTGAGCTGTGTGCAGCATGCATGGTCCAAGGAGGGTCTGAAATGCTCAACATCTGCAGAGCACCAGGGCAGAGGGTAGGAAGGTTTAGCTGGAGATTTAAAAAACAAAACACCAAACACTGAGTCTAAAACCTGATCCACACGCAGGTCTTGCCATGTGATTTAGCCTTGCAGTCTGATGCCTGCTTTAATGAGCAAATGCCATGACTCAGGTATTTCCCCCACCCCCCAGCTTCTCTCTCTCCCTCTCTCTCTCTCTCTTTTTGTTTTGCAAGCCATGGCATGAGCTACCTTCAGCCTTGCCATAAAAATCTGACTCACTTCCTAAGGGCAGGCTAAAATAACCTGAGGATTTTTTTTTTTCTTTTTTTTTTTTTTTTTTTCCTAAAGCTGCTTTTTACCTCCTTAGACATAACAGAAATGCAAACGGAGACTTCTGAAACACAACAAACTAAGATCCAGTTTGTCAAGCAAGGATGAGACGTCCCCGGTTTCCTTTGTCCATTGGGTCGCTCCTTTTAAGAAGAGAAAATGTGTGCTCTGCACGGTGGTAGCAGCTGACAATCAGTGCTTCTTCTCTCCTCCCTGAGCGGGAACAGCCGGGGGGAGGCAGAGTGGGGGAGAGGGCTGAAAGTAAAGCGGAGAATTGTTCGGATTGCCCGGATCCCTCCAGGAAGTGATCTTTCTGCTTTTGCTCCAGACACACGCCTCCCAGCGAGCCAGCAGCTCCAACTAATTAGCACACGTGATGGGAATAGGAAACAAAGTCACAAACAATAGTAGCGTGGGAACGCAGTGTAAACGGCAATTACACAGCCCCCCCCCCCCCCCCTCCTCGGCCGCCCCTTGAGCTGCCCTTCCCCGAGTAAATAAATAAACGAATAAATAAATAAATGAGCGCATAAATAAGACGGAGCTGCGGACAATGCAGCAGCGGGCGTGGGAGGCAGAGCAGACGTGGAGGGCCAGGGGTGATGCTGGGCGCTCGCTGGCCCGGCCAGGGCCCTCTGTTATTTTCATTCCATACTCCCAAGTATATCGAGGCTGCTCCGTCCCCTTTTGTTCAACGCTGGGGCACAACAGAAAAATGTGTTTGGGGAATTTCAGCACTTGCCGGGTCATGGGGGAGGTCAGGCGGCTTTTGTTGGGAGAGAGGCAGAAGAAGAAAGAGGGCAATCAAATATCCTCCTCGAGACAGCTTACAAGCACATGTCTCATGCTGTCAGAGGCGAGGCTCCAGCGTGACACTTCCAGCTCCTTGTCTCCATGCCAAGCTGAATATGTTCCGTATACATTATATATGTGAGAAGTGGTCGCCGCTTCCCCTGCCGACCGCAGCTTTAAGACGTATTATAACGGAACTATTGTGTGGGATTAAACACATTTGCTGTGGTTTCAGCATGAGGAGTGTGTGACTGCTCGCACTGGCTGTGGAGCACCCCTATTAGTGCAGCTGCTGAGGTGCTCATGCAGAGGTCAGCATAGCAGCACCGTGGTGCGCTCAGAGCCGTGTGCTGCTGATCCTGTCTTATAACAAGCAAACACGAGGCAGTTTTGTCACAGCCACATCAGGGTGAATCAAAAGAAGGGCCTGGGCGTGCACGGGAAATTACTGCTAGTGCTGTTCAGCAATGCTGCTCTGATAGCTCCCATTCCAACATAGCTGAGATGTTCTGGAATGAATCTTTCAGATGAGTGCTACTGCGGAATAAAACTTTCTCCTGGAATGATGCTTCCTCCTTAAAGCAGATGAAATGAAGGTCACACTGAGAACAGCAGCTCTGCACAAGGCACTGGTGCTGCACAGATGTGCTGCTCAGCTCTGCAGCACACCCAGGCCCTGAAACCTTGCAGTGTCAAAGTATTGTGAGCAAGACTGAAACGAAGCATCCCACAGGAAAATGCCCTCCATGCCAGTACAGGCCACTGCTATTTCATTAGCTCAAAATATGCTCGAATCCCAGAGCTAACTGCTTTATGATCTTTCAGGTTGAATTAAAACAGCTCAGGTCAGATGCAGCTACACGTTTAGATCATTTAAAAACCAGAAGTTTAGCAAAAAGCAGCTTCATTGCCTAACCTTGGTCTGGCAAAACCAAGGAGATGCTTCTGTTGCTTGTTCTTATCCAAGTATTCCATAATGTAATGGAAGAGATAACCAAGGATGGTTTGTTTTGGACCTCCCTGGAGGAGTTTGCTTATTGAGGCAGCCACATTCAAATCCTTGCCCAGCTTGGAATACAGTTTCCAAACTCACCAGGCTTAGTCTTTAACTGACCTACAGCAGCTAAATCAAGTTGCCTTGCCAGTATCTCCAAGAGAGAGCTACAGCCGGAATCCCAACTGCTTCATGGCAATTAAAAATCCCCAGTGCTTTCTCACTGCATTTACACACTCTGAACATCCCCTGCAGCCCATTACTCTGGGCTATGTGTGCTATGGCTGCTTCCCCGAGCCAAAATCTGCTCAGTGGCTGATGGCTGGGGGATATAATACAACTGCAGAAAGGTGTGAGGTCAATGCAAGGTATCATCCAAGAGAAAATAGGGTTGCTTTTCCAGGAGCCAGTGCTCACTGTGTAATTTGCAGCTCTCATTTACCTGCCTGTGCAGTGCTCATCAAGGCTTGTAATAGCTGGTACCTTCAAAAGCAATCAGCTGCTACTTTGATTTGCTTTATTCCCAACTGTATTTACCAACAGCTATGGGGCATGCTCAGCCTTCATTTTTATTTTTGCATGGTGAAATTTAGTTCCATAAACCTAAAGAAAAGTGCCTGTTACTGTCTGCCAAAAAGCCACATTTTCCCCTTCAAAGAGCATATTTTACTTAACATTCTGCAGAGTGGAACCAAAGTTTTGAGGGTCGTTTTCCATCCTATGCTTCCTAGCAAGAGCAAACAGCACACACTGTGTTCTCAAAGCTGCATCTGACTGACAAAGAGAACTGGTTTTAAACTGAGACAGGGGAGGTTTAGGTACGATATTAGGACGAAGGTTTTCACCCAGAGGGTGGTGATGCACTGGAACAGGTTGCCCAAGGAGGCTGTGGATGCCCCATCCCTGCAGGCATTCAAGGCCAGGCTGGATGTGGCTCTGGGCAGCCTGGTCTGGTGGTTGGTAACTCTGCACATAGCAGGGAGTTGAAACTACATGATCATTGTGGTCCTTTTCAACCCAGACCTTGTTGCTTTCTACAAAGACTTAAAAGGACGTTGTGGTGAGGTGAGGATTGGCCTCTTCTCCCATGTAACAGTGCTAGGACGAGGGGTACGGCCTCAGGCTGTGCCAGGGGATGTTCAGTTTGGATGCTGGGAAAAACCCCTCAGAAAGAATGGCAGTGCATTGGAATGGGCTGCCCAGGGAGGTGGTGGTCACTCACTGTCCATGGTGTTCAGGAAACGTGTGGATGTGGCACTGAGGGACGTGGTTAGTGGGCATGGGGGGATGGATCACAGCTGGACTGGCTGACCTCAGTTGTCTTTTCCAACCTGTATGTGTGCCCCTGTGGCGCAAGTGATAGAAGTGCCGCTCTGCTACACAGGAGGCTTGAATCCCGGGGGTTGGACTCGATGATCTCTAAGGTCCCCTCCAACCCGCACGAGACTATTACCTATTAATTAGTATCCTGATGCTGTGGAAGCAGGTGGTGCAGCCAGAGGTGCTTTACAGCAAAGCAACACGAAGGCTGGGAAGCTGCAAGTTCAGACACCAGCTTAATTACACAGCGCTGCAAAGCAGACGGCGTTATGGAAAGCGCAGCATGGGAACAACCATGCGTTAGCTGCTTGCAGCTCCTCACCTGCAGCTCCTCTGCTGCCCTGAGCTGCTCCCAGCGGCAGGAAGGAAGGAGCCGTGGATGGAGCAGAGGGGATGGAGCAGAGCGCACAGCCCCGCAGCGGAGCCGCTTTCCCACGGCCGGCCCGAGGGGCGGTGCCGAGCGGAGCATGGAGGCGGACATTGGTTGAGGGCGGCCAATGGAGGAGGCGGAGGCCACGCGTGGCGGCGGGCGGCGGGCGTGCTGTGCTGTGCCGTGCTGTGCCGTGCTGCGCCGTGCTAGGCTGGGCTGGGCTGTGCCGTGCTGGGCTGTGCCCGGCCGGCGGCGTCCCGCCCGCGGCGGTAAGAGTTGGCGTGTGACCGCCATGGGGGACACGGCGAACGGAGCGGGCGCGGGGCGTGTGTCGGCCGCCCTCCTGCCGCGCGCCGCCCGCCGCCCGCTCGGCTGCCGCCCGCACGCCGCCGCCATGAAGCGAGCGCACCCCGAGTACAGCTCGTCCGACAGCGAGGAGCTGGACGAGGCCGTGGAGGTGGAGAAGGAGAGCGCGGATGAGAATGGGTGAGAGCGGGGAGCAGACGGGAGGGGGGCGGCGGGGTTTGGGGTTGGTGCCCGGGGTGACTGACCGCCGTGCCGGGGTGCCCGCAGGAACCTGAGCTCCACCGCCGGCTCCGCGTCGCCGTCCGCCACATCGCAGATCCTGGCCAGGAAGCGGCGCCGAGGGGTGAGTGCCGCCCGACCCGCCGGGACCCCAAACCCCCCCTATGGTCCCGGCCCCTCACCCTGCTTTGTGCCCGCAGATCATCGAGAAGCGCCGCCGCGACCGCATCAATAACAGCCTGTCCGAGCTGCGCCGGCTGGTGCCCAGCGCCTTCGAGAAGCAGGTAGGCGTTAGGATGTGCGGGGCTCTGCCCAACGAGCCGGGGCTCTGCCCGCAGCTCCCGGCCCTCTCTCCTCAGGGATCTGCCAAGCTGGAGAAAGCCGAGATCCTGCAGATGACCGTGGATCACCTGAAGATGCTGCACACGGCCGGAGGGAAAGGTAAAGTTTGGAACTTGGGGCTGCCTTACGGGGATGGCAGCGCTGTGGCTCTTCTGGGCTCAGGTGTCCAAGCTGAGTGGTGCTGCGTGGATACAGCTCTGCCTTGTGCTAAGGGAGAGGCGCTGCGAGCTGCTGCAGCGCTTTGGCAGCGCTGTGTGATGAGCCGCTGCTGGCAGCGTGGAGCACAGTGAGGTTGTGTTGTTGTCAGGTGCCCGTTCCTCTGATATACCAAACTACCAGAACAGAAAACTGGAAAATACACAGGATGGAACTAGAGAATTAGCAGGAACAGCGATGTGTGCTGTTTGAATGGGAGGAAATTAAGTAGTTTGCAAAGTGGCCTCTGATAAGTTAGAACTTGTGCTTTTAATCGATTTTACTGTGCTGTAATTTTGCTTGCACTGGGAGACGTGGAAAGAGCAGAAGTGCTTTCCTCCCAGCAGCAGTGTGCAGTTTCAGTTTAAAAGCAGCATTCTGCAGTCACGGGTCTCAGTCTGTAGTCCTGGGAGCTGCAATATCACAGCTCAGATATAAAAGAAGCCTGTTAGCCCCCCAACAGCAACAACATAGAGATAAAAGGGGGCTTGGCAGCTAGTCTACATTTGGGATTACTAACCACATCCAGGTGAAAACGCTCATAGTGGGGAAGTGGTGGGAAGGCTGCGTGCAGGCAATGACTGGCAAACAGCATCTTTAGCCTTCATTCTTCTTATTCTCTCTCACAGGTTATTTCGATGCTCATGCTTTGGCTATGGACTACCGGAGTCTCGGCTTCCGAGAGTGCCTGGCTGAAGTGGCTCGATACTTGAGCATCATAGAGGGCCTGGATGCCTCCGACCCGCTGCGGGTCCGACTGGTGTCTCACCTCAATAACTACGCCTCTCAGCGGGAAGCAGCGAGCGGTGCGCACGCTGGCATTGGACACATTCCTTGGGGCAACGCCTTTGGACATCACCCTCACATATCTCACCCATTGCTGCTGCCTCAAAACGGGCCCGGCAATACCAGTACTCCAGCGTCTTCCTCAGAACCGCATCACCAGGGCAGAATCGCTGTCTCACACGCTGAAACTTCCTCACTCAGAGTGCCCCCAAATGGCAGCATCGGACCAGTGCTCCCCGTGGTCACATCTACTACCAAACTGTCTCCTCCTCTTCTCTCCTCCATGGCGTCGCTGTCTGCGTTCCCCTTTTCGTTTGGCTCATTTCATCTACTGTCCCCCAACATGCTGAGCCCATCTGCACCAACACAATCAGCAAACCTCGGCAAACCATACAGACCATGGGGGACTGAGATCGGAGCCTTTTAAGAACTAACTCTTTAGTGAGGGTGGGGAAGCCTGCAGACCTAGCTGAGCTGGGTTATGCCACTCTTAACGTTGAAGTTCTTAATAACTGGGACAAAGGTACAGCTTCACCTTAACTAAATTTGTCTAAAAAGTGTCTCTTTGGGTTTTGTTTCATTTTGTTGTTGTTTTCTACATTTTTGTATTAGGTTTTTTGTTTGTTTGTTTTTGCTTTTTTTTTTTTTTTTTTAATAGTTGTCTGAAAATAAAGGTAACAGTAGTGGATGTTAACACTTGTGTTAGATCTGTGCTGAATACTGAAATCAGTTCTGTAACAGTTCGTCTCAAATGTTCCTCCCCGAGTACATCGGACTGCCTTGTTACGAAGAGATATCACCTATTATTGTTAGCTACAGCCTAGTTTAGGTATTAATTTTTCCAAGACCACTCTTCTCAGCCTTAACAAGCTGTGTTTTTGTTCATATTTTGACACTGAGATGTTCTATAAGGAATTACTGTTTTTGTAAACATATATAGGAGTCTTATATTTCTGAACAAAGCGTTGACAAATCAGATGGACCAGCTTGACCAGCTTTATCTAAGAGCCCACTTTCTGTTTCTTCTGCTGTGATTTGGTATTTTTGGAGGTCTTATTCTAGTCCCTAGTGGATGCTTATTTGCATCACAGGATCACTGTGTTACTTCTTCCACCCAAAGGAGCAGCATGTGCTTTAGTGCAGGTTTTAGAATGGGGAGGGTGTGAAAGCGAAGTTGGAACCTACAGGTGGTGGTGAGTTTCATTGCTGGAGAGGTGGAAAATTTGTTACCCGCAGTTGCCTTCCAGCATGTTCAACTTCACAGGGCCGGATTCTGCTCTGAGTTACAGTAGAGCAATTGCTGCGTTACTGGTATTCTTGGATAACTGAAAGCAGACTCTTTCCCTTTGTGAGCTTCAAATCTGCACCTGAAACAAATTATGCTGGTATTTAGATATCCAATGGAATGGTACAGTGGGAACCTGTTCAGTGCACGACTTTGTTGCTTAACAAATGTATCCTAACTGGTGAATTTCTTTCTTTCTTGTTGTTTTTGCATTTTGCTTTTAGGGGCAGTTCAGTGCCACTCTTCATTTTGCAAGGGCTCTGCTGCATTCTCGTGTGCGTGAGTGTGTGCGTGCGTACATGTATATTTTGTTTGATTTCATGAGAATCTTAACCTGAACAGGTTTATCTGGTGAGTTCCACTGGACTAGGTTTGACTGCTCTTGTATTTGTGTTGTGGTTAAATAAAGAAGAAAGAACAACGTATTTTAAATGACACATTTGACTGGTATATATAAGAGTTCTGTGCCTCTGGTGTCACGGGTGGTGCTGCTTTACCTTTCTCTGGGCACATGCATTTATTTTGCTCTCACTCATCCATTTTTGTGTACTTACATATGTGAACTGAGGGTAAAGAACCACTGTGCTTCAGGATCACGGCCAAGGGAGTAAAAGATGCATTCTGTGCGTTACTCCTTGCGTGTGTAGGTACGAAGTAGAGAGATACGAGTTTCTGCTATAGAAGAGGTTAAAGTTGCACAACACCTAATTCTTAATATTTAAGAAGTGATCATTATGAACGTGGAGCCTCTTCTGGTCAAACTCAAGGAAGTCCTATAGCTCTGTAACAAAGTCCTGTACTTTACTGCCTCGCTGAGTTCATGTTCTGTGCGTTAGTGCAGGATGTACCTACGGTCTCTGACTGATCCTCTGCTTGTCACCTCGGTGTTAATGGTGTGCTCTGCTTTTTCTCCAAGCAGCAACCTGACAGGCTTAAATGTAGATGGAAGGTTTTCTCCTTGAAAGAAGTATGAGCAGATGATCCCACTTGCAAACCTCTACTTGGAGAACTCTTGGGAGTACCTCACTCCATTCCCTTGTGTTTGAATTTGCAGTGCTCCTCTATTGGTACGTGCTGTATCGTCGTCTGGATTTAGTTCTGCCAGAAGAGCAGAAAAAGAGCTGGGCCCTGTGGGAGAAGAGTGCTTTGTTTAAAGAAGGGCTCTCAGGCCAATTAAGGAGTGGCATTGACGAGAGGCTGAGAGGGCTAGGCTTTCTCGGAAGGATTGCTGTGGGGCTGGAAAGAGTGGGAGGTTATTCAAGTGTGTAACCTTGTTTTACCTTCTTTCTCAGGCCGCAGGGGACCTCTGCTAGAGACCAAATGCAAAATGCTGGGGCAGCTAGGAATATATAGGTGTTATTGAGATTATAGATTATAGCGTTATATGTATAAACATGAAACAAGAGGCTGTAAAATTCCCAATCCAGTTTCCTTCTCACAGTACATATTGTCTCCCATGTAGTTATGCCCTGCTCAGTGCTTAATAGGTTTTTTATACTAAATTAATGACTCCTACCGAGAAGATTACTACGATGCATGCAACTTTAGATCTAATAAATGGCAACTCTTCTCAGCCCTTTAGTAGTTATTTCATTGACGTTCAAAGTTCTTTGCTTGTCCTTCAATAGCTGGCTCTTTTGTGTAGAAAGACCCTTGCAGTTATTTCTGTCCCACTGTCTTAATCTTGAATGAACTTCAGAAATAGAGGGCAATAAAAGTTTTGCTGCCGTGTTTATACTCAGTCTTCTCTTTCCATTACCAATGGCAAAGGTATTAAAGCACTAATCGTATTCAATTTATGCAATACATCTTTATTAACTTTTAGAGACTGAAAATCCACTGGCTGCTCCTTAGAAACAGGTGAATGAATTCCAGGAACTCAGGAAAGCTAAACATTCAAATGGAAAAAGCCTGACCCAGAAGCTGAAACACAGGGATTAGAAGTCCAGGGCTGTATTACAACTTGTGCTGCTCAGTAAGTCATGCTTGGCAATCGCTTGGCCGTATCTGTTTTGTCAGCTGTGAAAAAGCAGTGCCATTGCTCGTTCTCTTCAGGACAGAGTGGTAGCTGGAAGTTTCCTTTACAAATGACAATTACTGTTGTTTCTCATAAACTGAAGTTGTGAGACATTCAGCTATTTTTACTTCCTACAAAATGATGGGTTTCCAAAGACAGGCTGAGAGAAGCAAAATAAGCTTGCTCCTATAGATAACTGATAGTTCCTGAGCCCCGAGTATTTCCACCCAAAACAATCCAGAAGCAAATCCTTAACCAAAAGAGGTGGCAGAGAAATAGAAAATGCAGATGTGACTCGATCGCATGACCCCTCCACCACCTGAAATTGCTTTGGATGAACTGTGCCTGCCTGGAAATCCTCAGGCTAGTATTTTGTGTGGGATGTAAGATGATGTGGTGTTTTAAATAAGCAAATACTATCTTCTTATATAAAAAAGCTGGATCTGAGTGCAGAGTGAATTTAAGAGCTGGTAAATACTGCGTTAAACCAGATACAAACCTCTGGAAATCCATTCTGTACTTTGGCATAAAAGAATAGCTCATCAAAGTGACATTTTTTTTTGCTTTTGGAAAGAAGCTGTCACTAGTTCTTAGGCCTATTTCTGTTCAGCACTCCTGTCTTACACTCGTAGCATGACAGACTGTATTAGGATCACGCTAAAAGATGATGAATCCTGACTGTTGCCCTCCTCACTCACACGTCAGCATGTGAGTCCCCAGGTGACAGGAGCCTTTCTAGGCTTACTTAGCATTGGGAAGCCTGCCAGGTTTTTCCTCGCAACAAACGAGCCCAAGTGAGCACAGAAAAACTGAAATCCTTCTTCCTGTTTTATACTGTGTGCCTGTTCACATGCATTTCTTGCCAGAAACTCCCAGTTTGGATTGCAGTATACTCAATGCTGAGCTGAAGCCTGCAGTGAATCATGTGCAGGTTGTGGGCTTTCTGCTGGGAGACAACAAAAATGATTTGCAAAGCCCTTTTCTGGGGTGTCACATGAAAGGCTATAGAGACGGACTGTGGTACTTGCCAGGTGACTCAGTATGCTGAGGCTCTTGCCTGGCTTGTAAATAAAAATTAGGCCAGTCTCTTTCTTCTTGATCCGGAAGATGAAGGCATTAACTCATGCCTGCAATATAGTAGTATGACTGCAGTAATAAATGTTGAAATGCCAGTGCCCAGTAAGGCATTTGAAGGTGTCTTTTGGGAATCTGAAGAATTCATCTGGAGAAAGCCCTTATGAAGAAAGAGCTTGGGTATTTTATGTCATACTCACTCATACCATCTTGTCCAGTCTGTTTTTTTCTTTAGCAAATTCATACGAATTATTCATACAGCATGAAGGCATTGACCAGGTAGCTTTGCTTTGACAGTGCTGTCTGCAGCCTGCCTAAGCCTTCCCAGGATCACAGAGTTCAGAGGCAGAGGTTCTCTTCTGGCTGTGCCTTGTTCAATATATCACATAAACAGCTGTATAACACAGCAAGAGTTTCTCCAAGAGCCTGAAACAGCTCAGCACTTGGGGGCATTCTGCCTTATAGAGCACTCAATCACGTTGCGTTCCTTAGACCTTTTCAGGGGCTTTTTTTCTGGCTGTTTTCTTCAGGAGAAGCCTCTAGGAAAGGAAAGGGGATATCTGGATGCAGTTCTGCATGTTTATGTGCTGCTGTCTAACAGGGCAGCCCCAGCACAGGAGGCCTCTGCAGACCACTCTCTTATCTCTGCAATGGAAATGCTTCTGGGAGGTCTCCAGACAGCTTGTGTTTCTCCAAGGTAATCTGCAAAGTCGAGGAACAGACAGTAGAAATGGCTCAACTGCTGATGGTTTGTGCACTTCTCCATTTTGCCCTGTGTTTACAGAAGAAAGGATTTTGAAGCAGAAAGGCTGGTTGAACAGCCTTGGGGAGAGAATGGCAGAGAACAGGAAGGAAGGCTAATGTGGATCAAAGGAAAGCTAAGGCTGCGAACAGATGAGAAGCTGAATTGTTTGCATTGTCTATTGCAAAGGTACGGAAACAACTGTCATCAAATGACAAAATAAGCTGCGTGCAAGTGCTTAAAGGGTTTGGAAATAGGAGGACAACAATCTCAGTAAATCATAGTTTTGCTCAGTAAGCTAGAATCAGATAAACATGCAAAAACTGTGGCATGTGATTTAAAACCAAGATGGTGCTGAAACAAATGCATGTGGATATCACTATCTACTTTGATGGGCTGTGCCACCAGCAAAAGGGGAAATAGGGCTTGGGTGTTCATTCCCAGCTGCAAGAATGCAGCATGATTTGCTGATCATATTCGTGCAATCTGGTCAAGTGAGAGTAAAGAGGTGAATAAATGGAAATGTGGCCTATGAATGAGAGGGGTTCACAGGGCCCAACACAACAGAGAATTTGATGCATTAGGATAACAGGTACTATCTCCTTTTGACTGGCAGCCATTCCCATGAAGTTCACAGCCTTAGCTGCTTTACTCTTGGATTTTGGTGCAGTGTTTTGGAGCACTCATTAGTTACCTACATAGGTATGAGATTTCCTTCACCATGAAGGGAACAGTGTGGATCCATGTTCTGGTAGTGAAAAACTGGATCTAGTGAAAGGGAGTACGGGTCTGCTTTGGTAATAAGGAACATCCAGTAGAGAGAACTCACAACTGCTGACTTACTTCAATTATACATATGCTATTTATAGTGCAGATAATAACGCGGTAATACTGGTTCCTATTATCACCAAGCCCGTCTTCTTTATCAGAGAGGCCATTTCGGAGACTGAATTTCAATATCAAAAGATGAAATGAAAAGAATTGTCACCTTTTATTGTTCTGTGATGGTTATGTAAAAATGTGTGGGATTGTATGGTGATTTAAAAAGGTAACGAAGGGGACTGAAGTGTGCGCGCTATGAACTCTTTCACATGCTACACAGCAGGCAGATCTATTTTTTACTTCATAAGGAAAACATCAATTTGATTGAACAATGTGACCTCTATAATGTTGTTGCCTATCTGTCTGTAGATTGCCCCTTTGAATTTCTCTGGGATTCATTGCGTCTTCTGTTACGAGGAAATTATCAACAACAAGAGGAAATCCTGTACTAGTACTGAATAGTCCTTATTTTAAAGGTACTTCCCTTCTTGTGGGAATTGTATATAATCAGAACAACACTCCATAAAACCGACAAATTATTTTAGAAGGAGACAGGTCAGCCTTTTATTTAAAAGGTCTGACGTTATTCAGCAAAAGAAAATCAATTGTTAGAGTGGATGACATTCTCTGTGAGTTGCCTGTGCTTCACAAAGGTGGGGCAAAGTTTAGGGCATTGGTAACAGGAAGTCTGAGCTCCTTAGAGACTTGTTTTCTAGAGCACGCAATGACAGAATTGCTGTTTTTCTTCCCCAAAGCAGCACAAGGAGTGATAATGATTAAACTTTACCCTCCTAAGAAATTAGCTTGGTGGGGATGTGAATGGTGCACACACCTGCTGGACAGAAACAAATATGTTTTAGTTCAGTGTGGAACTGAACTAAAACAAGATGCATCAGGGGGCCATGCAGAACAGCAGCTCTTTCAAGCTCTGTTGCATGATGTTTCTGAGGTCCTGCCCTCTGTCCCTCAGATGTGACTACATAGGCCTTCTGTCCCCACATAGCCAGGGCAGGCTGAGCAAGAGGCATGTGCAACCTCCACCTGCAGTCAGAGGTTGGGCTGCTGTACCTCAAAACTTGGGGCACCACCTCAAACAAGCATGGTAATGGGCATGGCTGTAGTACTAAAGCTGAGCTGTTGTCATAAATCCATGCCTGTTGCAAAAGGCAGATTTGAAATCCCACGAACTCCCCTTGGTCTAGCCCGCCACAAGTCAAATATATATTGAAAATAGTTCAAGCTAAATCTGCTATGGAGCTTAATCTGCGGGTTGTTGTTCTGTTAGGCAACATCTGTCAACTTTTGATCCCTTCTCAGGGAAGTAAGGAGGCTCTGTGCTTCTCCACGGTGCTGACAGAGGTTGTAGGGCTCTCTGCACAGCGCCTCAGGGTGACCTCATCCCGCCTGTTTATCAAACCGAAGCCTCATTTCCAAGCCCTGCAGCACAGCAGCAGCCCAGTCTGAAAGTACAGCTTCAGTGACAGAGCTGGCTGAGAGCCACCGGGACCCAACACTGGGAATTCCCATAGTCTGCCCCCAGGGACAGAGCTGAAGAAGTGACGCATTAGGTTTCCGGTTAGAAAAATCCCTGCCTTTCTTTTTGCTGTTTTACACAGCACTAATATCCTCATAATGTGCTAGCCAGACAGTCTGACTTTGGGCATTTTTCTTTTTAAAGCAAAAAGGGAGCTGTAATGAAATAGTTCTTTAGCTTTCATTTTGGCTGCGTTCTTTCAAATGCAAAGAAGAAAAAAAAAAGAAATAAAAGAAAAAGCTCCCTTCTTATTCCCAGTTCTTATGCTAGGAGAACAGCCCTCCCTCCATCCTATTTTCATTGCCTTGCATGAGATAGAAACCCATCCTGTAGTGAACAGTTGTTGAGAAAGCTGTGATTCAAACTTTACGCAATGAAATGCTTTTTATATCAGAGTCTGTAGGGAGGCAGCCTATTCAGCTCAGCTATCTGCATTGCATTAACTTTTATATCCCCAAACTCCCATCACAAAAGAGATTTTTATGAGATTGTATTTGACTCACCCTGAACGAGATTCCTTTAATAAGTGTTTCTAAAGCCTCTGACTGCAAAAGGCTACGAAAGACTTTGCCGGGGGCTGGTGCCACCTCAGATTTAATTTTCTGGTGACAATGTCTGCTCATCTCTCATCTGGACGAGAGAAACTATTGCAACAATGTTGTTAATCCTATGGGACAGTGAAAGATAATGAAGACAAATTTGTATCAGCAACCAGTACCCAGCATCTAGTCCCACTTTGTTATGAGGCTGCAGAAGTTGCAAAATGAATTGTAATCCAGGGGAGTAAGCAGAGTATGAGTGAAAAGCAGAGAACCTTTTGGGAACGAAACCTGACTAAAGAGGGTAGAATAAGCCTCACCATCCCCAGGGCTTCTCAAAATCAGCAGCCCTATATTTGCTTTTCTAAAGTTAAGTGATCTTTGTGATGCCCCATGCAGGTGTAGCACTGTGTTCTGGGTAGAGGGGACTCAAAAAGGTGAACCTGAAGCAGCTGGTTGAGGTCTTGGCTGGGGTGGAGGGACCCCTCAGCGCTTCTTCAGCATTTGCTGGACTGAAAGCACAGATACTCTTGACTTTTTGGAAGTCATGGATGAGGCGTACTTCTTCAAATCAGGCTCAGTTAGTCCCCATGTCAGAGTTCAGACAACGAAAAACACCGGCAACATTAAGCAAACCTTCTCCTAGTCTCCCATAGCACTTGTATAAAGGGAAGAAACAAAATAATCCAGTTCACACAGCACCCCTCAGTACCCTTAACAGTAGGGCTGTATTTCACACTCCGAAGTCTCCTAACACCTTCAAGTATTTCAGTGCAGCTAGTGCTGTTCACTGCTCCCTGATGAAAGACAATCCAGCCTGCAGATGCAATGCAACCAAGTTCTTAGGCAAAATAAATAGTCCCCTTAGATTCATTTTTGTGTATTTGACTTCACGACTCAACGCTGTATTTTTAACACAGCCTTTTGTGTATAATGTGTGAGATCTTAAGAGTGATGTGAAAGCACAACTTCCTCTATAATGCCTCAAATCATTATGCATATTGTCCATTAGTAGTAGGGCTGAAGGTCTTGGATTTGCTACTTAGATCTCTTCCACTGAGAGGGATAATTGGTGACACAGGTAGGTTATGTGGACCAGATCTAGAGCAAAATGAATCTAAGGGTGAGGAAAGTATCTGTCTGAGACAGTCTTAACTGTAATGATAGTGCACGATGCACTGCTGGTCTCCACTAAGATGGCACAGATTGCCAGTGTGGGACCGGGCCATGGTAGAGACATGAAGAGGTGCAAGATGGAATTCCAGTGGGAAACCTTGCAGTGAAAATAATGTCAAGGAGGTCGGAGTCCACAGATAGAGTGCAGCTTTGGGAAGGAATTCAAGTCATGAAAGGAAGCTGGTTAGGACAGTGGAAAGAGGTTAGAGTTGAGGAAAGGCTTGTGTATGAAGGGAGAGGATACTCCCCTCAATCCTCCTCATTTGCTAGAGCAATCCAATTTTGCTAGAGAAAATCCATTTGTTACCAATCCAATGTGTCTCATCAGTAACTTGGTTATGTGAAGTAGGGGACATGAGAGATGGGATCACCAACACCTGGGCTGAACCGTTATTTAGAATGGGGTTGCTTCTGTTCGTGAAATGAACATAATAACCTTAGTGAGAAACTAGCAATGAAATACCTCTCTTGTTGCAAAAGGTGGCCCTGTACCTGACATGCTGCCAGACTGGCTGCGCCCTTACAGACTTCTCTGGATATAAGCAATACTGTAATAGATTTTACTTTTTCCCTGGCTAATTTGTTTCCCTTTTGTGGCCTCTTCAGTTCTACTGTCAGATACCAGCAACAATCACAAATATGTAGCATTAAATAAACAACTAGATGCTTTGGCAAAGCATTTCTGCCTACAGTGGCTCAGTTACCTCAAATAGCCAACCTGTATCTTTCAGTGGTGGCAAGAACCTATTCAAGAAGTGAACAAGGAACCCTTATAACCTTAGGGAAATTATCCCTTCATGATAGTGTCTGGAGAAAGCATGTAATTTGGACAGGAGATCTGTTTAGGGATTCTTAATAAGAGAGAAAGACTAAATCTCCTTTGGGGAGACAGAAAAACTCATTTCTGGAGGACATACACAACTATGTCAGTTATGTCTGTGCTTAGGGAGAGTACAGAAAACACAGAACACATTAGTATCTCTGGAACAATTTTGGTTTATGCTCTGGCTTTCACAAGGCTGGAGGAGGAAGGCTGTGAGACAGCAGAGCAATTGCTGTGTTTAGCTGGGCTGCATAGGGGAGCAGAGCTGTGCCTTTGGGGCCGGGTGTGTTGGCTCTGCAATAGCAGTGGAGCTGTTGGGTAACACTTAAATATAATTTTATGACATAGGGAGAAAATAGGTTTCTATAGAAATAATTTTTACAACTTCGTTGATTTAGCAGCGAAGGAGAGTGCATTGAGAGTGCTTTTGTTCCCAAAAGGACTTTATAGCATGTATTGTCTCCTGAAATCTCAGTGGCTTTCTGCAGGTTTGGGCTGGCTCTGTTCGCTTTTCCTTCCTGTCCCTCTAGGACCAGCAACTGTGGCTGGGCCCGGTTCTAACACATAAAGCACAAGGGAAAGAGGATTTCCTTAAAAACCCAAAATAAACTGAAAAAGCTGTGCAGAATCTTGGCAGAATGCATAGAAATTGAAAGTTTCAGCCTGTTGTTTTTCATGAAGGTGAGAATCCTATTGCAGTCCATGGGTGTCTTCTCTTTCTAAGAGATGTGAGATCAAATGTTATGTGGTCAGAACTTCAGAATACTTATTTCAGTGCACTTATTTCACTGCAAAGAGATTTCCCTTACAGAAAACAATCCAGTGTCAGAAAGCATCTTTATCTCCAAGGGTTGTACTGGTATCTCTATGGAACAAGAATGCTACACTTCTGTAAGCATCTATACCAGAAAGGTTATGTTTCTGCTGATGAAATAGTCACCGTTATTGGTTTTGAGTTAACTGTTATTAAAAATGGAAACACTGTACTGCAAACCCAGCCTGAAAATTAAAACACAGAGAAAACTGTCAGAGTCCTGCTGGCTTATAAACAAGTGTATATAAAAAGTAACAGCATTTGTGGGCATCACTGCAAATCCTCTGTCCTGGCTGCTGAACTTTCTCTTCTAATCTCACAGATAACTCAGCCTGTGCGTCACATGCAGGGGATGACACGGTGTGACCTTAGAGTTTGAAGACATGCGTGTCTCTAAGGTGTCGGGAGGAGCAGAGAAAGACCAGTGTTAGATATTTTTTTTCCTAGCAGATGCTTCGCTCTGGACAAATCACTGAAGAAGTGAGACACGATTCAAACCATGCACACTAACAGTGTTGAAAATGAATCATGCCACTTGAATGTGGCATTGAATGTGAAGTGGCAGTGATGCCTTGACTATAGAGGAAGCCTGATGGCAAAACACTGCATTGCTGGCTAGAGGATTTGCATCAGCGCTGGCTCTCACATCATTAAATGACAGAAAGTAAGCCCATGTCCCTGGGAGGGAATGTTTGCCATCTACTTCCCTCTGTTGACTGAGTTACTGAAGTACACTACACTTGAAGGCAAAGCTCACAGACAATGAGGTAAGATTGAAAGGCAGACAATAGGCCAGATTCTTGGCATTAGTGGACTGGTGGAGCGTTGCTGAAAATATTACCACGGCTCAGGACTGGCCCACTTAGCTCATAGTTCAAGCAGCCAACTCTGTACAGGGCCATGCTCTCAAAAACAAAAGCCATGTCTTATGTGTATACACATTTGTAGGTGCTTCTCCCTCGTCTTTTTTATGTCTAAATAGTAGCCACCCCAATTCTAAACTTCGCTTTGCATCAAGCTGCCAGTCATAACTGGCACTTGGCAAGAAATAAAGGAGGAAAATGAAGTAGAATTACAGTTTTCTTGTTCCAGATGCAGTGTTTCAGGAGAGCTCCAAGAGTATTGCTTTCTGTCCCTGAAATATCAGTACACTCACATAGGCTAAAAGGCTCTGTTTCCAGTTCTTCATAGAGTGCTATGGACATGTAAAATGCATTATGGAGAGATACCTTTATTGAACTCAGCTTGTTTGTGTGGTATCAAACCGGTGTGCCTAATAACTATCATTCTGTTATGCTCTGCCTTGACCACAGAGTATACATTTCTCTCTTTTGGGCACAGAGAAATGGCAGCAATGAGTCACGTTTAATGCTTATGTCATTTGACGTGAAAACCTTTTCCACTAGAGACTAGAAAAGCTCTGGTTTGTAGTTTCTTTTGTTTTCTCACCACTTCTTCTCTGGCATCCTCCTATGTGACATTATGTTTCAGAAAGCTGAAAAAGATGCTCAGAAGGTGTAATATCTACATTATTGATTTTCTGCTGACAGAAGAGTGTTACTCTGAGGGACTTCAGATCTTTGTAAAGCACCCCTCAAGTCTGAACAGATTTGTGGTTGCCTGAGATGTTGCAAAACAGCATTCCTGTGCTCAGAACCAGACCTCATACATGACAAAGGCACCTCCAATGGCCTTGATGTGACCCTTTCTTGGGCATCTGGATGACTTTTTGGTGTCCCCTGATTCAGTTAGAAGATCAGCATAGGCTCTGCATTATGTTTTGAGAAGTGAACTGAAGGGCCACATCTCCTGCTGGATACTTGTCAGAGCTCACACTGTGCTGAGATGCTACTTCCACAGAGAGAGCTTAGAAATACCGTGGTTCTCTTTAAGAGAAGGTTTGTAAATCTCTTAAGACTTTTTGGCAACAAAATGTGATCATCTGTCCATCTGCAGAATGTATTGGCTGGCCAGATCATAGTAGTGGTCAAAAATAGCCCTGAGATCTCCTGAACATGCCAAGGAATGCTGCAGCCCTCTTGGAGGCCTTTGATCAGAAGCACAGGCTCACGATTTGCTTGGCTCTGCTCAGCAGATACATGCTTTAGGACTCTGGTTCTGGCTGTCATCCCCAGGCCTCATTTATTGTTATCTTTACTCCTGGCCTATTCTGGTACACACAACTACCAGCAGATTAACTGCTCAAAGTTCAGTCATTTTTTAACACCAGGACTAATCAGGTTCTTCTTTCATTCAGCTCCTGTCCTCACTTGAGTTACTCTGCCAGGATCCTAAATAACCGTAAGTGACATGGGGTCACTACTGAGCTCTGCTGCTTCCAGCAATTTCTCCTTGTCCCATCGAATCTTCTGATTGATATGGGCTTTGGGAGCATGCTGAAAATGCACATCAGTAAAATGGGTCAGCATAAAGATTCTTCAGGTGAATCATTTACAGATCTCTTCAAAAGGACTGATAAAGAAACTCCACTAAGAATTGAGTTCTTGTGGATAGATTAAAACTGTGTTAAGTATTCTTTGCTGCTGTCCTCACAGATTCCTAACTACAACATCATCTCCCTGCCTCCAGCTTTAGCACCCAAGATCAAGGGGTATGTTAGACAGGCCGTAAGGCTGTGGTTTGATTTTCTTATTTGATGAAAGATTATTCCGTGGCTGGGAATACTGTAAAGTAGGAATTATCATCATGCTTTTCATCACGACACCAATGCTGCCTGAATTTGACACAAAAGGAGTTGCTTTTAATACACATTGCTCCTCAGGTATGCTGTTGAGATGCAGGTCTCAGTGGAGAGAGGTCTGTTTGTAGTTCTTGCACCAAATCTGCTGTTTTGATGACTTCATCTATGATACAAGGATTATTGGACTTGATAACTGCATGGAAAACTGGAAGGCATCTCATTTGTGTCAGAGAATGGAGAGCTGCCACTCCTGAACCAAGTCCCAAACAGGGTCACAGGCACTAAACCTTATAACTGATCTTTCTTTGTAGGTGGCCAATGACAGTATTTCCTTTGCTGGGTCTGTGGTTTTGTTTGTTTGTATGATTGATTGATGGTCTACATTTAGCAGGTAGATACAAGTGCAATCTGAATACATGTGATGAATGGATGACTGCCATAGCTCCACATTATTAGCAATGTACTTTCCCTTTTTAGGTTATGAGGTGGCGTCTAGGTGAAAAGAGGATGTTATCTGAAGGGCTACAGCATGTGCCCTGTTTAATTTACTCCAGTGACTCTAAATGTTTCCCTTTCACAATGACTCAGCTTTTCAACTGTGAGATCTTGAATGACATATTTGGAGCTTGATTCAACATTATGGAACAAATTCCTGTTGATATCAGTGAATATCGAGGTCAGATTCTTTATTAACCATGCAAAGATCAAACGAGTGACCACACATCTTCAGTGTTACTTCATCCCTTTCTGTGATATTTATAATTAATTTTTAATCGTGCTTTTTAAAGCATGGTCAAAATACAAACATTTATGAGTGAAAATGTTCTACTCTGAGGATGTGTTTATTTGTGGCTTTTATAACAGTAGCAATTTTTCTTTGGAGTAATAAAAATAGGGATAATGTTTCAACATCAAAAATTAATTCAGGATTCTCTTATGGATGAAAACATGAATGATCAAAACCAATTAAATGCTAACATAGTGCAAAACATTTGCAGCAGTTATTAACAATGTCCAATTGAAGTATTTCTTATATGTTCATAACGCCATAACTATTTCATTATAATCCACACAGTCCTCTTTGAAGAATCCATGAAAAGGGACTCAGTTTAAGCAAAATGATGGCTATATAATCAAATTGTGATTGATGAGAAAGAAAAGGAAAGAAGCTTGTCCTTAAGCAATTTTGCAGATCCACATCTGTTTTTTGAGAGGCAAACTTAATTCTTCTAAAAGTAAAACACTTCTTCAGTTTGACAACAAGTATTGAATTCTGTGCAAATCCTTGTGTGTGACTTAAACAGCTTTTCATAGGGAAAGCATTGTACATTTTCAAGAGGCACACATGAATTAATGAGGTCCAAACACTCAAAATGATGTGTTGCCTTGTTATGTTGCTTCATCCCCTCATGCAAATTCCAAAGAATGACCTTCATTTGTCATGAAACACTCTTATCGGGATTTGTGAATATTGTCTTATTTTACAGTATGATGAACAAAATACCCAAGATGGGGTGAAGCAGACGTGCTTTATAAACAGTCTGCTTTTTTCCTTTACATATTTTTCTTTACCATAGCCTCAGGAGAACTCTTCTTCCAGAAAATACTAAGCAGTTTGAAGTAAGGTGGGTCCTTTCTATGACATTCAATAGTCTTCAAGAAATTCTCCTACAGCTTCACTACAAAATCAAGCCCAGTGCTATGTACAAGCTTGTTCAGAGAATGAGTAACTTATGTGAGCAACATGGAGAATTACAAGGAGGACTTGGGTCGTGAGAGAGACCTGCTTAACTGAGGTAGGCAGCATGTGAGTCATATGAAGCACAGGTAAAAAGACATTAGTGACACTTCAACTTCTGCTTTGAGGTGCCCTGATTCTAATACCCTTCATAGGAACAGTGTGCTTCCATTGATTGTCCAATTACAGCTTAAATCTCTGGTCTGTGTGATAGAAGGACCTGAATGCAGGAAATTTTCACCTGAATCACCTACCCATCTGGCCTGCTATTGGCATCAGAGGCTGTTTTGTGTCTTGCAGGTATCATAGAATCATAGATTGGCCCGGGTTGAAAAGGACCACAATGATCATGTGGTTTCAACCCCCCTGCTATGTGCAGGGTCACCAACCACCAGACCAGGCTGCCCAGAGCCACATCCAGCCTGGCCTTGAATGCCTTCAGGGATGGGGCATCCACAGCCTCTCTAGGCAACCTGTTCCAGTGCTTCACCAACCTCTGTGTGAAAAATTTCTTCTTAATATATAGCCTAAATTTCCTCTGCCTTAGTTTAAAACCATTCCTCCTTGTTCTATCACCGTTCACCCATGTAAACAGTCATTCCCACTCCTGTTTATATGATCTCTTCAAGTACAGGAAGGAAGGTGGCCTTCAGATCATGAGCTGATCACTTCTGTGCAGGACGCTTGACTGTTTCTTCTCTTCTTCATGAAGAATCCTCTAGAGTGATCCCTTGTTCGAGGGTGATTTTATCATTTAAAAAAAAAAAAAATTATGTTAAAATAATTTTATGATTGCATATGGAGTAGTTAATACTTCACAGACTGCATTACTTCAGTGACAAATCAAACTCATAGCTTTCTCCAGTACATTGCAGTGCTAATTGCAGCACTTGATATTGAAAGAGCTACATTTATAATTTCATAGTAAGATTTCTTAGATTTAGATGTAATAAAATATCTGCAGTTACTGATGCGGTTACCTCAGTTGACATGTAGCAGTTACCTCATGCAATGCAATGAATAACATGAATATTCATGGTATCACCCACATAGCCATTTGCTTTAGTATTACCAAAGCCTATTGCTTCATTGGTGTGATTTATCTCCATCTGCAGGCATTTTCTCAGAAACGGCCCTCAAGATGATAAGATTCATGAGTCTTACCTTTACCTTGTGAAAGTCACAAGTTGTTTCAGCTCTTCTCTAAGCATTCTGTATCTCAAATATATATATATATTTATATATATCAATATCATACTATATATATATATATAGTCTTTCTCTAAGCATCCTCATAAAGCTGCAACTGCTCTAGCTACTTGTAGCTGTATTTCAGCCAGCCCTTATCTGGCCAAGTGTAATAGAGATTATCTCATACTTCGTTTCTGTTCCTTTCTTTTCAGAGTGCTGTAAATGTGGTGGTCACTTGAAGAACATTACTGTCTCCACAGTAATGCAAAGAAGTGAAAGCAAGTTTTAAGCCTTTTTTTTTTTTCTAATGAGATAGCATGCAGATAGCATTTTCTGTGCTTTCAGCCAACTACAGCTTCTAACACAAGACTATCAGAAAGAAAACAAGTCGTCTTTAACACCAGAATAATGAATAAATCACTGAGCAGAATAAGGAGAAAGATTACGTTTTCCTGTGTCACACAAACAAAGAAAGATTAAGATTACGGGTATTGCTCCTCTGGGATTTGATACTGGGGTATTTCTGCTTGATTTTCACCACAAAGGAGGGAAAGCTCAATACTGCATTCAGCAGAAATCCATACACTGCTCAGAAACAGTGTGCTTCTTTTTTAATGATTCATTTTTGTTTACACTTCAGACCTTGCACATCATTCAATTACTACTGATAGCACTGTGCTGTGTGTAGCACTTCAGTGATAAAAAACGCATATGGAGCTCTTTACCAAGCTGAAATACTTGCCTAATTTATAGCTGTTGCCCTGCCTTTAAGCCCATTAAAAAATAGTTTGAAGTGTGGTGGGAAAAAGAGAGAGATACAGGCTACACCTATGTGCTTTATTCCCCTGGGAAGCAATTATCTTTGCTTTAGAAACTTCTTGCCTTGTTCTGTTTGCCAAGAGAATCAGATGAAGGCTACATGTAAAGTAGTATCCGACTGCATGTTGGTCACTGTGTGTTACAGGATGGGCTTCCATGCATCTTAGGTGTCAGACATATCAATAAAAGAAAATATCAATCAGAGATGCTAAATACTACATTGTTATTACACTGATACTACACAGTTCTTACTCAGGCAGCTTCAGAGATGCATATTGCAGGAGGCTGGGAAGCATTGCCATGAGCCTGTCCTGTCTTCAGACTCACCTATGGGCATCTGTCACCAAGTACTTGTGACCAAGTAGAAGCTGTGACCAGAGGGACAACCTGTCTGCTGCTCTGGGGAAAAAGAGTCAGAGCTTGCTGCAGAATAAGGTGTTGCCTTGGCTCCACCTGTGCAGCTGTGGTGACCCTGCCTGCCCTCCATGGGTAAAGAGCAGAGCCCATGAAGCTGCATTATGGCACCTGAGTGCTTGTTTTGGCTTGCCCTGGGACTCCCAGCAGTTGGGGAGCTCCTGTGTGAAGCTGGCTGAGCTCAGCCGGTTCTGAGCCCATGCCAGGGAGCTCAGGGCTGTTTGGATCCATCCTCGCACATGGGCTGCAAGAGCCAGCAGATGCCTTGGGTGATGCAAAGGACTTTCTGTAGCCAAGACTGCTTGCTACATGTACAAGCATTAAACATGTCTCAGCATGGAGGCCAAATGATGCCAGCAGTCCATGTCTGCCTGCCTACCTGCCTCCAGAAATTATTTTGAGCTCAGAGCAGAAACAGCACACTCTATTTTGCTATCAGAAACCCAGCTTGAGTACTGTGGCCCCCTTTCCCCTTTTCCTGCTGTGTCCCAGTGGCAGCTGGCAGCTGACAGCCTCCTCCTTCCCTGCGGTGCCCAGGAGGTGTATTCTCCTTCCGCACCAGCTCTGCTGCAGGTTGTAGCTGAGTGCATGGGTGCATGGATTTGAGCTGACACACCGTCCTGGGCTGAGTGGAGCTCCCTGCAGCACTCATAACAGGGCACAGCACAGAGAAGACTTGAGCTGGCTCCTCACAGGGACATCTGAAATCTAGTAGAAACTGTTAATTCAGAAGCAGGCTGTGTTTTGTGTACAAGGAACTATGCTGCTCCCAAACCTGTCCCTGGAGGCAAAAGACTTGCATTTATCTGGCACTGCTCCCAAGGTAATACCTACAGCAGGTAGGTATTCAGGTAATTGGAGCACTGTTGATTGAAAGCTGTTTATATGCCACTGTACTCTATGCTTTTTCAGTTACAAAGGGTTATATGTAAAACACAGTGCAGCTGATGAGTCTGCTCACCTCTCTGTCATCCTTTACAAGGCTTCTCCAAATTCAGCTATAAGGAAGTTGATGTTACACTTAAAAGATGTTTATATTACATATGGCATTTTTTAGTTTCCCTTCCCTTCCCTTCCCTTCCCTTCCCTTCCCTTCCCTTCCCTTCCCTTCCCTTCCCTTCCCTTCCCTTCCCTTCCCTTCCCTTCCCTTCCCTTCCCTTCCCTTCCCTTCCCTTCCCTTCCCTTCCGTTCCAAACATATATACTCAAATCCAGATTTCAGTAGAAATAATACTGCATCAGTCTTCATGATGCTCTAAAGCAGGGCTGCAGGTTAACACACAGCTAGACAAGTGTCTGAGGGCAAAACTCACCACACATTGTTACATGTTAAATAATCAGAGTTTGCCCTCTTTTGGTCACAAATAGTTGTACAGGAGGATTTTCATGAGCCTGTGGATTTTATGGAAATTGCCATATAAAGACTATTTGTCAAACTGGATATCTGATAAGTTAATGTTTTCGAAACATATTTTGTTATGGCACAGTCGCATTCCAAATTTTGTTTAAAAATCTGTTGCAACCAGAACAGGTAAGAAAAATTGAAATTGTTTCCTTATATCAGCTGCTTCCTTACACCACATTTACCTGGCTTGTATATGGGATAATGCTTTTCACAGAATCACAGAATCACAGAATGACCTGGGTTGGAAGGGACCTCAAGGACCATGAAGCTCCAACCTCCCTGCCTGGCAGGGCCACCAAACTTCCATGTTTACTAGATCAGGTTGCCCAGGGCCCCATCCAACCTGGCCTTGAACACCTCCAAGGACGGGGCATCCACAACCTCCCTGGGCAGCCTGTTCCAGGACCTCCACTCTCCTTTTTCCTGTGCTCCGTCTTCAGGAGCCACTCAGGAGCTTCCTTTCCTGGGACCCATTTGACCAAAGCCAATGTGTCACAGTAGGAAGATACTTTCAGCGTCTATGTACTGGTACCCAAAGGAAAGGGAAGCTGGCATCATGCTGTAGGCTTGATGTGGAAGTTTGCCCAAGTAAACTATCAAACATATGTATACCTACAGTTATTGTGGACATTTGGAGGATTAACTTACCATTATTTTTCCCAGAGGAAGTTTTAAGGCTCAGATGCTACTGAATACCCAAGGCATAAGCATTTTCTTGTGCATCAGATATTTTCCTTATCCATGGGGAGTCCACAGCAGACTTTTGTTTCTACCGCTTAGAGCCTTGAATTGTCTTTATGCGTACTGTAGGCTGGATTTTAGGCTTCTCCATCCTGATTCCCAGTATTTGTAGAGGGAGAAAAAGAGTTCATAATGGTGACAGCTCTAAAAATGACCAGTCTCTTTCTTCTGCTGGGAGCTGAAACCTGCATTCCAAATGTCAGAGCTTTTTCATGGGTTACTCTGCCTCTGATCCACGCTGGCTTTCAATGCTGGTTATACTTGTTCCCTGTATTTCTGAGGTTGCTTTATGTCATCTCCTATGACTCTCCTCTGGATTGGCCGCTGAATGTTACCCATTTCTTCGTAGGTGTGTTCGAAGTCGCAAAAAATGTAAATATTCCAACTGTCACAAGTTTCTAGTGGTACTTTTGCAATGACTGCATGTCAGGCTACTCACTCCACACCAAAATGCCAAGCCCTTTTTGGCTTTACATGGTTGTGCCACCTATGGTTGTGCCACAAGTTACTGTGAGGCAGATGAGCTGAATTTCCTTCTGAGAGAAATCCGTGCAATCCCGTGTACTCAGGTTATTCCTGTTCTTAAAACTGACCACTGCATGGCACTGTTGCACCGTTGTCTCTGCAACACCATACCCGAGTGTAGGAAAGCGTCTCAAATTCTTCCACTCGATGGCAACAGCCCCCTGCTGTATGAACCGTTTCCTTACCCTGCCGAGCCTGCTCAGAGCAGGGCATGTGCTGCAAGGTGGGAATAGGTCCTGCCTCTTCCCACGCGGTCCTCTTTTCCTCCAGCCAAAACCTGGTGAGAGCATTGGGTTCGATGTGATGGGATTTGAAAACTGTTGGATCAAATAGGTGCTCATGCTGTGTGTGTGTGTGTGTATCCTACAGTAAACCCATCAGGATGAAAGCATTGACTCTGATAGTGCCCCACAGAGAACAGACTGCCTTCTTCATTAATTCTCTGGTTCAGTTTTGATAACAGGCCCAGGACTGCTTCTGGGGATGGCACGTGTTAAGGACCCTCCTGGACATGGACACATTTGTTTGTGGGAGAAAAGAGGTTTGTTCCATGGAAACAAGGCAGGCTGCCCTTCTTGGGCCCTGCACCACAGGTCTGTCTTTGTCTTGTTGCCCTGTTGGCTATGCAGAGCAATCAAACTAAGGTCTGAAACACAACCGGGTCTTGTTGAGTCAGAGGGCTGTAAGAACTTGGCACATGACTGGTCATTAGGAAATTAAACCAATATCCAAGAGACCTCAAATCAAAATCCTGAACCTTAAAGGCAAATAAATAAAAATAAGCCCTTTTCACTAGGGCTTAAAGGAAGACACAAATTTTGAAGACTTGGCAATGCTGAAGCTTGACATCCAGGTTTCAAAGTTTATTGTTTGACTTCTCTGCCAGGCTTACTCCTAATAATTTTGCCAGAAAAACAAGTAATTTAGGCTGCAAAACCAACTTACTGCAACAAGTTGGACTGCTGCTCCTACTCTGAGATACAGAGCTCCTTGCACACAGGGCTGACCTAGCAGCATTGTGCGTGGATGAGTTCCTACAGCTTTTTGACCAAGGTCCAAGTCTTCCAGGGATGTAACTTGGCTCTGAAATAAGACAGGCTGCATGAATCAGAAACCAACTGTTGCAGATCTGGAGCTTCTGGCCCATCTCTCCAAAAGAGCAATTGACAGCACTTGCACAACTTTAAATTAGAAAACTAATCCTGAGGGTAATTTTCAATTAACTCTCTAGATGCTGTAAATGGAGCCAGATCCAGTTTTATATCTCAGCTCTGCAGCTCAGCAGGTCTGTTTTGTGTTTTTCAGAAAATCCTATACATGAACTCCTTTCACCCTGAGAGTCAGAGTGTAGGTACACAACAGAATCTTGATGCAGTTATGGATGTTTGTGCATAGGACAACTTCATTAACTTCTCTTTCACGAAACTCCCTTTTTTTCAGTACTGAGTCTGGCTAAGGGGTGCACGTACGCGTACTTATCTCTTTTGTAATAACTCAATGCTAGAAGTCATGAGCATAGGTTTATATGGTAAACTTTAAAAATAACCAGCCTAAGCACTGGAAAACACTTAGTGGGAGCTGGAGCTGTATTAGCAGAGAAATAGGTTGATTTATTAATAGGTCTTATTTAAATCTCATTTCCATGCTTTTATGACTCCGTTAGGCTTTCGCCTCATGTGGGCACATGCCAGAAGTAATGGAGCGAGAGAAGAGACAAGCCCTTTTTCAGTTCACAGAACCCCAATTCTTTATTAATCACAGCTTGCTCACAATGACATACAGGAAAATAGCACTAATGAAGAGTAGAATATGCAGGCAGCAACCTCTGGGGGGGCAGGGACAACTTCAAAACTGCAGCTATTTTGGGGACGATGTGTTAGGTTTCATGATACTGTACTTGGCACAAGCACCCTGCCTAGTTCATTCCTGCTTCAGCCCTCTTAGTCATAGAATCATAGAATCACCAAGGTTGGAAAAGACCTCCAAGATCATCCAGTCCTAGCTGTCCGTCACTAGGGTTGGCTAACACTGAAGAATAAAGGTCATGACAAATGGAAGTCAGCAGTGTGAAAAACAAAAAGGTAACATCTGGTTCACAGGTTCCCAGTGAAGTATTTGATTGCCTCTTTAACTGTTACACATGTACTACAGTAGCATCAGAGAAGTATCATAGATCATGGCACCTACAAATAAAGCCACTTGATGCTATCTATTAGTTGCATCATTAATAAATTTTCAAGTGGTAGAGTAAGCTCACTTTACAATTAGCACTTGTATGGCTGTTTGGCATCATTTAGAATTTGTCAGAGCTTGATGGTTACGATGTGCCTTTAAAATTCATTTCAAACTGATACCACTTGCTTTCATCTGGTTGCAAAGCTGTTATTTGTTGCCTCTTGCTTCAGAAAGCAGAAGCACCAAGTAGTGCACGTGGTGATTTAACTTCAGTTATACAGCATGCTACAGAGTCCTGTAGCGCAAGCTGCATTTGAAGAAACTACATTTTAAGAGTCTTTTGTCTTGGACAGCTGAATATGAAGTCACGACACCTGTGGTCTAGTCACTGTTTCAACAAAGCTCATCGATGGCAAAGCAGTCTAGGTCTTTAGGCAATGACTGGTCTCTAGCACCATTGAACTACTACTGACCTCATGGTGAGTTGGAATGAAAGTCGCAGGGAATGGAGTTAGACATGAGGTGCTTCAAATGGACAGACCCAGCAAATTCAATCGAGTGGAAATAGACAACATCAGAAGCCTGTTACAGGACATGTAAGATTATGAAATAACTTGCATAATGCAATACTTGTATTTTTTAACAAAAATGTAAGTATTTACAAAATAAGATCCAAGTTTTTTAAACATCAAGCAAATCATTCTGCAAAGAGACCGCATTGGTTTTCTTTTATTTTGTTTTGTTTCTTTTTTAAAGTTTTTATTGAGTTCTTGATTTATTTTTTTTTTAAACCATGTCATACATTTCCCATACTGATATCGCATGATCCATAATAATATAGGCAGGGGGAGTTTACTAATGGTGGGGATGGGTCACATCCACCATTGCTGTTCTCAGCCAGACAGTTCCACCTGGAGCTCCTTGTTTCTACGGACCTCTGCAGCATGCCTCTCCTGGAAAACAGCAAGAAAGGGAAAATCAAACCTTGTTCCCAACCTGCAAGTCAATGGAGGCTCCTGTTGTTAACATAGCTGAGTTTTCCTATCCTATCCTATCCTATCCTATCCTATCCTATCCTATCCTATCCTATCCTATCCTATCCTATCCTATCCTATCCTATCCTATCCTATCATCTTGTCCTGTTCTGTCTCGTCCCATCCCATCCCATCCCATCCCATCCCATCCCATCCCATCCCATCCCATCCCATCCCATCCCATCCCATCCCATCCCATCCCATCCCATCCTATCCCATTCCATTCTAACCTCCTTAGACTGAACAATTAAGTTAGATGTCCTCTTTGTCTTTCGCCTGCCATGATGAAGCTGGGGGGCTTATACTAGAAGTCAATGCTACGCCCTTCTGTCTAGTTATATCCATGTTGTCTTCTATTTTACAAAAACAGTCATGATTAATTTAGACTTATTTGAGCCACTGTATATTCAGATACTTCTGTGGAAATTGGTCTGTGGTCAGGAACAACAGCTGTCAAATGAATGTAGGAAATGTTCCATTCAGGCAGTTTATAAAACTTTATAATTTTGGGCAGGTTCAAGATTTTAGCATCTTTGATTCGTGCCTCTCATTTTTCAGCTGTCAAACAATCAGACTTTTACCATTTCTATCTTACCAGTGAAAAAAACTAAATGACAAGTCACAAGGTAACTAGAGAAGTAACTCATTTCTAGCTGATTTCTGTTTAAGGCACTTAGATATTTTCATACATTAGGGGATATTCTGTGGGGATTGGTAAAAAATTCAATGAATACAATAGGAATCTTTTTATTGGCTGAGATAAGCTATGGATCATAGGCCAACACAGCTTATTGTATCATCTGAGTCTGTAAATCACAGTTTCTTTTAAGATTAATAATTCTGAGTGCCAGATTTTCTAAGGGACCTGCTACCCAGGGCTCCAGTTAATTGCAGAATGCAAAAGTTATCTTTGATCTTATAGGAGCTTCTAGACACCATAACCTTGAGGCATCCACAGTTCTGGGTCACTCTTGAAGATATATCACATAATCTTTTCCTGTATAGTAAGAGCTAGCAAAACAATATAGCACATAATATTTAAATTTTGGTCTGTACAAATTTCCTCACATGAGTTATCATAGTCTTTGTTCAAAAACCTTCTTTGGATTTCATAAACATTTGCCATCATATTGCAGAGGAAGAGGGGATTAACAGCCTGTTAATATTAGCATAGCATTGAGCTGCTCCAGCTGTCCGTTCCATTTTCTTTTGGATCTCAAGGATGGCTAATTGGCTTTTCCCTTTGTTTTCATAAGCTTTGGGATATGTGCCTGTAAAGTCATCTACTGCGAAAATGTCAAGTAATCTGAACACACTTCTTAAACTCTGCAATTGTTAAGTTTGCAGTATGCAGTTCTGTAAGGCAGAACTTAAACCTTGGGTAAACAATTGTTTCTTTTCTGCTGTGTGGGACTCTTGCTTCCATCAAAGAAACATTTAGAGAGATTTCATTGGAAGTGACTGGGAGCTACTTTCTTTCTATTCATCATTTATTTGCAAAAATATTAGAAAGTTCATTGGTGAGAGAAATAGATGTAAATTATCTTTTTATTAACCCTTCTGAACCTTAATTCTCATGTCTCCCTTTCTTGCTTAGGAGGGGTGATTTGGAGAAGGGTACATTTGGTTCTCAAATGTGTGTTTTGTAATTTTCTGGATTCTCAAAAGGAATTCCTATGGCTGTACCAAAGATCTTCAAAGGAAAGATTACACTGTATTAGTTGCAAGGCTTATTGGCAGAATAGGCACCTTTTAATGTATAGGAAAGAATTTTTCCTGATTTTTTCACTCTTTCCCCATCAGAAGTCAATAACTATACATATGCAGGATAAATGTTTAATTTGACCAGTGAATTTCCTCTCCTGGCACAAGGGAAATCTTATCAGTGGTTGTAAATATCTGAAGGGGGGATGTGAAGGGTGACAGGACAAGAAGCACTGTGTGCAAACTGGAATACAAGAGGCTCCCTCTGAACACCAGGAATCACTTCTGTGCTGTGCAGGTGATGAAGCACTGATGCAGGTTACCCAGAAATTGTGGAGTCTCTTTCTTGAAGACCTTCTTTAGCCACCTGGATGTTATCTGGGCCCCCTGCACTGGGTGTCTCTTCTGGAGTGGGGGCTGGGTCAGATGGACCCAATGCTCCCTGCCAACCTGTGACTTCCCAAAAGTGGCTTAGATAGGCATCAGGGACTATGGTTTAAAACTAACTTAAGTTTTGCAATTTAGAATAGAGCTACAAACAGCATCTCTTTGAAATACTGATTAGATGCTCTTCTCTAGTCCAAGGTGAGGAGTGATGGTGCAGTTACCTTTTCTTGGAGACGTTCAATAAGAGCAGCTAGATTAGCTTCACGGTTTTCTTTGATCTGTTCCATTTTCAGTATCAGCTTTTCCTCTGCCATTTTGCTGAAGTTATTGTTCTCCTCCAGAGCTTTCTGAAGCACCTCTCGCTCATGTTCCCTCTTCTCTGCCAGATGTTTCAGCACCTGGGCCTCCTGGGACTGGAAACAGAGAGACATGTGGCTGAAAGAAGTGTCCTGAAAACCCACATGGAGCAAAAAACCTCCATGGAGCTCTTAACCAAATTTGGAAACTGTAATATCTGTTCATTTGCTTTTAAAGGCGTTGCTGGGTAAAATCACTGCTGTGTAGAAACCAGATTAGTTTCAATAATGGGCTGAGAGGCACTGGCTAAATGTGGGCAGCAGCAGAGCAGTGTCCAAATCACTTCTGTTAACAAGTAACGCTGTTCACGGTTACTGCAGTGGTTGCTTAACCTCTGAAAGCTGTGGTCCTTTAGGTGTGAATATTTTGTTTGTAGAGATGCAGGACTGGGAACTGAAGGGAATGGTGTTAAAATGAAGGCATGTTTTTTGCCCAGGTTAGGCAGTCCTTTAGTATGCATGAATGGTAACAGGCTTTGAAGTTTACCATTGTGAAAGATAAACAGAATCAATATAGATGATGTTTTTTCTCCCAGTATTTATGTTCAGCTTCTCCTCATTAATTATGAAAGAAAAAGGGTGTTTTGTTGTGTAGAAAATAGATAAAAATTGTATTTTCACCTAAATTATTTAAGAAAGATGAAAACTGAAGGTAGGAATTAGCCATGTTCTAGTGTTGTATCCTTTGTAAACTTATTGCTCAGAAGAACAAGGCTTGTTATTTGTTTTAAATCAAGTTACTAACACAGAACAACTAATCCTAGGAGAGAAGCCAGAGAATTTGCAGCACTGGGCCCATCCTCAGGCAAGTCTAGAAGAAAAGACTGTGTTTCAGGGGGGTTATTTGGAAATGATAAACAGCACTGTATGCTTTTGGAAAAAATAAATTAGAAAAAGCATGAGAGGCAAACAGAAAACAGGGAAGAAATATGGCTCTGGAATGCTAAGTGTATATTTCAGTGCAGATAACAATACGCTGTTGCCATTTTTATCCATAAAAATGATTAGTTTAAGGCCTAAATTAAGGGTTTTAACCAGTAATTACAATTAGTGGTAATGAATTCTACTAAATTCTATTGTGTGGCTTTTAAAGGAGTGAAAAAAAGCTGCAGTTTTCTTACATGTGGAAGACCCAGCTAGAAGGAGAAAACAAATATATTAACAAAGGTAGGGTAGACATACAGCCAAATATACTGACAAGGCAAATTAAGCAGATTCTAGAAAAGACTGCAGAAGCCAGGCAGAACATCTTGCAGCAAGACACTGGATTGAAACCTATCTGGCTTTCAAAGGCTGGAACGGCTTGCTTGAGATCAGAGATAAAGCTACTTTTGTCACTCTTGGCCACTCACAGTATTTTCTTTCACCTCTAGCCTGATTGCAGTTCTGGACTCGCTGCTCAGCTGTGACCTCTGGAGCAAGCTGATGGGAGTGCTGCCCTGAGCTGGCTGGTACCTTACACTGATCCTTACCGCTTTTACTACTATAGCATGTGTTGAACAGATAGCAACAGATCAATTGAATCAGATGAAATGACTGATGTGCTGGCCAAAACATGTTGCAAAAGGGAACAGAAAGTCCCATTATATATATGATCAAGAACACAGAGATTTGGACAACAGATATGTCTAAGGATGCATCCCATAATAAAAAGTAAGATTTGGGCTGTGCTTCCAAGCAACATTTTTGGAAAGAACATTGGCTTTCAGTGGGAGATATCTAAATACCTTTGGTCTTTGGGGCACTTGCTTGTTTGTCGGGATTTGTTTTCTTCCACTGAAACCTTTTGCCTTCTGGAACTACTTCCTATTATCATAAATCCGTGGGAAAAGTAGAAAATTAGAGCTCCATGGTAAAGTACACATAGTTCTAGAGGCCATGCTGGCAGGCAATATTTTCAGAAGTAATTTGGTCACTAATGCAAGATAATTAAGAAAATACTTACTTAGAAATTAATGCAGTATTTTTTGGAGGTAAATTGCATTGGCATCAGAAAGAATCTAAATTAAAGCTATGCCAGGCTTCAGGAACTGACTGCACATTCCTAATATTCTTTATGATGTGCCTTACAAGACATCCCTTTTCCTCAGACAAAATTGTTAGGGTACTCAGGAATTGTCCAGAATAAGGGGCCTCCTCCTCACAGAGCACACATGGATGAGAGTCTCATTTACACTGATGTCCCTTTTCTAATGCCACTTACACCAGCTGTGAGCCTGCCTGTTTCCCTTGCATTCTGATCATTGTTGAAATACCCTTATGACAATTTTGGAACCCAGGCAGTGCTTTTTTGTACTGGATTGTTATGTGATTTTGTGTTTCAGATACTTTTGGCTAAAGATCTTGGCCACCCAGTTTGCTCAAAGCCTGCTATGCATCCAGAAAATGCTAAAATGAATGAACCTTGATATCTAGTGTGCCTGAGACTAATGGACACTCTTTGTTGTTAGTATTGGCTTTTAGCTGATGCATTTGGACAGTTTTGACGTGGGATCCAACTCATGTGGGAAGTTTTTATTCCAAGCTTATTTTTCAACATTGTATTGAAATGCTGGAAAGGGTATTCTCAAATTCCATTATCTAAAGCACTTGTAAATGGTTTACAATAAATGTTTCTAGCATAGCTATTATGAGAAAATGAGTATACAAGGCTGGAAATGAGATGGAAGAGAGAGAAGATTTAGTGTAAAATGGCAGAGAAAGGAAAAAAGGAATACTCGGGGTGAATATTCATGAGACATTAAATATAAAAAGGTTTAATCAAAGCAGCTACAGCTGCAGCCTCTAATGCTAGATGTAGAGGAATAAAAATGTTTTTAGACATTCCTGGTATAGATATTTTTGCTTCCAGAAATGTACTATCATGCTGAAAAGATTACTGATGCACGCAGGCATTTAAGTCGCTTTCTAGAGGACCATATGCAATCATAGAATCATAGAGTCATAGAATCACAAGGTTGGAAAGGACCTACAAGATCATCTAGTCCAACTGTCCTCCCTTTACCATACCTACAGAAAACCACTAAATCATATCTCCTAGCTCTGTATCCAGAAGCTTTGTGAACACTGCCAGGGATGGTGACTCCACCACCTCCCTGGTGGAGAAGAGAGGGCTCAAGGGAGACCTTATCACTCTCTGAAACTGCTTGAAAGGAGGTTGTGGTGAGGTGGGGGATTGGCCTCTTCCCCCAGATAACAGCAATAGGATGAAAGGTAATGGCCTTGATTTGCACCAGGGGAGGTTCAGGTTGGATATTAGGAAAAATTTCTTCTTTGAAAGAGTGGCCAGGCACTGCAATAGACTGTGCAGGGAGGTGGTGGAGTACTGTCCCTGGAGGTGTTCAAGAAATGTTTAGATTTTTTACTGAGGGACATGACTTAGTGGGGAAATACTGGGGGTAGGTGGACAGCTGGACTAGATGATCTTGGAGGTCTCTCCAACCTTGATGAATCTCTGATTTTATTGTTCTATCAATCAAGTGAATTCCACTTTCCTAACAAATTTATTCACTTGCTGGATTTATTTTAAATTAAGTTATTCAGTAGAAGCTTCAATAACTTTGATATTTTTCAGTGTATTTTGTATTTAAGATATGCTACAGGGTAGGATTAAAGGCTCCTACTGTGATGCAAATACCAACATATAAATTCCTAGCTCTTATTTAGAAGGAATTAATTATGTGATGTTTTCTGTAACAGAAATGAGGTTCCTGCATAAAAGCAAGGAAATGGGCTCAAATTGATAGAAGCTAGATTATCTTTGATCCCTTCAAATCCAAGCCATTCCATAAGTTAGATCTCACCCACATCTCTTTGTTTTTACATTATATTCCTCACTGGGGCATACTTTTACTTATTAGAACCTCCTCTGTATGTCTTGGGACTCATTTTCCCAACCAGTGTGCCAACACACAGGAAGAGACAATTCCTCTCCTAAAGCAATGACAGTCTAAAAGGACAAGGAGAAGAGGAAGATGCTCCCCCTCCATGGGGTTACAGAGCAAAGGAATGTATGTATTGCTGCAGATATTCTCACCAGTGTAAAAATGTATTAATGAACATTGCCTAATTAGCAGATCAGGGCCTAATTCCTAAAAAGAAAGTGTAAAACCAGTGAGTATTTTTTTTAAAGGCAATTTTCATCCATTAGTCATACTTGATTTTAATGAGAACTGTGCTGGAAGGACATGATCTAGAATGCTTATGCCTGATAGCTGATGTACATAGATAAAAAAGCATGATAACAACTGCCATGCTGGATCTCAGATTTTCTAGCAGCAGAAACTGGAAGATGCTTTGGGAAAATGTGTATGGAGTTGGGCAATTCTGCCTGATTCTTTTCTATGCATTTTCCTATCTTCCACCAGGTTATATGTTTTCTGAGGCAGATGTTGTATCCATAGAACTATTTCTACAAGGTACTTCTTTACTAATTTTGCTGTTGTCTTTTTGAAATAATTAATATTTAAATAACATCTAAACAGCTTATAGTAACAAATACAAAGACTTGATTAAATGATATATGCAAAGGTAATTCCCTCTCTGTTTTCAAATTGTTGTCTGATTTTGTTGAATGTTTCTTCCCCTTCAGATGTGTGAATAAAATTGCTCCTATTTATCTTCTCATCACCGTTCATGACATTAAGAGTTCTGTCTTATCTTCCATCTGTTGTCTCTCTCCAAGCTGAGAAATAGACTGTTTAATTTATCTTCATATGGAAGATGTTCTACCCCTGTGATTGCATTTTTCACTCCTCTGCATTATATGCTCTTTTTTTAGACTAAAACTGCAGGCAATGCTTGGGATGTAGGAGCACTAAGGATTTTAAGTGATGTAATGAGGTTTTCTGCTCTGTTCTTGTTTCCTTTTCTTGCAGTTTCTCCTGCATTGCTAACATGGAAGATCTTATCTATTAAAATAACTCAGTTAACTACATATTCATTCAAAATGAATGTAGTATTAAGGGGAAGAAATGGCCGGTGCCTGCACCGCTATCACTGATTACCAGTTTATCGGATAATGAGTTTTCCTTTCAGAAGAAATGAACAGTAATGAAATCAATGAAATGAAATCTCTGGAACATTCAATTTCTATTTACCATTAAGTATATGCATAATATTGGGCTTCTTAACTGCTGCCATTTCATTCTGTGTCTGTATCTTTACTTGAATATATGCACTCAGTACAGAGGTACTTCACTTCACTGACTGAGTCTTTGAAGTTTGCCATCACATGGATGTGCTACTGCTCATTTTTCTGGGCAGGTTCTAGCGCATATGCATATGCCTTTCACATGTAGACATGTTCAACTGAAGAGAATACCTTGACAAAAACAAAGACCGAACCTATAGCACTAATGCACAACATCTGAATGACTGAATTGTTCCAGTTAGTGAGATCCAGAGTTCCACTGCAAGTGAAAAATAAGGGACACTTTTAAAATAAATATCAGCTATCCAGATTTATTGACTTTAGAGGATTCACTTCTCATCATGTAGCACTGTAAAGGCTCCACTGACTTTCTTGAAAGGAACCCTGGTCTGGTCTGACAGAATCAAAAGGAGAGCGGAGAACCTTTTTCTGCTGGTGATACCCCATGTTCTATCTCTGGCATATCTGTTGTCCCTGAACTTTAATATACATTGTTGTCCACATCTGCACACACTGCATTTATGCTAATTGCTCTTTGCTAATTGCTAATTGCTAATTGCTAATTGTAGATGGTCTACCAACCTTTCTAAGCTCTTTGTGACAAGCTTAATTATTATAAAAAAAGAAATGACTGTTATGGGTAAGATCATAAGGGAGAAAAGACTTAGTAGATAACCCCACAAGGCCTATTTCCAGCACAACTCAGACTGTCTGCTTGAAATGCCTCTCTTAGTAGCAATGCTATGGGAGCATCTTCAGTAAAGTGGTCTGGTGAGCAATCCAGGACACTCTTTATTCAGGTCTGGCATGTCTCCATACTACTTAATAAGAAGACAGTTTAGTTGACTCAGATAGGCCTTGTGACTAATTTCCACAGGCCCTACATGGAGTCAATATCTCAAAGCCCAGGCAGTCGCTGTTCAAATTGCATATCAGTCTCTTAAATCAAGAAACCAGAAGTACTGAACCAGCTTTCATTAACTATCATAGGTACTTTGAATGCATCCTTACACACAGAGATAAAGCACATGAATTTGAACCCACTGGGACTCTGTGTTCAAAACTACCTGTATTTCATGACACATGCTTCCCAAACATTTGGACTAGCCAGGTTTGTCTGCAAGATGCTGAAAAAAATAGATTAATCTGTTGAGTTAAACTGTTAGTAGCTTTTAACCATGCAGGCACACTGTGAGTCAGTGATGGAGATGAAAGACATACAAATAGATAGGAAAATTGGATGTTATCCTGCACACTGCCAGTTACAATTACTAATATTTTCTTAAGGAAAAATACCTTTCTCCTCTCCTCAGCAGCCTCCAGCTTTTTCTGGATCTCCTCAAGGGAGAGCTCTTTCTTCTTTGGAGAGGCTAAAGTTCGTGGTGCTTCCGAAACTGGGGATGGTGGCTTTAGGATCAGTTCAAAGGCCTGGCCCGAGGCACGTTTGTTGATTTGTTTAACTTCCATGTCTGCACAATAAAGTGAGAAGTGGTAAGAACTTCAATACTGCGATGGTATTTGGGAGAAAAGCAGTCCAAAAATCAGTGTAGGATCAGAAATACAGACAAATGGTTTAGCATCTTTGCTGTGGGAATTTTAAAGAAAATTGCCCTTGGGAGAAGTACATCCCGTTTTACCTGCAATAGTTTATTTATACATTAATCCTATGAAGATAAATTTTACAGCAGTTTTGGAAGTTTACTAGGGTTCTGTGTCATTTCACATAAGCTGATTAAATTTTAAGCATGCTTTCATCTTTTTTGGGTATCTTCAGGAACTATGATGTCAGCTGTGAAGACACGTAATTCTCAAGTGGGACTTCTCAGGGTACTAGGAAAAATATATCTCCTTATGAAAGAGATAGCTTTAGGAGTTTAGTTAGTTGCTATTAGAAAAAATATCAAGCATCATGGGTAATACACCATCAATGCAGCAATAGCCCAACCCAGAAAAATAAATGGTTAAATCAGCAAAATATTGCCTGTCTAACATTAGGTACCAAGATGGCGAACTGAGTCATGTCCCAGCATTAGTACATTATCTGACCTGCAGGATGATTTCCAGTGAATGTTACTCACCGTCATATTTATAGATGTTCATGTTGCGAGGTTCAGGATAAAAACAGGAGCAGATCAGAGAGAGCATGGACAGCTCCTTCATCTTTTCCTTGTAAGCTGAAACAAGAGACCTTGTTAGCAAGCTCCCCTTCTTCAGCTTCTCCTTAGTGAATCCCTGACTGTGTTGACTAACCATGGACCAGCAAATCTGCTTCATAGCCCACCTGGCAGATTTATCCAGAATATTTACTTTCAGTTGTTTCTTCTGAACATGGAGTCTTTATCACATCAAATATGAAATGTTCAGTACTGAATAAACTGCTTCTGTTGTCATGCATGACCTCAGACTTGGCTCAAATGCACACAGTCCTCTTTCGGTTATAGTGAATCTAGCTACCAGGAAATGTATTTAGCATTGGAAGGGTGCCATGACCCCACTATCTCCTGGCAGGTGGAAAGAAATGAAGCTCTTACAAATTCTATGATGTCTCCAAATACAACTGGGAACAGCTCTGAACTGTTGCCCATGTATTGCCATAGGCAGATGCTAAACTCATTATCTGCGACAAATGAAAATGTCATCCAGATAATTAAAAATAAACCCAGAAATGAGGATCTGTTTATAAAATCCTTAGCATAATGTCCTTAATATGAGAAAGTACTTGAAACAAAGAAGCATTTCTGTGTTCAGTTCCTGTACAGTTACTTTGCTTCCATACTCAGGTCTACTGAATATCAGCTGATGCAATAAACATGCTTGCAATTTACCTTCAGTGTTAGTCTGCAGTGTCTATAGACCCCATTAAAGGACTGAGAAATGGTGGTACCAATCCTTGGTCATTACATGATAGTCTGCATTCGCCATTCCTAATTACTAACATCTCAGCTTATTAACTGGAAATTAGAACCCAGACAAGAGCCAAGCCTCCTGAGTCCTATGGTTATACACTAGCTGCTGCACACACAGAACAAGGTATATATGTTCGTGAGGCTGCTTCAAAATTGACCTTGGCACACGCAAATCGCTGTTGCTATTAAAATCATATCTACAGAGTCAGACATCATAACTTACAATGTAACTGGGTCTGAATGTACTGCATTTAACAGATTAGACCAAATTAATCCATGATGTTACAATAAGAAAATCAGAGAACCCTGTGTTTTTGAAATAGCAGGTGCAGATAAAATTGCCATCTTGTATTTCTCATGGCTGCTCTTCTGTCTTTTGTTTTTGTTGTTCTTTTTTCCTACTCAGAAAGGCCCCTGTGGTTGATGAGGTCTTGAGAGCCCTTAGGTGTTGCTCAGAATGGTGGTATTTGAATGATACATCAGTTAGGAATGGATTTCTAACTGCCAGTGCATGATTAATTAAGTCAATGAATCTTTGTTTGGACACAAAATAACCCACCCAAAGGACATACAGCTATACAGAAACCACTGCTGAAAGCCAGCATCTCAGGTCAAGGTTGTACGGAAGACTTCACTTTCTCTGAACTAAGATTGCTAAGGAAGTTTGGACTTGACAAGTTTTTCTTTTGAAACCTATGTGGCAACTTGGAAGGAATAACTCAAAGATCCTCTAAAGAGTCAAATGACTTCAAATTGACGTCTATTGATAGTCAAACGTAATGTTATAATCATTTAAGCCCTCATCCAATGAAGTATATGACCACATGTGTAATTCTAAGCACAAAGACATGGTTGTACAACTATCCTTGGAGGAGGGCTTGACTAGCCAGCTGCCCACACCACCAAAACTTCATCATGGAGGCTGTGGAGAGATCCTGCATGAAGGGCTAGTAAAAACACAGGAGCTTGTCCATTAAAGACAGGACGATTGATGATATGAGCTGAAAGCTAAACATTGTTGTAAAAGACCTGTTGAATCACTGACACAACATACAGCTCATAATATCTTTGTAGGAAGAGGCATGCAAAGGGATGTCCTAAGAATTCTACCTTTTGGGGCCCCTGATATTATTTTCTCTCTTTGTTTCACACTGAACATATCTTGTTTTCTAGCAGCATTCAAAACAATCAGAAAAAGGTGTTTGTTCTGCTAGCTTGTCATCTGTAAAACACGTCTGGACTCCACAGAGCTTGGAAAATCACAGCTCTTCCCCTGTTCAGTCATGAGCTTCCTGTATGACACTGGCCAGCCACTCCAATCAGACCACCATCTAGAGGTGCCTGCATAGTTGTCATTGGCTAACCATACTACTTTTTCTTTAATGCATGGCATTTTAAGGAAAGGATAGCTGAGTAGTATGTGCCTCCTACCACTGTGATTTCCCAAACTCTGTGGAGCTAAGTGTTGTAGCCACAGAAACACATTCTCTCTAAGGGAAACATTTTACATTAAAAAAAAGTCAACAGTACAACATTTATGCATATTACACAGGTCTTCTTGTGTTAACTGAAATAGGTACCAATTTGTTCTATTTTATAGCAGAGCTTTTAAAAACCCATAAAGAGAATCAGTGATTGCAACAAAGTTTATTTTCCAAATGTGTTTCAACTGGCTTACTAACCATACAGCTTCTTGTGCAGTCATGAAGGGTACATATCATTGCATTAAATGTGCAAGTTAAATGAAGGCAAGTAAATGATAGTAATCATAATAATAAAAAAGCTTTGTTAGGAAAATTACTAGGAAAGAACAGTGTTGACAAAAGATTATAACAGAACCTTCTCAGTTATAGGCAGCACCACTTAAATGTTTAGATGCATTAAATGCTTTGAAGTCTGGCATGAACCCAGAATACGAATTTTTGATAAAAACCTAAGGGATTTCAGTACTAGAAATCTTACAATTTTATTTTTTAAGTGAATTCCTTGTATTCATAACTGCAGAAAGGTGGAGATAGTACCTAATGCCCTTAAAACCTTTGACAGCTTCAGAGAAGAATCTCAGATCAGACTGAAACACAAAAATTCATCATTTTTTTTTCCTGAATGAGTTCCGAATGCAACTTAATATCACAGCTTGAAGCAAATAACACTACTTGCTGAAACTTCTGAAATTATTTCTACCAGTTGTGTTTATAAATTATGAAACCAGTCCATGTGTTGGTGAACATTTATATTTTTATATTTTAATTATTTTTATATTTTTATATTTTAATTATTTTTGTGGGCTCTTTAGTTGCCAGATCCTCCTGCTGCATCTGCATGGTAAGCAGGGATGCACAGCAGGATGGAATCTGTGGAGAGATGCAATCCCAGGGACTCCGTGCTACCTGCTGTAGACATTTTGAGGGTCTTTTCTTTAGACTAGGTTAGTCCAATGATGTGAACAACCATTAGCTGCTGAGCTCGATAGAAGTGCAACTAAAGGGTACCTCCCAGTTGTCTTTACCTCACAACTGAACCCGTTTGAGCTCTCTCAGCTTGCTCTGCAGTGTAGACCAAAGCTTGGTTAGCTGGGGTCCATTGATGATTCACTTCTGAATTGCTCTCCTGACCTCAAATTTGGTCAGATACACTCCGTATTTCTCCACTAAAGACAGAGGTCCTTCAGCTCACTTGCTCATAGGCTGAAGCTAAGAGACAACACTATGGCTGCCATTGGAAGTCAGCAGTTATCTACTGCTGGGAGAGGCAAGAACATTAGGGAAAACACAGTTAAAGCCACTCTGTCTGCTCTCATCTGTTGTCAAATAGCTATAAGGAATTTTTTACAGTTTTCACTGTAACATGAAAATCTCTGACTGATGGGCCATGGGCAATCTGGGTCAGATTTTGTTCCTTGGCAAAGCAGAGTCAGGACAGCTTGCCGTGTCACAGCAGAGACCATTATTCATAATCAAGACTATTTTTAACACATGAAAGCAGAGAGATGAGTGTAAATGTTACTTTAACATCAGATGAACACAAATCTGTCAATTTGTTTTCCCTTACTGAAACCAATCTATTCCTTGAGAATCTGTGAACCTGGAGGGAAGTCTGAATGGGCATTTTGCCCATGGCCAAAATGTGCAACCCATAGGATGGTTCAGCTCCATCGCCTTGCTGGGCACCCATGAGACTTCCTCCTGTAAGCTTCCTGAGATGAATTACAGTCACTAAGTGACATCCCACTCTTTTTAATTTATTTGGAAGAGAGCGTAAGAGTAAGAAATAAGATTCAACAAAGCATGGAATGCAAGGTACATAAGACCTGCTACAATCATCCTCTGCACTGATCTCTCAAAGGTGTTACTGAGAGAGCAGCTTTTTACAGATTTCACTTTGTGACTGCTCTCTTGGAAGTGCTAGAGTTTTTGGTTTGTCATGAAAAGCCACATCATTTTGTGAACAACAAAAGACACACTCTGTTGACCAGTAGTTTTATTTTCATAATTCATTTTAGTAATATTGTGCATACTTTTCTGTGAAATGAAATGGTGTTATGTAGCCATAATTGTAACTGATAAATACCAGAAGCAAGCCAAGATAGCCCTATCAAATTATTGTCTACCTGGAATGCATCTGATCCACATTTTGCTGTTCTCTTAATCACTGAAGATAAATTTTGATTCATCTCTATAGATTTAAAAGAAAACACACAGAAAAAAAAATGTTTAGTTGGTTTTATCCTTTTTGATTATAAACGGGGCCATTCTTGGTTGAACAGAATGAAGAAAAGAAATTGTGAATTACTGAGTTTTCTCTCTGAACACTGGCTCTAGCATTTCCTACAGTAAGTCCAGACAGAACTTGGACAGATTAATCTGCTTTTGTGGTAACTGAGAATTTTAAAAAGTAGTGTTAGGCATTCATTTCTGTAACCGTCACGGCCATTTTGAAATCATGAAAGGTATCTGGGCTCCAGTGGAAGCATGTGCAATTTTATTCTCTCCGAATAGAAAGCCTTTTAGAAAATAGATTAAAATGGTTTGGAGGAGAATCAAGTAATGCCATTCATAGAAGCACAGGATGGCAGTAGAGTCAGGGAGTCCGAGTTCTTCAAAACACAAGAACTGATGAGAATGACAGATCTGACCCTTCATACTACTATGGCTGTGTCAAACTGTACCAAACCATTAACCCTACCATCAAATTAAAGCCTGCAAATGATGGCCTTTTACAGCACAGTTCAGGTGGCAGAGCAGTATCTGGCTGGAAAACCCACCCACAGGAATACACAAGCAGCTGTTTGCTTATGCAGACTGCCCAATAATGCCTTCCTAGACTATTCCAGATGCTATGTCCATAGTTTTTACCTAGTGAGTGGGATTGGATTCAAATGTTCTTCACTTTCTGATGCCAGATGCTAAGATGTGAAGTTACTGCACTGTAAAATTTCTATGTGTGTAATTTTCTCTGGTAGAGCTATGAGAAAATCCATTTACTGAATCCTGATTGTGCTGTTCCTGAAATTCAGTTGAATCTCAGTGAACTTCTAGCAGGATTCAAAAAGAAATCCACAGATCTTTCCCTGGGGACAGAAGACCCCCCCCTCAGTATCTGCTTGCCTTTGCCATTTTCCCTGTTCTCCCACCCCATCCCCCTTCCCCAGTTTTCTTCCCATAGAGGTTCTTCTACAGGCAAGGATGTCAGCTACTAAAACAGACTTTGAGGAAAAAGGAGAGGATGAACAGCAAGGAATGAACTCACAGGCTACTGTGCTCTTAAGGCAGCGTAATTTGCTGCCAGTTAACTAAAAGCAGTTGTTTAATTTTTCATTGTACGTCTTTAGCTCTGCAGACAAATTCTTCAAATGATTTGGCAAGATGCTGATTTTTAAGATGCTGAAGTTTTGCCGAACTTATCTTGCCTTTGATAAGTTTGAAGTCGTAAGAGGCCACTGCACTCATAGATAGTTCTATTATTGCCTGAGTGTGAAATCCAGGTATGGACCAGTGGTTCACAATCCTTTAATACAGCCCCACTCAGTGATCATTCTACTATCTGCCATCTCCAGTATCCTCTGGAAGCATACAAGGCTATGGAAATTCAGACATAAGATGATGTAAAATGAAGAGATTCTCCTGAATCAGAATAGGTTTGAACTGCACTAGGAGAATCAACCCACCTTATCTGGCCTACATCACCTAGATGAGAACTGCTGTGGGTTTGGTTGCACACCTGCCCACTGGGAAAACAGCCTCTTCTGATGGTATTATAGCAATCTCTGCTCTGTCATGTCTTACAGAAAAATTAAATTCTGCTTTTCTTTTATGACTGCTGGTAAGAGTAGTAGTAATAATGCTAGTACATGTATCAGTCTGAGTTCTGATCCTGTCATTAATATTCTTGTTCTCAAGGAAAATCCCCAAGCTCTTACTTGGAGACTTAATGGATGATTTAAGGATCAAAACCTTAAGCTGTGGAATTTCTGATTGGCTGGATTTGCTTTGCATGACTTAATGCTCATGGTGTAACATATTTCATTTCCCTGAGAAAAGAGCTGCCACATACTCTCTTGCCAGCACATGAAGCCATTAAAATCCTTTACTTCTGAGAAAGGTCACATATAAAGTGGCTTAAAAAGTCAGATATTTCACTCCTGAATGTCTGCTAATATAGCTCTGAAGATCTTCCTTGTTAAGTGGCACAGAACCTACGGACAGCCCTGGCATGCAGACACCATGTACTGGGTGGAAGCACAATTTCAAGCTCTTGTATTGAGCACACCAATTTCCCCCAAAGAACCCTGCAGTCAAGGGCCAGACTATTGGAGATGCTGCTAGCATGCTGCTGAAGTCACGTCATTATTGTGTTGGAGAAGCATACAGAAGTCCAGCTAAGATATGCACCACTTTTGTACAAACATGCTATGCCAAACATCTTACAGTGTAAGTGAGAAAGTCAGACAGAGAGGACTGAGGGTGAAATAAGCCAGAGCTGACAAAAATGACCACAGGTCATGGACCCGGTCTGTAGGAAAGCTCCATGGAGAACCCAGATTCCTGACGTCAGGATGAGTGACTCTTCCATCGGTCCAGGCTCTCTGTTTGAGAATGTTTCAGATTATATGGGTGCTGGTGGGTAGAACAGCCTCTGAAGGAAGGATGCAAATCACATTTGATGAAACGGAGTGGTAATTGGTTAGTTAAGCAGCCTGCTATGATCTAACAACATAATCCCAAGGTATGAAATGCACTGTAGGTTCTATTTTAGCACAGTAAGACTGGATTAGTGGTGCAGGATGTGACAGAATTGGCTTCTAGCATTTGTTTTGAATCTCAGCCTTGGAACAGAAGCATGTATTCCATTTTTCACAGTGAACTCTTCAGAGACTTCCACTGACTCAATTTTGCATCACAGTGATCCTTATATGTAGTCTCAACAAACACTTCCTGGTTTGCATCACATTTCTGGTAACATTTGAATCTATTTTGTCTGGAGTCATGACATAATTCTAAGATATTGATCATACTATCACAATTGAATAAAGAGTTTTGCTATTGCTTCATTTCAAGTTGACATGGTAGATCTTTTCTGGATACATAATGACATTATTTCAATTATTTTATGGCATGCTCTCCTCCCGCTTCCCATATTTGAATTTGGATTACAGTTCTAAGACTCACATTGAACTTCTGGATAAAAGCAATTTTTAGCAGAATTATCCACAAGTTCTAGAATTAAGACATTGATACAACATCAAGCAAAGGAATGCAACATAGGCAGTTAAGAAAGAATGGATATAGAATCCAACTTTTTCTGTTTCCATGATTAAAGGAATCACAGCGGACGTGAATTGGAGCACCTCAGCGAAGCAAAAAGAGATGCATTACTACAGTTTCAGTTACCAGAAAGTCCATTCTTTGCTGTTTATCTGAGACTCAGATATTTGTAAGAACTAAAAGTCAGATCTGAAATGTGTTGCCGTTTTTATGTTTTTCATAGTAATTCATATATGGTTTGAAACCACAGTCCCCCTTCACGCACACCTTATGCCACTCCAAGGTGGCACAATCCCTAATGTCTTCCAATATTTTAAAGGTTGTTCTTTGAACTAACGAAGGCCAAAATAGTAGCCATAACTTAAGGCACAGAAAATGAGCTGTGAATTCAATTGGAAGGAGCATATATTAGTTTTAGGCAAAGAAAATACTGAGGGCAATCAGCTAAGTAGAGATTTGTGCTTTCGTTATAAGGGATAAACGCAATTATGATTTTCAGCTTGGTTGGACTCTTGATCTTTATATCCCAGTAATTAAATGTATTCCTTGCTTGCTGAGTCACTTCAGCGAGTGCAGAACATATTTTAATTATTTTCACACTATAATTAACAGGAGAATCCATTTTAGAGACAATGTGCTGCTGTGAGCGCTGGGAAAGGCACCCCTCAAAAAAAACCTAATCACATAACCTAGAAAACTCATTTTATAATGTCTGAAATAAACACGCAGGAGCACTCATTACTTAGCTTATATATACCTTATATAAATGCATTATACTTATTACAAACACCTTTTTTCAATTTTTTTTTTTTTTTTAAACCTAAGCTTATGGGTTGATTTTGAGCACTCTGCATGCATTTAATGTACTTAATCCAAAGCCAAACATGTGTAACTGCGTCTTTGTTCCACACAATCACTCCTATGAGCTGCTGTGACTACCGGCTAAATGTCGAAATGAAAATGACAATGAAAGGAGACAGTCTGAAAAATCCAATTTTCTTCTGAGTTCTGAGTGGAATTTTAATTCTGTGGGACATTTTAAAATAAGGATATCTCATCTATGTGAATAAAGGCATTTGTTTGCTTTCTGTACACAATTACAAATGGTAAATGTAAGTAGATTACTTAAAAATAAAGTGTTTCTATCTTTGCAGTAATACAACATACACATTATAATCATGTTAAATAAAAATGCATTTTAAATTTGAGTGTAGATGACTTTTAAATCTCTATATAAAACTGCCTGACATTAGAGTTCATATGTATAACTTGTAATTGTGGAGCTTTTTTACTTTGAAACCAAGCATGTAACAACCCTGTTGCAGATCCTCTGATGCTCTGATTTATGACTACCATGTGGCTTAAATCCCCTTTTTTCTAAAACTATTTATAATAATTTAAGAGGTCTCCTGATTAGGTGTATATGGGAGCAAGAGGTTGTATTTGTTTCATTATAGGATATTCCAAACAGCTGAATTTCTAGGTTTAGACAGATTTCATCCCTGAGTTAAGAAAGTCTCTCTATGTAGGAAGTACATCTAGGGTGTGTTTATCTTTGGGGAAATCTCTGGGTCTAAACATATTGTCTTCAGATTTTGAAGGTCTTTTACAGTACTGCACCGAGTAAGCACTAATAACATCAACTTCCTGATCTACCATATTGGTACAAAGCAGATTTTGTAAAATTTACTTGTTTTCATTTGGTGTTATCTCATAAGAAGAGGGCAGTGGGTTGACTGGAAAACAATCTTTTGGCAGATCCTCAAGCCTAGAAGACTTGAGGCTATTCCTAGACATTTCAGTGATCAGCATGCCCACTATACAAATCTGTTTTCATGGCATTTAAGAACATAGGATAATTTTCTTCTAGTCTTGAATGCAGCCCTAAAAAGACTACAAATGCCTAAATGGTATTTCAGATGTTCCAGTGAGTGGCTACATAAACCTATAACTGCTAGTGCTCAAAGATGAAGTCTTAAGCACTGAAACAGGAGTAGGTACTGGGCAACAACCCTTTTATTTTTATTTATTTTTTGGCCCTGAAAGTCTCATGTTGTTTAGTTGGCAGTGGGCTCTTAAGGGGTGATTGGCTAATTGCTTAGAACTAGAGGGATAATTCTTGAAATGACAGAGCCAGTTCCCCCAACTAGGTACTTCCAGATATCAGAAGAAGGAACAGCAGCCACAAAATGTGGCTTGGGATGTTAGTTGGTGATTATCCATGGAAGATTTCAGAAGTTGTCTAGATGAACTTGTGATGGTCCATCTTCATGTAGCAATATAGGGTAGATGACCTCTAGATGTCCCTACAATCAGATTTTCAGATCCCAAAGTAACCTCATCTCCTGTTCCTGTGGGAAGCAAGGCTTGCTACCAGCTCCTTCCTTCACTGGTCTCCATCCTACCTCCTTGCCAAAGAACCAAATGGTTTCTTTTTACCATATTGCTATGGTAGTACAAGAGAGAGAATTCAGCCCATTCAGCTACTGGACTTTAGGTGCAGTCTTCATCACTTCTCCAGTCATCCTGCCTCTTTGTGAAATGCAGTGGTTCAAGTACCCTTTCAGGTCTGCAAGCAATAAACCATACAGAACAGATGGAGGTAAAAAATAGGATACGTAAAAGAAGATAAATACCACCACTGTAACTATTTATTTGTTTATTGGCTTTGCATCAGTAGGGGGGATTTTGTATGGTTTTTGGAATCTAAGTCATCATTTCATTTATAGAACTATTGCAAGTAAAATAACAGTTTGTGTTCAGAGAATATTAACTTATCACAAAAAATCCAGGGTCTCTGCAAGTTCTGTTATTACTTAGAACTACTAAATCATATTAGAACGAGAGTGTGTGAATATAAATGTGTGTATTTTAACCAGAACATGCCACAGTTTAAAACATTTATTAAGGTCAAGCATAAACCCAAATCCAGACCACATGATAAATCTAGAAGATTTGTTGTGGAGTCTCCTTCTATGGAGATATCTGAGACCCTTCTGGACCTGTGCAACCTATTGACGCCTATTGTAGGGTACCAGCTTTAGCAGGGAGGTTGTACTTGAAGTTCTCTTGAGGTCCCTTCCAACCCCTGTGACTCTGTGATTCCATGATTTGATTGGACATGCTTTGCCTTTCTTAGTAGAACGAACTTGTTAGTGCTTTGTCAACCAATGAAGTGACTCCTGTGAACTGATGGATGAAATCTTCAGTAACGTTGGCTCCTGCTAGGTGACAAGCATTTCCTAATTTGTCCCATCCTTTCTTTGTCTAAGGAAAAATCCATGCTATGCATGTGCATGACAGTAAAGCCCAATTGCTGAGCTGCAGAATTTATCAGTAAGTCTCTGTAAGCTTATCTACAACACACAGTCTGTGAATAGTGACATTCTACTGTCAGGAACTTGTCCTAACTCCCAATAAAAAGAATTAAAATAGTTAGAAGTTACTGTCACTCCTGAGCTTCAGCTGATTAATGCTATATTTCACTGTCAATCAGAACAACTGTGGATGGAATCCCAGACTTTTTGCAAGTCAACTGAAAAGCTCTCTTCGACTTTGAGTGGGGAACAATCCAACAAATGCTTTCTCAGGGGCTGAGATGATTTTTTTTTTGAGCTATATGCAAAATGCCTGTTCTTCTGTGGCTTTCAGATATTTTTCTGCATGACTAAACTATCTATGCACCTATTATTACTAATGAACTGATATATATTTCCACTATCATATCCTGGCATGCCCTTAGGCCTATATACAAATATTGGATTGCCTAAATTAAGAAAATAATTATACCACTCAGCAGCATATTACTAAAGTTTATCATTTGGGCATAGATTATAAATATTGTTGATTACTTTAATCAGAGAATGTGTAAAATGAGTGATAATTAAAAAAAGAATGACAACTTCTTCTTTGTAACCGTGCTGATGGTGCAAACAAGTTGATATATTATTCAGAATTCATTAAACTGTCAGAGAGAGCAATTGTTGGTGGGATATTTTTGATACAATTAACACAATTAAAAAAAAAGAGGAAGCAGTGGTTAGAGGAAGCCACCTGTGTAAGAAGGAGCTTTGCTCCGATTTGCATAATATGCAAAATATGCATAATATCTGCAAACATGCAGATTTTGAAGATGTAAAATATATGCACAAATGTATAAACTACAACATCTTATGTAGATTTTAATAATGTGACTGTTCTGAATTAAGTATTTTATGATCCATTATAGTTTTTCATAGTTTTCTACTTTTACACCATTTTTCAATTAATTGATCATTTTTTCCTGTTTTGAAATATCACCGAAGTTATAATTATCTAGATGTCATTTGTTGTGTCAGTCTATTTATCTTTTTGTACCTGTCTGCCTGCCTACCTGCCTGTCTGGGTCTATTTACCTGCAGTTCTTCTCTGCAGCTATATCAAATCCATCAGTATTTGATCCCTGTCAGGATGCACTACTGATATTTGTGGTCTCTGATGGGGGTGCCTGGCTTATTGAGAATAAGGAGACTTGCTGGCAGTACCTACATTTTCATTACACTGTGTGCCACCACATCCCATCATCAACACTGTTGTTAAAGGCAAGGCAAAACTTCTTCCATGTTTTTCAGCTTGCTCTTTGTAACAGCCTTTCCAAGCTTCCAGGGCTGGCCTGCTCATCATGTATTTCAGTGCATCTGAAAACTAACTGGAGCTTATAATGTCCTGATTTTTCTCTTTTGCTGTGTAATCAAATTCCTTTTCCTGTATTAAAAAGTCTCTTTTCCTGTATAATCCAATTCTCCTTTATTAGTGTGGTTGGCTCTTATATGGCTATTCAAAATAATGAAGGAGATGCTTCCTTCCTAAGCTGCTTCTGGAGATTTAAAAGGAAGAAAAAAGGGTTCATCAGACATAAATCAACGTGGGGTCTATTGTTGCAGATTTGCACCTGTTTAGGACATAATTCTAGCAAGATCAGTATTCCTGATCTTTGCACATCTTATCTACTCAAATGCATGGCATATGCATCATAGTGAGTGCTATTTCCCATCCACTGCCACTTTCTTAGTTCACTTGCAGGAGAAAGCATAGGAGATCTCATTCCACCATCATGTGGATAAATTACAATGATTTGTCCAGCAGTTTTGTTGACTGGAGGGCTGCCTGCTGCTGAATTTGGGTAAAATTTTTAGCAAAAATCGTTTCACCATTTCAGGGAAGATGACTGCAGAAAAATAGAGAGCTTGCCTATGGCAAACTGGACAAATACTGCATTTGTTTGAAAGCCTCTAGACTCTGTGCCAGGAAATCATTCTTTCCTTGAAAAATCTGCCCAGGCCTGGCAATGGAATAACTCATTGAAATATCTGTTTTCAGGCTTCACTCAGGACTAGGAGAGACATGTCCAAAAATGTACAGCCAAATTCTCTAAAGACGCTTTGTTCTGGACATGTCTGAATTCACATGGGCTGAGAATGATGCTTCAAACACTGTTCCTCCTGCTTGCTGTGGGCCAGAGAAGTGCTGAAAATTGGGAAAAGAAAACAACTATTCTGTGGTGTCAGCTCCTCTGTGTCTGTCCCTCAGAGGCATAGAGGTTTATTGGAGAGCCACTAAAGTCTATGTGAAGGGAAGAAAACTGAATCTGCCTGGTAGAAGAAGTGGCCAATAGCAGATAAATGAAAACGGAAATAAAAATAAAATATGTTTTAAAAGATTAAGTCTGTTAAGGGATGGAATAATTGAAAAAGGACCCAAAATGGTAACTGGATAAATAGGTTGAGTTTGAAAAAAAAAAAAAAGGAATTAAGGAGATGGAGTAGAAATCAGTGGGTGGGAGGGATAGAACAGATGGGAAGCTGCAATTTGAATGGCAGAATGTTCAGAAGGAAGTTCAGTGTTGGAAAATCAAATATAGAAGTCTTCCTGACTGCCAGCTCAAACTTTCCTCTGAAGTATAAATGGCACTGAAAGACTATGGGAGTATTAGAACATCAGCTCAGGGACAGACTGAGGTTGATGTGATCTAGTATTCTGTTTCCAGTAAACTCTTCCTTAATTTTTGCTTTTTTCCAGGAAATTATACCCATGTTGCTACATAAAAATGTATCAAAGTAATTCTTTAAGCTCTGTGTTGCAGATTGTTTCTGTTTGCTTCCCTAAATATCCTAAGTTTTATGCTATGTTTCAGTGTTTATTCTCATTATTGCGAATTTTATCCTCCCTGACTGCACTGATCACATCTCTTATGCAGAAGAAATCAGGATACCAGAAGAGCTGAGACTGCAGAATAACACTGGTGACCCACACCAAGTGACAATTACAACTTTTCAGTGAACATGAAAATACCTCTGCCATATTTAATGCTGTCTTTAAGACCTTCCACCACTAGAAGGTAGAAGTCTTTTCACCATTACACTTCTTGATGATTCACTTCAAAAAACTGTGAATACACTTCAGAAGGGAATAACTTGAATCCTCCATTTCTTGTAAGCAATCATTATAGACAGTCTACTTACAAAATAATCATGTTTAGCACTACAACGTTGTTTTCCCATCAGTGAGTTATTTGCCTCAAGGACAATATTTTATTAATAAATGTTAAACTTTTATTTTTTTAAGCCATAATGAGAATAGGGATCTTTTCTATCTACAATGTATATTATTGAAAGCTGCCTGCCTGGAATCTTGACAGTGTCAAGATAAGATGTAGGTCAATTTTTTTTTGGTGAATCTTTGACCTTGATGTAGTCTCTATAGCTTTTGAGATGAAAAATAATAACCCTAACAATTTTAGACACATGGGGAATCTTGCCAGGGAAATCACATTAGTCACTGTCAGAATGGAAACCAGAGAACATGAGAAAACCAAGGCGAAAATAGTCACTGATGTTTTCAAAAACAATACGAAGGTCAGAAGTTACAGTGACATAGTCACACTGTGGTTGGTGAATATATTTAAACGTAAGAAAAATTAAATATTAAAAAATAGCATAGCTTAAAGTAAAATATACCCTAGCTGAACTTGAATTTGTAGTCATTTGTAGTCATTCTGTGCTAATGGATATAAAATAATCACATTTCCTTGAGAAATTCCATAAGGAATCGTAAGAAGCACTAGCAGCTCAGAAAGCTAATTTATCTTTAGACAGAAAGTTGCTTCATTTCCTGACCTAACTGATAAGGTTTTCTACAAATTCAGTAACAGGAGAGCATTGTTGCACCTTTCTATACATTATGGAATAATTTCGCAACACAGTGCTGAAATAATATAAAGCTATATATATATAAAGCTATGCCTGTGTTAATGAAGAGAAACTCAAATCATAAAAAAGAGCAAGGGATAAATCCAGTAGAGGAGATGGATGTCTATACTGACATTTAAGAAAAAAACCAGGCTTAAATCTCAACAAAAATAGAGGATTTAACCTGAAGGTTCCTAATTTTCACCCAAAGAGAATCAAGTTTTGTTTTCAGCTCCTGCAACTGTTCCTTTTCTTAGTCCAGTAGCTGCAGTGTGCACCATCCAACAGTAGTTCCATAAGCCAGGACTTCCCAGGTACTCAGTGGGGCTCATTTTCCACCTATATGCCTTCATGTCCTCTCTCCAGTGTGAAGCTGCTCCCATGGGTAAGAGGACACAGCTCAGCTCTGACACTCTCCTGGGAGCCACACAAGGACTAGGGTCACCATATCCCAGTGCCACAACTGGAAGTCAACCACTTACTTAGGGCCAAAGGGGATGCACTCATTGCCACCTCTCCTTCTTCCTGCTGTGATGGAGAAGTCCCCAGTGATTGATTTTGTGTACTAGAATGAGTGCATAAATAATGAGTTTTTTCATGAATAACTTGGATTACACAACTACACCTATGAAAAATAATGTTTCTAAACGCGTTGATCAGTAACTAATGTTTTATGCAGATGTTCTACATCAGATTAACTGTACATCCTGCAAGCTTAAATTCACTTCATTTGTTAAATTATGTATTATCAGGAAAGGAAAACATAGTAAGTGGAGGAAAAGTGAAAGAACTGAAGAGCAGCTTTGTATGCTGGCTGCTGCTCAGACACAGTGTGTCTTGAATGTTATCTCCCAGGAAAAATCATTTCTGCACTGGGCCTTTCTTCTGTTTGAAAATGCAGGTCTGTGGAGACTGAGGACTCAAAAATTTTTAGTTTCTTAGTTTTTAATAGTGGTGGGCCACTATAGTAATGCCTAGAGTAATTACTTTATTACTAGAGTAATATCTAGAGTAACAAACATTGCCTTCTTGGCAGCCATGGGTGAAGTAAAACTGCATTCTGCGGCAGCACACTGACCCATTTCCAAGTGAGATCAATAGTATCTTTAAACATACAAAAACCAGCAGTAGATCAGGGTGCTTCCGTGGAAATCACTGACTGCATACCTTATGAAAAATAGTGAATACTGGCCATTCCTCTGAATTATCGGTCAGATTTCTGTATTCCCATGGGCTCAGCCCTGACTGTGCTAAAACCATTGTCTGAACTCCACTGAAACCAAGGAGACAAGACTTGTAGAATTGTTTCATCTACCATCCAATTTATGGGTACTGCTGAGGAAATTTCTCTACAAGGTACAGCAGTAGTTTTGATTTATAAAATAAAGTTGTCTGGACAACTAACACTGGATCTCTGAAGGCAGGGTAAGTGATCACTGCTGGTATGTGACACGATATTCACTCTTCCTCAAAGAATTGTGCAGAACTAATGGTAGTTCCAGGATAAAAATAAATAATAAAAATTGAGGCCTGGTATTGCAAGTTGAAAGACAAAGGTAGTTGAGACATGCAAAGCCTTTGGGAAACATGTTCGAAAAGAAAAAAGTCACGTTGGAGGATTTCATTTCCAGCTGAGTTGTTGCCTACTGGTCAGAACAGAGGATTATCAATTGGTGACCAACCAAGATGCCACTTAGCATTCAACTTTCTTTCAGAGAGATGATTTTCCAGCTATCTCAATTATTTGCAGTGGCACCATTTTAGGATGCCTTGTTTAAGGCACAGGGCTTAAATAAGCCTAGGGCTTGGTTTTTTCTTTTTTTTTTCAGGGGCATTGTATATCTCTTGTTTCTTTTGACTATGTGCTTCTAAGGCAGTTGAATTAGATGTGCATGAAAATGCTCCATAGGTTAAGTACTGCCCAGACCTACCTGCCATGAGAACCCTCTGATCTCTGCTCTTCAGCCTACATGATAATGCTTACTTCTCAAAGGAGGCTCTTAGGAGAATTAATCTCTTAATTTTTGAGCAGTCTTTGAAGGCTAAAATGTCACCTAAGTGTATTGCTGAATATGACCATCCAGTCCCTCTGCTATAATAAGTCTTTTAATTAGTGGTATTAATTTGAAAATGGAGAATTCTTTTCTGAAGAAATGAATATAAATGTCACCTGGGAAAAATCTAACCATGCCATTAGATTACATGCATAATTATGGTAAAAAAAATGCGTGCAAAGTGCAATCTAGAGAAATGTGCTATTGTAGTGCAAATACCAAGGAAATGAAAAAAGATTCCAAGCTGAATTAATTAATTAAGAGAAAACCTGAGAAAAATCAATATGAATAGATTATAAGAATACATTATTAAACAGAGAAGTGTTTAGCTAGATAGAGCTTGCATTAGGACAAGAGAAGATGGATGTAGAGGCAAGAGGATACTTTGGGACTGTTCAAGCTGCGGATTTTTATTTCCTCTTCACATTATGGGATGTCTTCCATGAGGTGATGGAATAGATGACACTCTGTTCTCCTAACTCAGCATTTCACAGGATAAATAAAGGACTGCTGTGAAGCAATATAAGCTCTTAAGCACATGGACTGTTAGTGAGATTATTAGTGCCTGAATTTTCAATAGCAGGAAGAGCAATCTACTCTTTTTAAAAAAAAAAACACAGGCAAATGATGTAAATAAGTGTTAACCTTGAGTTCTCATGTGAACTGTACTGGCTAGCAAATTTACATTAGCATAACAATGATCAAATGAATGATCAACAGATTAATTGAAGGGTTTCTTCTGTGAGACCCTGATAAAATTTGGAATGATGATTTCTCAGTCAAGTCACATTTCTGTCAATATTAGGAGACAACAAACTCTTTTCTGAATCTCATCTACGTTCATTCTTATTTTAAAGTAATTTTGTTACTCTATTCAAATATGTAAATTTCTAACAATTAGTACACTGATGACTTGTGTCCATTTATTTACAAAAGAGGAAGAAAACAGGTTAAAACCTTCACTGAAAGCCTGCACAATATGGAAGGAAGCATGTTTAGTCTGAATGCAGCCTGGCACTTGGCCATATGTTGTTTAAGTTGAAGCTTGTCATTGCTACTGATGTCCAGACGACTACTCATGTGCAATTATTAAAGATAAAGCAATTGTTTAAGAGTACTGGCAGGTCAGGGCAAAATGCATAACTCTTTGTGGTAAAAAGCCAACTTATTAAAATAATTGAACCAGTCAAAATCAACAACCATACATATATTTATGACTTTGTATGTATGTTTACATACCAGATACAATATTGTGGTACTCCATTAATAGACAAACTGAGCAGCGACAGTGTATCCATCAAGCTAAGTATTTATATCTGAGCTTGTAACTAAATCACAAAGGATAAAAGAACCCTACTCTGAAGCGCCTTTACAATGGTTTAATCAGACTCACTGCGAGGCAACATGGGGCTGCCTAAATATTTATACTGCCATAAATTCCACCCATTTGTAACCTCAAAGACTTCCTGACTATCTCAAAATAGTCTGAATTAAAACACTGCTTTTGCACATTATTCACTCATGTCCTGTGTGTTTCTGTTAGACCAGTTGCTATAAAAAAAGCTAGGACCATAGACAGGACCATGATTTTCTGTACGGTAATTGCATGAACATGTTCTCAGAACAAGTATTCTTTACATTAAACACAGCAAGAAAACAGTGGAATAATATTTTCAGATGCATTTTCTTTTTGTTCGAGTGGCATCACTGCCTGCTCCACCCTCACACTGCCATGTACGTGCTCTAAGATGGATTATACAACCATGTACACGGCCTATCAGGTCTGTAGTGACTCCACCCAAAAAATCAGCTGATTTAATGTTCTAAAATGCACCACTTGTGCACTATCCAAATAACCCAAGTTTTATTTGGAAGAAGGAGTCAAGAGGAGAGTGCCATTTAAAAGCTGCCACATTTTCTGCAGTCACATTATATGCGCTTTGTTTTAATCAAGACATGCAAATATGCACATGCATGTATGTACCTGGTGTGCATTACTCCTACATTGTGTAAACTAAACAGAAAGAACTTCATGAGCATTCAGGGTACAACAAGCCCCAGAATTTCTTGTAGCTGTTGAAAATCCCATGTAAGTCAATGGAGTTATCCATGAAATAGAATCTTAAAACAAAATTCCAAACACCTAATAATGATTTTTATGGCAAAAGATAAACACAGATTGTCAAGGTATGTATTTAGCACCTGACTAAGCTGAGTTATGTGAAGAGTTCTGTTCAATGCCACTGGGGCTGTTCACATTCTCAAACCCAGACACCTGCTTAAGTGTCTTGCTGGAGCAGGGCCAGAAACATAATGGTGGGCCAACTTAAGTTGATTAGAAATGTTCTGTTGGCTCCGATGATAGCAGTGCCTCATCTTTATTGCCACTTTGCAAAATACGGTGCTTAATAGGGGAAAAATAATCAGGCACTGTGTAGGTCTCTTAGTGGTCTGTTGGGTAATGCTTGGGTACAGAACAAATGCAGCTTATTTAGCAGAAAATGGAAGCATGTCCGACTGAGAAAACACCTACTCTTCCACAATACAATAAAATTTCTTCTGTTGAATACAGCCTCAAAACAGAGATGAAATGGTTTATTGTTGTATGTTGCCTACATTCAAAATCTCCCTGAAGATAACTACAGTAAAGAAGAATGAAGTTTAAAGAAATGGTGAAAAGAAGCTTTTATCTTTGTGAGTTTTAAAGAGGGAAGATGATTTTACTAACATTCACTTCATTTTTAATTGATCACTGTTGTGTTTAGTACTTTCAGAAACCTGAGCTAGGTAGTTATATTGCTTTTAATTGCTTTTCTAAGCTGCTCATTAGCCAGGTATTAATTGGCAAAGTGGAGCGATACGCCAACCAGTCTCTGGGCAAATCCAATGATTTCCACCATGTCTCTTGCTGCAGAAACCTCGGTATTTGTGCTCTGAGAGATCATTAATCAAAGGCTGACGAGCCTTTTCTTTCCCACTGACAGCACTCCTAGCAGGGCCTTCTGCAGCGATACATCTCTGGCAGACGACAAATTATCAATACCGATTACCAGATTGCTGCAGCGGGGAGGGGAGGGCGTGCTCACACTGCAGGGCTGGCCACAATCCACAGCCCTTGTCTCCCCCCGCTATTCGGGCATCCAGCTGTCTCCTGCCCTGTCCCCAGGGGTTCAATGGCCAGGCTAAAACGCCTCCCATCCGTACTGATTATTCCTCGGGAGAGGAATCATCAGTGTTCAGAGAAATAAATGCAAAATGCATCACATACAGTGCCAGGAGAGCTCAGTGCAACTTCATGCACCGTAACTGAGAGTGGCGACAGTGCACAGAGTGGGAATCTGAATGGAATTTGTTTCTTCGGAATAGATGGTGTTGGAGCTCTCCATCATCGTTTCATGTGATTTGTGTGTGCACGACTTTAATGGTGAATGACTGTGAAAACTTCACTGCGTCAAACATAGGTTCTGCCTCATTTCAAAGATGCACAACCCACCCACCACCCCCCCAAAGAAGAAAAAGAAAAAAGAAAAAAAGAAAAATGAAAAAAAAAAAGAAAATAGAACCCCAACTTAGTGTTGGGGATCGGATGCTTCCAGCAGCCGTTTCTCCCACACCCTTTGGTTTCGTATCTCCCACACCCTCACTGCGCCTCACCGCTCCCCACCCACTCCCTAGTCGCCCTCAGACAAAGGGGCAGGGGCCGGGCTGCCCACCTCCCCCCCCCCTGCCTCCAACCCCGGGGGTGCCCCGACGAGCACCCGTCGGTCAGAGCGGGGCTAGTGCCGAGGGTCCCCGCACCTCCAATGCGGGGAGCGGGGCTGCGAGGCGGCAGGGCGCGGCTCCATCTGAAGCGGGTGGGCAGGGAGGGGCTGCTGGTCTTGCAGCTTCCAAACGCGAGCGAACAGCAGAGCCCCCAGGGAGAGAAAAGCAGGGTGGGACCCGCTAGAAAACAGCCATCGACGGTGCAGTGACCTACTTCCCCCTCCCCGTTCTCTCCCCCCCCCCCACTCCGCCCCCGACAGACTGCAGGTGCGGACTCCTTCCCTTCGCCCCCCCGCAGTCCCCGGCGTTGGGCTGGGCGCGGCCGGCCCGCAGTGCGCTCCGCAGCCGCCGCCCCCCGCACCGCACCGCACCGCACCCCCGCTCCGCGGTGCCTTCCCCGGATCCCCCTCGCCACGAGGCGTGGTTCAGAAATAAAGGGCATCTCTGCGCCCGCCGACGGGGCTGCGGAGCATTGGGGGCATCTCTGCGGTGGGGACAACTTTTCCGTTCGTTTTCTCTCTTTTAAATATATATCTACTTTAATGTATATATTAATATTATGTACGTTTTCGGTGCCGTAAGATACACCAATCTTTGAAATAATAAAAACCGTTTTGAAAATAAGGCTGTGCTCACATTGCCAACCTCACCCATCAGAAAATATTTTATCTTGTCTCAGGACGCTGAAAGAACCCTGCGGTCCCACCCTCCTCCCCATCCCCCAACTTTTTTTCCCCCCCTTTTTTCTTTCTTTTTTCTTTATCATCATCTTTTTTAATTATTATTATTATTTTAATCCATCAAATAAATAAAAATTACGCTTAGCGTTGTCTTGATTTTTCTAAACTTTGGAGCCACCGAGAAGAGCCTGCAGAGCAGGGAGTGGTGCTAGAAAATAGTGGCGGTGGCATTGGAAGGAAAAGAGACGTATTTTCTTACCCATTGCTGTTTTAGCCATGGTGGGGTGTGCAGGCGCTCAGAGGTGCTGAAGGCAAAGGGGTCCAGCTACAGCAGTGCAGAGAGAGAGAGAAGACTGAATAAGGCACTGAGTCAGCAGAGTGGGGCCGTGCAAGAGAAGGAGAAAGAGGCAGGAGCCCATGAATAATTATCACTCCTCTACCCAAGCAGATTGGCTCTAGAGGTCCCCTGACATGACTCCTCCAGAGCCAGAATCTCCGGGCATTAAATATTGATCCACCAATGGTGCTGGAGTACAAAGTGCCAGAATGCAGTTTGAAATGAAAATCAGTCCTTGAATGCCTCTCCCCCCTCGGTCTGGCTTCAGTAGTACATTCCATGTCAAATGTTTTATGTCTTACATGAAAAAAGCCTATTGGTGTTGAAGGCTCTGCTGTTGCTACCTGTAAAACATGCAGAAATGCATTTTAGCACATTTTATTCCAAAGCTGTGACAAAAATAAATAAATAAATAAATAAAGAGGACAAATTGAAAGGATTTTCTCAACCATTTCAATAGGACAGCTGCCCAGGTTACTTTCTCTTCTGCATCCTGTTTCCTACTAGTACATGCAGATACCATTTACTTTTATGCTGCATGTTTATTTTAGAAACCCCAGAGTTAACCCAGGACGACTCACGTTGTGCCAAAACATGGGGAACAACATCTGGATCTGCTTGTGCTCAGGAAGGGCTCTGGAAAGCCCCAAATTGGATGAATGTGAAAAGGAGCTCCAGCAACCACTGTGCACAATAAGGATAGCCATTGGGAAGTTGTGAGCTTGAGTTTCTTGATGAAGAGTGTAGAATATGACCTAACAGGATTGTTACATGGAAGAGGATGGATGCATTGTAAGAATTCTTGCCATTCATTATAAGGGTTCTCTTAAGGATGTAGCTGACAACTAAACACGTGTGGGTGGTTATCTGATTATTTTGCTAGAAAGATGGCAGTGGGTGCACACCTCTTAAGGCTGGAAACAGCTGATATCTCTCTAGAGGAGACAGCATCTGAGCCTGTACTACAAAGGGGACAACACATCACCATCTCATCCTTATGTTGCACAGCTGAGCTCACTTGCGTCTGCTGGGCCCAAAGGCAGCAGACTCCCATGCTGCATGCAGAGAGGCAGACACTGGGCTATGTTTCACAATGTGGAGGATGCAGATTGTGGGCTTGCTTCATTAATGAGCTTCCTTCAGACCAGCCAAAGCTTATCAGCTGGCTCTGTCCGTGGTGCTGAAGGCGGCGGCGCTGCGGCCCGGGCGCACGGTAGGGTGGTGCCGGGCAGACTGCGGGCAGAGCAGGGCGGAGCGGGCAGCGCATCCCCCCGCTCTCCTCCGCCCTCCCTCTCCCCCCGCGGGCCCTGCGCCAGCGCAGCGCGACAGCCGCAACGCGGAGAGGGTGAGGGGCTGCGCTGCCGACCCCGCCCAGCCCGCATCCATCCCCCCCCCAACCGCCCTTCTGCCTTCCCGGCACCGAGGGCTCAGCTGCCGGGAGCGGACACAAGGGGACCCCGATACGGCTCTGCCATCACGTTCCTTATTGAGCTCGGCTTCCCATCCCCCCGCCCAGCCCGCATCCAACCCGCCCGCATCCAACCCGCCCTGTCGTCTACTCTATTTTTTTAAATTTACTTTATTATTTCATTCTGATGTTTCTCTTTTCCGAGCTAACCCAGCCTGCCCCCAGTCACCGCAGCAGTGACAGCAGCAGCAGCAGCATCTCCCTGCTACAGGCACCGCCCTTCTTTCTCGCATCGCCCTCCGCAGCCCCTTCTGGCTGGAGGGGCCCAAGGGGGCTCCAACCGGCTCTTCTGCAAGAGAATATCAGAATATCAGAATGTATGCTGTTGCATAGAAAGTGGTTCAAGAAATTGCTTGGCAGCCACTGTCATGTCAACCACTTGGCATGTACAGGAGCAGTTATTAGACACACTGTATATTATGCCTAATCCACCTCTACTTTTCGATGTTGTGTTTCAGGTATATCTGATGGGATAATGGAATTAAGCTATAGCATGTTCCAGCATTGGACCTGTGTTCTTTCAGAGTCTAGGCTTTCTCTTAGTTGACATTAAAATGCATTTGCAGCATAGCTTACCTCTGGGTCTGTGGATGTGCACAGGCTGTAAGGACAAAAGGTAAAGCTTCTGAACAACAGTGAGCTTTCACTGGGCACTTCATCTGTGGCCTTGGACAGATCTCAGAAAAGTCCATTGTTATCTATTTTTTCACATTTCTTGTTTTCACCATTTGTTAGAAAGAACCTTAATTCTTACCCACTTGGAGACAAGGAAAGGTGGGAGGGGGGTGATACTGGAAAGAGGAATGTTTATGCAGCACTTTGAAGACTGTTGTTGCTAGGTAAATGAACTCCTTTGGCACGGAAAATACAGTTTGTGCTGGCAACTACAAACAGCAGAGGTGGGAGTAGGTTATGCATCTCTTATTAGCCTGTGCTTTTTGTCTCTGCTGCATAGACTGAACTTAACTTGGGAAATTAAGCTTGTACTGACTTCTGTACACTTAACATTTGCCACTAGGAAATACAATTGACCCTATTTAAAGCTGCTGGTTTCTTGCTGTGGTCACTTGTACTTCTTTAGGCCTCCCAAAGCAATTTCTCTTTGTGTCCATGCAATTTTTGAAGATTAATTAGTAATTAGCTCCCGATTCACTTATTTCATCTTTATTACTTCCACCCCTCACGCAAAGCTATGTTGAAAGATGTTATTCAGATTGTGCAGTGAAGTCCTCAAAAGTCAGAGAAGAATGGTGCCTGCACAACCTTAATTATTCCCCCATGCATGTATGTTATATATTATGATACAGTTTCCAATTATGTACTCACACGCTGTTTTTCCACCAGATTCTCCCTGCATCCATAACAGAATGGATGGGGCTCCCTTGGTGAGGACTATTTGCTATTTTATTTTTATTTTGTTCTCATAAAAACGAACCATGACACGGCTCTGTGTACTGCTGAAAGCATGGGGACAAGAAAGATTTTCTTAAAGGAACGTTCAACAGAATAATTTTCTCACACAGGTGAAAAAATCTTTGTCCAGACTTATTCTTCACAGCAGGTTAATTATAGATTAGAATAAATTAGCATAGTGTGTGTTTCAGTACCCTACATATTTTAACGTGAAATTTAGGGAGAGGCTACAAATATGTGAATATATGATTTTGTATTTTTTTTTTAAAATTAATTTCTGCATAATGCTATATATATCCTAACAAGCCAAGAAAAGGATTACCTGTGTACTGCTGAATACATTGAGAGAAACAAAGAGCATTAACATCTATGTGTAACTGATAGAAATCACGGTCAACATTTTCTTTGTGAATTACACTTTTCTAATCCCCTCATTTTCCAAAGCAATGTATGAGTTATGAAGCAGCAACATACTCTAACTTTTTAACTAGCATATATCCACCTCTGAAATTGTGCTTTTTCCTGAGCATAGCCTTTCTAAAAACCATCTTGTTACAGCTTGATAGTGGTTCAATAAGCCAGCTGCAAATAATGTCAACATTAGTGACTTCAGTTGCTGAACAAATCACTCATTGGAATACTGCAGCTTTAGTGTTAGCCTGGTTTCACGTGAGCTTTTATATTTGCACGATTGCATGTGGTGTTATATCAGCACCATTCAGAATCATGGTAGGGAAGCTGAATAGTGGTATTATGGTATTTGCGGATGTTTTTTCCAAATCTCTGAGAAATGGCTTAAGGTTAACATGGGGATTGTACATAACCAGACCTCCATCAATACCCTTGTCCAGGAGACGTGGGCTAGAGATGTGCGAGGCTGCATGAACTGGAGTGACTTAGTTGCACCTAGAATCTATCCCCTGCTGCAAATATACAAAAACCCCTTGGTCTTGTGGAGGAAGAGCGGGAGAAGAAGCCAGTTGTGTGGTTCTGAATGAGGTCAGCATATTCTTGAGAACATAGGACTGTTGTGCTGAATCAGAACAAAGGGCCATATAGGCATATAGCCAGTAGCCTCTCAGTTGTATACCTGTCTCTTTTGAGTCCCCATCAGATAATGGGATCTTCTTGCCAATTGCATTCTAGCCTTGGCCAAACTGGTCATCGGCAGCTCTTGAAGGATGCAGCCTGAAGGGGAATCCTATGCCTGTGAACATCTTTCAGTTTTCTTATCCTAGTACATCTCCAAGTAGACCACCACTGGGCAGCCTCTCCAAGTACTTGCCTATTTTCAGAATGTTCACAACAATGCTGTTAGAGGTGTAAAGTTTGATGTACCTCTTTGACTTCTTATTTTTCACATTTGTAACTCTTTAACTCTTCCCTGCCTGCATGGTTCCTGATCTGTATTCCTGTGCATTTCTTTTGCCTAATTTATTTCTTCTTTCACTTCCTGTTTACAGATAAAGAGCTGATATCTGTCCCTAAAACTGAAACCTTATAGGAAAAACAGCCATAGACATACGTCTAGGAGGATTAACAGGGAGCAAGGGTGTATGATATATATGTGCCAGCAGCCCAAACATATCCTAGGCTGTATCAAGAGAAGTGTGGCCAGCAGGTCAAGGGAGGTGATTATTTTCCTCTACTCCACTCTCATGGGACCCCACTTGCAGCTCTGCGGCTCTCAATATGTGAAGGGTGTGCAGCTGCTGCAGTGAGTCCAGAGGAGACCAAGAAGATGATCAGAGGGCTGGAACACTTCTCCTATAATGGAAGACTTAGGGAGAAGAGCTTGTTCAGCCCAGAGAAGAGAAAGCTCCAAGAAGACTTCATTGCAGCTTTCTAGTACTTAAAGGGGAGCCTACAAGAAAGCTGGAGAGGGACTCTTTATTGGAGTATAGTGACTGGACAAAGAGTAATGGTTTGAAACTGAAAGAGGGTAGATTTAGATCAGATACTTGGAATAAATTATTTACCATATGGGTGGTGGGATGCTGAATCAGACTGATCAGAGAAGTTTTGGATGCTCCGTCCTGGAAATGTCCAAGGCTAGGCTGCATGGGACCCTGGCAACATGATCTAGTAAGAAGTGTCCCTGTCCACAGCAAAGAGGTGAACTAGATGTTCTTTAAAGTCCTTTCCAACTCAAATGATTCTACAGTTCAATGATAGTGCTCCTGTTATTCTTTCTTCTATTAAATGTGTGCAGTTTGGTTTCTACAAACATGGTTTCCTATGTTTTCTACACATTTAGTGACTCTTTAGCAGTCCACCCTCTCCATATAATCATGGGCTCTAAGTGAATGCTGGGGAAGGCCATGAGTAGGACAAGCAGTGCAGTTCTTCCCCAGGGATAATTCCAGCCACTTTCTCAAATTCTTGAGCTTGATGCAGTTTTCCTATCAGCAGCTCTTCACAAACCTTTCTTTCTTCTAAGTGCCTGTGCATTGTCCTTGAACCCATGCTGTCTTTTACCTTCCACAGTGCCATGTGGTGGTCAGTTCTACAGGCTGGCTCTTTACTTTGTAAAGAGCAATCTTCTTTTGCTTATTTTAAGCAAATAAATTTTATTTTAAGCATGATAGGTCCTGCCAAGACCTATTATGTTCATCTGATAGATCTGATATGCTAAGTATGCTTACAATTGTGGAGTCATAGACGGAGAGAAGAACAACAGATCCAATTCTCCTTTTAAAATGGGAGGAGTTTCAAGTAACCATGTGGGCAGGTAGATGATGCAAAAGGAATTATATTAGACAGGCAAGTGACAACTCCATCCATGGCAAGTCAGAGGTTCACAATGAAATTTTCTTGGAAGTGACAATATTCGTCAGATTTAAATCACAAGTCATTCCAAAACTAGAAGTCCTACTTTGAAAGTGTCCTCCAAGAAGGCCCTTCTATTTGAAATGAAGTGTATGTTGTCACTTTCCTGATTTGGTTTCCTGACTGTAGTCCTTCTGAACAGCAAAATGCAATATGCAAAGTGGAATAGGCAATAAAGTATGCTGCAAAGGCCTGATTCACTTTGTTCTCTCCATCTTACTGTCTGCAGAGATATGAATGCAATTATTCAGGTTTTGTTGCTTTTGCACTTTTTTGTGCCCTTGTTTATTTTGATATTTTTTTATTTATTTAACTTGGTGGTGGCTAAATTTTGGTAATTAGCTGTTTCACTGTGGTTCTTGTCTCAGAAACTTTGGAGAAGATGATCCAAATATGTGACAGATCATTTTTAGTATTAGTCAGACAGATTTTAGGAGAATAAGTGTTATGTTATTACTGTCTTTCAAGCAACGATCCTGTTTCTCATACCAGGCTCATTATGTATTCTTTTTGTAACTAAGATTTATTTTCACTTTCTCAGTGATTTATCACTATACAGACAACAGACGACGATAATGTAAAAATAAAATTGAAGATATATAAAATAGATTTTGAATACATTAGTTGCACTTGGGTGAAATTCTCACTTAGAGGGAAACAGTAGCAGAAAACAACACTGAGAATGAAGCGTAGGAGAACTGTTTCTAGTCTTGCTTGTAGCCCATACAGAGTTTACAGGAAATTTCATGCAGCACCTGCTTTTGCTCACAGCTTTGTCAGATCTCATTATCTTAATTTGATATCTTCAGTGTTTCATGTCCATTGATTACTTGTTTTGTTTGAGATGTCTTAGCTGTTTTTGACCATAAGCTCTAAGTAATGTGATCATGCTTTGTTCATTCTGGTGGTCTTCTCTTGGAAACACTCTAATAATATTTATTCTGCAATAGATAACTGAAATATGATAGACAGTTATTTTGGCAGTAGAGAGTTTTGCTGTCTTTTTTATTGTAAATAACCACTTAATCTTGGCAACACTTTTGTGCTTTAGAAAAAAAAAAAAAGTGCTTTAAACAGATTTTGGGGACATGTTAAAACCTCACTAGAATCTCTGAAGTTTCTGTCCCACTGAGGATGCTTTATTTTTTTATTGTATTGGTCTCATATCTTGGGACTGAGAACTTGTAAGGGAAATAGGAAATGGGATGTACTAAATACTATATAGAAAACAGAATTACAGCTGGAGTAATGAGAGAAAGCTGGAACTCTCTAGACAAAGAGACTGAGATGAGGAAGCCTTTGGGAGCATGGATAATTAGCATCTCTGAGGCAGACTAAGGAAAGTATATGGTTGTGAGATGGGGCCTGTCATTTGTTTGCTGAAAAGATGAAGGACAAGGATTTGTGGCATAATGTGGGGAGGAGGTTGCCTGGCAACCTCAGTTCAGTTCCGGTATGATAAGTGTGTGATCACGTATTGTTTTTATGCACGATTTCTGTCTCCAGTGTGGTGCAGGATGGACCTGCTCTGAGGATGCACTGGGGCTGTGCAAGCGATGCCTGCATGGCTTGTGCCTCATTTATTGCTTGAGCTTGAGAGTAGTTAATGAATGAAGCAAGGGAGGGTAGGGGAAAGTCAGGTGACTGAATTAATGCACTGCTGCACAGGAGTTTTCCTGTCTATTGCTAATATATCCACTTAAAACAGTTTTGCAGTCTCTGTAGGTGAAACCTCTAATAGTCTAATAGCTTCTAATTATCTAATTTTAATGACCACCGTTAGAATCCCAAATCCAATTTGCTCAGCATTCACACCTGTGACTGATGCTGCAACTTCTGTGCTTGAAATATTGCTAAACACTTTTAAATTACATCTTTGATGCATCAGACGGGACATGTAAAATTAACGAACATGTTTGCCCTTACTCTTTCTGTGCCTCTACTCCTTATATTTTAGATAGAAATTCTGCCTTTTCTTTGCCACTGTGGATTTTTTGTGAAGGTAATTGATTTGCATTTTTTGCAGCACTCATATATTGAAGTGATGTGCACTTCTGAGAAGCCCTGGAGGAAATTAGGAATTCTACCACCATAAGACAACTGAAAAACGAGCAGTAAACAAAGAATGGGCCACACAGTGAGTTATGAGATGAAAGCAAAATATTGATTAGACGTTTGGTGAGTGAAGCAGTTGTCCTGTGCAAAAATAGTGGCTAAATAATATATCAAAATACAGAGGTAAGATAAGTTTTTATCATCCTTCTACAGAAGAGATTAGCAGGAGGGGGATTAAGTGATATACTGATACCCCATGTGCCTTTTCCTGCCTCTTGGGCAGGACTGTTGTTCTGGCTGGTAGGATGTTCTAAGTATATGATGAGTTCTTCAATGGCTTTTTTTCCTATTTTAAATAGGTAGGGTCCATGAGGGTATGCGTGGGTAACCTAAGGGTAAATATTGCTTACGTAGAGCTTGAATTGATGCCATGGAAGATAGTGGCAAAGCATTAACAGCTTGTGGCTGGCTGGAGGCTAGATAATTATCTCTGATGCTACTGCTTGTTATAGTAAAAGCACATGTAAGTAATAAGCTACTGGCTTAGTAACCCACAGTAAGAATTTTCAAACAGAAAACATAATTGTTTCATTTAGTATTGGCATTTTCTTTTGTCTGGTGTTACACTCGAAACTGTATTTAGTAGTATCTGCTTGTGGTTACTGTAGGTAAAGGGTTCAGTACAAATCCACATTTTGGATCACATAACACTTCTTCCCATATTTCTTTCAGTGCTGGTTCAGTGCCAAACATGAAATAGCTCATGTTCTGCTTGAGTCCCAGCTCAGTGACATGGGTCATAGTTTTGCGAACTGGCATACCAGCATGCACCTGTTCTGACATTCCTTGGCCTTTCTTGTTTTTATTTTTATATTTTATATATGTTTATGTACAAGGCCCCTGTGATGCAGTCCCATGTAATGAAGAGCCCTCTTGTTTTTGGCCCTCCAGCATAATTAAAACACATTTGTTGTTGCCACATGGAAGGAAAAGTTAGCCAAAGACCAATGTTACCAGCAGCAAATACTACATATAATTTTTGCTTTGCATAGCATTTTCATGTCTGGAGTTTGAAAGTAATCACTATGTCCAAAAGGAATGAATATCCTCCAGTAAATCTTCAGACAGAGAAGTAGGTCTTATTAAACCACAGAACTTGAAAAGACCATGAGCTATTATTCATATGAGCTAATTCAACAGCCAATTAAAGCAGTAAATCACTTTTATTTTTTCTACAGCTGAAAAATTCCTCTTTGAATTGTGATTTCGTTTTCATCTAATACTACTAGAGTCGAGTCAAGTAAGGTTCTAACTTTAGCAAGAAAATGAAAAAAAAAGAAAGAGAAAAGCTGTCATTCTTTTTTAGTGACTCGATAGTATGTAGCTGCTGTAATAACCAAACATGGAAAATCATATTAGATATTAAGATCTCCAGCTGCATGGGACTGGCTGACAGTGCATTTTTATACTGCTTTTTAAATTCTGATTTTCTCATCAGAAATTCAAATTGTTCAAAAGTTTCTTGAGTCCAAGATCTTGGACTTTTTATATTCTTCTTCCAGATAAGTTGGCCAGTAGAGAAGTCTGCATGAGTTATAGTGTTGGCAACCTACTGACTGCAGCTTCACGCAGCACATGAAAGTTGATTTTATCTGAAAGGTGAAAGAGAGACATGGCTGAGAGAACTTCCTGGGTCAAAAAATGAGGTTATGAGCTGAGGAGTGAAGCATGCATTTTGTAGGGTAGGTATTCTGATTGGATTCTACAGTGGCAGTCTAATGTGTACTGCTATTGCTAGCCACTGCTGTATTCTGTTCTGCTGTAGAATATCAGTTTCCAAGTGCTAGTAGCTTCCAGAATTAAGATATTTCCTTACCCAAAATTTAGAATAACACATTCATTTGATGGGTTTCAATGGAAAACCTGGCTGCTAAACTGATTCTAACACGTCTAAAGTGTAAGTAACATTTTGCTGCTGATTGAAGACCACATAACTAAGAAAACTGACTGTAAACTCTTCTCTTTGTGAGGCTGTTGCATTAAAGTATTGCAGTGCATATCTGATACGTGATCATGCAATATGAGGACAATGCTACTGTAAGATGTAATATCTTAACATGTAAGAACATGACCTTCAGGATGATAGCTTTAGCTCTTGGATTTATAGACTGAAAGTCAGGCAAGAATCAAATTCCCTTATTAGGTGCCTGGTTAGCTGTGAGTTCTTGGCAACAGAGGATTCACTGAACTAGAAAACTCTGATCTCTTTTACCTGAAATCCTTGCTCCGTTGACCTTTCTACCTTGACAGGAGGACAAAGCAGAGTAACTAAATCCTAACGACTCTTCAGCAAAATGCCTCATATTTCCCTAAATGTGTTCTAGAAAGGTACCTCATCATCAACTGAAGGCACCAAGAGATGAAAAAATACCCTCATCTTCGCAAAAAAAAGTATAGTTTCTAACTTTTCTACCTTCTGAGTCCTTCTTCCACCCTTTTTTTAATGTAGTTTCCATACTGAGTCGTTCTGGAAAGCAAGAATGACCTCGCCCCTCTTGTTTCTGGCTGTGCGACATTATCTTCAGCCTGAGCTGCTGGGTCCTCTTATTCCATTTCTGTGCAGCTAGTAGAAAGATCACATTATTTCTAAAATTATCTCACAAAGAAGCAGAAACAGACCCTCTGCTTTTTTTCATCACTTTACATTTGACATGTGCAAAAACTGTTTTGGTTGCTCTTGCCATAAGGCAGCTGCTTAAGATTTCATGCAGATTCCTTTCAGACTCTGCTTCACAGGTTACTGTTTTCTGTTTTAGTAGTGAGGACCGCCTATTTCTGGATCTATAAAGGACCACATCAAAACACAAATGTATGTTATTTGCAAAATATAACAATCTTATTTATACTGATTTCCAACAGTGTTGTTTCAGTAAGTATCATACCCCGCAGTTTACATGTCTTTGGAATAGCTTTACACTGATATGCAGGTAAACAAAAGATAAGTGATGTTAATTAAGCACTTCCTGACATGACCAGGATAAGCAGTAAAATGCTCAGTAGGCCACTGCATGCATGAGCGTGAAAATGTTTTAAAGCAGAGATGTCTGCAGAGAACTGGGACATAATGTCATACTGCTAAGCACTATGTTTAATTGTGTGAATAGTTTCATTAATTAGACCTATTGAAAGTGCAGTAAATGCTCCAGAAGATACAGTGTCATCAATTCATAAATTTTTAAGTCTGGAAAGGGCTATTACTTCTCTTAGTCATTCTGCAAATAACTACCTGTGATATCACAGTTTTTATGAGCATTTTCTTATTTTTTAGGAATAATTTAATAGTTGCATTTAGATTAGAACAAATGCTGCTTTACATCTGTATTGAAGTAAATACTTTTTTTGGGAACCTTTCCAGAAAGTACCTCTTTGGACAATGATTTTACTCCGTGGTTGTTTTCTGCAGTCTCTCTGGTTAATCAGCTTTTAAACATGTAATATTGTTACATTTATTTAGGGCATTTCCAAACATTAAAACATCTCACTAGTTCAAGTTTAAGTACATCTTAGAGAAATCTGCTCTAGGAATATATAAGCCTCATAAGATTTGCTTTGATGTTGCTCAAGTTCTAATTGTTAAGACTAAATAAATATAATATTTTAAATGAGATACTGAGGTACTAATATGGATCAATGTACTATTCCTATATTGCCAAAGCAGTTCTGATTCCTGACATTGGTTTTTACTTGCAATTGTTTCTCTGGTAATAGATTTTACAAATGGAAGAAATTCAATTGTCTGAGGATGATAAGAATCCTAAGCAGCAAAAGGAATGCAATGTCCATCATTTCTGAGAAACCATGTATCTCCGTTGCAAAAAAATGAATGATTTCAAAAGTAAATAAGGCACATTCTGGAGAGTTCAAATTTTCAATTCAGTAATGCATTTAAATTGGCATTATTAAACATCAGTAATGGCAGCAGTGATTCTAAAGTGAATGTTGTCAGCTAATAATATGCTAAATTCAGTAGGTTTGAACTAACATGCTACAGCCAAGCCCTTTTTATCTCAATAGTCATATATCTCATCATTGCAGCAGTGGGATAATAGTTTTTTCCTGTGTCTGAGATAGTTCTGGGAGCTAAGAATTTGGTCTGAATATACCCCAGAGAAGAAAAGATGACAGCATAAAATTCATTATTTTAACATTAAAATGGCAAAACTACTTGAAAATGTCAGTTGTGGTGAAGAATGATATTTCTTGCTACAGCAAGCAATCATTTTTCCTCTCCTCTCCTCTCCTCTCCTCTCCTCTCCTCTCCTCTCCTCTCCTCTCCTCTCCTCTCCTCTCCTCTCCTCTCCTCTCCTCTCCTCTCCTCTCCTCTCCTCTCCTCTCCTCTCCTCTCCTCTCCTCTCCTCTCCTCTCCTCTCCTCTCCTCTCCTCTCCTCTCCTCTCCTCTCCTCTCCTCTCCTCTCCTCAACCCTTTTCCCTTCTCCCTTCTCCCTTCTCCCTTCTCCCTTTCCCTCTGCTGTTGCAGGTTAATTTTACAATAAAGAAACTGAGGACAGATGGTCAGATGAGTTTTGAAAGGACACAGCTTATCAATCACAATGCTTCACTAAGAGATTGCTTCACCCATGAACCTACTTCGTCAACTAAAATTTTTGTGTCAAACAACATCTTATCTAGTAAACATCACTCTTCTAATATAATTTTGTTTTGTCAAGAGGAATCCATATTCATGCTGCAATCAGCAATAATATGTCCACTGTCAAACACGCTCCTAATAGGAGTGTGGAGATATTTTACTTCTCTGCAGAGAAGTGGAATATTGTATCCAGTTCATATTCATATTTTAAAATCTTGTGAAAGGTTTGAGAGAGCAAGGAGAAGAACTACAAAAATGATTTATGAGCTACAAAATGTATCTTATCTCATGAGAAATGAAGAAAATGGTATGTTGCTGAATTAAAAAGAAGACTTGGGGTAACATCATCATTAAAGTGAGTGAGGATATTTGCAGTAAGAAAATTCTGAGTAGTAAAGAAGCAGTTTCATATTAGAAACCCTGTGCTCATTTTTAACAGAATGACTGATTAATCACTGAAATGCATGACGAAGGGATGAGATGGATTCCCAATCTCTCATTTTAAAATTAAGATGGGATGTCATCCTGGAAGATGTATTTAAGTCAAACATAAAGGTATTGAGCTCAGTACAAAGGTAATGGCCTGTGATAAGTAGATCGGATCAGGTAATCACAAGTAGTGCTCCTGGGTTTAAGCACTATGACTCCATGAGATCACATTTCTGATGAGAACTGAGCTGTTGCTCCTGCACTGATCATAAATTGTGCCATTTACTTATAAAATTCATATTGCCCAGCCCCTGCACTATTATTATTCAGGTGTGTGCTTAAGATTTTTTTTTTTTTCCAGTAATCCTGGCAAAATTAACTAGACTAATCCAGTTGCCAGAAGAGCTAGTGAAGACTGTTGACTTTAATATAGCTTGGATCTTTCATCTGTGAGTGTGAAAACTTCTACACCAACCCAAATCAAATGCCTGTGTAGCTTCTAACTTGCTTCTGATACCAGCTGGGATGTCAGTAGTTCAAGAAAAAGCATGTATGCAGTAGGACCATAGGGATGTAGCTCAGTTCAGGTTGGAAAGGACCTCAGGAAGTCAACCTGCTGCCTAAAGCAAAACCAGAGTGACTGTGGCATTTGGTTCTTCAAGCCTGTGTGCTAACCCTTGTGTGTCTGACCAACTGCTTGGTTAGGGCCAATAACTACAGGCGTACACCAATCTGGTGAGCAGCAAAGTGGTGTTTATTGTAGCAACACGTCTATTCTTATAGTCCGCTAGTACATTCATCAATCCCTGATTGGTCTCAGATACAATCTCCTATATTCTGATGGGGGGGAGGGTGTCAAGAAACACGCCACATCAGCAATCTCCTTAACAATCTTTCCTCCACTGTTCTATTTCTTGATCAGCTCCCCAAAACTTGTTTACTACTTCTTCAAGGTCATATTGACCTTCTTCTAAGCATAGCTTCATATTCAAGCAAGCATATGCATATAGGGGCAAGTGGAAGAACTATCCCATACAGCTGGGTCCCCACCATCGCCTACTGCAACAGGTGATGAACTTCCTGCATAAGATGTGTCCAGGTGGAGGACCTCCTGCAAGTGGTGACTGAGCTGTGGGAAACAGGCAAAAGGCTGCGTGTTATCAGGGAGACAGAAGTTTCTGCATCTGGGTAGGGGCAATCCCAAGTACAAATACAGGCTGGGCAGAGATGGTCTGAGATCAGCTCTGAGGAGGATTTGGAGGTGTTGGTTGATGAAAGACTCAGCATAAGCCAGCAGTGTACACTTGCAGCCCAGGCCAACCATATCCTGGGTTGCATCAGGAGAAGCATGGCCACAGATTGAGGGAGATGACTGTGCCCCTCTACTCGGCTCTTGTGAGAACCCACCTGGAGGACCGCATCCCGTTCTGAGGCCCTCAACACAAGAATGACTTCAAGCTGTTGGAGCAGGTCCAGAAGAGGGCCATGAAGATGATCAGAGGGCTTTAGCACCTCTCCTATGGGAATGGTCTGATAGACTTGGGTCTCTTCAGCCTGAAGAAGGCTCCAAGCAAACCTGATAGCAGCCTTCCAATACCAGAAGAGAGCCTACAGGAAAGCTGGGGAGGGATTGTTTTTACAAGAGTATATTGTGACCGGACAAAGAGAAATGGCTTTAAACTGGAAGAAGGTAGATATATGCTAGATATTAGGAAGAAATTCTTTACTGTGAACATGGTGAAACACTGGAACAGGTTGTGGATGCCTACTCTCTGGAGGTCTTTAAGGCCAGGATGTGGCTTTGAGCAGCCTGGAGGCGTCCATACTTTTAGCAGGTGGGTTGGACTAGATGATCTTAAAGGTCCCTTCTGACTCAAACCATTCTATGATTTATGATTCTGTGTTGACTGCATTAAGATCCAGCCATAAGGAGTTCCAGAATTTAATAGTATCCTGTATCATTTTTGCTTTACCTTACACCTGCTCTTTACACACTCTTTATTCTTTAAGAATTGGTGAATAATTGTTTTTCTAGCACTGAATCTAGCATAGTTCCTTTCTTTTACACTGATAATAAAATGAAAAGATATCTTTACACTCTTCTCACTTTAATGCATCAGGTTAAAATGTGACTCTGATGACATCAAAAATAATGGAGCAAACACAAGTTGTTTCTAAAGGTTTTAGCTAGAATGAGTTTTGGCTTCACTCAAGAAAAGAAAATCTACAAAGCAGAGCCTATTCAAAACTGAGCAAGCTGTGAAAAATCAATTTTCCATGGCAGCTTTGGCCTTGTGCAAAAGCTTAGTGGTTTTAACAGTGAACCAAGCCTTTTGTTTTATGATTTGTACTGCTTATAAATTGTGAGGATTGAGCTACTAATTTACAAAGAATAAACAAATCTTATGTGACAGTTTGATCACCTAATTAATGTCTTAAGTCAAAAGTTTTATTGTATTTTGTTGCACTTGTGGGATTCTGAACATTAACACCTGAGCAGGAACATGTAATAAAATGTATAATGAATTTATCAAATGTCAAAACCCACGACATCGCTTAAAACTATGTTTTTACAATGGAATGATATTTGAATAATTGTCACATTGTAAAACTGCAGCCCTGTGGGGACTAATGGGATACTGCATTTCAGTATAATTCCCGAGGACTGCTCCCAAAGCATTAATTAGGAAAATTACCACTAGCTTTGTCAGGATGAGATTGGGTCCAATTTCTTGGAATAACCATCTGATTTGGCTATGAACACTCAGGCGCCATAAATCCTCTGTGCCTCAGGGTGCCAACTTTCAAGCCAAAGTATTGTACATCGTGAATGAATCAGTTCTGCAGGCAGCTGATATTAAGACAAAGAGTCAAGATCGTGAGCATGTATTATTTGCCTAGCATGAGTGATGCTGTCTCTGTCATCTACAGAAGAACTAGGAACAGACACAACCCCAGCAGCCACCCAGGAGTGAGCAATAAGAGGCAGCAGTAGCTGGTGAGAAGGATGGATCTGGCTACACAGCAGTTCATGTACTGCAGTGGAAGAGCATGCTTGACAGCTCCCAGTACTTCATTGATGCCCAGTGGGAAGTGGAGGTAGTGGCCTCCTTGGCCAAAGCTTGCAGAGCTGTTCTCTTAAGAATTTTGGCTAAGAAGTATTCCAGCAGCAGCATCCCTAATAGCTAGCTGAGAGTCCCAAGATAGATGCTCGGCTCAGATTTCACAGTTCTCCTGTGTTAGTTTCCCTTATCTTATTAAATAATTATAAAGTTGTATGATACAAATATGATTAGCTGCAGTTAGCAAACAACATTCCCTAGATAGATTTGCTTTATGGAAGTACTGAAGATTATATTTTACAGAGGTATTTTATGTTTAGGTTGGAGCAGTGTGATACCAAAGTTGTGAACCTTGACACTTGTTACTGAATCTGAACGGTAGACTATCATTGGCTTTTATTTCAATCAGTATTCCTGAAAACATTTCTCAAATTTAGAATACTCTGGAATTGGAATTTTTGCCTGAAGATTTTTACCTGGTAATCAAAGCAAACCCAAATGAAATTCCAGGTTTCCCCTTGTGCATCTCTTTGAAATTCAGAATTAATCTGAAACCTCCAGCAGATACTTTAGAAATTCTGCAGTGTGAAAGCAATGGGAGTGACCCACATTATATGAAAGAAATAGTAGCCTCCTATGATCATCACAGCCTTGTGTGAAGGATATGATACCCGTCAGAAGAGTTAGCAGTAATCTATATTTTTCAGAATTAGACATTCAGGTACTGATCCTGCCCTGTTAACTGTAGTGGAGCAGTCTGCTTCACTGTGGTTCATTCTGCAGTTTGTCTCAGTGTAGCATTTATGAATGAGTGAGAGAAATAAATAAATAAAGAAAAAAAGACAACCTTTTAAGGCTGCAGCTGTCTGCATTTACTCCTTATATCTCTAGTCCTGCACTGCATAATTATTTTTATAGAACAAAGGTAGATTACATCTTTACACACTTGTATAATTTTAGCAGTGAAGTATAATATAAATATTTGGCTTAGTTACTATTTTGTCTCAGATGGATTTGAATTTAATGTGGAAGAGCACATGTGTTTATTTAAACGTTTTCCAGGCTTTTTTCCCTGAGATTGTCAGTAAAAGTGTTCATCCCATCCACCAACCTAGCAATGACTGCTGCAGCATGGTCAGAAATGGTAGAAATAATTGTGGGCCCGTTACCATGGCATGTTCTGCTTCAGCTGCTGGAGTAATAAGCACAATTCAAGTGAACTATTATATAAACGTCCTTGAGGAAACATCAAGGGGTGAAAACATCAACAGCTGTAAGGACAGGACCTGCTTATTAAAAAATTAAGGTCAACTAAGCCATTGAGCTCCGTGAAGAGAAAGAGAAATGATTTAGGAGTAGTTTTACATGAGGAAAAAAATTTGTAATGAGAACTTCATTTTAGCAGAGCCAGGTATAAAAACAAACAAAAAATATATAGATTACATCTTTATCCATGGAAGTTACTAATAATTTAAATTATTTCTCAGGGATTTTGAAGGTTTAACCATACCTGTCACTTTTATGTGTCAACATTTTCTTAGAGATGCATTATCCAAGCAAATTAATTCAGAAGCATCTACAGCTATGGGGAAGATGGTGTTACTTTATTCCATTACTCCCAGCTTGCTTGCTAATTGCAGAAGACACTCACAGTTTTAGGCTGCAGAAGCCTCCATGATAATACGTGCATTGATTTGTATGTGGCCAGTCTAAGTGCTCTTGTAATATAGGTATTTGTACTTTATTTAGTTAAAACCAGTTATGTTGAGAATGACATTTCCATATGCTCCTTAAATCAACAGTAACTGTTTGCTGTACCAGGGCTTTCTCCAGATTCTCTCTCCTCACACATTTGCCTGTTTGTCCACCACTGATGTCTGGCTCTGAAGTCACAGGTTGGCTGGCAGGGAAGAGGGAATTTTTATGTTCAGTATCACATTGATTTTGGTTGGGATAGGGTTAACTTTCTTCATAGAAGTTCATATGGTGCTGTGTTTTGGATTTGTGATGACAGCAATGTTGATAACACACCAATGTTTCAGCTATTTATGAACAGTTCTTACAGAGGAAGACCTTCTGTTTGTCTTACTGTCCAACCAGTGAGGAGCTGCAGATGCACAGGAAGATGGGAGAGGACTCTTCCAGAACAGCCAACCCAAGTGGCTGAAAGGCTTTTTCATGCCACGTGGCACAGTGTTCAACAATAAAAGACAGGGAAAGGAAAGAGGAAGGGAAGGCATTTGGAGTGATGGTGTTTGTCTTCCAAAGAAACTGATAGTTCTGATCAGTCCTGCTTTCTTGGAAATGGCTGAACATCTGCCTTCCAGTGAACACAAATCTTTATTATGCTTTTCCTGTGGACACGCATAGCTTTTCTCACTCCTAGACTGTCTTCATCTCAAGCCAGGAGTTTTCTTTCTCTTTTTGATACTCTTCCTCACCCAGCTGAGAAGTGAATGAGTGGCTGTGTTAATTTAGCTGCCTGCTGGGGTCAAATCTCAACAAATATAAAAACATCAGATCTTCCAGATAAGTGTAAAGAAAATATTTCTGCACAACAAGGAATGGGAAGTACTGGAATAGTTACCTGGAAAAGCTGCTGAGTTTTGATCCTTAGTGACACTAGATACTTTTTCTGGGCAAGACCCTGAGCAACCTTTATGCTCAGGTTGGCCTTGCTTTGGGAGTTCTCCATGCTGACCTAAATACATTCTAGCTTAAAATATTGTATGATTCATTAAGAAACTAGAGACTTTTTGTCATGAATTATTACAAGATTTCCTGCTAACAGCTCTGATATGTGATTTTTATTTTTACAGTCACTGAGTAGGTAAGTAAATGAAATTGGCCCTTTAGAGACTTTTGTTGTCTTCCACCATGCAGCTTTAAATGAGAAATAATCAAAGGAGCTCACTGGTGACTACAGCACTGACACCACTTGCCATAAATTTATGCCAAGAGTAGGAAGCTCTGCAATAGGGATCACATTGTTCCTTCTTGCTGATAGGTATCCTTACTCAACACATAGCAACTGCCACTCAGACAAAGCATTTTCTGTTTACTTTTGCTCAGATATATCCTTCAAGTCTAGTTCCTAGTAAATGTTCTCACCAAAATGTACATTATGTTATAACAAATATAGGAGCATCCATTATTAACTCGTACAGGAGAAATGGATTCCAATGCCCATATATTCGACCTTCAGCTAAAAAGGTAACATAATAATAGTGACTGAATGTTCAGCCTCTTTAAATTAGTGACAGAAATGAGAGATGTGCATTAGTCCACAATTGGCTTGATGGTACCCAGCAGAATATTCTTCCCTTACAAGTTCTCTTTCATCTGACATGATTGCTTTCCCTTTCTATTCTGCGGGGACTCACCTCCAGACCTGCTGGGTTTAGAATTAGTCCCATTAGTCTGTCTGTTAGTCTATTCAGCAATGACAGCCGCTTTAAAATAGGCCCCTTTTATAGAGATTTTAAAGGTTTTCTGTTGCTTTCACCGAAGCCTGACAATTACTAAACCATCAGCAAATTAGCTCTGTTGCTCTTCAAATCCGCTTGCCAATCTCAAGTTTGTTCTTTCCATCTGAAGTGTTTCAGGAATGACCTGTCTTGATCCACTTTCCCCATCTAATTCCTTTCAGCCATAACGAGCATTCCTTATTTTGATAAGCATATTAGTCTTCATATATACTTCTGCAGAGCAATGAGCACAAGTTAATTTATCATAACTACATTGGAAAACATGAGGAAAAAATGCTTTTTTTTTTTTTTTTCCAAACAGCATAAAGAACTCATGATTTTAGGTCCTTCTTGGGTCCTCATCTGTCATTTGATGAGAAAGGAGGTGATAGGTATTAGCCTTCTCTTGGGGATCTACAGGAAAAGCGTACAGCTGTGCTTCTCAAGAAAGTCCATCATTTATATGTAGTAAATCTGTTGAGTTCATAATCCATTCATTTCCTTTTTTTTTTTTTTTCCTTTTTTCCTCATCTTTGATTAATTTTTTCTGTGTTGAGATGGAATTAACAAAACCTCACAGAAATGCTGTGATGATTAATTAGAGATTGTTGACCAAGACCTCTCTATTTATCGTGTGAACTGATAAATAGACATGCAGTATTTTCATGTTAACAGTAGAAGTAAATGAGCATCCCAGATGAGAACCCCATGGTGATTTTCAAATATTGGTAAGTGAGGTTAACAATATTTTGAATGCATTTCTCCAGAACTTAGAGTTAAAAAAGAGAGGGAAATGTATAACATCAGAATAGTTAATTCTCCTGTTTTTATTGAATAACTCTTACCACTGCTAGCAGGCTTTTAGATTTATTCAGTTTATTCACATACAAAAATAGTCTTCTTCATCATATCTGATATGAAATTTTCCGATAACATGGTCAGATGGAATGGAGTTTGTCAAATGGATGGAAAATACTTTCTTGGCACTTCTAGGGAACCAACTCTGTTCCAGAGGAAAAACTACACAACTTCTTTACTTTTACTGCAAATCTTTGTATTGGTTAAGATGAGGTTGTACCATTAATTTGGAGAATTTAGGTGTCTCAGTAGCACTTGGTTTCATGGGAGAAAGGTGCCTGCTAAGTGAGGGAAGAGAGATTTCTTTTGTAGCCAATTGCATTGAATTTTTATGGTTTATTGGTTCACACAGAAGATAGCGGCCCTTTGTTAAGATATTTCATAGGCTATTATCTTTCTGTACTTTAAGGCATTTTTATGACTTTTCTCCAGGCTTTCTTCCGATTCCAAACAATTTGTATTGAACTTTCAGACAAAGTTATGTTCCAGCACTAGGTACAAGGTACATCTTGTAACAATTGCTAACAGTTGATGGAACATTGCCACAGCATGACCACAATTCTTTTGATTTAGGCATATGCTGAAGAAGCATTTTGGCTTGGAGGAACCAAGTATTTCATTATTTAGGTCACATGCATCAGATCTGTGCACACTCCAGAATCACTCTGCTTAATCAGTTGAGTATGTTGCTGTTTTGAGTCACATTAGAAAGCAAAAGGAATTCCTTCAAAAATTATGTTTCTGAGAGCAGAACAGTAATTAATTTGATCAGCAGACAAATAAATATGTTTTCAACTTTCAGTTGAATGCTGTACAGCACTCTGGTGACTCCAGAACCCTGAGAAAAAGAACATTTTTGTAATAAAATTTTATTGTCCTGTTTTTAATGTTTCATTTTAAAGTCTCAACTCTAAGAAAAAATTCACCAGTGAATAAATCTCATTAGAAGTAATCCATCTTCCTGTATATCCTCTTTGTGATATAATCTTGTCACCTTTTCTTCTAGTCTTAACATCAACCATTTGCTAATAGGATCCATTTCCTAAATAATTTTAAATCAACCACCCCATCTGTGCTATGCCATCCACACTACTTTAAGACAGAAAACATATTTCATGATAACAGCTCAAGTGGGAAACTGCTACAGAAACATTAAGATCAAGTTTCTATTTGCAGTTGTAATGGAAATTGCAATAAAAATTACTTACAAAAATTGTCTGTAGAATACTTCGCAGTTACACTTCTATATGCAACATAGATTGATTGAGTTCACTGTAATGCATATTCAATGACTTTGAAATCTGATTGCAAGATGGCTCAGACACTTACATGAGTCACCTGAGGGACCATGAGGGACTCTAAAGCTTTCTCATTCCCTTAACACACTGGCTAACATGCCTGCATTAGCCAGTACTGTGGTCCAGAGGGAGCAAGGTCAGTGCACTGAAGTGCTGCTGAGACCTGATGTCCACACAGATTACACTTTCAGCAGTTTCTTACTGTGGTCTATCTAGTTCTTAGTGGGTCATGAGCTGGTGCCTCACGTAAGTGTCTGAGCCATCTTGCAATCAGATGAAATCTCCTTTCAGAAATATAATTCATTTGTCTCACTCATACCCTTGTGCTTATTTTCATCCAGAATTGATAACGCTCTTTTTGTTTTTTCTTTTTTTCAGTTTAAGTTCAGAATTTCAGCTCCAAAACCAGCATGTAGTGCAACCCTAAGTGAGGTGGATGGAGATATAAAAAAAATTGATATTAGAAATTTGCTATTGGAAACACTCCTGAACTGAAACATGAAATTAAGTGCACTTCCAGAAAGCGTGTCGTGCAGAGATGGTGGGTTGCATAGGGAATTTTGTTCCTTGGTAGTCCTATATTACCACCATAACTTCTGATGAATTTGTTATTACTCCTCATGCCTGCTGACTGGTCTTGTTGAGCCTCATTTCTATGTAAGGATATAGAAACCTCCATGATTAGATATTTACTCAGTTCTGTACATTTTTAAGCTCTCTTGCCTCTTGCTATAGAAGCTACTGTTCCCAATAGCATTTTTTCACTAGGGACTGGGTTGGGTAAAGTGAATTACAGAAATCCCCAGAAATTTGCAAAGCTTGTTAGTGTGGGTGCAGTACTATGTGAATTTAGATAATTTTTGCTTACAGCCTGAGATGCCTTCCAACCTGCCAGATGCTCAGGGAAAATAGTGACAGTAAATACACACATTAGTATTGGTAAGGCTCATCTTTACAGGATATATGTCTCTTGTAATTACGTTTTCCAAGTTTACTAAATGTCAATGTGTCAAATCATATACAGTGAGGTTAACACAATTGGCATATGTTCCTTGGCCAAGCCATCTGGGATGAAATTCCAGTTCCAATGAGAATTTTCTGCTTTAAATGAGGAAAAACTTTAATCTTCACCATAATATTATCAGTTTTTCTTCTTCTCTTATTACTTAAGAGAAAAAGGAGTTTAATCTACTATATTTATTCTTGTGTTTATTTTTTTCATGACATTTCACTTTGTCATGTAAATAAGCATATAAAAAGGCAAAGTCGTGTCCTTTTTAATTCAGCAGTACATTAAGGAATGCTGCTTGGCAGTCCCTCTTCTTGCCTCCCCTCTTGCCTCAAATTCTGACCAAGAGAAACAGATATTATGTAAGAGAGAGGGGCTGAGTCATGAAGCTGAAAGACATGCATTAATAAGTTAAGCAGGTCCAGCTTGGGATCCAGCCACCCAGCAGGAGCTGGAGAAAGTGTGTACGTCCTGTTCTTATGTGGAGCAGGCCTTTCCTCTCCCACATTTTATCCCAAGATGTGGGAGCTGTGCCTTCAGTATTTTGAGGACTCTAACATGCTCTCTTCAGCTCTTGTGTCGGTGAAGGCTCTGACTAAAGAATGATCCTGGGGTGCAACAAAGTATTTGCTCAGGTAATAAGTGACATGGAACACAAGGAAATGGCCTCAAGCTGTGTCAGTGGAGACTTAGATTGGACATTAGAAAGTATTTATTTTATTGGACTATTTATTTTATTGGACATTAGGAAGAATTTATAAAGGCATTGAAATGAGCTTTCCAAGCAAGTTCTCATCCCTGAAGATTTTTAAGAGATGTGTCGATGTGGTACTAAGGAATATGGCTTAGTGATGGGACTCAGTTGGACTCTATGACCTTGAAGGTCATTTCCGATTAAATGACTCAATTCTTCCACATTTATGCAAGCTATGTATTTATTTAGGTTCAACTGAGTCAAAAAATTGAGAGTCAGAATGATCAGGTAATTTCAGTTCATCTGTAAATTACTACATTTAAAAGGTGAGTAAACAAACAAATGTAAAAGAAGGCAAGTCACGTACACAGAATATTTCAGCAGAGGATTTAGTTTTTAGCTCTTTTTATCTCTTTTCAATTGCTGGAAAAGAAAATTATTGTTTTGATAAAATCACTTCTTTTGGAAATACTGAGAAAAATGATTTTGATAAGATAAAACTGTTTATCAAATAAAATTTTAGTATGAAAATCACTTCAGCATCCCTCGTAAAAAACATATTATTATTTTTTTTTCTACCAGTTTTTCTTTCTTTATTCTCTAGTCACAGCTATCATTGAAATTGGCAGCTATCATAACTGTTTAGGCCTATGTGGAAAGTTCTCAAAACTACTAGGTTATGATTTACTTAAAATAAATTAGTCTCAGTAGAGTTTGTTCATCAGTTCACATCACCAGTATCCTATTGCATTTAGAATATAATAATGGATGGAATCATGTAATGATGATGAATCTGGCATCTAAAGGTCATTGAAAGCCTTCCAGTAAGGCTATCTTTCTTGTCTTTATCTTTAGTCTAACTAAATATTTAAATGCTTATCTCCATTGGCTCTGTTCTAGTAGGTAAACTACAAAGAAACCACACACTAGAAACAGTTCAATAGGTAGAGCAGAAGGAGGAGCAATGAGATCTGGATCCTGAAAAACGATATGTGTTGGGGTGTTAGATGTTAAATAATCCAGTATTATAGACAGTCAGGTGATCCTAGCCAGAGACAGGCTGGAAACAAGAGAATTTTCCAGTTAGAAAATCAAGCACGTCCAATGCTGAGGTTTGGGGGAATTCTTGCTCCATTCTCAAGTATCTATCTATCTATTTATTTATTTATTTTGTAATGTAGGTAAATTCTGGGTATATAGAGACAGACCCACATAATTCCGTTATACTATTAATAATTGACTGTGCATATTTAAACTTGCTTTCTGCCGGAAAAATAATATATGCGCTGTTGTTAGTACAGTTTTAAGTGAGTAAGTCCCAGAGCCAGGGTCGTTAGATCTATAAGCATGTTGAAGGATCTAGAGGGGAAGACGGGTGAGGAGCAGCTGAGGTCCCTGGGTGTGCTCAGTGCAGAGTAGAGGAGCTGAAGGGAGGCCTGATGGTGGCTGCAGCTCCTTACAGGGAGTGGAGGGGCAGTGCTGAACTCTGCTCTGTGTGCCACTGGACTGGAAAAAAATGACAGGAAATCAGGAAAAAAGAATTACTTCCACCTTCCATGAAACTCTAAATAGTTCTAACAGCATTTTTTCCCCCATTCTAAGAAGAAGAAATTGCCACCTGATAAAATTCCCTGAACTCCCATGTGCTTCATTTCTTTAGAGGTAAAACCCAAACCATAAAATTTGCATTAAAACCACTTTGAGTTATTTTTTTAGTACCTCATATATAATCTAATATGATGAAAGCAGGGAAAAAGTAATTCTCCCTGCTTTGTAGTCTACCAGAAGAAAGCAACTATAGTAGTTTATAAGACTTCATTTTTTTAAATTTTTTTTTTTTTTCCTTGGGAAAGAGCATTTCTAACTTGAAGTGTAAATCTTGATCTCATTTGCTTTGAAATGAAAGGCAGATTTTCTTGAAAGGTTCAGTGTGGAGGAATCAGACTTAAGAGCATTTTTGCTGGTGCGCAGCATCTACAGACTCATGTTGTCTTGAGGATTGTCCGTCTGCCTGGTAAACAGTAAAATAGAAATGACGAGAAAGGCTCATTGTTTGAACCAAGTAATATAGGAGGAAATACAGTAGACAAGGAAATTTTTAAAGAAGCACCAAAAAGAATATTAAATCAGAGGTGATGACGTGATAAAAGCATAAAAGTTTCACATTCTGTTATTTATCACTTGCTGCTATGGAAATGTATGCAGTGGCTCCAGTGTGATGTATGCAAATCCTCAACTCATTCTTCTGACAGTCCACATCTGCATGATTTTCATTAACTCTGTCTTTTTAGGTCACCTTCAAGTGCCACTGTGCTCTTATTTAAGCTAAAAGAGATAAAAAAAAGAAAGAAGAGTGGTAGAAAGATGAAATATTTTCTTAGGGTAATGTAACTGCATAGCTGTTACCAGAAAGGCATGTATGCAGGAGTTGGAATCTGCTGATGTGTATCTGAATTTCACCCTGATATTGTAAGAAGGCATGAAACCAATACTATATGAAAGTAATTTGTAATTAATTTCTTTGCTATTTTGTCTCCTATCTATCTCCTTGGTCAGATTCCTCTTTACACTTGGAAAGGCACAGTGGGAAAGTAGCAGGTAAGAACCATCAGTTTCCATCTGCACAGTTTTTCTGAATGTCTCTGTTAGAAGAAATTCTCTGCTGCTTTCTGCTGTAAAGCAGGGAATTTAACCTGTCAGCTCCAGCAAACTTATCCAGAAATAGGATTCACAGCCATTTCTGCTGTCCTGGGTATATGGCGTTGGCTTTCTTTTTCTTTCTGAATTCAATCCTTCTGGAATTGTAAATGACTTAAGCTTATGCTGCTTGATCCTGAACAGAATGCACAGGCATGCCCACGTGCTGAAACGCTTTATTGAGTCAGTAAATGGAAGGGGCGTGGAATGTAAATCAATCACAGTACTACAATGATAAACACCTGCAAAATAATTGATCACTCTTAGGTTTTATTCTATAGTGTATATGTATTCTATGATAATTTTGTTACTAGCCCTTAATTGCAATTTTCAGATAGAGGATCCTATATAATATCATTATTTCTAGCCTCTAACATGGAAAGTCACTGAGCTACTTGTAGAACTACTTAACTAATTTTCACCAGGAGCATTCTAAGTATATCTTGGAGGAGCAAAAGTGTTTTGCCAATGCTTTTAAAATCATTGTACCCTTTAGGGGCCAACACAACAGTATAGCACAGTGGTGGAGCTGTACATGAAACTGTAGTATCTGATAAATGCTGAGCCAATAGAATAATCAAAACACTGAAACCATATGTTGTAGGAAATGCTAACATTTTAGAAACACATTCTAACCTTGAATGTGGATGAAAGATTGACATTGTGGTAGTGCAGTGTGACATACAGTTAGTGCTAGAAATTTAAGTGCTGCAGAGTGTGCCTGAATACTTAAAAACCTTATCATTAACTATTAATTTCTGAATACAGAAATTATATAGGTGTTTTTGTGTAAGAACGCCTGCAGGAGTTTAATATATATTCTGATCTTTCCCAGAAGTGCCGCTTTAAAAAGAATATGGAAGAAATACGACATCAGAAACTGAAAATTCCTGTAATACTATGAAATATTGTCTAGAAATAAAGTTATGAAGTAGTGTGGCTACCAGGGTGATACTATAGAAATGAGTCAGAGATAGATCGCCATTTGGGTTGTTTGGACATCTTCCATTTACAGACTGATGAGTCTGTCTGTGTGAGTTACCTTACTGAAATGAATTTATTTTTGTACTGCTTGTTGGCAAGTGTTTGCCACAAGGTATATGTCCACTCTAATTCCAACTCTTAATATGGTGTTAAAGTTCAGGACCTTCCCAGAACTGAACATGTTCCTCATAAGGCATCTATACCAGTGCCAGAAAACATGTGTATCAAAACAATTTTATGTCCAAAGATTAAATGGAAGATTAGGCACTGTCTGAAGGTAAACATCTCTGGTATAGCTTGGGGTCTGCAGCCTATCATAGCTGCAGCACAGGGTGTGCTGCTGACGCAGTCCCAGGCATGGCAGCTGGTGGGGATGTACTCAGGAGGACATTTCCAGCAAGTTGTGATTACTGGCCTGAGTGGATCTCCTCCTTTAGCAGCACAACAGTTTTCTGTGTCTGAAGGATACATGGGCAGTACACTTTATCTGTATAGGAAATTAGCCGAGATCCATTAATGACTGGTTGATGTTGTCTAAACATGATCTTTGGCTTTATGAAACAATTGCACTGATGTTTGTTGGAACTCTTTTAAATCTCCAGTGCCTAATCTTCCATTTAATCTTTGGACATAAAATTGTTTTGATACACATGTTTTCTGGCACTGGTAATGTAAATGGGCAGAGTTAGCTCTTTGTCCCACATTGCCTTCATTTTCTCTTGGGAACTGGCAGAGATCTGTCTTGCAGTGATGCAGCTGCCAGCTGGGAGCTGTGTCTGGCAGCCAGCATGAGGGCAGGGAGACTGCAGCCCTTTGAGTCTTCCCATGAAGTCAGAGCCCTTTGACTTCTCCAGCTGTTGGCTGCATGAATGATGGGGTCATGTAAACTGCCACGTCAGAGCTGAGGTTTAGACATTTTGAGTATAAGGAGTCAGAACTCTGTTTTTGCCTTGCAGGATAGTTATTTTAGCATCTATCTTTTCTATGAGATCACTGTTTTCCTAAATATTTTGTTCAATATCTAAAGGGGAGCTACAGGAAAGAAGCAAACAGATGCTTTAGCAGGGTCTGTGGTGTTAGGGCAAGGGGAAATGGTTTCAGGATTGATGAGGGGAGATTTAGATTAGAAATAAGGAAGAAGTCGCCCTCCACACTGCTAAAACCTTGCCACATAAACCCAATATATGTGAACATAACTGTACATATATATAAGATTGAGATAAGGAATTTCCACTTTAAAATCAATACCTCTCTTTGAAACAGCTTTAGGAGCCCCTGAATACCAGCTAATGCCTCAATTCCTGTGGGAAACATTATATATAACTTAACATTTAAAGGACTGGATGAGTGGAGGGGAAAATTTATAATTTTCTTTTGAAGGGAGTATTTGAAGAAATCAAAGAACCAAAAACCTTTCAAGAGTATTTCTGGATGTCTGCACATATGATTAGCTACTGACTCAATTTCTACTGAGCAATATATCAAAACAGGCAATGCACCACATAAAAAAAGTGCATGAGTAAGTGGAATGAGCAAGAAAATGATACAGTTGCACTGACACAGCAATGCTTTACTGCAAAGTATATATCACTAGATGCATTTTAGAAATGGAAAAACTAAGCTTTCAAGTACCTTTATGGACCTTGCTTTTGTTCTTTTTTCCTTTGTTTCCTCAGAGTCAGGACATGGTTCACAAATGTAACTGAAGACTTAAAGTGACAATTAGGACATAACTCCAAAGTGGCCGGTGTTCCTCATAAAACTGCTGGCCTGTTTCTGAGTTCCCAGAATAAATTGAGTTCTCTGGTCATAATTAGGGCATTTGCCTTTTTAAAACAAACTGAAGCTCCAGAACTAGCTGCATCAATGACTTGTGCTTTTTATTTCATCGCTATTTAACATTAGATTCATAAATGCTAATTTCTGTCTTGATTTTGGAGCAAAACTTTCTGCAGAAGATTGAGGCTTGATCACTCTGACTGAAAGGATCCAACTCCTTGTAGCACTTTGAATGCTTGATAGTCCCTGGAAAGTGGTAGAATTTGGAGTTCTCTCAAACTTGCTACCTACTTAGGGTTTACTAGTTTTTGCTTATTTTCACAAGTACCTGCATTTAGGTCTCATCATACTTTATCAGGAACAAATGATCTGCTGAGAATTGTCAGCACCATCACTGGGAATGAATCCTCAGTGCAGGGCACAAGAAACTTAACTAAAACCATAAATGAAGGATTCACTAAAACGCAGACTAGAAGTCAGTATTCTTGAGTTTTTACTTCCTTTTAAAATAACACATTCTTAATGTCTTTGCTTTGCTTTGAATGTTAACTTAAAAGATTTTTATCTCTTACATCTTGTTATTTTCTAACAGATGAAATTATTCCAAGTGACAATGTTTCCCCACCCCAAAATACAAAAGCAAAATTTAGACCACAGAAAATTTTACAGTGTTAACAACCTGATAATCAAACATATTTAAGGACCTAACAATTGAACATATCTTCCTTTGTAAACTAGGAAATGCATTGGAATGACTTTTCCAAAGGGAAGTGAAATTTTGTTTTTACCGTGCATCATTTGGGATCAGCATTGTACTGTCCTGAGTGCAAGTGCAAAGACATGCCTCATCAAATCAGTTATCTTACAGCTGCTTTCAGACTCCCATACTGGCAGTTCAACAGTAAGATGGATGTAACTGGAATTGTAAGGCAAAGCTGGTTTGAGGAAGTTATTCTGAATTCTGTGAGCAAAGAATATAAAAATCTTGATAAAGCACAGCACGTTTTGTGGGCTGTGGAACACACAACAGAAACATAAATAACTTTGTGAGGCCATCTGCCATTTCAACCTCATACAGTGCTCTGGGCTGTAATAAAAATGGAAAGATGTGTGCTGGAAAAGAAAATTTGATGAAGCATATAGCAAAGCGTCCTTTAAACTTGATAATATGGCTGCAATTTGCATTAAGAGTCTTGAAGAAAAATGAATTTCAAGAAAACTGAGTAGTGATATTCTGACCTCTTATATTGCTCCAGAAATGCTAGCAATCCCATTTCTACCTCATATTTTTTTCAAATAACACATGCATACGCATGTATGAGGCCCTGGAACGTGTTTGAGGGCTATGAAGCTGGTGAGGGGTCTGGAGCACAGGCCTTATGAGGAGCAGCTGAGGGAGCTGGGATTGTTCAGCCTGAAGAAGAGGAGGCTCAGGGGAGACCTTACTGCTCTCTATAACTTCCTGAAGGGAGGTTGTAGTGAGCTGGGGGTTGGCCTCTTCTCTCATATAATCAGTGATAGAACTAGAGGGAATGGTTTCAAGCTGAGCCAGGGGAGATTCAGGCTGGACATTAGGAAATATTACTTCTCAGAAAGGGTGGTAAGGCACTGGAATGCACTGCCCAGGGAGGTGGTGGAGTCACCGACCATGGGGGTGTTCAAGAAACGTTTGGATGTTGTGTTGAGGAATATGATTTAGCTGGGAAGTATTGGTAATGGTTGGACTGGATGATCTTCTAGGTCTTTTCCAACCTTGACAATTCTGTGATTCTGATTCTGTATCATTTAGGCATGTTAAAATACACCTGTTGTCTAAAAACCTGTTGTGGTGCTTGTGTTTGTTATGTTGGTAGATGACTGCTTGTTAGGGTTGGTGTTTTTTTTCATGCTAAGGGACAGAGCTCCCACTGTTGATTGACACAGAATTTTAGAAACCCAGGCCTGGAGTTGGTGTGAGTTGTCTAGCTGGTTTTATAATCGAGTAATGTTTTCACTTAGATTGTCTAGTTTTGCTTATCTATGAAACTGAAAAATGCTGTGGTTTGCTTACAGTTGTCAACAGATTTGAAGAGTTATGTACTTACTTTTTTTTTTGGTATGGTTTGTTCTAAGCTTCAGTCTTTGAGACTTTGGCTTTTTACTCTGAAGATTGTTTAAAAGAAAAACAAAAACAAAAACAGTTTTGCATCTGGAGTTTGGCAAAATTTAAAGTTGCTTCAACTTCAATATTAGAAAAAATGTTCTTGCAGATGGAGACTACTGTTGAAAAAGATCTGCTTGAATTCCTAATAGAAACTGCTCTGTTATAGAATGTATCTGTTGAAATGTTAGGCTGGTTATTAAATTGGTTATTAAATACTCTGAGTTTTGTTTTGACAAATGTTCTTTTGTTTGCTAATCAAATATGGCATGTTTGCAACGGGAAATACAACAGGAGAGTCTTCATGTGTAGAACTAGCAGCTGAACTGTGTACACAATGAGTATGTAAGGGACATTAGCAACCCAGTGAAAAGAAGTGTGGCACTGCGCTATTGAAAAGCAGTAGACTCATATGTGAAGGACTGCTAAAAATATTTTTCAGCTGCTACGTACAGCAAAATGAAGTCTATGGATGCTTATATTATATACCTGTCAGCATCTCAGCTCTGTTTTCTAGTGGATACTGTTGAACATACTATTGATGAAGCTACACCTAGTTCTGCACATTTAGGTGCACTCACTAACTGTGTGCTAGTTTAAGACTTTCCTCTGTGATGATGAGTTTCTCAGTTAGTTGAATTTATCTTTGCTGTAATACTTAAATTATTTTTATGAAAATATGAAATATTTTGCATAGTGGTGCTACTATGGAAGAGTAGAGAGAAAAAGAGACGAAGTTGTACAGATGTGGTTGAAATATCATAATCATGAAACAGGACACAAAAATAGGGTCTCAGAATGCTACTCTTCCACAGTGATATGCTTTTTTTTTTTCTGTTTGTCTCCACAGTGGAGAAGAAAGCCTACATTATGGCTTAGGAAAAAAGATGGTACTAGAAAGCTATGACAGCTCTAGACAGTGACTTTAGTTTTGATCAAGGATTAGTGAAAAATGAGTGGAAATACAAATGATTATCCTATGATGACACTGAGAAATACAGTTGATGACACAGGCTCAGATCTACTGACATGAGAGCAGGACCAAAGTGACAGGAAGACAGGAAGAGGCCCATGAATAAACATCCTTGAAATGCCAGGGGAGCAATAACAAGACGGCTACCAGTGATTATGTTTAGGTGAGTATCGAGGTGTTAAAAGCTGTAAATCAGTTGTCAGATATGTGACAATGAATGCGGGTGCTGATAAATTATGCTGTGCTATCCCAAAAATATGAATAACGTAACTATTATTTCCTGAGTTTGACTGCACAAAGAAATATTTACTGATTGATACTCTGTGTATCATGCCTAATAAAGGAAGTAGCTGCTATTCTGAAGAGCATCCAAGTCTTTATTGTAAGGATACCCATTTATGCTTAGACTGATGAGTGGATAGTGTTTTAGTTAGAGATCAGAGTATGTGATAAAACAAATCTAAATTAAACCACAACAACTGGGTCAGTTATTGACACCCTACACTTTGCTTAGGAGACAGCAACAAGGTTGTATGGTCTGCAGCCAACAAATATATTTGGGTTTTAAGACTGGAGCAAGGAGAGAGAAGAGAAATATATATACTTTGATGATACAGTCAGAGAACAGGGGACAGAATTCCACCAAAGTATCTCAGGAAGGTCTGTAGCAAAAGTTATTTGAAAGAAAGGAAAAAAACCACCACAAACAACAACAAAAGCAGCAAGGATCTACGTAAAATACTTCAAAATAGAGCCCTAGTTGAAGAGATATAAGAAATAGTTTTATGTGGAGAGGGAGAAAAAGCAAAGGCCCTTACTCTGTGAACCTAAGCAAGCTTAGGCTAATCAAACTAAATAATCAGACCAAACATATCAGAAGTGCAAATAGGAAATTGAAGGACAGTACAACACTGCAAGCCTTTAGATTATGTGTTATAGAAGTTTAGAGGTCTGTCCTCTCAAGGATGAACTAAATGCATCTGTTATCACATCAAGACACTCTCCTCTTCCTCCTCCCCCCCAAAAAAGGTTCTTGACTTAAGGTCAAAACCTAGAGAAGCTACTAGTCAAAAACAAGTGCGGAGTGATATGTGAATATAGGAAATGACAAAGGAATCCCATGTCCTGGGGGAAGGACAGGTAGTGATGTCTTAACGTAGGTGGCTTGTTTGTAGGTAAATGTGACTCCAAATCTCATACATATTTGATGAAGTGCTATATTTTCTAATTTGCCATAACTATATCCTCATATTTTTAACAAAGGACCTTAGCATATCCCAAATGTCCCCAGATGACCTGAAGGTGGTGGGGCTTTAGGAAATCTGACATTTCCACACCGTATTTATGATAGTGTTATCTGTTCAGTGGATACAGTTGTTCTTCAGTATTCCATTTGTCATCAGGAATGTCTAATGACATTTTCAAATGAGACTGTGATTTTCAGCAAACAGCAGAAAGACCAGCTACATGTGATCAGGATGTTCTTCTGAATTCAGAATTTGATTAGGAAGAAAGACTGAGAGCAATCCCTGACTAGTTTGTGCAGATTATAAGTGGGTTTTATCCTTCTGGGTACTTTTAGGAAAGAGACAATAAAACATGTGATGGGATAATGTCCAGATACAATGCTGACAGACTACCGCAAATAGAGGAAGAAGACACAAGAATGCATTTTGGTTTTTGGCTAAGCTACATTGGGACAGTTTGCATTTTGGTTCTTAGAGTAAAGAAAGAGAACAGCACCACTGCTGACTTATCCAGATTTTCCAATCCATTTAATACTTCTTATGGATGCCTTCAGCAAAGTAAAGGAACAGCATTATATTGTCATAATGTTAAGCATACTTTTAAACATAGTATTAGCCTTAAGCAGAAAGCTCTCAACATGAGAGAAAGCATATTCAGCCACTGGGACAGTGTCCTTGCCAGCTGGTCAAAAATAACAAGCCTGACTCAGTATCTACTGAGCAATTACTTGTCTTTGATGGATTCTATGTACCCCATCATCCTGTCTAAAAGGTTGTAATTATAAATTACTGCCATCCTCTCTACGTTTTATTTCCTCTCCAATTGATCATGGCCCTGGGAGGGCACAAACACAGAACTTGAAATTCTGAGCAAACTGGGTCTGTTCAGTCTTGAGAAAAGAAAACTCAGAGAGGATCTCATTAATGTTTATGAATATCTTAAGTGTGGGAGTCAAAGAGATGTGGCCAACCTCTTTTTAGCAGTCTGTGGGAACAGGACAAGGGGAAACAGACATAAACTGGAGCATAAGAAGTTCCACAGCAGTATTTGAAGAAACTTCTTCACAGTGAGTGTGACTGAGCACTGGAACAGGCTGTTCAAGGAGGTTGTGGATTCTCCTTCCCCGGAGATATTCAAGACCTGCCAGGACACCTCCTGTGCAACCTGCTATAGAGGGCCTGCTCTGCAGGGGAGTTACCGACTTGATCTCTGGAGGTCTCTTCCAACCCTTACAACTCTGTGATTCTGTGATCTGTTTGCTTGACAGTGAGGAGCCTTGCCATGTTTTTGGAACATGGGAAAAAGTTGTAGTGAGAGGTTAAGGAATCTAATGATCAGTAGTGCTTCCAGTTCAAGTGAATGTCTTTTGGTCTGTCCCTTGGGGACCTTTGCCCACTGAAGTGACTTGTCTAGCCAGAACAAGGCAGGCTGCAGTCCAAAGTGAAAAAACAAGCTTTGGGAGAAGAAAGTATAGACCTTTGGCCAAGATGGAAATAAGTTTGAGGTGACTGGGATGACAGTGTGCTGGGACAGAAAGCTTGACAACAACAATGAAAACTAACTTTCAAGGAGGACTAAAGGGCTGCAAGGGGTGATGTATTTGTGATGTTAAGAAAGCATTTAGTGACAGTGACACAAAATATTGCCAGAGTCCCAGAGAGATGGTACTGGAGATACAAACCCCAGCTGTTCTCAGAGTTTTCCTTTAATGGTGAGTCTATGGTGCTGATCTTCTTGCGATCAAAGAGGGTAGTAATCTCTATTCCCACTCTGGACCTGCTAAGGTAGATGTGCAAATAGATGTACAAATGTTACAGAGAATTTGAGCAAGTGTATTTGGGCTTGATTTTCAGACACACTGATTTACACAGTTAAGACTGAAGTGAGATAGAGCAACTGAAATTTTGGCCTTAGTATGTAATATATTCTTACATTAGACTCTCTGTATTGTATACTACAATAATGGAATATTGCTCATAACTGACATCAGTGTCATGGAGAAGGGTAAAGGCACAGATGAAAAGAGGATGTCTGGTGCCTTATGAAATGAAAAAGAAACAAATTGGACATTTTACAAAATCATAAAATGGTTTTGCCCTGGAACACAGTGTGTGGTAGAAAGAGGTCGCGAAAGCAGAAATAACAGCAAAAGGCAGCAAGATGCTGAAAGGTAGCAGAAGTACTCAGGCTTTGTCCATGTCAGTGCTGTTTGCAGTCTTGAATTGGCAGTGAACAGCCATGGTGCCAGCCCTAACATTGAACTACGTGTCTCAGTTTCAGAATGCTCTCTCTCTGCAAAGCTCCTTGGAAGCATTAAATACAGGTGTTGGTCACTCCAAAATTAAGGATGTTTTGGCATCTACCCATGCTTTTTGCAAACAAACCATGTAGCCTAGTAAGAGAGGTTGTTCAGCTGCAAATCAGCAGTTTTCTTGCAGATGCTTGCTATTCGCTACTTCTTAATTCCCTTACGTCTGGTTTCTGTTTTTGGTTTGCACAGCTTTCACTCTGCCATTTGTCTCAATTCTTTCTGCAGAGGCAGCTTTGACTACAAATATACTAGTGTCTGGAACTGTCGTTATGGTTATTTGTTTAGAGGTTTGGATCACCAAGTTTTACTGCCTCAGAGGTGTAGATTGTCTGTCTGAAATGAGAGAATGACAACTGCAGATTCTAATGGGTTGTATCTTTTTGTTAGATGTACAGTGTTGAAAAGGATAAACGTCACAACCTATTTTCCTTTTCTTTGAATTTGGCTGGTCATGGCCAACACAGTTTTCCTTAAAGTAGTCATACATTCATGGGATCTTAGAACCATAGGATAGCTTAGGTTGGAAGGGCCCTCAAAGGTCACCTAATCTCACTCTGCTCTGGGGTGGCAACTAATGGATTGCTACCCAGTAGTTCAGGCACTAGATCAGTTTGCCCAGGACTCCACTCCCCTGACCCCTTCCCATAGGTTCAGAGATGTGAGAGACATGGGAAGCCTGGCTGCCATGAAGCCTGGCAAAGAACTAATTGAGTACCTCAGTTTTTTCAATGTCTGGTGTAGCCAATTCTCCATTTTCATTTGTCAGAGGGGGTACACTCTTCTTCGTCTCTCTTCTAACCAATGAAGCTGCAGATTCCCTTGTTATTTCTCTCATTCCTCACCAAGTTCATTTCTATCTGCACATTTCTGCACGTTCAGATGACATCCCTGTATTCTTCCTGGGCCACGTGTCTCTGCTTCCATGGTCAGTACATGTATTTCCTTTTCCTCAGTTTGACCAGAAGGCCCTTGCTCAGCCTTGCTGGTTTCCTGCCTCCTTTGCTTGATTTCTTGTACTGGGGGACAGAGGGCTCCTATGCTCTCAGAAAGGTTTCCTTAAAGAGCTGCCAGCTCTGATCTATTCCTTTATCTCTAAAGACAGCCTACCAGGGGGATCTAGTTCAATAATTCCTTAAACAGCTGAAAATTTGCTCTTCTGAAGCTTAGGGTCACAATTTAGCTTTTTTTTCTGGGCCCATATTCCTGAAGATCACAAACTCAAGTCACTACAGCTCAGATTGCCTCCAATCTTAACTTATTTAATATGATCATTTTTCTACAGAAGAAGTTGCAGATTATAGGCTACCTACTATATTTTTGTGAGTTAGGTAGCACCCCACACAAAAATATGCCCAATGGAGGCAAAATATCCTAGCATATCCTAGAAGACTCAATAATAAGTAATTTACCTTTTGAAGTAGGATCTAGCAGATCCTTTCCTGGAGCTGTTCTCCTTCAAGGTGTTCCTGTCCAGAATCAGTATTGATTTTAAGAATTACTGAATTGTTACCTGTACAACTAGAAAACATCACAGAATCATAGAATGACCTCAGTTGAAAAGGACCTCCAAAATCATCGTGTTTCAACCCCCTTACCATGGGCAGGGTCGCCAACCACTAGGCCAGGCTGCCCAGAGCATAGTTTATCTGAAACAGTAACAACAACAGTAATAATAGTTAATAATAGGTAAGGGGGAGTATGTGAAAGGAATACCTAGAGCCTTAATGGTATGGTAGATTACAATGTCTGTAGCAGATAGCAGCTTCCTGAGGGACTGCTGTTGCGTGCTTGCTTTCTTACTGTGAGCAGAGAGTGTAATGGATGGGGTACCTGCAGGTGGGCAATCAAAAACCCATCATTTAGATTTTCCTGACAGAAAACTGCATCTCTTTTTGTTTCCTAGAGGAAAAAGAAATTTCTTCTAGAAAGTTTGGATGTTTTTGCATAAATGGTTTTCTGTGTCATAATCTCTCTAAAGCAAAATTTCCATTGATTTTAGCAATCTAGGCAAATTCTTCAGCAAACGCTTCCTCATTTGTCTTTATTTAGCATGCTGTTCTAGCAGCACAGTTCTTTCCCAGGTATCATGGGGAACAGGTGAAGACCATAGTTATGATGTATTTGCTGCTACTACATTATTCTGAGAGCAAGAGATGATTTTCATCTCTATCTGTCTTTTTTGGGTACTTTGACAGCAAATCATCAAATCATCTTTTTCTCTTCTCTGCTTAGAAACTGGACACTTTGGAGCTCGGGAGGCCATAGTGATTGGCCCTCATTTTCAAAGTGAAAGCACCTTTTCTTATCTACACAAGAAGAACTTGGTTAAATAACTGAAGAATACTGTGTTATAGCTTTCTATTTCTTCCTAGAACTGTAATAGCCTTTGACCTCTCTTCATTAAATGCTGTCCTGTCCAGCTAGCAAAGTCCATTTGTGATCTCTCAGATGCTTTACATCTTGTTATAACACAACACCCTTAAAATGTAGCTATCAGCAGTGCACTTAAAACTCCATTTTACTTTGTTATATTGGGTGTTTCAGAGATTTATGTTTTAGGGAATCTCCTTGCAAGTTATTAAGAGGAGATTGTTCTCACTACTGGAATGCTGCAACCATGTGAACAGCAGCAGCACTGAACCACATGCACACTCTTCATCATTGCCAAGGAGACTGGTTCGCCCTCTGTGCAGAGGCTGACAGCTGGTCATAATCCCCCATTGTACTGTGAGGGAACCTTTGGGAAATGTACAGTGCTCAGATCTGAAAACTATGATGAAAATGACGATAGACACAGTTATAGCTAGAATCTTAAATTTTACTCTGTCCCCAGACAAGTCCTCAGAAGTTTTTCTCTTAAATTCCCAGTCATAAAACATAGTAAAACTAAATGTGGATGTCAATGAGGAATGATACCAAGGTCCTAACTTTGTTACTATTGGATTTTCAGAGTTAAGTTTATATCAGACTTTAGGTATTGCTTAAGTAGATGCTTTGGAAATATTTACCCTGTTATGCACAGGTTTTAGATTTAATAGGACTGTGCTCAGTGGACTTTGAAATTAATTAAAGCAAGTCATTCATCTAAATTATTTCAGACAACGTCTTCTGCTACTCTCTTTGAATCTTCACATTAACTTCAGTCAAGCCTTGTTGCTATGAAGTCTGAATTCATTAATAAGGCAGATCCTCCACTCCATCTGTGAACTACTTGGGGGCAAGTACTTCACTGTCCTCTATGAAATCTTAACTGCGGGGTGCTTTGGGATATACAGATGTTTCCAGTGCCCTGTCAGATGATCCCATCAGGCTGCAGGTGATAGGTGACCCCATTTGCTTTCACTAATTGAATTGCACTCGGATTTCCCCTGGGTTTGTCAGGAAAAGCATTTCTGAAATGGATTCATGAGAAGAATAACCATCACATACATGTCTCAGCTGTTTTGCTAAGATCGAGAATGAGAATAAAAGGTATTGCCTGCATGGGTCCTGTATCTGGAGCTGGGCAGTGAAAGCACAAGCATTATTACTTACAACCCTGATGATGGGTGGCACTGTACAAAACTTCTGCTTCTGTACTTAGCTGAAGTCCAACTCAGGCTTCTCTGGCCTCTTATTTCCTAGCAATTAGCTTTTTCTTGGGCACAGCCACCCCTCTTTTTCTCCATGCATATCACACCTACTCTGATGAACAGGGCTGAGAGGACTCTGTCAAAGCTAATGATGCAGGTGTCACTCTGTGCAGTGTTAAGTTCAGAGAAGAATTTCATGGGATTTATAAATGTTCCTGAATTTTATGTGAAAATAATCTTGAGCCAGTCAGGCTGTGCTGTGTAGGAGTACTCTCATCACCAATGCTGCTAGATATTCAGGTAACTATTTGTGGCTGCTATGAAACCAGAGGACAGATTTGCATCATCTAACTTTGTTTTCTGAGGCATTAATTTTAGGTATAAAGTCATCCCTTTCTAATAAAAATTAAATACAGACACTCAGAAAGTTTGATTCTGCACTGCTCTCTATTCACTGCCTGTGGCAGCAGCTTTATGTTACCGGAATCCTAATTAAATTTAAAGTGAACCTGGCTGAACCTCAGCTGCATCTGAAACAGAAGTGAAGACTGAAACTGACTTGCCAGTCATCTTCAGACTGATGTGTCAGATATTTTTCTGTCTGGAAGATGGACTATTACTTCAGCTGCTGATGACTGTGTTTAGGCTGCTCTCTGCGGTGCCTGTATGTGCCTGTTCAGGTTTCTCTCACAGAATGAGAACAGTACTCTTGCTGTGCTTAATTCTGCTTTAAAAACAGGATCATTATTTCTGCATAGTCAGACCTGCCTGCTTTCTAATGCTGTATAGTCTCTCTCTGCTCTCAGGACTTGCTGTTCTTCAGGTAAGTTTAGAATAAAGACAAAAGACACAAATTCCAACCCCAAAGTCTCTGCCTTGTCCGTTCTTTTTGTAGTTGGTTTCTGTGACAGGTTTGTGTATGCTTACAGTGACACATCCAACAAACTGATCTAGTTTGCCTTTCATGTTACTTAAAAGACATAGACACAGCCTCAAAAAATACAGACGTGCTTAGTCAAATGTTTGGTGACTTATACATTTTAATATTTAACTAACATGCAAAAAATAAAATAAAATAAATGAAATTTCTCAAGGAAATTGCATTTTAACCTTATTATATTGTGATAAATTGTGTCTCAGAGGAAAAACTGAGAATAAATGGGAGATGCCTTACAAGCACAAACTCACAGATACCTACATATACATACATATAAACAAACTTGGATTTTGAATTCACTTTCTGCAAATCATGTTGTACCATGAGATTTGTCTTGGCCCTGATAAATACTGATTTATTTATTTATTATCCCCCTTTGCATCTTTTAACCCTATAAATACTTTCCTTACAGTTCCTAGTTTATCAACTGGATTCTCTGCTTGGAACTATTAGTCTCTCTCAGAGCTGTTTGCTGTGTTATTTCTTGTGTTCTTTGAGATTTTAGGAAAATAAATACAACTGAAAGGTCTTACATGCTCTGTGTGTTCTTGTGCTGTCCCATAGATATCAGAGTGATTTTAGAGACATAGTGTGAATATTAAAATTATCCTCACTAGCAATACTTAAGCTTTTAGGATTGCAGAAAATGTTGCCCATGAGATGTATTCAGAATGTGTTGGAAAGTTAGAAAGTTAAAATTGTCAAGCTCTGGCAGTTCTGAGAGATACAAAACTTGTACTGGTTGAAAAGATGACACTTATTCCCATAACAGTCTGCCCTTATTTGGCAGAATTTTTCAGTGAAAATAATATACTGAAAGAGAAATTCCGTATACTTCAGAGCACAGTGTTAAAATGATCAGGGCAAACATAGCTGCTGATGCTGTGTATAACTTGCTTTGGGTTTCCTTTCAAGGTACAAGTGACAATGTAGCTTTTTCTAGGAAAATGAATATGCACAGAAATTTAACTTTTTTATTCTCCTTTGTCTGAAAGTTATTACTGCACAGTCAACATTATGGGTAATTTTGCATATTTTGTTGCATAAACCAACAGCTCAAACTTAAGTAATCTTTCAGATTTTGTACAGGAATGGGAATTTCTGAAAAACTACCCTCTAGTTTCATCTTCATTGCCATCAGTTAACTCACTGACACATGCTTAATACCAACTTTTGATGTACAAATAACATCAAAGAATATGTTTATTTTCACAGGGTAAGATATTAACAAGAGCTAAGATTAAGAGCATTACTAATTATCTTCATGGAAGTGTGCTCCCAACATTTAACCATACGTATTTTAAATGACTGCAAGAAAGATCTTGGACTTTCTTTGAGCCTAAAGAGACTCTGAGGTTCCTATTTCTCTTTATCTTTTTGTTAAAAAGCTTTCATGATACACAACCCCCTCTTTTCTTTTACCAGGATAATCTTTTGATATGTTCTCTGTATTTGTTTAATAAAAATACCCTTTCCTCCCATTTCCTTCTTTTACATTATCCCAATATATTTTGAACTGTCTTCTTCAAGTGTCCATACATTGCTCTGGTCAAAGATGGTTGATACTGTAAGATGTATCTTGTATTCAAGATTTTCTGTCCTTTTCATTACTGGAACTTGCCTTTAGTATAGTTGTCCTTACTCTTCTTACATCCATAACCATGTGAGTGGAACCACCAATGAGGGCAGCTTTCAAGAATTTCATAGCAGAAGTCACTTCTACCAAAGGACTAAATAAAATATTTAATAGTGTGCTAGGAACCTGTTGTAGATTTTTACTCGATATTAGCCTGTAATGTTCATTCTTATTTTCAGTAGTGTTAAGGCTAATATCCTCCTGGGAATCTGTTACAGGCAGATCAGGATGAAGAGGCAGATGAGGTATGCTGTGAGCAGCCAGCAGAAGTTATGCAATTGCTAGTCTCTGTTCTCATTGGGGACTTCGACTTACCTAACATTTTCTAGAAATACAATACAGAAAATAGGAAGAAGTTTAGAAGACTCTTAGAATGTGTGAAATGTAACTTCCCAACACAGCTGATAACAAAGTCTACCAGAGAAAGCGCCCCACTAAACCTGTTATTTACAGAAAAGAAATGGTAGGAGATACGATGGTCGAAAGCTGTCTTGGGCAGAATGACCATGGAATGGTAGTTCTCTATTCTTGTTGAAATGGGGAGAATCAGCAAAACTTGTACCTTGTACTTCTGAAGGGCAGCATTTGAACTGCTTAGGATGTTGGTTGAGAGAACCCATTGTGAGTCAGTCCTAAGGGCCAAAGGGATCCAGAAAGGATCAGGACATTTTAAAGTGCAGGAACAAATCTGTGCTGTAAGATGAGGCAGTGGGGAAGAAGGCTGACCTGGCTGAACTTTTGCTGAGACTTTGAGAAAAATAAAGCAGACAGACAACTTGGGAAGAGTAGAAGGAAGTTGCTAGGGTATGTGGAGAGAAGATTACAAAGGTGAAAGCCCAGAAGAAATGTAATCTGGTCACCATTGCTAAAGACAATATATAATGTTTTTATAAATATATTAACAGCAAGAGGAAGGCCAAGAAGAATTTCCATCTTTTACTGGATGCAGTGGGCACATTACCACGGAGGATGTGGAAAAGGCTGAGGTTCTTCTTACTGCCTTCTTTACTTCTGTCTTTAACAGTCAGACCAGTTATCCTCAGGGTACTCAGCCTCTTGAGCTAGCAGACAGGGCTGGGGAACAGAATAAACCCCACAATTAAAGAGGAAGCAGTTAGAGACCTGCTTCTCCACCTGGTCTGTCGTAAGTCCATGGGACCATATGGGATCCACCCAAGGGTACTGGGGGAGATGGCAGAAGTGATTGCTAAACTGCTTTCCATCATTTATCAGTTGTCTTGGTCAAATGGGGAGGTCCATTTGATAGAGGGTTCTCATGTAACTGGTGATAGGACTAGAGGGAATGACTTCAAGCTGTGCCAGGGGAGTCTCAGTCTGGATCTTAGGGAAATACTACTTCTCTGAAAGAGTGGTCAGGCAATGGATCAGGAGGGTGGTGGAGTCACAGACTCTGGAGGTGTTCAAGGAACATTTGGATGTTGTGTTGAGGGACATGGTTTAGTGACAACTATTAGTGGTTGGACTGGATGATCTTGTAGGCCTTTTCCAGCCTTGGTGATTCAGAGCTGATCATGCTGCGTACTTGACACTAGTGAGGCTGCACCTTGAATACTGTGTTTGTTTTTGGGACCCTCAGTAGAAGAAAGATATTGAGGCCCTGGAGCATGTTCAGAGAAGGGTAACGAAGCTGGTGAGGGGTCTGGAGTGCAAGTCTTATGAGGAGTGGCTGAGGGAACTGCGATTGTTTAATCTGGAGAAGAGGAAATTTGGGAGAGCTTTTTGCTCTCTAGAACTACCTGAAGGGAATTTCTAATGAGGTGGGAGCCAACCTCTTCTCCCAGATAACTAGCAATGAGAGCTAATGGCCTTGATTTGCACTAAGAAGGTTCAGATTGGATATTAGGAAAAATTTCTTCTCAGAAAGAGTGGTCAAGTATTGGAAAAGGCTGCGTGAGGAGGTGGTGGAGAAAAAGTAAGCAGTATAACCTATGCATTTTCATTGTATTAAGTGGAGATATGGAAATAAATATCAGAGTAGATCTGACCCTCAGTGTTACCCAGAACATATTCCCTATTCACAGAATGCCCTCTAAAGGATGAATGTAATATGTAATCTTCTTTGATAATATACATTCATCTTTCAGAAGATGCCGGGGAATAACTGACCTTTGACAGACTTCCTTTTGGCTTTAGCAATTAGCAGAAATGAAGCCTGTTAAAATTAAATTTATCCTTTGGACTACATGGATAATTCTAAGACTTTTTCTATACTCCCATAAAGCAGTGAAAGAAACAAAGCACTGAATTTTCAAATAATTGTGCAGTGATTTAGTCATTTTCTAGTGAAGGTGTTTGGACTATGAAAATGACCTCTGAAAAAATGAAATTTGTGGCCTTTAGAGTTTTTTTTTAATACTTGGACCTCTTTTCCCAGTCTCTAAAAATAATAAGTGAATGCAGGGAATTGTTGAAGAAAGAGAGAGGAAACAGGGTCTGTAGCATTGTTCAAGTTATCACCCGCCTATATTTTAAGCTAGATTGAAAGTATCCTCAATATGAAGCAAATAGTATTCTTTTAGTGATGTTGTGAAAATGAAATTACTCCATAATGCAGAACTACACCCATTCAGAAGAATGGAATGGGATTTGTACCATATTAGCTGCACTTATTGATGCAGGTAAATGAAATGAAAGTCAGCAAATTGCTGATGAAATGAAGTTCAGTGCATCGTTTAGTCCATTCCATGCTGTATTGTTCTATACTGTTTATTACCCTCCACTCTGCCCAGCTCAGTTTAAAATAATGATATTCTTGATGTTTTTCTGGTTACATTTACAAAAGGAATGTCTTCCTTTGTCTGTTCACTCGACAGACTAAGGCATACTGAAGTTGAAAAAACAGTCCTGATGGTAGACCAGCATTTGTCTCAACTGTATATAGAGTTCATGACAACTGGTGAAAATTTATTTGTAAAGGTAACTGCAGATTGGTACGTATTCCTGGTGCAAGCTGAGCAAAAGCAGATACAATGGAAGAACTTTGATTAAACTACAGCTTGTCACAGTTTCAACACTGGATGTAGCAGCCATAGGGAAATTTTTATCCTTTCTCACCAGCGAATATGCTATTTCCTCACAAAGCAGGAAGACACTGAAAAATGAAGCAGAACTAAGGAAATGTACTGGAAATTATCTGAAGTAAACTGAGTCTAAGAAATCTTTCAGTAGAAAAATCCATTGAGTCCAGTTACACATATGCAGGTGTATACATTATAGCATTTTATGGGTTAATTAAGGGTCAGAGGTGGAATTTTATTCCATAAAAATGATTGAGAAAGTAGAATCATAGGATCATAAAATCATAGACTAATTTTTTGATTGAAAAAGACCTTCAAAATTAACAAGTCCAACAATCAACACTACTAAGTCTACCTCTTAACCATGTATCTTAGTACCACATCCACACATCTCTTAAATGCCTCCATGAACGGGCACTTCACCACTTCCCTGGGCAGCTTGTGCTAATGTCTAACCCCTGGGCTCCGGGCAGAGTGGGTCGAACCTGGGATTGGGCAGGAGCAGGTACCAGTAGGAGTGTCCTGATGACTGTCAAAAAAATGGTGAAACATTCGCCTTCTGCTGTGCAAGGCCTGCTTTGACACCCCTGCAGATGCAGGGTGCAAGTGTGTAAAATCAGAAATAAGTACTTTGATGCATTATTGCTCTGGAGAAGACTGATGTATAGAATGTACATGTGCCATAAGGAAATCTAGCTATTAACTAATGCATGAGAAGACATTAAAGGAATTAGGTGACTGTTACTGTGTCAGGTTAGCTAATATTTACAAGATGGAAAGTATAAGCTATTGTAAATGCATCTGTCTAATCATTATTTCTGTGAGTGGCTACTGAAGCCTAAGAAGCACAGGTGACAGACTTTTATTACAAAGTAGTGAACTATTTAGAGAGGCTTATTTCCCTCTCCTGGATTAGTCTGACACATTTTCACTTCACTTCACCCAGCCACAGCCTTGACTGATGCGATGGCATCTGAGGGACTGAGTTCTCCACTGCTGCAGAAAAGTGCCAGAAGATGAAGAACTTTTTGAAAAGAAATCTTTTGTGCAGTTCAAAAGACACTCAGGACTTACACAGGCCAGTCACTGGGTAACCAATATGGGCTGGATTTCCTCAACAGTATGGGCTAGGAAATTATTCCCTGGTTCTTCTGTTACAGCTTCACAGTAGAAACTCCCCCATGCCCAATTCATTCTCAGCATCATGCCGTGTCAGACCTTCCTCTAAAATGGAAAAGGCTCACTGAGTTGGTGTGTCAGAAGCCTGGTTATTCAAATAAAACCATTCCTCCTTTTCTGTGTCCCTCTTTCTGCCACGGATTTCCATTTCTGCATTCTTTCCATGTCAGAGATTGAAATGACATTGCATGTGGGCAAGCAAAGAATGCCTGAGGGACATGCCAAAGCAAGTTCATGCTGCAGCCAAGATATCCAAGAGTTTAGGAAAGTATATCATCATCTGCTGCAGCTTCTTAGGGACAGCCAGGAAGACAATGGCTTGTTACTTGAAAACTGACGCAAAGAAGGCTGGGGAATTTGGGTTAGCATTTTTCTAATTAATCTTTTTATCACTTTTTTCAGTTCAGAGTAAATCTATTTAAGGATCCCTGCTGGTTTCAGAGCAGGAAAGAAAACGGTTTTTAATTAGAGCTGTACAGTTCGTGTACCTAATGAATCAATAATAATTGAGTACAGTGGAAGCTTCTTCAAAGCACACCCATGGAGTATAGTAAATCCTTCCTTTAACAGGTTTATTTCCATGCCACACAATCTTTTAAGGGGATTATATCATACATTGGCCTGAATGTATGTTATTTTCATGTATTCTCTTGAGTTCACCCTACCCAGCAGTGGGTATCATACACAATCTTGAACATACTTGTCAATCAAAGCACTTGCTAAAATTCTGATATTTTCTGTATGCAGTTTTAGGATGTGTTGCTAAATGGGTTATGCCAACAGATCACTGAAAATGACCATAATTTTTCATTCAATTTATTTTGACTGCTACTTTAATTTAAAAGTTAGAGCTATAAAATATCTTCACTCAACATATTGGAGCAAGAAAACACTGACCATGAGTATAAGTGATATCTCTGTACAGTACTGTTTATGAAGAAAGTTTTCTATAAAATAATCTTCATATCTTCTTCTTCAAATGAAAGCTTTTAGGGATGGGTGCATGTACGAACTTGTCCACACTGATTTTGAGGACATTCATCTCTACCAGGCTTGGGACACAACACTTTAAATGTTACTGCCTCACGGATGAGGCACCTTCACATAAAGGTGCCTTTATAGTCTTTAGCCTATTTTGGCCTGTTTACAGATATAATCTGTGTTGGCACGGTTGTCTTTATCCTACTGTGACTTCATCTGCACTAGCAGCTTGCACTGATGTGCCCTTATGGTTCACAGAGCAAAGCACCTGAACGGATCTGTGGTAGTTCTGATTAGTCCCCCTTCTGTGATAACACGTCAGATATCATGGAGGTGAATGTGCAGCTAGCTTATAGTGAAATATTACTTTAATTCCTCCAGTAATTCAGTTTGTCCAAGAATTTCACTAATGCCCAAAGGATTTCTGCCTTGTGCAAGCCCGGGGATTTTTCTGTCTTGTTCCAGGGTTATATGTGTGGTCATTTTGTTATAGATGAAACTAACTGATTTTTTCAACTGAAATGCAAAGGACTTTGACTGTGATAGTTGGAAGCAAGCTCACATATACCTGAACCAAAACCACACTGTGCTTTAGATATGTATCTCAGGGTAATTGGTCTACCACACAAAGGCTTAGCTGTCATCAGGAATGACAATTCCTCTTTCTAATTGGAAGAGCCAAGGACAAAGCCATTTGCCCCAGAAAGGGCTGTTTTTGTAAGAACTACATTGAAGTACAGGTAAATTCGAGCTTTCATTTTTGAAAAGCCTTCATTTTTATCAAGAAAATGCAATCTGCATGCCAAGACTGTAAAGCCAGAAGACATATATATAATACATGTATTGCAATTGCATAATGTATTACATACATTTTATGGAACAGAATATTAAATAATTTTCAGGCTAATACCTTACTTTTCAGGAGTCTGTACAATGATTCTGGAACATTCATTAGCTATCATTGTTGAAAAGGCTTTTCATAGAAAAGAAAAAGAAGGTTAAAATACAAGTTTTTAGACCAATTCGTTAATTGAAAATCTGAAATTAAAATGCAACTGTTTTTAGGGAAGCTGTTCCCTTTAAGAAAAATGTTATGTACTGTCTAGCTAAGAACTTTGATATATTCTTGCCATGTTATAACAGTATCAGTTTTCTGTTTAATGTATGAAATATTTGAATGATTTAAATGTCTAAAGAGTCCAGATAAGGAATCTAGAAACTCTTAAGTTATCAATATGAAGAACAGGGTGTTTAGCTGTGCTTGCTTGAACTTGTGTTATTATTATCAGAGAATGCCAGTGCCTGGAGCACCTGACTGCCCTTCTAAAGGTAGCTCCCGGCAGGTGATAAGGAGCAGCCAAGCAATTCAAAAACATAATTAACTTTTGGATGCTCTTTTCTGACATGGTAACACAAGGTGATGATATGATACTAGTGTTCCCAAATTGCATTTTGTTTGGAAGGATCTCTACAAGAAGAAACTGTACCAGAAGGCATTTTCCAGGATTACTTTCTAGTTGCAGTGATTTTTTAATATATTAGAGTTAGAATAAATATAGTGGAAATTCCTTGCTTCTTTGGTGGACCTTCCTCTAATTAGTATTTGCTTCTCCAAGAGGGTTTCTCCAAAAATTGGAATGATAGTGTGTAAGTTGCTATAATAATGCTTGCAATCCTCAAAAAAACCCCACAACATTGTAGAGTAACAAATTAATTGATTTTTGTGTGGCATACAATGTTTCTATCAGTTCTTAAAGCTCATATGTATCTGCCAAAGGTCAGATCAATAGATAGATGTGAAGTGAAACATACAGAGAAGGACAGCTCTGACTATGCATAGAAAATGTTGCATTTTGAAAGATGATTACCACTCAGGAGTGAGACCTTAGGCAGATGGAGTTCGTGGATAGTACCATGAAAATGTCAATTTGGCTCTTAGCAACAGTCTGGAAAGCAAATAAATACTCTGAAATATTAGGAAAGGAATAGAGGAGAAAGCTGAAGACGTCATTATGGGAACAAATATATTTCTAGTTTGCATACACTTGAATATATGTGCAGTTCCAGTTCTCTCCTCTCAAAAAGTATGTCTTTAAAGTGGAAAAGTTTCAGAGAACAGCAACAAGGACAATTCAGAGGTATGGAACAGCATCTGTTCAGGGAAAAATAGAACATTTACCCCTTAAATTCAGATCACACAGCTAGTTTTAAAACAAACCTTCAAATCATCCTTACTTACTGTCCTTTGTTTCAAACACAGTACAGCCTTAGACCATCTGAACTGGCTTTCTTTTGAATGAAACAAAAACAGATCAAGTTCTGGTACATATCTAGTGCAGTTTTGGAACATACCTAATTCAACTGTCCACCGGTATATGATCTGTGGGACCAATTTTATGCTAGTTAGAAGAAAAAAGCCCACAGAATGCCATGGACTCTGCATCAGTATGATTATTTTGCAAGTCCACTTCTATTACCTGCTCTATAATGTGGTTGTAGCTGAGGTGGATGAGAAGACTTCAAGTTTAAAAAGAGGATTTATTCGAAATGTGAGAAAGGTCAAAACAATTCTGAGAGGCATGAAGAGGAATCAATTGTTGTATTTTTCAAATATAGATCTCAGAAGATTAGGTATGATGCTGGTGTGGATAAGGATCAAAACAAAAAGGATGTGGTTCTTCATGTGACATGCATTGTATCTGTGGAGCTTTTTGCCAAATGGTGTTGTGCTGAGGCAGGTTTGAATGAAGATTGGCCAAGCACTCTGAAGGGAGATCTTCTGACATTTATTAATTGGGTTAATAATTGTGTTAGGATTAAGAAGTCTCCTTGGAAGAAAGTGGCTAGATCTGATTTGCTCCATTTTCTTTTCCCCACAGAATCATCAAGCTTGGAAAAGTCCTCCAAGATCATCCAGTCCAACCATCTACCTATCACCAATATCTCCCACTGAAACATGTCCCTCAGTACAACATCTAAACATATCATGAATACCTCCAGGGTCAGTGACTACACCACCTCCCTGGGCAGTCCTTTCCAATGCGTGATGACTCTTTTGGAGAAGAATTTTTTCCTAATGAACAACCCAAATCTCCCTGGTGACAACTGGAGGCCATTCCCTCTAGTCCTATCACTAGTTACATGGCAGAGGAGGCCAACTCTCACCTCACCACAACCTCCTTTCAGGCAGTTGTAAAGACTGATGAGGTCTTTCCTGAGCCTCCTCCTGACTGAACAATCCCAGCTCCCTCAGTCACTCCACATAGGTCTTGTGCTCCAGACCCCTCACAGCTTCATTGCCATTTTCTGGACGTGCTTGGGGGCCTCACTATCTTCCTTGTACTGAAGGGCCCCAAAATAAACACAGTACTTAAGGTGTGTAAGGTGTGGCCTCATCAGTGCTGAGTACAGTGGTGTGATCACCTGGGCACATTCAGCTGTATCCTGTATCCACATGTGACTGGTTTTGGAAACAGAAAGACCAATGCTGACACTTGCTCTTAGTCTCTGTAACCTTGTTTTGTTATGTTGTGTTCCTATATACCTGTTTTTTTTTTCGGTTTTTTTTTTTTTTCCCTTCTTCTTCTTAAAAGTGCACTAAAAGGATCTTTGAATAGGCAGTTATACATGAATGTTATCTTGGTGGCTAGTGCTGGTGATTTCCATAGCAGAATGTTTCTCAGAAGCCTCTGCACATTAAATTTAAATGTGTTTCTCTCAAGAAGTTTTAAATGAGTAATTTTGATAATTTTCAGCATCACATGCTGCCTCAGCACTAAATGACTGCAACAATAAAGGGCATTCACTTAAAGCAGCCACACAGCCATTTTGATATTTTCTGTTCACTTTGACTTAAGCTTTATCACAGCAACACTGCATAATTTCATGGGTGTACAGAGAAACGGTGTACATTAAATATGTAACTGGAAAGGAGAAATGGGTAACTGAAGGGAACCTCAAGTCTTAGTTCTGATGTTTCCGTCTTTTATGGCAAAAAGAACATTATTTTATTATATGTATAAAAGACTGTGAATAGCAATTAAATTAAAAAAAAAAACTTTTTAAGTTGAAAGAAAACTTTTTCAACAGTAAAAAATGCATTGCTATATTTTATGTTTATGACACAAGAAATGCTCTGATTACAATGATAGAAGATTTGAAGCATTCTCTTTAGAGAGATGTACGTGAAATGATGCTGTGCCAAAGCTGTAAGAGGACTTTAAAACTCTGAGTCAAATAAAGAGCTAATGACTTACAATGATGAATTAAAGTCTTGCACTTTGGGAAGAAGAAGGAGCTTGCTGTATCTAAGCAGCTGGAGATGGTCATGACCTCTTTTTTCATTTGTTTTACAGTGCTTACAGAGACACAGCTGGCCCACCTGGGGGAGGTGTTCCCAGGGATGTATGCCTGTACTTCTCACTCCTTTGGAGGCAAAAAGTTCAGGGTCTCCTGCCTTTCTGACAGGTCTGTGGTATGAGGTGTGATCAAATCACATCCAGGGCTGGCACAGAAGCTGGAGATAGTTTTTATTACAGTTGAGTGACTAAACTAACCAATAACAGTAAATATTTAATGTGACCTAAGCAAATTTTATGAGTCAACTCTTTATAAGTATTACAAGATGCATTTTCTTAATGGTTGAGGACCCTGAATTCCTGTAATTGTACTCTGCAGGTAACGATTTCAGACTTTGGACTGGCAGGATGCTACTGTATAGTTCAGCCAGGGATTTGATTTTATGGGCACTGAGCAGTGCTCTGGCTCCCAATTGCTTGTGTGGTTTGAACTATGCTTAACTGCAGAGCAAAATAGCATGATGGGCAGAAAAGTTGCCAAAAAAATAGCATACCTTCACTCTTGCCTCTGGCTCAGTATACTGAAAAGACTTGTCATTTAAAAAATGTAATAATTAAGAGATATGTGATATGCTTATTAGAGAGATATTTTATGTAACTTATTTTTAGGTACAATTTAACATACAGTAGGCAAAGTATTTATGTAGATATTGGTTATCAGCACAATGCAGTTGTCAGTTCTAAAACCTGCAGAGGGAAGAAAGATTCACAGAACCTTCTAGGGGTGGTTTAGAGAGAGTTGAGCCTCAAGAGCTTGACATATTCCTGCTGTTTAAGCTTATCTTTTGATTGTAATGAGAATCACTTCATCACCAGCATCCTGCTTATGTAGCTGTAAATGCTTGCTTTGCCCTAGGAAAAAGCTGCGCTAGTTATTATCAATGCACATCATACTGTGCACCAGGTGTTTTTGGTAAGAAAAAAGTATTCACGATAGCTCAGTGGGAATATAATTTCAGAGATTATTTTGTTTGTTCTTATTGTACCTCATATATATATGTGAGGAAGGACACATACACTTTAATATAAGCACCTAGAAAGTAGAAAACTGCTAAGATGCAAGAGGTGTCACAGTATGGCACCTGTGCAAAATTGTTTAAGGAGAAATCAAAGTTAGAATGCACATTTTCATTTTCCCTAGAAATTTTTAAACTGAGAGATGGTATAAAACTGAGAAAGTGTAACCACTGATCTGGCTTTGATTCAAAGCTTTGGTTTTCATTTGACTTACTTTGTCTAATATGACAAAGCTTTTCTTTTGATGGTGGGATGTTTCCACTTCTGAAGGTGGAAGAAAAGGTTGAGGTTGAGGAAAGAGTTAAAGCTTTACTTGTGTAACGCTGATTCTTCTGCTCATGGGGTAATATATGGGAAAGTCTATAAGCATGGCATTTTTGTATTTTAATCCCGTTCCATTAAATTCTAATGACTGGTTGCTAAACGATGTCATGCATTTCCTGCTCCTTTTATGAAGAGTTGTTTTATAAAGCAGCAGCTTGGAAGTGGGCAGGAAGCAGTCATCTCAGGAATTGATTGCATTTCTGATAGAGTACTTTTGTACTGTATCCCTGGAGAAACTCTGCAGGTCATAATGGCTTATGTTATCCTTGTAGCTACAGCATAATAATTTGCAGAAGATGGAAACAAGGTCTACCATCTTTAAATCTCTTACCAGACAAATTTCACTTGGTTTCTTTCTTTCTCTTGATCTCTCTTTCTTTCTCCTGTCCTTTCACCTTTTCCTTTCCTTCCCTTCCCTTCCTCCCTCCCACCCTCCCTTTCTTTCCCCTTTCTCCCTTTCTCTCTTTCTTTCTCTCTTTTCTCCACTTCCTTTCCTGCCCCCCCCCCCCCCCCCCCCTCTTTTTCTAAGAAAGCAGATAGAAATTATTAGTAAGAGAGAGCTAAGGGTTATTTATGTGCAATACAGTGGAAATCTTTGGCTCTGAAACAGCTAATGTTTATAAATTGTTTGGGAGTCTGAGTAGCCACAAGAAACATATCCAATTTGATTAAGTGATGTGGAAACAGGAGTCGAACTAAAGGAAAGTTTACATTCATTGAGATGGCAGTAATGATTGTGTCCCTTCTGTCTGTCATATAGGTTCATTAGAAATGGGTGTGAATCATTAAGCTTTGATATTCAGCAGAGATAAGTAATGAACAGGAAAATAAATAAAGGAAACAAAGGCTGGCCATACACTGCAGAGCAGCATAACAATCTGATTATATTGAGAGATTGGCTGCCACTTTCTTGGCTGACTGTTCAGTACAAGGGAATGCTTCCCTTTATTTCTGTCTCCAAAATTCTGTCCTCATTCAAATACTGGTGAGAAATGTAGGAATCTTACATGCTTCTTCTCTGGAAAATTGCTTTCCTTGGTTTCTGATAGAAATCAGTAGGCCATTATCTTGAGTGAATTCTTTCTGATATGTCAGATTTAGGGAGTGTCTAGATGTGCAGGAAGCATGTAGAAAAAAGCTTTTGAATTTTCCAGAACACATGACATTTGCACAGATTTCTGTTTTCCCATTAGCAAGTGTGTTATTACTGAAGAATATGAACTAATAATAGAGATGACTTTTAGTTTGCCTTTCTGCAGATGCCTGGAATTTTAGCATGAAACTAAGGGCCTGTGCCAAATAATAATTGGAACTGGCCATCAATCATTGTGCTAGCATCAGGCTATAACAAGCAGTGTTGTATGACTGGTCTGGTATTAGCCTGAGCAAACTTCCTGTGACTCACTAGTACAGTAGCTCTGGCCAGTTTTCTTTTAAAAACTGAAAAATGGATTGTTTAAGTTATGATTCTTCCTTTGATCTGCTCTCACAAGCCCTGGATTTGTGGTGCAGTGGGAAAGGTACAAAGGCCGTAAAGCATTTGAGATTTTTAGGTTTTGTCCTGTTAGCAAGATAATTTGAAACTTCACATGCATGTTTTCTATTGCTTCCATCTGTCTGATGTTTTGCTTCCTGTGGTTGACACTGACTTAAGTAGATAAGGGATTGAGAAAAGATGAGCTTGAAATTTCTGCTGGGTGCATTGAGTTTGATAGCTTATTCTGTAGAGCCAAGTAATCAGATGATAAACTATAAGTGGCAACACAATAAGACAAGGTAAGAGAGGTAAATGGTAAAATCTCAGAAGTGTGTCTGAACATCAGTTCTGAAAACACAGTGCTAATTGTGCAAGGAATATTATAATTCCACTGATAATAATGGATCAGTGATATTCACTCTTTGTCTTTTCTCTATACTGAAAAAAGAAAGTAGTTTCTTGAAGAAATTGTTTCCAAATTTGTTTGTAAAAGAAATTTGTAAAACATTGGAGAACACTACTTTTATGCACCATTAATTTTTGTCACAAGGCAGTCAATGAGAGGAAGACCACCTGGTCTTTGGTTTTGAATTTCTTTTTTATTCACTGAATGCTTTTTATGTGAAGAACATACAGTCCTTCAGCAACATATCCCTCTTTCAAAACCCTTCCTACTTTTACCTATGGGCTATTAGGAAATCAGACTTTATCAAATTCCTTTTCATTTGAATGGGACTGGGTTTTCTTCTGCAGCACAGGAAGGAAGACTTGCCAATAGTAATATATTCACTTTGCAGGGGTCAATTGGTGAGGTCTTTTTTCATCTTTATAGCAGCAAAATGGCAATACGATGACTGTGAGGACACTGAAAGAGTAATAAGACTTTTCTTAGTCCTAAGTAAAAGAAAACTGTAGCTTACAGGACTAGGTTTTTGCCTATAGATGTCTGAAATGTTTTTTTTTTATCTATAGAAGTCAGACTGCATTCCCCAGGATTTTTCCTTTCTTTTTCTCTCCTGGGTGGAGGAAGGACTTTATCTGATGGGAGATGCTAAGAAGAAATAGATCAGTTAGGAGTAGACAGATTAATACTCCCTTAGTTCTAAAGAGAATAGTCTTTAGTTAAATGATTATTCATTCATTTTCCACTCATCAGTATCAGAGATCCCTCATGTAAAAGCCTTAGATGTAGCTCCCATATGAAAAAAGAACACATCATTCTGAATGCAAGCTCTATGACAATTTTAATAAACAAGTGCTGCCGGTCAGGTGTATGTTTTCAGTTCTCAAGCAAATACCTTCACCTGAATATGTATTTTACAGTTACAAAGAATATTTACAAAGAGATCTGTATCTGTGAACATAACCTCAGCAGTGTAGTATGCAGTCATCACATCAGATGAGGGCTAAAATTCCTGTGGAGCAGACCAGACCCAAGATAGAATCACATATTCAGCGATTGATCACAACGCACTGGGCAACAAATTGAAGTTGTTATCTGTTATTTTTATAAGCATGGTATCTGTTCGATCTGTATTTCCTACCCTTAAAAAAATAATTAAACAGAGCAAACCTTTGAATTCTTTAAGATGAGATACGTGTTCAACAAATATTTGGCAGCGCCACTGGTTGCTACTGATATGCTACTTGCAGTCTCACTTCTGTCCTAAACAAGGGAAATACTCCCCCAGATATCAACCTATCAACCTTTTGCAACCTATCAACCCATTTCTGCCTTCTCTCCTCATTGGGATACCATGTAGATGAGGGATGTCTATCAGTTTAAGTGTTGGGACCTCGTTATCTTCAGTGCTTTCATGACTTCTTTAGGTAATTCATAAATGTGTGACCCTCCATCAGCCAGTTGTAACAAGTGGTGGCGAATGATACTTTGTTTTCTCTCCTCCAAAATTCTACTTACAAATGTAGGTTTTCTACCTAATTATCTGATGCAGTGGCACAGTGGCGTTCTTCTTCCAGCTCGGTACTGGAAAGAAGAGGAACAGACATGAAATTATCCTGTTTGTACATGAAATTATCTCGATTGTACATTGTTACACTATCCCTGTCAAAACCTTTGCTCCACATTCACTGGCCTTCCATTTCCAATCAGCATATGTCTCTTTACAGAAGCATCATCAAGAAATCAGGTGCTGTAGTTGTACAGTTTACAGTAACCCTGAATTCTCTGGACATTTGTGCAACTAGAACCTGAAATATAATTGCTATTAAAGTATTTTTGCATATGATGTATTCCAAAGCATGTTCATTTTTCAACATATGCTTGATCCGTTTTAGCTTACTGTGAATTTTAGATATATTTGGCCATTGTAAATAATGCATACATTATACTGCATGTTTAACATTGCTTAGTTTCCTGTTAGTATTTATCCTGCAGTAATCTTCAGCAATAGAATGATGAGAGGTTCTGTTTATCATTTGGTGTTCATTTATTATTAATCTTAGATTTGACAGGCTCCAAGATGCTATTATTTTTTTATACTGTGGAGCATAAGTGAGCTACAAGAATGAGTACATTTTTCAGGTTTGATGAAAATACTCGTGTGCATTTTTCTAGAGTGTTTTCTTTTTCTTTCCAAACACAGTGTCTTCTAAAGGAGATTATGGCACATGTAAGCTTATTTAGCATGCTTTCTATGCATATACATTACAAAGTGAGCATTCCAAAGAGATTATTCTGATATTTTCTGCTCTTTATTTTTGATTGAAAAGACGTATTATTATGGGATTGATTAAATTTATACTTAAGTTTGAAAAGGAGAGGGAAACAAAACACGAGCTGATATACATACATACATACACATGTATATGTATGTATATATATACATATATTTGCTAACACTGAAGTCAGTAAAGCAAAAGTGTGGTACTTTTGGTACATTTATAAATTCTTATATTTTAATTACATCAGAGTTCTCACTAAAGGGATGATAGTTTTAATGATTATCTCCAATGTGGTATTTAAAGGTAAGCCGAGCTCCTAAATTTGAGCCAGACCACTCACAGGGAAATCAAAGCAAATGAAAACGCCTACGTAACAAAGGATAATATTCAGCTGCTATGGGGAGAGGGTGATCCAGATCTTGAATACTGTCAGCTGCAGCTTCATTATCCATACCATGCCCTTCCTTGGCACACTGTTATAAGACCTGTTATTTCAGTCTGCTGTTACCTCCTGCTGTTTCATTCTGAATGTGTCTAAGTATGATGTGTCTTATCCACACAGATAATAACCATTTACATACATATCCTGAATACCCTTAAAATCTTTAATTCTTTAACCAAAAGCTGTTATCTGCTTGGATCTCCTTACGCAGACCTACTTGTCTTTAGGTCTGTTTGACCTTTTGAGATGGTGGTGTCAGGTCTGAAAAGGCTTTAATCTATTTAGTGGCTAATATCAATCAATATATATAGGAAGAAAATCTATAATTTGACAGGTAGCAAGGGAAATCAGTAGTAAATTTAGATCAATTCATGGTTGGATTTCTTGGAAATTGTTTTAGCCTTTTGTAGGCTTTAAATTGATTCAAAACAGCTACTGAAACAAGCATAGAGATTTACCAAACATCTGTTCACAGTCATATACAGTAGCAGTATTCAGAAGGATGTGTGCCTGCATGACATTTTGCTAACCAGTTCTATCTGAAGAAATAATGGAGTTTCTATTCAAGGTTATGTAAATAAGGAATATTTTAATATATAGATAAAATTCAAGATACCTGAAAAGCTGTGTTGACACATAGTAAAGGTGAAGTCTGGAGACCTTTGGAGTCCACCAAGATCTAAGAATAATTCCTGTGCATCTCAGGTTTCTTCTCTGTGTCTGCCAGCAAAACTGAAACCTGACAAATGGAAATAAATCCTTTTGTATGATCAAACAAATGCTTTTTGTGTACAATGTGCAGGATGGTTTGTGTACATCCAACTGTCAGTGAGACTGTAAGCATTTTTTCTTCATTCTTTGTATACCCCCACCAGAGGGAACCTGCAAAATGGCCCGTTCTTGTTCTTTCCCAAGGACCAGCATGCTGCTAAAATTGAACCACTCTGGTAATAAGGTACAGCTCAATGGAAGTAGGGAGATCAGAATCTTAATTGATGCATTCTTTCAGCAATCAATACAAAAGATCCATGAAATCCGAGGGGAAGAGAGTGCTTTGAACCCTCCCTAAGCTGTGCCACATAGTTACAGGCTGGTAGGCAAGTGTGAACACATACACGAACACCCCTCATAGCCTCACTGAGAAAGAGCTGTGCAGTCTTGTACACACACACATACATCCTTGTGTGAAATGTGAATGATCCTAATAGCTACTTTGATGATCCTAGCAACGTTAGCCAGTCTCAATAATGGAATTTGATTGTGGGGGAGCCCAAGATCGCCCCACAGATCACAAACATAGCCTACAAATAAAGCAGATAAGAAAACAACATCAGAGACAATTCTTTTCCTATATCAGTTTGAACACAGAACATATATCAAAGGTGTACTGCTCTGCTGTGATACTGAATTGTTTTTCATGTTTCTTTTTATCATTTTGAAGGCTAAATTTAGTCCCTGGATCTTTAAGCAGGAGTTGGATGCTTTGGTCCTATTTTAGACTCCTCAGGGAATCCCAGACACCAAATGAGCAGGCAATGAATCTGCCATCCTCTTTTAGTTATTTTGGATACTCTGGCCCGTCAGTACATACTAGACACTTAGGCGTAGGTCACTGGATTTCACCCTGAAGCTGAAGTCACCATATCTTCACTGTCACTGAATGACACTGCTTTTAGGTGCATCAGCAACCAAACAATGGTGTGAAATTTGACAACTTTCACTGCCTTTAGTAGATGAAATTAATGAGCACTGTGAAGGCACCTTCAAAGGGATCAGTACAAGAGCACTAGAAGGCAGATGCCACTAGCAAAATGGTAAGTTATGAATGGCTTCTTGGTGCTCTGTAACAGTATGATTTTGATGAATGCTCTTCAGTGTATTGAGTTATGTGTGACACAAATCAGTTTTGTCCAACTTTGTCACAAGCAGCTGACTTAGTCCTGCATGTCTACACTGAGACTTCACAATAATGAAATCACTAACCTTATGAAACACAGGTTGCTTATTTCAAGCACGAGTCTGTGTGGCATCTGTAATACTGAAAAGATTCACTAAATGCACATCTGTGCTTCTAATGTTTACAGACTTTATAAATCTACCATCTGACACCTTCAGGAGATGCTTGTGTATACAGTGTGGAAATCGATACTTGCAGGTAAGAGATTGCCCTTCTGTTGGTCTGAGAGATTGATGAGATCAGAATACAGCAGATGGGGCTCACTGTTGATGTTTTACATCTGAATTTTCTCATTCTTGTTCTTGAAGATTCAAGTGTTTCTGGTTTGCTTGTTTTTTTTTTGTTTGTTTGTTTTTTTTTGTTTTTGTTTTTTTAACGCACTTTGAGCAGAACATCCTGAGTTAAGAGTAATAGTGCTCTGTTTCTCAACTCCACAAATAATCTTCTGTCTGTTAAGAGATCACTTCTACTTTGCAACAAAATGATGTGGATGTTGAAAAGTTTCCACACTTTCTGATAATCATTTCTTCATATTATGGTTTCAGAGTTAGCAGCCCTTAAAAACATAAAGGAAGTTGCTCAGATCTTTCTGTCCTATTGTTTTAGTCCTGCTAGTGCAGGAAGATGTGACTGCTCTAGTTGATATTCAGCTCACATTCTCAGGCTATTCCTTGCACCAACAAGGTATTGCTAGAACCTCTTCAGCACAGGATGAAAGCTGAGTACCTGGAACATATTTTGTGGCAAGAAATAAACTTCACATTCACCAAATCACACAGTGTACGTGACTCTGGTTATAGCAACACACCTGTCTCTGTGAGTTCACATGGACACAAATGTGGAAGTAGCAAATGCAAATAAATTGTTTATAATTATATGCTTACTGAAACAGAGAGAAGCAAGTTAAAGTTTCATATGCTGAATGTACATATTTGAAATCTGAATGAGTGAGCCTGCTTTTTTATTTCTCCTGGCAAGTGGGTAATCTCTATTTTTTTTTCAACCATATAATCGGTAACCCTGGTATGAATCAGACAAAGAGATCTAAGTGCATAGACAGATACATTTTCAGTATTACAGCACTGTGAATAATGGAGACCAAATAAACTTGATGTCACCAGTTACAGGGTCATCTGGCGAGCTCAGCACTTTAATTCAGTTAGGTAAGGAAACTGCAGAAACACAGATAACAAAATGGTAAGGAAAATGATGATTCAGTATTCCATTAAAAACACCACTTTCCATCAGTTAAATAGAAAGACTGTGCAAATCCATGCGCCTGAGAGCATAATTAGAGGTATTAATTATAAGCATGAGGTAGAAGGTTTCATCTTCATTAGAAATTTGCCTTTGGGTAACAGGGCAGTATCAAACACTTGCGTCTGGCTTCTGGGCCTGGTTAATTACCCGCCTGCAAGTTTCCCAACACCAGGGTTCCCCTCTCGATCACCATGGCAACATGCCTGCTGACAGCATCCTGTATGCTTCTGTCTGTGCTCCAGTCACATGGAAACACATCTGAGGAGTTTAAACAATGTGAAAATAATAAAGATGTATAGAATGGTGAATGAAAAATGGTGTTCATTTTCTCCCTTCTCTTCAAGAGCTTATGGGGGCAGCTGGTCCTGGGGAAGCAAGCAACACCAGTGGGAATGGCTCATAAATGGAAACTCCAAAGGAACTGATACGGGTCTGTGAGGACTGGTCCTTTGCTGCTGTGTCATTCTGATTTGAAGAGTTCAGTCTGTCTCAGATATAACACATGCTTGATTTCTCAGTTCTCCACAGATTAATGAAATTCTTGGAGCAAAATTTATTTTCAGGTTTTATGGACACCTTAGAAACAGATGGGGTTGGAGGAAGATTCATCTGTTGCTGCTGTTAAAACTCACTCTAAAATGTAGCTGTTCTCAAGCATCATTTTGTACTCTGCCACGCAAAGTGCTGTTGCCTGTCATCTTTTTGCCAGTGGAGGAACAATGTATTTGCATGTACAGATAATGGACTTTTGTAACAGGATCGTATTTCTTGATAGAGAATTCTAGGAAGTAAACTAACAGTTCTATGGACAGCTGATCATTAAAAGGCATGATAAACCTTATAGATGCTGACTTCAGGAAGGAGGAGGGAAGAAACAGGTTATTGACCTGTTGACCACTATGTTGACCATTATTACTGGCAATCAGGATTCTCATTGTCTTCCTGCTAGAGATTTTATTTTCTCATATTTTGTACCCTGTGGTGCAGAAAAAAACCACTTTGTTTTGAAAATGTTGCTGTGGAGTTTTTTTGTCATATTAATGTCATCACTGTTAAAATGTTCAGGCTGCCAAACTTTTATTGATCAAAATGAACGAGATATTAGTGACAAAACCACAAATATTTCCTTTTAAAGGAAAAATGCTATATAATTTTTCAAGACTGAAAGAAAGGAGACAGACTTTCATTTGAGAGCTCTGAGTGAAGCGTAAGAAATCACCTCTTGTATGGCTAGATCTATAGTGCTGAGCATGCATAAAAACAAAAAAGAATTGAAGCCTATGAATTCATATCATCATAGTATCATAGTCTCGTGCGGGTTGGAAGGGACCTTAGAGATCATCGAGTCCAACCCCCAGGATTCGAGGCTCCTGTGTAGCAGAGCGGCACTTCTACCACTTGCGCCACAGGGGGGATTCGAACCTGGGCCCCAGTGTTGCAACGTGGCATTCCTACCACTGCGCCACCGGGGCACAGGATGTGTGGTTTCAGTAAGGATCAGGTCATACTAAGTGGATACATCACGAAAGTTTGGGGATTCACATCTGGTTATACCTTTAGAAAGTTTTCCATTAGTGATTATATGCCTGCCATTTGCAAAAGTAATTCCTCTGTGAATCTGACTGCTTCCTGGCAGCAAATTAGATGCAGACACAAACACACACACACAAACATATTTCTATTAAAATTAAAGACAAATGCTCAGTGAAAAATCTGCTACTTCCCATTTATTTTTATATTTATGTATATGACACCATCATAAACAGTTAAAATCCCATAGTTCATTATTTCTGCATTAATTGTGTTGTTTTATTCAACACATAGCAATGTCTTTATCATACCTTTCTGAGTTATTTGTATCCAGCCATCCACTTACCATTCACTTAATTCAGTTTTAGGAGACATTAATTTTTTGAAGGAAAATAAATATGTGCTGAGGAAGGAGCTATATAAATAGATGGGAAACGTTGGTTGAAGGACTGAAGCCCTGTCTCCACGTACCCCTGGCCTTTATACTTCCTTAACCAACTGGGATCCTGCCCACGTTTTGCAAAATTCTTGTGAGTGAAATGAAGCAACAATATGCTTTGAACAGCATTTCAGAAATAAATGTAGGCAGTGACTACTCTTCCAAACCCGTATATAGCTGACTGAACAAGTGACCTGATTTCCAAAGCACTGAATTCAAACTCTGAGTTAAGATTTCTGCTGACATCTGCAAGAGTTGTTTTGTGTAAGAATGTCAGAAAATCAGGTCAGTGATTTTGCAATTCTGAATTTAGATTAGGTGCCAAAACTCTTAATTTCTGAAATTTAAGAATGCTTTAAGTTTGTACTCAGGTCTGACTTGTTTTGGAGATTGTATCTGAGCCCCCAAAATCATGAAAGGCTGGAAAAAACAGTAGTGTTACCCCTGTCACATTTTAAGTTAAGAAGATCTCAGAAGCACAGTTTAGGTACCATGGTATTATTAGGTTAATGATGAGGGATGTGTCAGCAAAGGGAAGAAACCCCACCCTGAAAGATTGCTGGCCCACCAGTCTGGGACTGTCCTCATGGTGGTTTAATTCAAGACTGTGGCTTCAGTTACAAATCTGCTTCCAGCCTTGAGCCTACCTGTCTTGCATGCTATCCTGCTTTACCTTCAACTTTTGCTGGATCAGTACCTGAATCTTGACTGCAACCTTAGTGTGAAACAGTAGGACAGTGTTTTCATATTCTGATCATGCCTTATGTGTTTGTTTAAGAGATGTTCGGAAATGTTTTGACACAGAAGGAACGAATACCGAGAAAGAAGTTTTTGGCAAAGGTTACTTTCAATAAAGTAATAGAGTCTTAAAAGTAATAAAGTCTTGGCTCCACACAGGACCACACAAAAATTGAACTCTTTGTCTGAGAATGCTGACCATTTGAAATACTTCATCTTTAATGATGTTGCACCGGTCCAATACCGTGCTTAAATACACTGAATGGTGAAATCAAACTAACCAAAGGGGACAATACTAATATCTCTAATAGTTTAACTATGTCCCTATTAAAGTTGACAAGGCAGGCCATATTGCATCTCGTGTTCAGAACACACTTGGGGAGCTAATGCTTGTGTTTCTCTTCTGACACTTCCCTCATCCCATGAGAGGTGAGCAGCTGATTTGAACACTTGGATACCTGGATCCAGATGTGTTTATGAAAGGTTGTTCCAGTTGCCCATCATTTCCATAATGGCGTCATACCATAATCTCTTCATAAGGAAAGACTCTTGTAAAAATGTGCATATCATTGAAATTCTGAATAAAAAATGCTCTAGCTTTCTTGTTATGGGTACTAGAATTTACATGAGGTTGGTATGTATGAAACATCTCTATAAACAGAAACATGAAAGAAACGTTTTCGCCTAGTAAACCAAACAAGGTACATCCTCCAGGATGTGATACCTGAGAGCAAGGGCCAAAGCAGAGCTTATATCCACAGGAAATTATTAGGAAAATTTAACCTGACAATCTCACCTCTGTCTTCTCTTAGACGTAATTATTGCACTAATTATTAAATAGAGAAACCTTTGTCATTTCTGTCCATGTTTCTCTAAGCAACAGTAATTAATTGACTTTTTGAAGAGAAGGATGGATTTTCTCTTCTATTAAGAGCAATCAAAAAGTCCCTCTTATTTTTAAGCACACTTTTCCTCACACATTTTTTTACCAGCAGTAGAAAATTGTATGTCCTGGATAAAGGTCAATCCTGTCACTATTGTGACAATCAGTACTATGAAAATAAAGGTGTCTTAGTACTTGGAGTAGGTATGTCATTTAATTCCAGTACACATTGATTACAGCATTTTTTAATAATTATTTCCCTTGTAAATGACTTAATGGTTTCAAAGTAACCAAAAATGTATAACTAGAAATGCTATATAAAGAATGAATTTTGGTGGATTCACTTTTTTGGATTTTTTGGGGGGAGGGAGTTCTAACTTTCCCCAAATAATTTCAGCACATATAGTTTAAAAACGATTAAATCTTTGAGTATTTCTCATACTAGAAGTGGAATTCTTTCTCTAGGCAGTATTAAGTTGGTTGTATGACAGCCTCATTGTACTCTTGGGCTCCCGAGTCTCACACCCTTGCTGCATTTCAGTGGTCACTTTTTTCTCAGTGTTACATTACAATGTCTCAAATAAAAAAATAAGAATAATTTTGTGACTGGGAAATGATTTCCAGTTGTGGAAACTATCCTAAAGAAAGAAATAGGGAAATTTGATACCATAATTTTAATACTCGGTGTATTCTGTGGTAACCACTGTGGAATTTCTGAGTTTTGTTTAAGGATAAAATACTTTGATTTTCAGTTTTTTTACAGAAGTGGCTGAGTTCTGTGGGGTGTGTATGGAAGACAGAATTCTATCTGTTGCGTAAGTTCTGCTTGGAGCCAATAAGTGAAAAAAAGTTGGGGAGGGGGAGCGCACTTCTTTATATCTGCTCTTAGTTGAGTTTTCTTGACCATGATTTTTTCCTCTTTCCAAGAAGAATCTCTCTGTAGAAAGAGCTATAGCATCTTTGTGGATGAAGTTATATTTCTTTTATAGTAAGTCTTTTCTAATGTTTTGTCAGGTATGTCACTGAATGGACTTTAAATTACATTCTCTTCACATGGCAAGTCCAGTTATTTGCAGGTATAAGGGAGTTTAGTCACAGTTGCTGTTCATATCTGACTAGTCACAAATTTATCTGACCCGAGAACAGATTATTCCCCATGACCTGAGCAAAAGATTTTCCGGACCAGGTTATAGACTTATTAATGGTTTATTACTTCTCTGTCATCTTTTTGGGACTAATGTTGCTCTTTGATGTTTGCTTTAATCTTTCAGTATAAACAATCATGCTGAAATCTCATAAACCAAGCCCCTGAACAGCTAGTATGACATTTGTTCTTTGTAGATAAGGAGAGTCCTAATGCTGCTGGTTTTGTTTACATATGCATAATTCAAAACTTCAGAAAGATATTTAAAGTGTCAAATTTATTGGTTTCAGTGAAAACCATAAATCAAGGGTATTTATACAAAGTTTAAAATACCCTTCTGCTGCCTGTGGAACACTGAGTTGTAGCTGTGCTGTGTGTCACTTAATCAGACTGGATTCAAATGCTGACAAAAATATCTTCTTAAGAACTGGAAAGAATTTCACCTTGTTTTGCTCTTAGCTCATGATTTTTCACTTGGGACCCTTATTTCAGGAACAGAGCAAATAGTTCAGTTTGTAGTTTTGTGGAAAACTATTTTAAATGTTTCTTAAGGATCATATTTAGAGCCCTAAAATATCTTGTTTTGGGACTTGGGATAGAAACACAGATTGCCAATTATTACCTAATAAGATTCATTTTGGACCCTTAGTTCTCATCCATCCTTTATCCAAATGTTTGTCTTAATCTGTCTTTTCTCCACCGCTGATAATGATTTTTCCTAAAATTAACTGTTTTGATTTGTGATGTTTAGTGCTTGATGAATATCCAGAGAATACTGGGAATGACTCAATGACCGAATGGAGATCAGTGATGAGTAGTGCCCCTGAGGGTTCAGTACTGAGACCTCTGGTCTTTAGCATCTTTATCAATAACTTTGACACCGGAATCAAGTGCACCTCTAGAAAATTTATGGATGACACCAACTTGTGTGGTACAGTCTACAGACCTGAGAGAAGGGATACTGTACAGGGAGTCTTAGACAGGCTTGAGCAGTGAGACCAGGAGAACCTCATGAGGTGCAGAAAAGCCATGTGCAAGGTTTTACACCTGTATCATGGCAGCTCCTATTATCAGTACAAGCCTGGGGATGAAAGTATTGAGCACTGCCCTGCTGAAAAGGAGTGGGGAGTACTGGTGTATGGGAAGCTGGACATGAACCAGCAATTTGCCCTTGCAGCCCAGAAAGCCAACCATATCCTGGCTGCATCAAAAGAAGTGTGGTCAGCAGGCTGAGAAATGTGATCCTGCCCCTCTACTCTGCACTGCTGAGGCCTTACTTGGTGTACTGCACCCAGATGTGGAGTCCTCAGGACAGGAGGAACATAGACCTGCTGGAATGCATCCAGACGAGGGCCACAAAAATGATCCAAGGGATGGAACACCTCTCTTATGCAGGCAGGATGAGAGAGCTGGGGCTGTTCAGCCTGCAGGAAAGAGAAGGCTCTGGGGAGACTTGAGAGCGGCCTTTCAGTATCTAAAGGGGGGATATAAGACAGAAAGGGAGAACCTTTAGCAGGATCTCCTATAATTGGATAAGGGGAAATGGAGTCCAATTGTAAGAGGTGAGATTTAAACTGTATAGAAAGAAAAAAATTACCATAATGGTGGTGAGGCACTGGAACAGGTTGCCCTGAGAGGTGGTAGATGCTATCTATGTCCCTGGAGACATTCAAGATCAGGCTGTTCCAGGCTCTAAACACCTGATCTGTCTGCAGATGCCCCTTTCATTTTGCAGGGGAGTTAGAAAGCAAAAATGTGTTTGGGAAATGATTTTTCCTAGCTTGTTTGTTTAACAGCTATTTGACTTATTTTAAAATCTCTCTGAATTTGAACATGCAAATAAAACTGATGTTTGTCTTATTCAGGAAAGTTTTTCTACAGCTGGAAATGCTTCAGGGCAACCCCAGCTGAGCAGTTACTAGGGACTTTTCAGAAATATAGAGTTCTGGATATTCATCACACAGAGCAGCTGAAGTGATCTTTCAGGAAGGTCTGTAATAGACTACAGATAAGGATGTATAGAGAAGAATAAGTCATCACATTTTCATTTAAGAGAAAACATTTTAAAGAAGAATACCTTCTTTTTCCATCTGATGGGATGACAAGAAATCTTTTTTCATCATTTCTGTTTTACTCAAGGAACATGCATGAATTCATGCTGAATTCGGAATTTTCATGGTAGTGTAGCAGCACTGCTTTAGAAGGAGTAACCTTGTTCTCAGGAGGAAGAAGCCCTGCTGGAGTCAATGAAGTGTGGTATTTTTCTGAAAATTTTATCATACTTCTTATCCTGGGCACACTCACCATCACAGCCATGTCCCCGAGTTTGAGAGAAATTAATCCAGAAATTAATCTGTTGAAAGTACGCTATGAATTGTACTGGGGATGATCACCTGGGAGCCTATGGTCATTGGAGGGAGAGACCTGGGCAGGGAAACTACCTAGCCCTCATCTTCATCATGCTGTTGCAAAATTAATTCTACTGAGACGTAATTTTGCTTCCTCCCATCCCCTCATCATCCCACAACTGGCTTTTCTTTTTATATCACATCAAAATGGGAAGCACTTGACTTCACCTTGAAGGCCCTTCAAAGCTGCACCTTCCCTACAGATCATCTATAATTCACAGAAAGTGTCATCTCTCAGCCCTTACAGGTCACTGATGCCAGTTTCAGTGTTCACTTGTTAACATTTCAAAGGAGTACTTTCATGTCTTCTCACATTCTGCCTCCGAGGAGCAAGCTGCAAACCTCCATGAAGCTGCCTCATTACCCTCCATCAGACATTGCTGAAAGCTATTCCTGGCTGGGGTGCCTGTGACAGCCTCCAGACAAGGAGGCTGCTGCCATGCTGTGCCTGCTGGCAGCCGTGCTGCCCACCCTGTGCCTCATCACTCCCATCTCTTCCCTCCCTGGTTGTCTCTTCTCTCAAGTTGCTAGGTTTTTCCTTTGATCCTCCTGACTGAGATCCTGACCTCTGACTCTCAAGCACTGTGGTAATAGTAAATGGCAAGAAGAGAAATGTGATTGGAGTTCAGTTATTGATGACCTTATGATAGAAAGATTTGGTTCACTGTAGAATTCATCAAACACATGCTTTGTTTAGTAAGACGTATTTCTCTCCCATTTGTTTAAAATTAAGAGACTGGATGTTTGGCTCAATAAAGCTCTTGAACAACCTGCAGTTTTGGTGTGATTGGCCAAACTTTCTTTTCAGTGCCACATGCAGGTCTTTCCTTGCTACCTCTGCTCTTCTAGTGCTGTTCAGATGCTTCACAGGGCATGCCAAGAGCACAGAAGCAATTAACCATAGAATTAGAAAAGACAGTGTGGGCCCTGTTCTAGAAAGAAGGGCATGTCTTCCATTTGAGGTTAATTACACATAACCTCTGTTTTTGCATAGCTGCGTCTGTGTGCATGTGAATAAAATTAAAAGGAAGGGAAAAGTGATATACAGAGATCAAAAGGAGGCTGGAGGCTGGAAATTATCTATCACCTCTAAATATACTCAGGCATATTATAGAACAAGGACACATTTGTTTTTTCAAGGACCAATGTGACCATTGCAATTTATGTACTGGTATATTCTGCAGAGATCCAAATAGAAAATAATAGCACTCTGTAAATTTGTGTCTTATTTATGACAGGACAAACTGATTGTAATTTGTTTTTCTTTACTGTTTGAAGTGTCAGTTATGCACTCTGCTCATGCAAGGTTCCCATTTTAGTTACTCCAAAGACAGTAAAAAAAAAGTAAAAAAGAAAAAAAATTAAGAAATCTTTTGAACAGTATGGGATGAATACATTCAGAAATGCTTAAATCTAAGTTGGATTGAAATACTGTGTATTTCTCAGTTCAATTGTAGTAAGACAAGATATCATTTGAGGTTGTGTGAATGATTAGCCTGGAGCTGACCAGCTGCACATCTGCCAGGATTGCCCATTTGCCAGGTGATACTCAGTTTCATGTTGAGTCGAGGCCTCTGCTGCTCCCTAATGCTTTGCCAGATATTCTACCCTTCTTTGATCAATACTCAGCCACTGGGGAGTAGCTGGTCAGCTGCATGCTTAGTGCCATGGGGAGATCCCATCTCTTCAAGGTACTTTTAAAACTCGTTTTATTGTTGTTGTTGTTGTTATTATTATTATTTTATTAACCAATCTACAGCCTTTTTGTAGGTCTGTAACAGGTCATAAAGCTCTCAAGAATGTAAGAACTGATTATTAGTAGTTCATAGAACATTTACAAGAACATTAATTTCTACATTTCCTGGCTAACTCTCCTAGCACATTTATTTGTGCAATCTCATCTTGTTTATTTAGACTGCATGTTTATTTAGACTTTTCTTTCAAGTTTGAAAGGGATCACAAAGAGCATGGACTTATTTGTATCATAATGTTATCAAACATTTTTGAGGATAATATGTACACTATATACATGTACTACCAAAAGGAAGTAGGAATTAATCAGGGATTACCTTTACATTTTGTCTAATGTTTAATATGTGGAACATGCCAGATTATTTTTATAAGGGAAGAACCCAATAGGCTGAAAATAATGTATTACAAGATAGAAAATGAGATTTCTTTTTTGTCTGCAGATTTTAATTGTGCCTTCTAGTATCATTACATATCAGCGAAAACATACAGAATGTCCTAGGTGCTCCTTTAACGTGCATGTGTAGTGCTACACGTTGTCACAGAAGAGTAATAGTGTTGTAGAGTAATGCAGCACTGAGGATTCCTGGTGGAATGCTAATCCATTTTGCTAAGATATAATATGTTGAATCAAGCTGTGTCTTCTACATAAAAAAAAGTTTCATTTTGCATACTAATTAATTCTTGTGTAACTTTCACCTGAGAATTATCAAAATATATTTTGACAAAACTAATCAGCTTAGTCAGATGATGAATGATCTATCACTTGTCATGGGAAGAAGATGATGCCTATCCATCTTTCTTCTCTTGTTTTCAAGAAATAAAGCAACATGATGGAGATAGAAGAGATGAATAAAACTTAATTCGAGTTTTATGGGAAGAATGAAACTAAGTTGCTAATTCTGGTTAATGTGTCTGCCTTGGTCATCTCATCTAATAGTAAATTAAAGAAAAAACAGATGTTCAGTGTGTGCAGTAATAGTATGCATGCACGTTCCAGTACAAGAAAATGTACTATGAGCTCTCCTTATATTTGAAGAAAATAAAGTTACTTCATGGCAATTGCTCAAAATGTTACTTATTTCTATTTTTGAAATAAAAAAAGAGTGTTGAAATGAATTTAGAATTTACTGCTGTGTACTACAGTAATGCAAAATTCAGAAAAGTCAAATGAAATGTCACTTAAAACTAAAGTGAACACATCCTCCAGTTTAAAAATGTGAAAGCTATTCTGTCACGGTCCATCATTTCTTTCCTCCATGAATTTATTCCAAATGAAACTCTAATAAAACACCAATTATTTCCCTAGGTATTTTATTTTTGACAGAAGGACATGCATAGCTGGGATGGGATTAAGTTCATTATCTTTTCCTGTTACCGTGTAGAGGTCCATTTAAACGATGAAGGCTGTTTTAAGTCAGCAGGAGGTATGCTCCTGACTGCAGCAATACACCTCTTGTTTTATTTTATTTTGAGCCACTAATGTGTATTCATTAATATGTACATTCATATGTGTACTCACAAAGTGCACTGCAAATTAATCTGTGAAAAATAGAAATCAGAATTTATAGCTATGTTGGTTTTATTGCGAATATTTATTTATTGGTGCAACCTCCTGCATCTGTGTATGATAAAATAGTATCTACAGTCTTTGTGGTGAATGTTACAGAAACCATTGAACGACTGAGAAATAGAGAAGTTTGAGGCTACATATTTATCCATTATGCTTTCATTCTGAACTGTTTTATACTGTCTCTGGGTAAATGCTATCTTGGAGATGAATCTTGGTTGGTTAAAGACCATAAGAACTGTGATAATAAACTCAGCATCATTGTCAGAATTAGCGGAAAAATAGTTTCTGTCAGATCCCATACAGTGTTATAAAATGGTGATCTGAACCAGTTGCTGTCTGCAGGCTGAAGTAGAACAGAATGCACAGTGCCTTACATAGAGATAGTAGACGTTCTAATATAGCTTTAAATAAATAAAATTATAATAATGAAAAAATTATTAATAACATCAAGTAACATCTATATACAAGTGTTTTATGTATTTAGTAAAACAACAAGATAGCAAGCCTATTTTTCAGTTCTTATTTAGATTTTGTCCCTGGAGCAAGTGTAATTTGAACAGACTGAACTATAATTTTAGTAGCAATGGCCTTTTAAAAGGAATTGATTCATCCTTCCTCTTGCCCTCAAGTTGACTTCCAGTGCAGCAACTCTGATATGCCATAATTTATTGAGACTGCCAATGTGGTCCATTAAATTGGTCTGCACCAAACAGTTTGCTAATGACACTGAACCTTGTTTGCTGTTTTTAATGATTGTTTCAAATAGTGTTTGATAGTCTTTCAACGATCCCTGCATTGTCCATTTGTACTTGCTGTGTTTGTCCTCTGTGAGATGCTTTCCTTTAGCGTATGTTACGAATTGAGGGAAGATGGTCACTATTTTGTGGAGCAGAAATGGGGAATAAACTACCTCTGCTACTCATCTTTTAAGCCCTAATTGTGTGACATATATCTACATTCATCATGTAGGTTTTCCAAAACATAGGCTGTTAATATTTTTACATGGGAGAATGGGTACTTCAAATCAGCTGTTGAAATGAGGATCAATATTTAGGAGACATCAGTTGACTGGTTGAGACTTGGGGCAATAGTTGAAGTTGTATGGAGACATCCTTAAAAGAGCTTACAGGGTTTAAAACTCATAGGTTTGTTGCTCCTTCTTTGTTCCTAGTGCTTTACATTTCTTTATTCTTTGAAGTAGTTGGCTTCAAGTGCTGCTACTGAAAAGCTGCTGAAGTTCATCTTAGTCTTCCTTACATATTCTGAGGAAGCTGATGCAATTAGTTTGAAATTTTCCTTCTACGTTTATCAGAGGTTGATAGAAATCCAAATCAATTCCATCACTGAAAGTTTTGTTTATGACTTTTTATTGTAGTTTTTATTTTGTTTTTTAGTTTTCTTCTTTTCCCCAGAAGTTTATTTTTCTTTGTTTCCTGACATTAATAATAAATTATCCACAGACATTTCATATGCATATGAGACCATGAAGTTGTTTAAGAAGTCACTTGTCAGATGCTTAATGACCAACTGTATCTGAGCGCAGGTCTATAACAATCTTAGTGTTATAGTGCTCAAACAGGATGCAGAGCAAATGTAATTCCATTTTCTCCCTGTTTGCTGCTGGGTGCAGAAATGTAGTGTGTCATAAGTGCAGGGATAACTTCTGTAAAAGGTATTGTTTAATACTTTTTCTGTACAAGACCAAACAAATTGATGTATTTGTCTCTTTTCTAGTTTGGATGGTAATCTTATTGCCAAATGCTTTATGAAAGCTTTATGAATGAATTCAGAATGCTTGTAAGTGCTTTCTACAAAACTATAGTAGTTCATAATAGGCAATTTACTATCATAACTTTTTTTTTGCAGCAATCTAGGACAAGTGATATGTAAGTATTTTTGAAGCTATTTCTTAATTCATTTTGAATGAGCCATGTGGTTCTACAAACTGTAACACACAGTGGTATTCAATAAATAAATAGAGTATGATTATGTGACATGTTCTATCTATATTGCTGATCTCAGAAGCACTGTATACATTTTTACCCTAGCAAAAGCAATTCTTGTGATGTGAATTTCTTATTTGGGAGAAGTCTAAGGCAGATCCAGGGAGCTACAAGGGTGACAAAAAGAAAGGATCAAGTGACAGAGAAAGAGGTAAAAAAATATGCAGCACATGTGTCTGGTGCTGCCCTTGGCTCCTGTCAGGCAGCCTTGGAGGACAGTGACCCAACCCTGTTGTTCTGGCTAAACCATAGAAGTCAAATCTGTTTCTATGCCCTGTACAACTGTGGCTGGGGGATGTTTTCACTGGCAACAATAAAAGACTTGTATGTATTGACTGAACATCCCAGCATCCCTGTGTCTGTGCCTCTTTCACGCTTGACAGCAGTGGCAAATACCCACCACTTCTTAATGCCTTCCTTTTTTTTCTGCTCAAACTATAGAGAATATGTATTATTCAAGGCAGGAATTACTCAAATACATGGCCTCTTTATGAAAATGAGCATGAATGTATAGGATATGCAATTCTTTCAAATATGGATATTAAAGATGTATAATGACTTTTTTTTTTCATTATTCTGTCAAGTATCATATACACTGAAGTTAAGACACATCATTCTCTGGAAGTGACTACCATAATATCTTCTGTTGTGTTTATTATTTAATGAATTCACATCCTGGTGGTATTTGTTAGATATACAAAGACTGATAAACCACTGTGATGGCCTCACACCATGCATGATTTTTTCTCCTTTAGAAGAGTGTGGCTTCTTTCTCATTGGTGAAATATCTGGTAGTAGTAATTCTCATCTTCCCTGAGAACCCTCATCTGTATAATACAATAGTTTTTTACCCAGAAACACTGTATTATGAAGCATTTAAAGGTAGGTCATGAATTTCACTCCTATACTAAGAAATGTTTTATTCAGCATTCATTCGCATAATTCATTTTGTCCTCTTGGGACAAATCTGCTGCTGACTGTACTATTCACAAATTCGATGTTTTGCAAATCAATGGGATAAAAGACTGGAAAAAATAAACATCGAAAAGCACCAATATCAAAATACTCAAAACTATCTACATTTTATGTTATATCTTATTTTTTTTTTTTTAATTTTTTTGCCAGAAAAAACTTCAGAAACAAAACAAAACAAAAGGTTCCAAGGGAAATAGGCACAAACAACCCTAAAGATCCTTGATACAGAAAGGAGTAATTTGCTGCCATCAGTATGTGAACAGAACTGACATCAGTATTCACATTTCACGTGATTTTTAAAAATACTGCTGTATGCTTGCTTTTCAATTAGCTTTATTTGATGGGAAAAAATCACATATCTCTGAAAAGAAGAAGAAAAAGATTTGTTATGCTGGATCTAGTTGATGTTATAAATATGTTACTACTTCAGAATGACATAAAGAGAGCTGATTGGCTGTAACTTTTTAAGCTTAAAAATATTTTTTCAGCCACTGGGGAGTTATGGCTTACTATTTTGGAAACCAAACAGAACTATTTCAGCTTCGTGATCATTGTGAGTATATGCTAGGCTTCATAATACACTGATTAGAAAGTAATCATATTATCTCTAAAACATTGTATAAAAATGAAGCCTTCTTTATTTTTGACTATGATACCATTTAAGTTATCTTTGCACCTGGAAATGATCTCTTGAAGACCCTTAAGGTATAGATAGAAATGACTCCCATTGTTTAGCAAGCATACTTTGGCTGAGGAAATGAATGTGTAATAAAAAATGGCATAAAACATCCCATCAGCAGTAAGGGAGATAAAAAAACAGAGCAGGATTTTTTTATTTATTTATTTTTTAATTACTTTTATATGTGTCATGGTTTTATCATTTCTGTTATCAGTATTCCACGTCATAACATCATGTAGTGCACTGGGAGTTAAAAAGTTAATAACTCCAGCCTGTGGACTGTCAGTAGTTTCAGGTATACCCTTCTCAGAAGAGAAAATCCCAGAAGACTTCACTGATCCATTGCCATTTTCCATTCGGAGGGAAAGAAAAAACTGATTGGGAGTCACAAGACTGTCTCTTTACTGCTCATCTCTGCACTGTGGGTTCCCTAGCCATCTCGCCTTCAGAACTGGAATAAGGCTTTTGGTTTTGGACACTCTCTCATTTTATTTGATTTATTTGCTCCAGTTCCAATTATATTGTATTACACTGTATTATTTCACATTCTGCTATCATATTAGTAAATTAGTTTTCTCCCTTAGATTGTTGTTGCTGTTTTGCTTTTAGGTCCATCTTGGTGCATGGGTCCATGAGTTCCCCTGTCCCATTTAGTCATGGAACCAGGCCAAACTGTTCCAGAACCATTGACAATATGTGCATATATGTATGTACCTATGTATGTAGATCACTCCAAAAGTAATGCCTCCTATTTATTTCCATGGAAGCTACAACAGATACAAAGAGCACAATAACACTACCTGACAGAGTAAATTCTCAGCTTCAAAACACTATTTTTCAACACAGTTGCCACCATCAACTATGCATTTTTTTTTCCAGCTATGAACAAGAGCCTGCATCTGCATCACTGGAGGTGGCCCATTGTAATTGTTGCCACTTTTGAAATGCACCACACACTGCATTACTGTATTCACATCCACTGCATGGTTGTGGTCTCCATAAATGTTTAGCGAATGTCAATGACTGCCAGTGAATACACTTATCTCCTCCTCGATAAGAAATGAGGAAAAAGAGAAATTAGATGCAAACCATCTATCTATGATGATATCTTCCTCCATTACTGGGAGATCAGAGAAAATCTGAAAGAGCTTCTCTAACTGTCTAGAAATCTAGAGATTTCTAGAGTGGCTGAAAGCACTTGGAATGTACATTTTTGAAAATAATTCAGTAACATGTAAGAAAATTGCTAACTTCACTGGAGCACAGTCTTTCCTCATTGCCAGACCTCTTTCCAGGAAGTTCTCATAGAAGGACACCTGAAATGAATGATAGTAGACTTCATTCAGCAAACCTATTCTTTGTGAAATTAGTAAAGTAAAATATGCTTCATAGCGGTTGGGGTCACAATCACTCTGATCCCTATAGGAATTTTGGAAGTTCACAAAAAGAAGAAAGGGAAATGTAATTAAATCCCCCCAATGATTCATAACTTCATAACTGCGATACATTTAGTGGTTGGCACTGTTTGAAATGTAGAACAAGAAAAACAATTTCTGTCTTGCTTCTTAGCAAGAAACAATGGACAAAAGTCATGAAACAAGTGTCTAAACATCTTTTAGGATCTAATAAGTCCCTGCTTTTCAAGAAGTAAACGTGAGAGAAATATAAAAGATTCTTCTTATTTATTATTTGAAGGTACTCAAGAAGACATCTATATAGATTTTGATTTATTTATTTTTTTCCTCCTAGATTTTAATGCTTAAAATAATGTGTTCACTACAGTCTTTTGGGACTTAAAATAAGAATCTGTTAATTAATTGAAGCAGACTGATTTTCTTTTTAATGCTAGAGAAATGAGCACATTTTGCTGGTTTTAATACATAATATAAAAACAGGCAATGCCTACATCATTCTGTATACCAGCATGTCAAGGGTAAAAAATAAACATTATGGAAAATCTATAGTTCAGACACAGGACAGAGAAGATTCAGATCCGTATATAGTAGATGTGAATAAATAATTTACAGTCTAGAAAAACAGACGAGGAATAAAATCATGATTAAAAATTTGTTTTTAGGTCTCCTGATATTTGTTTTAATAGCCGTCATTTAATTTGCCATCTCAGTCCTCCAAAATAGAGCAAATTTCAGACTCTACCCACTGAGAATAACAAACTAAAGAATTCTTTATTGCACAAAGATTGTAAGAGAATTCCAAGGAAAAAAACAAGACATCTCATTGCATAATAAGAAAAATCTTAACAAGTGAGTATGTATTTTTACAATCCCCAGTCCATGCATCTATACAAACTGGCTTTGTTCTTAACCTTTGAAATGTCTTTCACCATACATGTAGTAGAGATTTACCAGTACTTTATTGATAAGCTTCACAAGTTATCTAGCTATCCTAATTGATCCATCCTCATTTTTCACTCTCCAGGTCAGGCAAGTCAGCATTCATTTCCTGGGCTGCTCAGAGATTGAGTGTATGAGCAGCATATAATATTGTGTTTTGTATCTTGAGAGCTTGACTAGTTGCTGGTACCCAAAAGCACAGAGAAAGAATATGTGAATGAAAAAAACCGGAACACCACTCTGTAGCTAGTCTAGCTGGAAAATCCTTTGAGGTTGCTGGAGACTGGTGGTTTGTCAGAAGAAAATATGAAATAATTGGATGGGTGGGGGGAAAACATAAGATTGAGTCCTTAACTTGGTGCGGGGGAGGTTAGAGGGGGTGGTGGTAGGAGGATTAATCCACGCTGCCTCATAAAAATATCTGGCAGCTGTTTTCTGTGCTGCTTCTGTGTGATTTTGGTGACATCTCTAAGGATAAAAATGTCATTCTACATTTATCAAGGGGAGACTCAGCAAACTGGTGTGCGTAGTTTGAAATAATTCTTAGATTTCTCATCTGCATTTCTTTCATTTCTGAGGCAATGCACGAAGTACAATTAAACTAGGAAAGCAGAATATTTTTAGTCATTTTCTAGTATTTATTTCAACAGCAATGGATTTTACTTTGCTGGCCATTTTGCGCATAGTTTCCATTAAAATCTGAGGATCAAGTGTTTGTGATTGTCTAACAGGAATGTTCAGTGTTGTGAATTAACTCAGCAGACAGCTCAGCACCACACAGCTCCCCACTGAAGGACAGAACTGGAAACAAAACAGAATACGTGAGTTGTTTTTTGTATAATCCATTCCATTTTTCACAGAACACTTCTGTTCAGAAAAGCTACTGAGGAGTTTCATTTTATGATTTCATCATATTTTGGGGATAGAGTATCTGTTTCTTTTTCCTCACTGCAAAAAAAGCCTTGTGGGTGGAGTTCAGAGCTGCTATTTACATCTTACACTGTGTGTTACAACTTATTTCTTAAAGGAGCATCATTGATTTTTCCTTCTATTTAACATACAGTTTTTCCCAACTGACACTTACTATGAATGATGGAACATGTCCCTCTTCTAAAGACAGATGCTATTCCTTCATTGACTCAAAGGAATTTTGGTGATACTTGAGGGCATGATATGGATGCACAGTGGAAAAAGAACTCCACAGTCTGCTTGTCACTACTCTATAAGCCAAAGGAGAGAATAAATTATTAATTGTGAATCACTCAGCCTGCCTTGGTAGGCACTTTCATAGTACAACAACTTGAAATTAACTAACTCTCCTCCCTCCTCCCAAAAGTGCCACTAGTTCTTAATGTATAGTGACACACAGTTAACATGATAGGCAAATGACCTAAATGCTGCATGTGAGAGCACATTTGTCAGTACTCATAAATATTTTATGGATATTCTTTTCTACAATCAAAGTGAAAAGACTTTCTGAAGCATTTCTTTGTGTTTGAAAAAGGAAAAAATAAGAGAGAATGTGCTTGTTGTAAAGCAATTCAGTATTGAGGGTATTACTTAGAATACAACAACATCTACCTGTTAGCAGATAAAGTGAAAATATCACCAGACTACTTACTAACTATTTCACTATGAAGTTGTCCCTCTGTCTTTCTCCGCAATAAAATTTCTAACTTAAAATCCATTGAGTGATAAAAATCATGGAAAAAATCTTGTTTCCATAAACATGTTTGGTTTCATTTTAAGAGTACAAACTATTTTGTGAGAACATATCATAAGATCTTAAGATCCCAGGCTTGGAAGTCAGTACTTTCCTCATATATATACACATTTTTTCATACTGAATGTTGGTTTGCAATTTGTTGTCTTCTTTCCTCTTCCTTTCCTGTCCTTGCCCTTCATTCTCATGTCCACAGTCTTTTTTTTATTGCCGCTCTTTAAATGTGAGCGAACGTGTTCTTGCATGCTAGGGCATAATAATTGTCCATTACATCTTGCAAACGCTGTTTTTTCATAACTTGTAGCATAACTCCCCTCTCTCGCCATTCCCTATAGACAAGACTCAGGGAACATTTCCAGTGATCTTAACAGTTTGTGAAAACATACCTGGATTTTATAGGTCTTAATGGGTTAGCGAAGAACTATTACGCTAGCTGAATGTAAATGCCATCAGTCAGCTTCACAGTTTTCATCCATTCTGAGTGATTAGTCAAACATTCATTCTTTCTTTCTTTGTGGTCACATTTATTATCTTCTGAAAGTCTTGTGAATAAACTCACCTCAGTCTATGAGGTGAACAATTTTGTCACTGAGAAATGTCTTAATTTTTTCTGTTTCAGACTTTTTTCTCTTTCATTTTTGCAGACACACCTTTTCCTAAATAAGCATTTTCTAAGGTTTTTAAAAATAGATTTATTTTGGTAGAATTATACATGAAAGAAAATACTGGGCAATTAACTGTAAGGAAGAGCATTCTGGGTAGTATACCGAATAGTTCAGCTGGGAGAAGAGATCCTGCCTTCTCCACAGACTTCCCACGAAGCCCAAAGCAAATTGCTTAAAAGCTTTGTTAATCATATAAATGCAAGATGTTATTTCAGTTCTATTTCTAACCTTTCTATACTGTGAGAATGCTAGGATGGTCACTGTGCTAGTATACATTCCATAATAAGTATGTATTTATATAATAAGTATGAGGATAGTCTTCCTCTGGATTGCTACTAAATCAATATTGAACATTTTGAATTGATTTGGCATGATTTTGGGCTCCCAAATACTACTTCAAATCCAGGTAATCTGTGAATTTTGCTTTTTCAGAGTTTTGACAAATTGAAGGAAGCTCCATTTATACAGATAGAAATTTCCACAACAATTTTTTTCCCTTTTCATTTTTGGCCTAGAAAAACAGTTTTTTTCCCTTCTGAAGTAATTTTTTCTCTCTTTTGTTTTACAAAAGGACACGTCCTGTAGATGGTCAGTGAAATGCTTTTAAAGCACCTCAGGCAGAATAAAGTGTGCTGGCAAGCACTTTCAGCTATTTATCTATCTAGAAAAAGCAAGGAGTATAGATAAACTAGTGTTAGCACAATTTCTTATTTTAAGGCTTCCTGCTAAAAGGACCGGTAAGCTCAGGAAAGCAACCTTTTATAAAGATAATAATTGTTACATTTTTTTCTTCTTGTTGTTTATTCTTGAATTCACATTTTAAGTAGGGGACAATATTTTCCCTTTCAGCTGGAACTTGGCCAGCATTCTAGTTAGACTTCCTCCTGCTCAGCAATCCACAAGCAGCAAGCTCTTTGTTCAGCTGTGTAGGCCTCTTAGCAGTTATGCCTTCTTTGCTGAGATACAATGCTCTTGATCTTGGAGATGATCCTTCAATACCAACCAGCTTTCTTGGGCTCCTCTTCCCACCAGGGTTTTATCCCACAGAACTCTGCTAAGCAGATCACTAAGGAGACCAAAGTCTGCTCTCCTGAAATCCTGGGTTGTGAGCAAGCTGTGCATTCTCCTTTTGCCCTAAGGCAAAACACTTCACAATTTCATGTTCACTGCACCAAGGCTGCCCTTGAGCTTGAAATTCCCAGCACCTATTTGTTGATGAGAAAGAGGTTCAGCACAGCATCTTTTCTCAGCATCTCTATCACCTGTAGAAGGAAGTTATCATCATACTTTATGGTACCTCCTAAAGCAGCAGGTAAGACTTGGTGGTCTCTTGGAGGTTCCTTCCAATCTCTGAGATTCTGTGGCTCTGTGATTCTGCAACACAGTCTACAAACCTCTTGGATTGCTCATACCTTGCTTTTTTGCCTTTCCAACAGATGTTGGGGTGGTTGAAGTCCCACATGAAGACCAGGGACAGTGAATGTGGTGAATCTGTTCCTCAGTCCAGCACAGCATGACTACCTCTGCTCCATCACTGATTGCTAGTGGACCAACCCTTCCTCACTCTGCAGCCTCCAGACAGGCTGAAATACTCCAGAAGTGGCCCTTGAATTCCCACATAAATTGTTAGCTCCTGACAGCAGAAGGTAGCTGAAAAGTTATGAAGACACCTAATCTCCTACCTCCTGTCTCAAAGCACCTTGGAGCTTCCTCATTCCCATAGAAGCACTCTCAGGCTGCCAACAGCTTCCATTTGAACCTTTCTGACCATTCTCAGGAATAGTGTTCAGGGACCAGTTGAATCTGCACTGCAGAAAATCTTTTTGTTATTACTGCAGGCAAAAATTATTTAGCTCTCACCTTTGCATTTGGTTCTGCCTCTGAGAAGCTCTGAGTATGCTCTAGGGCACCGTGTAAACTGTACTGACGTCTCTATGTTTCTTAATGAGTCTTAAACATACCCATGCCTAGGGCTCTACCTAGTGAGTGCTATGGCTGACAGATCTCTAATTTGTTTGCACTTTTACTCTCAGAGGACATATAATAGACAAAGCAATATGCAAACCTTCTAAAAGTAAGTTTTCCTTGTGTATTATGAGAAAAATACAGCTCTGATTAGTCTACAGAATATCTCCACGTGAACAACATAGTCTTTGAAAAGATTTTTTTTTTTTTTCTATTTGTTTTAATCTTGCTTGGGTGGTTTTGGACTTGTGACCAAAATCTTGAAAATTACATTGCCTCACACGTTTTCTGTTCCAGGACATGGATTCTCTTTCCATCAGCAGATATATAGCTGCTGACTTGGTAAAAAATAAATTACTTGAATAACTTTTATGATAAATGAAGATTTCTGAGGAAATGTCTAATGACCATTCATTTCAGGGAGTATAGTATCCATCCATCCTAGTGAATCGGCGTGAAAGATACCCATTAATGCAGTACTGGGCAGCTTTTCATTTTACAAATGTGTTATGGTTGCAGGAATGAATTCTCAGTGCAAAATATAACAGAAAAATCCATTCAAAATTATTGGAAGAGTGCATTTGCATGGAAGTGTTAAAGTAGTCTAAATAGGTATATCTTCATTTTCTTTGTGATTCTTTCCTCTTCAGTCCTGAAGGGTTCTCCCTTTCATTTTGCCATCCTGCTCTTTGCAATTGCTCTTAGTTTTTAAAAAATGTTATTTTCCATTATGTAATCTCTTTGCAGATCTTGCTTTGTATGTCTGTGAAGAACAGTGATAGAACAAGAAGAGAGTACATGTGGGAGCTGGCCTATGCTTTTGAGGGCAACTCAGTCTAACAGCATTGCCAGGTTATGAAATAAAGCAACATAGGTTCAGGGAATCATAATGCATTCTGATCACCTGTAATAAGTTTGCTGGATTGCAACATTTTAATAAACAGTCATGATGGTAGAATTTCAAATGTTCCATTAAAGATCATCAAGACTTTTTTTAGCTTGTGTTCATTACTGTTAATTTTAAATTGGATCAATATGGACTCTGAAGTGCAGACATCAATATGTGAACTACTTTTGAAATCTCAAGGCACTGTAATTTCTAAATGAAGCTATCTTTAGAAGTTGCTCAGTGGAGCAATCATACCAACAATAAAAGATTTACATTAATATCCAACCGAATGCAGGTTTTGTTTTTGAGTGGAAGCATGTCCAATGAAAAGTATCGCCTTAAACATGTTTTAAATGAATGCATTTGTACATAGCTAAAAAGCTTAGTATCAGTTCCAGTTAATTTAACTTGGTTTTATCGCAATTACTGAGACAAGATATACTTCAAGATACTTAGAGTATGTAGAGTACCTCAAATAGAGAGGTGGCTTTGAAGGTTAGACTATACTATTCATAAAGAATTGGTTGTATGGTTGCAGCTAGAGGGTCGTGATCAACATCTAAATACTCAGATGGAGGCTGATCACAAGTGGTGTCCATCAGATGTCTTTAGACCAATGTTCTTCAACATCTTTATTAATGACAGAGAGAATAGATTTAGTACACCCTCAGCAAATTTCAGATGACACCAAGTGGTACTGTTGATACAGAAGAAGGAAGGGATGCCATCCAGAAGGACCTAGACAGACTGACACCTGATGACATTCAATGAGGCCAAGTGCAAGGTGTTGAACTTGGGTCAAGGCAATCCCAGATAGGTTTATAAATGGGGAGAAGAACTCATTAACTGTAGTCCTGCAGGGAAGGTCTTGTGGTTCTTGACACTCACTGTGCACTCCTACAGGGCAAACCTCACTATAGGTATAGTCTCCAATACAAAATTCAAACACAGGTCTGTGCAACAAAGATGTTAGGAAAAATAGATTATTGTCTGCATTCTATTCCACTGAAAATATTTTTTCTTTCCTTTGTTTGTCTTCCATGGACCATGGAGTCAATTCAGCAAAATGTGTATAGTCAGTGTGTCCTAAAATAGAATGCCACAAACTCTTCACAGTGTAAAAATTATGTCTTGTTGGAAGGGACACAGGAGAATTGCAAAGACAACAACAAACTCTTAGTTAAGCTTCAGAGAATATTTGACAAGATTTATTCAGCTAATCCTACCTTTCCTTAAAACTCTATGGGAGTTGAAATCAAGGGCAAACTTTATGCCAACTTTGCTCTCTGAGTCCAAGCTAAAGAATAGTTTTCAGTGGGATCCTGAAATTGAATGATGTGCTCCTAAAGATTCAAAGCAGAAATCTGGCAATTTCAAAATAATCAACACATATCTTACCCCAACTACGGCTGGATCAGTTTTATTTAGTTTCTTTTTAATTTTTTGAACTGTATTCAGGATTATTCTGTAGTTTATTTTAAAATGTGTATTTCTACATGGGAATTGCAAAGATGTGTGCAATCAAAGACAGTCCTCTACTTTGGGGGTAGTTTTTATGAGAAGCATAATGATTTTTCTTTTCCATTTTACAATATGGAAGTCCAGGGACATTATCTGCTGCTCTGGAAATAGTACTTCAGTTTGTTTTTGGGTGATTATTATATAAGCTGTACCGTTTTATAACAATATTTTTTGCAAGTATCCTGATTTCTGAAAAACTCTTATCAACTTGTATTTGACTGGAAAAATGAGGATAGAATTCAACATCATGTAAAGAAATGCTCAGAAAATGCAGAGGAAACATAACTATCAGTGCAAAGGTAACTAAGACTAGAGTCATTCTTGCATCTGTGCTTACATCAAGCTGTTTTCTATTAGTGAGTACTGAGTAATGAGTTGTATTATTATTTGAAATGCTCCTCCAAAAACTGAATTAGTTTTCTTAAAACATTTAGGTTAATTAAAAGTTTACTCAAAAAGTCATTTTTTTCCCCCAATTGATTTGATATGAAAGAAATTGCAGATTGAGCCATTTATTTATTTATTTTTTCATAGAATAATAGCATCATAAAATCATATACCTCAGAAAAGGCACTTCAATATAATCAAAGCCAACCGTCAAATTAACTGCTATTTAAACATGTTCATTATTGCCTGGTCTGCACATACCAGAGATGGCAACTCCAGCACTTCCTCAGGCAACCATTCTAGTGACTGACTATTCTCTCCATGAAGAAATTCTTTCTAGTATCCAATCAAAACCTCTCAGTGCAACTTGAGCTCATTTCTTCCAGTCCAGTCACTTGTTGCCTGAGAAAGGAGACTGATTCTCATCTTACTGCAACATTATTTCAGACAGTTGTAAAGAGGCCGGCCCTTTTCCAGACTTAATTCTTACCTTAGGAGACGTTTTTTACAACATGCATAGATTCAGTGTTAGCTATCTATGGACAAATAAATGCAGTGTGTTCTAGATTGCTCCATTCTAGGTAAACAGAAGAAAATTGGCTATCTCTCAGATTTCAGGTGATGAAGCCCTTTTACTCAGTTAACCATCCATGGGGTACTGAAGGGTTTTGCACCAGATAAAGCCTGGAATGGAATATCACAGTCAGATGTCAGTTGCACAATTAGTTCTCTCTTCTGCTTGGGTTATAACAAAATAAAACCTAATTTTAGGAAACACACAAACAAACAAAAAAGTAAAGGAAAGGAAATATGCAGCCGCTGGGTAACTGGGATGAAGGATAAGACAGCATTAAAAACTGTTTACTAGGATTAGTTACTGGCCTCTAAGGAGGAAAAGCACATTCATATTCATGTTTCTGTAGATAAAAGAAGCTTGTTAAAAAGTTTAGGATGCATTGACCATGGGGAATATTAATTGCACTTACACTGCCAGAAATCTGAACTTCAGAACAGAACTGAATCCTTGGGAAAGAAACAAGTCTGGAAAAAGTGAAACTGCTCAACCATGAGCACTTAGGCACAAACGACCATACTTCAAGGTAAGCACAAAACAGGTCTGCTCAACAGGGAATAGCATAAACATATTTGATGAAGTTCACTTCAATGGAAAGGAGCTTAGACAAAAAGTCTGCATCTATAGTTGCTTCAGATAAGTTATAACATTATGGATACGTAGTCAAAATGTGTGTTCTTGCATCCAAAATTACATACATTTCTCTTTTCCTCCTTTTCTTGATTTAATTTAAGAGAAGGATCCAGAAGTCTGTTTTCAGTTCTGTTTATCTTCTTCCTTTGGAAGACTGAATTTTTCTTATTTAAATGCTGTTTGGTGATTGATGTTGTGAGCTATTTCAAGAGGATATCTATCTGATATGAGATCCTGCTTTTGTTGTAGTATGTACATCTAGGCAGTGATCCATTACGACATCTGTTTCTCAGTTACCTGGTAACAGCTCTACAGTATTGAATGTGTCCAGTCCCAGGTAAAGAAACTGGAAGATTATGCCAAGAAAATAAAAGGTCTAAAGACAATAGAGTGACACAGCTGACCAGATAACTTTTCACTTATCCTGAAAAAGGAAAGTTAAAAGTTACGAGGCTACAGAGATCCCTTATATATGCACCAATGATTTCTTTTTGCAAAATTCAATTATTCTTCTAGATCTCCTAATCACTGGAATAAATATATCAATTTTTATTGTACTTTTCTGTCAGACATCTAAAGATATTTCTTCAGAAGTAATGTAATGGCAAAATTGTGCAGAAATACACTGTACGTTCACTGTCAGGGAATAGTATGTTGTGTTCATTGCCTGTATTGTTAAAGGCAATCTTTAACACTAACTTATAGAATCATAGAATCATAGAATCACAAGGTTGGAAAGGACTTGTAAGATCACTGTCCTCCCTTTGCGATACCTACAGGAAACCCCTAAACCATGTCTCCCTGCTTGTTATCCCTATCCTTACTTAAAATAAGTAAGACTTGTAATTTCAGAAATACTTTCAAAACTTGGCAGATGCATGACTCTGTCTCCTGCACTGTTTCAAAAATTTTAGACAAAAAGCTTTTCTTGGGCCTGGCTGTGTAGATCTGAAAATCACTGCACAGGGACTGATCACACTGGGCTTCTGCAGTCCCTTTTGCAAGATCTATATTTGCAGTGCAGTGTGAGTACGCCACCAGATTTTCACTTCCATAAATTTGCTTTCATCTTAAGTGGCTTTGTCAGAAGCAAGCAGGATCTTTCATATTCAGAGCCACACTAAATCCACAGCTTTTACATTTAAGTCTTCTTTCAAAAGTGGTATCAAAATTAGTAGGACACCTCATAATGCAACAAAGAAGAATTAGCAAGAATTGTCTTCACAGAATAAAGAGCAAGTTCACTACCTGAGCAGGTTGGAAAGCATACCACAGAGAAAAACAGTAGTTTTAAGAACATTTCAATACTTTATAAATGTATTAGTCATTTCCCAGTATTCCCTGTGTCCATCCTTTTATGATTCCCTTTAATCAACTTCAAACTTAGGAGAAGCCTCTTCACTGTTAAAATCAATTGAAGTTTTATCAGGAGAATTAATCTTGCCTTCAGGCTTTCATTTGATTTCTTTCTTTTTTGGGGGGTGTTTTATATTTTTTCTCAAATTAGCCAGTGCCAGTACGATGCCAGTCCAGTCATTCAAAACTATTCTTATATAGCCCAGTGAATTAGAATAGAATTAGAATTTAGAAACTATGAACATAAAGATGACTCTGCTGCAAAACGAAGCCAAAGAAGAAAGTATTTGTTAGAACACATGTGAAAAGGTTTTCAACAACAATGGCATTTTCGCTTCTACTTCATGTCTAATCCAAGAAGATATTTCTACTTCTGTACTTCTGATAAACAAAAGGGATTAATGACTATTGGTTTCAGACATGGAAGTGTATTTTCATAATAAGGCCCTAGCAAGTATAGACGAGTCTTGAATTTCAGCACCAGAATATAAGCAACACATACTAGTATAGAAAATATTATATTTACTTATGAAAAGAGCAGTTGTTGGAAAGACATGCGCACAAACAAAAATAAAGGATACAGGTGAAATAGTACAGAGCTGATGGCTCTGAGTCCCAGAGGCTATGTAGTGCTTGGGTATGATAAATTCAAATACCTATCAAATCCACCAGCTCTTGATGAGGAAGTTCAACTTAGGTGAGGAATAAAATAAGGAATGGATCTGTCTATTCTAATTATTGACCAACCAGAATAAACACCTGATCCCTGAGAAAGCTGACCACAAGAATGTATTTTGACATTTTTATTATCATTTTCAGAATTATTCTTCCTTTAACCCCAATGAGGTCATTAAGAAGTGACCTCATTTCTCTCTGCAGCTCCCCGAGGAGGGGAAGCACAGTGAGAGGTGCTGTGTCCTGCTCCCTGGCCACCAATGACAAGATGCAAAGTAATGTCACAAAGCTGCACCAAGGAAGGCTCAGGCTGGTCATTAGCAAAAAATTATTTGATGTGAGAGCGGCCAAACAGTGGAACAAGCATGGGTTGAGGTGGCTGATAACCTATGGCTGCTTGTGTTCAACATTTGGATAATGCCCTCATTAATATGTTTTAATATCTGATTCCCCCTGAAGAGGTCAAGCAGTTGGGCTAGATTAGCTTTGAAGGCCCCTTGCAGCTGTTCTGTTCTGTTCTGTTCTGTTCTGTTCTGTTCTGTTCTATTCTATTCTGTTCTACAAAATGTGATTTACACAGAACAATAGGCTGGAGCTGCCTAAACCATTCAAGAGAAAGCCCTAAGAACAAGGGCTGTCTTAAATCCTTGCATATATTCTAGGTACCTGACAAAGCACTATTGAATATTCACTGTTTGAATATGTGGAGGATAAGCATTCAAGACCTTTCAAAGTATATCCTCAAATAATTATAATTCAGTACTTTTGTAGACCTAACCCACACATAGAAAATGGAAACAACTTTGAAGAGTCTTGTTCCAGCAGGGCCAATGACACAAGGAGTCATTGTCAGTGCTGAGTAATGGTCTCATCTACCTCCAACCCTGCATACTGCCCCAGATCATCACAGGAGGTTGCAGCATCTTATTCTATGTGCATCTGGAGAAATAAAAAAAGTCAGTGCATCTTGAAAAAAACAAGGAGAAGTTTGCATGTAAAGATATCAAATACATGGAGAGAAAATGCCTTTATTTGAATCAGGATTGCTATGAGCGTAAACGGCATAAATTTGCATAGCTTGTAACTCAATTTTATAGAGCTGTAAGCTGGGGAAAAATGTAACAGAAAAGTTAATGGAATAATTTATTAAAGGACAATGAGCAGGCATCATAATTCTAAGCAGGATTGGACATTAGAGAAATATATGCAGTACCTCACTTAGTACAGGAAATATTCTTTGAGAATGCAGGACATTTAGCATAATGCTTTTATGCATAAAATGGTCCATATACATCCTAACAAATCACTGGCAAGTTTATTTTAACTTTCACTGCAAGATGGCATTGAAAACTTTGGTAGGATTTCCATGGATTTTGAAAGCCTAAAGCAGATACTTTTAGCTGCATCAGGATGTTAGGTGTCCATTGCCTTTCATTAGGAAAAGCAACAGCGGTGGGAAAAGCTTATGTATGATCTCCACCTATCCATGATGAAGTGATCTCCTGTAGTTCTTTCATATACAGAGGTGGTCTCTGTATCTCTTGTGCAGATATGAATTTTGCCTTCCTTGAAGTAAAGAGGGAGGTCTAAAGTTGGTCATGGAGAAATTAAGTCTGTACGTTTTCCTAGTAGATGCCTACCTTGTACCTTAGTAGATGCCTTACGTAGTAGATCTTACCTGAGATCTTCAAAGCCTGAGAGCTTTGAAAATTGATGTTGGAAGCATAACCCTCTTATAACAACCTTTTGCAGTCTCGGGATATGTGTGGTATGTGGATGGAGTGTTTGGTCACAAAAAGAACAAGGCCACGCAAATTGGTGCTAGTCCCTTTCCCCAAAGACATCCATAGCAAAGCTTTCCAAACCAGAATCTAATCTCAAGGCAAGGCAATTTCCTGTGTTTTCCCACAGTCAGTAACACTTGTCCATTAGAAGGACTGTATATGGGACCATTTCAGCTGTTTATGCAGAGCCCCTGCCTTTTGCTTCACAAAGCCTTGAAAGAGACCATTAAAAGGTTTTTATAGTAATATATCCCTGCAGTAGGCAATTTCATTACCAGGGGACCTCATTCAACACTTTTATTCACCTTTCAGAAGATTAGAACTCCCACTGACTTCAACCAGTCTCCTAAAAAAGGAGCTTGGACTTCTGCATACACTCCACCGATAATAACTGCATACATCAAAAATTGTAGCATTTGAAAATTTTTCAGCATTAACTTTTAAATAAAATCATAGGTAATTTACTTCTGAATTCACACTAAGAAGTAATCAATTGTAGCATCACTTTATTGATGATGTTTTAAAATCTTCCAGAAAAACTCTACCTTATTCTGTATTCATACTAAGTGGATTGATTTATGCTAAAAATATTTCCTCATGTTCCACAAAAGCTTCATTTTCATGGCTAGAATCTTGCTATCCTTCGTTTGCAGTAACATTAAAAGCAGGATAGTACTGCTCTTGAAAATACTAAATCTATTAGCACAATTCAGTTATTCAGATAAGTACAACTGAGCCATTAACAGGAGTCTATAATGACGTCAAATACCACCCACAAAACAGTAATATTTTGTCTTATATCCTCACCTAGATCCAAAAGACTGAAGCTCTGTTTGTGATAATTAACAAAGAACAATACTGAACACAACCACTGCTTAATTATGAAGCAAAAATGATTTTAGATTAAGAAAGTCAATAAATCCAACTTCTGAAACAGGATAATGTAGTAAAATACTTTATTCTTCTTGAACCATTTTCTGTGTAACTACTATTTATCCCATAGCAAAAAATTCCCAGAGGCAAGGCAGACCCTGATTAGTTTCAGCTCTAGAGGATGAATAGATATGGATTCTAAAAGACAGAATTAAAATAATCAATATTCAAAGCCCTTGTATGCAGGATGGTTACAAATGGTTGATTAGAATAACAGCGTTATTGTATTTATAAACCAACAGATGTCTTTGAGAGGATGAACATGTGCGAGATGCAAAAAGAAGTGAAATTGTTTAATTTTTGAAATATTTTATGAAATCTTTAATATGAGAAAGGCTTTCTGAACGATTTATAGAAAATCTAATTAGTAAGTTCAGCTTCTATATTTTGGATTTACTCTTTTTGAAGTCACTGACACATATCGCACACAACTGGATATCAAAAACATTCCAAAGACTACAGAAATCACTATGAGATATTAAAGTAGCAAGTCCATTTGTCAGTACAGTAACCATGCAATTTTATTTCATTTATATTAAATAGAAAGCAATGAATGTAATATTTTAAGAGAAAAAAGGCCTTAATTTTCCCTCTTTCACAAAAGCCCATACATTCACAATTTATGAAGGACAAAGCACCTACAAGAAACCAAGACTGTGCACCACTGTCATGATGTTCCCCTTTATTTACCAACATACTGAGTGCAAATAGCGTTGTTCTGAAATTGTGAACTCATGCAGAGAATTGTGGCCATAGACAGCTTTTACTTAATCAGTCTTCTGCTTCTACTGTGGTGTGTGCAATGCCAGTGAAAAAGAGTAAAGCTGCTATTTGTCACAATAAAATGAAAGCACATGCTATTGCTTGGAAGAGGTTTAGAACTGAGTTTAAAAAGCATTATGTTCCTCATGAGAAATAAACTCAGTATTTTTCCTTTCTCCTTCCCCTTTTATTTTACTTAATGTGAGAAATAAAACTTATGCATATAAGTGTACATCTGCTTGTATGTGAGATAAAGAGAAAAGGTCTAAAGAAGGTAAATATTAGTTGGAATATAGGTATTTGTCAGAAATAGTGAGTTCTGGGATAAATATGTAATACATAAGTTGTCAACAGGATTTTTTTCAACACTTGTATGGATGCATCATTTAAGGCATTAGTTACCAGCAACAGAATGAGACAATAGGAAGAGCATAATGATCAAACATGATTAAAGTACCAAATCACACTCAAGCATCATTAACACTGGCAGGTTCCTGGTTTAAGAAAACATTAAATTTCCAAGATATTTAGAGAAGCAGACATATTATTGACAAACATTATTTTTTCCATTAGATGTTCATGTATTGTAATACTATAATGTATTCCCATAGTGAATTTATATGTTTCACAGTGAATTGACTTTGAAGAATGAAATATATAATGGCAAAAATAATAACCCCAGAAAATCTGATCTGGATTTTCCCTCTGGTTACAGGAGTCTGTTTTAATAGCACTGATTAAACAGTTGCAAGGAAAATTGATCAGTTTAAGCATGTGAATACATGCATCTCTGAAAGAATACTCAGTGGTTTAGAAACACAAACTCGGTTGGAGCTGTGAGGGGAAGTCTGGGCTGGGGACTCAGGGCTCTGTGATCCCTCAGGCAGATACAAGAACACAGTGTACCATTCTAAATTTGGGCAGCGTCTGGCAAGATGTCGTTTTAGAGGGAAAGTAGCTGGACATGAAGTTGGGTATGGCCCTTGCCTTTATGGCCTATTTAATATTGGTAGTCTTAGGGGTTAGCATCTCATATTCCTCAGCACTGCTAGGTGGGATTTGGGATAGCTAATGCACTATGATTGGAAAGGAAAAATACTTTCAAGTGCTCCAGAACCCCTTTCCTGACTGTATATGGCTTTTTGCAACATATTCCCCCATCACTCAGGAGCCTGATAGCAGAGATCTCCACTTCTGGAGGCCACCTCTGTGTGCAACTGAACTGGGAAGAGAATGAAGCACTTGCCACTATGGAATAGAAGGTTGGAGAGGAAAAGACAGACTGTGCAGCAATTACAGCAATTACAGCTGTCAGAATCCAGAAAGAGAATTTTAAGAGAGAAAGTATGTATTTTTTAAAGCCAGATTGGACAAGATTAACAGAATAAGAATGACAATGAGCTGTGCAGCAGACCAGCGTTTGCTTGTTGTTAGCTACTGCAGGTGTTTTGCTATGCCTTCATTTTCATATCTTGCCTTTAATATCATTTATCTTCTTTTTCTATTTTCTAATTTGTTTTTTTTATATTAGTCACAGGAAATGCTGGCTTAATATTTCCTCCTTCCTGCAGAAAGATAGTTTTCAATATTTTTTGCAAAGATTAAAACATTCAGTCAAAGTGCGTGCCTTTCTTGTATTTATTAAAGAGCTGCATTTATCTTGCCTGTACAGTGCTGGTAGGTTTTTGTTGTTTTTTTTTTTTTTCCTAGAAATATCTTCCATTTGGGAAATCTTAAATGCTAGTACAATAAATGCACTAACAACAACCATATAGCATGAGCAAGACAGACAGATACCAAGTGAGGAAAAGCTGAAAGAAGCAAGGTATTATTTTATCTTATGGAAAGATGCTGGGGTTATTAACAGCTTCTAAATCCCACTGAAAGCTCATTATGTCCCATTAGTTATAGGGTAACTCTTTGCATTCTCCCCAGTAATGCAGTAAGCCAGGTAGTCAAGGATCTGTTCTTTCATGTGCTGGGGAAATGTGTAAAAGTATTGCAATTTAACAATTCAGGAGTCTCTCTGAGGAGCTGAACCTGTGTCAAATGTGAAAGGAAAGGGTTTTGTGAAATAATTTCATCCTTATAATGAAATCGCTGACATGAAATCTCCCACTTGCTGAATTATTTAGAGGAGAAGAAAGTAATAAGTAAATTTCTCTCTCAGAATCTGCTTTTGCCTTTCCTAAAATAATAGCTTCAGTAGCTTCTGCTCGCATTTATTACTCTGAAGGCTTTTTACATCTATAAATTCCAGATGGACTTTCATCAAGTGCAGGCTTTAACAGTTTCTTTTCAAATAAATCTTACAGTAGGAAACAATGAAGACTGCCAGCACATTCAACTCACTGTACAGTGCCCAGTGGCTGCAACCAAAGAATCTTTTGGAGCACCAATACCTGCTAGGAGATCTGCATTCAGAAGTGGGTATTGCAGCCCTGCTGAACTCACATGGGCTTAATAGGCCTTGCTAAGGGCAGTTCCAGGTCCTGACTAGAGGAGGTTGAAATAATCAAAGCAGTGTTTGTACTTTTAAATGTCTGATTATTTTCTGGATGCTTCTTTGCTTAGTCAGATTTTATTGAATTGCTGTATGCACACTGAATTTTTTGTGGTTAGCGCACAAGCACAGTCTGCACAAGTCTTCTCCACGCCCTTCTTCATTTGGGAGCTGAACTCACTGCATATATGCATGCTGAAATTCAGCTGATTTCCAGAAACACCTATTACTGCAACTGTCCATCTGCACTGAATGTAACATAAAGGGAAGAAATTGCTTCTACCAATATGTTTTGTTAATAAATATTGATTTGGCATTTGAATTTTGTTTGTGCTCAGACATCAGTGTTTATGACTCATTCTGTTCATTGCAATTTTCCTTTACACCGTTATGCTAACATATTTCATTTGTGAGCTATTGCAGAAAAATCTTTTCTAATACCATTTTCCATCTCCTGTGTAACATTAAACCTGCAGTCTCCCAAAAAACTCATCTTTTTTTCAGGTCAACCCTTAATTATTCATCCGAGCCCTCTGCTGTTTGTTATTCTGTCTCTGCAAGGTGTGATTGTACTACTAACTCATACGGTGTCATTTCCTTTCCCTGGTGATTATCAGCAGGATTTTTAATGGAAGCAAAACAAATAATAATGACCGCTTAACGTTTATGGAAATATAGTGGATGCACTATATTTATAACTATGTAGATACAGTTAATTTTATGGATTTGAGTATTCACAGAATTTGAAAATGAACTCTTGTCAGAATTCTGGCAGCCATGGAGATTTTGTTTGCTATGGCTCTAAGTATTCAAAACAAAGCAATGCTCTGTCAAGATGGATTGTAAAACATCAGTGAAAAAGTAGTAGTCACTTCTGATCAGTTTTAGATATCATAGTTATATGAATTATGACACAACCCATTGAATATTCTCAAGGAATTAAACTTAATTGATAGTGATATTCAGGAAAGCAAACTAAATTATATCCATTAGATGGGCTAAGACTTGCACTATTAAAAAAAGACTGCATATTTTCATTTGCTCAAATTATTCATCTTTGAATAGTTTGAGAAAGCAGGGCTGTCTCTTTCAGTCCTTGGGTAATTCTTAATGTCTATCACCTTATCATGTTTTTTTTTATATCAACAGGTAACCACAAGCCAACAGATGATAGTTTAAGGATATTTTCTTTAACTGAGTTTTCACATGATTCTATAGATTTATTCTAAATAATACTGATGTACTAATAAGCAATAACATCTGCTTTATCAGTCTATCTTCTTGCACAGTATGATTGTTTTTTTCCCCTCCACTGCCACACAAAGTCATAAAAGCAGTTCCATGTGATCTCAGTGTGGGATTATCTTCTAGAAATGCTGCAGGAGCTTTATCAGGTGGGTTTAGTCTCCCAGTGGTAGTGGAGGCTCATAGAACCATTTTTATTTCTCAGTCAGATATAAGGACACTGTTTAACAGTGTTGGAGGTCATAATAAACTTTCTATTCTGTAGGATATTTAATTGGAGTACTAGAGCTGATACTACAAAGGATGAAGCATGTGTTCAAATTTAATTGCAAGCATGAATATATTGGCTTCAAAAGGAGTATTAACAGGATTTGGTACATGTTTATTTTGTGCAAAGCAAAGGGTTAGGGAGTTTTAATCCCCTCTTCAAGCATTTTCCCATACTCCTTTCTCTAAATAAAGCTAGTATTGAGAGGAAAAAAATAAACATAGTGGATTCTTAACTTATAGGTTCTCTTCTTTAATGAAGGAAGGAATAGGATACAAAGCAGTGTTTTAAGCTGCATTTTAAAGAGAAAACCACGGTAGAGTAAAATGTTCACAGTGACATAAAAGTAGACTGAAAACCATTCTAGTATAATGCAGAAGGGATGACATTAAGATAGACAAAGATTATGAAAAGGGGGCTTGTTTTTTCCATTGGCAAAGACTTCAAATAAGCTGTTCTTAAGCTTACATGCAAATAAGAAGTTTTTGATTGATTTAGGACCAAAATAATCCTAACTTTGTTTTAAGATATCACTGACTGTTTTGCAATAGCCTTTCATTTTGAGATAGATAGAGATTTATAAGCTCAGATAAGGAATTTACAATGGACTTAATTTGGTGATTAATATTGCCCTTCCAAGTCCTACTTTGTTTTGCAGCTTCTCTTAAATTTGTATTTTTTTCTTTCTGATTTAAACAGTTCTTTTTCCTCCCACCAGATATTCCTTCTTTGTTCAGCAGAAGTAGATGGAATAATGAGTGCATGTGTTTAATTCTCCTATCTTAGATGAGAGACATAATGATCCTGAAAATTCCTTAGTATGCTCCTAAGTCTAAAAGGCTTTTGTGGAATGGGGACAGCCAAGAGGCATTTCTTCATTTTTATCATCAGGTCCTACTGACAAATTATGATTTATGGAAACTGAGTTTAAACTAAAATAGTTTTCCTCTTTTGAACATGAGAGAGTGTTTGTGAAGATCTCTTTACATCATTATGCAGCCTCTCATCCCCACCAGATTTCATTTCAGTCTTTGGGGGTGGTAAAGGTGGGTCACCTAAATCAATCTATGCTTTGCAATTTATTGTCCTTTTTTACATCTTAGGGATACATCAGGCTGATCCAATACAGCAGCTACCTCAGAGAGGACCACTTCTTGATTTAATTATCTTATGCTTCATAAAGTCATATTAACTAAATTTCCAGATTCAACATCTGTTGGCTTTGTCTCAACACACAAAGAGGTTGATGATTACTAGACTCTAGCTGAAATCCAGCCAGAAGCAAATTATTCTGCTTTCCTTATTATTATTACTATTATTGTTATTATTATTTGCACTTGAATTAGATGTTTTTCATATTCTTTTAACAATTTTGTTGTTTAGGAAACTGGCATTTCCAGCTGCACATCTGTGACTATCTAAAATGTAGATTGATCTACCCTTTATCTGAACTAGGGGTCTAAAATTCATTTGCAAAGACTGAAAAGAAATATGCACTTTTAGAATGAGATTCATCCCAGACTAAAACAAGTAAGATGAAACAAGCTCTAAAAATACCTAACCACATATTTCTCACTGCTAATTATAAATAGAACTTGGGGCAACTAGAGCAGAGGTAGAAATTTACACTTAGATATTTAAAGCCAGGACAGTCTAAACCACGTGTAACATGTATCTGTAAAGTTTATTACAGAGTTTGCTCTAATACTTCCCACTTCCATCAGAAACTTCTGACATCCTCAGATGTGGCTTCCATCTGTATGTGCAGTCTTATTTCCAGGAGATGATGTGTTTTTTCTTACCACTAAATGATATCAGACCTCCTCTTATTCAAAAGACAGAATATTTCCTCTGGCCCTGGGCCTACTCTGAACACCGTGCACTTCAGTCTTTTCAGATCTTTAGTTATTTCTTACAACTCAGAAGCTTGTACTAAGGAATGTCTCCCCTACACTGAGAACTGATGTCTGATAGACTGTAGGAAATCACAGTTTGTGCACCTACTATATATGATATCCTGTTCCATCACCCAGATGTGATTACCACCTGTCTGTTTAAAACTGTTTAAAACTGTCTTCTATTTGAGGCTACATCACGGGTAGATGGTGCCTCTTTTTATTTTCTGTTCAGCACTCTGGTCTGTATTTTGTTTATGCCTGTAGAGAAAATCCTTTCAAACTTTTATACAAACCAATGACAGAAATTCCCATTCCTGCTGGTTTTTTTTGCCCATTGCTTTAATTACTTGGACTTACACAGCTAAATGGGGCATTCATAAACTATGATGGAATGCTTCTGATGAGAGGCTTTCACACCTCTATTGAAAAGCACTGCTGACTTTGATGCGGTAAGCATCAAAATCTTTGATTTAGATTTATATGTTTATACTATAGCTTTGCAGTTAGTTTGTGCTGCAGAACATTACTCAGCGATTCTCTGGTGCTTCATTGCTAATCTTCTGTGCAACATGTTCCATACATGCTACAGCAACTGAAGAGGCAGCTTAGTAAGCTTTTTTTATTCTAATCAAATACTTTGCCTTCAGTTACTTTGCTTTTCTGCACATTATCTTTTAAGTTTAGACTTTCAAGTCTTAACAAGATTTTTATTTTTTTTTAATTTTTTTTTATTTTTTATTTTTTGTAGAATTTCTGACTTTCAAAGGTCCTGCTATTTTTAATTCAAGAAAGAAAAGTAATGGGTGTTCTAATTGGAAAAAATATTATACTGTTATTGAATAAATTCTAACTATGCCTTGCCAGAACACTGATGCAGGAGTCATTTAAATGACTAATGTTGTCTCTCAGAAATGCTAAGAGATTCATGGGCTCCATTAGATTCCAGAAAGGGTCTGTAGAAAAGATACCTCAGCTGATTAGGAAAAATGCATCATTTCTGCAGGCACAAAGAGACAGGGATATAAGTGAGGAACAGGAGGGAAGAATTTTACACTGTTTGAGAAAATGGACAAAAAGTAGAGATTTAGATATATCTGCCTTGTCAGCTTAACACAAAATGGCAGGAGAAACACAAACCGTAAAATGACAGGTCCTATTGACCAAAATGACAGCATAATCTCATTGATAGGAGTGGCATAGGAAGATGCAAGGCTGCCCAGGGGCTTCTAACTGCTCTAGTGCTATTCTTTCACCCTTTATTTAACACCACCATTAGAAAGTCTAATGGACTGTTTATATCACACTATTAGACATATGGTAGGATCTTTAGTAATTGGAGTGTGATATATAGCTATGGGGTATTGTTTGCTTGGTGCTACCTACAGTGAAGCCCCTGCTGAATACTTTTTCACCACATAATGCGAATATAACAGCACAGGGATGCCAGAGATAGATAGAAGGTTGGGAATCACCTTTTTTGAGGCCTTCAAAAAATTTTTTTATTATTATTATTTTATTATTTTTTATTTTTTAAACACGGTACAGTGATTTATTTAATAATATCAGCTTGAGGCAATGCCTAGATCATATTTCTTCAGAAAACTGTCTGGAAGACGATGCCAGACAAAAGTGCTATTAAATATATATTACAAATGTTCCAACAGATTAGGTAATTAATTGTAATTCATTTCTATAGGAGAGGCCATTTGAGATTGCTGTTTTTCTTACGGAAGATTAGGTTTGATGATGTTGTATTATGATATTCCTTCTGAGCCACTAAGACATATTACTGTCCACAGAAAAAGCATACTTTTGTGTGGATTTCTTTTCACATGTTTCTAATGTATTTCTGTAGTGGTAAAGACATTAGCAGTGTTAAATTTGCTTTTGTTCCTTCTAGTAAATTTGAAGTCTGAAGGTAAATCAATGGAAGACCTGCAGGGTGTTTTGTTTGTTTGTTTGCTTGCTTTTGAAAAAGAAAGCATTCTTCCCTCTCCAAAAGCCCCATTTTTATCACGTTAACCTTTGTGTCTCTAGAATACAAGCACAATGTAAATTTTAACTGGACATTTATTTTTGCTGTAGCACTGCAGTTCTACCCAACAAAATAAGGTCATATAAACCCCAAAAATAGCCACGATTCTAAACTCCCAAATATTTTTCAGTCTGTTGTAACGTATTAAAATAATGTTTTTTATGTAGAAGAACAAAGCTCTGTAAGGACTTGGTCATTTTCTTGAGACCCATTTCTGCTGAAGTGGAGCTGCAGTACTGTGTCTCTTCAGGGGAAAACAAAGGTGACTGCCAGCACCAAAGGCTGGTAAGTCATAAGACCATACTCTGACAGAGGAGCAGTCTAAAATTTTTCTTCCTATACAAATTCATGACATTTCCTACCTGTGGAGAAATAGAAAAAGAAGTAGAATTTTGAACATCATCTTCAAATTATCCTTAACATGACAACGTAGTATGAGTGTAGAACAATTTCTTGCTTTTAGATGCCATCAGTGAGGGCTTCAATCTGGAGAACATGATTCTTCTTTCAGAGCAATTTAATATCAGTGTCTGCCATAAGTTTTCAACCGATAGACATTCAAGCCACAGATAATTTAAAGATTTGGTCTGCATACAAATTCCTGAAGCACAGCATCTGTAGGGATTTTACCTAGGAATAAAGGGCAGCAAAGCCTTGAAAATTATTCTCCTGAAAGTGAAGAATAGACTTTTCTAGTAATCAATGGACAGAAGCAATCAATACCAAATTTAAAGAAGAAAAATCAATAACACTCAAAATACATGATTCTCCTTTTGAATAGGTTATCCTACTATAGTGTTTCCTCATTTTGTGGCTTGGAAAATTCCAATGTGTCTCCATATGAATTCTTTTTCATCAGTGAGGTCTAATTGTCTTCTCCAGGTGTATAATTAGGAGACAATGTAGATATGGATTATGAAAAAAGGAAAGGAAAAATCACCTCCAACTCAATTTCTACCACAAACAATAAGGGAGTTCATTCAGTTTCTTTGACTAAAAGACATACTCCATAATAATAATTATTCCAGCTCTTTATGGAAGTGTAGTATAGATGTTCTGTTTCTCAGTTCTTTTTTACTCAAATGTCAAAATGCAAATTACTTGTCCTAGATTTTGAAAATGTTATATTGAAATTAAAAACTGTTAAATTGATGGATTGTAAAATAGGACCAATAAATTTGCCAAGCTTTGTTGAAAAAACAGGGTTATATGGCATAGTTAAACTGGAAGAGAAGAGAAAGATGTTATAATGCTAAATTGCTGAGCAGTAATGTACAATGAAAAGATATATGCCTCATAAAGAAGAAAACCCTTCTTTTCTATATACAGGAAAATTGGAAAATTGAAAATGGAAACCAACCGGGTTTTTGTTAAATTCTTTAAATTCTTCTAATCTGTAAGTGGGTTTTGGACCTAGGTATTTTAGAAAGTTTAAATGAGCATGATTGTTTCTCATGAATTTGATCAGCTGTCTCATACCTCAGGACCTCTCTTTGAAAGTGTTGCAAATCATCAATGACAGCTGGCTATTGTTGTATTAAAAATACACCAGGACTGAGTGGTGTAATACACAGCACACTATTTGCACTGAAGAGGCGACTTGTATTAACATTTTATTGTTTCAGTATATACGAATTATGCATGTAAGTTGCTAGCACATGGTATCTGGTGCTTAGTAAATTCTCATCATATCTCATACCGTTGAATTTGTCTATGTGACCATGTTTAAAGGCTTTCTCCTCTGCCCAATTATTTTCTTCTGAATCTTGGCTGGTGTATGGGAAGGCTGTCTCTGCATATGTTTAGCTAGGAGTTTCAGTAAGAACTTACAGTCATACTTGCAATACCATCCAAGGGTACTGAGCAAATGGAGGTTTTCTGATCTTTCTTTTGGTATAGTTCATGAATAAGCAAAAATTTCATCATTGGTCTAATTAACATGAACTGATGCTAATGGGATATCTCAAAAAATATTTTCAATTGTGACATATACCCTTTACATATAGGCAAGAATGTATGCATTTTCAACTCTATAAATATTTTACTTTACAACATTTGCTGTTCTTGATAACTGAAGGGGCAGAGGATTGGCACAGCTCATTACAACCACAATAATGAAAAGCAGATTGGAGTAACCACTATCAGAGAGTGATACAATCAATCCATCTCAAGGTTAAACTAAAATCCAAACCACTTAACTGAAGGTTCAGCCACAGGGCAATTTGTTTTGATCAGCATGCTTGTCTGCCCAGTGAAACATCTGGTAAAGTATATGTTGTACTGAGGCAAAACAAAAACAAAACAACAACAACAAAAACCTACCAACTTCTCAGCTTTCTAGATAGAGAGTTATCAGAAATATAGTGCTTGTCAGGGTAAAGAGGGTCAATTGTTCATAAAGCGTAGAGTTCTCATAAGGAACTTCCGGGAGAGATTTAGAAATTCATTTCCAGCATCTGAAGGGAAGCAAGTAACTGAAAAGATTCACTGACATTTTCAAAAGAAAGGATTTATTCAGAAAAATATCATGTGCTAAACAGAAAAAGAATTGACCTAAGCATTTTGATCTACACTGTGCAGTGTATTACAGTACAGTAGTACTGAAATGTGAGAGGCATTTGAAAGATTTGTATTTGATCAATGTAAAATGCTGTCTCCGAAGCCTATCACTGTTCTCAAATACCTGCTAAACCACGCTCACCATAAACATTAATCTACCTGCTGATTCATTATTATTTTTATTCTGTCCATTTCTCTTTGCCACTTGACCATGTTAGACCTCAGTTCTCATAGGTACAATGCAGTTGTTAATAACAGAAATTTCCTCTGCCTTTATTCTCTATGATCTTTTAAGGTCTCTTTTATCAAGGAGTCTGGATTTTCTTGCATGATCAACAGTTTGGATTGCTGCTTATCATTTTTGGGTATTTTCCGCAGTATGTAATTGTGAATAAGTGGGTAATTGCATGTCTACCAAAACAAAGGCAACCTATCGGTGTATAATGTGATGCTGTCTCAGTGACCAAGAGCTTCTCAGATCTCACATATGCCCAATGCATGACCAAAAGTGTAAATATGTGTGTCTGTCCTTCAGAATTCATAACCATGAGTAATTCCATCCTCTGTTTCCTCTTGAAAAAAGAGAGATGAAATTTCATGCCTCCAATTTTTTTGCTGTGTACTACTTTAATTATGAAAGCGATGAGACGTTTTGGGGGATACAGTGTTCCCTATCCAGAAACCAATCTTTCAAGTTGTCTCTTCTGTCATAAATTGGGATTTTGTGCACCTTAAACCTCTGTTGCCAGAATTCCCAAGAAGTTTCAGAGACAGTTCTGGAACAGTTAGAATTATGGATAGTAGTTAAATAGGAAATAAATAATCCCCCACCCCCAACATTGGTTGAATGGGGTAGTGTACACCTGTGTGACTGATCTTAATGACAGCACCTAGTCAGACCATAGCTGAAACCCATCTGAAATCACCTTCCCATGCTGGCCACTGAAGATGTCTTCCTACCACTTCTGCGTTAGCAGATACACAGGTCAAGAGATTGGGGTGGAAACAGCTTCTGGCTACTTCTCTTTGTATGTTTTCCTTATTAGGGCCACAGTATTCTTTAGCCATGACTCAACAAATAATGACAAATACACAAGAGATAACAAACTCAGTAATGACATGGATTTGCTAATATTCTTCATATAATTAGTATGTTATATTTTCACCAAAACTGCATCTTACTAGATATGTTCCTGCCTTTGTCATCTGAAGATAAGACACCTGCAGTACACTTTAAACAGAATCAACTATTGATGCATCCAGAAAAAAGACAGGTTACACTCGTAAGAGAAAAAAGTCAATTCCTGAGACACTTGATCACAAGCTATTGTAACTAAGTAAAAGTAAATTGAAGAGTGTGCATATGTAGGTACTGAATATTTATTACAGTTTTATTGTAATAACGTATTCACTTTAAAACATATAAACCTATCATTAATGATTAAAGTAGTAGTCCCTGTTTTCATTAAAAAGAAGCACTTTTTTTTTTTTTTTCATTAAAGACAGTCACATTAATTTTACTTTTTCCAATAAATGTTTGAAAATGTGAATCAAGGATAATAAATGGGATGTCATTTGCCTAAGTCCACAGAGAATGCCCCAGGCAGCTCAGTAAAATATCAACTGCAAAGCACACATTTCAAGGAAATACAGGAGGGGTGACTGTGTGTCAATACAGAGTGTAGCAGGCCCTGCTCTTCCACACACCCAATTCACCTGCTAGAGCTTCTGTGGACTCTCTGGGGCCTTCTTTACTTCTGTGGGATGAAATGTGACAGCTGCTAAGAAAAGGAGATGGATAGCTTGCTGTCACATCTGTTGACAAAACAGTCCCATGGGCCTGTTCCTCATCAGACTATCAGAGAGGGTTACATTCCAGAGTTAAAGGAATGGATAAACACTTTTATATCAGAATATGTCATGGAGCAGCATGAGGCAACTTTTTTAAACCGGAAGTTTTTCTGCATCCAAAGGCAGAGGACAGTCAAAAAGGCAAAGAAGCGTCTACATGAAAGAATTTCTGCCATTAATCAGGAGAACTGAGAAATACAAAAAAGAAACTATTTAATAAAATGCCAGAGCTCACTTAGAAGGGACTTAACCAAGACAACGTGTAAGGATTGTGCTAATTCACATAAATAATAAGTATGTTCATTTATGTATTTGTCTAGAGTATGAATTGTTGCCAGACTGTGAGATTTAATCATAGAATCATAGAATTGCTCAGGTTGGAAAAGATCTTAAAGATCATCAAGTCCAACTGAAACTTAACCATACTACCCTAACTCTAGCAACACTCCACTAAATCATGTCCCTGAGCACCACATCCAAACAGTTTTTAAACACATCCAGGGATGGTGACTCAACCACCTCCCTGGGGAGCCTATTGCAGTGCTTAACAACCCTTTCTGTAAAGAAGTTTTTCCTGAGATCCAACCTAAACTTACCCTGGCGCAACTTCAGGCCGTTTCCCTTCATCCCGTCACCTGTTAGCAGCGAGAAGAGACCAACCCTGCCCTTGCCGTAAGCACCTTTCAGGTTTGAAAGAGAGCAATATGGTCTCCCCTCAGCCTCCTTTTCCCCAGACTAAACAGCCCCAGTTCCCTCAATTGCTCATCCAGACTGGGAACCCAGGCTGGGAAATCACTAGAAGACAAAAAAGCTTATGAGATGAATTATGATCACTCATCCCTAAATTGATAGTTTTTTTAGTTTTAATTATGATTTGTTTACAAAGTCTTTGTAACAAGAAGAGATTACTTAAAATCATTGTATATGCAGTAAACTCTGCTGCTCAGGCTTGTAAAAATGAGGCTTTACTGGAGACACAGACAAGGAAGAAAACAATGGTCTGAGGAGTCTGCAACAGATTTCAGGAGTTAAATGAAGAGGAAAGATGTATGCAGATTCATTTATAAATAAATATATTTTTGAGTTAGTTGTGTTGAAAGTAAAACTTTGCATTTTTATACATTAGATGTGCATATATTTTATATTATATATATATTATTTCACAGAAGTTGCCATAAAGTTGATTTTGAAAGATAGGCTTACATACAGTCAGTATGTTATTCACTCCACATTTATGATACGTGTGGCTGGTAACTTCATTTTGTTTTTCTTTTTAATGTGCTTTTAGCATTGAGTCTCCCAAGTTTAACACACTTCTCACAAAAAACCAAACCAAAACAAACAAATTAAAAAACCCCACAAAACAACAACAAACAAAAACCCACCAAAATGGGCTTCTACTTTTCTTCAGTATCTGTTTACTCCTTCTCTGAGCTAAACAAGATCAAAAGAAGACAAATGGATTACCCTCCTGTAAGTCTTCTACAGTTATTAGGCCATGTGATTTTCTTCTGCATAAGGCTTTTCTCAATACACTATTGACTCTGTGACAGCTTTTCCCAAACTCCCCAAATCAGTCTTTTTCCCAAGAAGGCCTGTGCAATTTAAAATGCAATTTTCAAATACAAATCTAATACACACCCTAAATTACATTTCTAAAAGAAAAATGTCACACTTCTGTAACAGGGAAGAAGCAACATGTGGTTTTATTTTAGGATTTGAAATGAATACACATCTTTCCTTTTCAAGCTCAGCATACTGAACAGTGACTTTCCAAGTGCTTGTTATTGCACCTACACAAAGACTCTCTAGGTCTTGCTGGCTCCCTAGCTGGGTTTGAATTCTCCAGTAGGTTTCTTAATCTTAGCACCTTGAATGGAAAGAGGGGAAAGGGAGAGAGGAGATGGTGTGTCCATTATAAACTTTCACTTTATTCAGTCCATGTAAATTAATAATATGCTAACACTAAATTTTAAAGTTTATGAATAGTCGCAATTCTTCTGTAATTTCTCAAAAAAAAAAAAAATGATTTAGAGTTGCCACAAAAAGTCGGGAAAAGCTCTCTGTTAAATACATTTATCAGGGTAGAGTTGCAGAAGAGAAAAGTAGTGCCTTTATGAAAATACAGCTCAATTAATAGCAAAAAGTCAAGAACACAAAGTTTTGCAGTTAACCTGCAGCTTTAATTCAGTTGCAACATTAAGTAGCTTGTGTTAAATAAGAAAGAACATGTGAAAGGCCAGAAAGTGAATGCTTCCTTTAAAACACTTTTACTGAGCAATGGAAAGAGCCCTTATTCATTAGTACCCCATTCAAAAAGGTGGTGGTGGGGGGAAGTATTAAGCTTTGTGATTACTGTAGATTCATTTTTTTCTTACTAGAAGAAATCTCTCTTTAGAATGCATTATGTCATGCACTTGAGATGACAAAACAACTTTATGATGTGAATCTCCAGAAGTTTTCTTGTTTATTATTTTGAAATGTGGCAATAAATTTTAAGCAGAATATTCAAGTAGGTATCCAGTGTTTCTTGTGGTGGCAGTCTTAAATATTAATGACTAGGCTGTACTTTGATATTTAACAACAGAGTTGTTCTTGGAATTTTAAGTTAGTGATCTGTGCTTTTGGCTATCATGAGTCGCATTTTCCTAGTAATTCAATGGTAAGCTATTTCTCTGAAGAATTTGATTGCTAATCAAGCTTTTTCTATTCTACCGTCTCTGCTAGGCCACTTCAGGTATCCTGGTGACATCTGTTCCATTCTATTAGTTTCTTACACGGGATAATTTCAGGTTCTGGATGGAAAATCTCATGACGTTGTTTCTGTCCCTTTTTCTAACCTCTCAATGCAAAATTATTGAAGGCACAGTTATGTCACAAGTCTTCTGATTTATTTTGAGATCTGTGAATTAACTTGTAATATAAGTGTTGTACCAATGTCATACAGGCAAGGAAACATTAGTTGCTAATTTGCAAGGTGATTAATCTGTAGTAAGTCAACTTTATATTGGATCTGTGAGGAAGTCTGCATAGCAATTTGACTTCTCTTTGCAGTTAAATGCTCTTCACTGTTCTGTGGACCTCAAACCAGTTTCATCTATGAAGTTATTGAAACTTTGCAAGATGCTTCTTGGCTGCTCAATTCAAAGGTTCAATAAGAGTAATATTACTGATGCCTTACGCACTACAAGCTTTCCTGTCACCGAAGGCAATTTGAAAATGTCACTTAAATATTTGTGTTAACTTGCCCACACAAGACCAGGAAGATGAAACACCTGTTGCAGAGTTTATATGGTTTGAGTAAAGTGTATTTATTAGGACTGGGAAACTGCACCAAAGCAAACATTCGTCAGCAAGCTTGAACGGACATAAATCTTAAGAAGGAGAAAAAAGCCCAACTCATTTCTAAGTATCATCTTCCTCTTGTTACTGGCAGACTCTGGAGTTAGCTTTTTTTGATAAATGCTGTGTCCTCAAGAGCTGAACTACAGAGCTGCATGTCAGATCCTTGTAGACATCCATAAATAATGAAACCTGAACACTGATAGGCAAATCTACTGAAATTTCATATTTTTTGTCTTCTTTCCATAAAATGATTAAATACTTCGTAAGCGTGAACGAAGCATTAAGAATCTTCTGAAAACGCTGAAGTTTTCACTTATGTGTGAATCAAGTAGATCTGGCCTGCATTGTTTACCATAAACTGAGCCACTGCACATTAAGCAAAGTCCACAGAGCAATATAACTAAAGATTTTTTGATAATCCACAGTATTTAGGCTCTTTCTCCAGATGTAAAAGATCTGTGCCTTCAGATGTTAGCAGTGAGCATTTAAAATACTGTGTTTGCTTTGGCTTGAAGTATCCACACTTTCTTCCATGCTTGAAAAGCCAAAGGAATTTGGTTTTGTACTTTACAGGATAGGAGATGCTTTGTTTACCATTTTACTTCAGATAAGTGGGTAAGTATGTAGATTCATCTGTTCATCAACTCAAGGTTTAGTTCTGCTGATATTTTCCATGCTTTTCTCTGATAGGGTCTTCCTTTGGATCCAAAATTGTCAATGGGATTTTCTCATGCATTATACAAAATGATTTTTATCTGACAAATGTTTTTCTTTCATTCATTTTGCTGTTCCCTGCATTGTACTGTGTGATATAGGCAAGGGCTTTTAAGATGGAATTATGTTTAAATACTTCCAACAGGTAACTTGTTTGATACTACAATGTACCATGCCCTGAATTCAGAGAAAAAATCACCCTTCTGAATTTAGTTTTGGTGAAAAAAAAATATTTTGAAGGTAAGCTATGATGGTTTCCATAGCTACCACCTACTGTACATCAGCATTCACCGTGACTGGCATTTTAAATGGCTCAGAATGATCCTCAGTCCATGGAATCTCACCTGTGGCATATTGTGTGTCACATTCCAGAAGCTGTTTCAGCTGCTGACTGTGACATTGATATTTGCTACTGTAATATACTGAATAAATTAAATTCCAAACAAATATGGATTGCAGTGCAGTCAGCTGAACTCTGAAGTTAAAAGATGCCACAGTAAGGAATGCGTTTCCTTTTAACAACTATGATGTGTACTCAGAGAAAGGTGCTAAAGCAGGATTTTGCAAAGTCAAGTGTGCATGCTTTCTTATGTGCTTCAGTACGGACTCTCTTATCACAGTGGTGAATTGACCCCGGCAATCTTTTCCCAAGAAGTAAGTTCTCTCAACATAAACACATTCTGAGGACTGTTGTTGGTATCCAGTTATTACATGTTTTGTCATCACACACCTCTCTCTGCTCTCTTGCTGAGTGATTTCTTCATTTCTTAATAGTCTGAATTAATCAAACCTTTGAACTTCAGTTATTATTTTTCCATTGGCAAATATTTTGAAATAAAAAAGGGAAAGTGAGGTTTTTATTGAAGTTTTTGGTCCCATGGTGAAGGATGCAGTACAGTCTGATGAATAGTCAACAGGCAACCCTCTTCCCAGCTAAATGCTTTATTTCTTTTTCTTCCAATCCTGCTCTCTGTCCAGGTTTGTGGAGGTCTCTAATGTGCCTCTGGAATTTTGCTGTGCTTACACAAGCAGAAAGATGATGTTCTTAATCTTCACTGCTTATTCAAAGTATCTGGTCATTATGAATTCACTGGAGCTTCATTACAGCAAGACCAAGGGTAATAAATTTGCACAGTGTTCACAGATGTCAGAGGAAAGTGCTAGAAAGCTATGTGGTATAGGGTGAGCCTCAGTAAAAAAATGATTTAGACGAAATGTTGCACAGTAATGAACTCTATATCACGCAAATCAGATGTTAATGTTAACAGGAGGGTATTTTAATATTAATGTCTGCAATAAGTTGCCTCATTTCTTTTTCAGTAGCGAAGATCTTTCCCATCATGAAAACTTCACATTTACATTGCTTTGACCTTCTAATGTCAAATAATTTCTCCCCTTTTTCTCTTATTAAGTGGTATGTAATGCTTCAAGTTTGTCAGAAAATGGGGGACAATGTCTCCTTAAATGATGTGGAAAAGCTTTTAGCAGTGATTATTTGGACATTCTTAGAAGATGCTCCTCCCCAGCCTTTAATATCCCCATACTACTAAGATTTCTGTGGGCTTATTTTCAAGTAGTATAAAGAATACATTTAACCACTTCAGTCTTCTCTGTCACACAATGAACCCCTTCACCCCTGAAGTGCATTTAGAATGTTCAGTATCTAACTTACTCCACATGAAGAATGAGTAAGAATAAAATAATCCTACCCATATGGGCAAACGATAAAATAAGTAGTTATGTTAATGACATTTTAAGGAACTATAACTCATGCTACATATAAAAAGTGATCCCTGCAAGTCAGGAAAATAGGAGATAAGAGTAGATATGCAGTACAAGATCAGCACTGGCTCCAGAGGGCTCCAAACAGAGGCTATGGCATGTTCTGCTTCTTATGCCCACACACTGATATTTGAACTTCTACCCAGTCTCTCTCACAGCTGTTGGAAGCTGCAGTACATGTCTTCTGATACTCTGTCTGACTAGTAGGCTACAGTATTTGGAGCAAAAATGGAACAAAAATATTAGTTCCCCAATCAAGGAAAACCACCTGTGTGAGGCTGGGTCATGGTTACCCATTTTTCCCATTAAATTCTTACAGAGCAAATAATGAAAAAGAAAATCATCTTCCTCAGAAAGATCTAACACAGCTAAGCTCATTGAGAGAAAACAACTTGAAGTTCTGTTAAAAATCACAAGGATAACTTGAGGGCTACAACTTATTAGGCATAATGACTGAGTGAAACTTGCCCAGTGCCTATCAGAGTGTGAAAACCTGCAGCAGAGGCTTGTTGGTCTCACTCCCTATGCCATCTATGCAGTTGCAATAGATCCAGGCCAGTGTTTGTGACAGACAGCTCAGAAAACAAATGTGTAAAAATGCCAGGACACTTACTCCCAGTTATAGAAGATATGATAACTTTTCTCATTTACGAACACCTCAAGAGAAAAAAAGAATGTAAAGTTTTCAGTTATTCAATGGAGACACAGCTTGTAGTGGTGGTCTTTCAAACTTGTGAGTGCTGTTCAGATGTCTCCAATCAACTTTTCTTATAACATTTGTCTAACAGTCCAAAGACTTTTAAAAATCAGTGAATTAATATACTTTAATTCCCATCAATCACTTCCTACTGTTCGTGTTAGCCAAGTGCTAATAAGCAAAACAAATGCACACACATGTATGTATAATATATGCTTGAATGTCTGTAAATACACAAATATCTGTAACATTTTTGTGTAAAAGAACATATTTTAGGGGAAAAAGCTTGAATATCTCTGTTATTCATTACAGGCTGACTCTTGTAGAAAGCTGAAAATATTGCAGAAAACAGCAGGCTCCCCATAGATTTCAGTGGTTGTCAGATCAGGTTCTAAACTACTGTACTGCAGCCTTGTTTCCTACATATTTTGTGAGCAGTAACTTAAACAGGACATTTGTCCAACACATTTCAGGAGAAAATGGATAACAAATATTATGTAAAGCAAAAGAAGCGATTGCTATTTTGGTAGTGTTATCAAGAAAGAATGTTAGGTTGTTAATGCATTTGACTAGGTTTTATCATGTCTAATGGTAATAATAAACTTTCAATAGACTTAATGGCCTGGCTATTATCATGTCAGAGCTGTATTAGGAGAGAATGCTACCTCTAGTGCTATCAGCAGTTAAGTTAGAAGAGCTTCATGGAATACCATAATAGAGGATGCTATAGAATTTTCTATAACATTGTTATTTATAAAGGCATAATAAAAAAAAAAAACTTTAGCAGTGTGTTAACAGCCATCATCCTAATTCCTAGTCTCTCACATAATAACACTTTGTATTAGAGAGAGTGGGAGAAGAATTGCTTTGGAATGAGGAAGAATGAGAATTTATTTTCCATGGAGAAGAAGAAAAATGGTAGGAAGACTGAAGAGAGATTTTCGAGAAATTTCTGTGAAGTTAATTGCAAAGTCCTAGCATACTGAGTACTTTTATTTTCACATTTAAAAATATAAATATATATATATTGATTTGTGTGTATTTGTTTTGTATATCAATCAGATAAATGCATTAACTACAACATACACGATACGATTATGTTGAACAAAGGGAGTTTTGCTTAAAAGCCAGATTGCACACTCATGTGATGCCAATACAAAAAAAGCTTGCATGGGTTAACACTGTGCAAACTGCTGGCTGGCTTGCAGGCAGGGGTTATACCTTTTGCAAGCATGACATTTTGCATTACTGTCCAGAGGCAACAGTGGGGAAGTTGTGAGTGAGGACTCTGTAATAGACAGGACAAGACCTAGGGCCAGATGTGACCTCTTTGGTAATTAGGAGAACAGCAAAACAGCACGAATCAGCGTCTTCTATCATATGAATAGAGGATGTGTCACACTGGATAGTGCTAATAGGAGATGCTGTCTGCATAGCTCTTCAGTACATTTGTTTCTGTTCACAGAGGCACTATCTCCTTATATTCACTTCCCTTGGGTCACCGTGGGATCTGTCACATGGATCCCTGTTAGGCATCAGGTGTTTGATTATAATAATTATTTCAGTTTCTAAGGTTATTGCTTAACATTTTCCACCAGCGTCGGGCACTTAGTAGGATCCCAAGAGCTTAATCATCTAACATACATTTAAATGATTGACTTTTATATAAAATAAAATCAACAGGAATTTATTTAAATATATAGTTTTTACTCACTTCTAATTGACACTTTTAAAATTCATATTTAAATTGGGCTACTATCAGTTCTTCACCTTCTGCTCCACGCCTAGAGAGGAGGTGGAGCATATGACTTTATGTTTTCTCATTTTGGCTTCGTATCATCTGACAGCCCTCCTAATCTGTAAGGCTGAATGGCATTGTCTTTCTATAAATACATATTCCCTGGGAATCTGTTGGGAAAGGACTCAGGTGCTCTACCTCCTTCAATTATATTGCTTGATGCAGTATGTCTTTGCACTGCCTGAAACAGCAGAGGTATCTGCAAGGCCCACCATCCTCCAGAGGTTTGACATCCTGAGGATGGTGTCTTCAGGCTGCATACAAACATGATACAGAGAAACAAAGGTAAAACTCATCTGGTTCAGATTCTGACCTGAGTGGTGTTGGCTGTGGCATGGACTGGGTAGACCCATTGTCAAAACTCCTTGGAAAACATGACATTAAAAACTTTGGGTTGTAGGAGATGGACCCCTGAATTAGCTATCTGCGGACAAGCAACCTACTGTCTTACCTTTTGGATTCCAGACCTATTTCTGTTTTACTTAATTTTATGCAAAATCTTGACTTTAGCAAGGCGGGATTTTGTTTTGTTTTGGTTTTTCATATAAACATTTTGTGATATTTATGCATAGTATAAAAATATCCCTTGTGGCTGGTATTCAAGTCCCAGTAAAGTCAGTAGAGTTAGTATATGCATAAAGTCTTGGAAATGTGTGTATATATGTCCAAGGAGGCTGTCAGTGCCCCATCTCCTGGAGGCATTCAAAGGCAGGCTGGATGTGGCTCTGGGCAGCCTGGTCTAGTGGCTGGTGACCCTGTACATAGCAAAGAGGTAGAAACTAGATGGTATTTGAGGTCCTTTTCAACTCAGGCCATCGTACAATTCTATGATTCTGTATGTATTATCTATGTGTGTTGTTCAAATATGTGGTGGGTAGCTGCAATAAAGTTGAGGAGGACAGAATACAATTTGGATCCTTTCTCACATTATATGCTCGGTGGACATTGGGGTGTTTTGTAGCTTTGGTAGCTTTGGACTGTCTGTTCAAGTATCAGAAGATGAATTAACTGAATCCTGGAATCACAGGATCACCAAGGTTGGAAAAGACCTCCAAGTTCATCCAGCCCAACCATCCATCTGCCACCAATATTTCCCCACTAGACCATGTCCCTCAGGACATCATCTAAATGTTTCTTGGACTCGTCCATGGACAGTGACCCCACCACTTTCCTGGGCAGCCCATTCCAGCACCTGACCACTCTCTCAGAGAAGTATTTCCTAATACCCAACCTGAATCTTCCCTGGCACAACATGAGTCCATTACCTCTAACCTTGTCATTAGCTGGGAGAAGAAGTCTACTCCCATCTCACCACCATCTCATTTCAGGGAGTCATAGGGAGCAGATTGAATAACCCCAGTTCCCACAGCTGCTCCTTATAAGGCCTGTGCTCCAGATCCCTCAACAGATTTGTTACCCTTCTCTGGACATAGTCCAGAGCCTCAATATCTTTCTTGTAGTGAGTGTCCCAAAACTGAACACAGTACTAAAGGTGTAGCCTCACCAGCGCTGAGTACATAGGGGTGATCAGTTCTTTGCTCCTGCTGGAAACACTACTTCTGATACAAGCCAGTGTCCAGATGAGCCTACCAGGGGTGTTGTCCCCATTCCTGATGGGAGGAGCAGTCAGCAGTGGCTCTGTGTTCACACCCACGGAACAGTTCAATTTAGATCTTAGTCCTCATCATCTTGACTAAGGGCAGTGAGCATCTCCTCTCTAGCCTATGTTAACACTTTCTATAAGATAGCAATTTCTGTAAATGCACAGTACATTTATATATATATGCACATATATAGTGGTTTTGTGTTGTTGCTTTTTAAATTATATACAAATGTAGAAATTATCCCCATATATCTTTCAGTATGATTTTAATGGTTTTCATTTAAACCTATGGTGTGATGTGTTTCAAATGTAAATTATCTTGAAATAATAAGACAATTAAAGTGAATGAAAAAATATATACTTTAATTACTCTTTGTGAACATGTTAAACCTCCTACTCTTGCATTTAGCACAGAAAATAAGCCATCTGCCTTCAACATAAAGCAATTTGCCCGACTAGAGTGATAGAAATATTCCCAAAGGTAACCTACCACTCAGGAAAAAGAAAACAGCATTAGACATTTAAGGCTTCAATGGTTAAAACGTTTACTTCATAAATATTAAAGCCAAGCCAAAGCTTCTAACTCTTCCACTCCTGTAAAGGATGGTGTTCAATCACAGCAAAGCAGGGAGGGTGTTGGTGAAGATGCTGAAAGGATCAATACAGTTCCCTAGCAACAGGATGATGTGCCTGGGGTTCCTGCATCCACAGGGACCCTCCTGACCGACTAAATCAAGACAGCAGCTTTGCTACTGCTTTCATTGTGCTTACTTTGAGCAAACATTTCCACTGCTCTTTATTTCTCAGATCAACGCATAGATAAGAGAAAGGAGCAGCAGTAGGTTGGGAGGAAGCTAATTATATTGCTCTTTAAAAAGACAAGCACGTTGTCTGTCAGGATAATCCTTTGGAGAGATGTAGCTTTGTGAAGGGGAAGAAACCTCAAATTCTCTGATACAGTTATTGCTTTCTAATACCAAATGATGGACCTAACATTAGTTTTATTACAGAGCAATTACGGTACGTAGTCACGGAGTATAGTTTCTGAGCAGAGGTTATATTAACTGTGTTCACAGGGCTGCATAATTATTCTTGTCTGATGGGGAATGCAGGCAGTGAAAAGCATACAGTTTCTTTGCTTTGCCATTCTTTTAACCTTATTGAACTTCATATTTCATTTGTGGGTGGTAGCTTAAAAATAATTTCCTATTATGAAAGAGCATGTTTAGGATTTTTCCATTCTCCATGAGAGAGCACTGACTCAGTAAGCATGGTTTGTTTGCTTGTTTGTTTCCTCCAGCTGTATTCAGAGCCAATATGGAGTCCATGTGAATTATCTGTTTTGGTTACCACTATGGTTCCCTAACCAAAAAAAGACACCAGGAGAGAAGCAGCAGTCTGCTAAAATGTCAACTATAATTAAAGTCAGAGTCTTTCCGATGTCACTGTTTTCATCAGTACATTGTGGGAAGAAATGGACTACATATGTTTTCTATCAGGATAAGAAACATTTTACTACTGTTATCGTGGAAATATGTGTTATTCTTGATGCCTTTGACAGTATTTTTTGTTTCACATATTGTATTATGAGTATGTGGCCTGTGTTTTCACTCTCTTTTGCTCCTGTCTCTCCTTCTTAAAGGAAACACTGAACTCTTCCAGTGTTGTGTTGGGTGTTTGAACAGTCTGCCTTGACCTCTGCACAAAGTGGGTAGTCTTACCAGCATTAGGGGTACTAGATAGCAAAAAGAGCTATTTTCAGCAGCAGTGCTCCTTGACTCTGAACCCATTTTTCAAAATGCCACAGACTGTGAGTTGAGGGTCACTTATGCTGACATTAGATTTATTTTATTTTATTTTATTTTATTTTATTGCAAGATACCTTAAAGCTGCAAGACAAAGTTTTAATCATTAATTAATCCAACTGAATGATTATGAATATTATCTTACAAAGGCTGATTTGAACTGAATTTACATGATAATTGTATGAAAACATTCATATTACTTTGAAGTTTTTCAAAATCTAGGAGAAAAATGCATCATAGACACATCATGTATTCAAAATAGATCCTAACTCAAAATAGCTAATATTTATTGTTTTTCTACACTGAAATATATAACATACTAAGACCAAAACACTGAAGGCTGTAGAGGAACTGTTATCTCCATGCTAATTGAATCATGCAGGCATAACTGCGAATTGAGTGTTCAGTCAGAGGAAAATGAAGTCTGTGACCATTAATTTTAGAAGGAAGACTCAGGCCATAACTGCTGTTGAGAAGGCAAATGAGGGTAACAGAAGTTGAAATAAAGACAAAATCTGATGATCTCTGAGTTGCCACGTTTATTATTTTATTTTATTTTATTTTATTTTATTTTATTTTATTTTATTTTATTTTATTTTATTTTATTTTATTTTATTTTATTTTATTTTATTTTATTTTATTTTATTTTATTTTATTTTATTTTATAATACTATTATAATAGTCTGGTCTAATTATTATTTTTAATTGTTAACACCCAGATGCAATTGTTATGATGCATTCTGTGTAATTTAGAGCCTACATACTTCACATTTATCTTTTTCTGTGTTAGCAGGCAGCCCTTCCTCTTCAAAGAATGAAGGCCAAAGTCATATTATTCATTACCCTCTCTGTTTCCATGCTGTGCTGCAGGCTATGGTGGGGCTGCATTTCTGTAGATCAGCAGCGTCACCCTACAGAGGGTGAGGCAGAAACTCTAATCTTCTCTGTTATACAGAGAATGGGGTTTTATATTTTGGTTCTTGCCTGTGGGAAGATCTTTGTCACAGAATTTCTATGGTTATACAGATTGATATAAAAAAGTCTTTTAAGGATCTGATCTTCCTTTAGCATCTTGGTATCATTTTGGTAGGTCAGTGAGTCCTAAAAATATCCCTAAAATAAAGCAAGATTTTCTTTGGTCTTAGGAAAAATTGGTGTTTCACAACTTTACCACAATAAAAGGGCATACTAAAAACAGTTATGGAAGAATTATAATAGAGCTCATCAATTCCTTAACAATATAATCATTCCTAAGAACTGCAGACAGCTAATAGTATAGGATAAAACACATTGTTCTAGCATGGAGTGAGGTAAAATATATTTCCCTCACTTTCTACCAGACTCTTGAAACAATGGGACTGGAAAATGACATTTTACTCCATTTTAGTCCATATAAGTTTGTCTGGACATTCATACCACACTCTGCACAAGGGATCCTTATGAATATCCATACTAAACACACAGCCTGCAGCTATGGCTGAAAATGAAAAGTAAGACCATTTCTTACACAACTTCATCTGAAAAAAATATATACTCTGATATGGAAATGCATCATTTTTTTTATTTTTATTTTTTTTTGTCAGCCAAACATCTTGACAGAAAGATGTGTGAAAAATGAAAACCTTCCATGCCTCAAAAAACCCACAAGAGTAATTGAACAATTTGGGCTCACTGAGGTGTGGAGGACACAGCTAGGGAGCGCTGGAACAATTCTTCAGGGCTTGACAGCTCCTTGGGAAGAGTCTATTTCTTAGCTGCTCATTACTCAAGATTCTCTGTAACACTTGGGATAGCCCTAGGACCTTAATCAGTTACCTTTTTTTTGTGTAGGAAGCTAGCAAAGTACAACCCTGACAATATCATCTCCACCCCCTAGGACTGAGTTTTGTATTTTATAAAGTGGGAAACACTTCTTGGGTGCTATATGCAGTTGAACTAAATGCTTCCTTAAATAGCTTGTATTCTGTTAGCAGAAAGGCACTGCCACTGGCCAGGGGGCTGGCCAGAAGGTTTCTCTGCCACAAAGCATCTCCTTGGTGCCACCTGGGAGCAGTAGGCCTCAGTCCAGCACCCAGCTCCCTCTGTTTAGGCCCCATATTTTTTACTCATTCTTTAGGCTACTGTGATGTAAAGAATGGAAGATTTATAAGTGCATCCAAAACAAAACGAGCAGGGCTCAGTAACTCACCAATAATAGTCCCTGAGGCATCTGTGCTTTATTCAATGACTTCTATTACTGCATGCATAAGCAGTAACTCCAAAGTTTTCAAAGTATATTTTTCACCAAAAGCCAATGTTGTTTTAATTTCCAAATTGGAATAAACTTCTTAGACTAACTAAAGTACTCTGAGATCTCAGTTTGGTTGGACAGTCAACAGTGCCTTATTCCTTGTTCCCAAATAGAACCATTCCAGGCTTCTCAGATTTATCCCAGCTGCTTGAATAATACATTTTTTTTATTATTACTGCATGGGTTATGTATAGATAGCTGTAAAACAGCAATCATTTTCAGAGGTACCATAGAAAAGAGTGTAGAACAATATATAGTGTTACTAATCTAAATGATAATAAAAGAATTTTGGTGCAACTCTCTACATGTGGCCTGGATTTAGAATGCATGAGATCAAAACAGATGACATACTGCTGATTTCCCTTATTACTACCATTCTTTAGAAGAAGGAAAGTTCTTATAAAAATGAAACAATATTAAAGGACATAGTTAATTTCATATAGGTTCCAGTATTACCTTTTATGGAGTAATATATTTCACATTTCAAATGGATTGCAGAAGTGTAAATAATAATATAGATAAGGGCCAGTGCTCTTCATGGTCAGGTTAAAAACAATCTTCCCCTTCCCTTATTATTCTGAACTATTTCACAACTTTGATCTAGAAATGTTAATTCAGTCCTTTCTTATGTTGGTCACCAGCCAATAAATTAGATGATTAGAATAATGTTGAAACCTTATGACTGTAGGCTTTTTCATTTAAGAAAGAATGTATTTTCATTATTTTTCTCATGCTCTAAGTGTAGACTGAATGAATATAGTAGATCCTGTATTCATTGGCTCTCTGAAATCTGTGCCATACATCTAATTTGTATGGATGGATCTATACGGCATGAGGCTTCAGTGGAACCATAAGCAATGGCAAAGAGTGAAGAATGTAGCCTTCTATTTTGAGAAATCTTTATCCATTATAAAAACATCTTCTGTTAAAAAAAAAAAAAAAAAAGACCATTTTTTTTTCTCCCAGACGCTTCACAATCTGTCAACATGTATTCCTAACTCAGTTGCACAGGTTACTCTGACCCAGAGATTTCATAATATAAAACATTATTATGTTTGTTACTTGGAATACATTAGTATTCAGAAACATGAACTGAGCTGAGCTAATTCTGGATATTGTACATTCTTGTTTTGAGATGTCTCCCAGCATTCTTAAAGATCTAAACTAGGACCTTAAAAAGCTCAGTTACTCAGTAGTTGTCTCATAGCAAGTTTATATCCCAGGCTGAGAAACAGAAAGGAAAGAATTATTATTTTCATTCTTATTGTCTATATTTTCCAGAGCAATTCTGGGATTAGTCCAACCCTTGTGGAGGTCTGGGTCCAAACCAATCTTCTTCATTAAAGCTCAGTAATGACCATTAAGTACTTCAAGGTTTTAAAATTAAATGTAACTGTTGACTGATTGTAAATAATAATACTAATAGGGATGGTAAATGCAAAAAATAAACTTAGCAAAATCTTTTTGATGACTACAGCAATGTATAAATTTGTTTTTAGATGGGATTTACATGTCATGGAAACCAACCATCTGGACCTCCACTAACTTAGCCTATAAAATGGGGCAAAAAATGCAACTTAGTGTACACAAAAGCGAACCTCCACTTCCCTTGTGTTTATCTTTAAGTTGCCTAAATTACAGTGAGTACTGAATTCTTTCTTTCTCATGGAACAGTGCAGGAAGATTTTAGCAAAGTTCTCACCTAGAATCTCTCAGTAGGGATAAATCAAGACAGATTTCTTGCTTTAGCATAACATAAAATGCAAATTTCTCAGGAAACTCACAGTATCTGTCAACTGTTAATCATTTACATCACTGTCAGTCCAAAAATAGACCCACTTTTGCATGCATGCTGTTGTGATATTAAAAACTGGGAGAAAATATATCAACAATAATCAAGAGAAACATGATCTTCCTCATGTGGAACTATTGGAGATTTTTCCAGTCTTGCTTTACTGACTTTGCATTATTAATTATATAAATTTCAGGTGTTTTCCTTGTGTAAGTACAATAAAAAAAAGTCAATTTAAGTATGTATTTCTGTCCTTACTGAAGGTGCTAAAAGGCAGACACTATCATTAAGTGTCACAAAATGTCTTTACTTAAACCCTATTACCTGGGAACAAGTAATTAAGTGCTATTTAGAACTGGTTGAATATTCATCATTTTTATCTTCCTCACATGGAGATGTATAGTTATTTCTGTCCTAGGTTTTCAGAGAAATTATTGCAGAAACAGGAATAACCAGATACTTTTATTCCTTGCTTTAGAAGTGCTGCTAGGATTAATTGCCATGAGAGCAATACCATCTGTCAGTGTCCCGCTACAACATATCATGAAAGCATCCAATTAGCAAATTTAGGATGCAGTTTAATTAATCAAATGTAAAGCTTCAGATTTAGGACTGCTTATTTCTCTATTCACTTCAGTAAGTCCTTATTTCATGTAATACAGTCATTTCAGCTTTTTTTTTAATGCTGTTTGCATTTGCTAACCTTCAGTTTGCATCTCCAAGCTGCATTTTGAAAACAATATTTTTTCACAGTTTTATGCTCTTTGCCTATTTTGTGTATCAAGAGCTAATTTAGAGCTCTTTTGACTCAAAGGAGGACCTAACTATACAGATTAATTTTACATTTGACCTTCACAACTGAAAGATTCAAATATTTCTGGCTATTGCTGCCTTTCTTCATTTTTAGCTTCAAATGGCAACAAATTGCATTAAACGGAGTAATGACGTTCATTGGTTGTCTTTATACCCCCCAAAATACCACAGAACAAGAAATACAGGAATTAAAATTATCTTTTCAAATTTGCAGCTGTCATTCATCACTCATTGCCCATTATTCCCAAATGTTATCGAATATGTTTTCATTGCATCCAGAAATTAATGCTATCAAGGCAAAAGTAATTCTGAAGGTCCTTTGAATGCTTCTGAATTTGTACCCACTTCTATGTCAGTATTTAAACTAAATTTTAAAACTCCTAAAATGATGCTAATATGGTTCTCATTTATAACCCCTGGAGTTGGTATCATCTCATCTTTGTCTGAACCCCTAAGCCTCATTTCTACTCTCTCTCTTGTATACATATTCTTTGATCCTTTCTGTGACAGAGGTTGTGAGTAATAATAAAATTACAAGCTATTTCTTACACCAGTCTCAAGACAAAAGCCAAGAGTGATGAATGACTGTGGGGAGAGCTGAACTAAATTCACTTCCGTGATCAATATTACAAATCAGATTGAGAAAACAAACAAAACAAACAAAAAACAACGACAAAAATAAACGGAATAAATATAGCTCATTGTTAAGCAAGACTTAATTGTATTTCTGTTTCTTCCCTGGTATCTCAGGGCAGGGTTTTTTTTTGTTTGTTTGGGTTTTTTTTGTTTTTTGTTTTTTTTTTTTTTTTTTTTTTTTTTGCCGAGAGTGCCTTATATTTATTGTTATATCACTCAAATCCTTAATGAAATGGTTACTGAGCTTCATCACTTGAGCTCAGCATCTCTCCCTTTGTGCAGAAACATAGAGATCAGATTTTTAGAGATGATTCCTTAAGATTTGAATGCAAGTTCTTATTTTCTTCTATGATATTTAAAGAGTTCTTCCAATAGGAGCACATGAAAAGCAGCTGGTGTGAGCAGTGCAGGATCAGGTACAGAAGATGGCCAGCTATTTATGATCATATGAATAAAATAAGCACAGTCCTTTAAAGTAGAGAAATAAGCAAGCTTCTATATTGCCTTTTGGTAGGAGAATGACAAACGTCTCAGGAGTGCTGAGGGATCTCCACTATCCACTCCCACCTGTCCATCTGCCAGCAAGTGGAGCGTCTTTTCTAATGTTAATGAGTCTGATTCTATGGTTCCTCATTAATGTTTTCTCACAAGTTTTTAGAAAACTATAAGCTGGTGGAATTGAAAAGGAAACTTGAGAAACAATAAAAGCTATCCAAGTAAGGCAAAGAGTTTTGTTTTCAAAGAAATGTGTCTCGGTTATTAGCTGCCTCAGAAAAATATTCAGGTATGGCTGCATCCTAAAATCACTCACTTAGGTGCTGCATGGTCCCACAGGACATCTCAGGGAGGGCTCTGTTGACATGGAGTTATTGATGTTTATATGTCAAATCACTAATATGCTCCCACAGCACCCTATCTGCCACAAGGTGCCAACAAAGTTGACAGTTCAGGGATAAGAAAATATTTGATTTTTTTTTTCCAGTGGCATGGGTAGAAGTTGGTAACATGATCTGAGACCTGTCACCTTGATGCAAACAATCCTGAAGCTATCACCCCACACAGTGCCTCCTGGAAATTCATCCTGATTAACTTGAACTGGAGGCGTTCAGTGGATTACTTTAATGTGAGTTCTGTAGTGGGTATTCTCCCCAGCCCTTGAGGGATTTCCAGCTGCAAAGATCTGGTGTGACAGAAAGTCTAAGAGAATGTATATGATAAATCAGGCAAGTTCTGGTTCTCTGTTCTTTTTTGTGCTTGAAAAGGTCAAGCCACCATGACATAAAGAAAACAGAGGGCAAGTAAAGTAACTATAAGTCCTCATGGTGCTTTCTGTCAGGGTAGAATCATGCCTTCATGCAATCTTCTTCTGCTCATCTAGTAACTTAAGGTACATCATTTTCACCCAGTTTCATATGTTCAAGTCCTCTCCTCTTGCTTCCTTCTCCTCACTTTGTATCCCATGGCAGGCCCAGATACAGGTCCAGCACAGGCCACGTTCTCCTTCCAGGAGATGCAGAGTGCTACATCACAGCTCCTGAAGGACTTAGTCTTGAATTACAGTACAGAGTTAAACACAGTCATAGAATCATTAGGATTGGAAAAGACCTCTTAAGGTCATCTAGTCCAGTCATCAATTTATCACCACCATGCCCCCTAAACCTTATCTACACATTTCTCCATCACCTCCCTGGGCTACCTGTTCCAATGCTTGAACACTCTTTTCGAGAGTACCCAATCTGAACATCCCCAGATGCAAATTAAGGCCATTACCTCTAGCCCTATCTCTGTTACCTGGGAGACAATGCCCACCTCACCACAACCTCCTTTCAGGTAGATGTAAAGTGTGGTAAGGGTCTCCCCTGAGCCTCGTCCTCTCCATACTAAACAACCCCAATTCCTTCAGTCGCTCTCAATAAGACTTGTGCTCCAGACACCTTGTCAGCTTTGTTTCCCTTCTCTAGACACGCTCCAGGGCCTTAATGTCTTTCTTGTAATGAAGGACTTGTAGTGTTTGAGGTGTGGGCTCATCAGAGATAAGTAGAGTGGGACAATAGTACTTCTGACTATTTCTGAATTAAGCCGAGGTGCTATTGTCTTTCTTGAGCACCTGGCCACACTGTTGTGCCCATGTTCAGCTGTCTGCCAAGTAACACCCCCTGGTCCTTTTCCTCCATGTAGCTTTTCAATCACTCTGCCACAAATCTGTAGCGTTGCATGGGGTTGTTGTGACCAAAGTGCAGGACCCAGCACCTGGTCTTCTTGAAATTCATCCCACTGCCCTTAGCCCATCAAGCCAACCTATCTAGATATCTTTTTAGAGCCCTCTGACCCTCAGGCATATCAACACCTCCTCCTAACTTGATGTTGTTTACAAACATACAGAGGATTCAGTCAGTTCCCTCATCAAAATTATCAGTAAGGCTATTAAACAGGATAGACTCTAATACCGATTCCAGTGAAACACCACTCATGACTGGTCACCAGCTAGATTTAACTCTATTTACCACCAGTCTCTGGGCCAGACCATCCAACCAAATTTTTACCCCGTGAAGAGTACGCCTGTCTGTGATTGCATATATTTAAATACATTTATGAAATAGAGGCTTACGCTCAGCAGTGTTGGATCACTAAATATCATAAACACACACAGAGTCAGTTAAAAATCAGCATGTTGTTTTCTGGGGAATCCCATTTCCTGTTGAGCTATTTTCTTAATATTCCTAATATTCTATACCCAGATGAGAATAATATCAGGTAATTGTTTTCTCAGAGGATCTATATGACTCCATCAACAAACTCAGAAGAGGTTTTTTTTGGCTACACATGCATGTTTTAACTTTGTATACAAATAATAGCACAGATAAGTTTAGATACTTCATAGCAAAATTCAGTATGGAAATGCTGATAATTGGTTGCCTCTTTTGGGAGAAAATGGAACAGACAATAGTCTTAAAAAGTAAAAAAGATGTCCCAGCAATAAAGAAGAAAAACGTCATCAATTTCACTACAAGCAATATGTGGAAGTGAATAGCATTAAAACAGCTGTAGCATTTGGTTGGTCAGAAATTACTTTTTGTGTTTTCTATGCTTCACTGATTACATAGAGCTCAACACAAAATTTTGAGGCTAAAATACAAAATAGTGAACATTTTGCTTATACTCGCAATTGTGTAAATATGAAAATAGATAAATGACTAAATTGTTGATTTTCCCCGCAGAAAACTGGGGTCATCATTGAAGTAATGATTACTCCAGAAAACAGTATTAATATTTCAAATTTTAACTAAGCTTTTCAACATCTATTGATTTTTATATGAGATTCAGAAAATTACAGTGCTCAGTGTTTGTCAGCCATTTACAATATTCAGTTTTCATGTCAGCTTTATGAACTGCACATGCACTGAAGTAGGAATATGGATGTAACTGTTACCGACAATGCATTGGTATATTTGTCATATTGTTTATTAAAACAAAATTCATCTCTGCTGATGGTTGAATACCTGAAGACAGATTTTCCTGACTGATTGGAGGATCAGGCTTGTTTGAGTGGCATCTCTGCTGCAAGGGGAATGTGAAACCTAGTTGGGTGCAGTCTTCCAGAAGGCCTTTTGCATGTTTCATGCAAAAAGATGCTGTTTCTGCAGCTCAGCAGAGTTCAGAAGGGGTGACAAACGCCCCTTACTTATGTGTCCTTTGATGGATATGTGGTAACTTTCAGAATAAAAAGCAGAGTTAAGTAAGAGCTACTCAGAAGATCAAGCAAGCAAGCAAACAAAAACCATAAAACATTATGCTCGTCCCTTTCTGTATACCATACACATCCTATGTTACAAACACTGTTTTTTATTAAATGAATAATGCAACACCTCATGGATGGAACCCTTTTACCTCTCAAGCTGAATATAAATTTGAAATGGAAATACAGCTGGTGCTTAGGAGAAGGAGGAGCTCACTTTGGTTATAGCAATAGGAAAAGATTGCAGAGATATCAGTCTGGGTGCTGTACTTCATTTTATACTACCATCTGCATTTTTCAATTACTTCAGTGATACTGATTACAAGTGAAACAGTCTTACTTACAGTTGAAAACAAAAAAAACCCTGGTACAAGTAATGATAGGGATAAGAATGTTTCATGTTATAACAAGAAGATTTGCTTACACTCAAGGGTGTGTTGATGTAAATACCAGACATAAACAATATTAAAATAAAGTATATTGAAGCCTGTGTATTTCAACCTCTATGAATTCAGAAAACATTTCTTTTTTCTTTTTTTTTTTTTCTTGCCAAATCTTACCATATGTTGATTTTCTCTCTGTTAAGCTCAGAAGCCAAAAGCAAAATCTGGAAATGTCTGTCTGTGGCTGTGTACATACCAAAAATAAGCCCCAAAAGTTTTATATCACTAAAATCAAGGCTTACAAAAGCTGCATAAAAAAACATGTGAACAGAGAGGTAAGAATGATGAAAATATTTTGTTCATGGACTGTAGACAATTAACCCTCTACTGTAGCACTCGTACCAAAACATTTATCTTGACAGTCACTTGAAAGAATACGTATTTGTCTCATATTTTCAATAGTTAATTATTGGGATTGCTGCATGGTAATTGAGTGGATTTCAGCTTAGATCAGGAAAGAAAATACATATTCTCAAGAGTTTTTAAAATGTATTTTATTGGCACAGTGCTCCATTTTCAGCATTAGAAATGTTCTTCCACTTCTATGTTTTCCCATCCTATTAATGGGCATTGTGAAACTTTCATCCTTATTTACTTATTTTTTTTCTTTCTCTGGCCTTCCATCTCCGGCCTTTGTCCTTTTTTTCTTTGCATAACTAAGACATCACTGAGCTTTAACTCTCTTTGCATTCAGAATCAGTTAGCCACAGCACAAAACATTATAAATAAGAGCTGAGAAACATGATTATGGTAGGACAATATCCTGCTTTGGACAAGCTGCAGAACAAGCTCTGATATTTAGTGAATCAATGTATAGTTACCATAGCAACCTTCAATGATCATGTTTGACCTTGTAGCCACAGAATCCTTCTGAGAGGCAAATAGTGTTTGCTATGTGAACCTTTGTAGCCCTGATTGAAACCAGGGACAGAGTCCTGAGCAGTATCTGCAATGGGATAAATGTAAGAAAAAATGCAGCATGAAATTGTATTTCCACATTGTAGCTCTGTATCTGAAATACTTCTCTGAGACCATAACTATGGAGGCAAATTGGAATTTGAAGTACTTACACATCATATTCAGACTATATAGGAAGAGCAGCAGAAAAAGATCCAAAGATATCTTTTGTCTTTCTGTCTCTTTGTGAATCTACTTTGCTTACTGTAACATCTTGAATCATGACATATAGAGGAGGAATTAGCAGTCATAATGAATATTCCTCATGGCTACTCTATGGCTATACCTATTTCAGACAGAAATTGAACTGTTGCCAATTATTCTACCCCTACCTTGCAGCAGCTGAGAGTAACAGCAAAATGTGCTACAAACAAGCAATAAAGAACAAGACCTTCTGGGGGTGGCATTGTTCCCTCCATTGGTTCTCAGAGGCTAATCAATGCCCTGCTGAGGCTTTGAGGCAAAGGGACTCATAAAAGTTTAAGCTGTTCAAATGGCATTATGACTTTGTTACTTTGTGATAGTCACCTTATATGCAGGCAGCAGTGTCATTTCTTGTTTTAATAATTCAGCTCTTTATATATAGCTACTTGTTATTTTCTGATTGTTAATTTTTATGAGCTTTCTTTGTTGAATTACTGACACGTGGCATATTATGGCTGCATTCTCTCACTTTTTTGCTGTTTGAACACATAAAAATGGTACTATCCCAAGGGATACTTTAAAACATCATCTAATAAAAATCGTTAATATGTAGTCCTTGTTCTTTTAGAGGTTTATGTACAGCAGTTTTGTATTCTATTCCCTTGTGAGTCTTGGGATGGAACTACATCTGACCTCAATTTCAAGTACTTAAAGTATTTGCTCTTTTTATTCCCTCCAGATTTGGTTTAGTTATGAATGGATTGTACTGTACAGATGTATTGGGCTTACGTGGCAAGCTTTTGATAGTAGGGGAATGCAAGAGCTGCCTCTGTGAGAAGAGCCCAGAGGCTTCCCCATGGAGAGGCAGTATGTCCCCGACAGCCCATGGGCACCATGTGAAGCAGATCTCATGTAACCACAGAGGAACACACAGGGCAGCAATGGATGAGGTCTGAAATAGCTGCAGGCCGTGGAGAGCAGCCCATGGAGAGGAAGGAAAGCTGTGGGAGCTGCACCTTTGGGGACTGTTTGGAGCACCATTATAATGGATAAACCATTAATATCTAGTTTTCATTCTTTCTTCTTCCATTGAAATCATCCTTACTGAAACACCCCTCAATACACATTCACTGTCAACTAAAACAAATGCTGTTTTGAGATGTTTTAGAAACATCTGTAAAGCCATCTGTAAGACTTCCACTTCTCTGATATTCAAACCCTGTGCTAATGAGTTGGGTTAAATGGTAAATGGTTTCTCCTTTGCTTTCATCAATGTTGTCTACTTGGCAGGGTGGTTATTTCTCTACCTACCACCTTGTGTGGTGCTTGACTGTTTCGCCCAAACTCTGTCATGGTGTCTGCGGAATCCCCAAGAAAAGGCACCAGCAGTTTTATTTTATTTGCTTGAATTGTTTACAACAGATTAAAATGAAATATTACAAGGACTATTTTAATACACTGCTTCCTGTTTTGGAAAAATATCAAACAACATCACATTACATGATATTTGAAAAAAGTGCAGCAACTTGCATTAGTCAAGTCAAGTCCACTTTCATAGCATCAAAAAGGAACTAAGAACGTTCCCTGCTGGTTTCTCATATATTTTTAGTGCATCCATTACCTAATTCTAACAATTATTATTAGTCATACTAAATCAAGACCTATATGCTTCATGGAGATAAAGAGGAGAAATAGTGAAATTCAAAGCACTGTCTTTTTCCGCTTTTCTTTTGAGCATCTTGTACTAAGACAGGAAGCCATTTACAGAGCATGGAGAGGTTACTAGTTCTTAGGATCAAGGCTGTGCATTCTTGAGTGCCATCTACTGGCATTTTATTGACAATCTACATATATGAACTGAAAGCGCTTCTGTAATCTCTAGTGCTAAGCAAGGAGATGGAGTGACGGACTTTGTGCTCCCAGCTACGACTCAGAAGGATGTTTCCTATGTCTGAAAGTCAAGCCCGGTGAATAGAATTAAAGATACTCTCAGTGCGGACTGATGGAACAAAGAATGCTACTTTAAAATATAGAATGAGAAATTAGATACTGTAATGTAATTCTTAAATCCAGGTCCATTACCAGGAAATAAAATGAATTGTTTCAGGCTATGGTGAAAACCAGTAAATTGAACTAAAGCCAAGACAAATTCTTTCTCACACTTCTAAACTTGTTGAGTGTATTGGAAAGAGAAGGGAATAGAAAACCTATTATAAAGTTTTCTCCTCCATTTTCTGTGCTACTTCTATGTGACAATGAATTAATTCCTCAGGTGTATGGTGCCTTCAGGTTCACATGTGTGTAACAAAAGATCTGGTTTTCATTGTTAACAGTCTACAGGAGAGCATGAAATATAGTTTAAAAATGCATTTCCACTTACTTCCTAGTGGGATAGTAACTGACAACTTAGAAACAAACAAATAAATAAATAAAAGATGTAATATCACAAGCTTTTGCAGTCAGAATCATCTGCAGCACAAATAACAAGCTTTCACTTGTTGCCATCCTAATGTCTGTTTTGGCAGGTCTGTAGCTGGTAATCCAAAGAGGGGATTAAAACAGCAGAATGTACATATTTTTGTTTCAATGCTTATTTTCTCACATCACTCCAGCCAGCCTTTAGAGCTTGTAGCTTCACCTGTCAGGCCTATACAGACAAGCCCTGACAATGAGAATGTTCTCCACTCCTTTTTTTTATGAAGGAAGTAGTTTTCTGTATGTGATGCTTAATCCTAAACCCTGGCAATGTAAGGAAGAACTGCCTCCAGATTTTTTCCTAGGCAAAGACCCTGCTGAGCAAGGCAAAACTCCCTCCAGCCTTCTCAGTCCCAGTGCCATGTCCAACATACTGTTTTCCTTTGAAGTTGTTTACTTAAAGATGTCATTTTGTTTGCCATTGTTAGCTTTATCATGATTTCCCTTGACAATCTTTTTTGAATTCATTCCATAAACTTTCCCATCATTAGAAATTGCACAAAAATCCCCTAAATCATTTGTTTAGAGCATATACTGGAGATGAAAATAACATTTTAGTTGCCCCAGTCTTTACAGCTATCCTACAGCTGATTAGTTCTGTCCCTGGGCAGTTCTCTTCCCTGTGGTAGCTTATTGCTTGTGCTTTATTTTGAAAGTTTTGAGATTCAAGTGTTTTACAGTTATACTCATGATACTCATTTTGATTCTTTTCTTATAAACTGTCATGTGTTTCAGCTTTCCTGCTGTTTAATCTTATTGTTTGGCAGGCAAACTCACCCTGAAAGCAGTTCAGCAGTTTTGCATGAGCATCATTCTTTCTGCAGTAGCTGTAAATATACACCCATGTTTGGTGAGTGTTTAAGGAATGTTCTGTGTTTTAATCCTGTTTTTATAACGTGTTGTATTTTACTGATAAAAGTGATTTGTTTCACAGCAGTGCACCTTGAGTGTTGCAGACATCCAGCAACTGACTTTACGTCATGCAGTGCTCCTTAAAAGCAGGTATGCTATCTTCTGAATGTAGCAAGTGAGTCTCAGATAGACCTGTCGTCATGGTTGGTGTGTTCTTTAGTATAAATTGCTCAGTGATGGAGCCAAGAACCTCACAAGCAAATTTATCCGTCAGCATCAATGGGAAGAAGACCCAAGCACTGAATCCCCACTTGACCACCAGACTCTGATATTCTGCACCTCTGCTCACCAGTGTGTTGACTGCATAGTGGTTAAACCTGATTAAGCCAGTGAACACAGCAATTCAGTTTATTTGCCTCCTTACTATAATATTTTGGGAATAAAGCCGAGTTTACCGTATGTTGTGTGGGATTATCCTCATACTCACATTCATTGTGAGGTTTGTCATCTCTTCATAAGGACCCAAATAAGCTTCTGCAATAGTAATCATGTAGTAATTCATACTGCTTCTAGCCAAGGCCCAACCAGTTTCTTTCCTACCAAGTGAGACAGGTCTTATCAGGAACATAAATATCACTCAGAAATCAGTTCAAGGAGAAAGTGTCATTCTTTATGGAGCTCAAAAGTTAGGTATTTTCCTCCATAATGGCACCAATACTGTTGCACTAAAAATCCTTCAGTGCTGTCTAATTTATTTGGACCAAAAAACAATATTCTTAGCCTGTTTCTCATGACTCACAGGAATGTCTATAAACAGCACATTTCCATAACTGTCTGAAATGCCCAGATATCCTCACTAATGTAAGAAGACAATGCTTATATTAGATATTTCTGCTTATTTATTGACTTTTATATATATACATACATATATATTTAATAAAAGCATTAGCTAAAGCAAAGAGGCTGGAGGGCAGATATGTTTCAATCCTTTCACCATGTTTGGTAAGTGGATTAATTTTCTCCTACTGAAATTTCAACTTCAAAACCATCAATCTCTAATGACTTGGACCATGTATCAAATTGCTGTTCATTTTTAGTTCCCTTTCTGTGTATGACTCAAATGCCTGGTTGAAATGTAGCTGATTTCCTGCAGCTCTTGTTGTGGCATAAGGCACTACCAGATTGCAGAGGGTGCCACAGAATGGTCATCTCAAGGCAATCTTCCAGCTGGACATAGATAATGATCTGGAGAAGTGTCTGATGTCTTTATCACTTAGTTAAACACTTGCCTTCACCAGTGGGTAAGATGCAGGAGACTCAAGGAGATACAAAATAAAGCAAATATTTTATCCTTTAAAACAATCAGCAATCAATTACAGAATTTTTTTACTGTCCCAGTTACAGAATTTAACAGTGCCGTTTCACCTAAATAGTACGTTAATCTCAGGAAAAGCATTGACAAGTGACAGGGATATCAAACATTAGGACTGTATCTTAATATAAATAAATAAATTGCTGTTCTATGCCATTTCTCCCTACTAAACATTAGAATTGGAACATTAAATAATGATGTTCAGATTCTTAATTGTATTCAATCCATAGAAAATAATACCTGTATAGAGGAAAAAAATGTTTTCTACTGATTTTTAATAACAGTTTACATTTGAGAAGGTGATTTTTCAGTATCATCTCAACTTGAACATTTTGCCATCTATATTACATTAGGCCTGTCAACCTGGTGCTTTTTGCTTTATTTATTTGTTTGTTTGTTTGTTTATAACTTTTGGTTGGTTGGTGAGTTTATTGATTGGTTCAGGTTTTGTTTGTTTGTTTTGATTGTACTCTTAAAATAAAAGTCACAAGATAACAATTAGAATTGATAGTAATACTGGCACAGTGGGACAGTTGTTAACATGTAAAAATTAATGCTTGTGAATTTTCATCAGAACAGCTTTTAGATAAGATAACTGCTGAATTATTCTTTTCATGTGGTAAATTCTGTAGCTATGGTTTGTATTCAGGATAAAGACTGTCCTTTCTGACTGGTGCCAATCAAGATGACCAAGACATTATGGAGCTCCACAATTGTTATTTCTGAGTTGGCGGTGAATGTTAAAGCGGGGACTCCGAATGTTGCTGGTACTTCACAACTAACTGTATTCTTGTTTTACTCTTTGACTACTCAAAATAACTAATGTCTTCCTAAGTCACAGAACATGCCATTCATTTGTAATATTGCTGTAATTACCACATTCAGAGCTTAAATAAATGCATACAAAATGCATTTTCTATTATATTTCAAGAAGCTGGAATTACCAGTTGGAGGATCTGGACAATGGCAATTTAAGTGCAATAGAAAGCCAGGATTATTGCCAGCACAATTTGTGATGGATAGTTTGTTTCAGAATATCATGGAATACTAGCTTCATTTCTTTGTTAATTATGTTTTCAGTGCTCAAAATTTACCATTATTTACACTTTGAAAGTCAGAAATTCAGAGATACTTGTTAAACCTCCTGTTTATATAGAACTTCCATACAGAATGATACAATGATGCAATATTAAAAAGTTAAGAAAGTGTCAAAAATCAATTTTAAAACTATTCAGAGACCTAAGGTTAAATGTATCAGCCTTGTACACTTGAACTGACTTAATACATACTTGGCCAAAATCAGAGGCGTTCCTCAGAAACCGAAGTAATGCTTATGTTTAGCAGATATGTGATAGAGCACAGCCTGAACTGCAACTGCACAAGTGACAGTAGAAGGATGTCAGGTTCCAAGGAGGAGTTTGACATGCTTTTCCAAACATAATGATGGTCAGAATGCTGCTAAATTTGTTTATTTAATTGCAGTTGAGTTCCTTATGAGAAAAAGCTTCATAGTGCATAATAAGTAAGCTGTGTGTGATACTATATCGGAATATTATATTTCTCATTTTGATGTCACGTACCTTGTTGAAGACTTGTTATTTGCAGCCACAGTAGAGATGGAAATCTCTCAGCAAATTGAATTAATATAGCGAGAAATCTGTAGCAAGTAGATTTTATGCATTAATGCATTACAATAAAATTACCATCACCACCTAAGAGCAAACTCTTTTTTTTATAACAAAACATTGAAACTTATGTTTATTTTCCATATTTTACCAATAAATCTTGTATTGTAAATTAAGCTTTCTTTATCAGATTTGTTAATATTTTTATCCCCAAATTATTTCAATTTCTTTGTTCACAAGGAATATTCTGGAGCTACATTGATGAGGAACTGTCCATATTTGTAATTAGCTTCACTTAATTTATTGATTAAGGCCTTATCATGTGGCAGCATAAAGATATTGTTTTAATATCTCCATAAAACTATCATAATTTTTACTACATTGTGACTTGCCTGCTGTTCAAAGAATGGACTTTCTCCTTTCCTTTCACTACATGAAAGGCTGCTCCAGTAGTTCTACTGAAGTTTTAGATTTCAATTTTTGTTTGTTTATTTTTCTCAATTCAGTCCTCATTTACTCCATGTGAATGGGAGGGAATCTGAAATTTACACTTACTGACACAGGAACATGATTCAAAAGTTCTTGCACTGAAATATTCTGATTTCCATTGAATTCAGATTCTGTACATGTCGGAAATTAATGTGCAGAATGCAACGTAGCCAGATTCGTAAAATGCTGACATGAAAGCAAGGCAAAAGCTAGTCATAAAGAAATGAATGGATGTTAAAGAAAGGCTTCAAATGTGTAGATGAAGATGGAATTGCCACCCACCACACTGTGACATGGGATTTGTTTTAACACTCTTCTGGACCTGGGAGATCATTTCAGACCTTTAATACTCTCAGAACATTAAAATGAATTTTGCCTTTCTTCTGCTCTCCAAAAGAAACTTAGAATGGAGAAATGGATACCTCACAGGTACTGCAGTGTTGCAAATGGAAAGTTTAATTACCCTTGAGAAATGTGCTGGAAGTAACTCTCTTCTACTTTCTATATGGGTTTGCCAAAACTTCCAATGAGAAACAGCAGCCTGAGTTTCATTAGTTTTCAGGTTTCATCATCATTTTGGTGAAGTTTTCAAACACCTGCCACCTTCAGCAAACACATTACCACTTGACCTATAAATATATTAACAAGTAAACTCAGAATTGATTATTGGAAAAGCAAAATATGGTTATTCATAATAATCTGATGCTGGTGGACCATGTAAGATTTATGGTGTGCACTACCTTCTGAACTTACAAGGGTTGGGTTCGATGACTTAGCCAAACTCTCTTCCAGACCACGAACCCACATTTTTTAAAAAATTTTTTTATTTTTTTGCAGAAAAGGGACATATCAGGTGCTATTTTGATTTAAAGTTGGGGTACAATTATGACAAATTTGGAACTTGCCTGGAAAAATACATCCAAGCTCCGCAAAACAGGTGGAACTTTAAGGACGCACAAATGACACAAGAGCTGGACTTCATTTTTAATCTGCAATATTTTCAATTTCGGCTTATGTAGCTAATAATAAACATATTGTGACAACTATAAATTATAGATTACATGGACTTTGGCAGGCTTGGGCAACATGTATATTGTTACACTGTACCAGAGAAGTTTCTGATGATAGTATGATTTTTCATCAAAGAAAGAGAACAGCACTGAATCCAATATAATTCAATCAAAACTACAGTGAGAGCTAAGACTCACTGAAAACAAAGCATGAAACACTAGGTCAGCATATAGTGAGTTTTCTAAAAAAGGTGAAAGTACATCTTCATTACAAGAAAAAGGTAGGATCAAAGTAGCACTGAATTACTAACATTGCCTGTTAGAAAAAAAGGTAAGATGACGAATGAGTACATTATCAGGGAGCAACAAAAAAGAAACCCTGACTCTAACAAAACAAACAAGCAAATAAAAACTCACAACAAACTAAGCAAAGAAATGTAACAAGCAACACAGTAAATCTGACTTAAGTGTACCTATTCAGTTTAAGTGTAAACAAAAGTAATAAACAGACATTCCTTGTTAAAAGAATCACAGAATTACAGAATCACAGAATCACAGAATGATCAGGGTTGGAAAGGACCTCAAGGATCATGAAGCTCCAACCCCCCCGCCAGGCAGGGCCACCAAACATACACATTTACTAGATCAGGTTGCCCAGGGCCCCATCCAACCTGGTCTTGAACACCTCCAGGGACAGGGCATCCACAACCTCCCTGGGCAGCCTGTTCCAGGACCTCACCACTCTCCTAATAAAGAACTTCCCCCAAACATCCAACCTAAATCTTCCCTCCTTCAACTTAAAACCATTACTCTTTATCCTGCTATCATTGGCTTACTTATTGGTTTACCTCCCTCCTGTTTATAGGTTCCCTTCAGGTACAGAAAGGCTGCAATAAGATCACCCTGCAGCCTTCTTTTCTCCAGGCTGAACAAGCCCAGCTCCCTCTGCCTGTCTTCACAGGGGAGGTGTTCCAGACCCCTGATCATCTTTGTGGCCCTCCTCTGGACCCTTTCCAACAGTTCTCTGTCTTTCTTGTACTGAGGGCTCCATACCTGGACACAGTACTCCAGATGGGGAAATTCAGAGCTGCCTTTCTGGGTAGATTGCAGGATCCTACAGTGATCACGAGAAACAGAACAGTTTTCTACTGGTTTCTTGTGATCTTGATCTTCTAGTATTCCATAAGTCCTGAAGAGTGCAGCTGAAACCCTGGAGTGAAACTCCCCAATGTCACAACTTCCCAAAAGAATTCAATAGCAAAGCATGTACAAAGAGGTTTTGTTTTGCTTTGTTTTGTTTCAGTTTTGTTGTGCTTATCTGTATTTTTCAGACTCTCTGGAGTTTTTAGAATTCTTTTAAAAGTTGCCTTGGAATAAAACTGTCATGGCTGAGTTCAACAACCACAAATGGGTTGAATAAAATAAATTAATTTGTACCCTTTTCAGTCTGTCACTGAGACTATTTTTCTTACAGAATTTCTCAATGCTTATATATTCCAGAGTAATTTTTTTGTAGAATAAATCCTGCGTAGTCTCTTCTTGCTCCATATACTTGAAGAATCTCACTGCTTGTAAGTCAGAATCATTTACAGAGGCAGTATAATTTCTTTTACTGTTTTCAGATGAAATATGAATCCTTGTGTGACTTTCTGTTTTTGTCCTTCTGAAATATTTTGAAGAAAGTTGTGTGAGAGGATTGACTATGGCTTGTGCAATAGTTAACAGGCAAGAAAATGAAATTATTGCACAATAATGTAAAAACAATAAAACAATAAAATCTTTATTACCTTTAGCCTTGAGAATAAAATGACAGGCAAACACTCAGTCTGATTCACTAGATAACAGTGAGAATTGAAGGAGTTCTATGGATGTATGTACATAAGCATTTCAAAGTCTAACCTTTGCATTTTTTAGTAAATTTGTTTATCACACAGATCATTCTTTCAATGCAAATCTGGATTCATTCTGGGAGAAAATTAATTAAAAGAATGTACTGCCTAATTCACTTCAGTTTCTAATAATGTGTCAGTTCATGAACTAAGTCTCACTGAAGTAAAACCCTGAAATGTGTTTTAAGTGGGTACATGTGATAACCATATAGTTGGTTAACAGCACTTCATAGGTGAAACTGAACTAATGACTCATGTAGACATTTCTGAACAAGACATCATTTATTTTTGTAATTTCAAAGTATATTTTGGCTTTCAACAACAGAAAAGTAAATTATTTATGAGATTATCTTGGTTCCTTCTTTCACTACATATATATATATGTGTGTGTATATATATTTCTTTTTCAGAGAAAAATGGAACAGAAATCAGTGTACATGGAACTATTCTAGAATACGTTGTTATTTTGAATAATGTATTTGTGTACAGTTGTCCTTTTTTTGAAAGATGAAGACAGGCATCATAGTTCAGAGAGGAGGCTGGAGGCATGCCAGAAGGAGACAGCAGATTTTCAGCAGGTTGGTTATGGGCCAAAACACTGTTTTTCCCTTGGCTTTCTGTTTTTGTAAGAAAATAAATACTCTAAGAACAGATACTTTAAAAGTGGTATCCAGAACAAAAACAGAATTTTCTGTTGAATCAGTGACATTTTTTGGAACATTTTTGTGCATTTTTCTTCAGTTCTCTGTCTCTTAATGCTACACTTTTCTCTACAATATCTACATATTTCTGCAGAAATAAAAGCAAACTAATCTCACATTGGGTAGAAATAATAAGTACTTTTTGTTTATATATATGAAGTAATTTTTAAACTGTAAATATCAATCCATTCAGGTTTCAGTGTATGTGGGTAAGAACCCGTTCTGTCATGCTGGTTTTATATGCCAGCAAGGAAGCAATGAATCATGGAAGCAGAATCACAGGGTCATAGAATGTCTTGGTTGGAGATGCCATTAAGGATCATCTATTTCCATTTGGGCAGTGTTGCCAACCAGTAGATCAAGCAGCCCGGGATCCCATCCAACCTGATCTTGAAAGTCTCCAGAGATGAGGCATCCACAGTCACTCTGGGCAACCTGTTCCAGAGGCTCACCACACTCTGAATAAAAACTTATTCCTAACATCTAACTTAAATCTACCATCTTTAGTTTAAAACCTTTTCATTTAAAAGCATTCCCCCACACAGAGAAGATTCTACACAGAGAATCCCCAGAATCTCCAATTTTGAGAAGGCATAAGACTCAGATCATCATCTCATAGTATCACAGTCTCGTGCGGGTTGGAAGGGACCTTAGAGATCATTGAGTCCAACCCCCAGGATTCAAGCCTCTGTGTAGCAGAGTGGCACTTCTACCAATTACACCACAGGGGGGTTTGAACCCAGGCCCCAGTGTTGCAAAGCGGCACTTCTACCACTGCGCCTCCGGGGCACACTATGTGAATTACAATGAGCAACAATGCTCATACCATCAGATTTATCTACCAGATCAACATTCATACTGTTGCACTAGTGGAGCTTGGTGGTTTGGTGATGGAAGGAGCATTTGAGGCAGCAGTAAATGCAGCCCATAGATGTCTGTGTGCTAGTGGGGTTGGTGCTGCTTACAAAGAGTTGATTTCTACAATTGTAAAAAGTTGTAGAACAAGAAACAAGGAATAGTTAATAGATAGGAATTTAATGTATATGAGAAACTGATGCAAAAGTATCCTTACTGGTGAGCTTGGTAACCTCACACTGGTTTCCATGAGGTATTACACTCCTCACCTTTTCAAGTAGAGAAGCAGTTGGTGGATAAACTTAAGAGCATTTTGCTTGAAAAGCTTGTGGAATCTCCATCCCTTGAGATTTTCCAAATTTGACTTGATGAGACCATGTTTTGTTTATCAAGAGCTTTTCTGAGAACTGTCAACTCTGTGTGCAAAAAGATGCAGCATACTAATTTCAGCTTCTGACTTTTGCCTTGAGATATATTTGTTTTGGCTTTAGAGAATTGTTCAATCTCTATTTGTATTGAGTTTTTACCACAGCATACATTTCTGGGGTTGGGGGAATTTTTTGATAAATCATTTAAGTATACTTCTCTAGACATGTGGAAAACATTTCTGCTTTTTTATGTTTGTTTGTTTGTTTAAGTAGTACATTATTTGATTGACAAATTATTTCTCTCAACAGGAGTGAATAAGGGTTGCAGATTTCTTTACATTACTGGTGTATCAAAAATTAGTATGGTTTTCAATTTAGCACTGATCACACTTTTTACAGCCTCAGCAACCAGACTTCTGAAATAGTTACATGATTTTTATTGGTTGTGTTTCACTTTATTACTGTTTGGCACAGGAAACTGTGTTTGTGTAGCATCAGTTTGAAGTGCATAATCGTAGTGTCCTTGCCTTTTACTTTCTGTTGTAAAGGTTTATGAAAAACTACTTCAGCAGATACCAGTGATACCTGTTGAGGAGATAATGTAGTTCTAGAACAACCCTAGGAACAAGGTTGAGTATGGTTAACCAACACCCTGCTGTGTGTCATGCTTCTGCCTTTGCATAGTACCATATACACTCCCAATACATTCATACACATTTACAGCACATGGAAGAAAGTAAGTGGTAGATCTTGTAATAAAGCATTCGGACTTCAAGTCTGGTTTCATATCATGTCTGGAAACATATAGAAAATTGATGGGTAACTGATGGGACCATATTCCAGGTACTGGACAGGATATTTGCCAGGAACTTCTTGGGTCTGTGACAAACTCTCAATAATCTTCAGTATGTTACCAAAAACAGTTTTCAGACTCCTGCCAACTTATGCCCTGTGCAACTCTGTAAAACTCAAGAGCTATCTCAAGAAAAGTTCTTGCTAAAATAAGCTCAATCATGTAAAGTTTGTCAGGGAAGCTAGCCAAAAGAAGCAATGAGGAAATGAGAAGCTGATCCAGATTTGAGTACTAGCTACAGAATGGAAGATACCTACCCTCTGATTCTCATGCCAGCAAGTGCAAGGGGGTGCTTCAGCTTCAGTTTTGTTGATGGAAAAATGACCTTTAATAGTCATTAAATACTAGACTGAGTGGAGTATAATATCTGATAGACTTCCCCACTGACATTTTCTTTTTTTCTTTCAAGTAAGTAGGAAAAAACAAAACAGTCTGCTAAATCATTCTTCCCACTTGATCAATAGCCTATGTATAAAACTTTTGAAAATCTTTTGACTTTAATTCTTCATATAATTTCCCAAATTAAACTTCACCTATGTTCAGATGTCTCATCCACTTGAGAACTAAATGCAACTAAATATAAGGTTGACTTGCAACAGGTCCATAAATTGAGCTGTCTATTACGGACTTTATGTCTCATTGGTTATAAGCTTATTCACAATCCTGAATATAATTTCTAAAATGTATCATTTTAAAAAAAATTTTTTTTTCCCCTGCTGAATTTGTATTTAAAAGATGTCTGATGCACATATAGCTCTGTGAGCAAGTTTAACTATATCTTAACTCGAGAGAATATGTAATATGTATTTTTTTCAGTTTCAAACAACACAAGAATGTGTCTTCTTTATCCCTAACATCTGATACAAATACTTGCGTATCAGTTGTATGACAAACTGGAAGCTCCATCAGCCCACTGCTGCCAGTCTTATACATTTTTAGTGCTATCTTATGTTTCCAGTAGACATTTTCTCTGCAAGTAACATGAGGGTAATAGACTTTTAAAAACCTTGGGCTGAAATGAAACCATCTGGTTGATATATTTATGCTGTCATTTTAACTTGGGTTTCAGCTCACCCTTGAAAATGAACTCCCTAAATAATCTCCATTCAGACATTAACCCTGCTGCCACTCAACCAGCTTGCCATGTGAGGAAAAGCAAATGGACAATGGGGGGTGGCCCCAGCCCCAGTGCTGTGCCCACAGGCTCCACGAACACAAGCAGCTCAGGCTGCAATGAATAGGAGCTTACTATCATATGCCTAAAAAAAAAAAAAAAATCCTTTTGAAATTTACCCACTGGGACCTACTATTTTCAGTGTGCCTATCTGGGTGACATAGATCACATATCTCTCTCACTTGATAATCCTTTCTCCAATGCTTAATAAACTGCCTACTGTTCAGTGAAAAGTTTATCATAATGACAAACGTGAACCCTCTGATTTCCATGAATGCTACACCAGTATGAGCATTTACTGTGATGCAATAAATTTACAAAGGAAAATACAGTACATTTTAAATATGTGGGGATGGGTCCCCAAGAATCAGCAGGCCATTATGGAAACTAATCCATTTATTCCTAGCAAAACTTGGTTTTCCAAAGTGGCTATGGCAAGTGCAGTTTAACCTGAAAAACTGGTTAGATCCCCACCAAGAATCTCACAGTTTACCTATCCAAGTATCTAAACAACTTTAAGACAAAAATACATTGCTGTCTTTTCTGAGTCACTGAAATTCAGTGACACTTGGAAATTTGATTGAAGTGTTATCTACTGGATGAGAAAGATAGGAACCTGCAGCTAACGAGTCCTCTATGATCAGTTTTATTACAGACATACTGCACATCATTAGGCAAGCTATTTAAATGCCATGTCCTGGTTTCCCATTCTTCACTAATGGGAGTAATACCATGGAACTGTGTTAATTAGAGCACTTTGCAGTCCCTCTGCTGCTCAGGTTGGTGAAGATTTGCTGTATTACATTGAGTAGCAAACATACTTTTCAGCTACATTACAGATTTTTTCCTGTGAAAATTAGCTTTTTGACATAAGATGGAACAAAAAATACAGTAACTTCCAAGCAAATGTAATAAATGTTTGTCTTAGGATAATCAATGCAGATAACACAGAAGTTAGTGTTGAGAGAACTTAATTATTTACATTAGTTAAAATCAAGAATAGTGAGGTTTTCTGTCTATACTTCTGGGTATTTTGAAGTGTAGCAAGTGAATACATTCTGCAAAGCATAATTGCATCTAATATTCTATCCAGCAGATTGCCTAATATTTTTATGCAAATATTGCAATTAGGAGAAGTCTCGGTGAACATGAACACTTCTAATTGCTACCATATTGTCATGTGATTTAAAACTGGATCTTCTATTTATTATTAAAACATTTTTCAAGTTATAGCACAGACTCGTTAGCTGTTTCAGTAATTCTAAGCTTTACAAAAGAAACAAAAATTATGAAAGCATCATGTCCTGAATATTTGTAAACCACGTGTAAGTGTTATATATGTCTACCTAAGGAAATATAGCCCCCAACCATCTTTACAGCATTGTTTTTTCAATCTTTCCCTCTTGTAAGTTCAGAGACCTGCAGATCCAAAACTGCTGCCGCTGCTCACAATTATGTCACTTTTACCCTTTGTTTTTCCATTCATCACATCAGATGTTTTGCCTTCTTGTACTTAGCTGATTAGATTTATAGGGAAGGACTACCTATTTCATTTTGTTTTCCCAGTGGGTGCTGATATATTGTACATTTATAAGTCACATTCACCACTTGAACACCATTTGTATCTTGTTTCTAACTGTATGGTTTGTATGTTATAAATTTCTGTCTAGGTTAAGTAATGCAATTAATCAGAGCACAGCAATCTAGATTAAATCATATATAAGGAGAGGTTTGTAGCATTCTAATGTTATGATATTTTATTTGAATACAGAAACTTCCCCAGTTTTTCTTTACAAGAAAGGACAAAAGCATTAGTTTCACTACCAGAAATACTTCTTAGCCACGAGGCCAGGGAAATAAGAATCCCTAATGTGCATGAGCAGTAAGGGCAGAGAAGCTGAAGGCAGACTGGTTGCTGCAGGAAAGATGCAAAGTGATTCATCCTGGGCATGTCCATCAGGTGCTGCAGTATCCCCTGAAATACACTGGCAACCTTTCTGCTTCACAGCTTTCTCAGGGTGGGTGTGTGTGGTTTGGGAACCTGGTTGGTAATTTTATGTCTACAGGTCTGGATTGGAGGGGGAGACAGTTGGAACTGAGATGTGAGTCCTTAAGTCTCAGATGTCACTCTATAACATATGTAAACAGGAAGACAAAAATGATACTTTTTACTCCAAAGTTGGGACACTGAACGTTTTTAGAGAAACGGAGTCCTTTTTCCACATAAAGGGAAGAAAAGTGGCTTAAACTATTCTGCCATCTCAGAAGGGTGGCTATCGTATGATGCCTGTATGAGGCTTCTTGTCCATGGATGGGTTTAGGTTCAGTGTCTCCAGCTCAGCCATTCTAGTACCTCTCACAAACACCTCAAATGAAATCCAGGTGTTTTACTCACTGTTTCATTCAAAAAGAGCTCAGTTAGAAAGCAGATTACAGAATGAAGGTGAATTAGAACTAATCCTAAAACTTCCTAGTCAAATATATTCTGTGTATGGATGCTCCATCTCAACCACGGCTTGATGTCCAGCAGCTGGCCTCGCCCCCCACCTCAATACATATACAGAACAAGTATAAGCAGTCTGAAATCAGCATTCATGTGGAATTCAAAGCAGACACAAGCACAGTCTCTGGGGCCAAATTCATAAAACCACGTATAGTTTTGTAGAATTAATGGCATCTAAGTCTCTGCATGTAAAGAATCTAATTTAAAAAAGAACCAACAGAATAATACATTAATTATTCAAGATAGTCTGCTTTTATTATGTTAGTATTACAGTTTATACATTTTTATATGTCTGTCTTGTCATAATTTTTCATATTTATGGTTTAATGTAAAGTTTTTGATGAATTGCTTATAAAATGGTGGATAAGGAAATATAGTTACCAAAAACTAATGAAAAAGCAGAGAAAATGGCTTTGCAGGACACATATTTTGAGATAGAATAATTTTCATGCTATTACATATGCAAAATATAGTTACCTTAATTTACATGATTGTACTGAGTCACATATTTGAATACAAAGAACTAGTTATCTATCACAAAAAGACATGCACATATATAAATCTAGTTTTCAGAGATTTTACGCTGTACCAACCACCAGAAATCCTCAGTCCCATTCAAAGCCACCCCCTTTGATGCTAAATGGTAACCGCAGTAAAATTTGAATTCACAAAACACTGCACGGAAATTGAACTCAGTTGGTCTGAAATATGCTCTGCAAAGACGCCAGAATATATTTTATTCTTTTACAGAGTAGAACAAGATTTATATAATATTCAGGCTGTAGTACGCATTGCTATTAAAATCATGTATCCTAAGCCAACTAGTTTTTCCAAACAATCACAAGCATGGCTCATGAGATGAAACCACTCAGTCCTAAAAGGAAATTGGGACATGGCCATCATTTTTCAGGTGATCCTACAGAATGCACATATAGGCTTTTCTCTGTCTGTTGGCCTCCAAACCAGGGAATGATATGACTACATACTAACACAGATGGAGACACAAGGTTCCTGATAAAACACAGTGGGAAAAAGATCTCTTGAGCAGTTCCTATGTTGTCAAATCTCATTTGATTATAAGTACTTTGAGGTTTTACTTAAAACTTAATTTCTCTCATTTAGGTACTTAAATTCTAGCTTCCTTTTGAAAAATATCTTGTTAGTTCTTATTTTTTATTTTCATTTTTATTTTATTTATAGAATCACAGAATCACAGAATCACCAAGGTTGGAAAAGACCTAAAAGATCATCCAGTCGAACCATTCACCTATTACCAATAGCTCCCACTAAACCATGTCCCTCAGCACAACATCCAATCATTCCTTGAACACCCCCAGGGTCAGTGAATCCACCACCTCCCTGGGCAGTCCATTCCAGCGCCTGACCACCCTTTCTGAAAAGTAAGTAATTTGGGTCTTAGGGGAGAGTTTCAGAGAGCAGTTTCATACTGCAACAAAAATTAATTCAACCAGCATGTCACATTTGAAGGGAAATTCAGTATGGTAGCAGAGCTAAAGTTTATTTAAGAAACAGGACTGATTACCCTTTGGAAGAATACCCACTGATTTTAAAAGCCAGATCCTACTTTGCGATTACTTCTGCATTTTTAAAAGAAATTTCACTTGAACTCTCTGCTCTTGACATTAACAAAATTGTGATTTTACAGTAAAAACTGCTAATGAATTTTGATACTCTTACTGGCAAACATCACTATACATGATTTTTGGTGTGTGTCTATTGGCATCTACCAGCAGAATTCTGTTCACAGGAATCTCCCATTAAGTATTATACAGGAAAAACTTGGAAGTGAAAGTGAGCTTGCAGTAGGTGTGTGGTGTGTCTTATGGATACACAAGAATAAGCTTCAAACTGATATATTTTGAATGCTGATTATCCATGATATGGGAAGTGTGTGAAAATAAGATTACTGTTTTAATCATATCTCTCATTGATTTACCAAATATTATACTAGCAATAAAGATGAATGTCTCAAAGCATCAATTTTAGCCTCATGTTTTATGCTGACCTTTCCTGACATCTGAGTTTCTGCAACATTGGAAGCTGACATTATTAGCTGTTCAGCTCTATCACACTGGAAATTTTGCCTTATTAGAATGCAGTTGCTATAGAAACACCATAGTTCTGTGATTTTTGCTAGCAGGTGGTATAAAAAAAAATCATAGTACCAATATATAAGTCAATTCACATCATTTAAAATACCTTATTGGTGCTCTAATGCTTTCCAAATGAAAAAATGCCAATAGGAAATGTAAATAGTGGCACTTTATCTTAATGTACTGGAAGACTGAAAGATGCTTCTCAGACATAATCTTGGGTATAGATCACACTGAAATAATACCTAGACAGAAGTGTTTCTGAAATTTCAGTTTTTTATGACTTAAAGCTAAGGAGACATTTCTGAAGGCCTAATTCTTTTATCTTTCTCCCTCTCTTTATTTTTTAATTCATACTTATTCCATTTGAATATTTGTATTTTACTACCACTGTCCTTGGAGTTGGTAGGTCTCACTTTCTTCTTTGTTAAGTCTGACAAACTTACTTTTCAAGTTACAAACTGGTATCTTACTACTACTACTGTCCTTTATGGTTAGAGAAAGGGGCTTTCACAGTTAATAATGAAGCATAAAATTTATCTTACAGGCTTCTTTTAGACTAGTTTTCTCTTATTCATCTAGGGACAGAGAATTTATTCATCTGATCGTACTCTTTAGAAACACATATGATCTGGAAGGAGGAAGTCCCAAGAGTCTGGCAGAGTCATCACAGATTGTGCAAGAGAAACAGATGAATGCTGGATGGCTAAGGTTTTATTCACAGTTCTAGCACAGATTTTCTGATTAAGTAGTAACACTAAGGAATATATACTGGGCCAGGAGGAGGGTTTGTATGAAAAAACCTTTCAGCATCATGCTGGTCATTAGAAAATATGTTAGTACAAAATAAGAGCAAGCGTTACCTGTTTGATATTCCCTCACAGCCTCCAGTAATCTGAAGTTCAGGGTACTTCAGGATGACCTTCTCCTTCCATAATTTTGCCCCTTTGTTGTCAGGATAGTACAAGAAGCTGAGAAATCTATATGTCCTTGTCTTCTTACAGCATTGCTCAGCAGCTGCTAAAACATAAGTTATCAACATTGTTTTTTCTTCCAAAGCCAAAACATAGTATCATATTAGACACCGTGAAGAACCTCAGTTCTGTCCCAGCTGAAACCAGGACTGCAAATTAGGTTGAGCTTTTCTGTATGGATCCCTAGTTTTGACAGTTTCTTTGAGGTAGGTATAGTCAGGAGAGCTGAGAGAAACTGATGGCTCTGGTAGAAAGCTTCACCTACGATGTTTTGGAGACAAGAAGATATTTCATGGAGATCTCCCTTTTCCTAACTGCCTTCTGCTCACCCCCAGGAACAGGATGCAGATGAAGTGTGGAGGTTGGTGTAGATGTTGTGCCACAGGCATAAAGCAGTGCAGAGGGACATCCAGAGAAGCAAGGATAGAGCTTTCTTCCTCCTGTACTTTCCCACCTATCAATGGTGGTCCCAGTGCTCCCCTTCTCAAAGTCATTCCCACCATTTGCAGCAAGTCTACCCTTAGGACACGGTGAAATGACTGAGTCTGAACAGGATGAAATTCAGAGTGATAAGACCATTTTAGGAATTTAATTTGATCTGCACTTAGATACATACAAGAAGACACTATTTTTTAAGTTATAATTGTCAGCAGCCCAAGGCAATAAAACAAATTAGAAACAGCTATGACAAGGGCCAGTGGAAGAGAAGGGAACTATCAGAGAAAATAACAGATGTGTAAAGGTTTTGTGAAGTGAAAACTATCTATGGTGCCACCTGAGCAAAATGACGGAATACAGATGAAGCTGCATTCAGAGTGGAGAAAATGATTAGAAAGGACTGATATAGTGTCATGGCTAAGAAACAGAAATCTTGAATATTTCATGCCATCATGGACCAGGTGATGGTGAACCACCATTTTCCTATAGCTCTTCTGGCTATACCTATTCCAAAGCTGCTGTCAAGTTTCCTCTCAACAGATATATATATATATATATATATGTGTATATATATATATATATATTTCATTTTGCCATCAAGGTAGCATTTCAGAAAACCTGAGAAAGTCCCTTTGTTACAATATGAACAGCGCAGAAATTGCTCACAGCACACGAGTTCACCTGTCTTTGAGAATATCTGAATCTTAAATCAGAAACATATACTATTATTAAACACTTTTGACATAAATGGGGAGCATGTCTTGCTGCATTCAATACTTATCAGTTTTATTCACTGATTATGATGCAGACCTTTAGAAGTAAAAGTCATTACTGAAGGTACTGTGCTGTTCTGAAAATTAAGATAGCCCAACTAATTATACGGCAGCGATCACATAATGCAGCAATGATCTGTTACTCAAGATTTTAGGTCCAAAAAACTAAAGCAATTTTTTGGCAGTGAACAAAACAAAATACAACAAAATAAAACAAACAATTTTAACAAAGAAAGGAAGTAGAACATGTAGTTTGGGTAGACGTCTGTCACAGAGTCCTAAAATCTTCCTGGCCCAATAAGCAAACATAAATGAAGGCCCCATCCAGGAGAAGTGGCCTGGCTTTGTTATAGCAGGTTGGCTGTTTTCCATATGCTTTTTGGCATGAGCAGCCTCCACCAACACTTCTGTTCCCTTACATCATGTGTGAATATGTACCATACACCCATGTTTACTTGTAAATGAAGCGAACATTTACATTTGCTATTAGACCTCACTAACTTTAAAGATTGCCAGATACAAAACAATCTGTAAGCAATTACCCTGCTTATCCTGTTATCCATTCTGGGAAAGACTCAAAGTTTTAATGCACAAATTGCCTAATGTATCTTGGACACTTTGATAATAACCTCATAAGCCATTGTTTTTTACTTCCAGGATACAATTTCCACAATAGATACACACTCAGTGTCTTGCTAAATTACCATGCTAAAATGAAGAGATTACTACCACTTCAGGTTAACAAAGCAGGTTGTGCATATGGCAGCATTTAATAGTAATTCTCAGTTTTGTTAGTGAATTAATATGTATTTCACAGAATCACAAAATCACTGAATGGTCCAGGCTGAAATGGACCTCAAGGATTGTGAATCTCCAACCCTCCTGCCAGGCAGGGCCACCAACCTCCTCATTTACTTTCTATGGATGCAATCCATTTTGACAGTTCAGATAGTTTTAGGGTTGACATATAGGAACAAGCTGCATAAAGACATTTTAAAATCTACTTTGCTCATACTCATATGCAGTCACATACTGTACATTGTTTTCATAGGCTGATCCACTCACTACCAACATTTATGAAGAGTGAACAGGTTAGACTAGGACCTTAGTGACAATCACACATTCATTGCTCACAGCTATTCTGCTGAAAATGTTCATGAGAAAGTGTGATCTACCTAATCTACTCAGCTACTAAAAACCTATAGAGTAAAAAATATTGTTGAAAGCTTCCAGTAAGTAGGTGAGCAGTTACAATACTAAACACAGAAAAAAAAAAGGTTGATGTGTAAACACAGACCACTTTTTGGTTACATTCAGGCTGACACTAACTGAAACAGCTGTAATAATTCTATTCAGCATTCTGATAGGGAAAAGTTAACCCTAGATTCTAGGAGAACCTACAGGACAAGTCTAACACCACTAAACTTAGAATCATAGCTGCTTAGGTTTCAAGACTTCATTGCTTGGAGGTCTGTATCGTCTCTAATGTGTTTGCACCACCAGTATTAACACAGTATTGCTTGATACTAACAGGAGTTCTGTAGATCATAGGATCATAGAATCATAGAATCATTTGAGTTAGAAGGGACCTGTATAGGTCATCTAGTCCAACTCCCCTTCAATGAACAGAGACATCTACAGCTAGAATGACAACACAGAAGCAGTGAAGTGAATACAGATCCATTAAAATATATGAGTTATGTATTAATAAATTATGGAACTTACTAATTTTCTACATTCAGCTAAATAGCTGCTGCAATGAATACAACAGATGCAGGAAAATATTCTCAGCTACAGGTGTAAGGAATTCATTTTATTAAATGCTTTTGCGTGTGTGTGTGTGTGTGCATTTTCATCTTTATTCCAGCTTAATGATTCTTCTTGTTTCAAAGTTCAACCTAACTGATTACACAAGGTTTTATTTTATCAAATGAACACCCTCCTAGAAGTTATTTCTACTTTTAAATTTAAATAATTCTGGCTTGTTTTCCATAAGATTTCTTAGTTTCACGTTTCCTTTTTCAGAATACCCATTCTTCTACAAACTGTTGAAATGTATTGCTCAAAGGAAGAGAAAGACAGGCTTTCACATCATAATTAACTATCTTAATCTCTATATTCTGAATTTAATGGGGAGTGTTTTGTTCTCCTTCACTTGTTGTCTAGGAAAAAAAACAAACCCTCAAAAACAAGCAGTAATAGGGCTTCAAGAGGAAAAATTAAGGAGTTGCCTCTACAGCCTTGTCTTGAGACACATCCAAGTGCAATACTCACAAAATTCCAGCTCCCTTGGCATTTTCTTTCAATTGCATTGTTTGTTGACTGCATAGGCTTGTTTATGTGAGTGTTATATTACTATCCTCATGTTTTGCATGTGGAGAGTAGATGTTGCTCTTTTATGGATTTTACGAAGAGGAACACTCATGGTTAGACACTGTCACTGAAGATGAGAAATGCGGAAGTTTCCTTTTTGGGAGAGATGTAAGAGATGGGAGAATGTTATTGATGGTGCTCCTCCTTCTTTCATCAGAAAACTGGATCTACAGGTAAGATCAAGAGTCAATACCTAAAACTCTGAGTACCTCAGCAGTACAAAGGTTTCAGGTGGTTGTGTAAGTGGGAAAATGTCCATAGTTCTGGTAGCCAAAGAGGGACTAAGGATGTTTCAGAGAGATATAACTATGGCATGTGGCTTCTTGTCTTTTCTGTACTTAGTGTCTCAGTGGCTATAGAACTATTATTGGTGTCTTTACATTGGCAGTTTAGGAGCAGGCAAAATACAGTTTTGTTCCTTTTCCTTAAATAATTGGTGCTTCATCATATTGTTCCAATTTCTAACCTTTCTTTTGCTGTGACTCAGATCCACGACTCTGGTGCTCAGAATGTTTTTCATTGCTTTACTGGCTGCCTGTGTTTTGACCTTCTACCTATGCTAACCTCATCTATCTCACTGTATATTTTATCCATTTTATCTTATTACTATCAGTGCATATGCTCTTTCCATGCCATAAGCATGCCTAATCATAGCAGATAATCAGTTACCTCAAGCAGGACAAAGACAAAATTCTACATAATTTCCTAGCTATCACTAATTCCTTCAATGCTTTCTTCTGATATTTCATAGAACAGTTTATACACTGTAAATTTCCTCCTGCTTCCCTTCTGATTAAGCCACCATCTGTTATGTATTATCCTCAAATGTTATTTGCAGTCCAACAAACTTCCACTACAGAATATGGGCAATTTCCCTTCATTTTCTTCTTCCCTCTAGATGTGATTCTCTGTAAAACATGTTTGCAGCTGTTTGATGCTTTCTCAGAGGTCTATCTGCTTGTTCAGGGATTTATCTGTCATTTCTTCTATTTCTCCTTCACTCAGCTCCTTTCATTCTCCTTTTTCTTTCCAGGATAGGCAAGGAAAAAGGGCTCTTTCTGCCCCTCTGCAAGGATCTGCAACTCATTCCCCCTCTTCTATTGTCATCAAATCAGACATCAGATATCAAATCAGGCATCCTTCCAGATTATGTTATGAACTCTCTTGCCCAATCAGCCATTTTTGGTGAAACACATGTTGCCAGGTGAAATATATTTCTTTATTTTAACATATGCTTTGATAGAACATCTTCCCTTGCAAGTGTGACTCTTCATTCAATCTCATCAGTTGTAAATACTGACTTTCATTTAACGTTTAAGGCATCTGTTACAAAACTTTTCATTTTGCCATTTCTAAGTGAATGTTATCAATATCCATGCAGCTGTAGTTTTCCTTCTGGAAAGGTGACCGTGTCCAACACTGTGTGACAGTATCCAACATTTTCTAATAGTGTTTCTGCAGCCAGACAGACAACAGGTAGAATGAGCATCACCATCCTCCCTATCATTATTGTTGTCATTACATGAAAATTCACCATTTCAGTCTCACTAAATCTTCTTTACAACTGGTAAAACCATACTTCCAGAATCAGTTCAAAAGATTATTCCTTGGACCAGCATATATTCTGTGAGTTATTTCTATCCCTATATTACAGATGGTATGCAACTTGTTCACTGATCTCACTAACTAGAACAGATTTTTTCCCCTCTTTTAATCTATATATGGCTTGTTCTCCTTGTTTTGTTTTTTTTTTTTTTTTTTTTTTTTTTTTATTAGTGGCCTAAACCTTGATGTTTTCCTCACATCACCTTTCCTTCATATCTTTCTCTTATATATTTTAACCCTTCTTAAGCATCAGATCCGATCATCACTGGTATGGACATCTTTAGATAGCCAGCAGATAGATACAACTTCCTCTCATAGACAATACTTCAGATTTAAAGCTGTAGTGGATATTGAGGGCAGTACATCATGTACTTTGATCTTTTCCTACCTTCTGTGGGCTCAAGGCAAATTTCAGATTTTCATTTTTCTTCAGGGTCTAGGACATTATCAAACTTGTCTATCAAAAGAATTAGTAGAAAAAAAACCTACAGAATTCTTCCTATTTGGTTATCTTAAACCTCTCTTCTCATGTTCTGAGCACATTCTGAGGGAATGTATTTATTTTAGATGTACAGTAAAATTATTTGAATGAGTCCTTGTTGTGGTTCTGTTGATGTGTGGTCAGGAACTCTTTTCTTGTCTTTGTGAAGATAAATGCATTACAGAAAATATACACAACACCAGAGGTATGGCAGATATTATGTGCTAAAAGAAAGTTAGATTTCTTCTAGTTACTTCTGAGTTTCCAAAGAGAAATGCTGTTGAAAACCTTCTAAAAATCATAGCATCATAGAATCATAGAATGGCCTGGGTTGAAAAGGACCACAATGATCATGTATTTTCAACCCCTCTGCTATGTGCAGGGTCGCCAGACCAGGTTGCCCAGAGCCACCCCAGCCTGGCCTTGAATGCCTCCAGAGATGCAGCATCCACAACCTCTTTTGGCAACCTCTTCTAGTGTGTCACCACCCTTTGTGTAAAAAACTTACTCCTAGTACCTTACCTAAACTTCCCCTGTCTTAGTTTTAAAATCGACCTGGATAGACTGGATTGATGGGCCAAGGTTAATGCATGAGTTTCAACAGGGTCAAGTGCTGGGTCCTGCATTTTGGTCACAACTGCCACAGTCAACCCTCCATGCTTGGGGAGGAGTGGCTGGAAAGCTGTCCAATGGAAAGGGACCTTGTTGTACTGATAGACAGTCAGCTGAATATGAGCCAGCAGTGTGCCCAGGTGGCCAAGAAGGCCAATGGCATCCTGGCTTGTATCAGGAATGGTATGGTGAGCAGGACTAGGGAAGTCATCCTGCCCCTGTACTCTGCATTGGTGAGGCCTCACCTTGAGTACTGTGTTCAGTTTTGGTTACCTCTGTACATAAAGGACATTGAGGTGCTGGAGCAGGTCCAAAGAAGGGCAACGAGGCTTGTGAAGATCTTGGAGAATGTGCCCTATGAGGAGAGACTGAAGGCTGTTTAGTCTGGGTAAAGGAGGCTGAGGGGAGACCATATTGCTCCCTTCCAGTATCTGAACAGCGCTTACAGCGAGAACAGGGTTGGTCTCTTCTCACTGCTGACAGATGACAGGACGAAGGGAAATGGCCTCAACTTGAGCCAGGGTAAGTTTAGGTTGGATATCAGGAAACACTTCTTTACAGAAAGGGTTAAGCACTGGAATAGATTCCCCGGGGATGTGACTGAGTCACCATCCCTGGATGTGTTTAAAAACAATTTGGATGTGGTGCTCAGGGACATGATTTAGTGCAGGGTTGTTAGTTAGGTTAGTATGGTTAGGTTGTGGTTGATGATCTTTAAGGTCTTTTCCAACCTGACTGATTCTATGATTCTCTTTCAAGCTCTGTAAGAAGACATTCTTGCTGCCCCCTGAGTTATAGTCTGGACAAATTAAAATCCTCATTTATAATAATTCCTTATTTTACTAAATTTTTCAATGGCTTTCATAGAAATATTCCCCCTCCCAATATTCTTGGAGCATTAAAAAAAATAATAAGGCTTCAATAAAGTGAGAGTTTCTGTTCCCAGTGAAGACAATGGCAGAAGTCCAGCGCTTTCAAGATATGTTGAAATGAAGTACAGGCACAAGAGCTTTTATCAGTTCTATTTAAATCCAGCAGTTACATGTTTTGCAGCTTCTGGTCATAAGTGACATCACATAAAACAGAATCAAAACTAACCTTCACTGACTCTCTGTCAACCACGTTTCAGCAAATCCTGGCTTGCTTAAGTCACAGTAACTGTGTGAAGCCAGTTCAAGACGGCAGATAAAAAATAGCTTCACTCTAGTCAGCTTAAATTTCTAAAGAAAAAAAGTAATTCCAGAGTGATAAACATAGATTTATCTTTTAAAAGATGCCCAAAGAGGGCAATTTCAAACGGCATGTTTTTCTCTTTTTTTTTTCTCCTCTCCTCTCTTCTGAGTTCCTTTGAGATTCACTTAAAATGAACCTATTTTTGCACTGAAAAACATGTTTTTAAGGAGTTGCCAGGAAACAACAGGTCATTAATGGCAATTCCTTTTAGGCTGTGGGCATGTTCACATAAATGTATACTTAGACTGTGCTCAACTTCATGCCATCTTTGTCTGAGCTGCAGCAGCAAAGGGAAGGGTGCCAGAGTGGTTCATATTAAGGCCAGTTTATGTAATTTCTGAGGGCTGTGAAACTGTCAAATAGAACAAAATAACTGGATTGTTCCAGTACGCACAGCTGCTTGTATAGAAATATATCTGAAAAGACAGGGAATCCAGTTTTCTTGCTTCTATCAACTTACTATGCTAGGTAGGGGCTACTGCAGGTGGGCTCAAAACTAGACAAGTAAATTGTTAGACAAATATATCTTTTATCTTCAAAAAAATGGCAAGTGAGTTGCAATGTTTTGTCTTCTCTCAGGCTGTTTTCACGAAGTGAGTTAGCACAGTGTTTCTCTACAGGAAACTGTTTCCAAGTCCAGGCAGAAATTTAACAACACCATCCATAACCTCATATTCCTCCATTCATTCCTGGCTTCAGTTACTCACGGTTGTGTAGTGATGAGCAATATATTCTGACTCCAAAAGAATAATGTTATATTTATTTAATTTTCCCCAGTACCAAAGTTGTGGCCAGGACTTGGGCTCAGAACCCACCAAACCTTGACTCACATGTTTCACAAGACTGCTTACAAATTATTTCTGACTTCAAGGTAGATGATGTAAAACCATTCTTTAGGGAGTCTAAGGCTCCAAATCCCTTTCTGCAGGGCAGATGGGATAGCAGTACAAGAACTGTTTCATTTTTTTTTCCCTAGATTATGTATCCATGTCACTGAATATTGAGTTTTCTACTCAAAACACCATCCTGTTGACACAACAATTTGTATATGGCAATACAAACAGGCTATCTATTTTGTCCTCCAAGACATGGTCGGGACCACTGTAAATGGAGGCATACTAATTCCACGGAAAACGGGTATTAGAAAATCTTCAGATCAAAGCAGGAACATGAGGCATGCTAATGTATCAGGGAACATTTCAGTAGAGGAATAAAACACTATCTGTTCACTGTGTGATAAAAAGACATCTTTGGCTACCCGGGGACCTCCTGAAGAGCTTGCTTTTCCAGTGGAACTAAGAAGCTTCTCCTGAGGCAAATGTCCCCTGGAGGGGGTTGCCTCTCCATAACATAGATTTATGACAAAAGACAAGCCTTTTGATTAATATCAGAGGAGAGGTTTATTGACAGGTTATACAGTGGGAGTTCAGACATGAATATGCAGGTGGACTGAGAATAAGGTAGGAGGTAAGATAAGACGATTGAGTCTGCAGTGAAAAACCCTGCGCACCTCCTTGCTGTGTTGCACCCTGGCCTCCATTCAGATCTCAGGGAGTCCCTGGCCAATTTTTGTGGGGTGCCCCATGATTCCTTCTTCTTCCTGGATAATTTCTTCCCTCTCTTCCTGCCTCTTGCAGTCTTCCAAGGTGTCCTACAAGTGACAGCCTAGACCTGAAGCTGATTCCCCCGATGTTCACATCCCCCAGGTATGTCCTTCTGCTTCATGCGTGTCTCAAAAAGAAGATATTGTATTTCATTTTCTCACATCTCTGTTTGGGGATTTAATGCATATTTATATATCTTTGGAGGTCCAAAGTGTTCCATATATTATGTGCTATGAGAAGTGTTTAGCACACTTTCATGTTAAAGGCTCCTGCCATTGTCCAGACTTTTCTCATTGAGACCACAGAGCACCCTGGAGGCTTTCTGAAAGAAAGCAGACATCAGACATGTCCGTGTCTCTGGGGAGGGGCTGCCTTCCCTCACCCATCTTTGTCACTTACAGGGATTTCTAGCCTCAGAAAAAAAAAAAAAAATAGAAAAAAAAAAAAAAAAAGGAAAGATGCTCTGCAAAGAGGGAGCATATATTTCACTTAGTGCAGCTGTGAGTAAAAGAAACCCACTGCAAGTTTACCCAGGCTGTCCACTTCCCAGACAGTGCACATTTATTATTATATCCCATTTATCTTCCAAAGACAGAAATGCACCAATAAATACATGTATTAAATAGGACTGTTCAGAGGAAGAAAACTTGAAAAAATGTTTTTCATTTGTATGAGATGCTAAAGGTAAACCATGAGAAAACTCTGAAAAAAAAAAAAAAGTGATTACAGGGTTTTACAGCATGAACTGTGGTAAACTTGAAAATTAAAAATAAATAAATTTAAAAAAAATGAGCAACTCTTAGAAGATGTAAACAACATTATCCAGAAACAAAAAAAATTGGAAGAAGTTTGATTTTAAAATATGTTTTTATGTGCAGTTCGTGATTGAGCTGCTTTGACACAAATTTGTGTTATCTTTGTCAACACAGTATGTTCACAATTTGAGCACATTTACCAAGCAATTTATTCATCTGTAAAAGGGAATTTGGAAAAGAATAGTCACAATGCAAATGCATGCGGTCTTGGTGGCTTCAAAGAACTTGTGCCTTCTTGTAAGAGAAGCTAGATTGCCTTGGTAGTCTGACTTTTATTTATATGAGAATTTATATTATTCCTACCCATCCTGACAATATTCAGAGGCTGGAAGTAGAAATGAGTTATTTTCATATCCATTTGGAGACACTTTCACAATCTTTTTTTGTTGTCACTAAAGGACTGTGTGGATAAAACACATTCCACCTTTTAATCTCTTCCCCTCTCTTTTGTTGAAGCAGTTTCTGAAGGTTATGCCTGCTGTATGAGGGGCTGTGGAGGATCTATGTATCATGGGAAAAGTGTGGTGGAGCATTCTTCTAACAACTGCAAAATAGACGTGTTATATTTAAACACAATTCCAGTAAAGTCTGAGTAACATTTGTAAATCCACTGTCAGTAGTGACTTCTTAATAATGAAAAGTGTTTGAGATATTACTTTTATGTTCTGACTTTGTAAGACAGAAAACACATCAGTTTAAAAACTAATTCATACATTTTCTGCTCCTTGCAGTGATGTTGCAGTACTTAAATGAGCCCATTCTTGCTTTCCCAGTCTGTACAGTTCACTTTCACTACACTGTGCCTGCTCTAGACAATTTTTTTTTTCAGAATATTTTATTTTGATGTGATTTTCCTTGTTCATTGAATTATTTTCATGTTCAAATGATAAAAAATCTGTTTACCTATTTTTTGCCTAGATTTAAGCAAGTGTGGATGTGGTTTAAATTGCTAAGATGCATTTCAAAGATTTATCTACCTATAAATTCTTCTGAAAAGCAGCCTGAATTTTGAGATGAATGAGATAACTTGAGTCACCAATGGCAGATGACCACAAACTGAAAACCTCCTGAAAAACACTGAAACCTCAAGAGGCCACAGAAAAGCTAAACTGCACCTTCGAGAATGCATCAATCACAAAGCTCGTCCTTGCACACTGTGATAAACTTTACATCTAAAGATGATAACTGTATTTCCTATAAAACAGAAGGGAGAAACAAGTGGACGCTTAACATCCTATGCACATGTCATTATGTTGTCTTTCAAAATTAGAACCAATTTTTGTTGTTGTAAAAGAAACACTGTCTTACTTCATAGTTGTTTGGATCAAATGTAATTTTTTCAGTGAACTAACAATGTTATCTTCAAGATAAGTTTTAGGACTAATGTCTGAGAGGAGAACTTAGCATTACTACAGGAAGGATCAAATATATAAGAAAAAGATAAAGCTGAAATAAAGGGGTTCAAGCAGTCACCTTCAGCACAAGACAGAAATGATATACATGCTTCTGCAGAGACCTTTTCTAGATTTAATAATTGTTCTTGAATTAAAACTCTATCCAAAGATTGTACAAGGACATGACTGCATAATAAATGGAAAAAGGGTGCAGGAACAAAGAAGGAAGGACACGCAAAGCAAGAATGCAACCAGTTGTGAGTTGTACTATGTGGTGCTGAGAAGTAGTTTTCTATAGTAGCACTGATCAGATGAGTCAAATTTCACCATAGATTTTCCATTTAAATTTTGTTATGCTGAAATAGCTGCCGTGATCATGCGCAATATTTCCTATCATGCCACAGAGGAATCATCTGTCCATAGTGAAAAATGATCAGGATGGACTGTTGTCAGTTTAGGCCAAGTGGTAAATCAGTTTTGTAAGGTTTTAGCTGCCTCTTTTTTATTCTCCATTTCCTCTGTCAAATAAGTTACTTTTTTTTGGCAAACATGCATACTATAAAGAGCAGAGCAGGCATCCAGAGTGAAAAGTGTCAAAATTATGTCTTTTCAAAAGAGGATGACTTTCCATCTGTTTCTGTGTCACTTGGAATATTTACTTGGCTGCCAGGAAAGGAGAAGGCTTCTCCTTGCATTCCAGACAGCACTTGATCTCCTCTCAAGCGTCACTCCTGTACAAGAAGAGCACAAGAGGAAGGAAAGTCACGCAGATGTTATGGGAGAATACTAAATCACCTCCAGCAAAAGCAGTCTCTGATTGTTCAGTTAGCCTTATTAAAGTTTTTGTTTAGGTTACATCCAAGGATGATGGAACAGGTTCTGATAAGGCAAATAATAACTCAAGCAATGATGCCCCAGTACCACAGATAACATTATATCTCCTCTAAGCTGGCTGCCATCAAACCATTGTTTGAGGTTGTGCAGGATATAAGATGACACTGGAGAACTGCCTTATCTAACTATGATTCTCATCAAATCTTTTACTGTAGTATATAAAACTGTTATTTGTAGGCAAACCACAATGCTACAGGCAGGCTTCAATTTTTTTGAAAAAGAGAAATTTCCAACTGTAATTCAAAGATACATTGGTATTTTACTCTCCAAAATTTTAATTTTCTACCCTAGAGTTACAGTTTCAACCACAAATAAGGCATTAGTGCTGCGAAACAATCTAAAATATATCCACGTTGTCTTCTCATTGTAGAAAAATAGGATTTAATGGTTTTAGGATTCAGACTTTTCTTGCTTTGCTACTCAAGTGAAAAAGACAAGCAAATATGAATAAGAGTGCAACAAGGGGATTGGAAAAAATGGATTCTATAGGGTTTATCTGAAATAAATAGATAACATAATTTATAACAAATCACGAGAAAAATATTTCAATTTCTTTTCCTTATGCAACATTTCATAGTAAGTTTCCAGAAACCCCGATAAAGGTTTTTAATGATCTGTTAGCACTGGCCTTCCATTTTCAGAGCTAATGAGAGAAGTAAAAGTTAAGAATGATCATATAAATAAATTCTAAACCAAGATTAATAAAGTCTTAGAAGCTGATGCAGCACACTGAATTTTAAACACCCATCTCAAACACAGAGTGCAATTTAAATTCCACTTGCCTTTTACTGCATTGAATTATCTTGTTCTGAGCAAGTCCAGTCAGTGCTTTATATTCTTCAGTTGAATATGATGGAACACAGAGAAGAATGATTTCCTGAATTATAAAAAATAGAGTGACGTAGTTCACAGCTTTCTAAAAAAATATGTGAGCGTAATACTTTACTATCTTTTTCAGGCTTTATCACCATGAATAAACATGAGATGGTAAGTGCAGAGCCAAAAACTTGGGTCGGCAACTGTGTTGATGATGTGAATTTTGACTTATCAGAGATAGAATTCTCTTATCAGATTTCACTCTCGAATGGCATCATCGTATTGGAGTGAAAAGGCTTCACATGCTTTATCTTCTAGACATTAGAAATTGAAAATCTGTTATTGATCTGGAGAACCAAGATGAGGAGGTAGACAACAGCATTTCAGGGCAATATTTCTAAAATCAATCAAAAGACCTAGAAGCTCTTTCTGTTCTGTGATGCAGCAGAGGGCTTGAGTTTCAAAACTAAGCATCTTCAGTATGAGCATAACAATTCATTCTGTGTGCCAGCAAGTTAATTGCTAGCTGCATAATTAGGCTTGAGTTATACAAACAACAATTTGTACATACAAAATAAAGGTTGGGTTTGTAACACTGTGTTCTCCAGCATATACCCAGATGCCATTAAATATATCTTAGTTTCAGTTGTGATAGAATTGTTTGCTTCAGAGTGTCTGTTATGATTATATGATTTGCTTCTGGAAGGAAAGCAATGTTGATAAAACACCAGTGTTTATGGTTGGTACTAAGCAGTGTATTCAGAGCACCAGACGTTTAATGCATAACCTTCCAGCACTCTGCCCCAGGCTCGTAGCATTGCATGGGGTTGTTGTGATCAAAGTGAAGGATCAAACACTTGGTCTGGTTGAAGCTTATACAGCAGGCCTTGGCCCATCAATCCAGGTATCCCAGTCCCTCTGTAGGACCTTCCTACCCAAGTCATATCGACACTTCTTCTCAGCTTGATGTCATCTGCAAACTTACTGAGGGTGCACTCAATCGGCTCATCCAGTACATCAGTAAAGATACTGAACGGAACAGGTCCCAGTATAGACCCTTGAGGAATACCACTTGTGGCTGGTTGTCAGCTGGATTTAACTCCATTTACCACCACTCTCTGGGCCCAGCCATCCAGCCAATTTTTAACTCAGTGAAGAGTATACCTGTCCAGACCATGGGCTGCCAGCTTCTCCAGGGCAATACCATGGGAGACAGTGTCAAAGGCTTTGTTAAATTCCAGGTAGGCTATGTCAACAGCCTTGCCCTCATTCACCAGGCAGGTCACTCAATCCTACTAGGAGCTCAGATTTTTCAAGCAGGACCTGCCTTTGAAGAACCCATGCTGGCTGTGTCTGATCCCCTGATTGTCCTGCACGTGCCCTGTGATCCCACTCAAGAGGACCTTAAAAAATAATATCTGATCTCTCTTTCTGATGCTGAAATTCTATTAATCATCATTTAAAATATTATCCTGAATCTTCTTCTCAGAAACACTCCAGTTACCCCTGATATACATGCAGACTCCTAGATGAAAATTCCTATATTTTTACTGTACTTAGGTCACTGCCAGAATAAACTTTGGAGTGAGAGGAAGTTGTCAAGCTTTTATAGGGGATTAGGACATTTCTGGTGCTGCTTTTGTATGTAGCTTGTGAATAAGAATTAGAAAATGTACTTGCCAATTCCATGTAATTTGTATTTCATCCTAGACCCACAATGACCATTTTTCCTTACAAATCTGTATGGCAGAACTCCAGTTAAATTCTATCTGAGAGAGTGAGCAGCCTAAATTCTCTACAGATGAGCAAGATATTATGTTCAGCTTTTGCAGTTTCTTATCATAATAAAAAAGCCACATAAATATTCAAAAATATTTTGATGAACTTTAGTGAAGTAACATCAGTGAGAGAGAACTCAGATACTTGCCTGTCTTTATTATGAAAAAATGAGTGTTGGCAGAAGACTCTCAACATCAAAGTGAGAGTGAAGGAAAGATTCTCAATAGGGAGAATTCTGGCCGCTGCTATTTAGATAAAGTATTTTTCACTTTTTTTTTGAGCTTTTGTTTGTTTGTTTATTTGTTTGTTTTCAGAAAATCATCCCTGAGAACAAATAGAGAATAAAATAACAAGGCTGGCAAGAATTACTTTTCTATTACAGATTTGATTACATAACCCTCAGCTGTCATTCTGCTCTTGTTTTGGCTCTATTTACAGGTTCTGATTTGCCTATGTAGAAATTAAGAAAAGTAAATAGATCTTCAAGAGTGCATTTCCTTTATAAACACACTTATGTCTGTTTCTCAGAATTTGGCCAGGATTTTATAGCCTGATCCAACTTTGCCTTTACTTTCACATTTCCTTTGTGATGGCAGTATTTCTCTCTTGAGATTTGCTTTGAATGCTCCATTAAAAACACATATAACAGAGCAATGGTCATTGAGCATATGGCTATCTGGTTATACAAACATCTGCTCCAAGTAGTCAGGCTGGTGCTGATTATAAGGGTTCTCTCAGACTTCCTTGAGTGCGGAGACTGACAGAATAAAGCACAGTCTAGATGTGTGTCTTGACACAGAGTTATCTTCTTTTCCCATGGAAGAGCTCTTCACAAAAGCTTGCTGTCCAGGTACTGTGAAGCACAGGTACAGCTTCAGTGGGAAAGACTGCAGAATCACATGTTCCTAATGTGCACAAATGGAGAAAACTTGGATCCCACATCAGAAGTCTGCCAGGAATTGCATTTGGCACAGCCTTCTGGCAAGCCATACTGATCTTTGGCATATTTTCATAGTATACCCTTAAGACCAGACATAAAGAGTGTGGTATGGATATTTGCTTTTGAAATATCTTTCTGTCTTCATTTATGAAATTAAGAAAGCCTAGAAATTTTTCAACTGAAATCTTTCTTCATCCTCTTAGTGCTTAACCAGGTTAGTATTTAACCACTTGCACAGAGATAACTCTCCTGTGTCCATGCTTACACATTTCCAATAACATGAGCATACAGCTGCCTCTCTTCCTTCTCCTCCTTCTTTGTTAGTAAGATAACTGGAGAGGAAATATAGAGAAAGTAAATAAATAAAGATAGAGAAAATAAATAAATAACAGCACAAAGCTTATAGTAAGTGTGAAGATGTCATTAAAAAGGAAATGCTGATCTATGAACAACTGAGGGAAACAGTAAGCATAAAGATTGGAGAGAACTTTGTCTTGTTTTAGAAGGCTTGATTAAAGTCTTCAGAAGTCTGGAGTACTGTTAAACTTACCAATGTTTATATAATAAATGTGGAATCATCCTTCTGAGAAAAAATAAATAAATTGTTTACATTTTGTAGTTTTCCCACAAAAAGAGAATGCAAATACATATTCTGGATTGTGTATTGGTACTCAGAGCATCAGACATTTAATGCATCACCTTTTCTTTACTGAGAGTTAAAAGACAAAATCAACAAACTAATATTTTGAATGAGATCATTACCCTTCATGTGTTTGACTACCATTGGTTTCTAATACGATTACCTCACATGTGTCAAAATTTACTACTTGAAATGTGAAATGAAGAAACTGAAATTCTTAATGGAAAGTTTGTAAAATATGTGACTGGTAGAGAAAAATGATTTTTTTTTTTTTCTTTGTGTGTTCTGGTAGCTAAGAATTGAAAAGAATTCTTCCCCTATGAAGAAAGCCTAAGTGACTGAGAGGGGACCTGATCTGTGTCTATAAATATCTGAGGTATGGGGGGAAAAGTGGCAAGGCCAGACTATTTTCAGCAGTGTGTGGAGACAGGACAAGGGGAAACAGCCAGAAACTGGAGCATAGGAAGTTCTGCATGAATGTGTGCAACAACTTCTTTATGGTGAGGGTGACAGAGTACTGGGACAGGCTGCACAGGGGGGTTGTGGACTCTCCTTCTCTGGAGATATTCAAGACCCGACTGGATGCCTACCTGTGCAACCTGGTGTAGGGAACCTGCTTTGGCAGGGGAGTTGGACTCAATGATTTATGTAGGTCCCCTAAAACCCCAATTATTCTGTGATTCTGAGATTCTGTGAAAAGAATCAAGGACACAATTGGGATCCCTAAATCTCAGTGTTTAGATGTCAAGTTCCAAAAGAGGTTAGAAATTACAACTGTTTAAAGCATGAGTCATAAGATGAGCAAACAGCACGCTTCCTTTTACTCTAGCTAGATTTATTACAATTATATGGATCCAGCATCAACAAGATAATACATAAGATAAGTAAGTTCCTTTAGGTTATTTCTACCTACATATAGAATAAAATTAAATGCTATTGGTCTTAAACAACATTTCTATTTTCTTCATAATAAAATAATGCTGAGAACAAGAACTTAGATGATAGTTTATGTGCTCAGACCAGAAATACCATGAGATTCCTGATATCATTCAAAGCTAAGGAGCTGCAAACCTTTCAGTTTGCATGGAACTGAGTGCTGGACTGAGCTCTCCAAATTGCACATTTTTGCCATTTGTACAACAGGAGGTACTCCAAGCTCCTTTATGTGCCCTCTACAGAATGGGCTAAACAGGATGACCACTGCTGTCAAATGTATACAGAGGTAGAAATGCCCTCCTTGGGATGATTATTTATCTTGATAATGTTCTTGTTCTTAATGCAGGAATTGTAATTCAGATGTAAAATCAACTTCCCAGTGCTAGTCCTGTATTCTCACATAATTCAAAGCTTTTTCTGTGGTGTGGGAAGGATAAAATACCTGTGGGTCTTGTTTCTTATGGTGATTTCATTAGAGACAAAACTGATTTATGAGTTTCCTATTGTTTTATCTATTAGCTCTTCCATGCAAGGAGCAATATAAGCACAATTAGAGAGGGATGTAAAATGAAGGAGTGAAGTGAAGCAGAATGAGAGGCTGAATGTAAACATAGATGAATGCTTTTTATATTGGCATTACCACTTTGATATAACATTAAAATTATATTGGAGTCTGAACATGGTCCACAAAGGTTAGCATACTGTACATGGATACTCCCTGTAGGAGATGGGGGAGTTGAAGAGCCTTATCCAGATTTTGAATGCACAGTTCTGTGCAGGAAGGAAACACTTAATTCTGCTGTGGATCTGAAGTCACAGACCTCACTAAGATAATCACTTTCATCTTTTTTGTCCAAATAAACAAACAGATCAGCAACTCGAATATTCATTCACAAGTGAAGAAGTCCAACATTTCAGGTTTCTCCTGTATTTGCTAAGGCAGTGGTAAACTAAGCAAAAATCTCTGACTTGTCAGAATAAAGCACAAATCTCTGGGGTAGGAGAGTGCCTGGTTCTGAACCTCCCTTGGTTGCTCTTCTATTTGCTGTAAATTTCCACTGGGACAAGGAGTGTATCATGAGTCATATACACAACTGTCTATCCACCAGCCTGAGAATGTCTTGACTTTTGGTATTTTTGGCTCAATATTTTTTAAACAATGCAGTTGTAAAACATAAAAACTGAAGGACACCACTTCTCACAGCCTCACAGTACAGGATTCCCATTACTTTCTACAATGTTTATCAGTATTATAATCATACAGAAGAAGAAGAAAAAAACTAAGTACTACTTTTTCCTGGAGTCTCCATACGACATAAGAATGACAGTGAATGCATTGGTCATTGAACTAAGAGTACTAAATATAATTTTATTTGTATCTGCAGTTCAGAGTCAGACTCACAGAACACCATTTTGAAGCCCTGTATGTTGGAGATCATGTTTCTTACAAGACCCAGAGAAGAGTTCAGTGTCTACCCTCATGCCTTTGGGTCTCAACAACTACTGCACAGTTGCCTGTGGCTGTGGGAGAGTGAGCACAAAGATTCAGATGGCTCCTTTCAGTGCTACAGTCCTGGAGGCTGCTTACTATTATTATTTTTAAATATTTTTCTGGAATATTTTCACAGTCTGTTGGAAAGTAAGAATCATCTTGGCTCAGAAAAGGCAGCAAGATGCCTGGCAGCACTGATGGATTTAATAATGCACAATCAAAAGTTCATCTTGCTGTTTGCATTTCTGACTCTGCAAAGCAATTGTATTAATTACCTGAATTTAAGTGTCATTCACATAGTAAACAAAACAAAACAAAAGACTCTGTTGTAAGATTCATACTTTTAGAATATAATAATGCTTCAAAGAAGGCAAACCAAAAGGTAGAGGCTTTATCATTGCATTTTCACTGAGTGCATGCTGCTGGTTTTGATGATCTTTATAATTTTTAAGTATTAAAAAAGAAAACATTTTCACAGGACCCATGTCAAATCATATAAAACATCACTGTATTTGAAATAGAGATTTAGGAAGATAAAAGAAACAGATTTTCATTCTCATTCACTTCAATTTCCAGTGGAACAGAAATCTGAAGAACAGCAAATATCTATAATAAATAGTAGTGGTAGTAGGATTCATTATCTTTGCTGTATAATGCACTCTTGATCATGTTCAGATGCATCAGCTCTAATCTGTATGTTACACTCTTTTCCTCTAAAATAGTTGATAGTAAATTTTCTAGTTAATTTTTAGTTGTTCTGTTTGTTTTGTTTTCATTTTGTTTAATTTTGTTTTCCTTTTGTGAAAGGTCTTCTAGTTGTCATTTCCATTATAAATGTATATATGTGTATAGCCATACAGAACTATTAGTGATGATCTTTCATTTTTGTCCAAAAACAACAGCAACAACAACAAAAAACAAACAAACAAAACAAACAAACAAAACAAACAAACAAAACAAACAAACAAAACCCAACAAAAACAAACGAACAAACAAAAAACAAATAAACAAGGGTTTTCCACATAAAATACAAGATTTTGCAGAAGGCTTAATTTCTTTGTTGCCACTTGAGTTTGGCATATTTTATCATCATCTGTTAGAAACAGCAAACAGAATTTCTGCCTATGCATAAGACTCCCTGACATCACATTATCACAGTCTCGTGTGGGTTGGAAGGACCTTAGAGATCGAGTCCAACCCCCCGGGATTCGAGCCTCCTGTGTTGCAAAGCGGCACTTCTACCACTTGCGCCACAGGGGGGATTTGAACCCAGGTCACCGGTGTTGCAAAGCGGCATTCCTACCACTGCGACACCGGAGGCACACATCCTCTTGGAGGAAAACTCCTTGTAAAACCTTGTTGAAGTCACGGTTCCATAACAGTGTTCCTTGGAAGATAATTTCTCCCACTCATCCCCTATCATGTCACAGCTAATGTCTCCATCAGACATCAGATATTTTCCTGCTATTGGATATGCTCTTCTCTCTCTTATTTTACCTTGCTCTTGATACCAGGTAGTGTTAGCAAATGCTTTGCTTAATATTCATCTCCAACATCTCAGTTTCTGAAGAAATAATGTTATCTACAGTGAACACCGCAACACTGCTGCCAAGTGCACTAGCATGAAAAATTAATCCCCAATTATGACACTTACTGCGGCTAAACAGCTTTTAGAGATGCTTTAAGGATAATTAGCAATCTGCCAGATCTTGCTCAACTTCAGCTTCTGAAGAGAGTCAAGCTTCTCAGTCTACTCATCTTTTTGGTCTTGCAGTAATTTAACTTCAAGGTGAGATAAATGAGTAACAAAAACAACCTGAACAAATGGCTGTAGTTTCCTCATTAGCTAATGCTGAATGTTACTTCTTGATGACTAGTTCCACCAGTGGACCAAATCAACTTTCAACCTTTTTTTTTTTTTTTTTTCTTTTTTTTTTTTTCACAGACCATAATATAATTACATCTGCAAATGCCTCATATATAAGATACAAGGGGAAAGACCAAGGTAATCAGGTAATCAGTTTCTAGAATTCTAATTATTGACATCTCTTTGTGAACTGTGTAGAAGAACTTGGGGATTCTGGTGGACAAAAAGCTTAATGCAAACCGGCAGCGTATCCTGCACTGCATCAAAAGAGGTGTGGCCAGCGGAGTGAGGAAGATGATTATCCCTTTCTACTCCATGAGGTCCCCGCTGAAATACTGCATCAAGATATAGGGCCCCCAGCACAAAAAAGATGTGGACAGAGTGAAACCATTCTATGATGTTTATCCTATGATGAACTGACCTGTAACTAAACTGTCAGGCAACACAGGTTAAAAGTCCACATAGGCTTTATTTTAGTGTTTCCTCAGTATCAGTGTTTCCATAGTATCAAACTTTCTCTGTGAAGTTCTAAAAGAGAGATCTACATCCTAAAACTTAGTTTTCATTAAGTTGTACAGTTTTTCACACCTTTGCAATCAAGTTTCTCAAGAGGTACACTGCAGGATAATTTTAATCATGAATGCTTACCTCTGATCGCTAGGAAAATTGAAGCTTCACAAGGAACAAATTTAGAGTATCCATTACTAGGTTTAAAAAATGCCAGAAGAGCTCTACAAAGTACATCTTACATTTTATGGAAGGTGCTCTTCTCTTTTCAGTTTCTTTCTTAAAGATTTTCATTGAACAAAGCTGCCAAAGGAAGAAAATGTCAACCATGCAGGTATTTTTTAAATATAGCTTACTCTTTCAGATAGACAATATTTAGACAGACAAAGAAAAGTGAAATTTTCTTAGTAGCTTAGACTTAAAATTATAGGGTTCTACATCACAGCTTTTCTATTCCTAAGTAGAAGTACTCATTACTTAATATTTATTTCTGATTTATTTATTATTTATCTTTGTAATGTTGAAAGACTTCCATGTAAATTTACTTTTATGAACAGACTAGATTATATTCCACTTGTCTCAAGGGAGACAAAACTTTGCACAAGATCTCACCTAACAATGCTTGTATTTACCTATTGAAAAGCTAGTTAGAAGTCATACAAAAGCAGATGCAGCTCAAGAACTAGATGAAGTATGTACCAGGGTTTTCTTCTTACTGAAAAAAAAACCAAAGAAAAACTATGCAGAGAGAATCCTTTAGCATTTAAATCCTTTTAGCTGCTGTCAAGGAAGAAGGAAGCTTCTAAGAATCAGGAGCACGAATCAAGGGAAAGCAAGTACAGTATGGTATTTATGTATTATTCTGCAGGCAAAAGAGATGAATGTGTATACAGTAGAAAGAGAACATACTAACAATGTGTAGAATAACAGACTACAATTCCTGGGAAAAAAAAAAAAAAAGTAATGTATTTTCAGAGTTCTTTCTGAATTTATTTGAAATCAGGAGGTAAAAGTGAGAACAAATTGTACAAAGATGTAGAAAAGCTCTGCCAGATGCATCTGTCACTGAGACAAATAAGGAGAAGAGAACAAAAGGTATGAACTAAGAAACAGACTCCAAATTGAAACAGAATGCTGACTAGGTAATAGTGTTTCAGACACCCAACAGAATGTAGGGTTTCAGCATGATACCCCTCACCTATTCAGAGCAGAAATAATTTTTATGAGGCTGGAGCTCACAGAAAAGGAAAATGCTGGTGGCAAAACACTGTAGCCAAGCGTGAATCAGTTTGTTTACGAATGAATTGGAATTGAGTTTCCCTGTGAAACTGGTTAGAAGGCTTTTTGCCTCATTAAAGGATATTGTTAGAAAGCTTCCAGCAAAAGAAGAAAAAGACATGAAGTAAATTACTATTTGTACATGGCTGTCATAAGCCGTAATAAACTATTTTCATTTTACCTTGAGAGGAAAATTAACTAAATCAATAGCAATGGCAGTTAACATAATTTCTACGACCACTGCCATTTAAGTGCTAAGCTTGAATAGTATCAGAGTTCAGGCTGGTTCAGTATAAAAGTCCAGATAAAAGAATGATCAGGTGTTGAATTCAGTCACAGAAAAATTCTGAAAGTTTTATTATTAATACATTCTATTTATTTTTGGACAGTGTTTTGTAAATACAGAGTCTAGTATTAAATGTGGAAGTTGGTGGATCTGCCTACAGTGGGGGGAATGGTGCTTGATTATCCTTGAGGTCTCTTCCAACCCAAGCCATTCCATGATTCTATTAGTCTAAGATACAGAGCAAAGGTTCTTGCCTTGTCGTAAGAAATTCTTTTGTAGAGAACAAAAGTAAGCTTTAAAACGACAAGGCAATGTAACCTCTTGCTCTTAAGGGCTACTTTCAATTTACCAGTGACACCAATGACAATTTAACACTGACAGCTTGACGTGGAATAGGTATATGGAAAGGTCATGGTATTTCATCAGGAGGAAGATGTTCTAAGGCACCGTAGCCTTCAAATACATGCTGTTGTGGGATTTTCTGTTACTTCATGCTGCCCATTTGCAGAATGTTCTTAAAAGTTGTTAATCCATATAATGGTAAATTAGTTTTGATAGAAATAACATTCTTACAGGAACATAATTTCAAAGTCAATCAGTTTAGGTTAGCAGCACTTGCCCAGAAATCTTGTAATTCTATCAAAAATTGTTTATTCTGTTTCCTCTTATTTCAGGAGTATTAGATTTTACATTGCTATAATTAATATGTATTTTAGTCCAGATAAACCCTGACAACAAACAGATAAAGCACTTACGAGTCTGAAAAGAATCTTGTCATAAAGTGAATACAGTTAGGTACAGCACATTTTAAAGATATTTTATTTACATTCTCACACATTTTCATTTCTTTCTTTCACACTACAGAAATTCAGGAATGTTTAGAGAGGGGGAAAGGAAAAATTAATAAATTGCACTCTGGGCAGCCCAACATTAATCAATGGCATGAAATTCTTCACGACAATGGAGGTCACTTGTCATGAACAGTAAGAAATGCTACATTGTGGAATGTTTGTGCAAGAACTCTTTGAAACCTCACAATAGCACAAGAGATTCCTTCCCAAAAAAGGAGGAGGGAAAAGAAATAAATAAATCTCATATTGAAGAACAATTCTTTATCACTGCTGACAAATAGGATTCCTTAATGCACCCTCTCCATTTTTAATTTCTGTGCTTCTATGAATGTAACCACTGCGAGACCAGTGGTTTGCTTATCAAAGAAGCTGTTTCAGTAGGCAGAAAATGCAGTCATACTTAACAGAATGAGAATACAAACACAACATGCAAAACACATTTGTGCCTTGTTAATCTTGTTCTTCAGACATCAAGATCTTGCTGCTGTACCAAGTATTGAAAATAAAATGGAAAAGAATGTAGCACACAGCTGTGAGGAGGGAGCTGCTCCACTCACTATTATGGGCTGCCTCTGGTCACCTCTTCCAGGCGGAGCCTTTGCTCTTCAGGTGAGCTCATGGGAGCATTATAGTACAGTCATTATAGACACTATTGTGCAGGCACCGAGTGCTGCCTCTGCCCAAAGTGCTGGCCCATCCCATCCACAAAGCCAAAGGGACTCAGGTTAGAGAGGCCATCTCATTTTCACACAGAACAGAGAGCTTGTCACCCAGAAAAGTGTTCAAAGGGAATCTAATAAGAAGATATGATAGACTGCAGAGATTGGGCACAGGGTAATGCCACACAAGTGATAATTTTTAAATAAATGCCATAAAGTGTAATAGCGAATATTTCACGTCCATGTTATTGCAACTTTCAGCAGTTCCAGTGAGTTACACAGTAACACATAAATTTTAATGCAATGTTGCTTAAGTTACTGGCCTTGCATGACCAAGTTACTGAGTGAGGCCAGTGCTATAATTAACATACTGACAAACAATGGTAACTTCTGCCAACTCGTTTACAAAAGAATGCCTACTTCTATCAACTGAAGTTCTTAAAGTTGAGAGTAGCTTTTCTTACAGGAGAAAAACTTACTCAATAGAGACAGGTGGCAATTTGAAACAAAAAAAAGGTTCTGCCAGGTACCTATTGACAGTATTGTGCTCTGTAGTTACTTTTATTGATCAGTGGAACCATTCATTCAGTAAGGTTCTTTATGTAATGGAATAAAACTTGTTCCATGTAAATTCAGACTCAGAACGGTAAAGGTATGCAATCTGTCTCTTTTATTTTGCAGCTACAAAGCACTAGCTTTCTAAATTATTATGGAAGCATCGACAGCTGTTCTCTCCATCCAGCTCTTCCACCTCAAGCTGAAATGCACACTAATCCATCAGTAATTAGAAACAAGGCCCTCACAGAATACAAATAAGCAAAGAATATCTCAACAGAAAATCTGGATATATAGAAATATATTTATTGGCTTAAATATTTTTCCTGTATCTTGGAGAAAATAATACACTGGAGAATTACATGAGCAATCAACGTTTCAAAGAAAAGAAGACTTTAAAAAAGAACAAGAAGAATGCTGCCAAGAGACATTGTTGTTTTCTGCACTTGGCGGTTGGAAACTTTTGATAAATTTGTGAATACAGATTCATACATTCCCCTGGCATAGAGAAGTATTCACACACATAAAGACAGCTACTAATATCTGAAACTCATCATTCCTTTCTGATCCTTAATTGTCAGAGGACCTTACAGATAGTTGAAAACAGAACATTACAAGTGTGTTGAAATGCAGTCCTGCATTGCAAGTGGCATGAAGTACAATCCTACGTTGCATAACATTCCACATCAAAGACATTGCACTCAGAAATAACTTTACTGTATTAAAAGGAGAACCTCTTCATTGGTGCCGAAAATATACACTACTGAAGATGTCATTATGTAAACAATGATATTCTATAGATTTCAGCTGTGTGATCAAATTCCTAAAGGTTGCTTAAAAGTGTAGGTAAGTACATGCCAGCGTTTAGAAAATTTCCCAGGTCAAGTTTTGTATTTATTTGTTTTGCATTGATGCTCTATGGAAATTCTACTGGATACCAATGGTAAGTGCCTGCTTTACACTGTCCACTTCAGGTACTTTGTGATCTGTCTTATCTTTTGGTATTTCTCTGAGTTGTGTCTTTCTACTATGACCTGTTGGCATTTTTACTTCCACTCTTATTAATTTGTAAATTCAAATATTCATGGACAAGCATGAAAGGAGCTCTTGAAGACCTGGCACATAAGTCACATTATCTCTATACATTTATTTCTTGATAATATTTACATTTGAATTTCTGGGTTTCATTTGAAGCATTCATATGTTGTAACCTGCCTAAACTTTATATTCTAGTAGAAATAAGACAAGTCAGGGGTCTTCCAGGTGAAAGGTACTGTACACACCATTTGTGTGTACACTATTTGCATAAGTGGAAATTGGAGGGAAGGGACTTGCTCAGTGTCATATCTGAGCATCACAACCTCTACTTTTTGGGACTCTAGAAACTCTGCTCTGGTCTGTTCACCAAATTACTTAGCATTTCCTTCCCTCTACAGTCAAAAGGATCATTTAAAATATACAAAGACAAACAGACCTAAGCTTTATTTATTAAGGTTGAAAGTGTTGCAGTCATCTATCCCCAGGAAGAACTGGCAGAAGTACAAGAGGGGAGTCATGAGACACACTTGATGATGGTTGAGAGGACCTCAGGAAAAGAAGGTGGTGGAAACAGTTGTAAGAACAAGTTACAGCTAGAATTGATTTCTCCTGAGACAACACCGTAACTAAAAGTACTGCAGTCATAACCAAGCTCATCACATGGAAATGTCTACACACACATATTGTGAGCAGCAGGACTAGATATTATAAAAAATCAGCTACACTGGATTGGATCTGAGTTTTTAAGTTCACATGGTGTTATGTTGCGTGGATTTCACTGTATTATTCATCACCTTATCCAGCATTTCTGTAGTGAGATCACACAACAGACAAGTCAGAAGTCTCTTCAAGAACTGCTTGTTAGAACTTCATTTTCTGTTTGCAGTCAGGCAGGATGGAACTTCAGGCAGCTTGGTCTGAGACACCACTGAGAGGTGTCCCTGCCCCCCAGCAGAAAGTTGGACTAGATGACCTCTAAGATCCTTTCCAACCCAAACTATTCCACGTCTTTGATTCAGCAGTTCTAGTTTCTTCACTGCATTTTTATTGCACAGACAACTTTGATTGAGAACTGTCCATAATGTTTGATTTTAAAGAGTTTTAGGTTTGCATTTACAAATAAATTATATTTAAGGAGATCCTTTCATCACACAAAGACTGTTTAGATTGTGAACTATTGTACTGATATGAGTTAAGATAGACTTACAGTATCCAGGTCATGCAAGCAAATTTTTTGGTTAAAACCTACTATATTCTTAGTTGTGCATTTATTCCATGCCCAGAAAACAAACAAATGAACACAAGCTTTCTAATGAAGGGGAATCAAATTATAAACAATTTCTACATAAGATGTGCTAATTCAATAAAACTTTTAGTTCAATCCAGCATGGCTTCCAAAATCTTGTTATTCATTATTCACAATTTATTTATGTGGGTTCCAATGAAAACAAAACAAAACAAAACAAAACAAAACAAAACAAAAAAAAAAGCAGTCTAGCTACTCACTAACCAAACAGCAATCTCCTGGAATATATACTGATTTGCAGAGCAGAAGTGGTATCACATGATTTACGACTGTATTACCTACAAAAATTTCTTGTGTCTATGCATCTGATAGTTTTAGTTAAAATATTTCCAATCTGTTTGCAGATCACAGAATGGAAAGTAATAGAATATATATTTCCTACCTGAATCAGGAGGATATCCTTGCAACAAGTAAGGTGTATAGGTGTAGGTAGTTGAGTGGCATGACTCCCCAATACTGGACAGTGGCTATAGAAAGAAGGAAGAAAATGATCTTAAGCATGGACATTTAGGTTGTGATTTAGGCAGTTCTCAGCCTGTCCTTTAAACCAAACATGCCTGATGTTCTCCAGGACTGAATCTTTAGCTAATAATAGGAGATTATGAGGGAGAAAATGTGGATTCTTATCACTCAATGCGTGCATACGCATACAGTTGAGAAGGGTGACAATGGCACTATCCAGATGCTCTTGCTATGTGGCTGATGATGAATAGCCATTTGGCCACAAAAAATTTTCCAGGACTGTGGTCCTGCAGACTGTCATAGTTGTAGGATTTATTACCAGTGCAACCTCAAGCTGCCTCTGAATAATTCTCAGTCCTAAGCACTCAGCTGTAGGCATCAAAAAACTGGCAGCATGAGTGCAAAGGGCTCCACTAGCAAACAAGCTGGCACCAGCCCAATCCATTATCTGCTATAAAAAGATGGATGTGCAGATGTGATCCAAATTACCACCGCTTACTTCCTTTCATTGCTAACAAATGGAAGTATGCTAGCTGCTCTCCCTTATTCCATGGTTGGAAACATAAGGAGCAGTGGGTTAGGTTACTCTGTTTTCCATTGCACTCAGCTGACACAGGGCAAGATGAAATGAGTCTCTCAAGCTAACCAAATTCATTGGAAAACTCTTTGTGAATGCAAGCTGTGAGTGGCTGTAGCTGTTCTGTGAACAGCAGTTTTTATGAAACATATTTTAAATTACTGAGTAGGTTAGCAAGGTTATTTGGCCTTAGGTTTCAACAGCAGATTTTTAGCTGAATCAATGGACTGTCTGCCAGTTTACTGAATCCATCCAGCATTTCAATCCTCAGGCACAGACATAGGTAATGAATACCCAATTTTCAGTGTGAGACAAGAAAAAAATAACCAAAAAACAATACCAGGAAAACAGGAAAACATCTGACCCAATTAGAGATAGGGTAGGGTAGAACTTAGTTCTACTAAGTCCTAGGAAAGATATATCTTCAAAAGTGCTAAGATACCCACTGCCATAGAATCATAGAATCACAGAACTTTACAGTTTGGAAAAGTTCTTAAACATCATTGAGTCCAACCACAACCTAACCATACTACCCTAACTCATCATTTGTGCATTCTTGATACCCCCAGAACTGCTTTTCTATGGCTGGCAATGCCAAGCTGAGGGAGGCGCACATGCTGTCTCATAGCTCACAGTCTGCTCTGAATTCTCTCCTTGGAGTTGGATGAGTTAAAACTCTTTTCCCAGAGTAGAATATTGCAAAACATGGTTTTGTTCCAATGCAGAATGAAAATCTCCACCTTTTCAAGTGAAAGAAACATCCGAAAACACTTGAGGAAGAAGGGATTCATTATAGAACAGTAAACATTAATTTTCAATTTTTGTATCCTTTTTTGGCATCAGACAGCATACTTTTAATAATATATGTTATGTATTAGTGGCTTTTTATTTAAGTCAGTAAAAATGCTTAAAATATTCTATGCTTTTATTGATTGAAAAAGAATACAAATCTTTAAGACAGATGTTAACTAACAGTGACTAAGAACTCTTTTCTAGAGCAAAGTTTCTTTCTGTTAATATTGAAATAATTTGCACAAGCAGGAAACGCTTTAGTGGTAGAAAAACAACTAAATAATTTTTAAGGGGTGGATGTTGCAACATAAAGCACAAACAAAACGATACATGAGTTCTTTGAAGATCTCTGCCCAAATTCTTAAGGAATGAATGGTTCAGTCATGAGTAGTGTTTTCTGGCCAATCAAGTGTTTCATTTCATCTTTTGTTAGAAAAATTAAATGTAAGTAAAGCATTTGGCTGTTAATGTTTTTCTTCCAGTGTGGCTAGATGTCAAATAAGCAGTAACATAGTTTATAACTGTGATGAGATAGATTAGCAATGTGAATTACAGTAAGCCTTTTGTTCTTCCCTTCACTCACTCTGATGTGTTGAGTTGACCAGACTTACACTGTAAACTAATGAGGAGCATTAGAGTTTATTAATGAGTGCCTCAGAAGATATCTTGCATTTCTGTATTTCATAGAAAAAAAAAAAAAAAAAGCTGCCATTATACCATAAAATTTTATACAATTATGTTGTTAGAAAACTTATAATAATGTCAGAAATGAGGAAAAATACATCAGAAAATAGTACAGTTTCATAAGATCTTCTGGTCAATTATTCCACCCACAGACTCTTAGTTCATTTATTTATGTGGCAGAAAATAATGCAGCTTTTATGTCTCTCTGCCTCTTCATGCATGCACACAAGCACCAAGCACAGCCATGCTCACACATGGCTTACAGCACTCCTCTTATTGATCTTCAGTTTAGTGCCCTCTAATTTGATATATTACTGAGTTTCACAAAGATATAGAAATATATGGAAGGAAATAACGTGATTTCCTTTTTCTTTGTTTTTTCTTTCTTTCTTTTGTTGTTGTTGTTGTTGTTTTTTCCCCTTTCATTTATCTGAGCTTTTCATTACCTTTTTGTGTTCCAGTGAAGTGCTCTCTAGTTTTTCTACATTCCAGGCCAAATACTGGCAATGCATTTTCATTTTCTGATTGCAATACAATGGGATTTTCCCCTACAGAGGCCAATAATTCCTTTATTGTTCATCCAGGCTATTATCCATTGGAGATTTCTTTTTAATCTGAGAGAGAGGAAGTGTTTTTGAGACAGCTGACATTTAGTACTTGTGATCAGATCTCAAACAGATCGGTGGAGAGATTAGAAATGGTTATAAAGGCACACATTGAATCATAATGTTCACTAGAAAAACCCAAAAAAACAATCAAATCCTTATTTGTTTCTTGGAATTTTGGTTTGCCTTTCATAACAGTAAAAAAGACACCAAGATCTAGAGACTGAGGATGATTAAAAGTCAAGCTCCGGCTCTGTTGTGACTACGCTTTCATTATTTCCTGCCCTTGTGCTTTTAATGAGTGACAATCATGTATGCTTGCATCTAAAATCAGTCAGACTTTCTAAACTAGATCCAATAGTACTGTGCCCTCATGGCAGCCTTACAAGTTTGGTTCTTCCATACTTGTACAAAACATAATCATGTTTGCTGGATATGACTAGCAAATATGTCATGAGCAACACTGACTAGCAGAAAGAAGCAAGTCATTTGCTCTGGAAACAAATGCCTTTTTCTACCACTTACTTTGAAAGGAAGATGATAGATGCAAGGTCTTCTGGTTTTCAAGCCTTATCTATCTTGACAGGGGCTTACAGGAAAGCAGGGGAAGGACATTTTATAAGGGCATGTAGCAACAGAACAAGGGGAAATGGTTTTAGACTGGAAGAGAGTAGATTTTGACTAGATATCAAGAAGAAATTATTTACTATGAGAGTGGTGAGACAGACTGCCCAGTGAGGTTGTAGATGCCCCCCCCCCCCCGCCCCAAGGCCAGGCTGGATGGGGATGTGAGCAACCTGGTCTGAAGGGAGGCGTCCTTGTCTATAGCAGAGGATTAGAACTAGATGGTCTTTAAAGGTCCCTTCCAGCCCAAACAATTTTATGTTTCTATGATCTTGTCAAGAAGGAATCCCTTTAGGAAAAGGATCTTCTCCTCAAGCAGAAAATAAATATGACTAACCCAGGCAGAGCATGGGTTGGAGAGAGGTGGATCCAGTTTCTGAGATTTTAAAATTCCTGAGAAACTTGGGAAATGAACAGCTTCTGCTGCAAAGGAACAAAACCCTCATATCTGTGACAGTACATTCTTTAATGTGTTTTGGCTAGATGTCTGAGTCATAGCTGGTGACTCTGATGAATAACAAAGTACCAGATAGAAAAAGTCATGAAGAAGGGAAAGGGATGTAAAATAGTAATGTCAAAATAGTAATTTTGTCTCCCACTGCTGACAGTTTCTACCTGCCTTCACCTCAGTGCAAATCTCTTTAATGCAACTAGACACTAAAATCCTTAATTTGTTCTGTACAGAGCATCTCTAAAATTAGTTTCTTCAGCTTTCACAGTGTAGTTTACTTTGTCTCTGATGCCTGGCTACAGACTTTAACTCAAACCACTGTCTTCTATATGCACCACTAGATACTGAGTGGTGGGTGAACTGTTCATGACACTCAAACATCTGTTTCCTCTTTCAGTGAAGTCAAACTCTACTATAGATGCTCAACCCAGATATACAAACAGGTAAAGCTTGCAACATGACTTACAAAAATACTGTAAAGGCCAGGCTCTCCTGCTTGTTTGCACCAGTATACTGAAGCAAAAGGACTTTTTCTCAACAATCTATGAAGAGAAAGCAAAGCCTCAACTGCCAAAACACAAGATCTGTGTTGACAGTTCCTCAGAGAGTAGTCAGGCAGTGATGCCTACATCAGGGGCCTGAGGGGATCGCAGCCAACAGCATGTTCCAGATTGGTGGGTTGTCCAGAGTTGAGATAAGTGCTTCTATTAAAACAAGGTGGCAGAAAATCTAGTTTATGATATATATGAAATTAATCAAATTGTCATAGCTTTGTTGTTTAATTACGTGTATATGGAAGTAGGATGGGAAACCACACTTTACTCTTTTAAAAGTGTTTTACGCAGTATTAATTTCAATAGATTATTTTCTTTCTGACCTCCCTAGCAATCCAACACATCTTCAAATCAGAGTAGAACAGAGACTGATCTATTCATGGATCTATAAGAATCAGTTGCTCTTATAAACGATTTGTATTGACAGAGAAACTTTCAGAAAATTTTAACAACTTTTGTGACAACATTGGTTCTTGCAAGAGCAGAATACAAATTTACAACTTTCTTCCTGATGTCTGATGTCTACTTTCTTCTATTTGCTGCATATTTATAAACAGGTACAAGAATCAAAATAGGGTATTGGTACAAAAACAATTTAGTCCCAGATTTTGACGCAGCTTAGATAGATATGCATCTGAATCAGTTTGCAACAATGTAGATTTTATGTCTTTGAGCAAAAAACTTTTTCTAAACAAATCACCAGCTGTGATTTACCATCCTATTTTTTTGCTCAGCAGCAATCCTCACTAATTTGTCTTATTTATTCAGGACCCGCATCTTCTCCGTCATCTCCATAGAAGTAGTGGAGGAATATTGGGGAGGGGAATCATGCCTTGCAAACGCAAACAAGCTTATGGAAGTTAAGAAGGACCTTCAGACTCCCACTTAAGGTGGCTTAATGTCTTTCCCGAGACTCAAAGATATTTCAGGCATGGTCAGCTGCAGTCCTGTGGGATTTCACAGATACCACGAAGCACATATTCTTGAAATTTTGTTTTATCTAAACTTGGACGATCAAAACTGCAGTCACTGATATTCAGCACAGGGCACAACAGAAATGTATTTCAGAATTGCTGGACAGGTGCCAATCAATGTTTCTAAAGCTCAGACTCTTCAATTGTTAGAGCATTAATGTGATTTCCTTTCTGGCAGGCAAACAGAGCCTTTTCTTCTGCACCCATTATTCACTCCTCTTCTGCCTGCACATTTTGGCTAAATGCTCTTCTGCCATAACTTGCTCATCAGCTGCCCTCCCATTTCCTCCTGTGACTCAGTTTAGCCTTCCTAGTATTTCATCTAATGAAGAGCAGTGTCTCAACAGATCTGTTAGATCCAAGTGCATCCACTAAACCAAAATTGCTACTTTATATCATCTTTAATTCTCCAAATATCCAATGTAAACTGTGAATAGTACATAGATGCATGCGTGTGTGTAATGCCTAGATGCTAATTAAATGACATGACAATAATACATGATATTTTGGTGTGAAACTCATGGAATGTGGTATGTAACTAAGGCATCACAAAGAAGCAAGGTAGAATCATGCTACTGCCTGATGTAGTACTCAGACTTGCCCCCGTAGAACCTACTCAGTACCTATAATAGCTGCCTCTAAAACACATTCTGTGCATATCCCTGTGGTGGCTACAATTCAAATTTACTGATCCTCAGGCAAAGAAAACAAAAAAGTAAATCCCTGTTTTGCATTCCTTATGCACCTGGAAATGTGCAAAAAATGCACCTGCAGAAAGTGAAGTACCACAGTTTCAGAAGCTGTAGGACAGGGCTCTCTGGTTTATGACATTGTTGATGAGCTGAGGTGACTTTGTTTCACCTCTTATTTATCAAACATTCCAAGCAGCAACATTTCCCTTAACATGCTGAACTACAGACACTCACTGACTCTGATAGTGAACTGACTTATGTGAGCCAATGGGAATCATTGCCAATTGTTTGCAATTACAAGTATCCAGGAGCCAGAGTAAATGAGATCCTGCAGGGACAACTACTGCCTTCCATTGCAGGAACTACTGAAGTAAACGTACTCACTTTACTTGGAGAATTTTACAAATATTTTTCAAATCTCTATTGCAAGGCCACCTTTAATCAAGAAGCAAGAGTATAGTCAGAGACAGAGTAAGCCTTCCAAGAGGACAAAATTGGTTTGTAACATCACAGTTGCAAGCCAAAGGAACAACTTTGTTCCTGCCTCTAGTACTCAGAAAACCAATTTCCCTTAACAGTTATCACTGCCCTGCCAAATCCTAATTACGGGGCAAACAGATTGCAACATCACTCAAGGAACACATACAGCTGATTAATTACTCCATATGAAAGTTAATAACTTACTCATTGCACAATAAATTTTAGAAGAGCTGAACACACAGATTGTAATATTACAGGAACAAAGCTAGGCTGATATCTGTGGGATTATTTTTATTTACAGCCATTGTGACAACAGCTATTTGCAGGATAGTTTGTGGCTCCTCAGCAACGTTAGACATTTTGTATAAATACTCAGTTCTCAGTTACAAACAAGGTCTATCACTGAGTTATGTCCAAATCCCAAGAACTGCTGATAGAAGAGCCTTGCACCTCTCTGCAACTGCAGGCCTAGGACTGCTGCACAGTGTCTTGACAGAGCTGCCATTGTCAGGGAAGCAAAATGAGACCCAGGTTGATGCTGCAATGACAAGTGAGACATTGAGAAACAGACTGAGATGCTTGTAAGCATGTGTATCTGTCTGTGAACACACATGCTGGGATTTTTTGCCTCTAATAGAACCTCAAATTATTTAGTTCTTCCAAGTTGCTTAATACTTCTCTGGGACTTGTGTCACTGAAAACAGCTACTGGCAAAGGGACATAATCAGGCCAGCATGAAAGCATAATCCTTGTGCTGTTATGCTCAACAGCAAAAGCAGTGTGTACTCCATTGTCTGTGGTCATCTCCAGGGCTTCTTGGGATCATGCAAGTTGCTATGAGCAAAGAGTACATGTGCTTGGCCACAACTACAGCACATGCGGGGTTTGACTGCTGTTAGTGTGAGTAATTCATGACAAAATTAATCACACAACCCAAGAGAGCAAATATAACTAAGTTGTTCCCAAACAACCTGCAGGTGGAAAACTGCATTACAAATTATTCACTAAGCATTCAGTGATATAAATATTTCCAAAGAAATCAAATGTTTTTTTAAATAATTTTTTTTAATAAGCCATATGTGTCTATAGTTGTACATGGCATTGAATTTAAACAAAATCCTGCATTCTGTGAAAAGGCTTATTTCCAAGTGCCTAGAAATTTTCCACATTTTGGCAATGTTATATTAAATTTTTCTTTTCATCAGCTGAATAATAGCTGTTTTTCCCCCAAATGATTTGGTTTGACTTCAATATTGTTTGTTATTTTGAAATTTGAAAGGGTACATTATTCTCTTTACTGTAGTGAAAAATGGAAATTAAAGGCAGTTCTGTTAAGGACTGCACTGAAGAAACCTATGTGCATCACAAATACTCCTCGAATATGTGTGTTTATTGCGTATTATTTCTGCTTGAGTATTTAACTACACAAAATACATCATTTGTTTTCTGGATGTACGTACACCTTGCTTGTTATGGAAAATGTGGAGAACCCAAAACATCTTGTTAAAACTTGTATATTTGTTTCTTATGTGTTGATGAGTCCAGTGTACGTGAACAAGATGATGCTAACCCTCACTCTCGTTATACGATTCCCTTCCTACCGCGTTTTCCAAATAAAAAATCCCATAATCACAGTCTCATTGGGAAATGATGACTGAAGAAAAGACTGACTTTTTCTGAAGAAAAAGGCAGTCAAGCTCTGTTGGTGGAGCTATCCACTCACCAGAATGTAGTACAGTTATGGAAAAAGAGCTGTCATCTTGAGCTACAACTGTCTGGTCTAGTGTCCTAAAGCGAAGGCACACCAATCTCTGGGAAGGGCCCAGTATGCATTTGCTTAGCTCAATCAGCAGGAATAAATGTATTTGGGGGAATACCTGCTGGAGAGGAGCTCTGCAGAGAAAGACCTGGGCGTCCTGGTGGACGACAGATTGACCATGAGCCAGCAGTGTGCCCTTGTAGCCAAAAAAGCCAATGGCATACTGGGGTGTATTAAAAAGAGCGTGTCCAGCAGGTCGAAGGAGGTGATCCTCCCCCTCTACTCTGCCCTGGTGAGGCCTCATCTGGAATATTGTGTCCAGTTCTGGGCTCCCCAGTACAAAAAAGACAGAGATCTCTTGGAAAAAGTCCAGCGGAGGGCCACTAAGATGGTGAAGGGCCTGGAGCATCTCCCCTATGAGGAGAGACTTAGGGAACTGGGTCTGTTTAGCCTTGAGGAAAGAAGGCTGAGAGGGGACTTGATCCATGTTTACAAATACCCGAGGTGTGGGTGCCATAGTGGTGAGTCTGGTCTCTTTTCAGTAGTGCGTGGGGATAGGACTAGGGGTAATGGGATGAAAGTACAGCATAGGAAGTTCCGCACAAATGTGTGGAATAACTTCTTTACAGTGAGGGTGACGGAGCACTGGAACAGGCTGCCCAGGGAGGTGGTGGAGTCTCCTTCTCTGGAGATATTTAAGACCCGCCTGGACGCCTACCTGTGTGACATGGTGTAGGGAGCCTGCTTTGGCAGGGGGGTTGGACTTGATGATCTCTAGAGGTCCCTTCCAACCCCTACAATTCTGTGATTCTGTGATTCTGTGATTCTATTTTACTAATTATTACTCATGAACTTGATTATCTTGTTTCTTGTAACTCCTTCCCAATCAAATTTCACCTTAAACAATGTCTGTCACCTCTTCATCATATCTGGCTCCTCCTCAGTTGGACAAAATACTCAGAAGTCTGAAAATAAAGACCAGGGCTACAAGAAGGAAGTGCAAGCCACACCTTGGTTACATTCAAATGGCTACAGTCTTTTTTACTACCATAGCCTGTGTTACTCCTGCCTGTGCCTAGGCAGAGACCTTTTGGCAGGAATATGGACTAAAACCATTCCTTAGAGTATGCTAGCAATTCAAGGGAATAAACGGCTATTTATAGTGTTTAATCCCAGTCATGAGGTATGTATTTGTATTACATTGTTAATGTGAATGATGAATGATGAAAATCTGCAATGCCTCAGATTATAGATTACTAAAAACAATTTGCTTCATGAATATATCATGAAAAATTAAAATTATATCCTCTGGCAGTATACAGAGAGATGAGGCAGTGCTATTTGTTTGCTTCTATATAGACTTATTTTGTGTACAATATACTGTAGAAAGTTTGAAAGAGACGCCACGAGTCTGTGTTTATGGCATGACAGAGAGTTGGACCAAGATCTAACAGTACCTTGAGGTCAATCTATATAGTAGAATGTAATCAAGGTTTGTACAGCCCTAAAAGTGAAATCTCGGTGCCTAGCATCATCTGTAACTCCAGTCTTATGGACAATTTTATTAATCAGTGTTTGGAGGGCTCACTAAAGGAGTAATAATTTGACTAAACACTAGCAAAACATATATATAACACAAATGACATATCAGGGAGAAAAGTAGTTCTTCACAGGAGATAGGCCACAGCAAAAGTAGAATATGCTCTTTATTTATTAGCCTAGTAATTCCTGATCAAATTGATGCATCACAGGAGAAGACTACAAAGGCAGTGAAGCATATAGGTTTTATTACATTTCCTTGTAGGAAAGACAGGTTTCTTCCTTTTCTAGTTGCCAAATTGCTGTAGCCTTTGAAGTTCCAGGATTCTCTGCCAAACACTGAGAACACACAGGCTCAAACATGTATTTCCATAAAACTAACCTTCTATTTTTGCACTCTAGCATTCCTAGGGAAAACAAAAGCAAACAGAAACAAAAGCAAAACCAAAACAAACAAACATAAAAACCCACCAACAGTGTGATGCTTTTAAAAACATCTATTTCTGCCACTGGGACCAACCATAGAAAAGATGAGAAACTCAGCAACTCTCTTGCTCACTGCTTGCTCTTTGTAAAGGTGAACACTCAGAAGGATAGCTCATGAGCAAGCCCACCATCTTCAAAAAACTGACATTTATCAGATGAATTTTTACCTACTGCCAAATTCTAAAGATAAGAATAAATAATAATAACTCTGCATGCAATAGTGCCTGGACTCAAAAATATACCTGGGAACTTAAAATGTTCTGTGTTGTTAATATTATATTTGCATTTCATTATTAAGAATTGCCCACACAATATTCAGTAGTATGGCAAATACTCTGTCAGTGGATGGGTCTGTTATCATTAAAAAGCACCTGCAATGGTACATAGGAGTTCAGGACACCACAATTTTCTCATCTACATTTAGAGTAAGACAGAAGCATATACTCACTAGAATAAAGCCTGAATACTTTCTTGACTGGCATTTCATAAATGTGACTAAAAATGTAACCTGCTTATATTTTTTGTCTTCAAATTTAAGAACTGAGCTTCAAAAATTATTTTCTATTCCTTTATCTGAAAGGAGGAAAAACAACCCTTGCTTTCATGGATTACAGTATTATCTCTTTAAGGCTGAATGTGTAAAGAAGCTAAGATTTTCCTATTTCATATAAGTAATACATTAAAATGTAAGATTAATTTGCTCTGTATTCATCTGTTCTAAAATATATGAACAAAAACATCTATAAGCATAAATTTCTCTTGGTTTCACTTCCAAATGCAATGTTTCTTTTAGGAGTTTTGTAAAACCTACCAGAAAAAAAATCCCTTGGGGTTGGTGATGATTTGGCAATGGCTGGAGTTCCCCATCTGGTTCAGCCATGTACAGAGAGCAGGAATGCTGCTTTTCTTGTTCATATTTCAAAGCAGAACCTCCACCATATTTTTCAAGGCCAGGGTACTGCTCCCTGAGAGCACTCAGACAAAGCATATGTGACTAAATGACATATCATACACTTTGCAAATATGAAACTATCGGAACTACAGGGATTTATTAGTATTTACTGCCAGCACAGAGTCCTCCTCTTCTGTTTGTTTGCTCTCTCTAACCTCCCTTTCAGTCCATAAACCTATGCAGAATTGATGGATTACACAATTTTCCTCAGAATTATACCCATTGTTTCAGAGAAAAGAGTGTTATTTTTCAAAGCACTCATTCAGAAACTTGGCAGAGAGAGGCATGATCACATTGGTACTCTGCGTCCCCTAGGATGCTTCTCTTTTGTTTTAGGAAAGAGAATATAGAATATTTTTTAAAAATACATCACATATGGCAAACAAAAGGGAACAGACATTGCAATATTTCTTCTGTAAATAATCATGTTCCTGAATTTGGTACAAGTATGCTAAAGAAGACAATTGGATGTTTGACAAACCCTAGGTGTCCTGGATTAATGTTTGATTTCAGTCCAGGAGGACACCACTAAGATAAATCTTCTGATCACCTGCACTTACCAGTTAGATTCACACCGGCATCAGAATTTCAGTGCTCCACCTGAGTTCACACAATCACAAAAGGTCTGAGGCTGGCAGAGTCCTTTAGGTCCATCCTTGCTCCAGCAGGGACACCCAGAGCAGGGGGCCAGGACCAAGTGCAGACAGCCACCTGTCAGATGCAACCATGTGTAGAGAGCTTCAGATGAAACCAAACCAGAAGATGTGCTCCCAGACAATGCTTCTCCAAACAGTAAAACATGCAGCCTGATGACGGTAAAGCAAGAAAGGAAGCTTCCTCTAAAATGTATACAGCATGAATGCCATGTCCATAGCACTCGTGACTAATAGTAACCTTGCCGCTTGTCAACAACAAGAGGGTACATCCAACAGGAACTACAATGGTGAGATTTTCAAAGGATGCCATCTTTTCACCGTTTTCACTGTTGTTACACCCTAATGAGTAGCTGTGTATTTACAACTATCTGCAATTGAAAATGGGTGGATGTTACCTGAAGCTACTAATAACACATTTGATTAAAAAGAGCATTTGCTGACCTACATTCGTTGTTCTTCCTTACATTTAAAAAGGGGAAATCACAGCAAATGAACACTGCAAAACCTGATCTGTGTCTCCAGAAGCAGTCAAATTCTTGTTTGTTGCCAACACATATTAACCCAGACATGAGGTACCTAAAAACAGCACTAAGGAAAAATATATACTTGTGAACTTGAGAGGATGATCAGAGAAATCTGGGTGAATTATTATTCCTAAGCAGCAGTAGCTCACTACAGAAAGTACAGTTTGTTATAAATAATCATTTCTGTGTACAATACAAATGGAAGACGTATGAGTAATTTCAAAAGTTGAGTTTATGATATTTGTATGTAATATTTCAGACACTTTTGTGAATGCAACAGTCTATTTCTGCTGGTTTGGGAGTAAAAAAGAATATCACTAAAAAACTGACTCTATATTTTCACTGTATGTGGGAAAAACACAGTATGTCGGCATACCAATGTTCAGAGCTCATTAGAAGCAAATTTTAAATCAGAACAATATCCTAACAGTGGGAGGAAAAGGTATTGCTCTGCTGAAGAGATTTCTCAGAGCTGCAAAGTTCTACATTTTTATACAATAAATTATGGAGCAAGCTGTTTGAACATGGTAAATACAAAATTCCATTTCTGAGATGTTCAGCATGAAATAATCTCTCGTGTTTGTTTTTTGTTGTTGTTTGTTTTGTTCTGCTGTTTGTTTTTAATTTGTATATGAAGGACTTCTCCTTGCAAAAAGTCATTTGGTAAAATAGGTCCATAAACTGTTTTTGTCATGCTATTCTAGTGAAGTACTGAGCACTTTTCTGAAGTTCTGACTTTGAGTCAGAACTTCAAAACTCAAAGATTATGGTATCAAGCATAACTGGGGGCTAATTTAGAATAAAAGAAATGCTATTTAATGTGATAGACTTCTCAGCTCTGTTTCAGAAGGTAATATATTTTTAAAGATTCTTTAATTAACTTGTTTCTGATATCTTGTACTCCTGACAAAGACCACACTGAGTACAGATAAAAAGCCCACATTAATATTTCTTCCAACAAGTACTGTCAATTGAAATTAGACAGTAAAGTAATTTTACCTGTGTCAGTGCCTTCAGAATATTATTGTCTTTTTCCCCATTGATGTCAATGTATAGAAGACAATCAAAGTAAAGAATAAATGCAGGGTCATTTTCCAACCTCTTGTGATCTCTGTGTTCGAATGGAACACAGTTTCAGGTGCATATAGGAATTAAGAAGCCTGCTGTATGCAAACAAGGATTTTAGGAAGATGGGCTGACAGCTTCCCCAGGAGAATGCTGTGGGATACAGTGTCAAAATCTTTGCTGAAGTCTAGGTAGACTACATCAGCAGCCTTTCCCTCATCCACTAGATGGGCCACCAGATCATAGAAGGAGATCAAGTTGGTCAAGCAGGACCTGCCCTTTGTGAACCCATGCTGGCTAGGCCTGATCCCCCAGTTGCCCCACTCAAGCTGTGTGATGGCACTCAGGACAATCTGCTCCATAACCTTCATAACATACAATCATACCTTCAGAATTGTATTTTGATTACACACTAAAGTATATTTAGAGTAGGGAAGTCCAATATTTAGTCTAATAATCTGGAAAATACATAAGCCCAGTCAGAGTCCTGGGCACCAAAAAGCAGATTGTTGTCCTCCAGTCCCTGAATGTAATTGGGTTTGGTTTACACAGTGGTCTGTGGTAAGCAGAGTGTAAATATTTGTGATATTTAATAATAAAAAAATATATATTTAACAGATTTAAATGGTTTAACGGCATTTTGCTGAAGACGGTTTGGACCAGAATTTATATGATAATTGATCAGGATCAGGTTTTGAAACCAGCACTGCTGAAGTAACAGCTTTAAAAATGCTCCAAATTGATTGGAATCACTACATTCAGGCTTGCATTAAATTCAGCCTTCCCTGATACTAAGAGACATCAATAGTTATGGAGCTGTTTTTTGTTTAGTTGGCTTGCAGCTTTGTTTTCTTGCAATACTTATTTGTTTTTAAGCAAAATGCTGGCACTGCAGTGTCTTCAGTTCAGATCATCATTCTTGAAGCAGAGCTGGCAGAACAGCTAGGGCCACTCGCTAGTTCAATGACAGCATGCTGTGTTGAAAACTGTTTTAGGAGTGAGTGTGTGGAGAACAACATCACTTGTATATGGTCTGCTAAGACTGCAAGTGCCTGTGTCTCAAATTGTGGTACTTTGTTCTTCAGCATGGTAAGGCTTGGTGATGCATTTCCTCTTACAGCTCAGCTGAGAAAGGAAGGAAGGAAGGAAGGAAGGAAGGAAGGAAGGAAGGAAGGAAGGAAGGAAGGAAGGAAGGAAGGAAGGAAGGAAGGAAGGAAGGAAGGAAGGAAGGAAGGAAGGAAGGAAGGAAGGAAGGAAGGAAGGAAGGAAGGAAGGAAGGAAGGAAGGAAGGAAGGAAGGAAGGAAGGAAGGAAGGAAGGAAGGAAGGAAGGAAGGAAGGAGGGAAGGAGGGAAGGAGGGAAGGAGGGAAGGAGGGAAGGAGGGAAGGAGGGAAGGAGGGAAGGAGGGAAGGAGGGAAGGAGGGAAGGAGGGAAGGAGGGAAGGAGGGAAGGAGGGAAGGAGGGAAGGAGGGAAGGAGGGAAGGAGGGAAGGAGGGAAGGAGGGAAGGAAGGAAGGAGGGAAGGAGGGAAGGAGGGAAGGAAGGAAGGAGGGAAGGAAGGAAGGAAGGAAGGAGGGAAGGAAGGAAGGAAGGAAGGAAGGAAGGAAGGAAGGAAGGAAGGAAGGAAGGAAGGAAGGAAGGAAGGAAGGAAGGAAGGAAGGAAGCAAGGAAGGAAGGAAGGAAGGAAGGAAGGAAGGAAGGAAGGAAGGAAGGAAGGAAGGAAGGAAGGAAGGAAGGAAGGAAGGGAGGGAGGAAGGAAACCCAACCACTCTATCAAAGACAGACATGAATATGATTTTTCAGATGTGCTGAAGTAAACCCTGGTATAAGAATCAATTTAATCATAGTTTTAAACCACATTACTCACAGCAAACGTTAACCATCAGCCATTCAGAAAACAAAACAAAATAAAATAACAAGAAAAAAAAAACTTTATTCCAAAGAAAAAGTGCAGATTTCTTCAGTACTCTGGGGGAAATACATTGTAAGTAGCATACTTTACTGTTTGAAAATAACATTCACATCAACAAACCATTTCTCACAGACTCACCAGTACCAATTCCATGCTGGTGATTCAGTCTTCTAAAATAAGTTTAATTGTTGCCATGTGACATTTCATAAACACAAGCAGATTTAACACTTCATAAGATAATTTTTCAGGTGATGTTTCCACTGTCATTCCAGGGACGTTATTACCGTAACCGCTTTGCAAAGGTAATCTCTCTAAATGCCAAGGGTGCTACTGCTTGGTTCACAGAATTATAGAATCACAGAATTGTAGGGGTTGGAAGGGACCTCTAGAGATCATCGAGTCCAACCCCCCTGCCAAAGCAGGCTCCCTACACCGCGTCACACAGATAGGCGTCCAGGCGGGTCTTGAATATCTCCAGAAAAGGAGACTCCACCACCTCCCTGGGCAGCCTGTTCCAGTGCTCCGTCACCCTCACTGTAAAGAAGTTCTTCTGCACATTTGTGCGGAACTTCCTATGCTTTACTTTCATCCCATTACCCCTAGTCCTATCCCCACGCACTACTGAAAAGAGACCAGACTCACCACTATGGCTCCCACACCTCAGGTATTTATAAACATGGATCAAGTCCCCTCTCAGCCTTCTTTCCTCAAGGCTAAACAGACCCAGTTCCCTAAGTCTCTCCTCATAGGGGAGATGCTCCAGGCCCTTCACCATCTTAGTGGCCCTCCGCTGGACTCTTTCCATGAGATCCCTGTCTTTTTTGTACTGGGGAGACATAATATTCCAGATGAGGCCTCACCAGGGCAGAGTAGAGGGGGAGAATCACCTCCTTCGACCTGCTGGACACGCTCTTTTTAATACACCCCAGTATGCCATTGGCTTTTTTGGCTACAAGGGCACACTGTTGGCTCATGGTCAATCTGTCTTCCACCAGGACGCCCAGGTCTTTCTCAGCAGAGCTCCTCTCCAGCAGGTCTTCCCCCAGCCTGTACTGGTGCATGCAATTATTTCTACCCAGGTGCAAGACTTTACACTTGCTTTTGTTAAACCTCATCCGGTTACTAACTGCCCAGCTCTCCAGCCTGTCCAAGTCTCGCTGTATGGCAGCACAGCCTTCAGGCGTGTCAGCCAATCCTCCCAACTTCGTGTCATCAGCAAACTTGCTGAGGGTGGTCACTATCCCCTCATCAAGGTTGTTGATGAAGATGTTGAACAAGACCGGACCCAGTACAGACCCCTGGGGGACGCTGCTAGTTACAGGCCTCCAGCCAGGCACTGCACCGCCACCAGCAACCCTCTGCACTCTGCCAGTCAGCCAATTCTCGACCCACTTCACTTACCACTCATCTATCCCATACTTCCTCAGCTTTGTTATAAGGATGTCATGGGGGACCGTGTCAAAAGCTTTACTGAAATCAAGGTAGACTACATCTACTGCCCTCCCCCTGTCCACCCAGCTAGTGACATCTTCATAAAAGGCCAACAGGTTGGTCGAGCACAGCCTCCCCTTGGTGAACCCATGCTGAATTCTCCTGATAACCTCCTTTTCTCCCAGTTGTCTGGAGATGGCATCCGGCACAAGCTGTTCCATCACCTTCCCTGGGACAGAGGTGAGGCTGACTGGCCTATAATTACCCAGGTCTTCCTTCTTGCCCTTTTTGAAGACTGGAGTGACACTGGCTGTCCTCCAGTCTTCAGGCACCTCCCAAGTTCTCCAAGACCTCTGATATCTATCTCTGATAGATTACAGGGAGCGGCTCAGCAACGACCTCCGCCAGCACTCTCAGCACCCGCGGATGCACCCCATCAGGTCCCATGGATTTATGGACATTAATGTTTCCTAGGCACTCACGGACCACCTCTTCCTTGACTAAAGGGAAATCTCCCATTCCCCGGACTCTCTTATCAACCTCCAGGGTCTGGGATTCCTGTGGGAGAGCCCTTTCACTAAAGACAGAAGCAAAGAAGGCATTCAGTATTTCCGCCTTCTCAGCATCCCCCGTTACCAGAACGCCCCCCTCACTTAGTATGGGGCCCACATTCTCCCTAGCCTTCCTTTTGCTGTTAACATATTTAAAAAAAGCCTTTTTTATTATCCTTTATCTCCTTAGCTAGATTCAACTCCAGGTGGGCTTTAGCCTTCCTGGTCGCATCTCTGCAGTCCCTGACTACATTCTTGTATTGTTCCCAAGTGGTCAGACCCTTTTTCCACATATTTTTTCTTCTTTCTGCGGAGTTTGCACATGAGCTTCTAACTCATCCACACAGGTCTCCTTGCAACTTTTCCCGATTTCTTAGTCACAGGAATGCACCGATCCTGAGCTTGGAAGAAGAGCCATTTAAACGCTAACCAGCTCTCACAGGCATCCTTGCCTTCTAGCACCCTGGCCTACGGGATAGCCCCAAGTAGGTCCCGAAGGAGATCAAAGTTGGCTCTCCTAAAGTCCAGGGTAGCAATCCTACTTTTTGCCTTGCTTCCTCCACTCAGGATCTCGAACTCTACCATCTCATGGTCACTACATCCCAAGCTGCCCCCGACTTTTACTTCCTTAACAAGTCCTTCCTTATTGGTGAGAATAAGGTCCAGCAATGCCCCACCCCGCATCGGTTCCTTGACCACCTGCATCAGGAAGTTATCTTCAATGCACTGCAAGAACTGTCTGGACTGCACATGTTTGGCCATGTTGGTCGTCCAGCAAATATCTGGATAATTGATATCCCCCATAAGTACCAGTGCCTGGGAGCGTGCCACTACTTCCAGTTGCTTACAGAAGACCTCATCAACCTCCTCCTCCTGATCAGGGGGCCTGTAGTACACACCCACAACAGTGTCCCCTTTGCCAGCCTGGCCCTTGATTCTCACCCACAAGCTCTTGACTTCTACATCACTCTCCCCCAGGTGGAGTTCAATACATTCTAGCTGCTCTCTCACATAAAGAGCAACTCCACCACCCCGCCTTGCCAGCCGATCTTTCCTAAAAAGCACTTAGCCCTCCATGACAACATTCCAGTCATGCGAGCTGTCCCCCCACGTCTCCATGATCGCAATGAGATCATGGCCACGTGACCGCACACAGAACTCCAATTGTTCATGTTTATTCCCCATGCTTTGTGCGTTAGTATACAGGCACTTGAGAGAGGCAGCATCTCCCCACTCCTCTCCATGCCTTTTACCTCCATTGTCTGCACCCAGCAAACTCTGCTTTATGTCTTGAACTGCCGCCTCAGACCCAGCGGCCCTCATTTTGTCCCCTTCCCCCATCCTACCTAGTTTAAACACCTGTCAATAAGTCCTGGCAGTTCCTCAGCTAGAACCCTCTTACCCCTTTGAGACAGGCCGCTTCCGTCTGCAGCCGTCATGCCAGGAGCCGAATAAATTGCCCCATGATCAAAAAAACCAAGTCTCCTATGTCTGCACCAACTCTTCAACCATTTGTTTAAGAGGTGGGTTTTTAGGCCCAACTCAGTACCCCTCCCTGCCACTGAAGGTACAGATGCAATAACCACTTGCACACCTGTTCCTTCAATTACCCGCCCCAGTCCCCTGAAATCATCTTTGATAGCCTTCAGGCTTTTCAGGCTTTTTTTACTAACTTCTTCAATGCCAGCCAGAACTATCGGCAGGGGTTAGTAGTCAGAAGGGCAGATCAGACTGGGAAGTCTCCCAGCAATGTCCCTGACCCATGCCCCGGGGAGGGAGCACACCTCCCTGTGGGTAGGGTTGGGCCAGCATATAGGGTGTTCCATTTCTCGCAGAAGGGAGTCACTGATTATGACTACTCTTCTATCCTTCTGTGTGGAAGAAGTTTTGAGGTGCAGTTGTGACCGCTTCCCCCAAGGCACCCTCACAGGTGGGGCTTTCTCCACATCCGCATTCACCTCTCCCTCAGGTTCCAGGGCCCCAAACCTATTTTGCAGAGGCACCTGGGGAGCTGAGCATGGTCATGGTGGGGGGATGTCCACTTCGCCGAGCCGCTGGTACCTGTTTCCACCTATCCTTTTCTCTCAGACTACTTTGGTCTGGTTGGCAACTGCAGGACAGAGGCTCTGCCGACAGTTCCGCACCCCCTAGCTCTACATTTGTATTGGTAGGGGTAGGGAAGAGTGAAGGCTCAGTGAAGCAGGAGCACAGTCCATCTGCACATTCCTTTCTATCGCCTGTTCACAAGGTGACCAGGGGCGACATGCTTCTTGGGGAGCCTCAGCTGCGTGCCTGGATCTCGGGGCCGATAGGGCCTGGCACCACCAATCAATTTCAGTTTCATAGTCCTTAATGGATCTCAACCTCTCCACCTCTTCCTTCAGGCAGACCACCATACTAAGCAAATCATTTATCTGGTCACACCTGACACAGGCACGGCTTCCATCAACTGGCACTTCAGGGGCCAGACTCTGACACTCACTGCAGCCTTCAACTTGCACACTAGCATGCTGCTTGGGCACCTCAGTCTGGGTCTCCACAATCATCCTGGCAAATCAATTTCGTGATTTTAAAATAGATTTAGACCTGTGTGGCTACAGATAAGTGGCTACAGAAGCAAATAGGAAGTGTACTTTTGTGTGGAACAAGTTATACATTTACATTTCTTTCTGCATGTCCAATATCCAGGCCACATGTGAGCAGATATGTTTTGCTTCTATACGGGTGTGTAAGAATCCAAGTCACGATTTGTAACTGATGCTGAACTGAAACCAAAAAATCAAGTAATATCAAGTCCTCAGCTTTTCTTCCTGAACAGTTGGCTTCATTCAGTCCACTTAATTGAACGCTTCCTTGGAAAACATGATAGACATTGTAATTGTAATTTTATCGTGAAATTATGGTCTTCAGATTAGGAAATCTAAACATTCCCTAATAAAAGACAACAAAAAAATAAACTTTTGTTGATTTAAAATAATGAGGAAACTCCATGTGGTGGAATAAACAAAAGCTAACAAGCTAATTACAGACTGAAATATATTTCTGACAGCATAAAAACTGCAAACAATCAGTCCCAAATGTTAGAAATACTTAATGGTTGAAATAGCAACAGTTGAGTTTTACTCACTATGCCAAGCTTAATTTCCTATTCTGTAAATCACAGACCAATCTCATAAACAAGAGAACCACTAGATATGTGATTAATCAGTTTTTATAAATATGGTGGTGCTGGCTGACCAGTTTTAGAAAATGAACATGGAAAATGTGGAGAATCAATAAAAACCAAAAGGATCTTTCTCAATATTAATTAAAAGTGGGAATATTTTTTTCTTGCTGGGTTGGATAAAATAGCCTTGCGGAGGCTGATGCACAGCAGCTACATTGCAGTCATTTCATGCAGTGCTCCTGTGGCCATTGTCAGGATTTCTCATACTCCATCTGCAAAGCCCCAGGGGTGCTGCTTCAGCTGTGCACCATCCTAGCAGTGCTTCTGAAGCAAGAGGGCTGCATTATCCACAGACTTTCTGCATTACAGTGGATGGAGCAATCCTTTGGCCACCTGCAGTCAGCCTTCTGCTCTGACCTCACAAACAACAATTGTTCCGTGCAGTGACTCCAAGTCACTCAAGCAAAGTGGGTGTCCCCCCCCATGACCATGCTCGGCTCCCCAGGTAACCACTGTTACTAACTACGGAAATTAACCCTCCAGTTAAAGCTCATTATCTAGTCAGTGAAGAAGCCAAACACCTCCAAAGCCATGATTTATTCCTGTCTGTTTCACACAGCTCTTTTGGGATGGGTTAGCTAAAGTTAGCGTTTTGGGATGGGTTAGCTAAAGTTAGCGTTACGAGCCCTTGGTTGGTAATCTCTCATATAAACCATCTGTTTCAATTGCCCATGTTTCTGAATGTAAGCATTCTAAATTTATTTTTACCTCAGCATCTCTAGTTTTCACATATTATAGACCATTCAGACCCAGTTGGTTTTTATTTTATTATTAAAACATCTTTCAAAAACATTTTTCCAATGTGTAAATTGTCTTTCTTTTCCCATTAGTTTTCTGCCAATACAAAATTGAATTCTGTTTTCAGTTAAACAAGGCTGATTGTTAACTGATGACTGTAATGACTCAACATTGTATCATGGCTTAATTTAACACCCAGTGTTTAGATTAGCAACTATTGTAAAAGAGTCTTCAAGCCTTCATAACACCCATTTGTACCCTCAGTTCTGCTGAAAGACATCTTTTGTTAAATCAATTATTATATCTCAGTCTTAAAAATCTCTGAAATGAGACTATCAATCCTGGCAAAGAATTTAGCTGATATAGAACAAACACTTATATGTGTATACTACAACTTAATGTATCTACAATAAAGTCCTTAGTGGGCACACTGACATACATGTAGTTATATTGTGAGTATATGCTAGACAATTATTACAGTTTTCATGTTATATATGAGATGGACCCCAACAGCACTTGTAAGGTGTAATGTAATTATAGCGACCAAAGAGACTGTAGAGTAGGGACAGTAAGAATAAGCAAAGTCTGTGTGGATCCCTAAAATCAACACTAATTAAGTGTTCATTATCAAAGAGGATGACAAACAGAATGGGAAGGAAAATCTAACACTTACATGTGATCAGATGCAGACATGATTTTCTTTTAAGAGAGACTGCCATTTTGGGCACCTCAGCTTGAGTCTATTGAACTTCAGCTTAAATAATGCATACTTCTGTGGGGAGATTTGATGAAAGCAGTCTTGTATTTTTGCATATCATTAAGCTATTAGAACGTGATTCTGTGCCCCATCCTCATTCGTTTCTCTAGCATAATGTGAGCATTTCCTGTAGCCCAAATCAACCATGAAGATTAGAGAATTAGTGTCTGGAAACACAGAAAAGCAAGGAAACCCTACTCAGATGTTATTGCTCTTGGTTCATAATCTCCTTACATACAAGATATCAAATACAACTTCTGACATTATCATTCAGAAGATTCAGTTTTACAAGAAAGACATATTACAAAGAGATGAAGAGGTAACCATCTTTGATGTCTTAAGAGTTATTCCATATTTGCTGTGACTGCACAAAGTGGTTAAAAGCAGCCATAAAAGCAAAACTGTTGAAAGCATCACAGTTTATAAATGTTATCCTACGAGCTTGTTCCTAAAAGTGAGAGAGCTGAAATTGAATGAGGCCATTTCTATGTAACTTAAATTAAACTTGGAAAAGAAAATTTGAGACATTTCAAGACACAATCAGAACATCAGAAAATGCTAAAATACTTCTGACATCCCAAGAAGTAAGGCTACCATCAATTAACCTTTCCTGCACACACTTATAAATTATTCAGTCACATAATGGAATTTAAATTTAAGTGCAGTTACATAGATCCCTAGATTGTACTTAGAGATTGTTTAGAACACAGGGTCTGAAATGCACTTAAGTGGTACATTGACTGGCAATGAAATCTGAAAGGCTGAAACCTTGCAACAGGGCCCCAATGATTCGCAAGGCTCTAGCAAGCAGGCTGGGAGCTGGGGCATGCTCTGCTTCATACCTCTAGGCAGGATATTAGCTGTTTACACAATGAATTCCCTGCTCTGTTGACTCCAAGAAGAGTAATGAACACTTCCATAAGCAAATTCATGGCCAGAGTACATACAGGGCTATAGAGGGACGATGCTGCTTTTACTGCATCAGAAGGACATCGGTATCTCAATAGTACAAGGAAAAGCACTGTGACTGGAAGATACAAAACATACTATATATATACATTGTAAAATTGTGTTGCAATCGTCTCATTCAGGTGAATGAACAGAATAGGACAATAGAACAGAACAGAGCTCAGAGGGCTCAGACAGAGTAGACAGATAGCAGCCTTTCAGAATCTAAAGGGTGGCTGTAAGAAAGAAGGGAACAGACTCTTTAGCAGGGTCTGTTGTGACAGGACAAGGGGAGATGGTTTCGAATGAAAAGGGGACAAATTTAGATTGGATATAAGGAAGAAGTTTTTTATAGTGAGGATGGTGAGGCACTGGAACAGGTTCCCCAGGGAGGTGGTAGTTGCAGTGACATTCACTGCTAAGGCTGGACAGGGCTCTAAGCTACCTGATCTAGCTATAGGTGACTGTTATAGGTGTCTGTTCATTGCAGAGGATTTGTACCAGATGATCTTTAAGGGTCCCCTCCAACTCAAGCAATTCTGTGGTTCAACGAGCATTTTATCTGTATGTTTCCCTATGTAGGAATCACTGCAGTCCATATTTGCATTGCAGTTAAATGCTAGAATAGCAGATCCTGAGAATCCTATGTTTATACACGAACATTATGTTTTATACAGTCACTTCTGTCTGTTTTATAAATAATTTGTAAAATCTAATGTTAGTCATGCTTCAAAAAAAAAAAAAAAAATGGAATAGTTCAGATGCATAGTTTGGAAAACTAAGCTATGAGAGTTCTGAATGGAGAGCTAGTCACTTAAGAATGCGTTTGTTTGTCATTTGGCTAAATTAGAACCAGACAATCTTAGTGTATCCAGCTGGAAAGTATTACTATAAGTAAAAAATAAAAACAAAATAAGAATGCCAGAAAATTATATCTGAGTATGCGCTGGCCTATGGTGCTATTTAAATGCTCAAACAAAGCCTGTGGAACAAAATATTCCTATAGGATCACCCTAACCTTTTCAACATTATAGAGAAGCTTTTGCTGAAGGAGTTAAATTTCTTTTGAAATACAGTATGAAAAACTCCTGCCAAGTTTTACAGTGGTTTATTTCAACAGTCACAGTGATTGCATGCTTCATCAGCATGAAAGCTAGATGGCTTGTAATACAGTACTGCACCAGGACATATGTACAGCATCATTAAGGGCAGCTAAATTAAAGAGATAAGCAAGAAACCCAGACTAGCCTTACAATCCTAAAGTGCAATCAGCTGCTTCCACAAATCTCGCCTAAGTGGCCCAGAGCTTGGCAAGCTGAAGTATGAACAATATGTATGTGTCTTATTCATAAATTTTCCCTCAAGAGCACACCTGAGCTAAAAGGTGAGCACACCTCAACCCAAAAGGCTGCAATTAAAGCATGATGAGAAAACAAAGTTTGCATCAGCTTTACATTTTAAAGCCACCTCTTGTTCCAGCAAATGCCTCCCAGCTTTGCTCCCAGCCCTTCTCCTCACCCAGCTATTGAGGAAACCCTCACCATCTCTGAAGCCACTAAAAAGGATCTTCAAAAACTGTAACACTGCTCATTTCAGGTCACATCTGAAGTGACAGCCCATAAAGATCTTCCACCAGATTGCTACCCAGAGGCTTGCATTTTATGACAGCACGTGCATTCACGGAAATCAATAAATACCAGTGCCCTATTTCTGCCGTGTTGGTTTTGGTTTTGTTTTGTTTGGTTTTGTTTTTTCTTTTTGTTTTTAATAAGGATATTAATGGAATACAACTAAAGGAAGAAGTATTATTTTAACCCAACCTAAGATACATTGAAACAGCTGGCATTTCTAGGCAATAGTTACCCAGAATCCATGTTTTAGAATGAACATGATAGAAAATCTATTGGAAGTAAAAGAAAATGTCTGTAAATGTGAACCAAAATACACATTCTGAGAAAGAAACAAAAGCTAGACTGCTTGCTTAAGAGGCAGATGTTATTTACTGCTATTTTTAACTGAAGGTTGTTATTTATTTTGTCTGGAAGCAAGCTTGCTATTTCCATATAGTTTTTGTGTGTGGATTTTTTAAAATCATTATCATTATTATTATTTTACCAATTTCTGCTATTGGTGGTGTAGATAAGATACAGCCAGAAGAGCTGTTTGTGTAATTGTGCCTTCAGTGAAGCAGTTAAATCCCCTCTTTGAGCACTTCTCTCACACCCACATCCTCTTAATTCATATGCAGTGCCTTATCTCCTGCTGTCTGGCCTGTGAATTATGTGTCTGCTTCTATGTTTTCTGCCAGTGTTTGCTCATCTTGGGTTGGTCATTTTTCACCTACTAAGATATACAGTCATCACTGTTAACAGTCATGCCTCCATGGTAGAAAATGAAAAGCATGTCCTTTCACTTTGCTATTTAACCCTGTTAGTGCTAAAAGAAACCGAGGACCACACTAGTCATAACATGCTTCCTAACTGAGATCAATTTGGGAGCTGGAAAATTCAGTAATGTTTCCTTAGTATTTTGTTACTAAAGTTACCAGAGCCTGCAACAGCCTTGGCCTCTGTCCACAAAGCACACATAAATCACTGTGGGGTTTGGTCTGCTCTTCCACATTAAGGCACACAGCAGCCTGAGAGAAGGAAGAGACAAATTAAACGGAGAGGCACAAAAGTGTGTGTGAATGAGAGAACACTGCAGGACGGTAAATGGTTTCCTAAAAGCGCCAAGAGGCACTTAATCACGGGAACCATGTGAGTAATGGGAATTGCTCTCTAAGCTGGGAGATACACCCAGCTCTGCGGCTGGAGCCACTGGAACCCCCAAAACGCAGTGCAAAGCATCAGATATCGAAGGAGTGACTATTTGACTGGTATTGCTGCCAAAATGCTTCAAGGGTGTGGGTGAATGGAAGAAAAATACCAAGTGTTGCTTTTCAGCCCCCAGTTATTGGCAGGATTATATGCATTTTAATGTTAATTCTATTCTCAGAAGAGCATTCAAGAAATTAAAATGCTTATGGGATTTTCAGTAGCACATCGTAAGGGGGTTCCTCTATTTATCGTGTCTCTTGTTAAGAAATTAATTGCTGACAAATTTATCGCATATCACATGCACACATCACCAGCTATCTTTGGCTGTGTGCTTCTCTGTAGGTCTTTCTTCTCCACAGTATCATAAAAGTCTCTGGGGGTGCCAATGATAATAAACCTTATGCAAATTCCTGAGTGTCAGCAGAAAAAAAGGCAAGTTAACGCTTCTCTCATAAAACACTGGCATTGCTTTCAAAGGAAATAAAAAAGAACCACCCCCCCCCCCCCCCCCAAAAAAAAAAAAAACCAAAAAAAACCACCCCCCAACCACAAACAAACAAACAACCAAACCCAACAGATTTAAATAATTATCCATTTATGAAAAGCTGAATCATGGACACAGACATGCCAGAAGCTTTGCCAGGTTATCTTTCCCACCCTGTTAAATCTGCGTTGGTTTTTTTCCAGGGAGACTTGAAGGATGAACAGACATTTCTCAAAATCACTGATGGTGGGCAGCAGTTATGAGAAAAAGATTTATCACCATAACAAACTCATCTCCACTTAGGAAATTACAGTTAGCCAGCTCTCTCCCTGCAGCTATCCCCTGGTACTTTATGGGGCTGATGTTGCCACAATACAGCTCCCAGGGGCAGCAACCCAGGCAGGTGATAGCTCTGCAAAAATACCCTTTGCCTGAGCAGTACATCAGCATCCTGGTAATGCAGCTGATGTACGATTGCATGGCCAGTAACACTCTGAACTTGCACATTCCTCAGACTGGTGCAACATTCTAGTAGGGCATGTGCTGCAAAATTACTGCTACTGGATTCTGGCAGTCACCCAAGGAAGAACAGCACCTGCAGCAAGGACAGGGAAATGCTGGCTAGAACTTCTGAAACACCTTGGGTTAAAGTCTACTTTTATGGTACTAAAAACAACAACAAAAAAGCAAAAAGCAGCTTTTTTGCAGGCTTGAGCTAAATCACTTGACATTTGTTTTCCCATGGAGGCTCCAGGAACAATCAACACTTTTGCTACAGGAAAGTATAAAAACATATTCCCAAATGGTAGTTATAGTGCCTGAAATGGTTCTGCTGCCAGCACTGCTTTATAACCTCCCTATGCTCAGCTTTTAAAGTGACCTTTCTTTTACCTGAGGCAGAATTAGTATGAAAATATTAAGACTACCTGGTACCAGTTAATACCATAAATGATCAACGTTGTTGAAATTAATGTGAAAACCTTTTTCCTCATCCTTTTTTCCAGTAGTTTGCAGCAGTGATAGCACTTACCTTGTAATCCAGAAAAGTTAGTGGAAGCTCAGTTGAGTAAAAGAGCTGTGGTAGAACAGGGGATAGTATCTTCCACCACTTCAAAAAGTTAGCCGTATTACTAAATAGTACTACCCATAGCAGTTGGTTTTACAGAGCCAATAACACAAGACTGATAACAATCCATGAACAGGATACCTCTGGGTTTACCTTCTTCAGTCTGACCAGCCTGTGCTGCTAACACTCTCCAGACCCAAATCTCATTGGCTCAGTCCCTACACTATAACGAAGGAATACAGGAACTTAAAAAGTCTAGACAGAACTGGAAATTTTGATATGGTTTGAATGGCTTAGAGGGGGCACACCTATGCTTTCTGTCCCATTTAGGACTTAGAATCATCTAACTATTTTAGAGTATAGACAAGTTTTAAACAATTCACATTGCAATGCTTTGATAAAACAGGAAGTTCCATTCCATATATGTCAGATATTCAAGAGGAACACCCTAAACTTTATATGGTTCTCATCTGACAAATGATTCTCCCCATGGGCTGAAGATCTTTTAAGGACATGGCTTTTAAACTTATGATCCTGTGACAACTGTCATCTGCTGTCATTTACAATTCTGGAGGATGCAGTTGAGTTCCAGTGCTCCTGCAGAGAAGAAAATGTCTGTTTTTCCTTAGTTCTAAAGACTGAAGCCATTGAAACTACATGGTTCTCTAATGCAGGAGCCAATTTTGATAATAAACATCTGTGAGAGAAAAACAACAACCTTTCATCACTTTGAATATATTCTAGAATAAGCAAACCTTTTATTTCACACTTTTTGTTCACTTCAAAAAGTGGAGCAGCTGCGAGAATTAAAAAAAAAAAAAAAAAATCAGGAAAAGAACGTGATAAATGTAGAACTGCACAAAAATTTGGAGAAACAACCTCTTCACCACCCCAAAGTGCTGAGTCTTTGTGCCTGGATTTTAATACTAGCAGAGATCTCACCAACCCTGCATGGGAGGCCAATGCCACAACCCCACCCCACAGGCAACTCAACCAATTCAGACCCCCAGGGTTCCCACTTTGTTCACACATCATAGAATCATTGAATGATAAAATGGTCTGGGTTGGAAGGCATCTTTAGCTCCAACCCCCACTATAGGAACACCTCCCTCTAGGCCAGGTTGCTCACAGTCCCATCCAGCCTGGCCTTGAATGTTTCCAGGGAGGGGGTACCTGCAACCTCACTGGGCAGTCAGCTCCATTGACTCACCACTGTCCCAGAAAAGAATTTATCCCTCATATTTAGTCTAAATCTGCCTGCCGTCTATCAGTTTAAAGCCATTAGATAGATGTTACCCACTTTCACTGTAGTCAGTATCCTTCCATCAAGTTTTGAAAGAGCTGAAAGTTATCCCAAATCAACAGCAGACAGTTGTGCATACACTCCTCTGAAAAGTTAAATAAATCCTCTTTCCTGATCCACTTAAATACAAAAAGCAATTGCAAGAAACAAATTTTGCTAAATGCGCACATCCAGGCTTGCTGTTATTTAGGACCTTTTTAATTTTTATTATCACAGAACTGTACAATTGAGATCACAGATTGAAGAGTAATTAGGTGAATTATTTCCAAGATCACACTGTGTGAGTATTACTAGTAATTTCTATTTCAATCATTTTAAATAAATTGACCTTTGTCCACTTTCTATTAAAAAAGGGGGTGGGAGTGACTCAGCAGTCAGGAATGCTCTGAAATAACATGAAATTTAATTAGATAATTAAAAAAAAATAAGAAAAAATAATCTGCTGCATAGCATTTAATTAAACTGTGAAATTATTCTTTCAGAAACACAATAATGAAAATACCCATACTAGATACGTATGCCATGCCTTACTATTACATTCTCTGATTCAAAAGATATAAAATAATGTAGTACAAAATCAAGTGGCGCGTGACATACTCATATGTTACAACATGTTCTGTTACTCCAGTTAAGCAAATGTTGCTTTGAAAGAAGCACACCCTGCATTAAAAATAAGATGTACAAATGCATTCATGAACTCTGTGGTGGCATCAGTCATAGCTCTATACTTAAAACTGACCAGAGTTTTTCATTGAAAATCATGCAGATTCACTTAACCTTGAATATTACTCGGGGATTCATTTGGCCCATCATTCATTTTCACCTTATTCAGAATGTTGTTTTTGGTTTTTTCCCCCCAGTTTCCAGTAGGCATTTATATTTTCAAACAAAACAATGAAGCAATTTTATACATTTTTACCAGCAATCTTCCTTTTGTTACAAGTCTCAGACAAGCCTGCTTGTTAGCTTAAAATTGTCTTCACTAATCATTAACAAATTTCATGTTACCTTAGAGGTTATTCACTAAATATGTACTTTATGGAGTTTTACAGGCATTGGCTATTGAGCTATTTCTTTAAAACCATGCTTTTCAATAACACTCACTAATGCGTATGTCAGTGAATTCAAGGCTAACAAATAATACTCAACTTCAGTTTTTATTATCCTTTTAAGCTTTTGCCTATTCATCCTCTTTCATTTCTGAAAACATTGAAGTAATCTATTGAGTTACTCTTCATGCATCCCAGAACATCATGTATTCTCTTATCTCCTTTTGGAAAAACTATCTTTCCTTTACCATTTTCCTATTCAGTCCTTTTGCTGCTCTTTTTCTGTTCTTTTTTTTTAAAAAAAAATCATCCTGAATTATTCATCTCAAATTATCAATTTACCTGCATTCAGCTTTCACATTCTTTTATGCCACATCTTCCATTCTCTTTTGTAAAGTCTCTGATTATAACAAGACCACCGGCAAACACTAAAGTCCTGTTTGTTTGCCCAGTCATTATTAGTAGATCTTACCATCATTCCTACAAAATAAGACAAACGAAAACAAATTGAAAGACATGGAGGTACTGGAGCAGGTCCAGAGAAGGGCAGCGGGGCTTGTGAAGGGCTTGGAGAATCAACCCTATAAGTAGAGGCTAAGGAAGCTGGGGCTGTTTTGTCTGGGGAAAACGAGGCTGAGGGGAGACCTTATCGCCCTCTTCCAGTATCTGAAAGGTGCTTACAGTGAGAGTGGGGCAAGTCTCTTCTCACTGGTGACAGGACGAGGGGAAATGGACTCAAGTTGTGCCAAGGTAAGTTTAGGATGGACATTAGGAAACACTTCTTTACAGAAAGGGTAGTCAAGTACTGGAACAGGCTCCCCAGGGAGGTAGTTCAATCGCCTCCATGGATGTGTTTAAGAGCTGTTTGATTGTGGTGTTCAGGGATATGATTTAGCAGAGAGTTGTTAGAGTTAGGGTACTATGGTTAGGTTGCGGTTGGACTTGATGATCTTCAAGGTCTTTTCCAACTTGGGTAATTCTATGATTCTATGAAATAAAACCAACAACAAATAGGTCAGTCTGTTTCTATTACTAGAGTAATAGAGGAGCCTTTCTATTTTAGATCAAGAGTAGTTTTCAAACACTATTCAACAGTTTCAGTGTGCAGAGAAAACAGATTCTCAACTTCCTTTCAGCTTTATTTTCTGAGGTTCTGCGAGTGGAGATCTGATATCATATGTGTATGTATATATATGTCTTAGTATTTGGTCATTACCAGCATATAAAGAAGATCCGTGATTTTGCTTCTTTTATATCTCTTATTTAATGTACTTTTCCTTCTTTGTACTGAAACAAAATTGGTGGCAGTTTCCCTCCCTGAAAGGTAAATTGACGTAAAGATTTTGTAATTGGCCTGTTTTCACATAGGAAGAATATTTTCCCTGTCAAGTAGCTGATTTATTTTCCAGATCATGAGTAAATAAACCGCTATTATGGTTCTAACCATTATAACAACTCTAATTGCTAAAAAGCATTAAATTCACATCTTCTCCAAGCACCACCACCAAGTCTATTTTCAACCACAAATACTTTATCTATACATATATCTTTAATAGCAAGAGCTTCGAGTGAACTTTCTGTTCAAAATTTACATCGCAATTACACTGACCTTCCACTAGGTGCCAATATATTACAGCATACAGTGGGAGTCAAATAACCCCGACTCAACCATGGAGATGCTCATTCATTCTACAGACTAGATTTTATTTCTGTTATGACTGGTGATTAACAAGTTCGGAAGTATGCTTTCATTACAGACCAACCTTTGAAAGCTGGGGTGCAACTCTCCTATTGGGTATGTCTGAGGACTTGGAAGAGCACAATGGAGGATAAAGTCTGTGAAGCAATTGCTTGCTGATTGCCATTGCTCGAGGATGTCATATCACCATTCTTATCAGATTGCCCAGAGAAGCTGTGAATACCCCAACCCAGAGGTGCTCAAGGCTCCAGACAGCTTGATCTGATTGTCCATGATTGACATGGAATGCCACACAGAAATCAATGGAACACATACTAGAACACTTTTAGCTCAAATTGCTTAAATGGACTTATTTTTAACTCCATGCTTTATTTTAACATTGGAAAGCACTGCTTAGCTGGACTATCAAACTCAGTGTGGGAGAGTTGGGCTACCTTCCCACTTGGTATTCTGCTTACTGTTCACCGTGCTCTAAATTTACACATTGCAATTTCATTTTGATTCTGATTCAGCAATTTTATTGTGATCTCACAACCTCTTATGTAGTAATATTCTTCTTCGCTTTTCAGTTTTACACATTTCGTTTGAATTCCTTTGAATGAGAGAATAATATAAAAGAGGTCACAGATCGCTACATAATATAAAAGAGGTCACAGCCTCATCAATACATTCTTAATAACAACTTTCACAATCATGGTGTTTTCACTGGCTCTGTCTGGATGCCTTTTTTCTATGATCTTTACTTTCATCTTGTTGACAATAAATATGTGCCACACTCAATTCTGGATTCCCAAATTTCATAGGTTAATCACACACCACACAGAACAACCATTTCATTTACTTAGTGAGCTGCTATGCTCAGTACTGTGGCTACACCTATATCCATCCACCAGAGATTCCCAATCTTCATTCTTTGTTCTCACAAACAATGACTGTCTATAGCTATTGCTGATATCCAGATTCGTGTTGGGACAAGAATAGCTTCCTGCATAAGCAGACGAAAAGGCTACCAACACTGTTTGAAATATAATACAATGAGGAGCAGGGAGCCTGGCAATACAGACTAGCTAAGGATATTCATGCAATACATTAAGGAGAATAAAATTTGGGGATTATACGTATAGCGAGAAAAATAAACACTGAATGAAAAACTAATATTTTAAACTAAAAGATTCCTTTTAAACACTCACAGACAATGAACTACTTTAACATAGATCAAGTTCATAACCCAGCTGCAGAAAAGTATTTTATAGCTTCTGCAAATGAGACACTCTGAGTAAGCGCACCTTGGGCCTCAGAGGAGCATCAGCAAAGACATTGTATTTTAGTCACTAGAGTAAGGTAAGTTAAATGCCCTCCTTTGCTGCCCTTCAGTGCTGACTGGGACAGCTGCCTTCTTCTATCTGCCATACACATTCTTTCCTCACAGATCTGTTCTTTCATAAAGGCCTCTGCCCTATCTTTGTCACTTAAAACAAAGAAGTATTCAGTAACTATACATTTTCTGGCTCATGAGTTCCTAGGGTTTCTCCTCTTCTGTTTAAAAAACATATGCTGAATATATTGCACTTGTGGACATTTTTTTAGTAAATGAACAAATAAAACAATATATTTATTACTGAAAACGAGTTTCAGATTTCAGAATATTTATACACAAGCAATTTTTTAACATAACCATCTTGGTTGGAAAAATATCACCTTCCTCAGACAGAAAATTGTTCTTTACTTAACAATTAAGACAGTTGCAAAGATATTTCCTTAGTAATATTTCTTTCCACACAACTACACTGTCATTTATTGAAAAAAGATTATAATTGTAATGGAGAAGCTCTTAAGGATGTTTTTGATAAAATAGGATAACTGAAGAAAAATCAGAGCACAGCTTCAGTTGTTGGATGGATATTTTAAATGGGTTTGAATGCAATGTAATGCTCCAGGTGTTTGCATCACCTGTTAATAGTTGATTAGAAGTTTCAGCCACATGTTATTTTGCTTCTGAATCAGTCCTAATTTGTGCAGCATGTAAATCTAACAAAGCAACCTGAATTATAACATTGTTCAATGTGATTTAAAGTAGCACTGTGTACATGCAAAATGTTAGTATTATGCTCGACATGCAAATAATCCCTTTGTTTGCATAATCCTTGAGAGTGTTGTGTTTCAGTATTTGCCTGCTTTTAGCAGACAAAAGGGCAACATAGTGATAATGCAACCTGCAGTAGCTCCTAGTAAGAAGTTATCAAAAGCTCTTGGCCTTGGCAATACCAAAGTTACCAAATGTAGACCCTAGATATATGTAGCTCAGTTTTACTCATGTTGAATGAAATCTTCAAACAAATGGGAAGCTGCCTGCTGCTGTACCGTCCTCCTGCAATGCTCCATCACCACAGCACATACAAGTGGAAGCCCTGCAACAATTTCCTCACAGGGTGTGAAAAAGGTGATGCTTGCATACCCATTCTCTGACCAAATAAATCAAAACTAAGAATTCGCAGTAAAGACTGTACCTCTTGTCTGAAGTCATTTCTTTCCATTCATTCTTCTACTCAGCCTTTCCTCCAGTTTTATGCTGGTCATCGAGTACATCAGTCACCAGCTCAAGTCAAGACCAATATCATACACAAGCAATATTGTCATCAAGACTAACAGTAATGCAGCTTGCCTCACACACTGTGCAAAGTAGTCACCGGTCAGTCACTGAGCAAAGCAGTTTCATTCAGTGAACTGCAAGTGGGGCTTTCTCTCCTTCACATATGCACACTTGCCAAATCCTGAAATCCTTCCACCTCATGCCTAAACCAGAGTGGGTTTTGGTTTGCAACATGTTTGCCTGAAGTTCTGATTTAATAATTTTCAGTAATTTTTCATTCATGTATCTGTCAATCTTCACCTGTGCAAATATCTGCCTGTGATGATGGTACTTCTCTAACCCAGGAACCTCCCGGAAAAGCTTGCTCAGCTATCATCTTCACATCCCCCATTATAGGGTGCAGCTCAATCTTCACCTGTGCAGGTGCTACTCCAGCTGACCTTTAGGGACCCTGACTTGCCAGAGGAAACAAAAGCTGTGCTATTTTAGCTGTACTGTTTTGTTGGATCCTCGACTCTTCTTTCAGTCTCTTTTAATTACTGATGAGTTCAAACCTCAAATGCATTATCATCCCCTAACAGATAAGTCTGCTTTTTCCCCCATGTAACATGCATATTCCTAGAAGATCCTACTTTAATGCTTTGCTGTGTTTTCTGTGTATATGTGTAAGTCAGTAGGAAGCATAGGTTTACAGATCCAGATCAGTGATCCAGAAGGTATTCCTACCTTTTACTGCACAGCAAGGTGCTGCATATTTTACTTCCAGTTCCCTTGTTTGCCTCCTGCCTTGTCTGCCTCCTGCCTCTGTTGTCTCAGATGTGCACAATGATAAACGTAGATAAGGACTGCATGTTTTGCTAATTATCTGAACAAGCCAGTGAGACGCTTGGGTCTGTCATAGCAGAATTGCTTTGCACTTCTAGTAATTCCTTGGCATAGTACATGTCAGGGAAACAGAAAAAAAGGAAAGGAATTTTTTTTCTGCTCGCAGTTGCAGCTGCCTGGGGCAGTTCCCTGCTGCTCTGAGCAGCGGTCCCCCTGCAGCAGCTGTTTGCACGGAATGAAGCTGCGAGTGCTAGAAGAATAGGGCGAGGCTGCAGTGTTTGGCAAGGCTGCATTGCTGACGCTTCCAGACAGTTCTAGCTCCCTCTCGTGGAGAATCAGCCGCAGGAAACGTTTTCCTTATGAACAAGACTCACTAGTTACGTACTGATACATTCCTGGCTCTAAAACGTGCAATTCCCACTTTCCACATGCCGATTTCAGCTCTTCCCCAGCTCCACTGTCACTGTCACGGGCCAGGCTCCAGCTGAGGAAATGGAAGACCCCTTCTTCCACAGCTCTGCCCTGGCACTCAGAACCCAGCCAGGTGCCAACTTCCTTCAGGAGAAACTGAACCCACACAGCTCTCCCGAGAGCAGTATTTGTGCTTCTTCCCTGTGTTTCCTTTCTGAACTGTTCCAAATATCATTCAGAGTAGATGCTGTAAGGAAACAGTTGATGCCACATGCAAAAGTAATACCCACTCCCATGTACTTCCTTCTAATTTCCATTCAGCTCTCCATGGATGCATAAAATATGAAGATGACATCACCATAACGAGTCCTCATGTTTATTCAATGGTCCATCATGATCCTGGACCCCTTTCTTTGTTAAACAGTGGAAAAAAGCAAAGTAAAACAAGAATCAGGGATATGAAAAAGCATCATAAACAGTAGGGATCTCACACACCTTCCCCACAGAATTGTGGATGTAGTCCAGATCCAATACAAAAATAATTCTGATCTGAAACTTTCATACTAGAAAAATCCAACAGAAATAATAAACATATTTTAAAAACTCACGTTAATTAAGGATGATATAGTGGAAATACATCTTCACAGAAACACAGAATCATAGAATGGCCTGGTTTGACAAGGACCACAATTATCAAGTTTCAACCCCACTAATATGTGCAGGGTCGCCAACCACCAGACCAGGCTGCCCAGAGCCACATGAAGCCTGGCCTTGAATGCCTGCAGGGATGGGGCATCCACAACATCCTCGGGCAACTTGTTCCAGTGCGTCACCTGTGTGTTTTCTGTGTGAAAAACTTCCTTCAAAAATCTAACCTAAACCTCCTGTCTCAGTTTTAAACCATTCCCCCTTGTCCTCATAAACTTTTTTTTTTTTTTTTGTTATGTATTTTATATCCATGTTAATTTTCAGAACAACAATTATTCTTTGAAAAGAATCTGATTAGTAATAGCAAGAATCTGCAGAAGCAGCAACAGAGCTTTGTAAACTACAACTTGATTGCATTGCAGTTTTTTTTAAACTTGTGTTTCCAGTGTCTTGTTTCAGTATTCTGAAGCAATTCACAATCAGTAAATTCACATTCACCAGGAATTTACCCTCATGCTCCAGCAAACTGAAAGAAATGAGTGCAGACAGCTCATGCTGCACAGGTTTTTATTTTTTCATTTTTATTTGACAATTATATATATATATATATATATATAATAGCATTTAAAAAAATACAATACAGAACAAAACAACAACAACCAAAACAAGCCAAAATGATCAAACAAAAAAGTGCCTCCATATTCTAGCCTTGAACATAAAAACAAGTAACATGCAAAATCTCCCACAACTTAACCAAAACATGCAGGAGGCTTATTACAGTAATGCCAGAACCCATGGATGTGTCTTGTTGAAAACTATACAGCTCTGGGCCAAGACAATATTTTATGTGTACACAAGAAATCAAATTAAAGCCTAATTGCTTGTAACTAAGCAACCATTGACTATTAGATGAGTAATCAATCCTAGGACACAAAGAGTAAACATAACAGACAGTTACCACTCAGCCCTTTAGATAATCCTTAAAACCAAGGAGTCACTTCTCTCTTCTGGAAACTTCTTTTTTTATCTAGTAGCTTCAAAAAACCATGTCAGGTAGATTTGTGCAGCTTTGTTAAATCAATCCCTGCTGATAATTACATAGAGGGATACAAGAATTGCAGAACCGCGGGGCTTGGAAGGGACCTCAGGAAATCATTGACTCCAACTCCTTGCTAAAGCAGGTACCCTACAATAGGTCGCACAGGTAGGCATCCAGACAGGTCTTGAATATCTCCATAGAAGGAGACCACACAACCTCTCTGGGCAACCTGTTCCACTTCTCCGTCATCCTTACAGTGAAAAAGCTCTTCCACATGTTAGTATGGAAATTCCTATGTTCAAATTTTAAGCCGTTACTTCTTGTCCTATTGCTAAACACCATCAAGAACAGCATGAATGTTTGTGCCAAAACAAACAAACAAACAAAAACAACACACACACACACACACACAAAAAAAAACCAAAAACAACGACAACAACAAAAGGTGAATATGTGACACAGAATTTAATGTATGAAATCTTTTCTAAAGCACAGAACTGAGAGGTTCTCCGCCCCACTAGTCAACGGAACTGGGCAGGACCAGCCCGTAAACCATTGACAGAGGTACTACTGGGTGGTTATACTGCCTCTGCTGCAACCTCCTGGCCAGAGGAGGCTGTGTAAGCATTTTCATATTGTTACGCTGCTTTGGATCTTTTTCTCTCTGAATTACTATAGCCTAAACCCTTCTCCTAATGGAAGCTGCTCCAGAAATTTGTTTTCTCCCTTGATGAACAGATATCTTCCAGTGTCTAGCCTGAAGTCACTTGCAAGGTATTTACACACATTTGTACCAGTATTAGTCATCCTTTAGCTTATCTAGCTAATCCCATTGTGTTCAGCCTGTAGATTTGCCTATGAATAACAACCCTTTTGTCTTTATTTGGTAGGCTGATCAGCCTCTTTTTTTTTGCACCAGAGGATTTCTGTCCCCATAATGACAAGTGTCTACACTGGTTCATGTCATCACTTACTCTTCATGACCCAACTTCTAGATCTGTTTCAATAGTGCCTTACCACTAATATTTCCTCTCTTCACAGGAAATATCTCTCCTGATGATCTGCCAATTATATCTGCACTTTTTTTCTTTTCTTTTTTTTTTTTTTTCCTCTCTACTAATAGAACAAGTCATACAAGGTCCCCGGCAAGAAAACAAAACCAAGCACAAGAAAACAAAACCAAGCAATCCATCTACAGAACACTTTAGACGTCTGTACCAGTGAAAGAAACGTGGGAAATTGAGTGCAAGAACTACCTATGCCAACAAGCATTGCTAAGAATGGATGGAGTAATTCACATAGATTGGCTGGGCTGGGAGAAAAGACATGCCACTGCTCTGTGCCAACAGACCACGTGCTCCACACCCTGGCTACACGTGGATAATGGAAGATGCACAAGCTGGAAGTGTCCAGGTAAAGGTGAAGATAAACACTAGCTGCATATCCTGTGCATCTTCCTACTGAAATTCTGTGCATATCTCCATTCATCTGTCCTCCAAACCACCATGGTAATCAAGACTATTTTCAATATTTACCCTGTCCTTCAGCATCCTTCCAGTCCCACAGCATCTGAGAACTCCATAGCACACTCTCTATCACTTAACCACTAAAGAAAATACAGGTATTAAGCCCAGAAAAGACCATTGCAAGGGCCCCAAAAGCAATTCTACTTTTTAGACAGTATTCTCAGTGGCAAGGTTGTTTCAAATTGAATTTGAGGTCTTGCATTCAGCTAGTTTGTATATTAAGTTGGCCATATCTCTCTAGCCCATTTACTGTATGAATCTGGTATGAAACAGTACCAGAATCTCTAATAATGACGAGGCAGATTGAATTTACTGCTTCCTGCCTGTTATCCTCTGAAAGAAGGAAATAATATTGGTTTGACATGACTTATTGACTGCAATTCATTTATTTTGTTCTTTCATGTACTTAATGGGTGTTTGGAATTTTTATTCCAGCATTTATTTGAAAATTTGAGTTACAAGACTTGTCTACAGTTGTGAATCCCAACTTTCTTTTTGTCTTTCCCTTCTCCCTCTTTCTTTCTATGATGATTATTTCCAAGCCAGTGACAAAATAAAATCAAACAACCAATACCCAGCTGAAATTAACACTGTTCACATGAAGTCTAGAAGATTACCCTTCCCAAACAATTTAAAAGGAATATGTTAAAATAACTTGTAAAAAAAAATCTGTTCATATTTTATGCAAGGGTGCATGAGATTCCGTAGTTTAAAAATGGGAAGAATGGACAGTGGGAACAGGAAGAGAACCATATGAATATATTAAAATATGATGGTTACACTAAATAAAATTGTAAAAAAAAAAAAAAAAAAAAAAAAAGAAGACATTGATATTATATAATTCATTTAATAGCATATTTTTTGTTTTCTGTTCTCATTTCTGAATGAAATAATGGAATAGTGAAACACTTCTAAACCCCGCATTCTCAAATGTAGATCTCAGAGTAGTTTGAGAAAGGAAAGACTTGGCTGAAATCAGAGATGTGACAGAAATCTGTACCTCCAAACAGATGTGTGGTCTTTGACAATTTATAATCTTTTTCTTTATGCTTGCTATTTCATGTCTTTACTGCCTCTTTCCTGGAAGCTGCTCAGTTTGCATCCTTCCCTCCTATATCTTTTGAACACAAACAAAATTTTTAACTATCACTGACAGCTTGTCACCTTTCTCCCAAGAACTCATACTGAGAAATGCTGATCTTGTGTTATGTCAAAAACTAAAGTAAGCCACTTTTTGTTGTTGTTTTTTGTTTTGTTTTCTCTTCTTTTCTTGAAAAATAAGCTGAACATCTATAAGCAACTCTGGTGAATGAGGTTGAAGTACTGAAAACCACTTTTATTTATACCATTTTCCTCTCATTAAAATTCTCTGTTATTTAATCCCTTATAAAGAGGAGGGAAATTTTTTCCCCTTTCATGAGAACCTGGAGCCCAGAGTCAGCAGGACAATGACCCATCCTCACTCAGCTCAAGAATCCCTACCAAGAACCCTGACTTGTCAAGCATGTGCAATACACGGAACTTGTACATGACTACCCTACTTCTTCTAACTACTTGTCACTGCAGTTTTTGACTTTATCTCAAAATAAAGTCCCCTTATGTTATTTATTCTACAACTTGCTATTTTTCTGCCTCTGTTCTTTCTCTAGTGTTGAGTTCAGAAACTCTGGCCTTATGTTTTGCCTCCAGTTTTCACGCTGAAGAGCTTGAAAACTACTACACCATGCAGACGTGACTATGCAGGCAGAAACTCAGCATCTTGGAATTTTACTTGCACAAAACAATCTTTACCAATTATGCTGATGAAAATCTATTCAAAATGCTTTCATGTATTAGGCAAAAATGATACCATGCCACACCCCTGAAGAAAATGAAATGAGTGTACTAAATAAGAATAAAAAAACCCAAACAATCCTGAGAGAAAACATGCAAAAATGCAAATAAAAATCACACAAAATTAATGGTTTATTTAGGTTTGTTCTTTTGCTTTTTTATTAAGGAAAAACCCTGGCGTGACTGTACTTTCACTGAGGGTAGGGGTTTGCCCTTATTTAATATTAGGATGGAAGCACTCAAAAGCTTTTATCACAGGGGCTGTTCCTCAACAGAGCTCACCACCTCCATTTGCAGATTACATAAGACTGACATCTACCCTGCAGAACCACTGGAGATACTATTTGGTAAACTCTCAGTGTCTGGAGCAGTGCCCGCACAACATCATCTGACAGCTGTCCTAAGGACACCAGCAAGTGCTCTGCAGACCAGCCACTCCAAATGCCTTCAGTGAGCAAATATTTAGAGCATTTGTGTCTACAAAGATGCTTTCTTAGTACATTTTTTAAACCCACATATTAACTCTTTGGTGAGACCTGAAGGCTTAAAAAGGGCTCAAGAAAAGACTATTTCAACAGCAACTCCTTTAAAACTCTGCCAAATTCATACATGCGTTATCCACATATGCACATAGATACAGATACATGCTCGTAAATGTTATCTATAATAATTCCTCAGGGCAATGCAGACCTGGACACAAAACCATGAGAGCACTATGATGTCATTCACTTATGACCTTTTGTGTTTAGAAAAGGGCAAATGACTTCTGGATCTGCTCTGTCAGGAGGAACCATCAAGCAGAACTGTACAATTCTTCTAGGACACTTCACAAATACTGTCAAGCTTTGCTTCTGCACATAGCAGTTGTACAATGCCAAATAGAGAAAACAGAATCAGATGGACCAGGACTGAACTATACGTGGTTTTCTTTGTGCATCGGGTTGGCTGCAAACTGCCAGGTTTCATAATTCTCTCTTTCACGCTGATTATCTGGTGCACAACAAAGTACAGTTTCATATTAAAGTCTCTTCTTCTTTGTGGTGTTCATACAGTATGTTTTCCCTGTGGTCTAATTCTGAAAGGTGCTTTCCAGAGCTACCTCCAATAATTACCACATTATTGCATGACCTAGTGCTAAAAGAAAGCAAACCATTTTGCAAATGTCTAAATAATGCTTGGTATATTAGGGATCTTCAGTCCACTTGGAAGGAATTAATAGTTGTCAAAATACTACAAAAAGTCATCTGGTCTATTTACGAAGCACATAATACTTCAGAATATGAGTTAAGAAGCTCCATGGAACAGGAAGCCACTGTGTTATAATCTCAAATAAACACCATCGTTAATAAAAATTCTGACATTATACAGTGTATGCTTTATAATTACCATATTAAACTAGGCATCCATTAAAGATGGCTTCTGCCAATTACCTGCTGTAGTGTGCAATGTGTAAACGTCAGCCACTTAAATTTTCAAATACAGCTGATTTTATCAGAGCACAGTATTTGATGTAATCCCCTGAACATGTTTTGTAGCTAACAAGAAGGTAAACATGTCCATGCAGAATTTATCAATACTGTCTCCCCAGACTGCCAAGTTTCAGCTGGTATGTATTGACCAAAATCTGTTACGCTAAACAAGCATTATGTAACGTGGCTCCCTCAAACACTGAGTGGGCTCCTCCTACCTAAATTAGGAGATTGAAGATAAGCTCTGGCAGGCATTCACAGTTTTAGAGATGGGAATAAGGATATAGCCTCATTTTTTCAAGTTGCTCAATTTAGGTAGCTTTCTTAGTTAAAGACCTACTCAGAATTTTCATTACATTGAAAAATGTATTAAAGACATCCCACGCATGATTTTAGTCATGATCAAAACCAAATTCTACAATGAAGTTGGTGGTCAAAAGCAAAAAGCTTACTTATTGTGAAAATCTTTTTCCTTCTCAGTTCAGCTTTTGTCCTGTCAAAGCATCTGGAATAAGATGGGGTGTTGAGATGTACAATTATTCCCTTCAATTCAAAAATAAAGGTGCTCTACAACACCCAGTATTAATCAATACCGATGTTTCAGAGTTCAGAATATTTTTGCTTACTGACCTGTTTCACTTGAACATCCACCAGAAATAATAGACAAGTGTCACAAATAATCCTTCTGGTTTCTAGCACATCATATCCCATAATTACCTTTTACTTCTGTGAAACGGTGGAGTATTATTTCACAGAACTGCAGAGCAATTCTTTGGCATAAGAGGGAAATGATCTCATAGTGAAAAAATAATTCTATCTGCATGCTCTTTGTTTCATGTCAGAGAGGGGTTCTTAGTAGTAGTAATTCTGTGTGGGTGGTCACCACATGAATTGTAGAGACAGTACTTAGTGACCATGGCACCATGCTGCAGCATTTAACTGTTTAACTGCTGTGGTGCATGCAGTTTGATTCTATTAGCATCACACTTAGCAGTTTATCGGTCTGCAGACCAAATCATCCACTTTTCAACATCAACCCTCCTAATGATCCTACCCTTTTCACATACTTTATTCAGAAGTACATATCTCAAAAATCAATCTCTACTCACACTCAAAAATTTGGTTGTATTCCAGATTGCACAGAAAGAAGAAAGAAAACAAAATCCTCATCAACTACTGAAAAGGAGGAAAGGTTATCAGATTGCATGGGACAAAATATCTATTACATGAGACAGAGTATGCAAGTATTTTCATCACATGCAACTCCTTTCCTTTGGCCCTACCTCTGTAGAGTAATTAATTACCTTTCATGAGCTGTGACCATGTGCTTTTGATGCTGATTAGGAGCAGAGCTCGCTCTTTCCCATCCTACAGCAAGGAGTTTCAAACTGAGGGAAAGACACCCTTTGACATCTGCATGCATAGGCAGAAAGTGTCAAAAATGGATAAATATCTGCAAAAGCCAGCACTAACATATCCTACAGCTGATAGATCACATCAAGCTTTAACTGAAACACTAGAAATGCTTGGCATGGAATCATGCCAGTTTTTCTCCCACTCATGCGTAGATAGAGTGAACAAGTTGCATACGTCTTAACAAGTATTTGTCTTCCTTTCAGAAGTCAACCAGGCTCTTTTTACTTTACTTTTCCTAAGCTTTTCTTTTCAGTAATACTGTCATTCTTAGAACAGACATGCCTTTCATCAGATTAACAGTTAAGTGAAAAAGAATGAAGCAAAAGACAAGAAGCAATTGGATCACCAGTTTTACATAAAATCGAAACTAAGCATTGCTGCTGTCCAGCCTAACATGCTCTAGCCCACTTCCTGCCCTCCAAGTAACCCTGAATAGTAATAAAAGCTTTTTAATCTATCTATCTATCTATCTATCTATCTATCTATCTATCTATCTATCTATCTATCTATCATCTATCTATCATCTATCTATCTATCTATCTATCTATCTATCTATCTATCTATCTATCTATCTATCTATCTATCTATCTATCTATCTTTAAATACAGAATGCTTTGCAAGATACATGATGATAGAAGCTAGAGCTATCAATCTTAATGAAACTTGCTTTATTCACATGTAGTATGCAACTCTTCAGTGCTTATCACAGAGATTTCCTTGATTAATAATAGTTGCCATGATTCCCAGTCCTCACTTCCAGGAGTACTTACAAATTTTAAGAAATGGATTATTAATTTTTGTAAAGCATGAATGCTGCTGGGAAAAACAGTGGCCAGGTTTCCCCCAGAGATCAAGGGATCCTATTAATTTGATTCTCTTGGAACCAAAGTGTCCTCCATCCCTGACTGCACCCTTAGCTTTTCCTGACTGCCTAGATTATAGCCTTCCAGAAAACACTACGTGATTTGTAAAAGAGTGCAGAAGAAGGACCTACGTATGCTATACATGCCAACGAGCCCTTTCCAACCTTCTTGAGGTACACCTCAAACTTGACTTACCATTTTGCTTACTTGTTGTATAAGCACCGCCAGCAATAGGTGCCTTGGCACTCACCTCACACAGCATGACCAAAGCTTATCCAGAGCAATACACAGAGAACTACCTGGTTGAGAGACTACAGTGACCACCATCTTACTGCTCCTCTCTTCCTCCTCTGATTAGCAGACAAACGTGGATATGCAATTTACCAAGCAAAAACCTGTGCAGGAACTGTCTGGGGATGACATCCATGATGCCAAACCAACCCTGAACATTCATATAATTTTATTCTTTTATTGTAAAACATCTTCACATGTTTGTTTTGTTTTTTTTTTTTCACATGCAACAATGCCAATGCGCTACAGGAGGACAAAGTGCTAAGCGGTGACTCCATCATCTACTAGACACACAGTCCCAGCTGTTACCCCTAGGGCTGTCAGCACGGACAAGTCATGAACTGAGCCTGACTCTATCCCACCCAGCCACCAGCCCATCTCCTGTCAAAACATCCAGGCTCTCATCTGTGTCTCATTCTTCCTCTGCAGAAGTATTTTATCACCAGGCTACTCCTCTAGCAGGCTACTTACGGAGAGCTGGATAGAGCATAAGCCTGTTCAAAGATGATCTTCAACCTCTTCTTAATTGGTGCTGTACAGGGAAAGTAAGTCCTTCCCCACTTTCTTGCTGTTTGTTAGATTTAGTTTTTGTTTGTTTGTTGGTTGGTTTGGGTTTTGGATTTTTTTGATTGGTTGTTGACCTTAAAAAAAAAAAAAAAAAGAAAAAAAAAAAAAAGAACTATTTTACAAGAAATATTAATCAGGCATATTTATGATGTTCAGAGTTGTAGCTCTGTGCCCAGAGATCCTGAAAACTGGGTTGGGAAGGTTGTCACACCCCAGTTTCCTCTGAACACCAGCCACCTGTGAGAGTACTTCATTCTCAGCACTCTCAGGCTGGCATATCAGGGCATGCATCCCCAGTGCACGCCCTGGGTGCAGGGCTGAAGGAGGATGGAAGGAATCCCTGATTAACTAATAAGTTTGTTTTCCAGTTGCTCTGGCCCTCTCCTGGCTTTGCATATTCTATTGGTTTCTCCTAGGGCATTCATCCAACCTTTGCTCTAGCAACTCTAACACTGAAAGTTTGAAGCTTTTTGAAGTGGCTCTAGAAAAGGCAGAACAGATTTGACCAGCACCTGAAGAATCTGGGAGATAGGTATCCCACTGAAGGCATCTCATTTGCTTCTTTATTTAATGTCTCAAGGAAAATGCTCTGATCAGTTTCTGAAGCTCATGTTGGAAATACCTCCTGGGCAGGGATCAGAAGGATGTTGTTTTCCCTCAATTTCTGGACTGCCTGAGTATTAGACCTTCGTCTTGGTTTTATCTGGGCTTGAAATTTCACTAGAGGATGTATTGTTCATTGGCAGTGGAAAGATTCTTTGAAGATCAATGGATAGTAAGACAACTTATGAAAGAGCTAGAGAGGCAGGTTTTCAGCAATGTAAGCTTGATTCCAGCACCTGCTTTCGGATCATTCTAGGACCTTTCTCAGATGGCTTTTAGATGATTATAGGAATCTTGTTACATGAGGAACACGGATTCCAACCAGTGTGAATACAAAGGACAGAACAGGAAGAAGCTAATAATCTTTCAACAAGCAAAGTGGAAAAGCCAACAGCTGCTGGCACGTTACAAATAGTAGACAATTGCTGGTACACTCACATGCCAAAGTCCACGGAGAACCAAACCCAAGAGTGATTAGTCCTTGAGAGACAGAGTCCAGCTGGTCATGATGACAGCAGCACCCATACACCAGTACCAGAACATGTGGTACTTTCTGTATCTTGTCTTCTGACTCCCTAGAACCTCTTTTAAGAACACAAACCCAGGAAGGTCCCATATCTTCTGATTACCAAAATAATAATATCGGTGAGCTCTGATTATAGCCTACAGGCTCTTCCTAGAGAGGAGGTTTACATGCCAAGGAAACGGAAGAGACCAAAGTCTGAGCTTCTGCTCTACTGAATGCTCCACTCTAAATTCATGAAAGCAGATGCTTGGAGTTTTGATCAATATATATCCATAAAGAACTAGGGAAAAGGTTTTGCCCAGGTTCACATGGGTATCAGCACTGGGTAATGTTTACATTCAGACAAGACCCTTTTAAGTAGACCAGGGGACAAGGAATCCTGAGTTGCAGAAGAATAATTTCAAGAAGGTTGTAATATAGATTTGAGACTGATGTTTTGTCCAGAAGTACCCCAAGTATGGGTGATCTAGAAGTGAAAGCAATGCCTTAATAGCTCTTAAAAGAAACATAAAAATACTGGGGCACTTGGATCACATTCTAGGGTGCTCCTCAATGACAACTGAAGATGTTGCACTTGATACCATGATGTCCACAGGACTTTGCCTCCATGGAATTAGATGCATCAACTCCACAGCTTTCTAAAGCCACTCCTGATTTAGGAGCACAGGTTGCCAGTAAGGGGGAAAAAAAGGCCTACATTCACCCCACTGCAACACCCACTTATCCCTTTTAAGTGTCACAGTCCTCTGGTCTTACCTAGGCACATTTCTGCTGGCTTGCTCACAGTCATGCCCTAATCTTAGCCATACACAGGAAAAGGCACCAAACTGCATCATCTGCTTCAGACAAGATAACAGACAACACTGGGTGTGACATGCACAGAAAATGCCACAACTTCGCATGACCCATATAAAAATACATCAAATAAAACCAGCAGCAAAATTGATTTTTTTTTCTTTTTTTTTTTTTTCTGAGAAATGGCCTGTGAATTAATAGCAAGGTATTTTTCCTCCCAAAACTGTACGGCCCAGAAATCAAACAAATAAACCAGGGATGAGAGATAGGAGATGCAGAGGATATTCGTTCAATATTTATAGCAAAAAACTAGTCTAAAAACTGATGATTCAGGAAACCTGTTTTATAGATACACTACCTTCAAAGTGACTCAAATCTTCAAAGAAAAGTGATGCATTCTAGAATGTTTCCAAAATCACAATGTCTTATTAAAAACAGAGTAAATGTGATGTGAGGGAAGGAGAGTTTGGGAGATCACATTTAGCTGTGGTTATTCATTATTGTTTTAAAAAATTAAACTGCTGAATATTTTGAGAAAAAAATCTGAATTTCACATAATAGAATTAAAAAGCTGCTGTTGATCAATCATTTCTTCCTCTTACAACAGAATTTGGCCCATTTTTTGTAGGTTAGAACAATGTAAAGCTCTTTACACATTTTCATTTTAGGCCAACTGATATCTTTGAGAACCCGTGATGCTGTCACCATTGCTGAAAAAAAGAAGATGAATGAGACACTGAAGGTCTCAAACACCACTGAACAAGCACCCACATATCTATTCACTGTTTCAAAATGAGCCCTTTAAAATGCTTCAAATGAAGCAAAAACTCCAGTATCTGTAATAAGAGTATCTGCTCTTATTACGAAATGCATTTGCTACATCTTCAGGTGATATTTAAATAAACTTTCTCTCACAAAAAAGATATTCAAGTCTCAGCATGAACCACTGGCTTTGACTTGCCAAGTGGTGTTTATTGGATATTTTCCATTAGCACAGCATATTTTGACTGTAATTTTGTGTCCTCCTTTACACTCCTCTCCCATTCTATGCACATATCTATCTACCGTTCACTTCAAACGATAAAGAAAGGCACATTTGTAAACAGGATCTTGAAAAAAGATATGTGTTTGCAGGTATTCTAGGGTAATTGCAAACAGACACGAAAAAGTCAGAAACATTCTAAGCTTCAAAATGCAGATGCTCCATTTTCAGCTAAGTTTCAGACGTGCAAACAAAACTTTTGCTTACGAGTAAGCATGTAAGTTAGGCATGCAGAAATAAGGGCTAAACAGGCACATGTCTGTAGACTGTTAGGCACACCATGCCCACATTTTAAATAAGTAATCTCTCTTTAAAGCTGTATTTTTATCCATTGATTTTTTACATCATTGTGAACAACATGCATGGATTGAAGCATGTTTAAGTAATGATGTGTAAATTTATTTTCACCCTCACAGAAGCTGGTTAGAAGTTAGGAGTTAGTTTTTTGTTATATATTAAAAACACAGAATATTCTTTCCTTAGATTACTTGGAGAAGAGATTGTACATAACAATGATAATAATAGTAATAATAGTAGTAGCAATAGTAGTAGTAGTAATAAACCTTTCCACTGGAACAAGGATTTATTAGAATGCTTGTAATGGAACACATACATGCATTTATTTAAGTATATCAAAAGCAAGAAAATAATAATGAGCGTTTTGCAATGTACTCCTGAGATTTCATGTCTGAAACGAATTCCTAGAGAAGTGACTTGCTCTATAAAATTGAAGATATATGATTTTATTTTGCTGTGGCTCCACTAAAGTTGCTGTCCTGTCCCAAAGTAAAGGTTCCAACTACAGAATGAAGAAAGAATAAAAAGTAATTTGAGGGAAAAAAAGAAAAAGGAAAATGATGGGACAAATTATAGTGAAAATTACTCACTGAAACACATTTTATAAAGGAAGGAAGGGAAGGGAAGGGAAGGGAAAGGAAGGGAAGGGAAGGGAAGGGAAGGGAAGGGAAGGGAAGGGAAGGGAAGGGAAGGGAAGGGAAGGGAAGGGAAGGGAAGGGAAGGGAAGGGAAGGGAAGGGAAGGGAAGGGAAGGGAAGGGAAGGGAAGGGAAGGGAAGGGAAGGGAAGGGAAGGGAAGGGAAGGGAAGGGAAGGGAAGGGAAGGGAAGGGAAGGGGATAAATAAATAAATGCTTTTCTGTACACATATATGTAACATCATGAAAAAAGAGAACTCTCTAGAAGAAATGTGTGTTCTCAAAAACAGTAAAATGTTATTGATTATGATTTTAGGAAAACTCTTTTATTAATGAAATTCTTAAAACCACGTAACCAAAACCACATGAACTCCCATGACTGTAAAATGCAATGACATTTTCATAATTTCAGTATGGATGGATATCTGTAAAGACCAGTGCTGGTATCAAAAAGAAACGTAAAGGAAACAAACAAACAAACAAACAAAACACACACACACACACATAAAAACAAAAAAACAAACAATAACATACTACAAAACTTTATTTTTTAAGTAGGAAAAGCAAGAGAAAATGCATTAAAATAGAACCCTTACCCCAATTCCTTCTTTCTTTTAAGGCTTATTGAAGCAGAAGCAGGCTTTCCATCGCTTATCCTGGCTGCAGTATCTTTTTCTTCCACTCACAGCACTCTTCTGTAAGGCACCAAACAGCCATCAAGCAGCTCAGACACTTCCATGCAGTTAGCAGGACACCTGCATCAAAGTCCTTCACAGCAATAATGTGGAGATCGAGCTGCTTCTCACCCACAGGAAAAGCCAGAGACAGATTGCTGGCTCTTGGACCCCAGCAGCCTGGAGCAGGCCCACACTGTGCCCTGGAGTTCAGGTCTGTATCTTGCCGTGGGAAGCAGGTCTGCATCCTGCCTAGGGATCAGGTCCACATTCTTTCCCAGGGAGCAGGCCCTCATCCTGCCCCAATTCCCAGCCACCACAGCCTCTGCTGAGGGTGCTGCACAGCTGGATGAGTGGGGAAAGAGAGCACTAAGAGAAAGTCTTGATGGTCCATTTAAAGTTTTGTAGTGTATTTTGAGGCATTTGGATAATTCCTTCAGTATCATGCGTTAAATTTCAGTGAGTCTCAAATTGGTCAGTAGTTGAACTTGATCACCTGCTGTGGGGATTCTGCTCTACCAGGAAAGTGAACTGGATGATGTCCAGAAGTCCCTTCTGACCCCCATGATTCCATGATTCTCTGATCTCAGTAGCACCCTTCCAACCGAGCTATCATAAAAAAACATAAAATAAGGATGTTAAATCAGTTCCTTCTTCCTACTGCAACTTTCTTCCTACCTGCCATCAAATAACATCTGCAGTAACACATGAACAAAGGGAAGATCATTAGCAAAAGGGCCAAGAGAGCCCAAAACCCAGCATGGGCTTGAAGCCACTGACTCCAACCCTGTCAGGCAGACAGCCCTGGGATTTTAGGGCATTTCTTGCATCCTTGGGCTGAGGATACCAACAGCCAGGCTGGCAGCATGCAGGAACACCAGTACCCCCTCGCCTGCCTGATGCTCAGGATGGGTGCAGCCCTGGGGCTGCAGCTGGGAGGCAGTGCCCAGGCAGGCAGCAGTTAGCAACCTCTTCCCACTGGCACTGTCCTGAACATACAGTCTCTTGAGCCTTTGCAGTGATGTGCTCAGGAAAAGTCTCCATCCTAATGGGTTTATATTAACATCCCATCATTTAGCACCTTGTCCTTGGTGCTATAAGTTGCTCTAATCAGCCACTTGTCCCACACAACAAAAAGAAGCAACTGTAATTCAACGAAATGGGTGTTGTGGTGCAACAAAGTAAGATTGCTTCTTCTTGCTTAAGTATATCAGAAGACAGAAGCTTCCCAAAGCTGAATACAAGGGAAAGTTTTGTGTGTACAACAAGCTTAACCCCAAATGGCAGCTCGTTGGAGATCCTTTTGTGGTTTGGGGTTGTTTAGAGGGTACGAGGTGGAGGGAACACGTCTCTGCTTGTCCTCATCCTCCTCAATTAGATGAGGGCAATTTAGGTACCAGGAAGATTCATTCTTAGAATAAACTCTCACAAAAGTGACCGTGCTTTCCTCAATTGCACCATCTGTGACAACTACAGAATTCACATTTTGTTCTAAAATGAAATCTATTTTTTCTTTTAATTTTTTCAACTCACTTTCTTCAGTCATAAAATAATTCACTAATGGTTGTGCGGGTCTGCAAGCAGCCTGAAGTCAAATCTGAAGTCATCAGCAAAAGATCTCAAACCAACAAACAACAGCTGTAGCGAGACAGCAAGGTTCCCAGAAATACGCCTATTTATTTTTCTGATGATTGTATCTTAACAAGAAATCGTGTGCTTTGCAATCGTGGAGCTACCCAGGAATACTGGCATCCTTGTGGATATTCATGTGTAAAATAGCTGATCTTCCAAGAAGCAGATTTTACCAAGTAAGGAGGCAATCAGATCATTAAATTAAATGCATAGAGAAACTGCTGCACAGTTCTGCTCAGTACATGGAGTGTGTTCATCCACGCACAGACAAAATTACCAACTCCTTTCAGTTCTCAGCTATGCAATTTCAAATATTTTATTTTATGGTTTTAAAAATTAATCCTAAACACTGAATAAAGAAAAAACCTGCTTACATCAGTGCTATTGCCCTGCATAAGGCTGCTTCTTTCCAGAAGTCGCTTACTTGTAATGTTACTCAGTCGAAATATTTACGGAGCAAAGGCAGCAAATCTATATCAAAACAGACAGCTCCATGAATGGCTCTGTTAAAAAGAGATGTTAAATGTCCCACCTGAGAAACCCAACAGGAGGCTTTCAGTGTGACTGCCCTTCCCAAGCCTCAGCCTCAGCCACAGCTACAGCTCTGTTTTGTCGCACAGGGGCTGCTCACTACTACAGCCTGGCACCGTGCAGAACGGGCAGGCTGGTGTCAGTCGTACAGACTGCGTTTCAGGGCAAGGAAACTTTCATAGCAGTCCTTCAAGAATCTTTGCATGAGTTCTTGATCAAAACTGGATATTAAGATAATATTCATATAATCAATATCAAATGCTTTACTTAAATCGCAAACGGAAGGTGTCTGTTCATTCTTAAAAAGAAAAGGCAACCATGGAATGTACACTTCTGAAGGGCTCTATTCAATACTTTTGAGGACAATCTGTTTTGAGAAAAACATCTCTAATAGAGGTGTTTTGAAAACAAAAAGGTATGCAATGATTCAGAACATTGTTTTAAAAGGCATAAAAGTCCAATGTTAAATATTGAAGTGCTCCCCGCAGATGAATACATCAAATATCATTTTCATCATTAGTGTATGCCCCAGTCTGGGGTTAGGTCACAGAACAGGGATTCATTTGGAACTAAAGATGTGATTAGGACCAAAGAACAGATCGCATCACTCAGAATTTCTCATTTTGACTAAAGGAAAACTTCCATATCCGATCAGCAACTCTCAATCTCTTTACAGAAGAGCGAGGATCCTTGTCAGTAGCACAGAACAGAACCGATTCCACACATCTGCACCAACTCTCTGCAATCTCACTAAGATGCAGCACTGCCACACTGACTTCTTCCATGAATCACAACCAGGTTCTTTGAAAATTGACCTGGGAACAACCATCAGAACTGCCTGACATTTCAGACAGCCAGAAAAACAACGTAACCAAACCAACCATGAGTTCAACCTAAGCTAAGGAGGTCCTGCCATGTATTTTCTAACCTGACAATTTAATATCATCTGCACAAAAGACTTCATTTTGTGAGCCACAGGAAAGCAGGACCACATGCCTGGAAGGAAAGCAGATCTTGTGTTCTTGTGTGATTTGGGCTTTATACTCCACAGTATGTTTTAAATGTGCACAGAGGGATATTTTCATAAAGCATTTAGTAGAAGAGGGAAAACAAATAATAATAATAATAATAATAATAATAATAATAAGAAGAAGAAGAAGAAGAAGAAGAAGTTAGAACTGAAGAAACACTGAAGAATTCAATCAGGTATTTATTAGGGTAACAAAACCCTTTTTCAAATGCAAAATCTGAAGCCACCTGCCAAATACAGCCTGCCACATATGAAGGGAACAAGCAATGACAGGATCTGGCAGTCCGTCTGGAGCTCTGTTGGTACTGATCACTGCACCCAAACAGTGTGTTAGAGATGAGCCACTGTTACTAAAGTCAAAGCTGAACAGGAGGAAAAACATCCTCATTCTTGGTTCTTATTATAATACAAGGAGGATTAAAATGCTTTCCAAAGAAATCCCAGTGGTAAGTGTACACCCAACTCAAACAGAGACAAGTCCCCTGCTAGCAGAGTGCCAAGTACCTCAGAGGCACCGGTGTTTGAACGAATCGTAGAATCATAGAACTACTCAGGTTGGAAAAGACCTCAAAGATCATCAAGTCCAACCACAGAAAGTGGCACAATTCCAGAGAGACTGGGTGGAAACCATCCTGAGCAGTGCACGCCTTAGCCAAGTCCTCCTGATTGTTCCTTATGGTCACACCCTGGTAGCACCTGCTTTGCTCAGGTAAGCAGTCGTGTGAGAAGGGAGAGGGCTTTGGGAGTTGGAAAATGTATGTGGGGTGGGAGGAGGTGGGAAGAGCACGCGACAAAGACGTTTCACGTCCTATTTTATTCCAAGCCTTTCCACTTGCAGTGAAGCATCACTTTCTGCATTCTGAATGTACCTAGCACAAAGCCAAGCTACGACCGCGCCTGTCAGAACTCGAACTGTTTCTCCGCTGCACTTTCCTCTGTCATTCAGCGCTTCCACTCAACCCTTCCGGATTTCTCACGTCGTGTCGAACAACGGCAGCCCTGGTGAAGCCATCGCTGCTTCACTCTTCTGCTCCGACAGCAGCCGCCCGGCTAACCCGGACCTGGGCCGGAGCCCACCGGGGCAGTCCCGCCCCCCCCCCACGCCCCCCGGCCCCACCAGTGGACAGCGCTCTGCAGCCCCACGACGCAGCAGCCACTCCACGACGTCGCTGTTTGCTTTCGGTTTGTTTGGGGTTTGTTTCTTTTTTTTTTTCTTTTTTTTTCTTTTCTTTTTTTTTCTTTTCTTTTTTTTTTTTTTTTTTTTCACCCTCTCCAGGATTTCCTCCCCTCGAATGAGCGGCTTTTTCCACGCGCACTGCCAAGGTCCATCCTTCCGTCCCTGGCCTCACACCCGGCGCTGGGCGTGTAACCGGGGCCCTATGTAATCCCCACTCCAGGGAACCCCGACGGCCGCTGTCCGCCCGCTCCCATCGCGGCTCTCCGTTCTGCTCCCGGTCCCGTGGCGGAGCGGGGATGCCTCCTTCCCTGGCGACCCGCCAGCCGCCCACCTCGCCGCTCTGAAGCCGCGGAGCCCGGCGGCGCTGCGGGGAACGCGGCGACGGCCGCGGAGCAGAAAGCGAAAGTACCTGGTGGCCGGCGGAAGCCCCATGGGCACGGCGGAGCCCAACCCCGGCAGGCGGGCGTCGGGGGCCCGCTGAGCCCGCCCGGCCGCCGCTCCGCTCTCCCCAGTTCCGCGGGTTCCGCGCACCATGGGCGAGAAGGAGCCGCCACCATGACCGCCGGGCCGCCGTCGCTCCCTGCCACCCCCCCCGCGGACCATGTCCTATGGTAAGGAGCGCGCCGCACCGACCGCACCACCTGCTCCTGGCCGGGCACCGCCGCTCCGCTCTGCCGTCCTCGCCGCTTCTCCTCCTGCGGTGCCGCCCGATGCCCTTTTATCCCCTCGGTGGCGGGCGGGGGAATTCCCTCTTTTGCTTTTTCTTTCTTTTCTATTTTCCCCTTAGCCCGAAAATAAAAGCTCCCGCTTCCCCGTGCGGCCGCTGCCGGGAAGCGGCGGGGCGGGCGGCTGGAGGGCAGAGCCGCACGGAGCGCAGCCGGCACCTGCGGTCCGCCCCCGAGCTGTGCCGCTCGGACCGGGGTAGAAGGGCAGAGCGGCAGAGCGGAGCCGGGGGTCCCCAAGGGAGGGAGCCGCGGACGCGCCTGGTGGGACGCTGCCCTGCTGCGTGCGCTAAGGGGGTTTTGGGAGGAAAGAAAACGACAGGGGCTTTTTGTCATTTCGAAATACTGGAATGCTGGCTTTTCTTGGCTTGCCTAGGAGAATTTCTTGGGGTTTTCCGGCTAAAACTAAGGAGCTTTTGGGAAGTTTAATGAAAGGATGGCTATTCCCAGCAGTACAAGCTTCCCTTCTTCTGAAGTACTGTAATCGTAGAGTTACTGCCATTTCTGCTCCGTGGGAAGTCGCCTAACAGTCCAAAACCCCTGGGATGTTTTAAGACACTTGTCCAGCACGTTCCAGAGGACTCGTGTAGGAATGGCTAAGCTGCTTGCACTGGGGTCCTGCTGTGTGCCCGGGGACCTTGCAGATGTGCAGCATCCCTTTCAGCATTACCTGCTGTGATTCCAGTACCCTTTCAATATCTAAAGAGGGGCTATAAGGGAGCAGACTCTTTAGCGAGGTCTGTGGTGATAAGACAAGGGAAAATGGTTTCAAACAAGAAGAGAGAAGATTTAGGTTGGATATAAGGAAGAAGCTTTTTTACCATGAGGGCTGTGAGGCACTAGAACAGTTTACCCAGAGGGGTGGTGGATGCCCTATCCTTGGTGATGTTCAGTGTTAGGATGGATGGGGCTCCATGCATCCTGTTCAAGCTGTAGATGTCCCTGTCTATTTTAGGGGAGTTGGACCAGATGACTTTTAAAGGTCCCTTCCAATTCTATGGTTCTGTGCATCTCATTTAATTAATCTGTCCAATATGGAAAAAGTAAAGCCAAAGGAATGAAGTGACTTTGCAGTTTTCATCCATTATCTCTACTTGCTGCTGGACAAACCAAGTTTTAGAAAGAATGGAATCAGTTACATTGTGTTTATTATTAATAATTATAATTATTATTATTCAGAAGATTTTTTGTGCCCTTTGAAATGTATTTTTTTAAGTAACATATCCAAGTTCTTTGCATCCTGCTATTTGTAAGTATTACAGGTCCTTTTTTTTGGTGCTGGAATGAAGAGGTGCAGTGATGTACTGAAACAGCATTGTCCTGTAATTGTTTTTTAGCATGTTTTTGCAGCCATCTTTTTAATATCACAGTCCTAGAAATCCCAGTCATAAACAATGATAGTTCTCTTAGATTGGTTAGCATAGGTATATACAAAGGTGGAGCCCAGTGGAAGTCAGATGTCCTCCTGGAGATCATATCTGCCTTGCACAGTCACTGCTTTTTATGTTTCCTGCTTGTTGAATCCATTACAATCAAAGCTCTTTAGGCTTGATCTTTCTTAGATACTCGTGGAACACTGCTGACAATTATGAAAAGGTTAAATAATTTGGTTTTCCCTTCCAAAACTGGCAGACTTTTTCCACTAGAGAAAAAAACGGAATTCACCATGTACAGCTGAAAATCTTTCTGTTTGGTTTCTAGGGCAGAAGTGATATAATACATGAGAAGAAAATGCTTTGGTAGGCAGGAAAACTGAGACACATTTTGGTTTGAAGCAGCACTGTGTTGTTGGGATGGGATGAACTGTGAGGGAGTTTATTTCTTTGAACAGTAGGCAAGCATGGCATGACTGCTGGAGCACTGGCACAGTGCCTGGAGAAGATGTGAATGCTCCATCCCTGGAGGGCTCAAGGCCATGTTGGATGGGGCCCTAGGCAGCCTGAGCTGGCAGGTGACAATCCTGTCCATAGCACAGGGTTGGAACTGGATAATCTTAAATGTACCTTCCAACCTAAACCATCCCATGATTCTATGATTCTATGATTCTATGACTCTGGTTCTTGCATAATAGAAGTTAGGTGGCTCTGTAAGGATTATGATCTAATCTCAGTACTTTCTCCTTTGATGAGATGCAACCAGAATATGTATTTTAAAAATTTATTCAGTATTTTACTTTCATCTCTAGTGTTCTGCAGTTATTTGGTATTTCTCTCTGGGATTCATTGGCAGTGCCCAAGTCTGGAGATGCTCAAGTCTTTGAGTGTTGCATTTGGTACTGCCCAGTGTTCCCATCCTTGCCAGAGAGGAAGAAAGCAGAGAAGCAGTCAGGTCAGGTCATCCCTTCTGTATTTCCTGACTGTTGCTCTGTCTGCCAGTTGTTCAGTGTTTGTTGTTTTTACTAAGTAGCAGAGATGGATACAAACAGCTCATATTACTGCAGGAGTATGTTGTGATCATTGATAATCCCCCAACCTAAATTTCTAGCTCTGTTTTTATTTATTTATTTATTCTTTCTTTCTTTACAACCTCCGTTGTAAGTATCACCCAATTCAGTCTAGCTGTAGGCAATGCCCAGCTATTAGCTCCATAATCCCATGTTATTCTGTAGGCGGTTTTTCTCATCCCCAGTATCAGGCTGCAGCCTCCAGATGCCCTGTCAGCCCTTTTGGCTGGACCAGGTGTTTTGGTCCTTTCTCTCGTTGCCCATTCTTGCAGAGCTCCCATTTCCTGGATGTCAAGAAGGCCAGAAGCCCAGTGGTGTGCTGAGAGGAGAAACTGAGGAGCAATGAGACTTACTCCAAATGACTGCAAAAAACTTGCAGAGAAGGACACACTGCTACCTTATCTCACACTGTGGCCACTAGTGTGGATTTCTATCTAGGCATCCTGAAATGTGCTTAAACACATAATGACATGTTGGGTGCTTGTAGAATTCAGCATATGAAAAATCAGTAGTTAAGGTGGGGTTCAGCTGCAGAGTAGGAAACTTGGACATGTACACCTATTTGACCAGGACACTTCCCTGCCTACATATGTGCTAGATGGTTGTAGTCCATGTTGTGGTCAGTGGTGAGACCTTATCAGAGCTTTCAGCGAAGACTGGAGAGGATTTCAACCCAAGCAGATATTACGTGATTGGTCAGCCTCATAGCTGGAGGATCTCAAACCACATTGGCTAAATCACTTCGTTGGAAGGGAGTTTAGACATCCAGGCAGTGTTCTAATCTGGAGCAGAATCTTTCCTTCAAGGTACAAGCCATTTGCTTGTATAAATATCCCCTTTAAACTATTTTAAGAGATTATGGAATTTATTTGTAAATACATCATTTAATTAACTACCTTTATTGTAATCCAGCCTTTTTTAGATCTATCTTTCGGGTTCTGCCACTACTCCTTGTTCTGTCGCCAGTGAATTCATCTAGCTGTACAATGGGAAATAAAACAACTGAGATTCGTGTCAAGTATGAAAACATACTCAGCCATGACATCGAAGAGCTGGTAGGTAATGGCTTTCCCAGAATGATCACTATTATAATAAGAAAACCAGGTCTCATATTAACAAATGGATAACAGTCTGTTGTATTGGTATGGTGGCTTTGTTCGATACATGAGTTTGTACCTGCATGCCAAGTGCCTGGTAGACACACATACCATCTGGACCTAGGTAGTATCACATATTTAAAACATATACTATTCTGAAGCAATTTCATGAGTACATTTGTTTATATCTTCTGGTCAAGAGAAGAAAGCATTCTACAGCTTTCAAGTTGCTCAGAATTCTAGGCTTCTTGACTTTCGTCTTTTTGTTGTCCACTGAAGACAAATAACAGAGGCATAGAATTCAAGTAATTGATTTTCAGACTGATTTCTATGTTCTGTTCCATCCAGTGAGCCCATTCAGCTGTTTTACAGCTGAAACTCTTCTATTAAACCTTCAGATTTATTTGGATATCTCTGAATACTGAAACATTTCTTATGGAGAGTGATTGAAATCTTTCACTCTCCAACTAAGACTTTTTCCTCAATTAACCAACCAACAGATGGTATAATCATTTTAATAGTCCTAGGTATTACTCATATCACTCTCATCATAATCATCTAGAAGTGCAATGGCACCTTCTTTAACACTATCCAACAAATGTTTCCATACAAATGATTTAACGTACACATATAACAATAAAAGTTAGCTTGTATTTTACTGCTAATATATCTTATTTAACCAACAAAGAATCAAGTTTTCTAGATAGCAGCAGAGAAAACTTTATATTTCTCAGTTGCAATAGCAGCCTCTCCTCCATCATCGCTTTATAAGAGATATTTATTACGAATACACTGGCAAACAAAGTATTGTAACAGTTTACTGATCCATGTCCTACACCCACCTTGTGACTCTTCATTGAGAATTATTAACAGATTCATCTGTCAAGAACATTTGCACGGAAGAAAGCACTTTCTACTGTTGGATTTTGTTTTTACTCAGAGAGTGTTGAGGCACCAGCTGCCCTGGGAAGCTGTGGTGCCCCATCCCTGAAGGCATTCAAGGCCAGGTTAGATGGGGCCCTGGACAGCCTGAGCTGGTGGGTGGCAACCCTGCCCTCAGAAGGGGTTTGGAACTAGATGATCTTACAGGTCCCTTCCAACCCAAGCCATTCCATAATTCTGTGGTTATCAGAGGCATTTCTATGAAAATCTGTCAGATCGTCACCAAAGGAAAAATTACCATTCTGTTACAGCCTTAAATTGAATGAAATGCAATTACCAATTGCATGAAATGCAGGTGATATATGTTGCTTTTCCGAAGGTTAAATAAGGATTGTCTTTCTATTTGTGCCAGCTATTGTATTTTTTCACCCTTACCATCCACTACCATGTTTATTTTCCTGAGCATTACATCACTGGTTCCCAGCCTTTATCTACCAAGGCACATGGAGAGAGAAAGGCACTGCTTTTTTCTGTTCTTCATAGATAAATCACATTATCCTCAAGATGGCACCAAAAAAAAAAAAAAAATAGGGGAAAAAAATATAACCATATTAGAGCAGACAAGCAGCTCCTTTAGTTTGTCATTTTATTTCTAACAAAGATGGATGTTTCCTGGATAACAAAAATGAAACCAGTCATTGAGCAGTTGTAGAGCAGCTGGCCTGTAGGAGTACAACAGGAAGAACGGCGTCTGGGAGCCAGACCTTGCTGCCTTCCAGTGGGGGAGAGCCCTGGATGCATCCCAGCTCTGCAGGACTGCAGGGTTCAGGGGAGCTGGAGGGCAGCAAGGGCTAGGGGCAATGGTACATTGCCCACACCAGTTCTTCCAGGCTCATTATTGACATCTTTTTATGTTTTTGGGAGATTTGTGAGAATTGAAACTGTTTTGTATGTAAATAATAATAATAAAAAAATCTTCAAGTGTTAATAACTGTGAAAGGTGGTGGGAATGTATTGAACTCTGAAGTTCTGACTTCCCAAAGAAGGAATTCAGTAACAACTGCAGCGAAGTTGTTTCATTCTCCCGCTTATATTTTTTATTATTCAAGAAAGATTTCTTTATCCTCTGTAAAATCAGCATATAGCCTTCTTACTACAGAGTCATAGCAAATCCTAAGGATATTGCTTTTTGGGTAATAGCGGCTGTCCGCTAGAAACTGTCCTGCAACTGCATAGCCAAAGTCAGTAACTTTCAGTCCTTCAAGCTGACATTCAGAAGTAGTCATGGAGATGACTGGTGGGCTCCATACTAGATGTGGTTGAGCATCTGAAATACAAAAATATCTACAGAAAAACCCTAGGAACGAGGCTGACTGCTGTGTTCCTATGCACACTCCAGTGAACAGAGCTAATATAAGTTTGACATGAGCTGTCTTCTTTTTTAAAGCTTTTCTGGTTGCATTTAGTTATCTGGATACAGGTTTAAGAAGAAACAAGATTTTTGTTGAGCTAGATTCAGTTGTCATTTGGATGACAACTATGGAAACAAAAGAGAGGAAAAAGAAACATTGATGGAAGATTGTGGTCACACAGTGGGAGCAAGTGGTCTGGCTTTGGATACACTGAGATACATTTACTGTTAATCCACATGCCAAGTGAATACTAGATGCTTGGAGTTTGTATTTATTGAGATAAACATGGACAAATGTGTTTCGCATATGCATTATTTCAAAAGTTAAAAGACCAGGTATTCAATAGAATATGAATATGTATTTAAGAATGTATATATGAGGATTCAAGAGAAGTAGACTTGTGTCCAGTTCTGGTCCCTGCATTACAAGAGAGGTATGGAGGTCCTGGAGAGAGTCCAGTGAGGGGTGATGGACAAAGGACCAGAGCCCTCTCTTTTGAGGTCCTGTTCAGACTGGAGGAGGCTCAAGGGGATTTCATCAGTGTCTACAAATACCTGAAGGGAGGGTGCAATGAGGATGAGCCAGGCTGTTTTCAGGGGTGCACAGGAGCAACGGGTACAAACTGGAACACAGATGGTTCCTCTGAAGGTTAGAAGTGCAATACATAATAAATGTAGCACTTCTTTACTGAGCATCCTCCTTGGAGATTTCAGAAACCATCTGGCCGTGGTCCTGAGCACCCTACTCTGGGTGCCCCTGCTGAAGCAGAGATCAGGTCAGAGGGCTCTGAAAGTCTCTTCTGACCTCAGCCATGCTGTGATTCTGTACGATTCTGTGAACACCATTGCAAATGATAGCTGGATTGAGGCTCTCTTTGCCTGCTTTCCAAGTAAAAGCTCAGAATGTACACTGACCCTGCTACGCCTGAGGAGATCCTACAGAACAAACTAGAGTTGAGGTCACCAGCTGTTAGTGGGAAACTTGACTCACTTGATTAAAAGTATTTTCATGGTTCAATATATTTATTACATTTTACAGGTAAATATGTCTGCAGAGTATCGTGACAGATGCTGCAGGAATAAAAGACACGTGTTCTTCTGCAATGATACTCAGGTAAAATTTAACTTCTCAGAATTTGCTTCTCAGAATATAAACTGCAGTAAGTCTGATGTATAATTCACTACCTAAATAACATATCTTGATAGTAATCTGGTCTTCTAATAGGCAGATCGTGGTGTTCCTTCTTGGAATGCGGAACAATAGAATCTGTCCAGCAAATAGGTATTATTTTCAATTGAAATATTAAGCAATACCATATCTGACATCTTTTCCTACTGCATGAGTTGCTTTATAATTTTAATACAAACAAGTACAGAAAACTGGTTATATTTTGTAGACTAAAAGTAAACAGAAAAAATCCCAGTTTCTTGTTTTCATTTTCCTACAGAAGTCAAATTAGCAAAGCTTTTCACTTCAGATCACAAAGCTTTAAAGTAATAGTTTGGGCAGATCTTAAATGCAGAAAGCAAAATCATTATCTGTAGCTGCAGATTTTATCCTGTCTTGATAAAAGGACTGACTCCAGAAACCAAAATGTTTTTTTTTCTTGCTCTCTTTACAGGAAATAGGATCACTACAGAGTATGGCATGCAATATGCTCAGATTCTTTAATAAGCAAAAAATCAACAAAGAATTTAGAAGGAAAGCAGCGTTAGTCTCATGTGGGACATTACAGGTTCTACAGTGCAAATGTGAAAGACATAAAAAAGAAAAGGTAAGTGGTAGTGGTGATCTTCAGCTTATTGGAAATATATGGCTTACTCCTCAGAGCTCTTTAATGCAAACTATCATATCTACCTCTCAAAGGTACATCTATCACATACATGTTATATATGCATGATGGATTTTGCTCAATATAGCACATCTTGTAAGGAAACAGGAAGCCCAGTGCAAAGACTAGTTAACTCAGGGACCTGGAAGTCTGTAGTCAGGATAGGTTCCCTTGTTCAAGTAATAAAATCATTCAAATAATTCTCCAGTACAATATAAAGGTCATGCTTACGCAAGAAACACCTTCGTGTATGTAAAAACACAGTTGTAGTTAACATAGAGGTTTTCTTTGTGATAGTCTATAAATGTCTATGATATACTGTAAAAGTTTATATTCAATGAAGATAAAGCCAGTATCTGTTCAGTGGTTTCCAGTGTCAGAACAGGAGGCACAGGCTAGAACACAGACACTCTCCAAACATCAGGAAGCACTTCTGTACTGCACAGGTGATGGAGCACTGGTTGCCCAGAAGCTGTGGAGTCTCCTCCTTGCAAATCTTTAGAAGCTACCTGTACATGGTCCTAAACCCACTGCTCTGAGTGTCTCTGCTGGAGCAGGGGCTGGGCCAGGTGGACCCAGAGGTCTCTGCCAACCTCATCTGTCCTGTGGTTCTGTTAAGTCACAGTCATTGAGTGTAGACAAGAGCGGTCTCAGTGTCTTTGTGTGAGACCCTAGACATCAGGCCATAGCACCAGCCCCAAGGAACAGGACTGTTTGCTTCTATCTTCACAGTGCAGCTTTGGAAGTTTGGCTCAAAGTTTAATTGGTTTTGTTCTTTCAGTCCTTCACACAATTGAGAGTAATTTTCAAACCAGACAGAGGGTGTGGATGCTGTCAGTTACACATGCTAGTTTCTGCTGTCCTTACTTGCAGAGCATTATTGCTGCATGCTCCCAGATGAGCAGGAAAGAGCAGCAATAGGGCTGTGCCAACAGGAGAACTGAGGCAGGCTGTGTTCACCACAGCACGTATTTTGAGGAGCCCAAAACTGGCTAAATTACCATGTAGAGACATCCTGCAATATTTATTGAGATGTAGTGGATTTTGTTTCAAAAATACATGCATAAAAAGAATGAGAACTTTTTAATTAACAACGTGTTATTTTTCAGGTTTGCACGCAGGTAAATGTGCCTAATAATGAAGATACAGAAACGGTTGAACAACAGAAAAAGAAATGCAACCAAGAATTTTGCGAACTGAAAGAAAATATATCTAGCCTTCGATCCTGCTGGAATAAATTTGAAAAAATAATTTCAAGGTGATTACAAGTGAATCTTTTTCTTTCAAAGTGGCATTACTTGGTACCTTGGCATTTTATATGCATTCTTCAAGTTACTCTGTTTGCTTATACGAACACCTTCCGCCAGTTTTGGATGGAAAGCTACTGTACTTTGTTCCTAGAGATGGAATAAACAGAAACGGCTAAACCAAGCCACTGAAGCCCAAGAAAGGGAAATAAGAACCGGTGTTTGAAACAAGGAACTCCAGAGAAGGCTGCATGCCACCTTCAGGTTCTTGAAAGTACTCTTCATTTCTTGATCTTTTGAGTGACTTCACGATACCTTCATATGACAGAGATCTTCTTAAATGTCTGCTGCAATGTATAAAACAAAGTAGAAGCTGCAGGCCCCCAAACCAGCTGGCTTCTATCAGAATGAACAATTTACCAAACAAGCAGCAGCTCTTGAGACTGCTCTGCTGTTGTCATGATGTTTTTAGTGTGAGTATCCATGGGTTTTCAAACAGATTTAAGTTTGAAAAGTAGGAAAAGTGGACTTTTTCAAAAGCCTTTGAAGGGTGCTGATTTTTGACAGTGAGTGAGGCATATGGAAAATGAGGAAACGGGATGCCCAAATGTAGGCCTGCTCAGCTGACTGCAAATAGCAATAGCCTTATGCGTTTGGTTATCCTAGAAGTAGTTGACAGAGGACCTAGAATTTCTTACCTTTGGACCGTGATTTCTTATATGCAATTATTTTATATAATGTGTTTAACATGTTAGATGAACATGACTTAAAATGTGTGAATGTTTTCAGAGAATAATATATTGGCATTTAACTAATGAAGTGTTCATATTTAATTTTGGATAAACAGAAGTATTTTTATAGTTGTTTTTAACTCTTTTGCATTTTCTTACTTTGATATAATTCCTTTGGTAATAAAATATTTGCCTTCTATGGAACTGGGCTGTTAGCTTTTTGGCTGTTACTCCTTTTTTTTCACCTTTTTTCCCCACTATTAGTCATTGAAAGAATAGTTGCTTTTGTAACCTCTAGCTGCTTGGGACTTCCCATTATAAGATGTCAATTTTTTAATTGCTTATAACTTGGCAAATTTAAGTAGACACTTCCAGGGCAGGTATCCACCATGGGCTAAATATTTTGGGATATCTTCAAATAAGTTTGTTGTTTCCTGAATCAGATAGAAAATTTTCAGTGGACCTGTGCTCTGTGCTGGGTAAATAACTGTCTGGATGACCCAGAGAGTGGCAGTGAATGGACTTAAATCCAGCTGGCAATTGGTCATGAGTGGTGCTCCCTAGGGACTGGTATTGGGGCCTTTCCAGTGTCTTTTTGGATGACCTGGATGATGGGATTAAGCACACCCTTGGTAAGTCTGAAGATGAAACCAAGTTAGGAGGAAGAATCTAACTACCTGGGGGCAGGAAGGCCCTACAGAAAGATCTGGGCTGATTGGATAGCTGGACTAAGGTCAATAGGATGAAGCTCAACAAGAACAAGTACCAGGTCCTGGCTTTGGCAACGACCCCAGGCAATGATACAGGTTTGGGACAGAGTGATTAGAAGACTGTGTGGAAGCAATGGATCTGAGGTGCTGGTCATCACTCAGCTGAATGTGAACCACCAGTGTGCCCAGGTAGCAAAGAAGACTAACAGCATCCTGCCTTGTATCAGAAATAGCATTGCCAGATGAAGCAAGGATGTGATCTGTACTCTGTACTCTGACCTGGTGATGCTGCATCTTGAGTAGTGTGTTCAGTTTTGAGCCTCTCACTACAAGAAGGATATTAAGACGCTAGAGCACGTTCAGAGAAGGGTAATGAAGCTAGTGTGGGGTCTGAAGCATAAGTCCTATGATGAGCAGCTGAAGGAACTGGGATCATTTATTCTGCAGAAGGGGAAGCTCAGGTGAGACCTTCTCACTCTCCATGGCTCTTCTTCTAGGTAACAAGCCATAGGACAAGAGAGAATGGCTTCAAGTTGTGCCAGGGGAGATTCAGGTTGTATGTTGTGAAAATGTTTTCCTTTGAAAGAGTTGGTTAGACTCTGTATAAGGTTGCCCAGGCAAGTGGTGGAGTCAGTGTCCCTGAGCTGTTCAGATAAAACTTAGGTATTGGACTAAGGAACATGCTTTAGCAGGGAAATACTGGTAGTAGGTGGGCAATTGGACTGGATGATCTTATAGGTCTTTTTCAACCTCAATGATTGTATAAAATCTTTGGTATTCCCCAAATGGTGGGATATCCTCCAAACAACCATAGGGATCTCCTCTGATTGGACTAAGACTGGTTCCACTGAATCCATGAAACCCAGCGTGCCCTACTTCTGATGGTGATGGAAGAGGTTAAGGGCAAAGTAAACACACTGTGGTGCTTCTCCCTACTCAACCCCATATCATCTATTTATGGCTGGGGTACTAGGAGTAGTACCTTCGTAAAAACTGTTATCTAAGGGATTCAATGTGAGGGAGAGAGAAGAGCACCCACTAAACAAGAGCAAAAAAACCAAACAACAAAAAGCCCCAAATCAAATGATAAACAACCAAAAATCCATAACCCTTCTACTAAATAGGAAACAGATTTTGTGGCGCCGTACTGCAAATGAGAGTACCAAAACTACAGTCAGACTTCTCTGGAAATCACTTCTACTGACAAAGTCCCACTTAGGACTAAATTTCCCTGAGGAATAGCAGCTATTTTTTTGATACTTGGGAACAGTTGAAAGCCAAGGCTTATTTTCTAGTAACCACTGTCACTTGGCAAAGAAAGGTCAGAGTGAACTAAAAAACATACAGATGCAAATTATTATTGAAATCGCAATATTCAGTCAGTTTAAATAATTTAAGCAGCATCCCACAAGTCCAAGTTTGAGGCCAATCAAGCAGTTTTTGGCCTACCACGAGGAAGGATCACAGTAACATGCAGAAAATAAGTTTAAATTGTGTGGTTATGAAATTGTGGTTTTCCTAGTCGCTTCTCTTAATAAGTGTGCTGCTTTCCTAATTCTTACTGCCACAATTCCTGAGTCACCACTTACATGCAAAGACAGCACACTGCTAAAGAGCCATTTGTGCTTCTTGATTTCCTTCTTCTCAGAGTCTTCTCCAGCCTTTCCTGAAATTACAAACGTGTTTAAACCAAACTGCTTTGCAGGAAATGGGCTGAGGAATGGGAACCTTGCAAAGTATAACCACCACTCCTACCTCCCTCCCTGCCCCCCATCCCCATTAAGAGCCAGTTATGCCCTCATTGGAGAGGGAAGAATTTCTGGTGTTTAGGAAATCAAAGAAAAGTCATTGGATTCAGAACCCACTTTAAACTATTGAAATGCCAAAGTTTCTCAGCCTTTTAGCACAAGTTTCATTCTGAAGGAAAGAAAAAATATGCCTGTTTTCCTCTAAAGAGGGTGTGGTGAAATAAACGTAAACCATCAAGGGGAACTTTCCCCTGAAAAGAAGAGAAAGAGGAACTGGTCCCTACTCAGCCCTATTTAGCCAAAAAAAAAAAAAAATAAAAAAAAATCATGAACCCAGTCCTTTCTATAATTTCTGGTCACATAATAGTACTTCTCTGGAAGAATATACCTTTTCTGTTTCATTTTGTCAACAAAGCAGAAAAGATCCAGTTCAAGTTTAGTTACAGGTTATACCTTACAGCTTAAATTAAAAAAAAAATCACTACAGGTATTACAGTGATGCACTCTACATCTATATATTAACTAAGTACTCCAAATGGCTGGGAAAGATATATAGAATTAATAGAATCACAGAATGGTAGGGGTTGGAAGTGATCTCTGGAGATCATTGAGATCCCTGTCTTTCTAGTACCAGGGAGCCCAGAACTGGATACAATGCTCCAGGGGAAGCATGACCTCCCTTGACCTGCTGGCCATACTTTTTAATGCACACCAGGATGCCATTGGCCTTCTTGACCACCAGAGCACACTGCTGGCTCATGGCCAACCCGTCCTCCACCAGAAAACCAAGGTTTCTCTCTGCAGAGCTCCTCTCCATCAGGTCATACTTTACTGGTACATGCAGTTACTCCTCCCTAGGTGCGAAACTCTATAATTGCTTTTGTTAAATCTCATCTGTTTCCTCTCTGCCCAAGTCTCCAGCCTGTCCAGAATCTTGCTGAATGGCAGCACAGGCTTCTGCTGCATCAGCCATTCTTCCCAGTTTCATGTTATCAGGAAACTTGCTGAGGGTGTATGCTATCCGCTCATCAAAGTCACTGATGAAGATGTTGAACAGTACCATACCCAGACACTGGCTATCCTCCAGTCTTCAGACAAAAGAAGCAGCTGGAAGTAGCCTTGTGATGCCAGATGCTGGTTCTTATGGGGGACTTTTATTATCCAGGTATTTGTTGGGCAAGCAACACAGCCAGGCACGCATGCTCCAGACAGCTCCTGAAAGGCGTTGAATTCAGATGAGCAAATATACTACTAACTTAAGTACTCAATATAGGTTATTGTTCAAGGCAACAGATGTATACAAATCTTCAAATAAAAAAATAATAATAAAATGTATCCTTCTAGGAGAAGACAGTGGGTGCGTCCTCCTAGTAGGCATAGTTTCCCTGAGATGAAATACATCACAGTATTCTAAGTCTGAAATGGTATTACCTACCCTTATGCTATTTTATTTAAGGCAATTTCACATATGGAAAAAAAAAAAAAAAGCAAAAAAAAAAGCGCCCACATTTCAAGAAGCTTTATTGGCATATTCACTTTATTGTTTACAAGTGGCAAATTAGCATCGGAGGTGATTTACATTTATTGATGAAAACAGAATTGAGACTTTAAAATAATATTAATATATCAAATAAAACACAAGCCCAGGCATTATGGAAAACAAAACAAAAAACAAAGGAACAACAACAACAACAACAAAAAAAAAACCAACCCAAAAGTACAACACAAAACACTGGATGGTCACAAACAAATATTAAGTATACTAAAGGTCAAGGCAAACATAATAAATGCAGTGCTGACAAAAATTAATCACTTTAAATACATGAATGAGCATTTCATTTAAAAACACAGAACATCAATAAATAAACTTATGAAGATGCATATTAAATATCGTATGAAGGATGAACACCAAGAGAGTTAAAGCAATCATATAAAGTAGGTATTATAAAAGCCATGGAATACTTGGAATACATGGTATTTTACAAGAACAGACCCAAATCCATCTGCATTTCTGCCAGAAATTCAAATACAAGAACAATGGAAAACAACATTTAGATCTTATGCTCACTGTTCAACCATATTAAACCGAGCTTTAATAAACTGTTTGTTTTTCTGTCTCACAAGTTGCTGTTTCTATTGGAGGAAAATTGTTTATTAAGAAAAAAGCTCTAATTATTTAAAAGAAAATATAAGTTTTCTGTCAATTGGGCTAAGCAGAATAGGGCATTCTGGAACAACATACATTAAAAGAAGAAAAAGATAATGAAGAAAACAAAACCCACCAATATGCAAAGGATTGATCCCTCCCATCATGAATGCTTGAAAGACAGCATCAACCAAGTAAATACCAAATACAGCTAAGAATCTCTTACTGAGCATTTCTTTCAGTGACACAACAAAGTAACTCAAAGCTTTACCCAGCAACACAACCATCACGTTGGAATGAGCTGTGCTTCTTCAAAGTCAATGAAAATATTTTCACCAGTCTCCAAAAAAACTTCAAAGATGATATTTCCACTGTCTCATACAACCCAAACAATTACTCATAACTTTGTCAAACAGAAAGAAGCGCAGTTACAACAAATGCTCTTACAAAGCACACATGTTTTAGATAAGACTTAAGAAAACTTATAAAAAAGTTTGTTGATTGCAGATACAAAAGCTATGTGTTGAAAACCAGTACTCATGAACTTTGTAAGACACTGACAATGCCATTTCATTTTAGACTCTAATTACACAGCCTACATCAATACACACTGCTAAATGCCTTGTTTGTTAGCATTTCAATTACTGCAATCATACCTTCCCTCATGGACTTGATAAGCATGCATCATGGAACCATTCTCTTCACACACTGCATTTCAGACACTACTCTCAACTGCAACTGTGAATTAGGACCTAGTCTCACTCAAATTACAGAACTGCTACAACGGTGAAGTTTAAGTTGGGTCCTAAAAGACATTTTGGAGTTCCTACCCTGTGTACCTTGCTACATGGAAGATCTCACAGAGACACTGCCAGGCACACTATAGGGAGAGACTTGGCACCAGGAGCACCATGGAGAGCTCCCTGACCATGCAATCCTTCTGGTTAAGCTTTTCAAACCCACCTGAGGGAGGCTGATGGCTGTTCAGATCTCTTTGGCAAGTTTGAAAAATTCCGCATAGATGTTCACTGTTACTATCTGAAAGGGTGCTAAAGCTTGCTCTGCCTCCTACTGCACACCTTCCTGTAGTGGTGCACACTGAGGATATACCTATAACTATCTAAACATACATATAAGTTGCTGTGAGCATAGATATACCCTACACAGTTTCTTTCCGAACTGAAATCGATATCATGCGTAAATATAAACTTGTGAAAGGGAAATCATATAACGGTTAGGCCTTACGCTGTCCTGCTTTCACCTCTGAAGCCAGTATATTTCAAAATTCCACTGCACTTGCAACATACAGTTTCAGTTCCTGCAGCTCCTTTCTGTTAGACATCCTTTATAAATCAAATGAAATACAAAAACAAAATGTGAATATAAACATGATTAGTCAGGACCTCAGCAACAACATTCTTGTTTCTCTACATGGGATATTATCATTAGCCTTCTATTTTTACCTTCTTTTCTCATTAGCTTAATTTTATTCATGTCAAGCACTTCAGCAACACATAGCAGATGCCAAACTAAATTCTGTCATAGGGTCAGACACAGACATAAGTAGCATTAAAATCACATCAATAAATATCACTTTCTGTATATAGAAGATATACCAATTATCTCTTTGGGGCTCCACAATACCCCACTAGTGCTCAGAATTGTTTTGTATCGACTCTACTTCAGTGGAACAACTTTTTATATTTGCAAGACTAGAGTTCTTACACAATACATATGTGCATACACAAATACACAACAGAAAAGGCAGATGAAGTAATCGTATCATCCCAAATTTACACATTTAGTATAAGGAATTTAGTCTTTTAAGTTAAGTATTTGTGAACAAGTAATCCAGAGGATGATATTAGCTAAGTTTAGACTCAGCAATGCAGTGCATCTGGGTGCACAGTTCATGTAGATATTTTATGTTTACAATTGTAAAAATTTTGGTTTTTGAAGCATTCAGGAACTCTGCCTTTTCAGAATACGTATTGATGTTTTCTCCTCCCATGAAGAACCAAGACATAAAGGCATTGAAAGGAACAGGGCAAAGAGGGTCTGAACCTAGGTCTTCTTAAACTGAATTCAGATATTTCTTGACACATGCAATATTACCTGAAGATCAGTCTTATCTCCTCTTACAGTTCATTTTTTTTTTCTCCTGAAATAGTATAATAAATTCATTTCCATATGCAGTTCTGCAGAGCAAATTTATTTGAAGCATGTAGATGGAATTATAGTGATTTGTTCTGATCATGCACGTAATACTTTCTACTGTCAGCGACACTAAAGACTTCAGAAACGTGTCACTCAGTGAAAAAAAAGACAGCTCATAAAGTAGATACACACTATGTTTCTGATAGTCTCACTATACAGTAATAAACAGCATAATCATTCACATTTTCATTGCCTGCTTATCTTTATTGTATAATCAAACATAGACACATTATAAAACATTACTTCTGATAGTCATTTATACTTCAGTAGACATTCTTATAGGCCAAATTAAAAGTTCAGGAGATCTTTAAATGTTGATTTTTTCCTTTCAGTCGAGGTTAATTCCCATTCTAATTCTTGCTATATGTCACAGAAGCATAGGTAAAGTGCTCTGTATGTCTCCCACTAAACTACACGTAGAACTGGAAACAGAGTTACACAACTCAAAAAGCAGAAATTGTCATTATTTTATGTTAATTGATTTTAAAATCAGAAAATAGACCACTTGAAATTCAAAGGAGAAAAAGTCAATATATTTTCCAACAGTTTCATCTGTCCTTGAAAACCTAGAATACATTTATTTCCTTACCAAATTTTCTCCTTGTAGAATGTACTTTCAGTAACTGGTAAAACGCATACTTCCAGCAGAAACAAGAAATGGAAATTCATCAAGTCAGATAAAGGAACTGATTATTTTATAGATTCACTAACCAATCAAACTGATTTTGGATTTGCATCTTTTCTGATGGATGTTCCTAACCTTCATTGACTGTAGACCTCCAAGGCACAAGTCCAAGAGAAGTTCTTTAAAGCAGGCTTGTGCTAAAGATGCAGGATTCCAATATTTATTTATTTATTTATTTTTTTAAAGTACAGATATGAATGTGCCAAAATATGGATCCTACAGCCTAAACTAACTAGAATATAACTTGACTAAAACTTGTCGTGTCTCTCATAAATGGTTATTCATCCTACCATGCTCCACAGCCATATTATATAAACTATTTACAAGACTACACTAGGTGAAAGAATAATTTCTGGAAATAATTTTTTATACAAAGTGTAAGACAATTTAATATAATTGAAAATTGAATTTTATAATTTTAATTATAAAATATTCAATAGTCTTTGGCCTGGAAGATGACTACATCAAGCCTCTTAAATCTCTTACCTTCTGAGAATAGAACCTGATTTGGAGATAAATTTCTTCATTCACATTTACTCACAATTGGCCCCACTGATGTTAATCACAAGTTCTGAAAGTGTGTTCAATGATTACGTTACTTTAGTGCAATGCTGCAGTATATTTTACACAAACTAAAAAAGAAATGATATAAATTGCTTCCAATAATGTTTGTGAGCTGAAAGTAACCATTTTTGACAAAAAAAAAAGTGTACTGTGATAAAGGCACAGTTAAGTCCTTTCAGATTGTTCTTCCAATAATATAGTAGCAGAACTTCCAAATAAAACTTAACAAAACAAATCACTACATTCAGACACAAGTGATGCAGCATGTAAATGGTTTTAGTAGATTGTATTGTTAAAAAAAAAAAAAAAAAAAAAGACAAAAAAGGAACAGGTTCTTACAGGTTCTGACACTTCATCACTTCATACCAATACCAAAGTCTTCTCGCATGAAGACTGTTACAGATGAGGTTACTGTTCAGAGCCCATGAATACCAAGAACTGGGGATGGGAGGAAAAAAAACAACAACAAACAAACAGAAGAAAATCCACCACAAAAACATGTGTAGAACTGTGAACAAACTCTGGACCTGCTATTTGCACAGGAATAAGTATAAAAGACAGTAACTACTTAAGTTCTACTTTTCTAATAGTATTCATTTTTATGGAACTCTTTTTGTATTGGATACGAAGAAGGTTGTTTTTAAAAATAAGTTCAATGTTTAGGTACAGTTACAATAGAGTCTCCTTCAGGAGGCAAGGGAATAGAAAAATAGGACCCTTGCAAACCTTTTAGGACAAAAGTAAAGAGCTTTTACATATGCCAGCCATGGTGGAGAGCACAGGGAGAGGAAGACAAGTATTTATGTATTTATGAATAGAAGTAACTGATTAAAATATCACATTTGCCTTCATAAGTACATAAAATATTAACAAATTCTTACTCAAAAACAGAATGGGCAGAGTAACAACCACAACTTCTGATTTTCTTAGATGTGAGTGGAATTTTCAGATTTTTTCCTATTTGAATTATTAAAAAAAAAATCCTGCAAAGTAACTGGAAAGTTCAATTAAAGTAATACAGTAAAGAGGTTAAAGGGCTCCAGTCTTTTTGCACTTGTAACAAGGAATTTATAGGGAGTTGCTCACATCGTTTTTACAACATAGATAGCTTCTAGTTACTATCACATATGAAGGAAATGCCTCCACAGAGAATCTTTTGGTGCAGAAGTATTTATGGCTAGTTCCCTACGGGTGAGTGACTTAAATAACTTCTATAGAACCATATAAGAAAATTAACACTGAACCACTTCCACTACTTAAGTTACTTAACACATTTTTACCCTAATTTAAAATATTTCCAACTGAGATTAAAGAGTATTTCCTTGAATGGCACAGTTTTAAGTACCTGTTACTTTTTTTATACAGAATACATATTTATAAATAAATTACTATGTAACCAGAAGATTGCACTCAAAATTATAATGTTTCAACGTGTTTGCAGCATGAAGCCTAACTTGAAGGAGTGTTTTCGCTTTCCATGCAGCAGCACATAGCAGATGCTTTCAAGATCTCCTTTTCTCTTTGCTTTTAAGAAAGCATTCACACAACCATTCTTCGAATTCCACACTCACAGCAGAACTTTGCCCATTCCACTGGATACCTTGTTCCACATTCATGGCAAAATTTAGATAACTGTACAGATGAATTTCCTTCACTGTTTTTTGAACTTCCTCCGTTGACTGAGGATAGGTAGTCAGCAGTGTCATTCCCAGTTTTACTATCAGACATGGAAAAACAGATATGACTTTTTGAGCTTACAAAAATTAGCTTATCAAACAAGAAAGTCTAGAAAAGTACCTTTTTCCCTGCCAACGGCATACACAAGACAAGTTCTTTATGTACTGTGCATGTAGCTTTCGTTTAATGTATGTTGAGCCACATGTTATTGAAAAGACCATTCACCCAAATGTTCAACTGTTCCTAAGAGGTTTTTGACATTTCTAACGTTATCCCCTGCACATCTTAGACACCAGATGACAATGCTGATGTATTAGAGTACAGAAAATAAATTCTGAGTAACTTAAAACAGGACAAGTGAAATTAATGATGAGTTATCTATTAACTGCAGAGAACAATATTTTCCCCAACTTATTCTGCAATGGTTACTCCCCTTGAATGAAGATTCTATTTCTGAAAAAATAACAAAACTAAAAGCTACCTTGAGTAACTGTCCAAATTATTAGGTTTTCTTTTGTTTGATAGAGCACCTGTGCTCATAGTTCTTGCCACACTAGGAGGGGTTGACATCCGTGATTTTGTTGCACCTCTAAAACAGAAAAAGTTATCAATTAATTATATACACACACACAAGAATAGATTATGTGTTGCATACCAAAATTAGTTCAACAATCCATCCGTCACTTTACTGTATTATTAATAACTTATTTCCTATGAACACCAGACAGAAAAATCTTTGCCACAAACTTGCTTGCTTTGGATTGCATATAAATTTAATCCTGTACTGCAAGCTAAATGATGGCTTGCATTTTGACATGATAGCCATAAGTAGAACCCACTCTATTGATCACTTAGTATATTCTGTGGTCTTCCTTGACAGACTCTAAGTCATTTTATAGTATTGGCAGGGATTTCAGGGAAATAGAAAGCAGCAGTCCGCAGGTCCCAATGAACTGGTGACTCTTATTAGCATCAGTATACAATTTCTAAACTCCAGTGCACACCCTAAATGCACCAAACATGTCTGTGCTTGCTTTGGTGAGTGGAAAAAACTTCAGAATTCCCTAGAAAAAAACTCTGCAGCATAAAGGGAAAAAAAAATAAAAAATTAAAAAAAAAATGGGAAGGAACATCCTTTTTTCATCAGTGATCAGGGACAGAATTTTTCTTCATTGCTCAAGAAAATTTCTATTCATCAGGATTTCTTCCTTGGCAAGGACTTAGTGACTATGATATCTTGCACATGACCAACCAAGTTTTTCTGTTCTCATTCTTGAACGCTGACGAATAAATTAAAATTGGGACAGGCTTATGGATATTAAGAAATATTAATACAACATCTCACATAAAATTTAGTCACCAAGAGCCTGATCAGTAAGAAAAATATCCAAATTTAGTCACCAAGAGCCTGATCAGTAAGAAAAATATCCAACAATGATTTTTTCCAGATGAGCCTATCTGCTCTTTTCAGAATTACAGACAACATACTCTTGGTTATGGTTTTCCAAGTATAAATGAAGAAAAAAAGATAAAATACGGCACTGACACAAGTGAACAAAATTTAAGATTGAATCAAGTGAAACTGTATTTGGATAGAACATTCAAATTTAACAGGAATGGCTTCTGCATTCAACAGGCATAATGGAATTGTTGGAGATTCTGGCACACTGGGCAGAATACCAGCTTTTTCTCCTTTAATTTTCCTGACTGCTCTCTTACTTACGAAGAAATTCTAAGGATGTTTTAATTAAAAAAAAAAAAAAGTGCAGATTGAAAGGCACTACATAATTTCTACATAATTTTATATCAGAATTAAAACCTAAGTTATATCAGTTTTTCAGAAGATACAGACTTCTAGGATAAAAGTTTTAACCGATTCAAATTATGCTGTTACAAGTATGCACAACTGTACAGGTTGTAAAAGCTAGCATGTGTTATCTTCTCTATCTCACTTAACATTGGAAACAGACCTTCCCTTAAATGTAAGTAAAATTCAGTAAAGCTTAGTTGTGCAGGAAACACATACTGGACTTTTACTCGCTCTGAAAGCTAGGAAAGTATATTAAGAATAATTCAGCTGAAGTAACAGAAACAGTGGACTGGGGATCAATGATGATGAAAGAATGAATAGAACTGTGTCCCAGTTCCTGTTTAGGCAATGCTAGATACTTTAAACCAAATTCTTCTAATCTATCAATAAGTCACAGCTTTCTTTTTCCACCCCCCACAGATTTTCATCATCTTAAAACCATCATCTGAATGGTGCCCAGTATGGCATACAAGCTACTGATAAAAACAGAAAAAAAAAACCAAAAAAAAAACCCCAAAAAACAAAGTACTGAAAAACATGGCAAAAAAATCCCCTCAGATATATTCTCAGTCTTGACTTCTACATTTTCATGAGTAAATCAACAGCAGAAGTAGTAGGCTGCCACTGTCTGTAATTTCATGCTCCCCTCATCAAGGCACTAAAACTAGAATCAGATTTAACAAACATATGATAACCAGTTTTGAAACTGAATCTGCAGGGTGCAATCTGATCTACAGAGACAGATGTCTTCCAGCACGGTCACAGATTCTTCATCATCTTCCCCTCCCCTTTTATCCTTTTGCTTCTTACTAGGATCCGAAGTTGAAATATTTTTAGGATAAAGCCAGTATATTTCAGCTTTGGTTACAACACTAAAACAACACTGCAAGATTTAAACATGTTTATGCCCAATATGGCCTACGTAATTCGTTACTAATTACTCTTCTGTAATAAGCTTTGAGGTATTTATGAAAAAAACAGTCCATTGTAATTTGGAAGATGTCAAATTTTATTACAGTGTTAACATCATATAATTATTTCCTTTTTAAAAGACAGAACATATTTTCTTCCAAAGCAGCCTTGATGTAAATCTTTCAACATAAAATCTTACTTATACTCCTGGATAATTACAGCTATCTTATGGAAGGAGAAGGAGGAAATATTTGACTTCAAGAGCATAATAAAATTCCTTTGCCATAAAGTATTTGTGTGCAAGGCAATCATAAAGTTATCAGCTGTTCTACAGGTTTAAATGCTTAAGCTTTGCATCATATCATTTCAGTTTTATCTCAGCTTTACAGGGCACATTACTCTGAGTGCAGAATCAATGACAGAAGAAATCAAACCTGAAGAACATTTTCATCACCTTTCTATTCCTACCATGATGCAATTTGCCTAATGTGAAAGAAATACTTACATTAGTTATATTCCCACAACATTTATAATGAAAATGTACTGGGAAGCAGATATCTATCAAGGCCACACTTCTAATATTCCAATGCTTTTGAGGAACATTTCTGTACAACTGACAAACCAAGCTCATTTGCAATACTTACTTCTTGATAGGCAACAATTCATTTGGTCTTTTGATGGTACTGTCTGTTTTTGTATCAGTGTCATAAAACCTTTGCACATCTCTTCCAGTTCGCAGTGGTGGGCCTAACTTGTCCATCTTACTACTAAAATATATAAAGTGGTACTCATAAGGAGATTGTCAGATTGCTATTTAAGTTATTAAAAAAAAAAAAAGTACTTGCAATTACATATCTATATTCCCAAAGAATTCTTATTTACCAATAAGACATTTATCTGACACAAATCCAGCAAACAGGAGGGGAGTTCTTACTTTAAAAAGGGGGTAATTTGGTAGGCTTATAACTGAATTAAAATTCCAATGCATATATTAAAAAAAGAAAAAGATAAAATTATTGCTAGTTATATTTATAGTTTACACAATACACTCACACTTGGGCTTTTTTCTCATAAGAATCCTTTTTATAACAACAAATTCATCCCCATCTAGAAAACAAGGTTCCTATTTACAACTCAAGCCAACTGCATGAAGATGTTAGAAAATAAAAGATGCAAGTATAAGGCTTTTGGATTAGTAGAAAAGAAAAACTGTTTCCCCCACACACATCATTTTATTTTCTTAAATTAAAGCACTGAAGGTTATATGAGAAGAAATAAGGAAAAAAAAAAACAAAAAACAAACCAAAAGAAAGCCTGAAAGAAGAATAAGTTTGTTTTAATCATTACAACACCCACTCACAGCAGATAGCACTATGTACAGATGGTATTTTTGTAATATTTTTTCCCCAAGTACTAGGGATAACAATTCTGAACCAAAAAGACTATTAAAAAAAGGAAACATAACAAAATAACCTACCTCTTCCCCTTCAACATCATCAAAAGGAACACTATTTTTTGAGAAACCATAACTTGTATCAGAAAAATTAGGCCTTCCCATAAAGTTCTGCTTTTTTATCATCTTAAAACAGTAAAACTTGCAAAATTCAATTATATCTCCTTTCCCATGTCAGTAATGTAACAAAACATTTCTTCTAATTGCCAACAAAAATAATAGATATAACTGAAAAACTGTGACAATCTCAGAGTATTTTTATTGATCCTTATGAAATTTAAGAGCTATAAACGAACAAGCCAACCAAAATTGATTAAAACATCTAGGCTGCTGAAGCTAAGCTCTTCTGAAGCTCCCTACCCTCCTGGGAAGTCATAAGGAAAACAAAAGAACCTAAGTAATAATGAAAAATAAACACTCTCAAACTGAGAGAAATAATGCATTACAATTAAGATGGAATTTTCTAACTCACAGAATCACAGAATGGCCCAGGTTGGAAGGGACCTCAAGGACTGTGAATTTCCATCCCCCCGGCCACAGGCAGGGTTACCAACGTCCACATTTAATTCTAGACCAGTCTGCCCAGGGCCCCATCCAACCTGGCCTTGAACACCACCTGAGATGGGGCATCCACAGCCTCTCTGTGCAGCCTGCTCTAGCATCTCACCTCTCTCTTGGTAAAGAACATCCAACCTAAATCTTCCCTTCCTCAACTTAAAACCATTTCCCCTCATCCTGATGTTATCTACCTTTTCAAAGAGTTGACTCCCCTCTCCTGTTCATAGGCTCCCTTTAGGTACCGAAATGCTGCAATTAGGTCACCCCACAGCCTTCTTTTCTCCAGGCTGAACAAGCCCAGCTCCCTCAGCATGAGGAGGAGGTGCTCCAGCCTCCAATCATCTTTATGGCCCTAACTCTTGTCATCTAACCTCAGTGAACTGCAATACTAGAAAAATTACTGAACAGCTGTCAAGGAAGCTCACTATTTTCATGTGGCTTTTAATATCTCAACGAAAACAAAAACAAAAAAACCCACAACAGTAGAAAAAGAGCTTGTGAACTTCCAACGTTTGTATCAAACAACTTCTCATGCTTCCTCTGTATTAGCACATTAGAAAGTACAGGACCTATACATTTTGCAAGACAATTTAGGTTTTGAGAGTCTTTAACTGGGAACCTTTCAATTCACATCTGTAAAGCATCAAAGGAAGTGTCCTCATAAGGAGCAAAAATTGAACAATGCTAAGTGATAGTCATTCATTATTAAATCAGAAGGGAACATTGAGATATTAGTCTGACAATTTAGCTCCCAAATAATGCAGGCTATCAGATAAGTTCCCCTTGAGTTCTTCTCACTCCTCCTCCCAAACAGATGTTCTAGCTCAAGCTAATTAACTCAGGAAACATTCAATGAATTCCTGCTTGACCAAAGCCATATTTCCCAAAAATGAAAAGCAAAGACTAAGGTTTTTGGCACTGCATGACACATACTTCAACCTGTTATGATTTTCTGAGCTCTCTTTTGAACATTCAGTAACACATTAACATGACTGCTGAACTCAGCACCTGCAGTACAGAATACTGTGAAGTATCCTAGCAGCAGTCATGACTGCCAAAATGAAGAACTGCAATATACTTCCACACTTCAACAGACAAAAAAACCCTAAACAAACCTAAAAAAACAACAACCCACAACATGCTGAGCTCTTTCAGGTACTTTGGAATAGAAGTGCCATCAAAAGAAACTCTGACCACCAAGATGACTTTTTAGCCTTGATTTCACTGAACTATTATGTGTTAGAGTCTTATTTAAGGGGATTAATAAGGATTGTTTTTAAAGGTTACAGGTACTGTATGGCAAACACCTAAGTGAAATTTACAATATACTGAAGTTAGTTTGATGAGCCTTTCATGTGGCACTTCATTTGTAAGACAGCACAACACGTATAACTGACAGATGTGACTCCCAGTCATGGTACCCAGCTTAACATTAAATAGCAATGCTTACCTCACAAATAAAATAAAATGAGAGAAATTTCTAAGGGCACATTCGCATTACTGAAAAACAGTTTTCCAAGCCACACTGAAAAAAATATTAACATTCATACATGAAATATGCAGAGATGAGAAATTAACCCGTACATGCAAAAGACCTCTGACTGGCCACAAGTTAAGTTCTGCTATGCAAAACATAGTTTGTGTGGGTGGAATTTGGCTGCTTGCTTAGTAGCGGAATAGGAAGGACCTACCCAGTTTTCCCTCCTGGAGTTACTATTTCTGGCAGCTTATGAGATCTGCCCTGCTCCTCAAGAAATGCAAGGCAAGTGTCAAGCTTTGCATTCTTAAAGAATACTTATCAAAATTTGGGTTTTAACATCGTGTATCAAAATGTAAGCCCAGCTACAAATTTATGTAGAGTTAACTTTTCAAGTGCACTCTCACTTAATTCTCTAGGACTCAAAAGCCACACTTCCATTCATATTTACACATGGCTGTGCTGTAAGCCCAGCTACAAATTTATGTAGAGTTAACTTTTCAAGTGCACTCTCACTTAATTCTCTAGGACTCAAAAGCCACACTTCCATTCATATTTACACATGGCTGTGCTTTTATTGTGTTAAGGAAGAAAAAGAAAACTCTCACAGTTGGCACACCCAGTCCCACATTCAAAAAATCATTCTGACTAAAGCTAAATCTATCTCATTTTGATGATGCTTTAACTGTGGTCCTCTGCATGGGGTGTAAAAGAATAGAAATATTATACCAAAAATGTTAAAATAGCAGAACTCATATAGCTTGGTTACATCTCTGTTCCGATAAAATAAAATCATATACTACAATACTGGAGTTGAACATCATATGAAATGAAGTTACATGATTTTTCTTGTATATAATAAAACACCTGAGACCCAGTTCTAGCCTTTATCTATAACAGAAGTGCGCCAACAGCTTCATACACCCTTCACAATGGCTTCTGACAGCAGTTCAAGCGTGCCACCTAGAGAGCAACAGGGAAACTGCATTCCCGTGTATTTTAATCACATCTGGTTGCTTCACTAGCCAAAGATTCCAGTTTCTTGCCCCTTCCCACAACCATCACAGTGAACAGGTACCTGGAAGAGGAGGAGTCAGATCCGCCTAACTAATTCCTGACATGACACATTATAATGATAATTCTATCTAGTCTTCAAAACTCTGTGAAATCTAGAATTAAAACAATCTAAGCAAAAATGGAAGACGCCACTTCATGAATACACAAAAACATTCAAAATGACCGTCTGCCCTAAAGGAGTGAGTAACTTGTAAGGAGGCCTTTTCTTACAGCAAGATTGGAATTAAGCCAAATAAGAAAATATTTCAGCTCCTGAACACTGATAAAAAAACAAAAAACCAACTAGACTTTAACATTCTTAACATTTATTTGAATGACTGCACTTAAAAAAAAAATGAATGTGCACACTGTGCTCAGTAAATCAGTTCAATAACAACTCAGAAGAAAGAGAAGCTTTTTTATGAAATATTTTGTATTTCAAGCTGCAATTAGCTAAAGCTTGAATTATCTGACACTTTAATGCCTAAAATCTGTTTCAGTACCACATTATTTTTATTCTCTGACTTCACTGTGTTGACTGTTAATGCCTCGCTCCCTACTCCAATAGAATTCTGGAGGTATTTCAATAGAACCCTACACATTTCCAATCATCCCTTCCCCCCAGATACTATGGCTGTGTAAATTAACATTTTCCACTAGTGATCAAAGTGAGACACCTGATTTTTCCATGCTGCAACTACTCCTGTGTCTCTTTGCTTCAGCGTAACTCCTGACAAACTTGTTCTCAGAAGTACAACAAACACAATAGAAAAGTTCTCAATTAGAATGCTTAGAAAAGATACATATTAAGTTGACTTCTTAAGAAGACTGGTTAGTATGACCACCAGTAAAACACAAGGACTGCCTGACAGAGACAAGAATGGAATAGAGGTTATTAGTATTATTATTACAACATGGAAGTAAAAAGGACTGCAGGCAGAAACACTCACCACATTCATATTCTTTGTTAAAAAAGGTACAAATGTGCAGGCAACTAAGTGCCATTATGAGCCAAGCAAACATTCACTGTATCACTGTAGAGAACATTATCTGAGAGTTATGCCAAAAAGAAGTCATCTATTTGCAGGCAACAGCATGCAAAAACAGAGAACATGTGCTAACACCACTCCATACATTACTGTTTGACCTGGTCACATCACAATTCTTCCTCCAAACTTGACAAAAATAAGTAATAAGTTCAGAGAGCAGCTGACTGGTAAAATTCAACAAAACTGCTTTGTTAAGAAGGGAAGATCAAAACCTGGGTCTCCTCACAAATAACAGACAGCAATTGGTAACTGTCAGTAGGAAAGCATCTTTCCCAAACAGCTGGGACTGACCTCTGGAGTCAGAAACACGCCTTCAACTTATCTCAGCTGTCTCATTTCGTGGGGCTTCAAAGACCTACTTTGGATGTTAATTCAACTTCTGCAGTTCAGTCACCTAATTCTCCCTGCACATTGTTTTGAATTCCATTATTTCCTTTCTACAGTTTAGCTACTCTTGATAGCCTTCTACAACCAGTATTTCCACCTATTCTTTCTTCCATATATCACCATTCCCTGCCATAGACACGCTTATCATGACTTAACATACTTACCCACCTGTCTGCCTGCAGTAACATTCAATTCTAATTATGCCCAACCCTATTCCCCCTTTCTTCCAATAAAAATAATTTCCTTCTGCTCACATTCAACTTATTTCATTTGCCTGAAATGCACAAGACAAGCTTTTTCTTTACTCTTATGCTCCACTCCTTTGTTGTCTCTGAAGTATTAACAATGTCTGACCAAATCATAATTATCTGCAATATCCATAGCCTGATGATCCTCTGTAGGCACTTGTCTCTCACTATGACTTGAATCACTTTTACCAAATTTTGCAGTTCTGAAGGAAAGACACAGGAAAAGAGAGCAGCAGGAACAGCAAAGCAGAAGTCTCATGCAAGGCAAAGAAAGAAATGCTAAGGTCTTCACAATGCATGGCAATGTAACAATCCTTTTCCTTTCTCATTTCCAGTTGCAACGTATTTCTTTGTCTAACACTAAGACTCCTTTCTGATTTCAAAGGCTTTCATCCCAACCTCTCTATTTCTCCTCCTTGGAGATCTTCAAAAACCACCTGGACAGCCTGCTCAGTCCCTGCACGAGCAGGGGTTGGACTAGACAGCTCCAGAGGTTCCAGCCAACCTCAACCATTCTGTGATGCTGTTCTAGCACTTTTCTTCAGTTTCTTCCATACATTTCTTCTTTTGTACAGCTTGCACTAAATATCCCCCTACCAAACACTAGTAACAGACTTAAGCAAAACAGACACTTTGAGGAAACTCTAATAACCTACAACTACTATTTCTTATTACTGTTGTAGAACACAGGATTCCACTGCCTTGATGTGCTACCTCACCTATTTTACAAGGAATAGAGGAGGACAGGCACCCATTCTTTTGTGCTAAGAGGAAAGATTTTGTCACAATTGGCCTTAGAAGTGTCTTTATTTTATTTTCACAAAACTCTAAAGTTATGCTTGATATTCTCTCTTTTTAAACCTTTTCACTTCTACAAAGAAAAACAGTATAGTTCCAACTGCTTCTGCTGTACCTATGAAATCTTTATGCAGTTTTATCACTTCACATCCTTTGCTTTTATTTTAACATTAGAAAATGCATCTTCACCTCCTTCAATGTCCCTTAAACATTAATTACATATATAAATAAATTATGAATTCCAAGTATTACACTTATGAAGCTTGCAGAAAAAAAGGAAACAATAAGAACAACAAACAGCCCAAAGCCTCGTCTAGAACTACTACAAATAAATATGAAATGATCCACTAATGACAACACTAAGTGGGAACTTACCCTGCTTGTGGGTTCACCATTCCCAATGAGTTTTTATGAGATGGTGATAATGACTGAATTTTGCTGCCACTGGATCCAGATGAAGACAATGCTTTACTTGAAGAGGAACCTTACAGTTGAAAGCAAGCAGGGAAATATAAGAAAGCATAAGATTGTGTTATTTGATAGACATCCTTCAATATATATTTATTATAAAATTTAAAACAATAGCTTTAGAAGTAAAAAGGTATTAACAAATATCAAGACACTAGGGAAAAAAACCCACAAAACTCAAGTGAGCTTCCAAAAGTTTACAGTATATAACCAACTGAGAAATTTTTTTACTCTGATAAAAAACTGGATCTCAATTTCTTCAGAAATGAAGTCTAGAATATCAAAGATGTACAAACAGAACCCTATCAGTAACTGAAATCATAGTAAAAGCAGTATGCATACTTATAACATACACGGTTTGACTGCGTATCTTCTCCAATTCATTATCATATTCAGCACATAAGTTAGTTACAGAATTAAACAAAAGAAACAGCTGATGTGAAAGATCAGAATTAGACATAATTATGCATTATTTCACGAAATGCTTTTGCAAATTTAATTTTCAGAAAATCTCCAATTTGACCTGAAATACAAAACACAAGAGTCCTACATGCTCTAAAGTCTTCCTGAAGAGAGAACGACCTGTGTCACTTCCACCCAATGCTTTCCCCAGCTCCCCAGCATCTCCAAAGAATGGCATAAACTTGAACAATGAAGTACAAAGCTGTCATTTATGTACTTCAAAAAAAAAAAAAAAAAAAAAAAATCAGGCATATTGTAGTATATTAAGAATTTTTAACATGAAAGACAGAAACCATCTTATCCACTCTTGTAACACTGATCTCCACCTACGAAGTTTTTATTCCTTCAGTTTAAATCACTTGGCAATGTTTTAGAAATCCTTCCAGCTATTTTACTACTTTTACTCCATAGCCTGAAAAATAGTATTCAGAAAAGAAATGCAAAATTGCTAACATTCATTTCATACCTACAACTGCTTTGCTAACGCCACTTGGCTGCGGTAGACGTGATGATGATGATGGTGGTGCTGACACTGCAGAAGGCATCTTCTTAACTGCAGCAGGCTTGTACTGTAACAAAATACAGCCTAGAAATTTAAGCAATTAAGTCTAACTATCTATGCAGTATGACAGCTAGTTATTTGAGGTACTATGGGAAAACAAACTATTATTATTAGTAGACAGCTTGTTGGTACCCAGGTTAGACAAAGAGTTCTTACTAGCCTGTTGCCTTGTACATATTATGATGGTGCTAGTAGGAAGCATTGTCCAACCAAGAGACTTTGCTTGCTTGTTTGTTTTTCATTTAACCACAAGGTATGTTCTTTCCAGCTTTCTACTGCTTTTCTCATATATTCTTTTCTTGTAGATGTCTCAAGAGCTTAGCATTACCACTTCTTTACCTGGTAATTTTAAGAAGAATATTCCAGGGCAAAATGTTAAAGTAGGGTTTGAGAGGGAAAAAATGACACGTTTTCTCATTCAGCCCAATACTGATTTAGAATATAGTACAACAATCACTAGACTAACTGTGCCTGTTTACTCTTCACAGCCTCCTAAAAGACAAATTTCATTTAATTTACCACCAAATGAAGAAGCACGTAAATCCTTCACTTGTTAATCTGTAAATTAACAACTGCAGTCCATGGACAGATTTGCCTGAATTTTCTAAGCCTCTATTTAGCCAAATGTAACAACGCTGTATCTTTATTTGCCTTCTTAAGAAACAGTCTTGAATTGGATTCAGAAGACACAAAAGAAACTTTGTTTGCAAACAATTTATACTTTCTGCTGCTACCTTTATTGGTAATTCTCACAAGTCTTAATAACATTTGATAGTTTTCAAGTTTCGCAGCTGCTACCATCTGATTTACCGACCTCTGACTGCAACTTTCATAAACAAAAACATCTTCCATGCTTAGTGTCCAATTTAATAATATTATAGCATATAAAATAATAAAATCACAGAAGAAAACAGTTAATTCAATTTAAGGGCAACAGAAAATATTTAACAAGCTTAATTTCGTACCCAGAGCAAATTACAATTTAAGAAAAAATACTGTAGTTCACCTGTGTTCGAGTAGGAACCTTCCCTTTGGTATCAGCTGCCAGTTTCCCCTTATTGGTAATACGCGCTGCTTGTTCCTTACAGAAATTGATGTGTCTATCAGCTGCGTTTTCATTAAATCTCCTCTGACAATATGGACATTGAATGTAATCTTAAAAACACAAAAGCATAACATTAATAATGTATTTAAAGCAAGTGTTATAAGAAGTGTTTTGAAGTCTTTTAAAGACCAGCTCAGATCCCAGAGAGAATTAAGGTCTTCAGGTTTTGAAAATGAAATACGTATTACTTGGGAAAAGATAACTGTTGCAATGATGTTTCTTGCTTGATGATAACAATGAGAAAAGCAGCTGAAGATCAGAGATAACTCCTGTGAATACAGAAATAATTTGAGAGATGCTATTCAGCAGAGAAGGTAGCCAAACAGGTAGATGGATACAGTTTGGAATTCAGTTGGCAGAAAGTACAGGAGAGGCTAAACAAAGAATGACAAATACAGTTGTTTGTTCAAGATATGAAAGAACATCAATAACTTTCTCATACAAATAGCTAAAGACAACAAATTCTCTTTCCTCTTGTCATTTTGAAAGAACTGAGACATACCAACTGCAATTCTTAAAAAAGGATCATTTAAAATAAATAATGTGTAAGTGTTTAAAGTACTACAAAATCCTTCATCTGAGTGTTATTGACATTGCCCTTAAAATATACTGCCCATGGACAGTGAAGCATTATAGATCATTTTCCAGTAGATATTTTAGCATCTAGAGATACGGATATTTAATTCTTCACAGTCTATTATTCAAAGCCACGTAAATATCAGCTTCAGAAGATGTGGGCACCATCATAACAGCTTAAATTAGTACGTTCCCATGTGTTTTTAGAAGTGCGTTAATAAAAACAAAGAAGTGCAACAGTCACTGCCCTCCAAGATTACAGAGATATTATACAATCCAAAGTAAGACTGAGATTACATGCTACCCCTCCAAACACTGCAGATCTAGATTACAGTTATCTCTTTCTATCCCTTAAAAAGAAGAAAATTCCAAGTAGTTCAAAAGTCTAATGCCTTGAAAACTATGAAAAGAGAACTGAAAAAAGAGAGAGCAAAGATTACAAGAAAAGCATAGAAATCCTTCACAGACGTGATGGCATGGGAATCTCATGTGGTAACACTGATTATTTATTTTTATATAAACCCCTCTACTGACAAAATACTCAAACATAAACTACACCTTAAGAGATGGAAACTCAGAAATTTAAAAAAATAAAAAAAAACCAAAACGAAACATCTCTGGTCCAAACAGAAAGTATAAAAATAAAACTAAAAAAAATAATCCGTTAATCAAGCAATCATGGAAGCCGTGATAGCCCAGAGAAGACTTTCAAGGCTAACTAAAGTAAGTGGACCAGACAACAGAGGATTAGCAAGTATTTTCTTAATTATAAGGGATTGTATCTTTATCCTTTCATAAAATGCTTAGCACCAGGCAGCCACCTAACTACCACAGAACAGTACAGTTGAGGTTAGAAAGGATCTGTGGAGACCATCTGGTCCAATTCCCTACTCAAGCAGGAACAACTGGAGCAGGTCCCCCAGGACCAGACAGCATCATCCACAACAACTGTTAAGATTCAACGCAAACTTCATACAATACAAGCTAATCAAAATAAATAGGCAATAAACATAGGTAGCCAAGTTCAATGTAAATAGGAATGACTTAAAATCCTTTTCAACATCATCAGGCTCTTCTGCACTTTTTCTGAAGAAACAGTAGAACAGGCAATCAAAGAAGGAACAACACTGCCTTTTTTTCCTCCAAACTCAAAGCAAGAGTTAAAAGAACAATATTCTGTATTGATATTTCCTACTTAAAGGAAAAACTGTCTAACAGCTACCTAGAAATAGGTACCAAACACAGAGATGAGTAGGAGGGTATGGATGTGTTCCATGATACACTGTATAATTCCTCTTTTTTTCCTACATATAAAGTGAAATATGAACAACTGTAGCTACCTTTGCTCTGTCTTGATGTTCGTAGGGGATTTTTTTGGTTGTTTTTTTTTTGTTTGGTTTTTTTTGTTTTTTTTTTTTTTGTGGTTTTTTTTTTTTTGGTGTTTGGTGGGAAGAGTCCGTAATTAACTAACACATCTTCTCTTTGTTCCTGGTTAACTCCTTACCCACTGCAACAGGATGAAGCAAGGAGAATATAGACAATAAAGCGCAGCTTGGGAAAATAAAAAGGAAGGAAGAGAAACAAAGGTGTAATAGTGTTCTCTTCCCTGTACCTCTTCACATTTTCAAGCAAAGTGAAGTGAGCTACTTTCTTCACTTTTACTTGCATTCTCTTGCTGACTAGTGCCAAGGGAATCCTGTTTCAGTACCTTCTGCATGGCAAATTTTGTTCTGGTCTTCTCTTCTTGTAATTCAGAACCTACACAACTAGTTTGTTAACGTAATCTTTTCCATGATTAGGCCTGATGTTTCTTAGCGTCCTGAATAATATGACTCTTCATTTCTTAGTATGAACGCGCAGTTCAGTCCTTATACTGGGACTAATGTATTTCCTCAGGAGAAACAAGGTGTGGAATACTGACGTTCTCACAATATTACAAGCAGCCAGAAGCAAAAAGATGATTTTTAAAAATGTTTTTTTTTCCCCTATCTTTCTGAAAACGACCAAGCTAATCAAATGTTTTACCTCTTAAGACCAGAACAAAGATATTCTCCAACATACAATCAAATCTTGGAAGTTCAATTAAATGTGTTTTTCCTTCATCATCCCAGACTTCTCCCATGTTTTCCCTAACTTACAGTCTGAGGACACTCAAGAAATGTCACTGACTTATTAATACAAGTTACACAGATCTCACATACTCTGAAACATAAGTCTTCCCCAACACATGAGGAAGGATCACAAACATGCCTAGAGCAGTTAAAGACTTACAGCGCAATTGTGCAACTACATCTGAATTCAGAAAGAAATGTAAGACTACCCTTGACTAACAGATTCCTACAATATATAAAGGTTGTAGGTGTCCAGAATGGGCAGCCAATTAAAACGTCACTCTGCTCTGAGCTGTTCACTGCAGGAAGTAGAAATAAGGTGCTGAAACAATTTGTACAACCTGCAGTATGTAACATACTAGCAAGTTGCAAGTTGGCTATAACTACCTCTTGACGCATTAAAAACAAAGTCATGGGCATGGAAAACTACTCAAGATGCAAGCCAGTCAGATCCACAGTCATGAAAGAACATCTGTATAGTGATAACCAGACAGGAATCCTCAAGAACTCATAAATATTGTATTAAAACAAACAAACAAAAAACTTGTTTGTATTTTATATAATTTTGTATATTGTTTATGTAACAAAAAAAGTATTTACGGAACTGAACAGTTTTACATACCAGGGTCATATGATGGTGGAGGCGGTGGAGGGAGTTTTCCACCATCTTTAAGATTAAGTCCTTTGGCTGCTCGTATAGTTGCTATGAATTCCTCATGCTTTCGTCTCCAATTAGATGGCTTTTTGGGGGGTTCTGGCTAAAAAGTGAAAAAAACAAAGAAACCCAACAACTTTTTCTGTTTGAAGCTTGTACTTCATGTTAAATACATTTATTATAAATTTCTTCCAGTTCCAGTTGATCTAATTATCACAAATTGCAGAAACAAACCTTATTACAATGTATACATATTTTACCTAAAATGTTCATACACGGAGTAAATTATAACATACCCGTGGCTTAAGAGGTTTTACTGTGGGAATGTCAGTTCCTTCTGCTCTCTGTCGGCTGGAATCGAAAGTCTTCCTTTTCTTGGCAGAAGTTTTTTGGCAAATGGGTCCATGCTTCTTCTACAAGTAAACGAAGAAATAAAAGAGAACGCAGAACTTATTTTTGGAAATATGTCATTAACATGTTATTTTCTTCTTTCTAGATGTGCCAATAAGCAAATGAGGCCCAGGTCCCGATTAGTAAAATCAGACTGCTTTCACTCAAATTCTTATACCAACTTTTTTTTTTTTTTTAATCAGACAGACAGGAACTTGTAAATGTAAATACATGATCAAAAAAACTTGGGATCTGAGCAAGGAAAAGAAAGGGAAGCATCTGTATTTGCTCCTTACAAATAAAAAACTGATAGGTAGGCAGGCAGTATTCGTATTGAGAGGAAAGATGGATCAGAACCTGTCTGAAATTCATATGCACATTTAAGGACAATTCATCTTATATTAAGACTGGAGAGGAGGGAATTTTGAAAACTGCTAACAGAGCACTTTATTTGCTAAATAGGATGGCACAGTGTTCATTCCTTGCGGACGCAAGGAATGATTCTGTAGTCCCAGAGAAAGTGTCTTTAGAAGCATCTGAATGTGACAGGATGCCAAAATACAATTAATCTGTAAGGAGCTTCAAAACTGAGACAACGGGAATTGTTCACTTGAAGAAAATAAAAATAGAAAAAAAAAAACAACCAATAATCTAGATCTTCTTTATTTAAATACACAGATCATTGCTTAACTTTCCTATCGACTTACCAGTTGTAAAAGGCAACAGTTCTCATAGCACTTACCAGTGCTGCTGGAAAGAAAGTCCTTCCACAAATCCTACATGGCAACAGATCTCCAGTTTGCACTGCAACCTCAGCTTAAAAAAAAACACAAACATAATTTTGTAAGAAAATTTGTTTAGATTAGTACTAAGAATTCTTTCTAGCTTACTAACTTCATATACACTGCAATGACAACAGCCGTCACTGTTAAAGTATGTGTTCTTTGAACTGTGCAAAGACTGAACAGAAAGGAAAGGGTGATAAACAACTCCTCACATACTTTTCAAAGCAGCCAGGCCCAGTAAAAAGTCAGCTGAGTTCTAATGATCTAGAACATGGGCTTTGTACCTTTAAAGAAATGCCTGCACAACAGCACGCAAAGGACTCATTCACTACAAGTCTCCCTGACAGCCAAGACACACACAGATACGGAGAACAGCAATACTTCGTGAGGATGATGTCTTTGAAAGTGAACCACCTGTCAGAACACCACTTGGAAGTTACATCCCATCACTTATTTCTCTCTATTAAGTAAAACAATTCCATTTTCTCTTAGAAAAAAATCTTGAATGCTATTTTTATGGGAGACTTTACATAGGTTATAAACTGACAGTTTACAAAAACATTTCAGAACTTTCTATTCAAGCACTGATTGATTCATAGAACCAGATTTAAAAGAAATCTAACAAGTCACAGTATCCAAGTTTATTCAAGCCAGTGTATTCATGTAGTATGTATTATGTGACGAAGTTATGGCAAAGATAAAAAGCTACGTAAAGTTTATGAATGGCAGGTAACTATTATATTAAGCACTGTAACACTGTAATTAGGAATATACACATATATATATATCAATAAAGAAGGAGTAAATTTGGATCAAGCTTAAGACATACTAGTTTCTTCCTCTGTACTCAAGCTGCCAGTACAGCTCCTTCTGTTTATGCAGTTAAAATAGAAGTTCCCTCAACTGACTTGCTCTTTAGGCTAATTAGTGGCTGAAACTATAAAATTTATAAACAGAAGAAAGTTCAAAGTCTCAATTATTTTCTGTTTCCACCTGTTCCTCAGTAGTGTAAAATTTTCTAACTAAACATACATACCCATCAATTACCAGTCCTATAGAAAATGGAAAGCTGAACAAAATGTTCCAAGGCAACTAAATGTAGATTCAAGTGGCCACAGTTCCCAATAAATGCATTTTTCAAGTTTAAAGGCTGAAATTAAATGAGACTTCTAGTAGCAGCACATAGCCATTCAATCTATTTCTGCCATTTTTACTAACTTGAATACATTAATAGCATGTAAATATGTATAATGAATTAATCAATATATGACAACACAGTTTTTAAGATTTAAAAAACACATACAAAGTGTTCTTCAGTTGAACACACTTCTGTATATACCATGTTATTAATTTACACACCTTTTCCATGTAGACAGGAACAGGCCCTTATCACAGCATTGTGGGACTGCACAGACAGTAACTGAGTTGTACAGCTTCAGTAATAATCAAGTTTCCACCATGTCATCTAAATGCACGTGTATTTGTATTTCCACATGTAGGGGGAAGGCAGAAAAGAAAGCACTCCAGGTAAACCTTGCTTTTCTTCTGTTCTTGCATCTGAATAACATTTGCATGCTAACAATACCTAACAGGAAGGGTTTTTGTTTTTAATTATTGTTGATGGTATCTTTCCAACCCCTACTTTAAATAATCATACCTGAAATTTTTACCACTGCTCTGTTTCTTTAAACATTAATCACAAGCAACAAGATGCAAAGTAATAATAACGATAAAAATCCTTCCTCTCACAGAGAAAAAGCACGAGAGGGATGGATCAGCACTCCTCCAACAGGTCCAGGAACTTTAAGCCATCACACATAACTCTTGTGGCTAGAACCTGCCCTCATTGCTTTTCCCAAGGGTAAGCAAAGAGGCAGTTCTCCCAATCAAAAATACCAGATATGCACAGAATTTCTTGTTTCATTACTTCATTCTTCCAGACTCTTGGCATTCTTAATAATGCTGACAGATATCAATGCAAAGCCACTTCTGTTTAAAAAAACAAACAAACTACTTTATTTTATGACATTATTCTAATACCGTTCTCATTCCTGCACTCAGGAATTTATGTTTATATTTGAATTCACCGTGAAAAAAAGCAGACTTGATAGATGTTCAGCTAATCCAGCAGTATTTACATGCAGCATTTCAACACATAACAAATGCTAATTTGCACTCAACAGCTACATTTACTGAGATCTATTTCCTTACAGCATTCCTAACTCTCCTTTGCTGCTGGCAGGTACTCAGTCACACCAAGAGCCATTGCTACTGCCAACCCCTGCCCTGTAGCACAAATCACTGACCCCAAACCCACTGTGGTAATAGGTAATAGTCTCACACGAGTTGGAAGGGACCTTAGAGATCATCGAGTCCAACCCCCGGGATTCGAGCCTCCTGTGTAGCAGAGCGGCACTTCTACCACTTGCGCCACAGCGAGGATTCAAACCTGGGCCTCCGTTGTTGCAAAGCGGCATTCCTACCACTGCGCCACCGGGGCAAACCGTGCTTATCCCTTCGCTTCTTCCTCGTTTTTTATTCTTAAGTAAAAATTGGGAATTAAAAAAACAAATAAATCCATAACACATTAACATTTCCTTCATAAGAGCTCAGGAGCCTTCTTTAACAGAAAGGTGAGCAACATCAACATGAAACCTGCTAATTTTAAAATAAAAGATGGCAATAAAATTGTGAAAATTGGAGGAAAGTTGGTGGGTTTGCTTTTTTTCTTTTCCCCTAAAGGCAATATGGCAATATATAGCACCTGTTACACAGAAGGTATGCAAATACCAAGAGAGAAAAATGAGAGTAAAGGCAAGAAAAACACACACTTATTTTCCCATTAGTAATGTTAAAATTAGCACCTCTAACACCAGCAATAAAGAAGATAACATTTCTCCTGGAAATGAATGAATTATTCTGGCAAAGGTTGGTCACAGTTTTCCAGAATAATTGCTATAGGAAGTAGAAAGAATGAAAAAATCTTATTTGGTGTCATTTTAGCCTGACAGAATCAAAGATGAGCAAACAAAAGGAAAATGTTATGGATGAAAAGTTTGGAGATTTCTAAATGATTTTTTTCTCCCTCGTCCAAAGTTAAGTCTTACAGTCTCACAGTCTCGTGTGGGTTGGAAGGGACCTTAGAGGTCATCGAGTCCAACCTCCGGGATTCGAGCCTCCTGTGTAGCAGAGCGGCACTTCTACCATTTGTGCCACAGGGGGATTCAAACCCGGGCCTACAGGTGTTGCAATGCGGCATTCCTACCACTGCGCCACCGGAGGCGCCCTAATGGCAGTCCTTAGGGATCTCTTTTCTTGATAAGGCACTCCTCACTGCATTTAAGGCTTAAAAACAATAATAAGTAAGAACAAATCAAAAGGCAGACATCCATTTATTAAGGAGCATAAGCTGATGGTTCTGGTACTTCATAATCTGCTTTTTAAGAGCACCCAGGACAGCTCTGCAGAGGAACCTCCACAGCTGTGCACTGGAGCTCTCTCCTATCATGTTCACTTTCCATCATAGGCTATAAAACACTGCAAGGAAAAGATCCCACACCATGGGCTTTAGGCAAGGCCAATGAGAAGCACACCACCACCCCAACACCATTGAAACCACTGACAAGATACGAAGGGCAGGGAAAAGGAATACAGCAACATACAGAATAACAAAGATACAATGGTAAGAAAGGTAACAGATTCGACTTGGTTGTATGGGAAAGAGGGGAAAATAGAAAGGTAACACTTCAGTGAAGAAACAGAAGAATGGATTTACTCAGCACATGAGTAGGAGAACAGAAATTGGCTCTAAGACATCATCAAAATAGTTTCTAATTTTTTTGTTCAGCTTTCTTTGAAGTCTGACAACAATGCAGGGATATCACCAGCAATTTACAAGCCAGTTTTTAATAAGAATAACATCAGTTAAACAGAAATAAGTCATTTTGTAAGAAAATTATGTATTAGTCATACATATACCAATGAAACAAGTATTTTCATTGAATATTGCTAGAACTATGATACGCAGCTTTACACCCAATTCTGCTGTCTGCCTAAGAACAGGTCTCAAAAACAGAGTTCAACCTACAAAGTTGGTGGCTGTCAATAATTAAGTCATCAGATTGTTGCAATTGTGTTAATAAAACTCTGATGACCGAATTCTCAGATTCATCATTTGCATTTCTGAACTTTCCCTGCCTCTTTAAACTACTTCTGGAGCAGAACCACCTTTCATTTTTCATTTCTTTTCCTACCTGCACATGAGTAAGTTATTCCACACATTCCTTTTGGATGTGATCACAATTTGGTTTCCTGTACTTTCTCTTCTCAAGGCTGGAGTTTTGATGAGAAGTTTGGGCGGACCTCGATGTCTTACAACAGAGCCTCACAGAGCCTCTGATACAGCAGAGGGCTTTTAGAACAACTACAGATGAATTTCAACTTTTGAAAAGCTGTGAGTTTCCATGTACATCTGCACATACTTAGATGTAAGGTGCAGAATGCTCCAAAGAAATACGACCACGAAGATTAAAGCAGTACTTAGTTTTAATAACAGTATTTTGTAACGTTATGAGATCTGTTTGATTGCCCTTCTAAGCCTTTAATTTATCTGCAGCAATGACAGTACTAAATGACTTTGGCCAGACAACTGTAATAACAAGAACCATCAAGTCCCACTGCATTCAAACATGCAGAAATACCTGGGTATGAATTCCAGCTTTGGCATCACCTACTTGACAAGTGGTCTACAACTACTGAAAGTTATTTGTGGAAGAGTGCTTGCCAAATTCTCCTGGAAAACTGACTGTATTGTTTTTGGCACAGCTCCCCCATCCCCAAAAGCCAGTTATTTTGTGCTTAAATCCATACGCTTCAGGTACAAAAAGAAAAAAAAAAGAAAAAGCCAGTGCATATACACCCCTCATTGACTGAGGAATAAGATTATTCACAATAAGTAGTCAACCAGTCCACTTCTACCACCTTTTTATGTGGTCTAATAGCGATAGGACAAGGGGGAATTTCTTTAAATCAAAAGAGAGGAAATCTAGGGGAGATGCTAGGATGACTTTTTTTTACTCAGAGGGTGGTGAGGCACTGGGCACAGGATGGCAAGAGAAGCTGTGGATGCTCCATCCCTGGAGACGTTCAAGGCCACACTGGATGGGGCCCCAGTCAGCTCCATCAGGTGGGTGGGGATCCTGCCCACAGCAGGGATTTGTAACTACGTGATCTTTAAGGTCTCTTCCAACCCAATCCATTCTATGATTCTGTCTACTTCTATCTATGCCTAACTTCAGAGGAAAGATTCTTTTCTACGACTGTATTGACAGCGGAGTCTAATCTTGTGTAAACCTGTCACTTCTGCTTACTAAAGATATCAGAAAGCAGCAAAACTTCAGCTCCTTCAAGCTGAAAAGCTTCAGTAAGGCTTTCATAGTACCTCCTGCATATTCCTATATCAGCTCTCTAGCCTGACAATGCAAGTGTACTATATTTGTCAAAATTACTGTTATTGTATCAAACATGAGTCTGATTACGGCAAGTTTTGTATTACTTCCTTGAAAATAACATGTTGAGGAGAACCCCAGTGCCTCAGAGTGACAGCCTGGAGGAGGATTCTTTGAAGAAGTTCTTTTTGTGACTGAGAAGCGAATTGCACCCAGTCTAGAACAGTAATACAGGCACATGCAAAAGGCATATCATGGTGCGATCCCCCTTTGTATAACTCTCTGGCCTTTCTTCTTCCCTTCCTCACCTGAAGCATAACTTCTAATGAGAAAACATGCTGATGTCACACTAAATATCCTTAAAAATAACTATCTTTCCTGGAACTACTTTTCCCCACAGTGACTTCTATGTGATCCTTCCAAGCAGATCCCTGAACAGGCCAAAGTCTTTTCTCCTCAAGCCCAGGGTCTCGATTCTTTTTGCCTTCTTTTCTCAGGACCCTGAATGCATTCACCTCATTGCCAAGACAAGTAAGGCTGCCCCGACCTGCATACCTGCATGCAATGCCTCTTTGTTTGTGGCTGTGAGGTCCAGCAGACCTCTCCATGTCCACCTTCACCTGGGTTAGGAAGTTGTCACTGATGTACATCAAAAGCCTTCTGGACTGCACTGCTCATATCCTCCCGACTTGTCCCTCTAGCAGATAAGAGGGTGGGTAAAGTAAGGGCTAAGGCTCCTTTCACTCACATGAAGAGGACCTCACCTACCTCGTGTAGTGGCTTCTAGCAGACATTCAAATACAACATTTCCCACATTGCTCTGCTTGCTATCTTTGATCCTCTCCAGTCCCACAGCGAGGCTCCGCTGCTCTCCCATACAAAGGCAACCTCTGCTTGCTATCTGGCTGGTTCTTCCTGCACAGCCTGTATCCAACCACAGAGCAGCAGCTCCTGCTGCGTTCCTGTGGTCCCAGCGACATTGCAGCCCTGCAACTGTGCACAGATCGCCAGTTCCTTCAATTTGTTCCATACACCGAATGTGGGTGTGCAGGCACTTTGGAGACACATTCAGTTGTGACATCAAACCATAAAAACCTATGAGAGCTTTCCCTTCAACACATACAGAGCCGCATCAAAACCCAAGGCAATTAAGTAGTGCTGTGTGATCGATCTGACTTCCAAACGTGCCTTTTGGTCTCCTGTTAATGAGCTTTAACATCAGCTACTCACCACTAGAAAGCACATGACTTGCAAAATCTATGTGAATTGTGCTGACAGTACATAGGTAGTCAGGCGTAGCCTGGTCTCTTCACACTGACCTTACACTCCACCAGCCATGTGTTGGCAGCCCCCAAAGCATTTCAGTTCAACTTCTTTCCCAAAACATAAGCACAAATCAAAAATAAACATTAAAAAGTGTGGAAAAAAACCCACTAAACTTATCCATGGTGACTCAGTGTATTAATGTAAAAATTACATCACTTACCAGAGGGGCAAATACGTGTAAAACACAGCAGTACAATGCAAAGCTACTTACCATAATTTAATAAATACATTGATGTTAGTTGTGGATTTCAGACTACAGCAGTTTCCAGCGTGCTGATTTAAGAACAGCACCATATCATTAATTTTTCCTTCTCTCAGACAAATTAGATACTTTCAGGAGGAAAAAAAGAAAGCCAGAATGTTACAGAAATACAGGAGGCTCCCTTAAGTGAAGCTTAAGAAAATGGCTGCCAAAGTAAGGAAGCTGCTTGCAGAGGCAAGACAAAGATGCACACCAAAGAGAAAGGAAGCTCACATTAATATTTCTGTTCTGAAAACAAAGTAATAATTTCCTATAGCATAAGGAAAAAAAAAAAAAAGAATAAGGCAAAGTGGGCATTGGCTCACTTACAAACTGAGAAAGCAAGTACATGCACTTGCATCCAGAGGTCATGTTACTAATACTAAACCCCGAAGTATTATGCCTCAACTGTTTGGGGTGGGGTTTCAGACATTATCGGGGTAAGTGAAAGGTCCAGAAACAAATGGTCCTTCAGCACAGCCCTCAGCTCCCAGGAGATGCTATACAGGGAGCTTTATTACTAACAGCCCACAGGGACACACCCAGACTGCTCAGAGCCTGAATGCTTAATGGCAGTAACAGATCCTGCTTGGTGCGTGCAGGGGAAGCTTTGGGCTGTAACCCTCCCAGCTGCTGGAGCTTGGTGGGTGCTGCCCTCATCCACAGCTCACCATGCCCTTCACCATCCAGGCAGCAGCCATTCTGACCTGCTGGGATGGCTGTGAAAAAGCGTGGATATAATCATTTCTTCAGCTTCAGCAGCTGCTGCTAACACGCCCCCAGAAAAAAACAAGAGCCTAGAGTGCAGCTGATCTAATGCAACCACTGGACTGCTCCTGTTCAAGTGAGGAATTCAGTGCTTGGGCCCCTCCTCCATCACCTTCAGCAAAGCAGAGGGATAACTGCACTGATGTGACAGCTCTCCCACCGCCATCCAGCAGTGAAAGCCACCAGCACACACTAAACCACAGGAGGCAGCCTTCGTACTCAGCACACACTATGTTATTGAGGGCAAGGCTGTGAACTCACCTTAAAGATCACTGCTTCCTGCAGTCATTGCTCTCAGTACATTGGCCAGGAAATTAAACAAATTAAAGAAATGAACTGAAGAACAGTCACAGAATCACAGAATGACCCGGGCTGGAAGGGACCTCAAGGATCATGTAGTTCCAACCCCCCTGCCTGGCAGGGCCACCAAACATACACAGTCAAACCCACACAGGCTACAAAGTAATAAATGTCAAGTCAGGAATCCAAGATGCAACATTCAAAGCATGTAACAAATTTGTCACTTGAAACGTGTGCGCAGATTGCTGTTGACAAAGCTTTGTAGTTCTAAATCTGCCTTTCAGCGCCTGTCTAGTAATACAAAGTACTGGTATATACAATATACTGGTATAAAATAAAGCAGGCTTCAAAAAACCAGCACAAGTGAACTTTGAAAGCAACGTTTAAGTTGCACAGAAAGTTACGTTGCCATTTTATCGAGGATTTAAACTTGTGCATAGTGAGAAAAGTGCAGCCACAACATAAAAAGTTCTATCCGGCTTTTTAAATGTCACCAATGCAGCTCCACAAGCCAACCAATACACATTCATCTCTTGATATAATGGAAAGAATCATTAGACACTGTATGAAGTTGCTTCTTATTAAAAGCATGCTTGAACTGTAAGAAATAAAACAGATCTCACCTCCACGTCGCTGAGCTTACGAAAATAAAGCATCAGCTTCTGTAGGCAAGAAGTCCTGGCCAGGTAACTCATGCCTGAAGGCCCTTTCACTGCCACGAGAACACAGCCAAAAGCCAAAGTCCTGCCCTGCACCCTAATTATATCCCTCGCCTCACAACTCCCCAGACCAGCCGCACAAATCAGCCCCGGGAATCGGTTTTGCTGAGCCCTAACCCCAGACAGAGAACAGGCTGAGCCGGATTTCAGGAGCAGCCCTTCAAAGTATCACAGTCTCGTGTGGGTTGGAAGGGACCTTAGAGATCATCGAGTCCAACCCCCCGGGATTCAAGCCTCCTGTGTAGCAGAGCGGCACTTCTACCACTTGCGCCACAGGGGGGATTCGAACCCGGGCTTCTGTTGTTGCAAAGTGGCATTCCTACCACTGCGTCACTGGGGCACACAGCCCTTGCTTCTATACAGGATGAATGACTGGGCAACTGTGCTCCTCAACACAAACTGAATCCAAAATGGCAACCAGCTACTTTCTTCTGAGTCACTGGTGAAGCAGTAAGTGGAGAAAAGCACAACACTGAGCAAAACAATCCATCTTTATCGTTGGTTTTGCCTATGTTTTCCTCTCTTGAGGCCAGCCTACTACATGAAGATCATTAGAGAATAACAATGTGCAAAAGAGACATCTTGATCTTGAGTGTTCAGAAGGAACATTCCATGCCACGGAAAACAAAATAACTCTGATAAGCTCCAGCTTTTGAAAGCGCTTTCAAGGAAGGGCTGAGAGTAAACATGAGAGTGCTCCAGTTTCAAAGTTCTTCCTCCCACCATTGTCTATACCTACTGCAACAATGAAAATGGAAGCCTTCAGAAGGCACACCAACCAGAAGTAGGAACAGCAGCAAATCCAACCCAATAACAACCAACCTTTTTAGCCTTCTGTAATCTGTAGATGACCATTCTCCCTACCCTCTGTTATGAAGGTACTGAAGCTTATACAACACAGCTGGCTTCACTAAATCAGCCCACAGCCAAATCAATTGATAGATGGGCTGTAGATGATACACAGTCCCAACTGCAGGCAAACATGCAGCTGATTCGAAACCAAAGCGAGTTTCTCCCTTCTGGGCAAGCAGCATAGGATTGTCATCAGTCAGAGGCCAAAAACAAACAAACAAACACACAAACCAAATGCAAAATATTATTTGATAAATCATTGGACATCACCTTTCAAATCTCACTAACAGGGAAGGCATAAGAGCAAATTAAATAAGAGAGAACCTCTTGGGATTTTAATGTCAAATCATGCCGCCCTGATCTACAGTCTTGCTGAAGTCGCTGGTCATAGGCACACAGTCTGATGACCATCACATCAAGCAGAGAAAGGACACACGCTCACTGAGAACAGTTCCTGCTCTCCCTCAGTGCTAGGAGGGACAAAGGACAAAGGCTGGATAGTGCTCACCCCTGTTTAAACACAGTTACTGCCTGCAAAGCATAACATGGGAGCCTCAAGGACTATTCTGTGACAGTTAATCAGAAGAAGGCAGCATTTTTTCTTAATATGGTTACAACAGCTCATCAAACGCAGTAATGGCAGATTTCCTAAGCGTTCTAAGGCAAGCTGCAACTTCTTAAGTTCCAGGCTGGCATCTCATTGCGATGGATAGTCGGAAGGGTGATGATATCTTCACTGAAGCAACTGGCACGGGATAAAGTTGCAAATACTCTGTCTGCAAACACACACCTCGCTTTTGCGGCACCGAACACTCCTCAGGAATTACGGCTGTACCATGACTTCATCCTCCGTGAGCAAAAGAAGAGAAGAGTCCCCGGGCCCCGAGCACCAAGCGGGCGGCGGAACCGCCCAGCCCGCCCGCCGGGCTGCGGCAGCGAAGCGGAGCCGGGGACAAAGCGCGGCCCCGCCCGCCGTCACCCCCAGCCAGCCCGGACCCGCAGCCTCTCCCCTCGGCTCGCCGACCACCGAAGCGCTCCCGGCGGCGCTCCCCGCCCTACGACGCGGCGAGGCCGGGTGGCCCCGGGGGCTCCGAGCGAGGGGAAGGCGGCGCCCGGCCCGCTGCTCCAGCCGCCGCCGCCCAGACGCGCCCACAGCACGACGAAGCCGCTGCGCTGGCCACCCACAGCGGTTCCCACTGGAGAGCAGGGACCCTCCTGGCCGCCCCCCGCCGCTGCCCCTCACCTTCCAGCCCTTCCATGGCGCGTCCCGACCGCCAGCGCCCAACCCAGCCCCGATCCGCCGCCGCTGCTGTGGCAACGCCGCCACCTCCCGGCCCGCTAACATCCGCCGCTCCCATTGGGCGGGCGGAGCGGGAGGGACGGACCTCACCGCCCCTCAGGGCCGAGCCGCGGGGCTGGGAGTGTGGTGGGCGGCTGCGTTCCGCTCGGCAGAGGAAGACCTGGGGGTCCTGATGGACGAAAGACTCAACATGAGCCAGCAGTGCGCTCTGGCAGCCCGGAAAGCAAATGGGATCCTGGGCTCCCTCAGGAGAGGGGTGGTCAGCAGGGACAGGGAGGTGATTGTCCCTCTCTACTCTGCTCTTGTGAGGCCCCATCTGGAGTACTGTGTCCAGGTGTGGAGCCCTCAGTACAAAAAAGACATGGAGATTTTGGAAAGGGTCCAGAGGAGGGCCACGAAGATGATCAGGGGGCTGGAGCACCTCCCCTATGAGGACAGGCTGAGGGAGTTGGGTTTGTTCAGCCTGGAGAAAAGAAGGCTGCGGGGTGACCTCATTGCAGCCTTTCAATACCTGAAGGGAACCTACACCCAGGAGGGGAGTAAACTCTTCGAAAGGGCTGACAATAGCAGGACACGGGGAAATGGTTTTAAGTTAAAAGAGGGAAGATTTAGGTTGGATGTTAGGGGGAAGTTCTTCACTAGGAGAGTGGTTAGGCCCTGGAACAGGCTGCCCAGGGAGGTTGTGGATGCCCCGTCCTTGGAGGTGTTCAAGACCAGGTTGTACGGGGCCCTGGGCAACCTGATCTAGTAAATGTGTATGTTTGGTGGCCCTGCCAGGCAGGGGGGTTGGAACTACATGATCCTTGAGGTCCCTTCCAACCCAGGTCATTCTGTGATTCTGTGTAATACACCTTTAAGAATTGGAAGGCCGTAATGAGATCTCCCCAGAGTCTTCTCCAGACTGGACAAGCCCAAGTCCTCAGCTTGTCTTTGTAGGAGAGGTACTCCAGCCCTCTGATCTTCCTCATGGCCCTTCTCTGGAATCTCTTTACATCTTTCACATGTTGAGAGCCTGGAAATGGATGCAGTACTCCATATGGAACCTCCAAAGGTCAGACTAGTGTGGGACAATCAACTCTCTACCCCTGCTAGTCATCCCTCCTTGATGCAGCCTGGAATACAGTTGGCCTTCCAGGCTGCAAGCACACACTGCTGACTCATGTTATGTTTTCAATCAACCACGATACACAAGTCCTTCTCAGCAGGGCTGCTCATAAGTTCTTCTCCCAGTCTGTATGCATATCTAGGATTGCCTGGACCAAAGTTCAACATCTTGCTCTCAGCCTTTTTGAACCTCTCTAGGTTTACTAGAACCTTTTGAGTTTGTCAGGGTCCCTCAGGTTGCCATCCCTTCCTTCACCCTTATCAACTGTACTACTCAGTTTGGTGTCATTTGCAAGCTTACAAAGGGTGAACCCAATGCCATCGCCTGTGTCATTGATAAAGATGTTGAAGAGTACTGGTCCCATGACAGATCCCTGGGGGACACTACTCATCACTGACTTCCATCTGGGCATAGATCCAGGGACAACAACCCTCTGCCTGTGGTATTCCAACCAGTTCTTTATCCACAGAGAGTCTCTCATGCTACAAGATCACACCTGAGTAAGGCCTGGTTTTAGGAAAACAATACCACTAAACTGTTGGTGACTATGCTTTTGTGGTGCTGTTTACCAGAGCTCTTTTTGATCTGTTAAACCTTCATTGTTATAGCAACAAGAGCCTTTCAGTTACTTTTTAGGATTACTTTTTAATCTCCTTTACTTGTCTTGGTGGTGGCAAACATCTAATAAAATTTCTCAGTGTAAACAACAATACATTTTACCCAAATTATTTCTGTCTTATCTGTGCACTTTGAAATCATGGCTCTGTTTCTTCTAGATAAACTAGTCAATCCATATTTCCTTGTGTGTAGAATCACTGTTGCAATCACAGTACAACTGAAAATGTAACTCAAAGCAAGACAAGTAAGTAAAACTGAAATTTGACCTGAGACTATGAGCATGCTATGCTCTCTGCATTGCCTTAGCATAGGACAAATAGATCTAAGTGCTGCATGCCCTACACTCAGCATGTAAACCATGACAAGTATATGTTTAAATCATCCACTGAGTCAAATATTTTGAAGGTGTGTGGTAACTCTAGATACAGATTTTCTGGGTAGTTCAGAACCATGCTGAAAATGCATTTCAAATTTGCCTTTGATCTGTGGAGCCCACAGATCATGAAACCATGACACTCATGTTGTAAAATTACAGGCCCTGGCAGAAGGAGGCTGTTTGCCACTATGTTGCAGAGTCCTAACCTTTGCAAACTGTCCATTAAATCTTTGACATGAAACTTAAATGAGCCAAGGTTTGTTATAGCTGCCAAGTGCTGTCTGCTTACCTAGCCATGAGGGTAGCAAATAGAAGTTGACTTTCTTTTATGGTATTTCCATACCTGGACTGAAAATTCATAAACAGAGGCTGAGGATAATTTAATCTTTCAGCAGACAAATCCTTTATAATGAAACCATAAGCACAACTTTTATCCTGTGTTTGCAGCACAGTGAGTAGTTTGTATTAGAAGATCATTTGGCTTGGTTTGGTTTCTTGCTTCTCTTTGAAAATTGTGTTAATTTTTATTAGAAACCAGAGCAGAAGATAAATTAATCTCACCCACTTTTAAGGGTCTGCAACACAGTGAGCTGTGCTAATTGTCAGATTTCCCATTATAGTCAATAGGAATTTGTTTCTATAGATGATGAATTCTGTGGGATAAAGGTGAGATCAACCTTTCCAAACACACTGCCTATTTCATGATGAGATGAATCAGAGCCTAACCTCCAGCCAGAGGAAGAATTAGACTTACTAACTCTTCACTAACTACAAAGTGAAGAGTTATTAGTGCCAGGTGACCAACTCAGAAGTAGACAACACCCACATTAGAGTAGTCAAATCCTATCCTACATGTCTTCAGACTGGATCCTGTACTCTTAAATAGATGTGCTGCTTAGTTTTGCTCTGCTAAGGTACCACTGACTGTCTCATTTCATTACTCATCTGTGAAGTGAAGGACATAAGAGATGGCTTACAAAGCTAGTAGGACAGTGGCTGTTCTGCAGCAAAGCTAAATGATCCTCCTGTCTCCTGTGGCTGATGTATGAACATCTGCTGTGCAAATGTGCACACAGACAGCATATCTTTAAGAATGACCAATGCTGGGTCTTTCAATTGTTGTAAATATACTCTATTATCATTGTTACTATACCACACTCATAATTTCATCTTATTTACATATTGGAACAACAACAACAAACAAGCAACCAAACTTATACTGCTTTGCTCTAGACTATCTTCTCCAAAAGCAATTCTGTGACATTTCTGTTACATTTGGGATTTCCTTTCCAAATTATATGCATTAATTCATATTTAACAGAATCACAGAATCAGAGAATCATAGGGGTTGGAAGGGACCTCTGGAGATCATTGAGTCCAAAGCTCCTGCTGAAGCAGGTTCCCTAGAGAAGGTTGCATAGGAAAACATCCAGGTGGGTTTTGAGTATCTCTAGAGAAGGGCACTACACAACTTCTCTGGGCAGACTGTTCCAGTGCTCTGTCACCCTCAGAGTAAAGAAGTTTTTCCTACCGTTTTGCATGCAGTCAGAATCTTTAACTATCTCTCGCTGATAATCTTACAGTATCCCCTAGAGTTCTTCACCTCTGATGGGACTATTTGTACTAATGAATCTTAGATTACATTTGCTATGCTATTGTAAGCTTGTAGGCACCCAGTCTATATTTAGCTCCTTTTCCATATCAGCTGTTTTGCAGGGGCAGCAATGACAGGAATTTTTGCCTCTAGACAGTAATACAGTCTGAACACTTTCAGTTCAGTTTCTTTGGTATCTCTGAGAAGGAAGAAGGAAACATGGCCCTAAGTGCAGTGGTCACATTTTCCCCACTCACCTATTATTAGAAGAGTGGAAATGTAAACACTGGCATAGACACAACTACACCTGACCAAATTCCAGGTGGAATTCCAAAGGAGGTGAGGAGTTGCACCGCAGTCATCTCAAACATCAGGCAGGAATATAAAGGTACCCTCTTAGCTTCAGAGTCAGCTTCCAGAAAGGCTTAGATGTCTCTCAGAAGGCTGTATTTTCAATAGAGCTTCTCAGTTTTAGCTGGAGTAAAAGAGGGGCCACCTGTCGGGGGGGAAGAAGTTCTGATCTTGTGACAAATTATGAAGGCCCAATTACCCCACCAACTGTGGGCATAGAAACAAGTTACAGCTTAGTCTTTGGTTGCATTAGGCAACATTTTCTAAAGTGACAATAGACTTGGAATTTTGGTCTGAGGTTTGAAATGGTCCTGAATTTCAAAATCCAAATCTTTCTGTCATAGCCTGCTGAGTCCTTCCTGTTGTGGAAGAACTAGAGAACCATATACACAAGTCCCAGGTATGTTACTGTATGTGAGATTGCCACTTTCCTTGTGCATAGTGCTCAAGGAACTCCAGCTCTTTCTTGTGTGCAAGCCCTATTTCCCTACTTATCATGCAGCTTCTTGTATGATAGAGATAATTGGATTATGATGATCTCAAAGGCGCATATTGATCACAGTAAATTTAGTAAAATGCAATGGGAATGTGATTCTTACCCTTATTCACTTGGCCAGCAGTTACCCCAGGTAAAGAAGGCTCCGTGAAATAGACTGTAAACTTTTAAATTGTTTAGGCAGGCCAGCAGGACTTGTGGAATAAATATATATGCATATTTTAATATAGAAGATCATCTAAACTGAAGCATTCAAAAATCATTAGTTACTTTAGAAAGTGACTAAAGAGTTCTGGGATCCAGACCTTGGTAATGTGTTGTCCTAGATCTTTGCAAACCTGTGCGAAACCTTCACTCGAGTCAGAAGAATCACAAAAGGTCTAAGTCTTGTAAAATGATCAGAATTCCATTAACATTTCAAATGCTTCCCTGCACCGTTTAAATCCTTGTCATAATGACTAAGATCTTTATAGAAAATCAAAACCTGTTCTCTATCTTTCATCTTAATAATGAACATTGGATAAAGTAGGATTTCCCTGAGTGGCATTTTAATTAATACACTTTGCACTAATACTAGCTACTGGGAATTCAGATATGCTTGCACAGGGGGAGTTTAAAATTTAAATATTCCTAATAAGCTTTTTCTTACAATTAACACTAATTGAGGACTACAGACAAGAATGATTACTTTCCTACTGAAATAATTCCTCAGTTGAACGACTATAAGAGTGTCTTTTGTTCTTCTTTTGTGGGTTATAGACCTGATTTATATTCAGGCCTGGTGTGTCGTGATTTTCCTATCAATCTTTTTAGCAGCCTAGCTTTTTGCTTTTCTTTTTCAGTACACATTATAGTTTTGCTGTGAGACTCCCAGTTTAAATGGAACAAGACCAGAGGCCGCAAAGAACAGTGTTGAGCTGTACCTGAGTGAACAGATTTTGCTTGTGAAAAACACAAACATGAATTGCTCAGTGTATAATGCTGAGCCAAAACTGGCTGTGTTAGAGCAAAGGAGATGTAATAATGCTGAGCACTAATAAAACGATAAACACGCTAGTTTAAATTCTAGCATGCCATGCTGTTAGATATGTTTTGTCAAGCTAGAGGAGGAGTCCAGGGATTGTGACTTAGTATCTGAGTATATGATTTTTCAATTGGACAACAAACAACAAAATAAAAGTTATTTTGGTTTTTGTTTGTTTCTTTGTTTGTTTTTCTATCAGACACTCTATTGCTGGAGTAGTGCTTTACCTTCTTGATCTTTAAACCATTGCAACCTCTGAATCCAGCTGTCCTCTTATTTCTCAGCTCTTCATTCTGACCTCTTCCTTGTGCTGGCCCAAGTGTTGCTGTACTCAAGTGGGTTGGGAGTTTTTCCAGTCAGGGCTGGGGAAATGATATTTGGCCCTCATCTGATTTGCTTATCTTTATGGTCCCCTGTGTGACTACATGAACTGTGCCATCACAGGCAGGGTGGCTGCATCAAAATCAGAATGGGTAGCCAGCAAAAAGCCTGCAGGTTTCTGATCTCTTAACTCTGACATTACATATCCTTTCTGATCTTTTATTTTAAGGACATAGCCCTTCCTGGTTAAAATGCTCCGTCTTTTTTCAATCCTGAAGCATGAAAAACAAAGAACTTAAGATACAGTCCTGTGTGTAGGATTGATTGGGCTGTGCTGCCTCTAAAATGTTATAGGAAACGTTACCAAATCCATTACACAAATCCCATAGGACTAAGTTTGTATTTTTAATGAGCTTGAATCCTTTCATGGCTTTGTAGCAGCCATTTTAAAACGAGAAGGACCAAAATGAGGAAAGTAGACATTCCCATTTCTTGCTTCTCAGTCTGGCTAAAATATGAAATGTTGGGTGTTCTTCCTTGTGCTTCCAAGAAATCCTGACACTTTGCTCTTCCAGGTAGATTAATATTTAGAGACTGTACCTAAGTAACAGCAGTGGAAAGTGCTGAACTGTTTGAACAGTGGGAAGTTTTGAAGAAATAGGTTTCCCAAAATGTGCTTCCATTGGACATGCTCTCCTGTCAACCTTTGCCTACTCCTGAGAGTGCCATTAGAGCAGAAAGGAGAAAGCAGAGCTCCAGATGAGAGTGAGACCAAAACCTTGGTGTTCAGAGTTGTGGTTCAGGACATGGAGTCAGTGTCCTCTTGCTATCTGATAACAGCTTTCTTCCACCTAAGGTCTGCTTGTGGTGTCTGTAAAGCTGGAATTGTAAAGTCCATGCTTCAGAACTGAAGAAACACGAGGTTCTTTAAGTTCTTTACTTTCACAGTGCTTATGTTTTACATATTTGCTTATATTTTCTCCTGTTAAACAGAATAATAGAATCATAGAATCACCAAGGTTGGAAAAGACCTAAAACATCATCCAGTCCAACCATTCACCTATTACTAATAGCTCCCATTAAACCATGTCCCTCAACACAACATCCAGTTATTCCTTGAACATCCCCAGGGTCGGTGACTCCACCACCTCCCTGGGCAGTCCATTCCAGTGCCTGACCACCCTTTCTGAGAAGTGATATTTCCTAATGTCCAGCCTGAATCTCCCCTACCGCAGCTTGAAACCATTCCCTCTAGTCCTATCACTAATGACACGAGAGAAGAGGCTGACCCCAGCTCACATTGCAGCTCACTCCCTCACTTCCCCAGCTGCACCTTTCTACCTGGAGGAGCCGTTTTTGGTTTGCAAGTGCCATGGCTCAAACTGCAGTAATTCCAGATGTAGGCATTGAACATAACATTCTAGTCTCTACATTTTCATGTTGAACTTTATAATGACATGATATACCCCCTTTTTGTGTATAACCACTTCTATAAAAGTCTCACTAGAGAGGCAGCTGAAGTTTTACAGACTGCCGTAATTCCACTGTTTACTTATTGCTATATAAATTGGCATTTGCAACCTATATAACAAACACCATGTTGGGGTGTTTGTTAGTTTTCACAGCTCTACTAGCAGGGTAGTTCTTAGAAAATGAGTAGGAAAATCGAAGCACAGGATATATAAGCCAGACACTGACTTTTGGTAAATCTCCTGCAGCATTTGTATTTTATTTCCAACACAATGACACATCTGAGTTTGTTTTAGGACATGGTCTTGTTTTCTAAGGCATGGCACAAGCCAAAACAGAGATTACCTAGAAGCAGAACAATACTATAGAGCTGATTTAATAAAGTCATTTGATATGAGTTTAATAGGGTTTGATATGAGTTTAAAGGCTTTTCTGTCCTCTGGGTACTTCTTGCAGTTTTCTGTCTCAGAATGTGATCTCATGATTCTTCTATTCTTAGACAAAAACCTACAGGCAGATTATGCAGTGCCACAGCTTAGCACCTTGTGCTATGTGCCTAAATTTACACATTTTGAATTCTATTTGGTCATGTGTATTCACAGACTTGGTTGTAAAAATTCTTCTTAAAACAAAATATTTTTACACAGCACTTTGGCAAAGAAAGAAAAACTTAAAACCAGTAGTCTAAAAGTATGCTGAGTTTCATCTAACCCAAATGCCATTTTGGGTGACAGTCCCACACTATTGGTGGTATTGGATTGATTTCATCCAACAACTTGTCTGTGGCATACTTCAATTTTAATCATAAAGATCAGTAACCAAAGGGACTCATGCCAACAGAAAATAATTATCATATTGTTTTCCTAAGTACTTTTTGTCATTTGATCAAACTGTACGATTTGCAATTGCAAAAATCATTGGTTAATTGATTCATGGGTGAGTATTTTATTGCACACAGCTCAATGTTTCAGTCTGTCTGGATAAATATGAAATTTCTTACTGATTTAAGAGAGCTACAAATAATGGTCTTGAAACTGAAATCAACTGAAGATTCCTGTTTTTTGCCTATGCTGTAAGACACACTGAAGTAAGCTGATGAGGTAAGCTGGTCATTGGGGGGTATTGGTATCACTGGGGGACACCAGGGGCATTGGAGTTTCTATGGGGACACTGGGGTTTCTATGGGACATGGGGGTCTCTAAAGTATTCAGCCTAAGAAAAGTATTTGGATGTAGAAGCTATTTGTTACAACGACAGTGGCCTGCAGCTAAGGAGATTCTTTTATCACAACTGTTACTGAAGCTGGCAGTGTAAGACTTGGAAAGGGGAAGGAAAATCACACAGAATGTCACATGCAGAATTATGAGTTGTGAGACTGTTTTCCGTGACACCCGTTCTGTGTCCTGACATCATAATCACCTTACTGTTTGCGTAGAAAAAGCTGGATACTTGTAAAATAAATATAAATAAAGTGAGTTTGACAGTCATTTAATCTGAGGAACTGAAGATTTTGAGAAAGCAATCTTACGTGTGGATTATAAGACCTTTAGTGACCGAAGTACGGTCGGCTGGATTGTTTTTGTTTTTATTCTTATACCACTTTCACGTCATTTTTGAGGAATTTGTTGATTTTAAACAAGATTCAATTATTTTTACTGAAAAATAAATATATATATATAACATATGGATAAGGTAAAATTGGCAGGACAAAATTCCTCTAATCTTCACTTGTGTGAAGTGCCACTGTGAAATTACACCTCAAAGTACCCAACTTCTTGTGTCTGTCCAGTGTCAGATGTAAAAGCGCCACATGTGGTTGGGATACGTGATGGCTGTCTGGCCAGGCTTTGGAAGCTAAGGCTATTTGTACTTCAGATAATTGTGTCATTAATTCCATTTTAAACTGCGTGCAGTACATTTAGACATACTTGGAATTTTGCTTAGGGCATGGTGGATTAGTCATTGTAGAACGAGTCCTGTTGGTGTTCTTACAAGTCAGCAGTCTGCACACCTGCTGAGTTTATCCTTCAGCCCATACTTAAGTGTAGGTACATCCTACCTACTTGCCAGCCCTACAGTACCAAGGCATCTCCAGGTTTGATGCCTTGTATCAAACAAACAGGTCCGGGGCAGGGTCTGGACAACTTGCACTAGCATTTCCATGTCAGAGATACAGTGTCTTTTGGGTGAATAGATTTCCCTACATTCAGACTCCATATGTGTTCCAGTGATAGTCCAGAAAAACATTTTCCAATAACTTGATCCTTGGACCTTGGATTCGAACTACTACTTTAGCTTTTTTCAATCCTATGTTTCTATGTAAGTCCTCCATAAAATTCTTTAAAGTCATTTCCATCTGCTGTGTTTAACCATCCATTATCTTAATCAGTCATCTCTTGTGTATTTTATCTTATACTTGAGTGTGTGGCATTCAGTTAATATGCTTGCTGAGGGCTGAGATGCCTGTCATGTACCTATATGGATGCTATAATGACAGATGGATATCTATGGGGATATGTAACCTGGATGTAGATCAGCAGGCAGTATTCTACTTTGTGCAAGAATTTGCAGGAGCTCGGTGTTTTTATTTGCAATATGAATTCGGGCATCTGCATATAACTCTTGAAATGATGTATGCACACCCTTCAATGCAAATTCTACTCATCTTTCATTTTTCCTCCCCTCCGCTGCCTCCCCTTCCCTCTGTGGTCTGAAAAACCTCTCTTCTACTTTATTCTTCTCACTAAAAAAAAAACCAACAGTGAAGGTGAAGTAGAGAGGTGGCATCACTCAGTTTCATGGACCTGTTAGTCATCAGGGTGAGTCTGTTGTAGGGATAAAACTTGGAGGCACGTAGATGTCTGTTGCTGATACATACCCTTACATTAATTTAATTACTTACCATATATTAAACGCATACAATGACGTATTTTTTTCCCTTCTGGAGATAACTCAATGTTCCTATTCAGCTGAGAATTTTATGAGAAAGTCTATTAGATTAATTAATCTAATTAACATGGAAAAAAGATATACCTCAGCATATTAAATGATAATTGTAATTATTGATTAGTAGTTGTAACAGTAACAATAATTATCATTTAATATACTGAAGTATAATAGTATGATACCAAGTTGATTATTAGTTGTAGCAAGAATCATCATAGAACAGCTTGGGTTGGAAGGGGCCTTAAGGACCACCCAGTTCCAACCCCCTGCCACAGGCAGGGCTGCCACCCACCAGCTCAGGTTGCCCAGGGCCCCATCCAGCTTGGCCTTGGACTCCTCCAGGTTTGGGACACTGACAGCTGCTCTGGGCATCCTGTGCCAGTGCCTCACCAATCTCTGAGTAAAGAATTTCCTCCTAAAATCTCATCTAATTTCCCCTCTTTTATTTTGATACCATTCCCCCTTGTCATATTGCTATAAGACTTGCTTGGTCTTCTAAACTCTAAGAACAATGTGCTATTTTGAGGTTCTGCCATATGGCTGCCACTCTGCCAAAAAATACTGATACATTTATATGTTTGTGTACAGAACTGAGTTCTGAAATATCTTTTTGCACCATTCTGCTGAAGAGGTATATTTGGAGTAAAGACATTTTGCACAAAGGGAACACCATTCCATTGTTTGACACACACAACCTTCCCCCACATGAAGCAACAATTATACAGTGAGGGCTCCCTAGAAGTGTACATCTATACAGAGATCTGAATCTTGTTAAAATATGAAGCTGATTTACAGCATGGGCTTGATGCAGAAATTATAGGGTAAGGTTGATCCCTACTGTCAACTCTGTAATATTTGCTTCAGGACTATTACTTTGGGATTACATCCTAGGAAGGGAAAGCTGAATTTTCCCCAGCTGTCCTACGCCTACTTAAGGACAAAGTATTGTAAAGAGATGGAGCCAAGGAAAATTCCCACTTGAGATTCTCCTTTTTCCTAAAATGACCAGTCAATGTCAACGTCCAACTTCATCAGTATCACTATCAATAGTCGTAGCTTTATGGTATTGTTGCATACGTATGCTCCTATTTGTATGCATACCACACACACTTGTCCTTTAAACACAGTCAGCTTTATAAGCTCTGTTACTTTTTTTCCTGTCTCTTTGAAGTCTGTATTCTTATGGGAGAATGGATCTTTATTTAGAAGAAAGTCTTGGCAAAGTATTTGTTCGGAATACTATAGAAGCAACTTGCTGGCTTGGGAAAGAAATAACTAGTGATTCCATAGATTTTTTTCCCCCTGTCTTAATAAAAATCTCCAACATTTTGTTCCTCCAGTTGTATGTTTGTCTTGATAGAAGATGTTTCTGGGTTTAGTGTGAGCTAGGAACACCATACATGAAAATGCATGTTTATTTTGGAAAAGATAACCTAGGATAGGGAAGATAACTAAAAGTTTCAAAAGCAGCTGGTCTTCAGTGGCCTCTCCTAAAATCATCCTGGAATATTAATGCTAGCATGAAATTTGCTCCTAGATGACTCTGGGGTTGGTTGGATAGTTATACTCTGTGAGTTTCTTGTTATTGTAATTGTTGGAGAGAAAATTATGCTTCTGATCAGTAGTGGTTTATTATCTCTCCTTTGAGATCTGAAGAGTTCATAAATGTTTGTCTCTGTTTACAGGGAGGACACAGCTATGGCAACTCTGTCCTCTGACAATGCCCAGAGTAACTGTGGACTTTGTACACAAAAGTAGTGCCGATAGAAGCCATGCTGAGGGCTGAGCTCCGTGATCTCACAGAGAACAGCACAAGGGGTGCTTCAGGCCTGCTTGTCCAGGATGTGTATCTCTCCCTTTGATTTGGGGCTACCTTTCTATTATCTGGTTTAACTACTCATATTAAGCATATAAATCCCTTTGAATACTTTCCTTTGAAGATGAGTTCATCCAAGCAGCTCTTTTTACTTCTTTTTCCTTGAAGAAAAGTACCAGTGTAGTTTTGGACCCATTGTCAGATAATCCAGTGGTTAAGGCACTCACCTGGGAGAAGGCAAGGCCTTTCAGTTCTTTGTTTTGCAGGGGGGGAAATCTTTAAAAGGAGGGCTTGGAAGTGCCAGAATATTTTCTTGCTCAGAAAGCAGATGATGGAGATTCAAAGCCTCTGCAAAGTAGAGGATTTATTCTGAACCTTTGATGTTACCTTTGGGGTCGAAGCTTTAAGACTGGAAGGAAAGGTTAACTTTCATTTTTCCACGTGTAAGCTTCAAGGCCTATGCTACACCTTCACTTCATGTAGAGTGCATTTGTACTTCCTACTGGTGCAGCCTGACAGACTGGTTCATAGAAATCACAGATTTCAAAGCCTAAGCTGTCAAACTACAACACAAAAGCTTTTAAGACAAAATTACTTACTTTCCTGTAATTTATCTGCAATATCTTTGTCACATTGTACACGCCAGCTTGCCATTACATCTCCATAATAGAGAAGTGATCAAACATACACCTTTGAATTAAGCAGTTTATTTATTTGAATGAAGACAGAAATAACCTCAGCCTGCCTGTACTGGTTAAGTGTTAATGAGTTCTGCTTTTCCTATTGCTGAAATTGAAAAAAATAATGACTGAATTGCCATGTGATTGTAGTGGGTGTATGAGAAAGCCTTTTTAATTTCTTAACTAAAATAGGCCAAAACTGGCTAGTGTTTTAAGCATTAAGCCAGTGTCTCAAACTCAATGTATTGAAAGTCTTCAGAAATTGGCTGAACAAACTCAACATAGTTACTCTACAATATATTCAAGAAGGGAAACTATGGCTTTCCCTCCCCTTGTTTAGAGATTCAAGTGAGCGGGAGATCTCTGAGCCCAAGAGAAATCTTTTAAATTAAGGGACGTATGAAACTGGAATACACATTTACATGTGACATGAACTGTAAAAAAAGAATAGAACTTTGAGGTATTTCAATAGTTCATGGACTTCTGGGCCTTAAGGAAAATGAAAGAAATAGTGAAGTAATTATAGAGCTGCCTTTGTAATTCTCTGTCAAGGAAGATGCTGGGACAGGATCTGTGGTTTTCAGGTAAAGAAAAAGCAAAATACAACACTGTATCACAGATTGCTCTGGAAACATCAACTGGAGCATCACAACCTACCAGATATTCAAGACCCACCTGGATGCCTACCTGTGCAACCTGGTATAGGGACCTGCTTTGGCAGGGGGGTTGGACTTGATGATCTCTAAAGGTCCCTTCCAACCCCTACAATTCTGTGATTCTGTGTGAAAAGAAGTTACTGAAAACAGAAGCCAATTTACAGCACAACAAACCATTTTGATGTTTCGTGTTTCTTACAGTGTTCTAAATAAGCCACAGGGAGAAGAGAGAAAGACACAGTTCTGAAGGTTCTGGGAACGGCAGAGAGAAATGGCAATGTAGGGTAGGTAGCCAGAGAAAGAAAAGACAATCAGCCTATTAATATGTATAAAACATATTCTGATAAAAACATACTAGATTATATGCAGCTATATTGAATGCTAAATACTGTGTTCAGTCCCCAGTACCACCACTGATCTAATTAGTTATGATAGTTTTGTGTTGAATTAGCCTCGCAGCTCCATTCAGGTCTAAAAATAGAAAAGAATATGGTGGAAAATGGAAAGGAAATCTGTTTCAAGATGACATACATCTTCCTCCTCCTTCTGCCATAGAAATGCAGGGAAATTTCATGTGAAATATGCTACTGTTCTCACGACCCTTTCCACTTTCAAGTTCCTACCCATTACCTCTGAAGGTTTAAAAGCAGAGCCTTGTAGCTGCCTGTAGCTGCCCATTACTTCTGGAGGCTTATAAGTGGCAGTGGTTGTTATGTGCAATAATAATAAGGATGCTGCAGTGAGCAGGCTCCAGATGCCTCTTACCAAGGATATCAAAGTACTTTTTTTAGCTCCTTGCATGACTGCTCAGATGGGTGCCCTTTTTGGGTTCTGCTTTCATTATATCTTCCAGGATTTATTTATTTTCCCGGCCCAGTACATTGATATGTATTGAGGAGTATTTTCTGTGTGCTTATCAACAGCCACTGCATTGCAAGTCATTTAGTGTCCAGTCCTGCAAAGCCCTTAAAAAACATGTGTTGCTTTTGTAGAACGTACTGAGCACAGATGGATGTGGCTGTGGGCAGCCTGGGCTGGTGGTTGGCAACCCTGCCCACAGTACGGGGGATTGAAACAAGATGATCTTTAAGGTCCTTTTCAAGTCAGGCCATTCTATGATTCTGTGATTCTATAGGTTACCTATTATTTGTGTGTTGGTTGTGTGCTAAAACTCAAAGTACTTACTTGCTTCTTTCCTAGCCTGCAGTTATATGCTCAGCTCTTCTCATTTATCCATGCTCAGCATTCCTGTCAAAAGTTTTCTAGCAAATGGGAATATCTACTGCATAGTCTTAATTGCTCTAAAGGAGTAAAAGAAATGGAGAAAGAATAAAAATCTGGGAGACAGAAGCTTCGACTTTTAAAAGTTTTCTGAATTCACAACGCATGGATAGCAATCACTGAAGTGTTTCAGAGAAACAGAAAAATGCTTTAAAGAAAAGAGCCTGAATATCTCATGGGGGGAAGCAGGGATGGATGGACAAAAACTTGTGGGCTCTTGGGAAGACACTGACTGGTCTCATGGGTGGTTGAGATGAAAGCAGGTCTCCTGCCATCAAACATTGATAGAAATATTATGCTGCGATGCATCTGTCCAAGATTGGCATCAAAATAAATGATAGTAAGATTGTCGTGATGGAATAAATAACTCACTTCATCTTTTGAAATGATGGTGTCTTTACAGAAATACAGTCCAGGCTGGGTGGGGCTTTGAGCAACCAGGTCTAGAGGGAGGTAGCCCTGGCTATAGCAGGAGGTTGGAAATGGATTATCTTCAGTGTCCCTTCCAACCCAATCCACTCCTTGATCCTATGATTCTATGAGGCAGCTAATCATGGAATCATAGAATTACCCAGGTTGGAAAAGATCTCGAAGATCATCAAGTCCAACCACAGCCTAACCAGTATCCTAACTCTAACAACCCTCTGCTAAATCATATCCCTGGGCACCACATCCAAACATCTCTTAAACACATCCAGGGATGGCAATACAACCACCTCCCTGGGGAGCCTATTCCAGTGCTTAGCTACCCTTTCTGTAAAGAAGTGTTTCCTAACATCCAACCTAAACTTACCCTGCCACAATTTGAGGCCATTTCCCCTTGTCCTGTTACTTGTCACCAGTGAGAAGAGACTTGCCCCACTCTCACTGCAAGCACCTTTCAGATATTGGAAGAGAGCAATAAGGTCTCCCCTCAGCCTCCTTTTCCCCAGACTAAACAGCCCCAGATTCCTTAGCCTCTCCTCATAGGGCTGATTTTCCAAGCCCTTCACAAGCCTTGTTGCCCTAATACTGCACTTCTGCTTTCCGTTCATCAGTAGGAATCAGCTGCAGGAGCTGCTGTACAAACCCAGGTTTATTTCCAGCACTTTTGGAAATTTTCTTTGTGTGGTAGGGATGCAGATCCTGGACAAGCTCTGAAAAATGATGGGTATTTAATGAGATGAAGGATGAAAGCCAAACCTATAAATCAAGCATGTAGAAGATGCGCTTCCATTACTTTGCTCTCATAATTAAAAGAAAGAAAAAAAGTTCTCAACACATTAATCTTGCCAGGTTCAGCATGGCTGTTCGGATCTGTTTCTGTCGGTGTAAGTGCTGATCCCGCTATTTATAATACTACCCGGTGCCACCAGGAGGTGTCCGTGTGCTGTTAACTGGTTATTTTCTGGGGCACTTGGGTTCTTAAATCATTTTGTTGGGGGGGAGGTTCTGTAACAACAGAACAGTGGTAGAAGTTCATGTAGAATCTTCATTATTAAACAGTGTTGGTGTTTCACTACTGAACAAAGGAGGATGCCATAGTTGTGTTTGGAGGGAGAGCTTAATTCTTTCCCTGGATAAGAGTGATTATAGATGGAAAATACCTACTAAGTCATCCATCTTTTCTCCCTTACAGCATGCACTATTCTCTGAAATACACTGTATAATGCATCGAGGATATCATTCCGTTGCTAGGGAAATGATGACTGTAATGAGATGTTACACAGTCTGCATTTTGACTGCACTGCAGGATCAAAGATAAGGCTGTAGAAATGAAGATCTTAGCAGGAAACACCCAAGTTGTGTCTTATCTGCACTCACGTGTAACTTCCCAGTTAAAAGTGAAAAGATGAATGTGTACTATGCAAAGCTAAATATCACAATCTTGTTATCTTGTGCCTCCCCCCCACCCCCTCCTATTTGGTCTGTGATATTTAACTGAAGCATTTCTTTTGTATTTTCAGTATGAATATAGGGATAAAATATGGGGAGATCCATAATGACTGGTAGGACATTACAAATAACTACAAGACTTTCTATACAGCACACTTACCTAAAGCAATGCCAACATTTATTACCATTTGGGATTCTCAAGCATACATCAGAGTGAATAGTAAGTATGTTTTCATTTGAACAGGAGATAGGTAAAAATAATTAGTTGATAAAATATGATCAGCCATGCATGGTGACACACTGTTGCCAGAGGTTCAAATCTATTTGATAGGGTCCTTTGAAAATAGGGTCCAGCCAAGAGTTAACATCTCACTGAGGTTATTGCTTTCAGGCACCCCAAATAAAGCAGCAGCCCCTGCAGCTCCCCACCAACTCCTCCTTTCCTGAGTTTATTTATACTCTTGGTCTTTTCTATGTGCCTGTAACAGTAACACCATCCACCAACACTTTCCATGGCTCATCCAGGAGTTGTTAGTGGATTCCCACCAGAAATGGAAATACCAGGAAGTTTCTGAGTAGTTCCCAGCCCCAATGCTGTTTGATTGATAAATAGAATGATTAAAGGAGCAGATAGGTATCACTATTGTACAAGTCACTACAATCACGTGCAACACTGCAGGCTTGGGGCAGAGTGGCCGAAAAGCAAAGTGGCAGAAAAGGATCTATGGGTGTTCATTGACAGCTGGGTGAATGTGAGCCCAGCAGTGTGCCCAGGTGGCCAAGAATGCCAACAGCACCCTGTCTTATACCAGAAATACATTGCGAACAGGAGCAGGGAGGTGAGCATCCCCCAGTATGTCCTCAAGGCTGCACCTTGAGCACCGTGTCCACTTTTGGGCCCCTCACTAGAAGAAAGACATCGAGGCCCTGGAATGTGTCCAGAGAAGGGCAATGAAACTGGTGAGGGGTCTGGAGCACAGGCCTTATGGGGAGTGGCTGAGGGAACTGGGATTGTTCAGTGTGGAGAAGGAGATGCTCAGGGCAGATTATATCACTCCCTGAAACACCCTGAATGAAGGTTGTGGTGAGATGGGGCTTGGCCTCTTCTCCAAAGGAAAAGTGATAGGATGAAAAGTAATGGCCTTAAATTGCACCAGGGGAAGTTCAGGTTGGTTTCCTTCTCAGAAATAGTGGTAATGCATTGGAACAGGCTGCCCAGGGAGGTGGTGGCATCAGTGTTCCCAGAGGTGTTTAAGAAATGTGTGGATGTGGTACCTGGGAATATGGTTTAATAGTGAATATTGGTGGTAGGTAGACAGTACTTCAGGTCTGGAGCAACTAATACAAGATAGAGCTGTCGGAGAAGGTCCAGAGAAGCACCACAAAGATGATCAGAAGGTTGGAGCACCTCCCCTATGAAGACAGGCTGAGGGAGCTGAACTTGTTCAGACTGGAGAAAAGAAGGTTGCAGAGTGGCCTAATTGCAGCCTTTCAGTACCTGAAGGGAGCCTATAAACAGGAGGAGGAGGGGAGTCAACTCTTCAAAAAGGTAGATAACGGGATGACAAGGGGAAATTGTTTTAAATTGAAGAAGGGAAGATGTAGGTTGGATATCAGCAGGAAATTCTTTACCAAGAGAATGTTGAGGTGCTGGCACAGGCTGCACAGAGAGGCTGTGGATGCCCTGTCCCTGGAGGTGTTAAAGGCCAGGTTGGACGGGGCCCTGGGCAGCATGGTCTAGCATTAGATATGGAGGTTGGTGGCCCTGCCTGTGGCAGGGTGGCTGGCAATTCACAATCCTTGAAATTCAGCATCATAGTGTGTGCACAATTACATCTGTGCTGTTCTTAATTAGAAGTGACATATGAATGGCACTGTATCAGTAATGAAGCAGACCTGTCACCATGCTACACAGCAAAAATCTGCCTTTCCCTTTGCTGCCTTGGAAGCCACTATTTATCTGCTTATACTTAAAAAAGGTTACTAGTTGTGTTTATAATGTCCATGAACACATAAATGAGATTTAATTTGCATGCTAATGTAGCTTCACAGATGTAGAGCAGATCAGCTTACCTGCAAACATGCATTATTCAAGTCACACTAGTGCTGATGGAATGACAAGTAGCTTTAATCCCAAGGCTGGTTTATAGAGCTGTTCAAGATCTGACCTCCCAGCCAATATCTCCTTCCCTTCCCTTCCCTTCCCTTCCCTTCCCTTCCCTTCCCTTCCCTTCCCTTCCCTTCCCTTCCCTTCCCTTCCCTTCCCTTCCCTTCCCTTCCCTTCCCTTCCCTTCCCTTCCCTTCCCTTCCCTTCCCTTCCCTTCCCTTCCCTTCCCTTCCCTTCCCTTCCCTTCCCTTTCCTTCCCGCACGCACGGTGCTCTGTTGATTTCAGAAGCCCAGGATGCTGCTTAATTGCAGCACTTTTTAAGCATTTATGCTTAGCTTTACTCTCTGCTTTTAAGAGTTGACTCTTGTTAACTAGACTTAATCTAGTTCCATATACTTACGAATTGATACAGTACCCGATTAACCTATTTGACCAGACTACTGTGCTTGATCATTATTTACCCTCTGTAAGATATTAGCAATATGTAACATAAATGACATGCACCAAACATCCATATTAAACACCCCTGTCCTTAGGCATTCTCTGGCATTCTGTACTGTTGATCATGACAAGAAAGCAAGCAAGAAAGAAATCAGCCCATGAGGCTGCAGAGAACAGTGAGAAGGTTCCTGCTGCTACCTTGATTTCTATAATTTTCCTAGCTGTGAATGATTTCTGCCTTTCAGAGTCTACCATGTATTATCTCATTCTATTTCATTAGAACCCGATGATTTTCATTTGTTTCAGTGGTATGAACCACAGATTTATGAAATCTTCTGGAGCACTGTTGAGAATCTGGAGTTGTTTCTGATGTCAAAATATCACCCTAAGTTGAGTAATTTCTTCTTTCTAGCTGGAGCTCAGCACATGCTGACTGCCTGTCTTATGATGAAAGAAGATATTTTCTGCACTGGTCTCCACATGCCTCACTTTTAAGAGATTTCCACCTGATACTGTTGGCCTTTTTGACTTCACACTTCCTTTCGGGCTCTTTTGCTTCTGTCTTACGTTAGGAACTTTGTGCTTTGATCAAGAAGATGAAGAGAAACGCTCTTCCTACTACAAGACTCTAAGTTAAATATACAGAAAATCCAATACAGTACTCCATGTCCATCTATTTCTAGGATATTATTTTACTTGAGGGAAGCAAAGAACAGAAAAATATCCAAACACAACAAGCAGAACAAAGACGCAGGTCAGGGCATAGACTTATGGCAGTTTAGCATGAGACTGCTGCTGAGGCAAGACAAACTTAGACACAGTTCAACTTGTATCACTGTGCTCAGTTTCAACAGCAGCTCTCAGTCTTTGCTTTGTGAAGAAGACATAGATGTTTCTGAAACAATGAACATAAAGCACACGTGGAATTCTTCACTGTTTTGCTGAGGAAGCCATGTATGCAGTGAATTTCCAGCTTAACCACTTCAGTTGTTATTCCCTTCTTAGAGACACCAGCAAATTCCATCAGCTATGTGTATGAAACCTAAATCCTCAGGACCTGCCACTCATGCCAATTTACACTTCTTCCACCTAAAACTTTAGAACCATGGAAAGAAAAACCAAAACCCATGACTAAAATATGCTGTGCTACTTTCCATCAAGGGAAGATGTATCAGAATGCGTTGAAGGCTTCCACCTTTGCTTTAGAAACAAAGGGAAATAAGAAATAAATAGAAGGAAGCAACATAGAAAATCAACAGGAATGGCTGAAATTATTTTGTCCCACAGCAGACTTCAGAAGAAGGAAAATGTACTGAAATTTAAAAAAAAACCAAAAAAAAACCAGTGAAGTAAAATAAGGAAAAAGCAAACACTTTAATATACTCCATTACTTATTCCATTATTATGTTTTCCTGTGACAATATACTGATTGAGTTTCATGGATCATCAATAAAGTAACACTATATAAATCCCCAGAATCTTATTTCCTTCTGGTGTTAGTGCTAAATTGGCGCCAACATGGCATTCGTAACAAAAGGGCAACCAGTTTCTTTGCTCATCTTGAATACCCAATTCAGGAACATCGAGATAAACAAACTAATAAATAATTAGTTTCAAGGTAACAGTATTTTCAAAGCAAATGGACAACTTCTGTTACCAAGAAGATAAAGCATTTGACAGCTCATAAGACAGCGAGGCATTCAACTTTCAAACAAGAAAAGGTGAGAGTTTATATTACACTGATGAACCACAAGCATACTGCTGGTTGTTTTTTTATTAACATTAATTAATGAGCTCATAATTAATACTGATCAGAAGTGGTGGTGGTTGTTTTTTTTTTGTTTTTTTTTTTTCTTTTTGATTTGTTTTGTGTATTTTTTTGTTTTGTTTTGTGTTTGTTTTTTTTTCTGTCCACACATCTCACAAAAGAATTTCATGTGACAAACACTATGATACATATGGCAGAAACAAACAGCTGTGGCCACAAATATGTTTTGTTTACTGATGATTAATATATTCAGGAAGCAATCACACTATTCATTAGTAAAAGTTTACAAACATTAAAAAGTGCGTAACATTTGAAACCAACAACAACACAAAAATATATATAATATATATATAATATATATATAAAGAAAGTGACATCACCTCCCATTAAGAAAAGATCTTTCGACTTTGTGATTAGTGCTTATGTGATTGCCATGGTTTACTAGTCAGTCATTGTCTTTACTCACCTAAATCACACAGAGGTGTAACTGCCCCATCCTGCATTATTCAGCCTCATGTATGGCCTTGTCTACTGGGGCTGACATGGGAAGGAAACCAATTAACACAGCTACTGCAGAATAGGTTACTCATTCATAGGTATTTTAAGTCATCTTAGTAGATGCAAAAGCTATCTCGGTATGTCAATGAATGTTCACTTTGGACTGCCATTTTGGAATAGCTGAAATGTGAAAAATCCAGTACTTTGGGTGCTAGATACAGCTCTCTCACTTCCATTTCCACAGCTTGGCCAAAGGGCTGCTGCAGCAGCTTTCAGTGCTTCGCTGTGCTCAGTGCATCATAAATATGCTACTGGCTGCGTCAACTCAATGGCCTGTACAACTGAGGCAAAGCCAAGGTCTAAACAAAATAAAATATTCTCCCTGGCTGGATCCACCTCATGATCCACTACTTGGTCTATCCTGCAATCTGAAAATCACCCTGGATGATAATTGGCAATAAGCTATGCCAGTTATTTTCCCATGCGTAAACAAGGCCCATCTTTAACGGCGTGAACCAGACAAATCTCTAGCACCATGGAATTTGTTTGAATTTTAACCCATAAAAGGTTATAAATGTGTTCTTAAAACTACCGTAACAATAAAATACTTGGACTAACATTTTAAAAAAATAGCTTGGAGAAAGATTAAGAAATTGGGATTAAAATTAGAAAATGGGGAAGAATAACATCAAAGATTCACTTTGAGTCTCTGATATGCAACTAACTACAGGCAAGTGGCAAAAAATGTACCAAGGACACAAAACACGGCAAAGTATTCACATTAATGAATCGTTTTGAAGGCTCATCTAGTAACAAATTAGAGTGTTTCTCAGTCATTTAGGTTTAGGCATAACCAATTTAGCAGTTGACGTTTTAAAACTATCATGTGCACATCACCACATTATGCAAAAAACCAGCCCTTTCAAAACGCGTGGTAGAAAAATTCACAGTAACAGAAATATTCTTCATAAGCAGTTGAGAAGGGGCAGTGTGGAGCATCTAAGTTGTACAATACAAAAACCATTGTAAGTAACAGAGCTGTAAAACAGATGCAAGTTCTAAAAACGGTGCTTTCTTTACAGTTCTTTTAATGGGTGAACACTTTGGCCAGAGAACTTTAAACTCTGAGGATCACACAAGACTTTGCTTAAGATACACAATTAGATCCTCTGATGTTTCAAAGGCCATTTGCTACAAGATTAACCTGTTTGTTCTACTTTCTAGAAGTGTTCCCACCAAGTAGTCATTACGAAGGGATCCACCTGATGACACTATCCCACAAAACATTACATGTTCAACCATTGCTAATGACAGAGGTAGAGAAAATTCTGTATTCTGTCACAGCTTGTACCCTCATTTTTAGCATTGCGTTGAGTGGGTTCCAGCAGTGAAGACACATGCACTTTCCTTTCTACCAGCTTGCTCATGGAAACAAATTTGTTCCAGCATGCTCTTGTAGTCTGAAAACATCCAGCAGCTGCTCCAGTCGGTCAAAGTCAGATGTCAGCTTTCTTGCTTTGCTGCCTCCCCTTGGGCCTCCCCAGTTTGCTCACTTGGATTTCGTTGTGCATCTCCTTCTCCTTCTGTAAGATACAACAAAAGGATGAAAGATCCACCTCAGACCAAAGAAATCTTCCTTGCTGAACCCTAACTCTTCTTCCACCAATCACAAGAGCAAAGTAAAAAGAAAGTGAATGGAAAACATATCTTGCATTACGTATAACACCTTCAAGTGCTAAAATAGCTAGACTCTGCATCTCAAAGGATACCTTCAGTAATGAATTCCTAGCTGCACATGCCACTATCATTTCAAACACACACCAAGGTTGTTATAAATGACAAAAGTTAAAAAATAATTGTGCTTTTTTGAAAATGTATTTACTGTTGATACTATCACAATATAAAATAAAAACCTCATCACACCAATTCTGAACAGGGATTGATGAAAAGAGGTGCAACTTCAATAGACGCAGTAGTTTGTTAAAGCTTTATTCATTCTTTGCATTCATTTTCAGTGCCATATCCCAAGGCTGTCAGCCCAGCTGTCTCACTGTAAACCACAAAACCATCTGAAGAATAGAAAGCATCTTACAATGACACAGCAAGCAGACACCTCAAAGCCTGTCTAAAGAAAGCTAAGAGATGCCTTGATCTGTAATATCATATACCTATGATATAGGTCTGTAAGTACCTATATGCAAAGCATTATACTGCATAGTATCTTCTGCCTAACGATTAAAGATCTAACACGTCCAGCCAATTAAAAGCTAAGTCCTAATAAGAAAGAAGTCCCTGATTGCTGGTTTAATTATGTAGAGAAATAATGTTAAGACATAGGATGTACCCTGTGTCTTGTAAGGATTCTGAATCATTTGTGTTAAACTAGCAGTAATTAAGATGATTCTAAAGCCTAAGATGCAAAGAAGTTGAACTAGTTTTAAATCTATACCTTATTTTGTAGGCACAAAATTATTTTGTATCCCACAAAATGTTTCTTATTTGCTACAGGCGGAGTTAAAAGTAACAATTTGCTTTGCAAACCACCTTCTCAGAAAATGCTCCTTATTTCTCATGTTCATTTCCCACACCACATTTGATTCCAATAGGATCGATCTACATGCTGTCCCTTCCTACTCTACAGAAATCCCTTTTGTCTGAGTTGTCCAGGCACCTTCTAAAAAGCTTTTGATATTTGTACTAATACTATGTAAGAGCAGACGAGGGTAATCCATTTTTGTTTCCCTTTTTGCCTTTTTGCCAGTATTTGTGCTGACAATTAAAAAGAACCAACAGAATTCTTAGTTAAAAAAAAGGCAAAACTCATGAGAAAAACATTTGCATTTATTTGCATTTAAGTGAAAAATCACCATAGACATTTTGTTATCTAAACATTAAACGTATGCACAAAAATACTGAGAATGAGCATTAAGCTCAGAAGTGAGCTCTCACAAACTCAATGAAAAACTCACAAACCTCCGTTTATTTAATCTATAATACACTTTTGTGTTACTACAAACCTATTCTTCTGCTGACAGACACCCCCTACCAAAAGCCTTCCAATACATTTATGGAAATAATTTTGCATCTTGGTTCTGAGAATTCAACAATTGCCTAAGCACACTCTGGAGCTATTCCTTTTGTAATACGATTGCTATAAGCTATTAAAAGAAATAGTTGCAATTTTTATGTAGTGTTTTGATTCCAGCAGGTAGTATTCAATAAAAATGATACTTGAAGCCATAATACAGTAGGTGAGCTAGCAAAAGCTGTTAATTCTGCCAATATCCAGTTTTAATGCACTTTTCCTCTTAGAACACTACAGGCTCCTCAGTGTCTGTCAATGGTCACAGTGGTTACACCTTAAACATTTCTACCATTATCTAAAATCATTTTTAATGACAACCTTCTACAGTCAGTCCTCCATTCCTGCTCTATACTACTTTTACTTCTCTACTATCTTCATTTTTGTAGATAGTCACAACTCTTATAAGGAAGCCTCCATCTCATTCTTGCACTGAAGTACATTCTTTGGTAGGTATGTTCTGGTAGATATGTTTTGATATGGTAGATATGTTCCAAATATGTTTTGGTAGAGGAGAATATTAGAAAGTCGTTAACTTATTATGGACAAAGAACCACTGTAACTGTAGTTTTGTAAGGTTTGGAAAGACAGGACAGGATAACACTGTAATACTCACAGGAATGACAATGCAATGTATTTTCCAATATTTTTGGTTTTGAGGTTTTTGTCCAGCGCCAAGGTATACTACTAATAAAAGTATATTTTCATTGCATCTAATTCAAACTGCGTGCCCAAAGAAGTATGCTACCATTTCTGTATATCTACCACCTGAGGTAATTTTATAAGCAATTCTATGTACCCCTGAATTATGTATTAGCATTTAGGAGAATGGTTATTTAAACCATTTTCATCGCTACAGTGTTAACTGCATGTGCAAAATGCACACTGACGTATATTACAAGTACAAAGTCACATTCTTTTTATAGTTCACAAAAGAACATAGTTCTGGCTTAGAAGCACTCCAACAGCTAACTGAAAAGCAGGAGTCGTATATTCTCTAAATAGGCAGATCAGACAAAATCAGTGTAAATTTGAGCCTGAAGAAACAAAGCAGGAAGGAAGGCTGGCACAATGTATTTCAAATACCAGTCCATCATTTTAGACATATCCCCACGTTAGAATAAATAGGCCCCTACACACACGCTCATGTATTAAAACCTTTTCTTTTTTGACAGGAGTGCATGCATTTAAAAGCTACTATAGGCCCAAAGGTGGAAATGGTAGAAGCAAGGACTTAGGATTAATTGAGTTTGTGAAAGTCAATGAACAACCACTACAATTTCATACCACCAGATATGATTGTCCAGTGATGAAATTGTCTCTCTGAGCTCTTGCCTACCTCTGAGAAAGATATTTTCACAAAAGAGGAGAGCTGCTTATCAACAGTTTGCTTTTTGCTGCATCTGTTTTCTTCTGCTATTAAAATAAGCATATATCTCCTTTCCTGAAACCTGAAAAGGCCTCTAAGATCCATTCACTAGTTCCCAACCAAGTGACAAGAAAATAAATATAAGCCATGTCAATGTTTTTATTTAATGTAAGGCACTTCACTGTATGCTGTCCCTCCTTTCACTCAGTTGAAGGTGCACAACCAGCTAAAACTTTGGATAACGTTAGCAGTGGAGTTAGGTTTAGGACTGCATTAGTGCTAATCACCTTAAAAGAAGGAAAAAGCACCATCAGAAAGGGGAAAAGATGTCTCATCTGGAAGCAAAGATTCAAACAATGCATCACTATTTCTCTGTCCTCTTGTATCTAAAAACAAAACTAACCTCTACAAACTTTTAAGCAGGCATATGGTCTCTCCTTCCAGCTTCAGATTAAAGAGATTCCTTTTAAAGGATACTATTAATAAGCTGGGCCTTAAAAAATACTTCCTCATCTTCTTTTTACTTCATCTTCTATAAAATTTATCTTCAACTACCCAGCATTCACTGCAGAAAGTTCTTTCTTATTTCAGTAACAATTATTTGCCTTTTATGAAATCTGCGTTTTTATTGCAGGCAACATCTGCTTATCCCAGTTTCAAGAAAAAAGAATGCTTCAAAGGGACATTTCTTCTCATGAAGTTTTAATTAACATTAGAAGACCAAAACACACTCACCTGCTTTATTTATATCCAGCTCTGATAGCTTTAAGGCTAGTTCACTAGAGTTCCCACCTGGAGAGGACACAAGTATGTCGTGTAGTGCATTTCTTCTACCTGTTCTTCCTGAAGCAATGAAGTCTGCATATGTAGATTCCACATCAGTCATTGCTAACAAATATCCACATAGCAGTACCTGGGTGAGAGAAAACACCAGTACTTAGAAGACCAATAGAACAGATGATGTTATAGAAGCAGAGCAGAAGAACTCTTACTATGGGCTCTTACTGAGCAGAGGACTGGATGTGTAGCAAAAGGAGATACCTCAACCTTTAAATCCGGAGAAATTAGAGCAGAAACATAAAGAAATGCCAAAAAACAAAATCAAAAACAAACAACAACAACAACAACAACAAAAAGTGTGAGGTGTGGATTTTATGCAACTTGTATTCAATGGCATTTTATACAACTTCATTTATCATAGTTCATAAAGTGCTACTTTCTAAAAGCAATGACCTCAGCAACATAATTTCTTTATAGAGCTGTCTCTGCTTTTAATATTAGCTGGGAAGTAGGAGGAAGGTAGGGGGTGGAACAAAGTTCTTTTCTGCACAAAAAGCAGAGCACAAGGATTAAGAAAGTACAAACTGATAACAGTATGTGCTCATGCACAGGCACTGATATGTTTTGTGCATTTGCTTTTCCTCTAGTATGGTTAATTTTGGCTTTGTATATAGACCCCTTCAAATTCTTTTTGGTGCTCTAGCTACACCAAAGTGAATGTGTTACCAAAAAGTCAATGAAGTGAGTGGAGATAAGCTAATAGAGTACAAGAGCTGAACTATAAAGCACAGCTTAAAATGCTAAGTTCCGCAAGCTAGATATAGGTCGGAATTCTTTTCCAATGGAAGTTGTTTTTCATGTCATTATGGAATATGTGATGATATGCCTTAATGTAAAGTTTGCCAATAGGGGAAACTTGAATTTCAACCTCAGTAAGAGAAAGATTTGCATCTTTGCTGGACTGTCTGCCACAGCTTTAACCTGATGGATTAAAACTTTCTTTTGCTGATGCCACTTTTAATGTAGCTCCATTTATACTAAGGCTTTATGCAAAATGCCAGATGAACAGGTTTTAGATGTAACCTCTCTACATTTTATGTCTGGATATAGGAGGATGATCATGGAAGCTTTCTGGTGGAGCAGTACTCTGAAGAAAAGCAGCACTGGGGAACCACTACACATCAGCATCACCCCCAAAGCTATATGCTTCCTTCAGTTCTAAGCTGCACTTCTTGGGCTTTACATACTGCAAAGAGAACTTGGCCAGAAGAGGTAGGTTTAGCTGTGTGCAAATGCTTTTAAGCAGTTCCTACGATACACAGTTTCTGGATGCTGAGGAAGACACTACTAAGAGCAGCAAATGATTCAAGAGATAAAACTCTTTAAGTAAAAAGGAAAAAAACCAACAAAACACCTTCATTCCATATAACCTCTTTATTTAAATAGCTATGTAAGAAAACAGCCAACTCATTCCTACACTTAGATCTGAATTATCTTCACAAATTCTGGCCATTCATCTTCACCCCAGTCCTCACCTCCACAACTTCATCAGCTTTATGAGGGGCTATAAGTAAGTTGCCTGAGAAGCCAAAAGAGGGTTCTAAACCATATTTTATCCAGACTAAATATAACTGTATCAAGTATCACTGCAAGGCTGACGTATTTGAAAAAGTTCAGGGCTATCAAGCTTTGGTGTCTCATGTCAAATGCTGGATGGCTGACATAGTAATTTTACTCCTATGAACAACCAGTATGAAACAGGAAACTGCGTTATAAAAAAAATAAATTAAAAACCCCCACACGTTAAAATCCAACAACAAACACCCAAAGAATGGAAGGGGTCAGCACTGTCTGAAAGCCTGTCTGACACACATGAACAGTGTTGTGCCTCACAATTAGCTAATACTATACTAACACTAATGCCTTCACGAGCACATGTACACATGTACTCTGCACTTCCTGTGCACTGCTCCCTTCTTGAAGTTCCCTAAGAGTATGGAAACAAATGAGAAATCTACCAGTTGTTCTTTCCTCAAGGTGCAGCCGTTTCAGTACCAAACATTTCAGCAATGTGTTAAGTAAAGTGCATAAGTGAAAAGAAACAGTGAGGACCTGTTCACTGACAAATATCATCCAGCAAGATCAGAATACAAAATGTCTGAAATAGAACTTTCTGGATCTAAGTAATATATGTACAACTTGGATTTTGTCACTAGTGTAGTGTTGGTCCAAAGTCATCATGGGTATCACTCTGGCCAAGCTATTGATTTCACTTAGTGTGGGGGAAGAGAAAATAGAACCAAACAAACCAACCAAAACCACCACAGTAGAATATTCTTTTACCACTTTGGAAGCTGCAAATCAGTGCGTCAGGAATAGAATAAGCAGAGAAGTCCATGACCGAGATGAAACAAGCTGTCTATAAAGCCAGCAAAAACAAGGTCTGCTCTACACCATTTGCAACTCCCTGGACTGCACAAAGTTTGCACTCCACAGATTATACTTTTGTGAGATTATCATCTTCATGAGACACTCCATAAAACACAGAACACTGAGGGAATTCTCAGGCTTACTAACTTAATTTTAGCTAGGAAACAAGCTATAAAGCCATACAGAAATGTACTTGTGGAGAATTTTTAAGGCTCGTTTTCTATGGGCTCAATATGGCATTACTAGAAACATTCAGAACAGGAAAAGAATGTTATGAAACATACATTTATTAACACTTCCAAGTTTTCCTGTCTGCATCTTCTTTTAAATGCCAAACACCATTCTGTTATGCATTGACATTATCCTGAGACATTACGGTATAAATATGGAGCTCCACTGCCATTACCTAAGAGCTTCCCTTCCAGTGACTGCCACAGTGTCCATCAATCTCTAATGAAGTCACCGAATCAGTTGTTAAGATATTACCATTCACTTCTCTTTACCCTATGTGGAACTAATTGAGTTTGCAAATTATTCTGTGAAACATAACTTCGATTTTCATTAACAGATACTACTGTAGAAAAAGTTGTGATCCCAGTCTTCTTTCTACAATTTACTTATTACATTTTCACAGAATCACAGAATCACAGAATTGTAGGGGTTGGAAGGGACCTCTAGAGATCATCGAGTCCAACCCCCCTGCCAAAGCAGGCTCCCTACACCATGTCACACAGATTTCCCACATGCTATGAAACCGAAAACCAAAGGCTGATAACCTCACTGCTTCTACCAACTGAATTAGCACGCTAGAGGAAGCAGAAACAAGAATAAGAAGAAAGCAGTTGCATTGAAATAAGGAATATGAAACTTGGTGCTGCAGAACTGGATACCAAGGTAACTGGTAAGGTGCAATCTCACCACAGAATCATAGAATGGCTTGGCTTGGAAGGGACCTCAAAGATCATCTAGTTCCAGCCCCCTTGCCATGTGCAGGGTTGCCACCTGAAGGCTCCCCCAGAGTAGAGCCATTTTGCTTAATAAAAGGTTAGAATGTCAACTGCAGCACCGGGGATTAACATAAAGCCACTTTCCTCGACTTCCTAGTCTCTTGAAGCATCTCAAATTGTGTGAAATAATTCAATTTCTTTTACCCTCCAACTCCTTTCTTTCTATTGAGGTTGTGTGCAGAATTACTGTCAGGCTCCTTAAGAATTATGGAGAATGAGGATAGGGAGGAAGGTAAACAGATACAGTATGATCACAGGAGACTTTGCTGTCTTGGATTTTAGCCCATTTAATGACATCTTTGTCATTATAAATGAGTATTCCAGATAACACGTAATGCTACACCTTCAAAGGGTCTACTTTTATATACTGTGAATCTGAAGTTGTACTGTAAGCATTGTGAGGAGTAGAATTAGTATGTAGAGAACTCAGAAGGAGAAAAAGATGATAAGAACAGCATTATAAAGTATGTATGAAAGAATCAGCATTGGCGTTCTTAGAAAGCTCCCTGAATACTTCTTGGTCTATGCAGTACAACTTCTTTTCAATGAAATTTTCCACCTCCAATTTCTTGAGGTAACTGTCACATTTATGTTCTTTTCCTTCTTTTATATACTTGGGTTCTACTGAAAAGTAATAGTAAAAATCCAAAATTTAGTGGTGGCTTTCATACATGAAATCCCAGTTTGATGAGATTTTACAACTCAGTGAAAGAGGTTTTACATAAAATTTTGTTATCAAGAGTTTGGAAGTGAAACTACATGAAATATGTGACATACTGACATAAATTAAAATCAGTGTCTCTGCAGCTCGTGGGCTAGAAGTACCCTGAGACATTGAATCTAATGTTTTCAAGAGATTAACTACCTAAAAGAAACCAAAACCCTTTAATAAAAAATATCAATTGGCAACAATAGTTTATTTTAAAATGGATGACAGAGACTAAGAATTAACACTTGACACGTCTACAACATTTGACGTACGCTGCCTGCTAGTTCAGGAGAGCTGCCATCTTCTTGGTGATGATGCAGTGTATATTTAAGAGGCACAGTCCTTCAATGTTTACTTCCCTTCTTTCTTCACACATGTTTAATGATGAATTTAAATTAATGGATTTTTAGGTAAAACTCTCCCAGGTTTTGGCTGCTAAATGTTGTATCACAATCAGCACATTATTTAAAGATAATTAGCTATGTTCAGCCTTCATAAAGGAAAAAAAAAACACAAACAAGAGAACTTGTCATTTAATAGCATGTCTGTTTTAGAGATGTATAATTATGCTTTTAAGAAAAAAATAGTTAATATGTTTCTCTTCTACAAGAGCTGCTTTAGTATCTTCTGACTAAAGAGATCTACAGAACTACAAGGGAAAGATTTAAATACTCTGTCTATGCTTAACCAATACTGACTATCCTCATGACCACAAGGATTTGGCCTCTCATTTACCACTTAATTTTAGTTCAGTATTCCTCTCTGCATAAACACAGTAGGTGTACCACGACATTAAATAAAAAGGAAAAAAAGTAAAAGTCATGAGTTTTGCTCATGAAGCATCCCTGTCCTCCTTATTCAGGATTCATTCTGCAAACAAGTTATTTATCTCAGACACTTCTGTCAACAAGTGCCAACCTACACAGATAGAGCTTTAAAGGTATTTAGCAGTTTAATTCTCATCAGAGAATATAGCTGAATCTCGAAACAAAAAGTGGCATACAGGCAATATGCAACACTGTTGAGTACTCTTCCGGTTAAGCAGGATGTGGTTGTGCTTTGTAAGAACTGGCACTATCAGGGCTGTGAATAAGGCCAAGTTGCTGTAAGTAAGAATCAGAGGAAGGCCAACAAGACTGACATCCTGGTGGGATCCTGTTATAGATCATCAAACCAGGATGAGGACATGGACATGAGATTCTACATGCAACAAACAGAAGCCATGTAATCACCAGCCCTTGTTCTCATGGAACAACTTCCCTGATGATGGAAATAAAATACACTCCAGAGGAAGCAGTCTAGGAGGTTCCCAGAGTGTGTGAAAGATAACTTCCTGACAGCCTGCTAGGGAACCTGTCCTGCTAGACCTGCTCTTCACAGAGGACAGATGGGAGATGTGGTGGTCAAGAGCTGTCTTGGGCAGAGCGACCACAAAATGGTACAATTCTCAATCACTAGTGAAGTTAGGAGGGAGGTCAGCAAAACTGCTACCTTGGACTTCTGGAGGGCAGACTTTGAACTGTACAAGACACTTATGGGGAGAGTCCCTGGGGAATCAGTCCTGATGGGCAAAGATGCCAGCATATGCGGGGAGAAAATCAGAAAGGCTAAAGTCCATCATGAGCTCAATCTGGCCATTGTGGTACGGGACAACAAAAAAAAATGTTTTTACAAACATATTAACATTAAGAGGAAGGCCTAGGAGAATCTCTGTTCTTTACTAGATGTGTCGAGAACAGGGGATAAGGAAAAGGCTGAGGTTCTCAATGCCTTCTTTGTCTTTAATAGTCAGACATTTTACCTTTGGGATACTCAGCCTCCTGACATGGAATTCTGGGGTGAGGAGCAGAATAAATGCCCCATGATACAGGTGGAAAAAGTCAGAGACCTGCTACTCCACCTGGACAGTCAGAAGTCCATAGGGACAAGCAGGATCCACCTGAGGGTACTGAGGGAGCTATCGGACATGATCGCCAAGCTGCTCTGCACCATCTAGCAGTAGTCCTGATAAAATGGGGTATTCCCTGATGACTGGAGACTTGCTAATATGATTTTCATCTACAAGATCATGCCTGTCAGCATGATCTTGGTGCCAGGAAAGGTTATGGAGCAGATCATCTTGAGTGTGATCACATAGCTTGTGTGGGACAACCAGGGAATCAGACCCAGTCAGCAAGGGTTCATGAAAGGCAGGTCCTGCTTGACCAATCTCCTCTCCTTCTATTAGTATTTTGATTTTCCTTCTCTAGAACAGTTTCCACTGCTCACTGCTGGGCCAAGTTCTAAAACAGTTATGGTGTATAATTTACTTCTAGGCAATACTCCTATCACTACAGTTACTGTTTTCCTTCAGGACAATCTCATCCAATACAATTTTGGAAGGTCTTTTGCCTTCCAATCTCAGAGAAAGAGACTTCACTTAATAGTCATCCATCCTGTCACACTGCTCCCATTCCCAAGAGAACAAGTTTGCATCTTGTGATGTTCTGCATTCTGACAGTTTGACTGATACGACATCTACAACATCATCTTGCAGATAACATAAGAATTTCAGAGAAGAAGCTTAGAGCTTATTGCTGTACCTTCTTGGGCAGTGACAAAAGTAGCACTGGAAGGAAGGGAAACCTTTTTTTTGGATACCAATATGATGAACAGCTCTATGTTACCAGATTTTTAATATTGGCTCTTTTATTTGCCTTTAATAAGAAATAATTGCCTCTTGCGAAAAGCAAAGTTGCAAAACCATAATGTGCTTCTGTTGAGATTTCACATTTCATGTGCAGGCTTGGAGTCTGCCAGGAATACACCCAATGACAGTGTACTTCTCAGTATCATTCAGGGAAATGATTTTAAGTTAAAAGAGGGAAGATTTAGGTTGGATGTTAGGGGGAAGTTCTTCACTAGGAGAGTGGTTAGGCCCTGGAACAGGCTGCCCAGGGAGGTAGTGGATGCCCCGTCCTTGGAGGTGTTCAAGACCAGGTTGGACGGGGCCCTGGGCAACCTGATCTAGTAAATGTGTATGTTTGGTGGCCCTGCCAGGCAGGGGGGTTGGAACTACATGATCCTTGAGGTCCCTTCCAACCCGGGTCATTCTGTGATTCTGTGATCTGCTAAGATCCATACCATGGGCCGGCATGGAGACCTGTGAACATGAGACAAGTAGCTTTTTAATAAGAGCCTCTTTGTGCCACAATACCTTACTCTGTATTTCATTCATAATATATTTGATCAACTTTTGGCTCATCAATAAAAAATCCAACACCTCCATGCATTTTGTTTTCTTTTGCAGGCATTTAACATCTACTTTACATCTGAATTAGTTTTTCCAACCATCAGATTTTCTGTCTTTCTTTTAATGGCTACCAAGAAGCTACAAAACAACTGCAACAACAACAAAAGCATTAGTTTAGTTAACAGCATTTCAGCTCTTGATTCAACAGCAGTTCAATTTATTATCTCTCACATGATAAATTCACATTCTGCACTGCATGTCATTTCACTTCAGTTTGTCTTCATCTCAGCCTTGCATTTTTTCAAGGTTTCCATCCTTTTTGCATTCTGTTCCCATGTGTACTCTGATTGCTTTAGAGTCTAAGGCCTGCCTGGCTCTGTTGCTATGCAACAGCATAGCCTACTTAAGGCTTCCTGAAATAATCCTCTCAAACGGGCTTTTTTTAGACTTGTTTCCAGCAGGAATACTTTACTGTTTCATTATAACGGACCACCGATACTATTATCACAAGATTAGACTATGGTCACCTGGACAGTCTGGGTACTGAGACGACAAAAACAAGGTTATTGCATGTAACCTCTGGCACTGAAACAAGAAGGCATGAACATCTCAAATACTGCTATATTCTGGCTAGATATTCTTTAGGTGTAGAAGAGTCATGAATTTCTTCACTAGGGGAAAGTTTTTACCACTAAGGGAGAAAACAAAACCACAATCCTCTACTCAATTTAGAAAAGCAAAAGACAACCAACGAACCAACCAACCAAAACTGAGAAACAACCAAAAAAGACCCCAAAAGCAACCAAGCCCCCCCAAACCTGAACTTATTTGAATTTAACTTGAAATTTAATATAATCAAGAGAAGAAATCTGCATGTGAATATTCCAAGTTGCAATTCATTATAGGGCAAGACTCTGCTTCTTTAAAATCACATGATGGGTGTCATGAACTAGAGGTAACTTTGTGCTGCCCTTTAGTAGCTGTCCTGTGTGACATTCAGTCCCTCTGACCTCAAACCTCAGTTTTCTCATTATGACCCTCTAGTGCTGCTGCAGCAAGGGCAGACCAACGTGTTTTGTTTTCTTATTGCTTGCTCATTTGGGAAGCTTCAGTTAATTTATTTCTGTAACAATATGTAGAGCAATATAAACACAAGGCTCTTGTTAAAGCATCAGTCAGTCAACCCAGGAGGGTCAAATGCCTCACTGTGTGCCAGGCAGAGGGGACAAAGGAAGGTCTAATAGTACAAAGGAGATTTTAATGAAAGGAAATATCTTACGTCATCCCCTTTTTTTTCCCTGTCCATTTTAGCATGCTCAGCAGCAGTTACGTCTATAGAGAGCAATGCATCAGTCCAGCACCAAGGTAAAAAGAGAAAAGATGTTTCCCAGACCCAGAGAAAACAGATACAAGGCTTGAATTAAGGCCCCCTCAGAAGTACATCTGCCCACACACTTTTAAAGGGAAAACGGGAACATAACAGCAATTTCATAATGTTTACAAGATCCCAAGTCTTTGAGATGATGACTTCTTTTAAAAGAAGCACTGTCATACAATACATACATTATATTCATGCCAAGAAATGCTATTCAGGCAATCTAACACAAATTGTCTGCAGTCCAAGCTCTAATTCTAGCACACAGCACTGTCAGAGCATTTGCTGAGTACTAAGAAATGTTAAAGCCTAAGAAGAATCCAAACATGCAAATCTGAACATGCAATTCTTACATACATGCATAAAAACAATAACATGTAATGAAGTGCAATCCATGTTTTCTGCATATGAGCTAAGGCATCCATATGCATGAAGAGATCGAAGACCTTCACGCTGCACAAAGTTCTCAAGGAAGGAATTCATGTCATCAGATCACATAGAATCATAGAATCACCAAGGTTGGAAGAGACCTAAAAGATCATCCAGTCCAACTGTTCACCTATTACTAATAGCTCCCACTAAACCCTCAACACAACATCCAGCCTTTCCTTGAACACTTTCACACCAAACCTAAGGCCCTCCCTCTTTTTATCTACCTGCTGGTGTACTGTGGATGACAAAAGAAGTACCAGCTGTCTTCTTACAGGAAGAATGTATGCGTGGGTAGAATAGTTTCTAAGTCTTCCGGTTCTGAAATCCTGGCAATGGGAAAAGGATTCCTGAGAACTAGAATCACCCAAAGGTGTGAGTTTCTGGGAATCATACTTTCATCAAAGGTCAGGTGCCAGAATAACCTCAGAGAAAGAAGGTAACTATGTGTGTGAGTTGATGTTGCTTCACAACTAAAGCATCAGGGAAACACTCATATGGTTTGTAAAGTCGCCACAACAGAGCTGCCTCGCAATGTAAAAGACCTGACTTAGAAATAAAGAGAATAAAATAAATAGAGAAACTGAGAACCAGTGTTGAAAAAGGGCACATATATAGGCAGACTGTGATAAGGAAGCACATAGAAATAAACTGAAGTGGACATTAAAACTGAGCAGGAAGAAACAATCAACATCAAGTCTCTCCTGGCACGTAGAGACAATTTTTACAACCATTATTCCTCCTTGCAAAGACCTTGGGATGCTGACAACCAGTTCTGAACCTCTCTAACCGTAACTTAGTGTAGATGAAAATGGGGAGTACTACAACACCAGAGGAAAGTATCAGAAACTAGAAGAATTTCCCAAACAAAGATTGAATTGTATTATCAAGGCTTTTCTGTATTAGTATGGACAAGTATTAGTTTTGTAACTGAACAGTTTCCTGTACTTAAACTGTTAAAAAGTTCACATAAGGTATGTTTCCCTTTTTGCTTATAAATGCAAATGCTTGTAGCACTCAGTCTCCTTTCACCTTCACAGCCGAGTCATCACAACCGTTCAAAGGAGTTGTCTGAACTGCAGGCAAACTGCAGGAACTTCAGTTATCCCAAGCGATGGCAATTCTACCAAGCCCTCCCACCTAATATCCAGCACTACAGCGAAAGTAAGAAAAGCAACTGTAGGGAAACATAATAATAGGGAGATTTTTACCTGCTGTTAAGAGTTAAAGGTTAACTGTACACATGCTGGTCTATTCTGTCTGATCTGTACATCAACAGCCTATGTCCAGCTTTCCGTCTGGCAGACACTACAGTCCACGGTTAGGAGGGACTTCAGTGCCCAACCGTTTTTCCATGCAGTAATGAGGAAAGAAAAAAAGGAAGATGCACTTCAAATATGATATTTTGAAGCATGCATAGGATTTACATGGCAAGGTTTTGGTAGCAGGGATCTGTAGGGATGGTCTCCATGAGCAGCTGCTCCACGTCAGATCAAAGCCAGCTCCATCTGCTCCCAAAGAGACCCACTGTTGCCAGAGATGATCCATGAGTGATGCTGGGTGTGCTCTGGGAGGGCAGATTTAAGAGAGGGGGAATCTGCTTTGCAACAGCAGCTGGGAGAGAGGAGTGAGGAATGTGAGACAAACAGCTCTGCAGGCACTAAGGTCACTGCAGAAGGAGGGCCCCGCGGTATGAAGCCATGATTGAGCAATGCTTGGAGAGCTGCAGTCTGCGTGAAGGCCAAATGGGATCAGTTTGGGAAGGATGGCATCTGTGGAAGGGACCCCATGTGGGGCAGAAAGTGACTGTGCAGAAGCAGCAAAGACAAAATGCTATGGACTGACTGCAGCTCTGGTCTGCTTGGGGGGAGAAGGTAAAAGATGGTGAATGGAGGGAAGGTGTTCTCAGTTTGCTTTGAGTTTTCTCACTGCTCCAGACTGTTATTAATTAGCAATAATTGCCTGTGCAACATATTTTGTTCCTTCTTTAAAAAGGCAGAGGAAGTGTGAGTAAAAAGTGCAAGGAACAGCAGAGAATGTTAAGGTCAAAGAAGGAAGGGGAGGTGCTCCAGGCACCAGAGATGCCCAGTTTTCACAGGGGTGGCTGTCAATAGCTTGGTCAGCTATTGACTGTACAGGGCTGCACAGGGCAGCCCCCAGCCCCTCTTCAGAGGGCACCAATGCAGCCCCCCCCATTGCCAATACCCTGACACCAGCACACCAACAGAATTCACGTTTATCAGAAGATACTGTGCAGATATAAATGGACAAGAGAAGCAGTTAATAGGCATTTCAGTGTATTTTTTAAACTTTACTAGCTTGCTGAGACTGCTCTGCTGTCACTTTCTTTCTTCTTCAAACTAGGAAATCACAGGCACATAACCTTGTTATTTACTTGTCCCTGATACCATGTAGCTGATACATGACAGTCTCATTCCAAGTGAAGGCTATGTGTCAACTATGCTAATAGCATAAGCAATAGATAAGGCATTGTTGTCTACGCATCAATCTGTAACATCACAGTCCAGGATATTCTCCATGTTCCCAGTCACAGAATCACAGAATGACCCGGGTTGGAAGGGACCTCAAGGATCATGGAGTTCCAACCCCCCTGCCTGGCAGGGCTACCAAACATACACATTTACTAGATCAGGTTGCCCAGGGCCCCGTCCAACCTGGTCTTGAACACCTCCAAGGACGGGGCATCCACAACCTCCCTGGGCAGCCTGTTCCATGGCCTAACTGTGATCGTTGTAGCTAGCTGTGATTTCTATAAGCAACAAAAGCAATGTGGTTTTCCCAAGACTGAGGCCCTTTTTTTTTTTTTTCCACATGAGAGAGGACAAAGACTCTTTTCTCCGTTATTTTAAATAACTTAAACATGAGATTAGTCTTGACATTTTTAGGTTTCTGTACCAGAAGAAAGGTGGAGGAGGAGTACATATCAGCTTTTCAAGCCTAGAAGCAGCTTCCAAGAAAGCTTTCGCTACAGTAACAAAATTGAGTTCACACCACATTATTCTGCTGGATTCTGTCAGAAGAGCAAGGGCCAAGGCTGCAAGCCTGGCTTGTAGGTTAAGATTTGGTTAGCTTGTCTAAAATGCAAATACTCCACAAATGCAATCACAGCATCATAGTATCACTCTCGTGTGGGTTGGAAGGGACCTTAGAGATCATTGAATCCAACCCCTGGGATTCGAGCCTCCTGTGTAGCAGAGCGGCACTTCTACTACTTGTGCCACAGGGGGATTCGAACCCAGGCTCCGGTGTTGCAATGCGGCATTCCTACCACTGCGCCACTGGGGCACACCTAAAGTTAACCAATAAGTTAAAAGAACAAGTCTAGCAAAATCACAGCAGAAAACAACAAACCAAAGTACAGCTGCCCATACGCGAGTAGTGTGCCAAGTTCAGGTTAATGACCAGTATGCACAGAGGCTTGTTTTCCATTTCTTGTGGCCAAAATGAGATATTACAAAGGATTTCAAGCTTCAGATCTGATTAAGAACCAGCCTTTACAAAAAATATCTTAGGGTAAGCAGTGAAATAAAATGGCAAACCCAAACCTTTTATCCCTTTGGAAAATTCGATTTATTGTAATGTTGAAATGTAGGACAGAACCCATGAAATTTGTGTTAATTTCAAGATGTGCTGACATTGATGAAAACTATAATTTCAATTGAGTCAGAAATTCACCTATAGTGCTAAAAACATTAAAGGAGAAAGACATCTTTCTCTCTGCTGTGAAGTAATAGATGCTCACATTTTCTGACCGAATTGAATTATAAACTTCAGTGAATATGTGCTTGGTAGGCAACCTTTAGATAAGTAAATTTTGACTGATTTTTTTTCTACCCTTACTTTGAAAGAGTTTAATGCTCTGTATCCCAACAGCAGTGCCCTCTGTGTGCCAATACATTTTTGGGAAGCACAACATACCTTTCAGTCATTTGACTCGTAGGCTGTATCGATAAACTTACCTGTAAGCTCAAAGAGAATTTGGCTGTTTACTTACAACTCTACATTAAATAATGCAATGATTTCTGAGGTCTGTTAAAGCTATTTTCAGGTGAATTATTCTCCTGCTTTGTAAACCTCACTATACTGTTGAAGGAGCTATCAGTGCTGATGGGATCAACAGAGCGTGAAAGCAAACAATCCACTTTTCCTTACCAAAAATTAAATACAATGGATTCTTTTTTCTTTAAGAATATAAAACTAGACTGTAGAGAGTCTAAGCGTAAAGGTGCTCAATCTCTGAGTCTGATAATCAGAAGATGGTATTACTAGAACACAAGATTAAAGCGAAGAGCTATGCCGTCCTTGGGACAAAAAATAGCACAGAATATGACAGTTACCATACATACTATGGGAATATAAGAATAAAGGAGTTTATTAAAACAAACAAACAAACCCCAAAGCCCTGAACCCCAGAAAACAAACAACAAGAAAACCACCACCACCACAAGAAACCACAGTGCAGTCCCAGGGAAATCAAATGAACTACAGTTCTCATATTCTCAATACTACCTAATCCCAAGCAAATACTTTATAAAGCCTATTTGAGACACTCGCAACTGACTTTCTAGTTAACTGCTAACTTGAAAGATAACAAAAACCACACAAGCAAATACTTTACAAAGCCTATTTGAGACACTTGCAACTGACTTTCTAGTTAACTGCTAACTTGGAAGATAACAAAACCCACACAGAAACAAAGAGAGTATCACAGAAAAAACCTCATAAGCTGAAGAAAACATACCAGCACCTCTGATTTGAGGCAAATATAGATGGTGATCACGTTGTCAACACAATCTGTTTCAATCTGATCATTAAGCATGTAAGCACTCCCGTGACCTCTACTAAAACTGCATAAACTTTCTATGAAACTGCAAAGTATTACATCTTTTAGATGCTATGGCAATAATAATCAAGTGCTGCAGAGCTAACACTTACCACTGTGAGACAATTATTGCTCCACGTGGCTTTACATTAGGCTTTCTTCTTTTCTTCCTATTAATCTTGGGCACTCAAAACCAACAAGAATAGGGCAGAGATGGTCTACAAACAGAACTGTACCTGATACTAGAGAATATTCTTAAGAGTTCAAAGGCTGTTAAGATACATGCAGAATAAGTAGCTTTTACTCAGTACTCTGCATATACTTTTCCTTAAAGCAGAGACAAAAACATGATATTGCAAGATCATTCCTATTTGCCAAGCCTGAGCCCCAAAAGCAGTGTTGATTAGCAAATATCAAATAAATGAGCACAGAATCTAGTACTAATAATCCTATACTAATTTTGTTACAAAGAAGGAAGAATTATAAACAAGTAAAATCAAAGTATAAGCTAAGTAGTACAGGACAATTACACTAGAAATCTGTGTTCTATGTTAAGCAGCCTCTTCATATTCTGCTGCTACGGGCAATACCAGCAAATATATCTTCTTTTCTGATTTTTTTTTCCACTAGCTATCCCTAATAAGACTGTGCAGAAAGCCTTCAGGAGTTGTTAAAAGTGAATATCCCCGAGGAAAGGAAACTACAATGTCCAGAACAATGTTGGCAACAATCACAATTATGAAATGCCATCGTGTTCTACAGTTCTTGCTTGATTTCTGTTGTTTCTTGCCCTACACCAGCACAGTTTGAATGCTGAATTATGAACAGTTATTAAGTGTACTCAAATTTAGATCTTGAGATTGCTTCAGTCTTCAGATTTCAGCATGTGATGGAGCTTTTCTTGAATATATTCTATGTGGGTGGAAATGACAGAAGAGCAAGTTTAGCTTGCAGTGCTTGTTATCACATATCTATTTGTATTTTTTCTGCATCAGAATAAGATATGTTAAATGATTACAAACTCAATAATGCATACATTTGGGAAAGGTTAGTTAGTTTGCTTCTCATTTTCTTAGTGTCTATTTCACTTTACAAGTCAATCAGGGACATACATGTACAGCTAGATCCCACAGGGAGTATGGTCAACTTATATCATTGTTCACCTACTCTTTTCATAGAGCTACATACAGTTCGAAAATGTTTTCGAACATTCCAATCTCAACAAAAGAACTGTAAAAGCAAAGGGTTCCGGTTTGCGTACAGGTCGCTTAATCCACAATGAGCGAGTTCAAAATGTTGTCGCTATTATCAACATCGTGTCATAGATGGAATAAAGTCCCCATTCACACACATAACTGAATCTCATTAGGATGATTCCCTGCAATTAGTTTGGCCTGCTCTAGAGTTGCTTGATCCCAATACATACTTAAGTAATCAAATATTTTATTTTTGGTCACTCTTAAACATGTTTATAAAACCAGATTATAGTTCTACTTGCTGGAGGATAACAGCTGAGGTTTAGAATGAAGTTGATACTCCTTTCTATCCTGCTACAATACAAACTGTTAACATTACAGGCCAAAGCCACTAATCTACAAAAGATTAATCTATAACACTGAACCACAAAGGCTGAGAGCTCTGACTTCTCACAAGGCAATCTGTTCTTTCAGCCTGTGGTCTCAGGCAATGATTACCTCGATCTCTACTCAGAGGCCGAGGCTGTAAGCACTCACACAGCCTGCAGGAACCAGTCACTGAAAGATCCAACTGGGAGACTGAGGCAGCATCTATTAAATTACAGTTTGCATAATTAGGCACGGTAAAGGCCACCTCATCTTCTGCAGAAAGACCTGTTAATTACTTCACTGTCTTCATTCTGCTGCCATTTCTTCTCCTGAAGGACAAGCTGACATTTACCTCTTTCTTTTCCCTCTGCACTTACATCAGCCTATTCCTCTTTTGGAAAAGGGGAGCAGAAGACATTGGTCCCAGTACTCAATTAGAAATATGCCCCTTGATATTTTTAAGCCCAAAACGTTGCTATAGGTTGAGTAACCATTAATGTTTGATTAATTAAGGTTGCAGAAATTGAAGTATAATCTGATACAAAATTAATGCAAAGCGTTCTCAAGATACCAGTTTAATTATCTTTACTGGGGAATTTTCACCGGTGGAATCCTCATCAGATTCTACCAACACAGTAAAAATACTTAATTTCTCAAGAGAAGATGAAAATTTCCATTTTTAACTCCCAAATTTGTAAGAACACACACACACTTTGGCCTTGAGCTTGATGATAACTGGAAGAGGAACACTGCTATGTATTCTACTACTAATACCTATGCATAGTCTATATAATAAAGTCTTTCACCACTACCTGGGTAGTGCAGTACTGGAGGCAGAGTTATGATCTCCATTCTGAACTGGCACACAAGTAACAGACTTATGATTGCACTGAAAGGCTCTGAAACACAATCTTGTTTTAAAATCAAATTTTGAACCAGTTAATTAAAAAAAAAAAAAAAAAAAAAAAAAAGCATTAAAAATTTCATCTGATACCATCTGAAAAAATGTACTTTTTGCAGTGGAGTTTCTTCACAGTATACTGACGTTATGAACTAAGAAAGACTTGGAATAGTATGAAGCAAATCACTCAGACATGTGGGTCCGGAGCACAGCACTGACCTTTGTCTCTGTCCCTTATGGAACCAAATAAATACATTAGAAAGGGGAGGGATACAAGAACAGACTGAGCTGGAACAGCCAGAGGCCAAAGACAAAGGCCTCTCATACTGAGTTCTGGCCACAGCAGTGAAAAACAAATAGTTTATAAATTTCTTTGTTGGTGTTGTGTGTTTTTAAAAGCTGTTTCTTAGAGCCTCTTCGTGAGAGTTTACTCATTTTAATTGCTGACGTTTTTTCCCCTCGTTTCTTCATCTTGTGTTTCTCATGCCATTTTCAATAATTAATTTGAAAGATCCAGCCAGCATCCTCAGAGAGCAACTTATACAAGAGGTTTTCTTCATTCTACTATGTAGCACGCATCTGGCACAGCTGGTAGTCTTCTGTTTTCACAGCAGTTTTCATTTTATCTACTCCAAGGGAAGTAGGGAAGGTAATGCAATGCTAAACTGCCCTCTTGATCTTTAGGCAACATGCTGATGTCTGGAAGAATATTACCCTGTTGTACATGGAAAGAGGAGCTGCCTGGGAGAACAGCCTGTATTAAAGTTCAAGATGCAAAATGACAAATGAAACAAAGTTCATATTGTCCAACAGAAACAGAGGAGAAGGAACCAAGACATACAATGTAACCACAAGGGATTAATGAAGGCAAGCAAAGTGATGAGTCACTTGGAAAGAAAGAAATGCCCAGTTTCGGTGTTTTAACAGTTTCATAGGTTTCTAGTGAGAAAGTGATAAGTTTGGTGGATTTAATACATGAAGCTACAATGAAGATAAAGCCAGATGGCTGTAAACAAATTCACAAAGGCTAAATGTAAACCTTTTCCCCCTGCTGTTTAGAGACCAGGAGCTGGAAAAAAATATCACAAACATGACAGGAAAAAGAAAGAAATTTAAAATGCATTTTTCAGAACCTTTGTCAGCACACTCATGTAAAAGCTCTTTCCTAGCTTTTTATTAAACCAAGGGCTCCTGTAAAATAACTACCAGGAGACTGCTCAGATCTTTTATTAACTTTGCCACATAGACAAACACTTGGGAAAAAATGCGGTCTATATTACATAGAAAAAAAACCAAACATAAAAATCTCCACAATGTCACAGAAGCCCTTAAGATAGCTGAGAAACCTTTAAGATAGCTGAGGAGAATGTGTTATGTTTGTGCTGTCTTTGAACTCACCTAACAAGCTGTAGTAAGCCCTGCTAAAAGGATATTTAGAGTGCTGTAGATAAATTGGCTGTATTTAAACAATACCCTGACTACTTTTGAAGAAATAACTCACATTTCTTTGAATACATCAAAATGTTCCCTTTGCTTTTCTTTTTTGCTTTGTGTGTGTGTGTGTGCGCGCTGGGGGAGGGGTTTCATGGAGGAGAAAATGTTAAGGGAACACTTACCAATATTGCAGAACATTGAATAGACTGAGTAAAAAAGGGAATGCCATTTATTACTGAGTACATATTCAACACACAGATTGCTTTGGTATTTAACGAGGAGATAAAAACCTCTTGTAAGTAATCCATTTTTAGAAATCCTTTTACAGTGAAGACAAAAGCAGCTGCTCAGTCTGGGTCAGCACTGACCGAAACACTACCACGTACTTGTTGGAAGACATTTATCACACCTCTATGACAGGTACAAAAACATTCCAGTGAGTAAAACATGCTGTGAATGTCACATACCACATGCTCTGCTGCAACTGTTGGCTGCCATGTTGCCTGGCATTCAGAACTAACCAGCAAACCATGGCAGATCACTTAGTAGATGTGTGAGGGTTGGTAGACATCAAGGCAGGGAAAGCTTAAGTAGTCTGAGGAGAAAGTCAAAATTATTTCATCTGATAATAGAAAGCATCACATCAGAAGAGCACTCCTAGTAGCCAAGACTATGAAGGACAAGTTGGCAAAGCCATTTCATCTCCCTCCCTCACGGCACCTAGCAGAATGTTTGGATGTTTGAGATAAGTCTCACATGTGCACTCTTCCTTCATCTCAGGGTAGATGAGAAAGCACAACCTCTTCCAAGCAAGAATGGAAATAGGAATATTGCCAAAACAGGTATTTTTATTAGAAAGCCAGCAAAGAAAAAGGCAGCAGTACTGCTCAGTACAGTAGTAGCAATAGTGTGACTTCTATCATTTGGAGATGATAGAAACTCCTAAAAAAAAGTTTGCTTGTAGAAAAATGCAGCGGAACATGCTACAGAACAGTAAACAAGATTCCAGTTATGTTACAATTGCACACTCCACAAGTACTGTGCAGATTTGTCATGATTAAATCTTAGGATGAGAACTAGGCACTCCCATTCCATCTACACCATCCCAGTTTCCATGAGGGGGGGAGGGGGGAGGGGGGTGTGAAAAAGGTTGTTCAAGTAGGTGTGTTGCAGATGATTCAAGTACAAACACTCAGCTGGGTATTTCAGAACTTATGTCAGTCTTGTGCTCAGAGATGTAAAGATTTTCAGATGATGAAGGATCCTTTATGAGAAACTAGTTAATGTTAGATATAGCAGTGTGCAAGCTTTTCCCACACGAAACCAAGCAAGTAGCTAAAAAAGCCAGGATGTACTTCAGCTGCATTCAGAGATCTTGAGATAGGCGGAAAGTCATGGATAGCGGTCTATGTTTTTGGCTATGGCTCTTTTTCAGAGAAAGAGTTGACAAAAGCTAAAGATGTACTGAAATCCCTGGCAACAGTTCAACAGTCTAATATGAAACTGTCTCGTGTTCAGTGTTCACAGACATGGCTTAAATTAAAATGAAGATTACAAGGTTGACTCCCGTTCCATACAAACAAAATCTGAGCAACTAAACCTGTCTCCTAGGATGCCTAGAAACAATGAGGTACTCATACACTCCCAAGGCTCAAAGAATGCACGGTGCTCAGTGAGTGGCTCAGATCACACAACCAGGCTAGCAGAGGAAAACTGGTCAGATCTGCGGCACTCTCCTTGCTCTAGAGAGAAATTAATGCAACATGCCACAGGAAGACATGGTCATTTGGATACTGATCCCCAAACTGATTTGTAAAATAACATGCCACCAAGGAAATACCAACTACAGACTCAGAAAACCTCTTTCACTGACAAATTCAGTAAAGAATACGTTGGTGAGATTTGGCAAAGGAGTATCAATGTCTGATTTAGCCAGACCAAAAAAGAGAAAGGAAGGGGGAAATAACAATGAAGAATGGACCTGGAGAATCTAGCCAACCTACACAAAATACACTGGTGTAGTGAGCTGTCCCACTAAAGCAAGTACTTAAGAAGCAGAGCTGCAGCCTGTAATGGATAAACACCCTTCAAAAATTGCTTACATGAAGCACAGAAGTGACAGGAAAGAGAATTTTCTGTGCAGAAGGAAACAGCATGGCCCAGTGTGCTGCAGCAGCCATCAGACATCAGTGCCTTTTCCTAGAGATTAGCATAAATAACTCCCTGCTCTGCAGTTCTACTCACAATACGTCTGTGGGAAAACAGTGTTTAAGCCACACTTTTCATTCCGTACTTGTCAATGAAAATGGAAGGGCTGTTAAGTGCTTTGAAGTCTTCCACGATCAGAAGTGCAGCACAAATAATACAATTCTCCAAAATCTCAGAGAGGGAAAGGAAAATAAATCATTCTTGCTCTCTGGTTTGTATGGCAATTATGTAAATGCGAAGAACATAAAATTGAAAAGTACCCACTTCTAGAAAGACAATTAGTGCCTAACCCAAGTATCTTCATGCAGCTCCTTCCTTCAGCACTAATGAAATCATTCCCCATTATTAGCTGTCTGTATATTAAAAGCTTATTGCTATATCTATATATAATGAATATAGAAGCATTAGTGAGGAAGTGATGTCACATGCTTTTAATTCCTTACACACAGTATCTGTGCTCCTCTGGATGTGTGGCTATCGTGTTTGTGTTCTATAAATACCCTTGCTGTGTGTGTGAACTGCAGGTTGGTGTGATACTTTCTGTGGAGGTTGTGCGTCTCTTTTTCACCATTTATCAGTGTTCGTGCTTCTGTGAAACTCAACAGAACGCTGCCATAGCCCCGCACAAGCCTTATAGCATCACATTTGCTATAGCTGCAACAACGTAACTCCAAAAGGACATGCAGGGTTGGCAATGTTCTTTTTGCATGCTTTCAATCAAAGTGAATGACAATGGCATTACATAAACCTTTACTGCCTTGTAATATTGTAGCTGCCATTCAACAGATCAACACTTGAAATCTACACACAAAAGAATTACTCAAGAAATCCTCCAGCTGTTCAGATAATTCAGGGCACTCCTTGCTCAGGATCAATATTCTGCTTGGAAAAAGTTTGGTGTCGGTCTAAGAAATGAAAGGAAATATAGGCAGCCTGTACATAAGCAAATATATGATGAAACGTGCTTATCTCACTGACAGAAAGCTCTGGTGTCCTCAGGCTTTTAAGGCATGCTGTAATCAATATTGATAAGCCTTGTCTCTTCCTCAAGTTACACAGGTTCTATGCTCACGCGTGCTCCATTCACATCTTTTATCACGTTTTAACACCACGAGACTCTATAAATAACAGTTAATTAAAACACAGAAGTCTATTTTTGGGCTGTTTTACATTATGTCTGGCTTTTTGAGTATGATTCTTTTTTTCCCATGTGCTCCAATTCTTATACACGAGTGGATCCTTCTCATTCATTTCTGGATCACCATGTCTATACTCACACATTAGCCCAGCTCCATAAACTGCCATCATCCCCCTATTACAACAGATCTAATGAAATCACCTAGTAAGACACAGAAAAGGAACAGCTGTTTAACATTTTCCACATCAGGGCAATTAAAACGGTCCCTAATTTAACAATCAGGTAACAAATTTAAGGCAAAATGGAGACTTGCTTCCTTAAACTCCACATACACCAATTCATACTGATGCCAAAGTACATCATGGAGGCTGAGAATGTGAATCTGAGTAACTGAACACACTCAGTGCGGACATTATTTCTCCTGAAATTAAATTGTAGTGGAAACATCACTAGAGCTCACAAAAAATATTCATCAATGGTACCAAGTGCTTGAAGACTCCATAAAAAAATTATTACTTAATACATAATGGAGAAGTAATTCATATATTACTTCTCCATCTATTCTTTACTGAAAGCTTGCCAGCAGCCTTACTTCAATAGCAGATTCTGTTATTACAGGTTAGCTTTGTACTAATATGCTAGAAAATCTCTTTCAGAAAAGTTAGAGAATCACAGAATCACAGAATTATCAAGGTTGGAAAAGACCTAGAAGATCATCTAGTCCAACCATTACCAATACTTCCTGGCTAAATCATATTCATCAACACAACATCCAAACGTTTCTTGAACACCCCCATGGTCGGTGACTCCACCACCTCCCTGGGCAGTGCATTCCAATGCCTGACTACCCTTTCTGAGAAGTAATACTTCCTAATGTCCAGCCTGAATCTCCCCTGGCGCAGCTTAAAACCATTCCCTCTAGTTCTGTCACTGATTACACGAGAGAAGAGGCCAACCCCCAGCTCACTACAGCCTCCCTTCAGGAAGTTATAGAGAGCTATAAGGTATCCCCTGAGCCTCCTCTTCTCCAGGCTGAACAATCCCAGCTCCCTCAGCCGCTTCTCATAAGGCCTGTGCTCCAGAGCACGTTCATCTTAGACAGCCTGAGCAGACAAATGATAGTCAACATTGTAGGGCAAACAATAACTTTATTCGCTCAGAGCAAATAAACTCAGGAGATCCTATAAGTTTTTGCTCAACGTATATAAAACACATCATTCCTTTTTCTGCTACATATCTTTTTTTTTTTCCAGTGTGTAGCAGTACTTTCTTGGAATTCACAAGAAACACACAAACACCAAGAACATACTGTGCCTTAAGCAAGAACTTCAAAAAGCTTAAGAGCAGCACAGTCTGTTTACTCTGATCACCTTTTAAAGTTCACATCCCAGCGAAGTGTGCTGCTTTAACATCAAGAATTGTTGTTTTCCCTCTCGTGGATAGATGATTTTAAAGTAAAAAAACACATGGAAAGCATTTCTAATTTCTAGTTTGATCAGACTGTACCAAAGCAAACAAACAAACACTAAAACAACAAACTAACAGAAAAACAACAGAAAAAGCTCACAAGTCTAGAGTTAGGAGAATTACATACTAGGCAGACCTCTAGAAACTCTTCGAAAGCGAAGCTGAGAATTCAAGTCGCTCTTCAGATTGGACAAAAAAACCACAGAATTGATAAAACATGTACTTAGATTAATTCAATTTAGTCAGTTTGGAACAGGCTTTTCCATGAAAAAATAAATGAATAACAAATAAATACATCAGGAGATGCCTTGATCAAGAGCATAACTTCTAAGGTTATTCACTTTTCCTTGCCATAAAGTGCAATAGCTCAGCTCTTGAGTCTTGGCACAAAGGAGTTCAAAGCAACTGAGGTCAAGACAGAGCATTGAGAAGTGGTGTAATCATATGTTTCGTGGTTCTTCGGGTTGATCAGGTATCCAAACAGCTGCAGCCATTTTCACACAACACCTTGTACACAACTCAATGACATGTTTGTGAGAACACTGAAGACCACAGCTTTGACTCTCCTACAAAGATGGCCTCTTTCCTACCTATGAACAATCAACGGATTGAACAAAGATGCTGAACATGAAGCAATTTAAGGCTGCTACCGAAGTAATAATATCCTTTACCAATATGATCCACAGTATTTTAAGTGAGGTTTAACACGTACTATAAACAGTCTCATGGAAGGACCATTAATAAGCATCTGTGCTATTTTAAAACAACAGGTGGTGAGATCGTTTCACCACAGTTATGTGCTCACCATATGTGTAAATGGAAATTCTGTAGGAGGTAGAAGGCAAACGAGAGAATAGTTAGCAAATATATATATATAATTATATAGATATATTAAGATATACATGATCTCATTAAAGCTGCAGCACATTTTACAGGCTAACTAACAGCTGCCAGGATAACTTCAATGTATTTTGGAGTCATTTGGGATAGTTTCTGGAACAAAGATATGACAGAAAAGCAGTCAAAGACTGTATGTTGGGGTTAGACCTATTTGTCTATCACTTCTGATGAATCACTGGGGCACTAGTGCAGAAAACAATGCACAGCTGTTCAAAACACCAACTACATACATTGAAATACTTCTGAAACAGGATAAGTTAAACTGCTCGTGAAACCTGAAAAGCCAAAGAACAGTTAAAATAGCCAATTTTAACACTCAGCTTAATAGTGATTAGAAAACAAATTCTACCAGAGAGAACTACACATGGGAGGCCATGGGAGTTCTTCCCCTGGTAGGACAAAAGAGCCCTTTAAAATTGATTCACTAAAAGAAAAAAAGATAGAAATACCCTGGAATCATTTTACTACCACAGAAATGCAATTAAACTAGAAACGCAGCGTACTGTCAGTATGCTAAGGAGCACAAAGACCACTATTGTATCCTATCGGATATACAATAAGAATTAAGAAAAAGCCTGTTTGATCTTGAATTTGCCCAGGATATTTGCACCAACCCTCCCATATGAGATTCCACTTTGCTACTTTTCACACTGAAACATTTGTATGTAAACACATGGGTATTCTATTGAATCTTAAAGTTCTTAACCTACAATGTCTTCTCCATTTCGACACTATTTTAATCGAGACATTCTGTAACGGTATAAACCACAAGACTTTCTTGACACTAGTCTCTCAATGTATCATGAAATTGATGTGATTTTGTTCATGTTTGTGTTGTCTCTCTTCATCAAATTGCTTTCCCCAAAAGCATACATGAGCTGTCTTCTTATACCTCCATACTTGTGTGCCCCGGTGGCGCAGTGGTAGGAATGCCACGTTGCAACACCAGAGGGCCCGGGTTCGAATCCCCCCTGTGGCGCAAGTGGTAGAAGTGCTGCTCTGCTACACAGGAGGCTCAAATCCCGGGGGTTGGACTCGATGATCTCTAAGGTCCCTTCCAACCCGCATGAGACTGTGATATTGTGATACTTCAGGTATTAAATCTGTGTGCTTAGAATCTGGATTGTGAAGTGCCATTGTATTATCCACAAACATTTAGCAGGTGTTAACAAATGTCAGTGGTTGCAATTTTTTCTACATGGAAGACTTTAATTACACCCCGTTGTTTCACACTCACTTCCATGTCAGACTCTGTTGTGTGAGACTGCCCCTCTGCTGCCATCTGTCATACAATAACAAAGTATAGCGGGATACTGGAGGAAAGGTTCAGCCTCTACTGACAGTCGCCTCTGATATCATGGGCCAACATAGTAAAGTAGAAGGCATTACTTTTGGAGCAGCCTCCAGATTAGGGATGAACAAAACTTACTTCTAGCAACTGTTACTTCTGCATTTGACTGACTACTCACATAAAGACTTTGTACTGGCCACAATTAAAGAGTCTAACAGAGGGTTCACTTGGGTAGTAAGAGACTAGATATAAGTTGATGGCTGGCATTTAGTTCCCAAGTGAAAGATTTCCTCACCTGGAAGTACCAGTTACATAAAGGGCATCATTTGAAAGCATTTAAACATTTTTTGTTATGGAGACAGTAAGCTAAAATACTGTTTGCTTATCTCAAGTGTGTGCATGTGAGTGCAAAAAAAAAGATATCTGTCTATTCACGTTCTATTACAGTCTCTTTTTATCCTAGACTGTAAGGAATTCTTAGTTTGGGGAAAATACACCAACTCCAAGCCTTGTAACAACATTACTCCAGAAGGAAAGCTCTCCCGTTAAGAGAAATTTATTAACTAAACTTTCATTTCAGCCTTGCAAAGGATTACAAGGAAATCAAACCGTCATTCTTTCAAGTGCATTCAGGGTTACTGGGTTATCCAGTTTGGTCTCCTACAGAAACAAGCTTCATGCAAACCTATCAGTCTGACCAAGCTCATAAATTTGGTTCAACGAACCTGTTGGTATAAAGGCTGGCTGTGGCTTAGAAAACTGAAAGATAATTAAGCTCCTACAAATTCACAGAACTAATTTAGATGAAGAAATTTAAACTAGCAGAGCCTCAGAGAAAAAGGCAACTAAGTCTCAGCTGCTACCCAGTCTGTCCAGCATCAACCAGCTGGCCAAGTGGTTCTTGCCCTTCTGCCAGGCAGCAGGGCTCCTGCCCCAGATTAACCACAACACAGATTGTTTTCTTTGCTTGGCAGAGGGATGGAAGTTATTGTAACAGAAGGTGGAAGAGGAGTTCAGTAAGAGAAATGCATTTACATCAGTGACAGTGTTCAACTAGATTAACTAAATACACTGATCATTATCCACACATTTTTTCCCCTGTCTACGGACACGTGCACCCTTCCATTTGACATGATTACACCATCTGTCTTTGATGCACACATAAGATAAAAACAGAAGCAATTCGAGTTTTCAGCATCAAACCAACCAGATGTTCTATGGTAACAACTCTTCATCAACCACTCCTCCCTCCCTGCCTCCATGTTATTTTAGAAAGCGTCAACATTCTTTTGAATCATTATTTACATTTGCGAGGAAGCACAAACAGCTATATTTACTCTGCTAATGTTTTGCCAACACTAGCAAGAACTCGTACCACTCCACATTTACAGCAACAGAATGGGAAACCATTACTTGATGCTTTATTCAAGAAAGGAATGGACTCAATATAGAATGGGTGGACTAATACGAGAAGTAATAACCAAACACAGAATCACAGAATGACCTGGGTTGAAAGGAACCTCAAGGATCATGTAGTTCCAACCCCCCTGCCTGGCAGGGCCACCAAACATACACATTTACTAGATCAGGTTGCCCAGGGCCCCGTCCAACCTGGTCTTGAACACCTCCAAGGACGGGGCATCCACAACCTTCCTGGGCAGCCTGTTCCAGGGCCTAACCACTCTCCTAGTGAAGAACTTCCCCCTAACATCCAACCTAAATCTTCCCTCCTTCAACTTGGATCCATTTCCCCTAGTCCTGCTATTATCAGCCCTTTCAAAGACTTTACTCCCCTCCTGGTTGTAGGTTCCCTTCAGGTACTGAAAAGCTTCAATGAGGTCACCCTAAACAAATAAAAACAACCACAGATGCGTGATAACTCAAGCTCTTAATTGTTTTACATGAAAAAAGTAAATGTTTGGTAGGTGACAGATACAGGTGTGATGGAATGGGATATTACTTTCCCTGGTTTAAAAGGTATACAGTGGATGCACCATGGCGTGCTTAAATAGGGTTTATATGGGGCCACAGTTAATGACTAGAATAACTTGCATGGGCCATACTTAACAATTGATCTACAGAGGGTAAAAATCCATCTGTTGAAGTCATTTTTGACACCGTAGTTTACCAGCCATTCTCAGTTTCTGCCTTGTGAAGCCTCGGTTGTCTTTTATATTTCCTCTCTCTGTAATCATCATCCCTCTGCCTACCCAGCAACAGTGCTGAGGCAAACAGATGCATTTAAACATCTTCCCAGAAATAATGGCAACAGATCAAGCAACTGCCTGTTACCTCCGTATGTATTAATTTTATCACCATGCCCAGGGCCTTCAGCCACAACTGAGGAACCACAGCTATCACTATTACACAAGCTGCTCAATAAGCACACAGGATAACGGGATCCTTTACAAGCGTGCAAGTAAATAGATGCCCAATAAAACAACATTCAGGTTCTAGTATCCAGTCTCTACTTTTCAGTAAAGAAAAATAAAAATCTTATCCTTCCCTCACTACAGGAACAATCACTATTTTCACTTAAAAACTGGAGCATGCATATCCAGCCATTATCCACTGCTCCATGCAGACAGAGCTCACTCTAACGATCCACCTACACATGCCATCCCCAGCCTCCTATACTGACATGCCATCTTTGGAGCAACCTTTTCCAGAGCAGAAGAACAAAACAAAACAAAACAAAACACACCAAACAGATTCAGGCCAAGCAAGTGCTGCTCCTTTCCTGCTCTGATCTGAAGGAGTGCTCAGGTAATATACTTCTGTGTGCATTCCACAAGGAAGGTGCAAGGCCACCGACTGAGCTACACTGCTGCAAGTGCTCTCATTTTTTAACTCAGAATTATAGAATTGTTCAGGTCAGAAAAGACCTTAAAGATCATCAAGTCTAACCACAGCAATACAACCCTAACTCTAACAACCCTCTGCTAAATTGTGTCCCTGAACAGCACATCCAAATGGTTTATAAAGACATCCAGGGATGGAGACTCAACCACTTCCCTGGGGAGCCTATTCCAGTGCTTAACAACCCTTTCTGCAAAGAAGTTTTTCCTGATATCCAACCTAAACTTACCCAGGCACAACTTGAGGCCATTTCCCCTCATCCTGTCACCAGTAAGAAGAGACCAACTCTGCTATCCCTGTAAGCACCTTTCAGGTATTGGAAGAGGTCTCCCCTTAGCCTCCTCTTCCCCAAAGTAACCAGCCTCGGTTCCTTCAGCCTCTCCTCACTGGGCATATCCTTCAAGCCCTTCACAAACCTTACTGCCCTTCTTAGGATCTTCTCCAGCACCTCAATACCCTTTCTGTACTGAGGTGCCCAAAACTGAACATGGTACTCGAGGTGAGACCTCACCATGGCAAAGCAACTTGCTGATTCTTCTGTTTACTAAACAAAGGCATTTACGTGCCACTGGTATTTTTGTTTCAAACCACGCGTTAGCTGATGGAAACTGAAAAATGGAGAGAGCACAGAACCATTTCGATAAAAGGTCTGGGGTTCCAGCTCCCCATTCATTTCAGTTTCCTGCAAAGCGACTTCCAAATCCAGGTCGGTCAATGACACGATGGGCTCCGCAGCCCTCCTACCCCCAAGATGTCTCCCCTCCACCTGCAGAGCTACGCCGAGCCCGCAGCGCGGCCCTGCACCTGTCGCAGCCCCACGGCCGGCAAAAGAACCCTTGGCAGACCGAGCAGCGGGCAGGGAGCTGGCAGCGGGCCGCAGCCCGGCGGCAAAAGATAAAATGCAGCGCCGAAGCGCTTCGTCGGGTGGCCCCGTTGCTGTAAGAGAAGGAAGATGGGAGCGGCGGCTCCGTTGCCGTGCGCGGGCCGCAGCTTTCCTCGCACAGGAACGCTCGGAGGAGCCTTGAAGCCCGCAGTGCCGAACCGCAGCCGCTCCGCCGTGCAGCGCTCGCCCCCGGCAGTCCCCGCTCACCTTCCCAGCGGCCGGTTCAGCGCATCTTCCTCCCTCCCGCCCTTCTTCCCCTCCCGGAGCCGCGGGCCCGTCGGCACCGTGCCCGACGCTGCTCCTCCCTCAACTAACGACAGCTCCCACGAACGCTTCACCCCCACATCGCTCCGGCAGCTGCTGCTCCTAAATTCACGGCGCTCCGGCGGCATGAAGTCATCCTCCCCGCCCCCTCCCCGGGCCGCCTCACTCCGCTCCCGTCGCGGAGGGGGAGGCCGCCCCCCGTTCCGCCGCCCGCGCCTCGCGAGTCCTTCCCAGTCCCTCCCACCCGAGGGACAGCGCTCCCTCCATTCTGCAAGCGCCACGATGCATGGCGGCATGCGGGAAAGCGGCATGTCCCCCCACGCGGGTGACGGGCTGCGGCCGGGGGTCCCACCCCAGGCCCGGAGCTCGATGGGCCGCTCCGCCCCGCTCCTGCCCGCCCCTCGCGGGAGTCCCTCAGCGCGGCCCCCGCGCTCCTCCCCGCGGCTTGGCCGCACCGTACCGGCGAAACGCGGGGTCCCGGAGCCGAGGGGCGGACTCCCGCGGGGAGAGCGGTGCTGTTCGGTGTTCGCTATTCGGAAGGAAATCCCGCTGTAATTCGTGCCTGTGTGTGGGCGACCGGCTCCCCCCGCTCCTCCCGCCGCCTCGGGGCGCGCAGGCGCTGCGTGGCTGTGCCCCCAAATGCGGCTGTGCCCCTAAATGCGGCTGATGTTCCCTGTGTCGGGGGCTCCCGCTCTGTGCCTGTGGGATGAAAAAGGGCATTGCATCAAGGTCACCGGGACGCGGGGGTGTCCTGATATTTTTAATAGCCGCCAGTGGGCAGCGAGGCTATTTTTGTTATTTATAGAGCGCTGTGTGTGTGTGTGACCCATTGGTGAGGAAGGCCGGATCCCTGTCCCATGTACAGGGTGAGTGCAGCTGTGTTGCTGCACAAATAACACTGGGCAGCCCTGGTTGGGCTTGTGGCCAAGACACCCTGGTCCCAGAGCTCTTTGTGTTCCGTAAGCAAAGCAAATATGGAGAAATTGTCATGGAACAGCTCCCAAAAACATGATGCTTGTGAGCACAGGTGTCCCCAGGGCACTTTCTTTCTGTGGAGCAGGTGGGATGAGTTGGGAACACCACAGGTTTTGTGCTGGTGAAGTCTGAAGCAGGAGCATTGCTCCTGTTGCAGCCTTGGACTGCTGGGAAGGTCCTCTAAAGTGGCAGAGGAAAGCAGGGTGGGGGAGAAGAGCCTTGCTAAAATAAGGACGTTCATCTCTGTCTCTCAGGTGGAACAGAAGAACTAAAAGCCTGACTTCCCCTTTGGAATTTCCCCTTGTCTGTTTTTAGCACAGTTATGGAAAGGCTTCAGACTGTGCCATTATCTTTGATTCCCCGTGCCTGTGCAGTTCCACAGTTGCACTAATTTGGAGCTGCTCCTGTTTACTCCCTGCCTTACTATTACATTGATTGCTGTTGCAGATCTGAGCGTGCTGAGCTGGCTGCTTATCAACACTGATGCTTAATCTCTGTTTACAGTTTGTTGGGTTACATGATTAAGCTCATCAGGCACGCAGAGGAGCCCAGGGGCATATGGGCAGGCAGGGCTGTCCCAGGGGGAATGCCCAGCCGCACAAGCAAGCCATAAGGTCTCTAGGTCACCTCATAGGCTGGTGGGTTTACTGCCTGGGGGAGTAGGGTATGATACAGGATGCATCATAGGAAGAGCATTTGGGGATTGTATGAGGTTTGTTGTGGTGTGTTTGGAGACAGAGAGCAGGGCAGGATTACACTGCTCATACCATCTCTCTTTGCGTGAGTGTTTGTGTCTCTGTTATCTATGAGACTGACCACGTGTGTATTTATATTTAGTTGTGTATACATACAAAGCGTTCGTTTTTGCCGGTTTGGAGTACATGCTCATAATTGCTACTGGCTGGACCTCAGAACGTGAAGGTGTGGCAGCGTTGCTTCTGCTGGGCTGCTGGATTCAGCAACGCCACTTTGCAACACCGGTAGGCCCTGGGTTCGAATCCCCCCTGTGGCGCAAGTGGTAGAAGTGCCGCTCTGCTACACAGAGGCTCGAATCCCGGGGGCTGGACTCGATGATCTCTAAGGTCCCTTCCAACCCGCACAAAACTATGAAACTATGAAACTATGAAACTATGAAACTAATATCCTAAATGATTGATGTTCTAGGATCACTATTTCTCTGGTATCACTGCAACATAGAGTCAAGTCTCAGTGCTCCTGCCCCAAGGACATTAATTCTTTTCCTCACTGTAACAAGAAAAGAGAATGCATATAGGGCAAACACCTACAGAATTTGAGTTACTGAAAAGTATATTGGTGATATTCAGAGAGCTTGTGCTAAGAGAGTATGATATTGGATGCACTAATATTATTATCATATTAGATTTACTTATCGTGGACTCAAGTGAATATACAAATCCATAAATGATCAGAAACTAATCATTTCAGCTTTAAAAGGATAGTCTGCAGGAAAGTAAAGAATAAACTAGTTGAAAAGCTCAATGTGAGCAGAGATTGGTTTTATTTATTTTATTTGGGAAGAACAGTGATAAGGAATAACTCCAGACAACTGCAAAGAGAATGTGTGTAGCCTTTATTTCTTTGGCTGCCCTGACACAAATTTAAGATTATATAAGGCCTTAATCCTTACTTTTTTCCCACAGTCGTTCCTTTACACCTGTTTGTCTTGGTGATCTGAGGAACCTCTTTAAGAGTGAAGTTAGTGAGTGCAGAAGCTTATTGCTGTGCTTGATACTTAGCAGAACTTGGCCCAAAAGAATGTACTCTCCACTCTTCAGTTTGCAGTGCTGCTGAGAGAATTCTACAACATACGTAAGACCTTTAATAATTAAAAATTACTACAGCATCTAAAGTGCCTAACAGGGAGGAAAGGAACAAAGACCATGAGAGCTGCCAAACAGCAGAAACGTGCGGAGTGTTCCTGTATACTCTAGATTATCATTCAATGACAAAGCTGTTGAAATCAGCCAAGAAATGAGAGGACCCAATCAGTTTGACCAGAAAGTGCAACTATTTCTGACTGTAAGTCTAACACATTCTATGATCTGGGTATTAGGCAGATTTCTCAGTCACATACTAACACCTCTAAAACTTTGGCTGCAGCTATTTCTAAAACTGACAAAGGCATATTCTGACTGTACGTGTTAGATTTGCCTCCTGTTTTGCTTTCTGTATTCCTTTCTGTTCAGCTTGTTTGGGCAACAAAACTCAGAGTTTAAAGGAAAAGAAAGAAATTTCAGTTTTGTATGGTAGCTAATCTCAGTTTTCTAAGTAACACAAGCTTTTTTAAATGTAGTTCTTCCTGACTTTATTGCAGTCAAGATAATAATTGGACTGTTGATGTTTGAGGTGGCTGATACTCATCGTTAGGAATTTCTTTTACATCACTTAAGACATTTGCCATTTCCTAATGAACCTTTTAATTGCTGCAGGGATGTTTGTATTTCAGTTTTTTCTTCAACAGGAAAAACAGCAATTGTGCTACCGGTAAATAAGGCTGGTCAGTGATTGTAATTAACTCAGTAGGAGTGTTGCAATTTCTTGCTTAAAAATAATTACTTCTCAGATCAAGTGCTTTAATGATTGTGTATCAGCGCCAGTGAATCTTTTCCTCCCAATCGGTTTTATAAAAGGTAAATAGCTTGTGATTATTTTGTTCCAATTGTATGGTTTCATTTCTGAATGTGTATTGGAAAGTTCTGTAACTGTTCCTTGTTCTACTCAGTAATTTATCATGTTTACAGGAATCCCACTTTCTGTTGTGACTGAGGATTTCTTTGAGTCTCTTCATGTTCCTAGGGCAAAATGAATCAGTCAACACAAGAAAACAGTAGCCTTTTGGAGATGACTCTGTCAACAAGGGGTTAATAAGTTATTTGTTGTGCAGGATGAGAAGAAAAAGAAAAATGGAAAAGGAATTTAAATTCCAGGAAGAGCTAAATAGAATATGCAACGTTCACAAAATCTTCCTTCGAACACTTGCAGTCAAAAAGGGAAGATTACCAGAGATGAATTTTCAAGGCATTTAACTGCTATTCGAGTGAGCTCAGCTGTTACAAATGAATCATAGAATGGTTTGGGTTGGAAGGGATCCCTTAAGACCTTCTAGTACCAACCCCCTGCTATAGGCAGGGACAGCTTCCTACAGACCAGGTTGCTCACAGCCCCATCCAGCCTGGCCTTGAATGCTTCCAGGGAAGGGGCATCCACAACCTCACCAGGCAACCTGTTCCAGTGCCTCACTACCCTCACAATAAAGAATTTCTTCCTAGTATCTTGTCTAAATCTACCTCTTCCAATTTAAAGCCACTTCCATTTGTCTTGTTGCTAGAATATAGATTAAAACTATACAATACCTTGAACGTCAATATTTTATAATGTATGGAGTTTCACTGTAATTGTGTAGGTAGGAACACTTAGCAAATAAAGTTATATACGAGTCTTGAAAATCCACACAGGCATTACCTTCCAGGGGGAGTATCAACTTGACAATGGAGCAGCAAGGCATGCAGCATTTTCAGCCAGCCTATGGGCAGTATATGCTGACTATCTCAAGGCAGTAAGAGTATATGGATAAGTAGCTGGACATGTAACTTAAAATTTGTAGGCCAAATGCATCTGACCTATTGTTTTGCAAACTCAGATCTCTGAAGCTGATTCCAGAAGATACAGTTTCATTCACTTTAGCTTCATAAGGAATTTTTCACCAGTCTATGAATAGAATATAAACAATGCATGTAATCCAGACTACTTCCCTTTGAGACTGGAATTTTATTAGAAATGTCAACAAAATATGGGATTTGAATTACCGTAGCATGAAAAAGCTTTGATCCTAGACCAGGACATAATTAGGGAGGGCCCATTTCAAAGCTAGGCACAAAAATACTAAATCAGCCACAGAAAAAGGCATTTCCCTGTGTAACTTGTGGTCAAAGGATTAAGATGTTGGGTAGTATAATACAGCTGGATAAATGAGTCCTGATCTTCAGCAGGCAAGAATCACAGAACAGGAGCAGCTTAAGTACTCATTTTTTAAAAGCATCATAAAAACAAGGGGAATAGGAACTAGTAATGAGATATCAGCATGAGATGCAATGTGTCTCATCTCTGGCCTAACAGCTTTGCACGTAAAAACTTAATTATTCCTGTACTGAAATTGTAAAAAATAAATGATCTGCAATAGCAGGAGTGAGAGCAGACCTCATAATGATGACTGAGATACAGTGTTTGTTGAAGATCATTCCTAAACTGGATGAAGCAGTTTGATGCAAATAAAGGTGTCATATGAGTGCACAAAAATTAATTCTACAGTCGTTCCTGATGAGATTAAAAAGCCAATTGTTGTATCAGTGTCCTGACTTGGTACAAGCAGGGCATTTGCCAAAGCCAAAAAGGATGTTGTAGTAATTTGTAAGAATTTTAATGAGATTTTTGATTTCACAGGTTGATAGGAGAACAAACAAACATGTTTTAGAAGTGCTGTGAAGAGAGAATATAGACATGGTTAAAATAAGACTTAAAAGACCAACCAAAGAGTAAGGACAAGACTCTAGGAATCTGAAGGCAGAAGTTAGGAATGATAATTTAAAGATCACCATAAGGGAAACAGAATGAGACCATGAGCACTTGTTCACAAAAAGAAGAAAGGATGAAATTGCACTGTCAGCAGGTTAAAAGTCAGAAAGGAGTAAGGAGTAGGAAATACTGGCTCTGTGATTCTGGTAGAGGACAGATCAGAAGCATAGTCTCTTCTATTATTTTTTTCCTAGAAGTTCTGTGGTTTCTTAAAACTTACAGATAACTGCAATTGTGCCTTTAATTTTTTATCATTTTCTATATTTTAAATTTTGAGGGATTTTGCGGATATATTGCCAATGTATGGCATGGCTTTTCAACCGAAAGTTGTCATGAGGTAGGGAATAGGCTCTCAATTTTTATGTTTAGGTTATTTTGGATTTCTCTAAGACACTTTGGGTTACAATTTTCCATTTATTTATTTATAAAACATGTTCTAAATTAAAAGTGTGTCCAAAGTGGAACATATCTCTCAGGTATGGGCTTTTTTTTATGAGCAGAATTATAAACTGTGTTTCTTCTACTGAAAAGTAGTTTTATTTCATTTCCACTGTTCATTTTTTTATACAGTCTGATAAAAGAGCAGAAGAGATTTATGTCAACTTTTAGGTGAATGCAACCAAACTTGAATATGTGGCACGCTGTTCATTTAATTCACTTTGTTATTCCATTATGTACATAAATGCTTTAATTTCAGTCAGTAAATATTAAGAATTATATAAATGTGTTTTGTTTTGTGCCATGTAATAAACCTTTATTAAAGCATGGTATGTTTGTGTTGTCTCAAGGAACAGCAAGAATAGGAACCAGAGGAAAACTTCTTTTTAGTCTTCCAAGTGGTTGTTTTTCCTATTGAGGTTTCTTCTGTAATTTGAAGATTTTTTGAACAAATGCATCACTTCAGTATTAGCATAGATATTTAGACTGTCAAAGTGGGTGGAGACAAGTCCAGATCAATTTTTATTTTTTTTAAAGGTAACTGTATTCACATTGTTTCTGTGTTTTGTTTAGTTTTAAAGGGGCTCAGCCATTAAAGGTTTGGGATCTGCTGGAAATTTGCTTCAGCTTCCCAATGCCAGGTAGGTATAATGGTCAAGTTTGATTTTAAAGTTTTTGCTGAGGTTTTCTCAAAGACCCACAAAAGTAAGATAATAACAGGCTGAAAAGTTATTTATGTCTGCTTGTCCCTGTCATGTCTTTATTGACTCTTCACTATTCCAGTTCTAAATTGAATGCAGCCTCAGGGAAGGAAACACTTATATAAGAGGGTTACGGTGGAAGGATTTTTCTATTGATCCTGCATTTAAAAAAAAAGGGCCTTGGAACCAGAATGCTTTTAACTAATTAAATGTGACAATTCTTCTCTTGAAGAAGAGATGTTTATCCAAAAACAAACCTGCATGTTACCAAGCGTCTTTACAGTATTCTGTCTTCTCTTTGACAGACAACACCGCAAGATAAAAAAGATAGGCCTGATAGAATTCATGTTATGCAATATTTGTGTGCACATATATGTGAATAAATTGGAACCTCTGCATAGGGGTCACTTCCAGACAGCATTATTAATGCTATGTAGCCAGGTTTGTTTAATTCTATTTCTCTATTTACCATTCAGCAAAATAACACTCTGAGAAGAGTGTTTTTACTTGGCTTTATGGGAAAGTCTTGACCCTATTTGATGATACCAGTAGCAAGTAATAAAGGGACTCAGAACACTGGTATTTTAAAGCTGTTTTGCGTTGTGTCATATAACATTAGTGTACTTTCAGTAACACCTGTAATTTCAAATGATGATTTGAAGCAGTGAGATACAGAATCATAGAATCATTTGAGTTCTAAAATACCTTTAAAGGTCAACTAGTCTTGCAATGAACAGGGACATCTGCAGCTAGATTAAGTTGCTCAGAGCCTAGTCCAGCCTGACCTTGAACGTCTACAGGGATGGGTCATCCACCACCTGTCTGGACAATCTGTTCTTGTAACTCTATACCCTTATTGTAAAAAAAAACCACGAAAACATCATCTTCCTTATATCCATTCTAAATTACCCCTTATCCAGTTTGAAACCATTCCCCTTGTCCTATCCCCTGTTTTCTTACAGAGTCCCTGCAGATACTGAAAGGCTTCTCAAAGGTCTCCCTGGAGCCTTCTCTTCTCCAGCTTGAACAGCCCCAGCTTGAACAGCCTGTCCTGGTAGGAGAGGACACTGGATTATTTTTGTGGACTTTCTCTGGACATGCTCAAACTGATCTGTATCTCTCCTGTACTGAGGACTCTTCTCCAGATGAGACCTCACCATGCTCAGGTGATAGAGGTGCAGGATTGCCTCTGTTGCCCTGCTGACCATGCTTCTTTTGATGCAGTCTGGGATATGGCTGGCTTTCTGGGCTGCAAGGGCATGCTGCTGGTTCATGTCCTGCTTGTCATTCACTATTACTTCCAAGTCCTTTCGGCAGGGCTCTGCTCTGTCCTTACATCCTCCATCTTTCTTTACAGAAAGGTGGGTTGCCACAACTCAGGTGCAAGACGTTAGACTTGGAAGTTAAGAACCTCTTACTTGTTCCACACTAGGTAGCTGCTGTATGTGTCTATTCAAATCAAATCATGAGAACATCATGGAAAAAATACGGCAAGTGTTTAGTTAGAAAGGCTAATAAAAATCATCTAGTTAACTGTAAAAATTTGAAAATACATCTGGTACACTTAATCACACAGAAGCTAAGTTTATCACTTATTCAGCATTCTTAATCTGTAACAATGCCATGGAAGAACAATGGTATGGTTTTTTTTTCTTTTAAAATGGACTGGGCAGCTCTGTTTTTTTCCTCCCTTGTTTGTTTGATTTACAATATGCATGTTGTCTGAACACTTTGCATGAATATTTTTTACAGTGTAGGCATTGTCTCTGTCTTGAATGCTGTAAGTCCAGTGCCTTACCATTCTGAAGGTTTCACTTCACACAGAAGGTGTCTGTGTTGTATTGTTAGATTTTGTGCATAAACTGAATGAAAAGGATCAAAATAATCAGGAAGAACAGACCCTGCTTTATAGAAGCATCTTGCACTGTCTATCTGTATTTTGTGTGAAGACTTTGTTCTGGGACATCTAGTAGAGTAAGAAGAATTTAATTAGAAGTTTGCACCAATAATATGTCTAACTGACAGTGTAAAAGAGAGTACAATAAGCAGTCAACTGTAAAGAAAATTTTGGAGGTATGACAGTGATATCTGGGACATTTCTCCACCTTGAATATACTTTGAGTTGCTGAATCCTATAGGAAATGTCGTATATGAATATGGCAAAAAAACTTGTTAAAAGTTGAAAAACAAACAATAAGCATAAAACTGAAGCTTTTTGAAGTATGTAAAAAAGCTAGATAGAAAAATAGGATAGGGCTGACCTAATGATGCAAGAATGCTGGGGGATTTGTACAAGATCAGGTTGTGACTTGTCCCAGATTCCAAATACACAGAGCTAACTTTTGTTGAAGTAAATGAAATTTGCCAAGCAAAGGAAGTTTGTCAGCCCACATGAAAACTTACTGAGGAAAGTTACACTACTGGCTGGCATGAACTACTTTTCTGCATTTAAAAAAACTAACAGAGGAGAATCCAAAGCAGAAGGGAGAAGCAAAGCTTGGATTTGGAGTCCATGGAAGTCCTGTTGCCCAAATCACATCAAATAATATCAGCAACAATGATGTCTGTAAATTGGTAGCATAAATATAAAGGATTGCATCAACTGTAGGAGTTGGCCTAAGTTGTATCCCATAGACAAAAGAGAATATTACAGCTCAGAAGGTATTTTGTGAGGAACTGGACCAGAGCAGCAAAAGACAATTGGAAAACTGGATTAAAAATAAATGATATTTCATTAATGTGTCCGTGTTGCTAAAAAAGCCTGTTTACCTCAGGAAGATATAATGTAGTATATAAAGGAAATACATAGATGTATGTGTATGTAGAAAATGTTAGAAGAAATAGTGATGAAGGAGCTCTGAAAAGGGAGAAATAGAAAGTTCCAAAGTATGGCAACTTATTTTGGGTCTAATTAACAGGACACACTCCTCAGTAGGTTAAATAAAGACAGCATAGAAATAGACTACCTGCTGCTTAGTAACAGTTGCCCCTGTAGAAAATTTACCGAGTTTTTGTAGGAAATAGTGTTTGCTAGCACAGTAGAACAAAGATATGCAAAATACTATATACTTTATTTTTGTACTAAATGAAGGTTTCCAACAAAGTGAAATTTCAGCAGTTCTGTCACAAAATGTCTTTATGATGTGTTAGGCGTATTTTGATATGCCTTTTTATAACCACTTTCTTTGACTAAGCTCTTAAAATATTGATACTCTGATGTGATTCATCAATCCATTTGTAAACTAAACTCACTAGTTATATATCTTTCACTGTGTGATAGTTAGTGTTTAAGTGTGTTAAACATTTATGTACCTATCACTGATTGTTTTTATTCATTAACAAAAAATAATGAAAATATATAGGTTCCATAAATACTAACTTTACTAATATGTTCACGGAGTCACAGAATTGCGGGGTTTGGAAGGGAGCTCTAGAGATCGAGTCCAACCCTCAATTCATAGTCCATATATTCATATGCCTGTAACAAGAAATAACAGGAAATAGCTAGAATCTCAAAACCAATTACTATTTTATTGTAGTTTTTGCAAAAGAAACAGTATTGTTAACGTCTTGTGAAAATGCTTTTTTTATAGAGTATAGCTGATAGAATCCATCAATTCCTTAACTTACACTCTTAGGAAGGTTTCCCTCTTTATTAGTCAGAATCTAATGGCTAGATATAATACTCTGCCTCCTTTGGTATTCAAATAATGAATAAAAATATAGAAAAAATTATTACACTCACTAGATTATGTCAACAACAAAACAAAGCTTATAAACCCATATGATCCTGAACCCATGGTGACATATTAAGTTCTCTATATAATCGGCAACTCCGTTGAAAAGTGAAAACCTGGAGATCGCTGCACAGGTGTATGGAAGCACGTGGAATCATATTTGTATAATTTTCTTGAAGATAGAAAAGTACAACCTGTATAGTCTTTTTGTACTGATGTCACATTAGAAGTAGTACCAAAGCAGCTGTTAAGGGCTGATGCAGTTGCAAAAAACTGTGGCAAAGTTGGATGATGATATTGATGGTACCTTGGGAAAGATTGGAGTCATCTAGGTTGGTTTATATTGACTGAAAGCAGCAATGTACTTTTGTGGTAGAATTTTTTTTTTCCTCATCCCTATTATTTATAATCTACTGAGATAGTGGACATTACTATTAAAGAAAAAAAAAAAAGATTTTAAAGTCGGATTCCTGATCTGTAACTTTGAAAAGTTATAATAGAGCAGGAGCAAAGAGGCACTGGCTGATAGTTAATTCACGGAACACTAAAGATCAATTTCTGCATGGTTAGAAATTGCTGTCAGAGCCACAAAGATCATGCAGAGTTTTCAGAGACTTCCAGGGAGGTGGATATAAAACAAAGAGCTTCAAGTAAAACTGAAGAACATATTTTATTTAAAAGGTCATTACGGGGGAAAAAAACATCTATTTTTTTTACATCTACATATGCAAGTCAACATGCATCAAATTGCCATTTGAAATTGTTTCCAGCATTAGTAAGTTTCAATACTCAAATAAAATCAAAGCATTTTAAGTTTTTTTTCCAGCTGTAGACATGAATAGACATGTGCAACATTTCTAGGTATCCAAGAGCAACAACATGACGTAGCTCCCATTATCTTGAAATTTTGAAAGAGAAAAAGGCTATTTGAGAAGTATTTTTACATCTTTGACAGCATAAATTTAGGGACATGTTGTGCCCTGTTTCTGGTCACCGATGTCACAAATATAGGAGTGGCACAAATCTGCATCAGAGGAGGTTTAGCCTGAGCTTGAGGAATAATTTATTAGCTGTGAGGGTGGTTAAATGCTGGAACAGCATTCCTATTGAGGTGGCTGGTGCCCCATGGCTGTCCATGTTCAAGAGGCATTTAGATAATGCCCTCATTAACATGATCTAACTTTTGGTTTTCCCTGAAGAGGTTGGGCGGTGGGACTGGATGATCTCGTTGGTCCCTTCCAACTGAACTATTCTAATAATTCTAATAGTTGGAAGTGAATATTCATTTTCAGTTTCTGTTAATTTTCAGACAGAGTGATATCCTGAGAAGTTCACATTAACTCTGTAAACCAGAGATGATAATTCCATGTCAAAGTTCAGAACATTTGAATGTAGTAAACTTTTTATTACTTCAAAATTCCATCTAGAGATTCATTGTATATTTTGGAAAGTAATCCATCTGATGGTGTATTTGTTGGTTTTCTTTTTTTCTAAGCATGACTAAAATAGAGCTATCAGAAATTATTTGGGTAATACGTATTCTTTTAAGTACCGATAGCCATGGAAGAAATAAGTGTTTTATTTTTTTTCATCTGTTTTTAATTGTTTATTTAGTATGGAGAAAACTGTCAATAGATAAAGCTCTGTTTTGCTAAGGGGTAATATTTTAGACGTCACTTCTCTTAGAAAGACTTGCTACCCTGTTATCAGATGATTCATGTGAATAACTCCAAATGATGTGATGGTATACTTTGTTGCTTTCCCAGCATCTACCTTGTGAACTTCTGTTTTCACATTTGTTCGCAATAACCAACAAAACACAAAACCAACAGCTTTGTTTCCAGATGCTGTGCTAGAATTATTTGCAGGATTTACGTTGCTTGTTTGGTGTCCTAGTTCAGACAATCCTTGTGAACAGTAGAGAAACTGCTGCATGATTTAAGCAAAAACTATAACATGGCATTCAAAAAATCTGTAATTATTGCAAGAGTGAACTGTACTGTCCTGAAGGTATATCTTTTATGTAGTGCCTAACCAAGTAACATTTTACAAACATCCTCGTGATCCATGGGTGGATGCAATTTAACAAAATAAAAATGAATAATGTATGGTCCTACCTTAAATGATTATACTCATGCCAATCTCTATAATTAATAAATATTATCTGTCTGTCTGAAGACACTATAGTCTATAACAGATAGCATTTAGCTTGCAGTAAATGTAAAAACTGAAATCTTTGCTCGCTATCTGGCTGAATGTAGTGGGTTATCCCAGCTACAACTTTGTAGGCAGACCAGAGCAATTCTGGAGATGTATTTTTAAAATAACTTTTTCCAATGATGATTTTAATTGTATCTGTCAAAAGATCCTAATATTCCATTAAAAAAAAAAAAAAGTTAAGGTTTCCTGTCTTTTAGAGATGTATGCATGTTATTCAATATCAAACAGATTGCACTTAATATCAAGTATCATGTTTGTCTTGCTAATGAAGTAGTCACTGGCTGTGATAGCCTTGATGAAGCATCTCCAATGGACCTCTGTCTAAACATCATTAATCCCCACTGTTTTGCTTCTCTAACCAGATGGCCCAGTACTTGTCTGGTTGTGGCAGTGGAGAGTGGAAGTAGGAAGGGGAGTAGTCTTACCCTTCAAACTGTCTTCTGAAAATCCCCCGATGCACACATCTGCTCTTTGTCATGAGCCCAAAGGGAGGTTGTCTCTTATTCACTTCCAGTGCCTGGTTTTCAAGTCCTTTGATTTTTCAGTAGTTGAGTAAAAGACAGTGGAGGCTGTCCCAGGAGGCTAGAGTGCTCTTTTAAACCTACAAAGCTTTACTCTCTACAAGATATTCACTAAACATTTGTAGTAAAATGTATGATTGATCATTTTGGCTTATACAATGATTAATCCACATTCACAGATTATCTTTTTATATGCCATTTTTCTTTCCATGATTACAATATAAAGGAACAGGACTTTAGGGCAGAGTCTGGAAGTAGGAAGCCGTATCAAAAATTATTATAGGTACAAGTTTAGGATATTAAAAAAAAAAAGAAGATATTTTTTAAAGCTGTGTGGTTGATTTTTGTTAAGGGGCTAGGCTTCCTTAGGTTGACTTGCTTTGACTATTACACTGTATACACCAGCAAAACTGTAATTGTTTAAGTCTTCCTTTTCTGCTTGCTACCAACAAAGGAAAATGAATTGATCGCTTGAAATAAGAATTAGTACTTTAAAAAATGAAAGAAGACTAAACATTTTGCAGGCCAGGCTGTGATACAGAGCACTTCAGTTAGTAGTATGGATGTAAACATTTAGTCTTTATTTTTATTAATTACATGTATTTAAATAGGCAGGTGAGGAAAACTGTGTGGAACTGTACATATCATTGCCATATACGAGTCAAAAATAGGTGTTAGGTTTTGACTTATAATAACTGCTGAGCAGCACAAATTAGCCATAAACATGAGGAAAAGTTATGATATTGCAGGAACTAGCAAAATGAAGAGATTCTAAATAGATGCTTCAAGAGAGTGCAGTCAATTTAATAAGCAATTGATTGTATCTATTTTTGCTTCATATTCCTTTTGTCAGTCATTCATTAATCATCATTAAACATACCTGTATTTGAGACTGACATGAGCTGTTTCATGGGCTTTGTTTATACTCTGATGGATTAGCGGGTATATCATAGAATCATAGAATGGCTTGGTTCGGAAGGGACCTCAAAGATCATCCAGCTCCAACTCCCCTGCCACAGGCAGAGCCACCAACCTCCACATTTAATACTAGACCAGGCTTCCCAGGGCCCCATCCAACCTGGCCTTGAACACCTCCAAGGATGAGACATCTGCAGTCTCTCTGTGCAGCCTGTTCCAGCACCTCACCACTCTCTTAGTGAATAATGTGGTCTTTCTGGAACTTCTCTCACTCATATCATCAAAAAGTAAAACCTCAGGATTTGGTGCTTTTGCAAGTTTACAAGAGATATGCTTTGGTGGCAAAAATGAAGACTATAACATCTGGCTGCATCCAGCCTCATTCTTCATTTACTCTGTTTCAAAGTAAAAATAAGTATTTTCATGAAGAGATGAGATTATCAAAATAAATGAATACAGAACAGGCAAAATAAATGAGAACACATCCAAACTCACACCATCCCTCTAGTTGTGAACTGTACCTAAGCCAAAGTCTTTTATATGGATTTTTTTTTCAGTGTTTTTGGCTAGTTAAGATAAAAATAAGTATTACAAACCCTGAAATACCTTTAGGTATTCCAGTAATATAATTTTGTGTATAGAAAATCCAGCTGATCACTCTTTGAAAACTTCATTTTCTGTCAGTGCTGATAACACCACAGCATGGCAGGAGTGGATCCATCTGACTATCTCCCTCCCAACCTCCCTTAATCCATGTTAAGTGAATGGATGACATATCACAACAGCATAGTGTGCTCCAAATAGCATGAATTCCACTGTGCAGGACAATCTAACTTTAAAATGTAATGATTATCAATTTATTTAAATGGGATTGCTTTTGTAACTTTGAAGCTAATAGATTCTTTGCATTCGTTCGCTGAGTTCCATTTTTATTCAAAAAGCATTAGCTCTTCACTGAAGTGCATTTTGAACATAAGAATTGATGTCTCTTGGAGTATGTAATGGCCTATAATTTTCCTCCCACTTCAGCATAATGAATGCAATCATTTCTTCTTTTGTGCGTTATTTTGTATGAATTTCTTAATTATTGAATTATTAGACTTATTAGTTATGCAAATATTATTTTTCTTCCCAAGATTTGTGTTCTTCACTTTATTTTTGTAAGAAGTACATGATCTGAAAAAGATAGTGAAAACTGCACTTTTCCTTAGGTAATTTACTTGAGTTTGCTTGGTGTCAGTCAATGCATGTCTCCAGAGTTGTTGGATCTCATCCTAAAATAGTGTAGGCACACATTAGTTAACAGTCTAGAACAGTCACAAAATATTTCTTGAAATATCCTGGAAAGGGAAGAATGTTTTTGAACTATTAATGCTAATGTATTCGTTTTACTTAGAACAATTATATATATCTATCATGACGTACTTAGAGCTACCTTGTTTCTACTGAATAAATAAAATTATATGCATTATATATAATCCAGAATACAGAAATAAATTGTGATTAAGTGATTAATGAAGTTACTTAAAGAAGCTGGAAAGCTGAAAAGGGTCATACTTTGCATCAAAAGTATCTGAAAATCAAATAATAATAAAAAGTGACAAAACACCCCTTTATCAGTGATATATTCCCAATTTTTGAACACCTTTTCCAGCTATTACTTTTAAGTTATTTGTTTTCAAGTTTACTGATAAAGAGATGTAGTGCTTTGGGGAGCGTTTCACGAACTAAGTGGAATTAAATCTAGCCACTTGGTAAAGGAAATCAATCTTGAAACAATAATTCAGAAAGATACAAAGGACCATAGTCCACCCAGAAAAGATTTCATTAGATTTACTTGATCAAGTACTGGAGAATCAGATTCATAACCTATAAGGCAGGAGAAATGTATTTTATGGTGGTATGTTTTTGTAATTTAGAGTCTTGAAGAACAATTATGTGTGAATGCTTACTTATAATGCAATATGGACTATATTATTCTCAGCACTTTTGTTGCAACAGAAGTTAGCTGCACTAGTGGATGAAATATACAGAATCCAAAGGATTAAACTGTCTCTATTCAAATAACTTTCCCACCTCTTTCCAGTGTTCTCAGGCCTATTCCTAATTTCATCAGTCACTTTCCTTCATCTTAAGGAAGACTGAAAACTATATTTAAAAACTCTTTGAGTCACTGAATTCTTCTTTTAGCAATGAATTAAAATCACATGAATTGAGTTTCCTGGGCAAGACAATAGCCACCTGTCTTTACTGGGTTGATTGGCTCATCCAGTGTACTGTTAACACTGTGAAGCCCTTATTCCTATGGCTAGATTGCCTGAACTTACATTTCAGTTCTTTTTGATGTTGGATGAAAATGAAAGGCAGAGAATTCCCCTATCCACTATTGCCCACAATGTGATGGATAACCTTGATTGTCATTACAAATACAATGCAGATTTAAATATATCTATTTTATAAAATAGAACTTCTAAATACATTATAAAACTGTAGCAGCCTGACCAGCACTTGCAGTCCTTGAATCCTTTTGTAGAGCAGATAAACAGTGTAAATGTAATGCTGTTTTCAGTCAAGAACTGCCTTGTCTTCCAGAGACATTTCTGCAGCTCACACTGTCAAAAGCTGTCCTTCATCCTTTCACGAGAAAGGAGAGCTCTTAAATAGACTGTCTGAAAGGCATCTAGTGAATTACAAATGTAAAAAATGTGAAGATTTCTCTAGCCTGTGATGTTTCATATTGTGTAATCTGGTTATCCCTGAATCATGAAATTTTGTCTCCTCTTTTTGGATAGAATACTGGTACTTGAGTAAAATGTGACTGTTCTTCATTAAAAATAAAAACAATTCCGATTTTGTTCCAATTAATGGAAGTGGATTCACACTTTTTAAGCTACAGTGCAAGAACGGATATCAATCATCCATTCACCTGCTGCTGCCTTCTTGCAACTCATGTCAATGGGATCTTTAAAAGTAACTTCTATGTTTGGAAAATGGCTGATGGATACACAGATTATCTGTACTGTATATATATACCTCACATTTATCACATAAATTGCTACAAGTCTTTTCTGCTCATGGCATGAAGAAATAGGAACATGGAGAGTAGTCCTTTAATTGCAACAAAACTTGTACTTGCCTATTTGGCTTGGCTAAGCTGTGAATTAGTTATTTCTCTCCTGAAAATTTCAAATAATTAAGATACATAAAAAAATCTTTAATATATGGATCTCAGTGTAAATGTATGTGTAAATGTGTATGAAGTTCAAACAACATGGGTTTGTAGCAAATGACTTTTGTTCATCTTGACTTTAAGTTTTTCTGCAAACAAATGAGCCTGACTTTAATAGTGAAGCAGAAATGAATTTTGTAAAGGAAGCTGGAGATGTGGAGTGCAGAGCAATTCTAGAAGACCATGGGATTGAATTAACTCTGTGAGGCATTGGCTGGAGGGGACTTTGGCAGAATCACTGGGAAATTCCTTGTAATTAAAGAAGAAAAGGTCTATAATATGTTTTGAATGAAATTTTAACTGTGATATGTAAACTCTAAACAGTTTACTTCACCCTAGGGCTTGCCTCATTTACAGATTCAGTAAGGGTGACCTCTGTTCTAGCGTTCAAATTCTATGTTCTTTGATTGCTTTTGTGCATAAACATGTTTAGACGTAAAGCATGTTAGACATGTTTTGTCTAAACTATGGTTTTAGCTGCACCACCATTTTCTAACTCACTAAAGCCATCTAAGACATTGCTAAATTCTAGCAAAAGGCAACATAAATGACATCCACTGCTTCTCTGAGGCCTTGCTCTGCTCTGCTCTCTGAGGCCCATGAGCTCTATCATAGATGAAAAACGAAGTTAGTGTGACCAGCTTTTACCTTGGCAGCCCAGCTTGGCATTTGCTGCACACCTTTCAAGGGCTTTTTTATTTCAGGGACATGGCTAATCCATAATGTTTTAGCATCTCCTCAGTACTACGCTCTGTTTTCAAGAGCTTCCATATGGCTCTGGGCAGCCTGGGTTGGCAACACTGCTCACAGCACAGAGGCTGAAATTAGATGATTATTATGGTCCATTTCAACACAGGCCATTCTATTATTCACTTTTCTCCTGCTTAATATCACTCATTCTCTATTTGCAAGTGCCCTATGTTCTCCAGAGTAAGTCCTTTAGACTGAAGACATCTTATTTGTGTTCTTTTAGTTCCTCTCTTTTAATTCTTATTTAAACATTTATTCTTCTATCACTGATTTTAATTGACATAAGCAATGTTAATTATTAGCTTTTTCTCCAAAAGGCTCACTGAAATGAATTTCAGATCAGATTGGCTGTTCTGAAGAGAAAGTTTGTGGGTTTTTTTTTTTGTTGTTGTTTGTTTGTTGTTTCTGTGTGTTTCTGTGTATTAGAGACTTAGAACATCTTAACTGCTAAAGTGAGAAATTGAAGCGTTTATTACAGGATACTAAATGACTGCCCTCAAGTGGCAAAATGAGAGCAGAACCACTCTCTATATTTCTGTATGTTTGTATGTAGAAAAAACTCGAGGACTTAAACTGAAATATTATTCAGAGATTGATATCTTAGCTTCCCTTTTGAAAGTAAGGGCTAGGCCTGCATTTCTTAATGGCTGGGTTCCATGCAAAAGCTGATGCTTCTCACATACGCAGCGTTTATTTTCTTGCTATGGTTTTTCTGTGCTATTTTAATTTAAAATGAGTCTTTTACACAGTTTATCAAGTTTATTTTAAAGTTCTCATTTACCTCTGTGTTTAAGAACTATGTAATCCTTCTAAATTGATTAAGAAAGAAGTCTTAAGAATATTAATTTTTGATTTTGGTTATCCCTGCATACTCTTTATTGTCACTGGAAATTTGGAGTAAGTAAGCAACAGTCAAAATCTTTTTATCATTTTTGTTATATCTTCTACAATAGAATTTGTTATATCTTTCTACAATAACCAAGACTTTATGGTACTGAAGAAAAATAATATTTTCTCATTGTAACAGCACTTCTCTGTTTGCAGTCTGTTCGCAGAACTACATTCAGTCAGGTTTAAAGTACTGAAAAGTGGGCAAACAAAAAACGTATCCTTCTAAATCTTCCTCATCCTCTCATTTTGGAGCTGCTATGATGCAAAGTCAAACTATGATCCAGCATTAGTAGCAAAATGAATAGAAAATTCGGGCCAGACATATTGAAAAGCTGGAGTTTATGTTGGTGATGACCAGTCTGCTCGGTTTGGTAATTGTGGTAATGATGCCGTGCATCTTTTGTGTGCAGATATAAATAATGCATACTGTTGGGAAACTTAACTTTTAATTGCCTTTCTTTTTGTCATTAGGATTCAGGTGTGTTATCTGTTTGAGGAGGGAGGGAGGCTGGGAGGTGAAACAAGTTTCCTATCATCAATTCTTGCTTATCCACTTGGAGCCGTAGGCAGCCTGGTCTAATATTAAATGTGGAGGTTGGTGGCCCTGCTTGTGGCAGAGGGGTTGGAGCTTCATGATCCTTGAGGTCCCTTTCAACTCAAGCCATTCTATGATTCTATGATTCTATGATTATGATGAGAACTTAATATTCCTCATTTAAAGCAAGTACGGAACTGAGGTAATATAATGAATTTATAGGCTATGTGAGATATGCTTTAACCCTAACATTAAAAAACTTTCTCTAATATGATCAAGTGAGCAATATTTTGACTTGACATATAATGCACGAGAAACACTTTTTCAACTATTCAGATGTCTAGCTAGAGTTTGCACTTGCAAACAGTATTTTCTAGTAACTGGAGTTTTCACTTATAGTTCCATAACCCAAGCATGTGTACACTATTCAGCTACTGAAATTACTATCACTGTCTTATTTTTCTAGGACAAATATGGTTTTGTATTGTTCATTTCAGTTCCTCATTTTGCAACACCTGTGTTCCCCATTGGATCTTCAGACACTGGAGCTGCTTCTTCACCATACCTAGAGGCCTAAGGAGCCTAAAGTTGTTTCACTTGAGGTGATGGAAGGGGACATCCTATGGGGAGGTGAAGTGTGACCCTATCTGTGTATTATCTTGACACATTAGATTTAGTACATGTTACACTGTGATGTCTCTCTGTACTTTATCGACAGACATTTTAAGGCAGCTTTTATCATTGATTAGCAGCTTGCTTGAAAGAAAATTATAGTGATGCAGGGAAGAGACTATACACAGTCAGAAAATGTAAAGTAGCTGATATATGGCATGTTGCCTCCAGTATCTTCCTAGTTCAGTAACTGGAATTTCCGTCCCAGAAAGACCATTCAAGGTTCATGTAATATTAGACAGGAGATGGAAAATGTGAAGTGAAAGTGGTTAGAAAATTGATTTAAGATACCTTACACCACTGTATACGAGCAAATTGATCTACAGTTAATTTTATCTTTCAAAGACAGTATCTTCTGCATCCTAGATAAATCTACTTGATGCCAAAGATCTAGTTATAAGTAGGTACGAATGACAAAAAGTAGAATTCATAATTTTTTGAGACCTCTAAAAATCAGTCAAACAGCCCTTCGTAATGAGTAATATTATTATGAATCACATCAATAAGTAATACAAATAGCTATATACTGATTTGGACTGTAAAGCTTTGTCGTCTACCCGGACATCAAAAAGATCTGATAATCCTCATCTCTATCCCTTATAAGGCATGAAATGTCTTTTTGTGAAGTCAGATGTTGTCCATTCCTGATGATGACAAGCATAGTTTTGTGACAGACATTCTATGTATGGGAATGTAGCAGAAGAAATACGTTTCAGCCATTCTGAGTAGAAAGGGGAAAGAAAAAGTGAAGGAGTGAGTCTTCAGAATCTTAGAATTTTTCAAGTAGTGTTGGTAGAGATGGACTCATTTGCAAGCCCCTACTGGGGAAATTCAATACCAGTGATGCAAGCAATTTTTCCTAATGCTAATTATTGCTTAGTTGCTTTGAGTGCTTGTACTTTTGTCTATGTATCATATAAAAACGTGGATGCTGTAATGGTAAAGTGTAGGCTGTGGTCTGACTTGACCACATGGGCTGTAAAAGTTAGGATGATCTAGCCATGAAGTAACAATTCCCAAAAGCCTTTCTTTTATTGTCAGATCTTAAAAAGGAACAGAAAGTCAAAATAAAGTGTACTGAGCCTAACTGGCTTTCTCTAAATTGTCTAGAGACAATCAGTATGCGTGAAATTTGATATATAGATGGAAAGTGATATCTTTATAAAGAAGCTGGAGATGCATTTAAATGTCTGTATCATTTTCTTAAAACAGTGTGTTCAGAAACACACCGGGCCAAATCCATTTGCCTTTCTCTCAGGAGAATTTCAATTACATTCAGTGAAACTAAGTGCAAAAATAAACTGAACAATCTGTGGCCTAATATATCTTCCTACTGGCACCAAAATGTAAACAAAAAAGCTTTTAGACTTTTTTTTTTAAACTTGCATTTCCTGACTTTGGACTTTCAACTTCATTTCTACATGTCCATGTTGAATTAATTACAGCCTATTTCATGATATATCCTTGGAAAGAAAGGATATAAAACATTAATAAGCTTCTAACGTACCCAAGTGGGAAAGTACCTCTATGTACACCACAAAGCAACATCAGTCTTCTGCATCTATTTCTGTATGCTGGATGAAAAAGAGTACTATTTACTGAGTCACGATGAGCATATTCTGACAAACTTTCCTTCTTAAACTCAGAAAAACTGCTGGAGTGTGGTGAGGGCAACATCACATGGTCCAAGTGACAGGATGCCATCCAGAGGGACCCAGACAGGCTCAAGCAGTATGCCTATGAAACCTTCATGAGGCTGAACAAGTCCAAGTGCAAAGTCTTGCACCTGAGTTCTGGCAACCCACACTGTCAATACAAGGACACTGGAGGATGTAAGGGTGAAGCAGAGCCCTGCCAAAAGGACTTGGGGATATTTGAATGGTAAGCTGGACATGAACCAGCAGTGTGCCCTTGCAGCCTAGAAAGCCAACCATATCCTGGGCTGCACCAAAAGAAGCATGGGCAGCAGCATGAGGGAGCTAATCCTATCTACCTGAGCCTGGTGAGGCCTCACCTGGATTACTGTATCCAGATGTGGAGTCCTCAGTACAGGAGTGACATGGACCTGCTGGAGCTTGTCCAGAGGAGGGCCACAAAAAGGATCCAAGGGATGGAACATCTCTCCTATGAGGACAGACTGTGAGAGTTGGGGCTGTTCAGCCTGGAAAACAGAAGGCTGTGAGGTAACCTGAGAGTGGCCTTACAGTAACTAAAGGGGGACTATAAGACAGACTCTGTGAAGATCTGTTGTGATAGGATAAGGTGAAATGGTTTCAAACCGAATGAGGGGAGACTGGATGTAAAGAAAAAAAAATTACAATAGGGGTAGTGAAGGACTAGAATAGATTACCCAGGGAGCTGATAGGTGACCTGTCCTTGGAGACATTCAAGGTTAGGCAGAATCAGGCTCTGAGCAACCTGATCTATCTGCAGATGACCCTGTTCACTGCATGGGAGTTGAACTAGATGACCTCTAAAGGTTCCTTCCAACTCCAACTATTCAGTGATTCCACAGCAGTAGAAGGATACACAAGGATTTGGGATGGGAATTGATAGGTCACAGCCTGACCAACAGTGGAGCACCAGATGAGAAGGCATGGCTAACCCAGGGAGCACAGGCACAAACCCTGGGTCCACCCTTCCTCAGCTTCATGTAAGGGTTAGCAAGTTGAGAAAGCAACGTCTTCATTTGGAGACTGTGCCCTTCTTGAAAAAACATGGGCTTTTGGAAAGGATAAACTACTTTTTTTTTGGGTCACTTTCTAAACGAAGTCTTGATGTATGCCTTTACAAGCATTTTCCTATGCTAGTAGAAGACACTGTCATCACCTTCCATTGTTACACAGATTCCCTATAGCTTTCTTTTCCAAAACATCATTTTTTTTCTGCCTGTAGCTCTGAGGATGAGAATCACCTTTTCTTTCCTTCTGTTATATTACCTAGCTATGACTTCTCATAGCATTGTGGTATGTTTGCTATTGCTGTTAAACGGCAGGGTTAAGAATTAAAAGTTACATGGGTCAAACTAGATATTTTTGGGCTATTCTTCAAAGTAGAAAAATCCTAGTGCTGACTACGGTCTTCAGGAGTAAGTAATAGTAATAATGATATAAAGATGTTTCTAGAAAAAAACACCCAAAACAACACAAAGCTTGGGGCTGCTTCTGTCTGTTTTTTTTGTTTTTTTTGTTTTTTTGTCTATTCTTCATCACCTACATGCAAATGCCTCAGTCCTCCTCACATCATGGTGTGCAGGGGAACATGCTTCTGCTTCACATTTACCATACAGCTACGGTGGGTGCTGCATGGTGCCATGTCACTCCCCCAGCTTTTTATGCCCTTTCAGCTCTTGGCCTTGATCATCTGAGACTGGAAATAGAAGTCTGGCAGAGGAAGTGAGATCCTGAGTTACGTTGCACAAACATGAAGCAGCAGAGGATGAAGAGGCAGGAACCCATTGAAGTGGTTCTCGTCAATGGCAGCTGGGATGCTGGAAAATACTGGATCTTTGTTTTTCAAAGCAGAGTTTCTAAACTGAGGCCTTGTGTGTGCATACACAAGTATGAATATGCGTAGTGTAGTTAAAAAATATCACCCACAGGATTGAGGTGTTTGCCATATGCTCTGCTCCAGCTTCTTATTCAGGAGGTTCTTCTGCAGCTTCTGTGAGAGCAAAATAGTTTTGAATTTCTCCTGATTTCTGGACACCCAAATAACTTTCATTAGAGATGTGAGGCCTAAAAATTAAGTTCAGTCTCTTATAAGTAGATGTTTTGTGGTTTGCTATATATGAGGCTATTATTTCTAGGTATCTGTCTAGACTCTTGTAAGAAACATTTCACAGGTCTTTCAGGCTGAAAACCACTGGTAAGAATTAGAGCTCTTTCTCAAAAAGGGATATGTTTCATCTATGTCTACAGCTTAAATGAAGGTTGCATTTGAATCCATTCTGTGGGTTCTGGCAAGATTACTGCTGCTGCTTCCATGAGCTGGCATTTCTCTCAGCTGGGGAGGAATTAAGTTCCTTTAGCTGCCTATACAAAAGTATTTGCTGATCTCAGGCAGTGTTGGATTTTATCCAAGATGTCTGCCTGGATTGACAAAGATGACACAGAATTTCTAAGAAGCTCCAGCTCTCCTGGAGAGGCATCTAAGATCCAGCTGAGGTATCTGAGGGTATCTCAAAGGGCTCTAAATACCTCAGGATATCTCCCTAGATAATCTGCTGGATTGTAAGATCTTGTATTTCAACTCAAAACTAAAGTAGGGATTTAGTTCTGAACTGAGAAACAGAGATATAGTTTATATAATGTTATTTGAATATAGGAGTCCTTAATATCTAAATTCTCAATACTGCCAGCTGAGATTTAGGGCAAAATTCTGTTATTGTGACCTGGGTGTTACTGGAATCTCACACACTTCTATATCTGCAGAAGGTTCTCCTTGGATTTCTGTTACATTTGCCAGAATCATGCAGGTTGTTCAGAAATCTTGTGATATCTCAGAAGTCACTGCATGACTTGACGGAACTTGGAAAGTGACTGTCTCCAGAGTAGATTCTTAGCTTCTAGGCAATAACATTGAATGACCTAAACTCCAGTGCCTTTCATTTTAAATGAATGTCCTCTCTTGAGAGCTCTCCAAAATTATTTCTTATGATGGTGGTTTTTACTTGCCATGCTTTTAAAAATGATTTTGGGGTTTGAAGTTGGAGTAAGGTGAATAATGCTATGTATCTTCTTATTTTGTCATTTGCTGTGAGATGGGGATAACAGAAGCTACAGTAACTGGGCCACAGTGGAAGCTCCTTCCTTGTCTTCCTATTTAGGAATTTTACCCTATTTTTTCATGCTTAACCAATCTTGTGGCTTCTATGATGGAGTGACGGCATTGGTTGACAAAGGGAAGGTGGCCGATGTCATTTACCTGGACTTGAGTAAGGCCCTTGACATGGTAACCCACCACGTCCTCATCTCCAAATTGGAGGGAAGTGGACTTGATGGGCGGACCACTCGATGGATAAAAAATTGGTTGAAAGGCTGCAGACAGAGGATGGTGATCAATGTCTCTATGTACAGGTGGAGACTGGTAACAAGCGATGTCCTCCAGGGATCTGTCTTGGGACCGGTGCTCTTTAACATCTTTATCAGTGACATCGATGATGGAATCTAGTGCACCCTCAGCAAGTTTGCTGATGACACCAAGCTGAGTGGTGCAGTTGACATGGAGGAAGGAAGTCATTCAGAGGGACCCTGACAGGCTTGAAAGGTGGGCCCGGGTGAACCTAATGAGGTTCAACACGGCAAAGTGGAAGGTTTTGCACTTGGGCCAGAAGAACCACAGGCACCTGTACAGGCTGGGAGGAGCAGTTCTTGAGAGCAGCTCGGCAGAGAAGGACCTGGGGGTCCTGATAGATGAGAAACTTAACATGAGCCAGCAGTGCGCTCTGGCAGCCCGGAAAGCAAATGTTAGCCTGGTCTCCATCAGGAGGGGTGGTAAGCAGGGATAGGGAGGTGCTCTTGTGAGGCCCCATCTGGAATACTGTATCCGGTATGGAGCCCTCAGTACAAGAAAGACATAGAACTGTTGGAGAGGGTCCAGAGGAGGGCCATGAGGGTGGTCAGGGGGCTAGAACACCTGCCCTATGAGGACAGGCTGAGGGAGCTGGGCTTGTTCAGCCTGGTGAAAAGAAGGCTGTGGGGTAACCTCATTGCAGACTTTCAGTACCTGAAGGGAACCTATAAACAGGAGGGGAGTAAACTCTTTGAAAGGGCCGATAATAGTAGGACAAGGGTAAATGGTTTTAAGTTGAAAGAGGGAAGATTTAGTTTGGATGTTAGCTAGCAGTGGAAGAATCACTCTTCTCCTGTTGCACTTGGTGTGACTCCATGTCATGGTGATCTCAATGGCCAGCTGAAAGAGTTTAGATTTACAGTTTTAATTTACAAGAACTATAAAGAAATTAATGCTAGTGCAGGCTTCCTGAATTCATGTAATTAAATATCTTCAGTTTTAACCCTTGCTTTGTAATTTCTTAAACTCGAATGCACTCTGGTAAACACAAAGGAAATGAAAGAGAAGCAGAGTAGGTGTTCATTCTTATTTGTTCTTTTTTGAAGTATTTGTAATGAATTTGGAACAAAAATAGTGCTTCTCTGTGACTGGCTTTATGTGTACATACATTTTGGAATTTTTAAATGTAAGATATGTGGCTATGAAGGCTCTTCAAACAAACAAACAAACAAACAAACCCCACAAACATTCAATATCAAAGATAGCTGTATTTTTAGTGCACTTGTGTACTCTTGCCTCACGGTGGCACAGTCGGTTAAGAAATCATTCATGTTCCAGTAGTCTTGTGCATTCCCCTCATTTCTCAAGAGTGGCACATAGATGTTCTGGAAAGCAGTATTTCCTGCTTCATTCTCTACAGAGAAAAGAAAAATTTTCTGACTCAAACACTTTCTTTGTTTATAGAAGGCTGTGAAATGCTAGCTTTGATAAAAGAAGTGGGATGCCAACATAAGAAAGCAACAGCTTTCTACAAGGACACTGTTTGAAGATAACTCAGTGAATGCATTAGTTAGAGACAGCTAGTATTTAGAATGGTTCATGGACTTGTGTTTTGATCACTTGGTGTTTGTAGCATTTCTAATGTAATAGGCATGCAGTGTATTGAATAAGCATCTGAGCTGCTCTGTTAGCTGCCTGGTGTCTTGTAACAGGATGTCTTTGGCAAAAACTTGCTTTTGAGTCTGCCCTAGAAAAAGAGAGGTCTAAGCCTTGTCTTGTTACAGTCAAGGCAAAAACCTTCAGTGTTTTTATGTGACTAATGCATTACCTTAAATTCTTTTCTGTATGTTATCAAACTTAATTCTTTGGGTTGTTTTTCTTAAATTATTAAATAACTTCTAAACTACTTGTTTGCAAACATTTTCCAAAACATCATAGTAAACATGAGATTTAAAAACATTTCCCTCGCTTTGCTCAACTTTGAATTTTACTGTTTGTGAAGCTAGGTGCCGGTAAAGCTATTAAAATTTATTTTAATAAATAATCATGGGGGAAGAGCAGCTGGAGAGGAGCTCTGCTGAGAGGGACCTGGGCGTCCTGGTGGACGACAGATTAACCATGAGTCAGCAGTGTGCCCTTGTAGCCAAAAAAGCCAATGGCATACTGGGGTGTATTAAAAAGAGTGTGTCCAGCAGGTCGAAGGAGGTGATCCTCCCCCTCTACTCTGCCCTGGTGAGGCCTCATCTGGAATATTGTGTCCAGTTCTGGGCCCCCAGTACAAAAAAGACAGGGATCTCTTGGAAAGAGTCCAGCGGAGGGACACAAAGATGGTGAAGGGCCTGGAGCATCTCCCCTATGAGGAGAGACTTAGGGAACTGGGTCTGTTTAGCCTTGAGGAAAGAAAGCTGAGAGGGGACTTGATCCAGGTTTATAAATACCTGAGGTGTGGGAGCCATAGTGGTGAGGCTGGTCTCTTTTCAGTAGTGCGTGGGGACAGGACTAGGGGTAATGGGATGAAAGTACAGCATAGGAAGTTCCGCACGAATGTGCGGAAGAACTTCTTTACAGTGAGGGTGACGGAGCACTGGAACAGGCTGCCCAGGGAGGTGGTGGAGTCTCCTTCTCTGGAGATATTCAAGACCCACCTGGACGCCTTCCTGTGTGACATGGTGTAGGGAGCCTGCTTTGGCAGGGGGGTTGGACTCGATGATCTCTAGAGGTCCCTTCCAACCCCTACAATTCTGTGATTCTGTGATTAATTCATGAAAACCAGTTTTTATTTCTCTGCTTCATAGTGCACATGTACAATATTGGGGTTATTTATTTATTTATTTATTTGCTGATACAGATTCTCTGTTTTGAGACTATCTGTGTATACATAGAAGGACAATATTTTGAGGAAAATCCTTTTCTTTACATGAGACTCTTGGCAGTATATATAGACTTACGATCTATGTATTTCTCAAAGTTTTATTTTGCTCAGATCAGAGCATTTTACTTCTCAAACAAAATAACGGGTAGACAAAGGACAATTAATCTGGCTAAGGAGTCTCACCATGCTCAAACTTTGCCCCATTGTTGTGTGTCATGCTACCACCCCTGCTTAAAGAATCTAATTCTGTTATTCCATGGGACCTTTGCCTCCTTCAAGCCATGTCAGAGTTCACTGAAACTTGTAGAAAAATCCTCACTGATTTCACTGATTTCTGTGGTCTTATGCTCAGCCTCTCTGCATGCTAGACAGTAAAGAAGGCTGAGTACTGAATTGTGCAAAAGTGCTTGCAGAGGGGCTTTGGCAGCACACAGTAAATAAACTCTGTGGGTCAAGTGGAGTATCACACAGCTTGTGTTCCCTGAGCATGATGCATCCTAGGCAATGACTGAGAAAACAAGACCCTTTTGTTCTAATAAGAGCAGCCGTTATGTGTGGAGAAAGATGACAGCCATGTATAGAAAGGGCGGAGTTAAGGTTGTGCGTACTTTTACTGTGAGTGCTCCCTTTTGCAAACTTAATGCTTTCTTACAATTTCTTTGTCTGAAAGCTCTGTAAAGCACTTTTTATTTTTTATATTTTTCTCCCCCTGTTATCCAAAAGTTGAGCATCTTGGGTAGTTAGCTTAGAGAATCCTGACTTGGGAAAGAAGATGAGCATTAGGAATAAAAGACTAAATTATTAATGCTGTGTCATATGAGTTTGTGTAGGACACTGTCATAGCAAGAAAACTTCGTCAGTAACAAAACATCTAGAGATGTTTTCATCTGTGTTCTTCAGCTCTGTCCCTGAGTGGGGGAAAAATGTGTACTGTCTCCTCTGTTAAATAATAAATTGTTGATCTGTGGATTCTTCAGACATTTGCTGCATCTAGAAGAACCACTTTTTGTGGTATAACTAAAAAAGTTGTAGAAACTGTAAACTGATGAGTGTCTTAATAATTCAGCTTCTCATGGCAGCCTGTAATTAAGATTTCCACTGGGAATGATGGGAATGAACCCTTATTCTCACAGAATGTTAGGCAATATATAATGAGTTTATTCCCAGGCAAGAAATACAGACCTAAAACAAACACAAAAGCTTTTTATTTTATTTATTTACTTTTTATTTATTTATTTTTTTCCCTAGGAAAAATACCCCCCAAAAGTATGTATAAGAGCCATCATCCAATATAGCTTATGGATAACTGGTTTGTTTGTGGTTTTCTGTCTGATTCTGGGTGCCAATAAATAAATAAATAAAATTTAAAAAGCCCTCATTTTGTTTTAAAATGAATATTTTGTATATGGCAGATATACTATTCCATTAAATCTCCGAGCATTCAGCACAAATGACAGCAAAGGTGTGGCTGCTGGTCCATTTCCAGACAAATCTTGTATTGGCTGATATTCACTCACCTCATATAAAATATTAAAAAAAATAGGACATAGGATGCAAATGTTCAATCAAAATATGTATAGAATCTTCCTAATGTTTACAGCTGTCATTTTGCTGTGTTATAATCTCAGTTATTCAGATTTTTGAAGAGGAGGGATTCATCTGGAAGAAACATATTTCGACACCAGAAACTGAAGGAAAATAAAACTAAATAATAATAATAACTAATATTAATATTAATAACAATAATAAAACCTCTGCCTTTTGGAAGAAAGCATCTTTAAATGCATTCTATTTCAGTTTTATTTTCATGTCTTCCCTTTAACTAAATTAATTTCCACATGCTATTGCAGAGAAATAATGTCACTGAAATCCAGGCAGTCCTTCCTTATCAGTCAACAGCTGTCCCCAGATGCAGCATTTTAATTTTGAAAGGAATATAAGAGCAATACATTTTCACTGACAACCATGCAGCAAACAGCCCCCATTCTATAATAACTTGTCTAAGGTGTTTCTATTCATAGTTGCTTTCTGCCTATTTCATGTAACTGAATTTTATATTCACCTTTTCTACATTGTTTAAAGAGAAGGTTGTCCAGTTCTGTTTATAATTTAAAAGCTCATTATTTTTGCTGGCTTCCATTCTCTTCAGCGCTGCTTCTTGTTTGATGTGTTCCTGTTGTCCTACCAGCAGGAATTCCATTGTAACCAGACTGCTGTGCTCAGTGTTCCTGCTGTTTTCCATTTTAATTGCTATTATTATGTTTGCCCCTCTACTAGAAGACTTGGTAAATAAAGTTGTTACTGTGCACCTTAATCTTTGAAAACATATAAACTGTAATAAAAATTCTGTTTATAAACTCTTTCACAGATACATAAGATCTCTACAGAGAAAACTGTAAATACTGTAATACACCAAATAATAGGATGTAGTCACACTGTTACTAAGAACTTAACATCTCTTTTTAACTAACCACTACATCTCAATTAAAGTTATAGCAATACTTTCCAAAGGAAGTTATCAGACTGTTGTGAGATACTCTTTAACTATCGTTACTTGCCACTCATGCACTGATGTCAGTGCCCTTGGTGGTTCTAATTCCTTGTATGTCAGACTTTCAAGCTAGCTATGTCTTGAGCATGTACTGTAAGGAATTGGTATCAAATAATTTGTTAAGATGCTATCTCCAGTGTTTCTTTATGTTAAAGTGTATTTGGAAGCAAAAGACTTTTCTGCATAGCACTGACTAAATATAGTCTTGTTTGGCTGGGCCTGAAACAGACAGCATTACTATAGCTCCAAAGCTAGAAAATGGATGAGGGGTGAGCCAGAACTATCACTGTACAAGCCAGCTGGGGATTTGCCCAAAAGTCAGGTCATGATTTGACTCTTCCCAGTATAGACTGGGAGCAGACACAAAACTTGGGTCAAAATCCAACTTTTCTCCAAGGTTGTGATGTGTTTTCAGTCAGGCTTTTCTTTAGATTACAGTCACTTGTCTGAGTCTACTGGTGAAATCCATTATCAAGCTTAGTACTAGGAATTCAAGCAGTTGCAGGATTCATACAGATGGAATCTGGGAATTCCAACTCCCCTAACACCAGAACACCATTGGAAAACCAATGCACTCAAATGATTTGATGCAATTAACCTGATCACAGGTTTTGTGTTTTTACGTTCAGGATTTGGAGGAAAGACAGTGTGCCAGACAAAGAGAGAATTCCTTGTAAATGCAGCTGTCTCATTCTAGAGAACTGAGCCAAGGCTGCAAAAGCTGTCTGAGAATTTCCTGGTTTGTTTTTTTTTTTATTATTATTTTTATTTTAGGTGTTTTTTTTTTTTGTTGTTGTTGTTTTTTTTTTTTTCCCTGAGTACTGACTGTGGTGAAGCAGTCATCAGACTGCAATTAAGGTTTTTGTGAAGATTTTCAATTTCACGGAGTACGGATTCATTTTTATGTTTCAAATTGTTTGAGAATATTGCAGCCCTGTATACAAGGATTATTATTTTAAAAGTGCTCGCATTTCTGTGCTTGCTATTTTTTTTTTCTTTTCTATTCATGGTCCAAACAGGTTGTGATAGATATTTGTGAATCCTTTTGCTGAAAACATCATGGGAAATTCAAGGCCCCCAAGTACCCAGCTAATCAAATACAAGCAATACTGGAAGCAGAAATTAAATACACTAGAACGATGCAGTCCTGAAATGCTGTTTTTATGTTTAAAGCAGTTTTTCTTTATTTCATATTGCATTTTGGGCTTGCTTTTTTTCCCCCCACACTTTTTTGTTGTGCAATTGTATGTGTAAAATACTTGAACACAGGGGCATCTCATGCATGCAGGCAGAGATGTAGACACTTAATTTAAACATTATATGCATAAATATGTCTGATCAGCCATCTATATGAATGGTTGCTCCATTTATTTACAATTGGCAGTAATTCTACGTGCAGATTAAATGTATACTTTGAATATAACAGACAATGAATAACACAGATGGGTTGCAACTGAATGGTGGTTTACTCAGTTATTCATTGCTTTGGTCCATGCTCTGCTTACTATGTATATTATTTTATGAGACCAAGATATGGAAGTAGCTGTGTGTGGGTGAATAATATTGTCAGTGAACCTGCAGGCAGTCCCCGAACGAACAGCCATCATAAGCTTTTTCAGGACAGGTGATCCCTTTACATTACAACACAGAGGGTTGTACTAGCCAGACAGAACACCCTCCTTCAGGTTAGAACTGTAAATGTTTTCTGCTTTATCGTTCACTGGGGAAATGCAAGATAGGTTGGTCATGAATCCAGGAATCAGCTGTCATGTTTATAAATGTTATCTTGCAATTTCTCAGCTATTGTTCTTCTTGTAGTGTAGTTTTTGCTCATTATCCACTGATAGAGTGGATTGAACTGGAAGATTAATGGCATAATCAGATAAAATCAGTAAAAAGGACCGGCGTTTGGCTTCTACCTGTTTTTGCTCCAGTTGAAGTGCTTCTCTAATAGGCCCCAGTGATTCCTAGGAATAGAAAGAAATGTTTTCCTGCATATTTAGGGACCCATTATCCATGGGTGTTGTAGCTCTTCAGAACTGGAGTTTCAGTAGAAAAAAGAAAACTGTAAAGACTTGCTTATCTGTCTGAAGAAAATGTCATCAAGTGATTCCTTGGATACTGAACCATGAAGAGCCTAGGTAAAGCAATTGTGCTTCTAAGGCATGGTAGATATATAATGGCTGTGGTGAAGATCCTTTCCTTCATATTCATAGGAGAAGGGTAGAGAAGTATAGGTAATTGTTGTACAAATAGATAATATGTACTGCCTGCACATACACCTATTGAACTACAGCTCAGCTTCTATACAACCCTTATACCCAGTAAGTTTCAGTAACATCTACTATTCTGCTCTTTACTGTGGAGTAGTTGCGCATCCAGAGCATCACGTATGCTCTGTATGGTGACAAGTTTAGTGTTCTGTCACCAAGAAATGCATATGCTAGCTGCAAGCTGTAATCTGACTGTGGAGCCGAATGATCTTTAAAACACAATAGAAGCACACACCTTAAATAATTCCTTTTCTTCATTGTCAGCATTCACACCGTGTACTTAATTCAGGTAATGACTTCAGATATGTACAGCATGCTCTGACTATAGTCACGTGCCAGAACCATGTCATGAATGCGTTCATTTATATTGTTTCAGCAAAGGCCATTGCCCCTCTATAAATTTTATACCTGGCTGCATCTTCTTACTTAGTCAAGGAAAGCTTGAGGCCTGAATCATTTATAAAGTGTATAACCTTGTTTTTGGTCAGTTTCCTTAGATTTCACTGGCTGCCTGTGCTAGCATACAATGTGTAGTAATTCAGGAATTTGTGGTGAATTTATTATACTTGAAAATATTCCCAAGCATATTTGGTAGAATGATCTGAATATTAATGCCTCTCCTGAGTCAGTACAATTCCTCACTGTTCTGTTGTTACTGCTTTCTTTGAAATTCAGTCAACAGACTGCAATACCAAAACAACAGAAATATGCGCACTTATCTTCAGGCCATTAAAATCCTACAGCTGTGTTTACCTTCCTTTTTGTGCAAGGAGTGAGTAAAAAGCTTTCAATCAAATGCATTTTAAAAAAAGGAAGGACAGGGGAACTCCCTTGCAGGGATTAAACGCTGTAGCCTTCCTGGCACTTGCTGCAGAATAGAAACATCTTGTATAACGTTACCTACTTTTTTCGTTCCTATTGAAGCAGCAGCAGTGTTTCTAGCACCCCCTGCTTAATGGGAAGGGGCCCATGGGTACAATTCTGCAATCTAATCATTCCAGGTAATTTGCTGTATGGATGATTGGGTTAAGGCAAAGTGGTGCAGAGACTTGAATTCATTTTTGCCCCTGACTCATTGTCAAAACAAGAATGAGATTCACGTTTTAATCTTAAAATTTTGTCTATATGTATCAATGATTCTTCCCTCCTATCTCACACCATGCACAAAGGAAAATCATGTATATGCATTTTCAATTTGGTTGATAAAAAAAAGCAGAGAACCTAATATGTGAATGGGAAGGAAGATGCATTCCAGTAGACTAATCTGCTCTTTTGATTTAATACCTATATAATCCTGTAAATGTATAGGCTTCCCACGACACTTTTTTAAGAACTATGTCTGTCCTTACAGAAATCTTAAGTACACCCTCGTTTTAGTACCTAAACTATTTTGATCTATGCATGGATTTTTCTTTTTTAAAACCTTGCCTTTGCTCAAAGGGAAGAAAACTAGCTCAAGCATACATTTTGAAAACTGAAACAAGCAAATAACATCCCTCCACCACACAACACACTCTCATTACTTACTGGAGCAATCCACTACAGGAAAATTTTATTTATGAACAATTATTCAGCCTACCCCTCTCACTCACTTTCCCCAGAAAACATTACAAAGGCCTAACTTTTCACTGAGCAATTTTTGGGAGGTAAAAGAGGTCACTCGTTTCTCTTTTCATTTTCAAATCCCAAGAGGAGATTTTCAAGGATACTAAGCACCCAATTCCCACTGAGAATCAGAGAGAATTGGACGACTGACTGCCCTTTGTGTCTTTGATTTATTTCCCTCTTTGGTCTTTACTAACAACAATTTTTTCTCATTTGGAACACACTGATTGAAAACATCCAAGGTCAAATTCATTTTGCGGAATTCTAGTGAAGTCAACAAAGACACACACCAAGATGGAGTTGAGTCCATAGCTGTACTTTTAGACTATCATTAGTACCTCTCATTAGAGGAGAAAAAAACACCCTAATTCTTAAAACCAAATTGGGGTGAAAAACAAATCAATTGTTATTTTTATTATTTTTACAGAGTGCATTAAAAATTAAAACAACAACAAACCTATTGTATTTTGCCAGTTGTAAGTTCATTTTTTGTTAAATTTATTGTATTTTGCTATTTGCATGTTAATTAATGTATTAATATGTTAATTTATTTTTGGTCAAATGTTTCATCTGAAAACTTTACAAGAAAAATACTGGCTTCTTGATTAACTGTTCTTTTTTCTTATTATTCCCTTTTCCTGCATAACTTCAGAGTTGTCATGCTGAAGACATAAGGTTGTTACGAGTAGAATTCATCTCACATCACCTTAGAAGTCTGCAGTCTAACTGTCCACATTTGAACTACGTTTCCTAGGCTCCATTTATAGTCTAAAGGAAGACAAAGGCACTGCGGGACATAATTAATCTGACCTATCCTAAATAAGATGTGAAGAATAACACCCTATGTGTACTTGTTTTTCTCCACTCGCAAGAAGGGTAATCCAGCTGGCAAGATCAGATTTACACTGTAGGAGGCTACATTTGATCAGATGAGTCCTCCCCTGCTGTCATACATTTCTTCTTCTTTCCAAGGCTAACCTTGTTCAATCTGATATGATTGCAGTTTGTTTGTATGATAAATTGCATTTGTGAACCTTCATATGTTCCAGTCTTTTTGATGTTTGTGCATTAAAAAAGACAAATTCCAAAGTCATGAATATGATGAATCTGATGGTGTACAATTTGATACCTTTGTCTGTCTAGTGTATTATATCGGCATCTGTCACAATAATATATGAGCACTTTAATCATCCCTATTCATTTATATGCTTCATTAAAAATCATTGCTCTTTATTTGAGTGTAGTAGCATTGTTCAGATGTAATGTAGAATTATCTAGGTTAAACCAAAATACATTTTCATTCACATTAAGAATATATAGAGAGCTAAGTGGAAGGATTATGGTTCAGGAACTTGTAGTATCTGTCATATTAAGTACTGGTTCCAAGTGACTGTAAACTGGTGGTTCACATCCAAACCCCTCAGATGTCCTTGAACAATTCCTTCTGAAGTGCTATTGTGTGGGATTTGTTATCTCTGGGAAGAGTTTCCAAACTTTCCATCCAGATTACTGAAGATGCTACTTGGCATTGCTATGTAGTTCAAAGTGCCTTACTTTCTGTCAGCATATCAGAATGAAATCACACTGCAGCTGATATTATCATTCCAATGTAATTCTCTATGGTCTTTTATTGCTGTGATATTTTTCCAGTTATAGTGTTTTCATACTTAATCCTCGAATCAGTATTTTAAGATATGATTTGCTCATTAAGAGTCAGTCTCCTTTGATTATACTCTTAAATGCAGACAAGAACACTGACACAACATCTGAATTGTGGCTAAAGAATGAGAGCTGTCCATCTGGTTCATCTAGTTTTTTTGAGAATACCACTGCATGGTGGAAGATGTTCGTGACTGTTCTGCTATTAACCTGATGTCTCTTTTAGCTTTAAGTTTACCGTTGAGTGGAATGGAATGGTCTGTTCAGGTATACTTACCACAAAGATATTTGAGAAGGAATTCTTTTTTCTTTTCTTTTCTTTTTTATTTTTATTTTTTTTTATTTTTTAGATATTGACTTAATCATCCTCAATAATATATTTTTTAAAGTAGAATGGTAGCATGGGTAGCCCTGCAAGATACTTTGCCAGACCTCTTCATCCATTACTCACACATGGTCAATTTGGTCAGTTCTATTTACTGTGTTCCTGGTGATTCCTTGCTTTTGTAGCATTAAAAGCTAATGAATTAGGAAGTGTCGCAACATCTCCAGGCAACATTCATCAATTCTTATTTATTTTCTTCATTTTCTTTAATTATTATAAAGGGTTTTTATTATTTCTATCATTTAGCCCAAATCTTTTTTTCCTTTTAAACAGAATTCTGCAAGATTTTTCCAATCTTCAGTATTTTTGGGTCTACATTATCATACTCTCACTTTGACCTTCTCTTCTTCAGTCTAAGCAACAGACATATTCTATCTTTCTTCATGTGTACTACTTTTAAAACATCTGATGATGATTCTCGTTCTCATCCAGTGTACACATAGGCTAGACTTCTTTATTTTTAAAAGTGTAACCCTGTCAGTCATTACCATCTTGTCATTATCTGCAAATGTAATTATCTGCAGATTTAGTAAGTATACCCTTTATTCTGTCAACAAGGTTAATGAATACCACAACAGGTACATACCCCCGTGGAGAATCTATGTTCTTTCATTTTCATAATGAACTCTTGGTAGAAACTATGAGTACAACTGCAGTACTGAGCACGAAGTGAATCACTGAGAATAAGACCAGTGAAACTGAAGTAATTACTGACTAATATTTTTAACAACTTCTGTTGTTAGTAAGTTAGTATCTTATCTTCATTCTTATTGTCCTCCCTCCCCCCCCACACTTTTTTTTTTTTTTTTTTCTTCTTTTCATTTAAATAAAAAAATAAAAGATCAAACAAGAGCCAAACTCTTTCAAGAACCTTGCTCTCTGGAATGAGGCATTATTAAGATGAGAATCACTGTTATGATGTGATATTTCTGCTGTTTGTATAAGGCAAATTGCCAGTTCCAAGTAAGCTAATTTATATATTGATCAGCATACCACTTTGAATGAAAGCATATTGCTTGCAAGAGATAAAAAGCAAAGAACTCAAAGCAACTCTAAATTAATAATGGAATGTTATAATGAAGATTCTGATGTGATTGATAGGCCTGTTATTTTTGTGGAAGTACATTGATTCTGGAAGTATCTCTACGATACTCCATTGTCCATGTGTAAGCCACAGAGATTATGATGCTCTTTGGCTTTCCATTTGAGCTTCTGCTTTTAATGCTTGGCATTCTAGTTCAGTTCATGGTTTAGGTCAGAATTTACATGAAACAAATACACATGCATACATACATAGAGTTCTTCTGTGACCCCAATTCAGCCTTTAATTGGTATAGATGAAACTTCATTCAATTTTTTTGTAAGGTTGTGTATATGTGGAATAGTAGCCAAAGTTTACCTTTTGGCCTACAAATAAACATGTTATTTCATATTTTATTTTATATATTAAAACCTATAGAAAACTTCCAGATGAATCTGAGCAAATAACCCTATCTCTTCCATTGCTTATGGAAACCAGGGTGCAGATGTTCAGCTCTGGCTGCTTATTTGCAGTGTTACTGTTCAGGTCATGGGTGACCATCTGTTTCCTTTTGCTTTATGACACAACACTTGCCCTCCATGAATCTTTGTGAGTTTCCCTCTGATATGATGGTAAAAGAGGAATGAAAGAAACACTTATTTGGACAAGAGGCATAGAAGCTTGAATGAATAATATTATTGTAGTAAAACAGCATGATTCTTCTCTCTAGTTTCCAAGCATCCCTAATGGTGCTGTTAACTACTTTCCAAACAGAACGAAGAGAGATATACCCAGCTCTGTAGCTGGCTTTAGTCCTTATGGAACTCTGCTTCTCACTATCCACTAGATCGACAACTTTGGAAATGGATAGAATAGCTGTAAGTGCCTAAATTAGCTTCCTCAATATGAGCACCTCTCTAAATACTCAGACTAATGCTTGGGGGGAGCAAATATTTGTCTAAACTTTGAAACAGTAAAACATTGGCTCTTTCAGAAGGCTGAGCTGGCATTCAGTGTAGTTTCATGAATCAGAGGTCTTTTCTGTAACACAGTGGGCACTTTTTAGATTAATTCTAACCCTATATTATGAATAGTTCTCTTCATGAGTGTGCCTGAGTTTATTTCTACAGGGAAATAGTATCTTTTCTTATTTGAACAAGATACTTCTAAGCATAAGGAAAGAGAACAATGAGACAATGTTGAACAGAAAAAAACAAAATGCAAAGTTAACCACAAATTTCCATAATGAGGAAACAAACCACAATGTACTCTGAGATGGTGCCAGCCAGTCCCTCATTGGTTTTCATTATGGAATAGAAGGCAAAATAAGAAAAGTAAGAACTTTTCAAATGATCTACACGTCCAGTTGATTATCCCTGTGGCCTAAGTTCTCTTGTCAAATATATGTATGCGGCCCCATTCACTTGAATGAAATAAAAGCAAACTTACATCCAATGTATACGCAATGCCAGTAATCAGACTTTTGAGAGCCTACTAAAGTCCCAAGTGCAGCAACAGTCTGGAAAAATGGATTTTATTTCTTGTATCCTCAATAATCTTATTGCAAAATGTTAACTTTATAGTGCAGCTACTGTGCTTAAAAGCTTAGTATTTTTAATGTTGTACATCAGATTTATTTCAACATAACTCCTGTTATTCTGGCTGCATGTACAGGGCAAGCCTATTCTCTCCTACAAACACTTGTTCTACCTAAAAGAATGGCTTGGAAGTATGATATCCAATTTAAGTAAGTGCCTGCTAGCTCTTGTAGATCTTCCAGCTTAGCTGTCAGCAGTCTTGGGTCTGTATTTGACTACATCCACTAATATGGGTATGAATGTACTAAGATTTGAAATTTATTCATTCCAAACTGAACCCTAAAATATTATATTTAAAAGAATTCCAGAACCTGTGAATTTAAACAAAATTGGGTCTTTAAGTTGATTTTTGTCTACTCTACAAACAGTAGATCTAAGTAAGCAAGAAAATGGACCATATACAACAGAGTTCTCTGTCAACATTTGATGCATGCAAATGACGATTGCTAATGTATGCTGTTGCAGTAGAGAAGTCCAACGGGAACATATATTTTTCTACACTCAGACTATTACACTTCTCTTAAATAGAGGTAACTATGGAGAAGAGTCAGTAATTCCTTTGCTTTCCTAAATACTTAAATATTCCTTTAATGGAAAAAAAAAACCCCAAAAAAACAAAACAAAACAAACAAATAAAAAAACCACCAGCTTATTCAAATAATCAAATATGCACAGGAAATATGTGTTTCAGCTGAGAGCTGAATCTCACAGGATATGCAATCAACAAACCCCGAAATGTTGATGAATATTTAGCCACAACTGGAGGTGGTTATTCAATAATGTTTTCATTGTGGGAAAAATAATCTGAAAGACACTGATATTTGGTGGAGACTTCCACAATTTGAAACAATTTTATTGATCCAATTGAACTTCCTGAAAGTACATATAGACCAGAATGTCACTAATTTATTTATTTAGAAACTTCTTTTTCATTTATAGAAAACCATATGAAACATGGTATCTCCTGATGAAGTAGTATGTCCTGCTGAAAGATGGTCTTAATTTGAGTGTTATTTGTTTTATTTAAATGTGAATTTGCTATCACTGAGCCAGGAAATCAGTGTTATTACTCTGTTGAGCACTGAACCTCCTTTGAAGTGTAATCATAAATTTCACAAAGAACAATATGTTTTTGGATTTTTGAAGACTATATGTACATACTTAGAGCTCTGCACTGTACAGAGTTGGTTTCTGCCTCTTCTAAACTCAGTAGCTTATCTAAAGATTTGTGCCACTATAAATAAAAAATTAACCATCCTTTTTATTTCAACCACCAAAACAGAAAGTAGAAGCATAAGTGAAAGAGAAGTAGTACACTTTCCTCTTTAATTTAGGAACACTTGAGAGACAACATCCACATTTGACCCAAACTTTTATAAAAGTGCAGTGGAATGCCTATTCTTTCCCATGGGAAACTATCCAGCAGTCTAATAGTTGTAATGCTCAGGGTGCTCTTTCTCCTAATTTTTATCTTTCTTTTTTCGTACTATTTTTTTTTTTTTTTTTTTTGCACAGGTACTGTACAAAGCCAATCTTATATCCCTTTCATAGTAATGTCATTCAAATAGACTGCAGCTATGTTTGCAGCTGTCTAGCTTACTGCACGTAAGCTAGACATATTTGTAAACATATTTTTCCTTTGTAGTGGAAATATTCAAAAGTTGAAAAAACAGTTAAAGGCTGTGTATGTGACTTTTTTGTCATCTAAAGTATAGTTAGGATAATTCATTTAATGGCGTGGTCACACACACATATATATGTATGGAATACATTAGAAAGGAACATATATAGCAGACTCTTGTGATGGACAGCTAATTAGACTCATTGAGATCATATCTTTTTGACTGCATGAGTGTAGGGGAAGCTGATGCTGCTGGCCACATTTGCATGATAGCCCAGTAAAGTAATTCAACTCTTTACCAAAGGAACTCTTTGATCTAGCTTCAAATTGAAAGAGGATCTTCACATTCAGCTTTTGTACTCTAGGAGGGCATCTGTACCAGCAGTCCCTGGAGTGATCTGACCAAGACTGAGCTTGTCTTCCTGTTAACACTGTGATATCTTAGAGCCAGAAAGACGATTAGACCAGATAGTAGGAACCTGACTCTGTACATAATGGTTTGAGAATCTGGCCTGGAATGCTCACGTAGGTTCTATTCTTACAGTTGCTTTTTTTTTTTTTCCCCCCTAAGGGCTAATATTTGAACTACCCTGTGAGCAAACTGGTACATGGTTGTACAAGTTTCCATGAGGAAATTGTTTCAGGCTCTTGGCACCTGGAGCGCTGAGCTGTGACCATGAAACAGGTGTTGTCTTGAGTTCAAGAAAGATATTTTAGGCACACTGAAGCTGTCTGATTGGACAGGATTATGCATCTTCATCTTCTATGTTCTGTTTGCTTTGAATCCTAGTCCAGAGATACAGTTTGTCTTCCAGACAATGTAAAGCAAGGTTGGATGTTTGACTCAGCTTTGTGAATTCCCTGTTTGAATATGCCAAGTACAGAACTTTTAAGCATTGCAGCACTGAGCACTATTGATGCCAAAAGCCTTCTATTGAAAGGCAGCTATGGTAAACAGCACTCTAATTATGCTTCTAGAATTACAAAAATATTTTCATCATTTGGCCTAATGACTGTCTCATTTTTTTTCTTATTATTTGCATATTGTATAAGTAGGGACACTGTGGTCCAGGCAGAGATAGCAGACAATTTCATGGCTTGTAGTCTCTGCTGCCAAGGTTTTCATATCCATCTTCAATTTTTTACCCAGTCTCCATGATAAATCATTCTTGATTCATTCCAATATCCTGTTCTCTGTTCTCCTTTGTCCTGATTCTTTCTTGTTTTTATTTTACTGTTTTCATTATAGGCCTGTAAACCAGTCTTACTCAGTCAGTTCCAAAGTTGTTTTCCAGGCCTCGTTCTCTAAACCAGACTCAATATTACTTCTGGCTTCCCACTCCCATCACTGGCTATCCTCAAGTGGCACTCTTTTTTTCTTCTTTTCATCCTATCTATCATAGCTACTTCTTCCTTTCCCATGTGTTTGTGTTGACTCATTTGCAGTGTGTGGGGCAAAACCTAATCCTGTGCTCAGGAAGATGATGCACCAGAACAGGGAGCAGAGGTGGCTACAGGTAGTCTGAATTTGTAGTTTCAGATCTGTCTGAATTATATAATGTAGAGAAAATTTTTAGGGGATTTATTCTCAAAATTAAAGCAGTATGAATCTAATACATGTTAACAGTAATTTTTCAGAGAATTTCAAGGTCAGAAGTCAATTCTTCAAAATACAATTCAAGGACATTCTTTATTTCTTTTTACTTTTCTTCCAGCTTTTGCAATAGTTTGATTATGAATGTCCTATACTAAGCACACCATGCTTGCTGGTGGTTAAATATAATGAGAACAATCCAGCTCTGCTTATTCAAGAATTCCACAACTCTTTAACTCTTCTGAATATACATTCACATATAACCAAAATAAAAGTATTCCTTCTTATGTCTTCAGACGAGCTATGTTGCATATAATATATAAACATTTATTTGGTCGTGAGAACTGATTTGTGACCCTTCTCTCTCCAGTCTCCCTGATGTTGCAAAACGTGTTGTGGTCACACAATAACAAAATAAAAGTAAATAACTTCAGTTTTGTATGAGTGACATAAGACGGGAGAGAAGAGACGTAGCATAGGAAACCTCTTTGGTGTCTCCCCCTAAAAGGCTTGTCATGGCTGCTTGGTCTACAGCTGATGTGACTCCCCTCACCCTGAAGTCAGAAATAGTTGGTATCTTTTGTTTTTAGCTCTCTAAAACAATAATAGCTTGAATCTGAGCTGTGAAATAAAGTTCAAATGATTGGAACTTCTCCAAGTTATAAATGTCAGAATCCAGAGATTTACACCAAGAATGTAGCTTTAGGATGCTAACTACAGTTTAGTTTTTTCTTCTTTCCTTTTAAGTTAATGCCTCCAAAACCTACTTAAACAACAAGCAGAGCCCATTATTTTCCTGTTAAGGATAAGACTACTATAAATATCCATCCAAAATTTGTGATTTTCTATTGCCAAAGCATAATGCAGGCTCTTGTTTAACTGTTTATTGAAAAATCCTGCTGGATCATATGTGTATGTGTTTGAATACTTGAGAAGGTGTCTCTGAATAGTGCAAGAGCTATACTTCCACTGCAGTCTCTTTCCATCTTGATTCCATAAGCGAGGGCTACGTGCCAGAGAAAAGCTTTCGAAAAGGAAGATTGTTTGCTGGTCCAGTGCATTCTTGAAAATCCTCCTGTAAATAATCTATATATAGAACTTACCGTATGAAAGAAAGGTGTTTTGTTCCTTCTCTGATAGCAGAGCTCCAGAATGCAATACGCTACTACAGAGGTGACTCTGGTTAGAGATGTTTTACCTTGATGTGAACCAGTGTGTGGACATCAGAGCTCTCAGAGCTCCAACAGTTCCACCTCCCTGTCAGTTCCATATTGGTGTTTTTCAATGTGTATGAAAGTGGAAATGCACACAGTTTTGCACCAAGCTGAATTAATCTCCAGTGATTCACTCCATTAAAACTGATGGAATTATTCCTAAGAAGATACACAGGAAGCAGAAGTACAGGCACTAGAGGGCTCTGAAGCTCTGTAGATGACATTGGTGGTTTTTTTTGTTTTTTTTTTTTTTATATATGAGCAAGTAGTAGAAAATTTAATAACCTTCAGAACTGAAACACAGTTAGCTTAGGTAGTAGGCAGTGGTTGGAAATTTTCTGTGGACTTCAGAGGAAACCATGCAATCCCTGCAGGAAAATGGGGATTATTTCATGGTAAGCAGTCACAATTCTTAGCCTTCCAAAAGCTATTCCACCTCTTAAACAAATAAAAATGCAATTGTATTGGAAATTTTGGAAAATAGGGGAAAAAAACCCAAACCAAAACAAAGAACAACAACTCAAAAAGATGCAAATAATCTTATATGCAAACTAATGACTCACTTTTTCTTGCCAATCAACTCTTTTAGTAAGATTTTATCATTGAAAATAGTTCACTTAAAAATAATAAAATAACAGCAACCTTATTGAAAAGTTTCCCCCTACACACACCCAAACATACAATTGCCTACTTATTTTCTTACAGTTATATTACGAATTCCCATAGGAACATAGATCTCTTTTTGATTTCAAGCAGGAAATATCATTCTGTCAATATGCTTGTCTAACATACACTAAGTCATTTTCTTCCAAATAGGTGACATTTTAACATTACATTTCATTTACACACAGACTACAATATTAAGAAAACTTAATGTAATCATTATTCTTGTTTGAATAAGAATCCAGATACCAGTCTGGAATGAATTTTTCCAGTGGTGTTAAAGGTAATAATAGTTAGCTTCCTAACTGCTGATGCTTGGGTTTTGGCTTTTCCCACTTGTGGTTGTTCAGCTTCTCGAGTAGCTGTGAGTAGCTTGTTTTTCTACTTGATATTGTAAGTTTAGTGAGGACTCATTCCAACAAAGCTCATAAGTAAAACTTAAAGCAGTAAAAAGATCCAGTGAACCATTTACTTGAACTTACACATATGCTCTGCCCTTTTCTTGGCTGACAGCCTGTGTCCTAGTTGGATACTTTATTCCTCAGCTTCATTGGTGGGTCCAGACCTGTGAGAAATGTATATCCAAGAAAAAAGACAAATACTTACTTAGGGTGTTCCTAAATATGTCTGGCAAAAGCTAGACACAAAGAAGAAGTGCTGTAGCAGTCTGTATGAGGATGCAGAGTTGTGCCCAACTCTTTACATCCAATACAACCATTTGCTCATCCTCCGTATGAGACTGTGCTGCAGTCATCATATCCCAGTCTGTATTAAATGGCTTATTAAAGGCCTTATTAAAAACATAGGGTATTATAAAACATATGGCTTTAATGAATAACATATCTGAAAGACTGATGATACAAGAGCTACAGTCTACATGTTTCGTAGCTGGAGGCTTGTACAACATGTTGGTAAGCAGAAAGAGGAGTTGCTGTGCTGTGAGGAGTAGTTGTGCTTGTGGATGCACTTATGCAACGTGCATATTCATTTGGTTCTTTTTAATAGTAATATCTTAATGGCCAAACTGTAACCTCAGTGACTTCAAGCTCTGTTCGCATTACTGAAGGAATATGTTTAGTGCTAACACTGTGTGTTCCTTGGAAAAAAAACAACATCATACTACTTTTTTGGTTTCACTTTCTAACTTTCCATGGAAGTAATCTCAAAAGGAACACTCTTTTGATTGTCACTGCATAGTTGTCTTTATCTGCAGTGATTATTATGCTGCTGAAATCAGTGATGACTGGCTAAGCAGAGCCTGAAGGATCTTTCAGTCAACACTGGCAGGAATTAGCATCCTGTTAGGTGGATGGTGCTGTGCACCTCATTGGTGAAGAGCTTGATTCAGCAGCTCTCAGTTCCAAAGGAGAGGCCTGGCATGCTCCCAGCTCTGGGACTTGGACTCCAGCCAGCAAGGAGTGAGCAGTCTGGCTTGCTCCCAAACCGCTGCTCTACCATCACCTTCTCTTACAGAAATCTCTGGGTGTTAAATTGGTTGTTATTTCAAGAGAAGTGGAAGGAGGATTTCATACAGCTTTTGTAACAAAACTTTCAGGGTTACTAGCAGTGGCCAAGATGCACTTTTTCCCCCTTTCAATGTTCAGTATGGTTTGTGAGTTTGATGTTTTCTTTATTTTCTGGAGGACAAAGTGTTGCAAATGTGTGCATATCTTCTTACAAGTATTTGATAAGCGTTCAGAGATCTGACTGATATGTGTCATTTAGGGTTTTATTGATTGCTAAATTTTGATTTAAGACATTACAAGACCAAGGTCACACAGACCACTTGGATTTTGCCTCTTATTCTAACCATGGGCCAGAGTGCTCTTGACAGAATTTCTTGGCCAGTTTCACTTAACAGACTTTCAACTACTGCAGTGACTCAGGACATCAGTGATGACTGTGACCATAAGGTTACAGAAGTAGCATATTTACATTGTCATAACTATTGTAATGGCTTCAGTGTTGGTCACAGCATCTATTACCTATTATTCTATTACACTGAAATTAAGGAACACTGTGTACGTCAGAAAGAACTCACAGTGCTTGCTAAAAGAATACTTTTCTAAGATCCATTTCACTTTATATCAATGTAATTTGTATCCATAAAATATCAAAAATATTGATTCTTCTTGAAAACCCTGAGTCATAAGTAGTTTCTGTTGTTATTTTTGGTTTTTTTTTTCCTTCCAGAAGCAGTAAAATCATGGAAATTTTATATTTGGATACAAGATTTTTAAGTACTGGTATAACATCTTTGTTACAGGATCACGTCTGTCTTGGTGATAAATGTTTTTCATTAAACTGCACACTTGTATGCATAATATTCTCATACTCAGATGTACACTGAAGAAGAAACTTCTAGAGATAGTGTTTTTTCTCCAGAAAAATTTTGTAACAGAAAAAAAAAAACCCACAGAGGTTTATTGCAGATTTAGGTTTGAAGGATTTACACAGAAAAGATAGGTCTGGAAACCAGACCAAACTGATCTGCATAAAGAAGAAGGCTTTGTATTTTTTCAGAACTTGTAATTATAACCATAGCCAGCTTATACATCATGCTCCTATCAAGAGCAGTTAGCTAAAAATATTTTATTTGTTAAAGAAAGCTTCAGAGCACTGTGGTCTACTACTTGATGCACTGTGCGAGCATTCACTCTGTGAACTGAAACATTATTTAAAAGCATTATAAAAAGATCAACTGCCTCCTTTTGTTCTCTCTTGACTGGTGATTTTGTACTGTCTTGTGGAAATGGCAGCATTGGTGGCTGATTACAATGCTGATGTCAAAGAAAGATGTCAAAGAAAGATGTCAAAGAGATGCTGCATCCTATGTTAAAAAGGCTACCTACATTACATTTCTGCTTGGTCATATGTATTGCAAATTCTTTCTGGGCATTAAATTAACCTGCATTACACTGTCCAGAAATCATGTTGGTTTTTTTTGAGTGATTTTTGTATTTCCCAAATCAGTTCTTATTTTACAGAATATTTTGATGCTAATAATAATGCCTTGACCATTTGATTCACAAAAAGAACTATTGCATTCTCTCAGCAGTGAGTTATCTTGAACTTAACATGCAGCTACATAGATACTGTTTTTATTCTCTTCTCTTCATAGAGATTCCCAATTGGAAATGACCTCAGAATTTCAAGAGTCACATTTTGCATTTAACATATTATCAACTTTAAATATAATAAAACAGTAGATATCTTATAAAATGTTACTTCATTATCTAAAGTGGCTGTTATGTCCAGTAATTCAGTGCTGACTGTGGAAGTTTAACTAAGTTCCCCTGTCCTCCACTGGTGAATAGAATGAACAACTGAAGAAAATAATATCATTTCAACATTCAAAGATAACGTAACATAGAAAGACAAAGAAATTTGCTCTCTCTCTCCCCCTCTATATCCATGCAAAACAAAGAAAAAAATTAGAGGACTGCAATGCTTCTAGCCATTCTTCCATAGAGGTCTTTAGATAATAATTGCATTGCTGTAAGTTTATTCAGGACAATATCAAATGCAACTTCAGTAGGTCTAAATTTTTATACTGATATTGATTCATCTGTGAAGTACTCACGATTCCTATGTGTGTACATTTTGTTAACTGTAGATTTCAGTAGGAATGTATTTTTTACCTGTCTCCATTGAACTCAATGGTAAAAACCACACACCAAGTATGTAAACTTCTGAATCACTGATACTATTTTGACCAAAGCAAACGATATTATCTATTGTTACTGAAAAGAACAAGCACATGCTGTTGCGCAAATGTGTTCCTGTTTATGTTTTGAAATACTGGCTGTTGAAAGCTGTACTGAGGTCTAAACAGAAACCTTTATCCCCCTTTCCCCATATGCGCACACACACAATTTCCTACACCTCCTATTTACCACCCAGAGAGAAGGATCGCATTTCCACTCCTCCTCTGCTCAGAGTGTATTTCAGAAGCTTTTAGAAAAACTCCTGACCTCACACGTATGTACCATTACCACAGGAAGCTCCTTTAGTTTTCCTCTGATACCTACTTCTGGGTAATCACACATAGAGCTATAATTAGGCTGAATAAGGAACACTGTCTTTAGAGAGCTACTGTTTTTCTTCAGGTATTCTTGTGAACGATTATTAACAAAATATTTAAGTAAAGTGCTCTCCACAGCTCTTTCCAGCAGCTCTGACCCTCAGTGCTGCGTGTGAAACATCTCACTTCTCCACAGCAGCCACACTGCTTTGCACAACATACGTTCTGTTGAAATGCACTGTATTTTGAATTTAGTCAGATTTATAAGTACGTGTGTGCTGGGGGTACCCAGTTTATGAGTACCAGGTATTCCAGGAAGTTATCTGGAGGAGTTGGTTGATAGAAAGACTTTCAGCACTGGAAATGTTGCTGGAAATTCCCCTTATATTCCAAGGTAAAGGCATACCTTTAGGTGGTAGGAATGCTGCTTTTGCCCAGGTTCGATTCCCCCCTGTGGCGCAAGTGGTAGAAGTGCCGCTCTGCTACACAGGAGGCTTGAATCCCGGGGGTTGGACTTGATGATCTCTAAGGTCCCTTCCAACCCGCATGATACTATGATACATAAACCCAGGTAGACAAGGTAGATGTGGATACATTCTGTAGCATCAGTACTTTAGAGAGTAATATAACTACTGACACATCCAGCTGTGTTTGACAATGCAGCACTAGTGGTGATCTGTCTGTAATACAGCAGAAATAAGTTCATGAGAAAAAAACATTCTGATGCTGCTTAATCTCCATGTTCAAATATTCAGTTTTCAAAAATACACCACAGGTTGCAAAATAAAAAGAAAAACACAGGATTAAATGTATTATTTAAAATAGATTAGTCAATTATTTATTACTATTAATAATATAATTACTACTACTACTACTACTAATAATAATAATTTTAAATACCATCCAGCTTGTTTTCATCTACTTCCATCAACTACTATCATTTTTTATCAATAGTTAGCTTTGAAGGAGGTTTTAAGGTAGCAGTGACAACTGCTTTCTCACAAATTCTGTGAAAATCCATGGCTTCTTAGAGAGCTGTGGCAGACAGAGCAGAGGTCTTACATGTTCTGCTCAATGTAACAGCAGATAGACTTGTCTATGGATGAAGATGCATTGCCCTGTTGCCCAATGAACGTATCAGAGGGATACAGAGACAGGCCTAAGACTGTCAGCATGTAAAGGAAGGAGGAAGAGGCTAAGAAAGAAACCACAGTATCTGGGGGAAGCCAAGCTTCATTCATTTTACTGCTTGTGTTCCTTTCTTCTTTAATTGCAAGGTAAAGTAATGTTTTCTTGAGGATAAATCTAGATTTGCTAGGTTTTTAATTTTTGTGTGTGAAGAGCTGATTTACATCTCTGGAATGTATTTTAACCAAAATGTCTGAGATAATTCCATCTGTATTAAAGATAATTCACCTGTTTCAGAAATTGTTTAAAAAGTTGTATTTAAGTACTGAATTGAATAAATAAGGGTGATTTTTTATGAGCTGGATGCCATATTGTACAGCAGAACAACAGAAACACCTAAGCCAGCTTCTTCCAGCTTCCAACCTAATATTCCATTATTCTTTTGAATGTTGTCTCAAGTCTCCCTACTGTCTGCTGAAACATACCACATTCATTTTTCCTCCTGAACGTATATGCCTTCTGCTGGTTTTGTTTTGTTTTGTTTTTGATATTTTTGAGAATAAATGTATTCAGATTAATAGCCATTTTCATTTGTCTTCTTCAAAACAAGATTTTTCTTATCCAATAAGATCTGAATAATTCCTTCCAGAGAGGATGTGACCAGGCATTTTCCTCCTTCAGAATGGCTGCAGCTTCCTATTCTCGACAGGTCCAAGGCTTCAGGCTGCCCTCAGAGAAGGTGGTGACCCCTGTTTCAACATGGTCACCTCACTTGTTATTCTCACTGCTCTCTGTGGAATGAGCTTGACAGCCCTGATCTAGGTGGAATTCTGACTACGTTTCTCAAAGCCTGTATACCTCCAGGATGCTGAAAGACAACACACTCATCTGCCTACACTCAGAACTGAGGCATTACAGCATTGGACAACTCTGATTGATTGAATAGACCCCGAGGGCAGGACCCTATTACCAAGCCAGTGCTCAGAACTGATTAACCCCTTAGCCAATGTCAAATACAGTACATTGCTGTAAGATGACTATAAATCATAGGATAACTGTAGGGTCAGGCCTACTGTGTTCCCCTTACATGTCTTGCCTAAAGCCTACTGTTGATCTTTCTAAACAGACTATGTTAGTGCTCTTCTAGCAGAAGGAAAATGGCCCAAGAGCTTCCCATCTAGATTTTTTATTAATCAGAGCATGCTTGCAGCATCTTCATATTTGATTTTCTCTTGATTAGAGAGGAATGCACTACATGCTAGACAAGGTGCATTTAGCTGTTGGGACAGCTGTCAGGAGAGATTTTTAAAATCTACTAATAGTCTTGTTCCTTTGTAAAGTTGCTGCCTGCACTCCCAAAAACAATCAAGTCAGGATTTTCCTGGGATTTCCTTATCCCACATTTGTGTTCACTTTTGGAAAGGATAGCTATGCTACTTATTGACTTAATACTGGATCCAGCTATGGATTTTCAGTATTTTCTTTTTATTTTATCAAGGTCCCTTTCAATTCCTGATATTCTGCAATTCAGTGATTCTGTGATTTTAAAAGCTAGATGCAATGCCAGCAATACAATATACAGAGTTGCAGAATGGCAACTGGCACCCTGTGGATGCTGTTGGTAACGTTCCTTTGAATCAGAATCAGAAAGTCTACTCATTTAACAACGAAAATCTGAGATTAGAAGAAGCACAATCTGCACAGGTGAAAAATAGAGTCCATCCATATGCTAGTGTTGGTGATGGTTCCTCAAGCAGCCTAGTGACTAAGGCACTTTCCTGATGGGTGACAGCAGGTAGAACTCCTGCTCCTACACCAACAACTGTATTTTCCATGATATATTGTTAATACAGATGAGTAATGAACTCAGGTAGGGATCAGGGTCCATTTCTCCAAATGCACGTCATGTTTTTTCTTGTTTCTCTCTCTGGCCCACTGAATCGTGAATTTGTCTTTTGCATGTTAGCTGTGAAAAAAACAGTGGATAATGCACCCTCTCCTGAATAGTGTAGAATATGTCTTAGCACAGAGTACTGCACAGGGCATCCTCTTGGGAGGCAGAAGATGTAATTAGAATATCCTCACACAGAGAAGAGGGCTGATTCCAAGTCATCCACTTCCTGGATGAATGCTTAAAGACAAGTGCCTGCATTATCACCTCCTTATGAAGGAAAATGAAAATGGCTCCTCATCTAACAGCACCTATCTTTATCAAGAGAGACATAAAGGGCAAATTTTTCAAAAATGGGTTAGGCCCAGGTCCTCAAAGACATTTAGGCATTTGATTTCCTTTGATTGTAGGGGGAATTAGCTTCCAAAGTGCCTTTGAGGATCTGGACCTTAGAGATTTAAGATACTCAATGTCATTTATCAAACGTGGAATCGGTAGGAGTCGGGCATCTAACAAGAACCCCACTGTATATATGTTTCTAAATTATGTATGCACTTTGAAAATGCTATTCCTTTATTATGCAGAAAATCAGAATAGATGACTGATGATCCTTTCTCATCTTAAAATCCCTTGTAAAGCTGGCTAAGAACATGTAAAGACTGTGATGGACACATCACAGTCATATGTATGTCATGCAGCCTGAGATATTTTATATCTATATACACTTCTGATGGACAATCACTTTCCTTCCAGTATGGTATGTCTTATGATAGACTGCTTTTTAATTATTTAAATCATGTTTGAATTTTCTGATATTTAGATAAGTTTGTGTCTCATGTTCTAAAAGAAAATTCCAAATATCCTTACATTGACTGCAGATAATTTCTAGAAGTGCAATGTTTCAATATTTGTTTTACCTTATAGAACCAATTCTGTGAATAATACCTACACTGTCTATGGAAAGAAAAGTCTTATTGTTCTTATTTCTTTCTTCTTATTTCTCTTCTTTATTTCTAACAGATGTATAGCCTCCTGTTCTTGATTTTTTTTACTTAAAACCTTTTCACCTTTTGACAATGTAGTTTCTAAACTCATCTCCAAATTTTAGGTTCTGTTGTTAAACACTGCATTATCTCTCACTTAGCTGTTTAGGCAGAAAGCTATTGGCTATCATTACATGCTGACTATTTCCGGAGGGGTAAGGGTATTTTTTGGTTTGTTTTTGTTTTCCTTCTTATATTATATTTTAGCTAAAGAGCTCTGAGAATTTCCATGTCCCATGGGAATTTTTTGAGATCCTTTACTGCAAGCATCATCAGTATAACACTGATTACCTTCACCATCTGCTCAGTGTTAGTCTACTTTCTGTGATAACCAATGAGTATTCAGCATCTTGGAAACACACATAGACTCCAAATCTAATACCAAAAGTGAGATTAAGTTTTCACAATGCTAACCATATTTCATTTTCTTGCTTTTTGCTTTGTTTTCTTTTGTTTTCTTTCCTTCTCTTTACTGCTACAGTGATCTGCCACCTTAAGGGCAAGACTAGGTAAGTTTCCTATTGCTAACATGAGATTCATCTACTTAGTCCTGTGTTCCTTTCAAATTTAACAAGCCGTATAAATTGCTTTCATCTTGTTGTTTATCTTCAGTCATTCTGAGATGAATCTTCTTCATGAAATCACTCAGTTCTTAAGTTTTGATAGTTCATCCACTGCTTTCTACACTACTACCTCATGTGTGACCTGGCATGTAGATTCCAAATGAAACAGAGGATGAAGCATTCATGAAATAGAACACACCAAGTAAGAAGAGAATTCTCATGTATAAATGTTATCAGAGGTATGGAAAAAAAATCAAAAGGGATACAAAAAGCAAGAGCTGGAAATGCAGAAATGATGGAATTTATCAATAGTCCTAGTAGGACTAAGTGGCAACTAGAAGGATAGTATTGATATAGGCAATATTATAACAAAACTTTAAGTTTTTAAGTAAAAGTTAAAAAGAACAGCAATAAATTAAAATTTGCATAGATACAACATTAGTGAATTACAATTATGTAGTATTTTATGAACATTTACTTCCCCTTCATTTTTTTTCAGAACATAAAATTGGAAGAAGAGAAATGAACTTAAATTTATGAGGAATATCTGAAGAAATGTGGAGTTTGTTGAAGGAAAACCTGTGTAATAAAAAAGAATCTGTAGTAGCTCTTGTATGCTGAAGTAGTTAAGGAAATGAAAAGGATGCTAAAATTATTTTGAGGAACTAAAAATCCTTGAAAGAAAATGTATCATTGAAAGAAAGAGGGGGGATGATGACATTAGTAATGGTTAAAACTGACTGAAATTCGGTTGTCCTTTGAAAGATCTTTGTTAAGTAAGAAGCATAAAAAATAAAGCTTATATAACAAGAAAATGATGACCTTTTCAGATATAAATTGATAAAGAACAGACAAAAGAGTGCTTGAAAGAGTGGAACATTTACAAATTGTTCAAGCCAACTGGTAGTAAGGTAATTAGGAAATTCATTTACCCTGCCACAGGCAATTATTGTTAATGTGACATGGAAATGCAGTTAACTACAAAAACACTTTAAAGAAAACAAAATAAGTTCAAAAGGGAAAAAGAACAATGATTTTGGCAATTATATTCTGAAGATTCTCTTTTTATCCTAGAGGAGTAGAGGAAAAATGTTGTGAGAAGAAAAACCTCACTGGGAGTTAGACTACTCAGCCATCCCATCCTTAACCCTCCAGCCAGCTTCATTTGAATTATGTGAGCCTGCTGAGGAGATAGCGGCAGATGCAAGTGAAAGAAGAAGTCACTTTCTGCATCTTCTCATAATGTACTCCTTAGAAGCTTAGAAAGAGAGTACAGAATAATTGCCTTCCCTCACAAAGGAAAGCAAGAAAGAAGGTTTACTTTCCAAACAATTTGTCTTTGCTCAACAGCAGAAGCAGCGCTTTCCTCATGGAAAACATCTTCATGAACCTGAGAATCTACAGCAGCAGTGACATTAAAAAATGACATCTTGATAGACAAAGATGATAATGTTTTGCTGTGTGCGCATATAAAACAACTGTCTGAAAGAAAAGCAGTAGGAGTTTGAATTTTGGTCAAGCTTTTGGCACTTTGTCTCATGAAAGTTTATTATTTAATTTTCAGCATGAAATATGACTGTAGAACAATAAAGAATGAAAATTAAATCACCATAGACTGAAAAGGGAGGAGCTTAAGTTCTACTTCATTTAACATCTTTCATATTGATTTTGAAGTGGGGTAATAGGTCCCTTTGTGCAATTCATTAGTGGTACTAAAGTGAAAAATCTTGCAGTAAACTTCAGACATAGCAAAAGAAATTGTAAATGGAGCTAAAAAAATGGACAACAAAACAAGTAAATGAAATTCATTGTGGGAAAAAACCCACATATATCTCTCTGGGGTAAATATAATTTAAAACTCAAATATTCAGAGACAATGGAACCTAGAAAGAAATAATGACAGAAGGGTTCATGAATGATCATGGAGAGAAAAATAGGCACAAATTTGCAATGCAGAATGACATAACCAAGGTTCAATGCAATACTAAGCAGAATCTACAGAAGTGTCACATCACAAAACAAAAAGATAATAAGCCTGTTGTTTATAGTCCTGCTACAACCTCCTTGGGGACGCTGAGGACAGCTTATTACTGGTGACCAGTTAGAGGGAGTTTAGAAAAATATAGCAGAATTTGTTATGAATGTGTATGGAGTTGAAAAAATGCTAGGTACATATAAATATAGGGACAATATATATAATTTAAAAGTATTATCTAGATCATAGACAAATAAAACATAATATATATTAAATATATGAAATATTTTATATATATATATAGATCACATTAGGGTGTCACATGTTTGCCTTTCTCTTCTACCCAGTACTTGTAGGAATGGCATGTGGAACTGTGCAGCCTTTGCCATCTGGAAAAATAAAAATGGATGAAGAAGATGGTTAAAGGAATATCTCAAACCTCAAGCATTCCCAGTTTCTACTAAACTGATCAGAATCTGCACAGTTCATTGGGGAGAAAGGAAGAGTTCTGTCCCAAGTATCCCTTGGTGCATGAGCATAAGATGCATGGGTGAGAAAGTGTGGTCTTTGTAAACAAACCAGCGGCTATTCCATGAAATCTCAAAAAACATTAACAGGCACTGAATAGATCATTTATTTTAAGATTCAAAACACTGAGAGTAATTTAAAAACAGTATAAAATAGGAAGGAACTAATTTAAAAATAATTTGAAACACATGTATATGTGTGTGATAAATAATTGGTTTGTGTGAAATATGGAAAATATGTGCAATTGTAAGGAAATAACACTCATAACTCATGAGATTTCAACTGGCCAAAACAGTATTACAAGGCCGGCAAAACCACTCACCAGGGGAAAGAGCAGGATTTCAGTAACAGTTAAATGAACTATTTTATTCATTTATGATTCAAAAAAGACCTCCACTAAATATGACAAACTACATCCAGGTAGCAGAATAATTCAGTGTGCTATGGAAAAAGAAAATTATCCACCCTGTAGGTTATTTTTTTTCCTGAGCTTTTTACCCCTCCAAAAAATAATAAATAAATAAATAATAGAAATGAATAAAAGAGATGAATAAAGAAAAGCAATGGTTTAAAACCAGCATGGAATATTCCTCATAGCAGGCATTATATGATTTGTAAACAAGCGCCCCAAAGCAACAAAAGCTATAGATTTGTTCATACTAATGCCCATTAGAAGATTTTATAATTCTCTCAATAGTTAGTGACCCAGAATTGGCAAACATAATACTACTGCTGACAGTTCAGAATAACCCTTTATATTTCCTTTAGCATGTCTCTGAATTATGCAAATGACTTTCAGTGCAGTTTTTCTCCTTCTTTAAACACTAAACTCAGATGGGGCAGGCCTTAGACTGGGATTCAGGATATATTCATTCCATAACCACTATTACAGATGTCTATCACCTTTATTTGTAGGCAAAGCTTAAGTTTCTGAGTGTGAGCTACAGTTCTTAGCTTCTTATCTGTACCCTGCAGGAAAACATTCTTAAAAAAGATTATTTTATTTATCTAGACATCTATATATATATACATGTAGACACTTTATTCACTGTTTAATTACTGGTTTAGTATCAGAGACTGAGTGATTTGCATACAAGGTTTACCCTCAGCCTTTAGGAGATAGTTCTATTTTTAACTCTCTGCACTGAAATGGAGGGCTGAGAAAACTCTGACGGAACATCTTTTGCCAGTCTTCACCAAAAACAAATCAGTTGGATTCCTGCTTCTTTCTAAATGGGTCTCAGGAAAACAGAGTTGCTGTGTTCCCAGTTCTGATGCTGTTTCCAGGGGTATCTCTCTACAGGAAAATGACACAACACAAAAATAATGTAAGAAAGACCTTATCAAGTAAAGGAGTGGCAGAGAAAATAGCTGGCCATCCAGGTGAAAGATCAGGTCAATGTTCTCAAAAAAATCCTTTTGTGTTTTATTCAGTACCAATCTCACATTAGTGTAATTTCACTAAAGATGAGTATAAACTTGGGCAAATGCACAAAAATCCCTCTTTGATAACATGAAGAATATTTCAGAATTGTGTTTTATGTTTAATCTAGGGAGAAGAATAAACTCATGCTATGGACTGAAGTTCAGCAATTTGCAATCCTTTTTATGGTATAGGGTATCTACACTAGAACAGTGCTTTATTTTAGGTGAAAAATTTGCATTCAAGTACTGTGGTTTTAGTCTGGGATGAGCATTCATACATTTTAAAAAGAAATGGAAAAAAAGAATGGCTTCCTCTAATTATGTATCTTGATCAATGTATGCATTAAAGACACATTTCCTAATGTATTATGAATTCAGATGAGTGAGAGAAAATCAAGCTTAAACAGCTTTTAAGAATAACCCAGAATCCCCAGTAATTTCCCCCTACTCACCTATGCATGCCAGCGTTAGCATGGTATAAAATACTTCTTCAACTACTAAATAATTCTACTACTAAAAGAAAGCCATAGAAGGGATGGTTTAATAAAGTGTATTTTCTAGCTTTAGTTACATACAAAATGCTAGAGACACAGTCTCAAGAAATGTTTATTATTTGTCTTGTCTTCTGCAGCAAGCTGTTTCACCCGGGTTTTGTGCAAAGATTAATTCTGACAGCGGAGAAGTAAAGAGAGGATTATTAGTCAATCTCAGGGAAGTCTGGAATTATTAAAGCAGAGCAGCCGCTAACCTGCAGGTCCCTGAATCTTCAGGAGTATGATATGATGATTGATAACCTGACCTACACTTCTTGGATCACTTGGCAGGTAGAAATATAACATCTGCTCTATTGTTAATGCAATAAATTAAATCACTTTCAAACATTATTTCAATAAATTAAGCCCACAGATCTGTTGTAGTTTGCATAAACTATGTAAATAAGTGCTGTGACTTACGTGTTGCTGCGTGGACATAAATTCAGTCTACTTCTTTTAAAATGGAGAAGTTGGATATGGATATTTAAGATGGCTTGTGCAATGATATTAATCTTTCTACTTCATATTTCACATTTTTATGAGAACTTTATTACTAAATAATATATCTCCATGTTCCCTTTTGTAGCTGTGCTGTCCATTACTTGCCTAAACTACTTGCTGTCATTAGTTATAGCAGTTTTATGCTTCATATACTACACAGCCTCTGATGGCTGTCTCCCTAATAAATTCTTCATCACCTCCAACATGACCATCTGCATTGCAGCTTCATTAATATCCTTTCATTCCAATTTCCAGGTGGGCAATGTCTTGCTTAGTTAAAGCTTTTTGTAAATTATTAATTATTGCAACCAAGAAACCTCCTCCCTGGGCTTTCACTGGTATCATGAAATAGTGATTTCATGGATATTACAGAAGTGCCGCTCATTGCTGCCTTTATCTGTTAGGTTAATGAGGATCATTCTGCTTGAACACAATGGATCAAAATCTGGCCTTTGGTGCACACAGATATTTCCCATTGATTTCACTGAGCTCATTGCACCTGGAGCTTGAGGCTTAGCAGCTTATTAAAGTCGCATGTAGAGTGCAAAGCACAGATAGATAAGTTTACCCTGGTAAAATAGGTGAAGCAGAAACTGCGGAAACCTGAGACTTGAAAGAACTTAGACCAATACAATCAAAAAGTGAAAAAACCTGAGGACACTGGGCAGGAGATCCTGTGTGATCTCAATTTCCTAACTGTACAGAAGGTTAAATACAGTTCTTAAGCAGACAGGCCTTATGTTATTTGATTCCTCAGGAAGGCTTTCTGTGAGCTATAATATTGAATAGATTCAACTATGAGTACCAAACCCTAGAACATATGTATTTCATGGCAAGCAGCGGATGCTTATTATCACTTCTTGCATCTTAAAGCTTTTGAGCATTCCTCATACTGTATTCTGAAGCTGAATGAATTGGCTGTGGAAGAACAGCACAACTTTTCATCTACTGCTTTGGAGTCAGTTTGGTGGGCTCCTGTAACCAGGGAAATGCTTTTAGATTGACTTTGAAGTTAATACATAAACACAGATTTCACTGTAAACTGGATGTGATTTATTCAGCTCATAGTAAGTTGAATGGCTTGTATAGTTCTACAGCATAACGGTTATGATGAACCATGCAGTTACAGATGAGGAAGGCAAAACTTATCCTGCATCCTTATATTCTGTCACCCTCCTTCATTTCTTAAATTTGTACATTTGTGTAAACCATTATGTACCTGTAGATGTGTACTGACAATATAGAAAATTACATTTACATTTTTGAATAAATGAATTAGATGTATCAAGCCATATTTTACACATGTTTAGTAAGGTAAGAAAAAAAGTATCTAAACTAAGAAATGAAGATGAAGACTTAAAACTGTCTATAACTCCATTCTTCTTTCTTGTGATTTTTCTTGTTACTTATCCTAACTATTCAGATTAAGGCCCAGTGCCTTGTTTAACACACTCTATTTAAACTTCACTCAATTGGCAAATTCATTTTTGCCACATGCAGTCCAGTATGAGGTTGGAGAAGATCTCTGTGGGGTTGTTGGATATTATCACTTTATCTCTAGGAAGTATCAGTGTCTTGAGTACACTTTGTAGGGTGGAAATCTGTAGAAAGTTTTGGCTGATGAAATGGGGAAATGAATGTAGGTATAAAGAGATTTCTCAAGGACATGCCTATGTTTGCCCAGGTGTTATAATGGCAATAATATCCCTGTCAAAATGGTTGGTAACAGTACTGAATTTTGCATCTCTGCTTCAGAGTCTTTGAAAGATAGGGAAGGTTACCAAATTGTTTATACTGACAAAGTAAATTAGGTTTACCTTATGAATGCAAATAGCTGGTCTGGAATGGTTTGCCTTTTTAAATATATCGTTCTTTTTCATATCAATATAGGACATCATTAAAATTTTACCGTATTTGTGTCAGGGATTCTTCTTCAGAAGAATGGGGTTCTATGAACCCCAACGTATGCTATGTCTGCATTCCTACATATACACAGATTTGGAGGCTTTGCAATACAATTCTGATTCAAAACCTGCCCTTAAACTTTTTAAAATGTCCTTTGTTCTAAGAATTGCACTGTATCCCTATTTTCAGTGCAAACTTCTTTTTTCTTTAATAGTTTTTTTCCTTCACATTCTCTTCTTTTTTCTTCTCTGTCCTCCAACAGTAACTCAATTTGTCTCTTCAACATGAGAACCATTCAGGCATTTATTAATTCCACCAGAAGCCCAAAGTAGATGTTATTTTTTGCTGTGCCATCTCAAAAGATACCAGAGATGGGTTGGTGTATGACACCAGGGTGCAGAGCAGTGCTTTTCCATGAGCCATAAAGCAGTCCTCTGAAACAAGCAACATGACAAATGAAGTAACTTGCTGAGAAAATAAGAAACTCTTTGCCTTACAAATGAACAGAAAGAAGTTTAAAGAGAAGATGTTCCTGAGCTGATAAGAGAAGCAGCTTTCTTGAATTGAATGGGAACATTTAAACCAAAAGAACTGTGTCCTTGGAACAGGTCAGTACGACATCACTGCTGGACAGAGGGAGCATTTGAGCCAGGCATGCACCTGCCAGGGATTTGACCAGCTCTGCTATCAAAAACTCATGTTGTTCCTGAAGAAACAAGTATAGTTTTATTTGACCATTAATTAAAGACTTCTTCAGCTTAGAGGCTGGATCTCGCTGACCTAAAGAGAAGCAGATTCATGTGAGTTTCACCATACTGAATGTATTCATTTGGTTTGCTTAATGTATATAATGAAGTAACCTAATTCTGTACACACCCAAACACAAACCTGCCTTTCTTAGGTGTTCTTTGTTTTTTTCCTCTGGTTTTTATTTTTTTTCCATAATGCTAATCTATGGTTTATACAGACTGTGGGGCCCACCTACTGTGGAAACCTTTTCCCCAATATAATTGTTAACGGAGACTCCAGCAGTTTGCGAGAAATGAAAACACAACCTTATTATCCAATAAAGGATCATTAAAAATTCAGCAGCTAACAGTTTTTGGCTGACAAAATAGTTGAACATACCAAGAAGCAGTAAGTGAAATTGCCTATTTTCTGATCACAGGCCTAATTAGAAATGAATGGTTTAACTGTAGCATTATGTGCCAATGACTGTGACCTGAATGGTATTTTCATTTCTGAATCTCTTTATATAAAGAATTTCCTGTGAGATTTTGTTACTCTCTAAATGCCTCTGTATGGTATTGACTACAACTGAGGGCCAGGTTTAGTTATAAAGAAAATGTCTGGCTTTAATGGTGTGGAAGTTGAATATACATATATATTTTTTATTGGGTCAGGTTCTAAGACTGGATATTCCAAAGCACCAGTCTTGTGCTATTTTTATTTTTTTATTTTTTAAAATTTTTTTAATGAATTCATTTTTACAGCCAACAGCAGCCAATTGAAAATAAGACAATAAAGGTTATGTGAGAACTGCTGAACTATAGGACTTTCTGTAGTCTACTTTGGGAACTGAAATGCTGCCCTGACATACTCGGTTGCCTCTCTGGGACCACACTCCCTGTAAAACAGGGAAGAATTAAGTTTTATGAGCTGGATTCTTTCTCATATTAACTCCTCTGAAACCAACAGTTCTAAGAATAAATTTGAACCAGCCTGGTTAGTGCTTCTGCTCCAGAAGCCTACATCCTCTGTAGTTTCATGATCATTTGCCCTATTCAATTCCAACTTGAGACAAAGGTCTTGGTGCTGAATAAAGCTTCATTATATCAAAGAAATAGCATAAATAATGTAGCAGAGTTTATCATAATTGAAGGTTTCTTCTCACAAGGGGACTAAACTGACCTGGGGGCAGAATTAATTCACACCTCAGGAGACAATCATCTGCCAGATCAAGTTTAAGGTCTTTGGAAAGTCCTTATTCTGGACATGCAGCCTGCCAGTCTCACCCCTGTTCCGATCAGGCCTTCCAGCTTCACTGGCTGTTGAATCATGCCAGAGAGGAAGACTTGTACATGTGAGAAATAAGAGCATTAGGAAAACTGCCTCTTTCGTGCAGCTTAGTCCACTGTCCTGTTGTTCTCTTTCTGAGAAAGCATTGGTCTTAAGTAGACCCTAGGAACACTGAAATGATTGCTACTGGCTTGCTTCATAATAGGTGCTCCATGATTACAGAAATTGCAGAATTACGGCAACCATTGCAAAAAATAATAGAAGTTCTAAAAAGTTAGAAAATAAGAAGTCTTTTTTCCACTTGCATTCAAAACTGAGCATCAGTGAGTTTCTTGTCTTATTCATTCAGGTGTAACCTGTGATTAACTCTCCTAAACTCTACACACAAATTACAGATTTCTGTCAAAGAAATAAATTACAGAATTTATGATTCTGACTCGACTATTCAACTCCTTCCAATAAAAGCATCAATAAAAGCATGATATTGCAGTTGCATAACCAAAAGGTGCTGTATGATAGTGTCAGCAAATCATAAAACAAATGGCAAAAATCCGGAGATTTGTCCATATGCCTGATGTAGTATGTATTGAGGCCTAGTTTTGTGTATGCCCTGACACATACATAATCTAAACACAGAGGTCACCTCTCTGCTTTCCATCAGATATCTAACACGAGTAATGCCAGCTTTGCAAGCAACATTTTTGCATGATAAAATCCCATGCAAAATTGTAATAGACAGTCAGTGCATTCAAGACAGCATTTTTTCTCACTTATGTTGTGGCAGTTGGTGCTTTTTACTTTCGGCAGCCATACAGGATTCAAATTTATTGTGAAACTATTCTCTGTTACCCTAGAGCAGAAAAAAATGATTAAATAAGTCAGGTACCGTTGTTCATGAATACACAAAGTGGCATGAAACTACATGACTTTGTGATCTCCTATTTTATTAAGAGCCACATACTTTGGGTCTTTTATGACAAATTAAATTCTAGCATACTTTGACTTTGGGCAAGCTCTAGCAGAGATCTGATGAAAAAAAATATTTATTTCTATTAAACAACTAAACGGAATTTTTTCTTTTGACCCTATTCTATAGAACTATGTTGCTAGAAAACATAGAGTGAAGAGGGGATAGAAATCTATTGGTTACAGAGCTTGTATCACCAGCTCAGGTGTCTTGGATGTCACCCTTATGGTCTTCTGATGTTACTTCAGAAAGACTGTACTGTCAGCAGGAAAATGGGTCTTTTTGAAAAGATTTTCTCCTTTACCAAAGGCGTCTTATGAGATGTTAAGCTCATTAGGAAACCAGAAGAAAATCCAGCTGAACTTTTAAGTCTTTTTTTCTTTTCTTTTTTTCTTTCTTTTTTTTTTTTCTTTTTCTTTTTTTTTAAACTTTTAGTCATTAAGAATGTGAAAAGGGGCTTAGCTTTTTGAGCAGCTCCAGGGAAAGATGGGGAGGTGAAAAATGTGGAGATCTTATGACTACAGTTGTTAATATACAGTGATGATACTATTCAAGCTGCGATAGTTAAAGGACTGTCAGCACTTCCATTTGAAACCTGGTCTTTTTAAAGTTTATTTTTCCAAAAGAAGTCCAGTGTTAGTTGAATTTTAGCATACAAGAATACATCCGGGGTGAAAATTCCCTTTGTGACATTTCAAGTAGATGTTTTGCATTGTACATGTTAGAAATAATTCAAAGTGTTCCAGCCTGAGACATATTTTTGCATTTGTATCCGACTGTCAGCCATTTATTTGTGTGTGTATTCAAATACAGAGATCTATGAGTATGTGTTTTGCATATGTATATATATGTTAGTATGTATTATCATACAACCTACAAGAGGATTGCCCATATACTTAAATGTTAATACAGGCCCGATCTTGCCACAGGTTGTCAGCACCTTACAGGATGAAGCATTTACAGCTGTTTAGTCTACATTGGTTCTATCGCCAGGTCAAGTAAGCAGCCCCTTATTTTGCACAGACATTTTAGGTTTAAGATTAATTTTTTTCTTCTGTGGTACAAAATGCGTTATACAGATAGAATGAACAAGAACATTCCCCTTCCAAAATGACATTGATATGGCAGAGGGGAAGGAATACTTCAAGAAAAAGGAAAGAATTGGATTCATCCCTCTATTTTGAGATGCAGGAAGGAAAAAGTGAGAACATGCATCTTCCTGGTTTCAGGAAAACTTCATTTACTAATGAAGTTATAAATGCTACACTTTGATACGCAGAGCTAATATTACCATTTTACAAAACGTGTGTCAGGGTACACAACACACTATAAAATCTGAGCTCAAAGTTTGCCACTCTTCATCCTATGTTCTTTCATACCTACTAGGGGATTTCTACCCACCTTGAAATGTGAAACCATGTCAATAATGATATAGATTGGTAAGATATTGTTGATATGTCGTAACTCTGTTTTCAGAATGACACTTCTTTGGGGTGGTTAGGAGGCATACCATGATGAAAAATATGTTTCACAAGCTTATTGGAAGCACAGTGTTTGTAAAAAACAGTATTGGGTGCAGATACTCCTGAGAATACTCTTTGAGCTAGGGAAGGGACAGCAGCAGAAGCCATGACCATGATGAATGATATGGCATGCAGAATGCATGAAAGAAGCTGCTGCCAATTGATTTGCAGATTTGGGACTGTAAGGATTTTGGCCCAGTTGTGTGGTAAAAAAATCTGTTTTCACCCATCACAGACTATACAAGAAAGCTCTCTGGGATTTGTTTCCTGTATAACACTTGGCTTGTAATGTATATATGAGCAAAACAAACACTACCATCTGGAAATATAATGCACTGTGTGTTATTTCAATCCAAATTGTAATGATGAGAATGGAAAGATTCATCACGAGAGGTAAATTTTCATTTTGTTTGATCTTGTTTGCTCATTTTCAACCTTTAAAATGTATTATACTCTCCATTTAGCTCTTTTCCTTTTAAGTGAATGTTTTCTCAGAAAGGATCTCTTGTATTTCCATGAATTTTTCCTTGGAAATTGTACGAATATATTTTAGTCAAGATTTTATATCATACATTTTTATCAAAATTACATGACGTGTAAGGGCAAAAAAGACCACAGATAATTGATTCTAATCGTATAAAAGCATTCACTTTGCTTCCATTCACCATTATGCCTTTCTGCAGGTCAAATTTAGATTTGGACAAACTTCTGCTCCAGAAAGTCATTCCAGATTTGTTATCAAAAAAGTTGTGTCATGCGAGTACATTAGAAGTATGGGATATTTTATATAGGTATGTGACCACAAAGAGAAAAAGCCTAAGTTAATGACTAAACCCTGTTCGACCAGAAATTTAATGATATTCTTAGGTACAAACATGTGCTCGGATACTTTGTCTGTTAACAGAATTTTTAAATACATGCTAAAATACTCATTTCAGGGCAATATCAATCACTGCCTTAATGATAGATAAAGAGATTATAACTGTTTCAGGACTTCAGGTGGGTTTAAATGGTGTAGGCCAATTGCTTTCACAGTTTCATATTAATGACATTCTTAAAAGGCAAGATTTAGGCAGATTTCTAGTTTATTTATTACTTTTCAGGATTTCAATAGAATTCATATAATTTAATAGTGGCCTGTTATAAAGACTAATTTTATCTCTGAGCTAAGAGCTGCAGTTAAGCTGTCTAATAATGTTCTCTTTTCCTGTATAGTGATGGCTACCTTGCAAAATGCCATACTTGCTGCCAGTTACATAACTCTCTATCTTTCCTACTTTCTCCCAGTGTAAAAGGACAAAAAAGGGACAGGGAGATCTTCTACTCTCTGCAGATTTCACAGTACATACATTGGCAGAGGACATGCGAAAACCCTTAAGCACTGTTTTACATATGGCCCCTGCAGCAGTAATTGGGTCCTTTATTCTAACTTGGGGTGCAGTAAGGAATTATCTGTTATTCCTGTAGCAACTTGAAAACTTGCTTCTAGGTCTGCAAGTGACCCATGGTGTCAGATGATGGGAAGATAGTCAAACTTTAAGCAGTTTTTATTTGGATTCAGTTGAATGCCAAGAGAAGAGTCTGGCTATTTTATTTTTTTTATTTTTTTTCCTTCTTCTATTTTTTTTCCTTTTGTCCCAAATAATATTTCTCTCAGCCCAAGATGAGAAGCAAAGTCTTATAGTCCATTGTTCCTTTTTCCTCCACACAGCAGCATATTTTAAAGATGGAGATTCAACTATCTGTATTTTCTTACTTTTGTCAGTTTGGGTCATAGCCTTAATGTTACTTAAACAGATTCTTTAAAGTAATGGAGCCCTTAATATAGACTTAATAAAGCAATGTAAGGCGGTATGGATTTCCTTCTGTCTAAGGTTCAGAGGCCTTTATCTGAATAATACATTAGATACTTTTATTCACCGGTGAAGCTTCGTAACAGGAAAAACTTTGAAGGGAACGTCTGTCCTATCATTAAATTGATAATAGACACATTCTTTACTTTTTATCTCTTTTGTAGTACATCTTTTACCTCTGACGGGTTTCTCAAGGAATTAAACAGGGACCATAGGATACTTTTACCAGCACATAACAATGTGGTCTTCTAACTTGTTGTAAGCATAAATAACTGTGGTGAGGAAAACCTTACAAAAAGGTTCTTTTATACTTGCATATTACCTGTACTCTTGTTATATATGGTGCTGTTATGTAAAGTAGAATACCTTTTTTTTTAATGTGTGTGTAAGAGAGATGTAAGAGGAATACGTAAATATATGTTCATTTTAAAGTTGAATTTAAAAGTGCTTGTGTGAAACATATGGTAACATCTAACTAGTTCAGACTCAGTGATACCTCTGCAACCAGTCTTTCTATGTTGAGTATCTGTGCACTTTCATTTGAAAATAGGAGACTTTTAAATATTTTTTAATATTCCAAAATATGACAATTTTACCAGCTCTTTTATAACAGAAAAAGCAAATACAATTGCCCATTTTTCATATGGAGCACCTGATTTTCTTATGTATATGCATGTAATCTCAGGTGTAGAGACCTTCAAAAAATCCACCAGACTGACTATTATTTGTTATAAAATCCTATAAACTAGTTTATGCTCTTGGAAAACACGAGAATGATTTCGCCTTTCTTGTTCCTATTCATATCCTTATCTATCCTATGTTAAGATTTCCTACTTTTCAGTAAAGCTGCTAGACAGGCTATTTCTAATGAAGAGATGCCAAGAAGACATAACATTCTGAACAAAGTTGTAAATAGTGCTTTCACAAATATTTCAGACCAAATTCTTGGTTCTTTAGACCAAAACAACTTGAACTTCAGTAATCTGTTTTGCATTTTCCATAACTTTTGAACTAAAAGGCTTAATAAAAGTGAATATTAGGTTCTTCTGATCACATCTTAACACTGTGGTATGCATTAGAGTGAAAAAGAACTGGTTGTGAAAAAAAAAGAGTGTAAGAACATGTCCAAATTCCTTCTCCAATCAAACTCTATAGGTAAAGAGAAAATATCTGGATATTTCCATGTTTCACCTGTGACAGCAACAAGTTTTTGTATGTCTGTCAGTAGGAAATAGATATTTTGCAAGAACTTGTTTATAAAATGACTGATTGATGCTTTTTATTCAATTAAATTCAATTAACAAACCTTGGGGTTTGTTATGTTACTATAAACTGCAGTTGAGAGAAATGTACTTGCAGTACAACTATTTTGTACAACTCTCCATGTCATTTATAGATATGTACTGTCATCCAAACTGAATCTGAAATCTGTTAAGAAGTGCCTTGATTTAAGTCATATTTTACTACAAATCCAAAATGGTGTGAGCATTGTTTTGCCAAAGATAACAAAGCAAATTTTTTTGAAAAATAACAATTTTTATTTTATTTTTTAAAATGTAAATCATCATAATTTGTAACAGATTAGTAAAAATACTACAGTTCTTTCCATAACGAGTAATAATTCCAGATATTGGGAAAGTCAACTTAAAAAAACCCACAAGAACATTAATTCAAGTAAGATACACCAGCTGCCTTATTCTGTTCTCTTTCAGTTACATCAGAATCAAGTGAACTTAGAATGGCTTATGTTGGAAAGGACCTTAATGATCACTGAGCTCCAACCCCCTGCCACGAGCTGGTTGCCACCCACCAGCTCAGGCTGCCAAGGGCATCATCCAGTCTGGCCTTGAACCCCTCCAGGGATGGGGCATTCACAGCTGCTGTGGGCAGCCTGTGCCAATGCCTCACCTCCTTCTGAGTAAAGAACTTCTTAATATCATGAAATGAGTGAAATTATGAACTGCAAAAATATCAGATTTTGTTGACTCCAGAGTGCAGCACTTTGTTTCAGTTACCATTTGTATTTATTTCAAGCTTTCTGTAATGAACTCAGTAGTTTTTCTCAGCTCTGTACTGAAATGCAAAAGACAGTAATTAACTTATTAAAGACGTTAGTATATCTTATTGCTTCTGGCTAAATGCTGTGCAAACATGGGTCTCTAGATCAGTTTTCCTCTATATACTGTATACCTCTTGTAAAAAATATTCAGTCAGAGGGATTCATGAAAACCAGCTATGACATTTAACTTTTACATTCCTTTTTGAAATTTCTCATATAGCAAGAAGTGAGAATATATCTTCAGAAGGTAGGAACACGCAGTAGTCTGCAAGCCTCTAGCTTTCCATGGGTAATGAATAATTTCTTGGTGCTTTTAAAAATTATTCTTGAACTTCAAATACAATTATTTTATTAGATGTATTATGTTAAAGTAATCTAATTGCATAATATTTCAGTTTTGTTCAGTTCTCTTCTTTGAACTCAATAGAACACACTTATAATTCAAACAGAAATGTTTCTAGAATGAATGACACTACAATTAGTGACTAACTTTTTCTTTCTCTCAGAAAATTATTAATGAAGGAAAATGGAGGTAAATATTCCATCATTGGGTTCTAAGGTAAGGAGCTTGCTTATTTACTTTAGTCTTAAATTTGAGTCAGATAACAATAACATCACTAATTGTACCTTAGATTCATAAACATATATTGGGATAGGAATGCTCATAGTCTTTTACGTATTGCTTGTATGCTCTTCCCAGGTATATACCTGGGAAACATTAACATTTACTGTTTCAGCTGCAAGCCTAAATCAAGCAAAAATATTAGATAGATTATATGAGCAGTTTTGTAATCATTCCCTTGAAATGACTGGATTAACTAAAGCAGAACAGAGATGAGGAATACAAAAAAACATTCCTTCCTTGTAGATCTTCCTCCTTTGTGAATCAGAGGAAGCTGAGCTCATCTGAGACGTGAAAATGAGATACAAGAAAAACAACATGGCTGTACTGAGTATATTGCTGAACTGTTCAATACTTCTCGATGAATTAGACCATTATTCTGGGAGTTCATGACAAAATACACTTCCTTTGTTGACAAGGGGACTTTTTTGTTGAAAATTCATATTCTAATATATAAAAAAAGTTGGCCAGCCGATGCTTAGCTTGTCAGTAGGGAATAACTTTTGATCATGGTGTGGATAAGATCTGGCTGACACCCAGTCCCTCTGGGAAAGAATATGTTTATTCAAACAGAAGTCTGAGCTTTCTGGAAGAATCATTTAGACAAAGCTCTTTAAACTTGTCACTCCAAGTGATTCTATTCTCCACACCCTCTGTCTTCAGCACTGAACGCTGGCATTAGTGAACATAGGAGTGCATCAGTGACATAACAGAGAGGCCAATTTTGCAACCAGGGCCAGAAGTTCCCCATACAATTGGACAGATAACCACTGAAATGCATAGAGAAATGATGTAAAAAAATGGATGGGAAATTCCAGAATTTGATTCTTTGTAAATGGCAGTAGCGGAAGTGAACAAGTTGTGTGCTGGGAACCAGGTTCCCCCATCCTCAGGTCAAGGAGTATATTTGACTTTCTTGTATATTGCTGTTTTGTTTCACCTGCATAACCAGCAAAATGATGTGTCATTTCTCAGCACTGTAACACTGCTAGGCCTAGGTGGGATTCTGAGAGAGAAAAAGGAAGGGACTTTCTTCCTCAGAGAACTTTTTTTCTACCGTATGACAAAAGATTTTCTTCATGTAGTAACAAAGTTTAATGGATCTGTTGGGAAATTTCAGATATCTTAAATACAGGAGGTATTAGTGCCTGTTTCCATCATATTTCTCTGCTTCTAATGTATATTAATATTATGTATATTAATATTAACTTTGAAGTATCTGTACACTTCAGTTTCCTGTGGCTGAAACTTTAAAAAATTCAGTTTCAATCTAACTGAGCACAGCTAACTTTTTACAGATATATGAAGCATGTAGGCTCCTTTAAACTTAGTGCTGATTTAAATGGCTGAAGGAAGAAACTTGGTGTAGCTCTTCATCCTCAAAGGAAAAGCAAAAAGAAATATGGAAAACACTGCTTGTTTTAAAACTTGGCTATCTGTATTTTTGTATATTAGTGTTATTTGACTATACTGTTCACTGTGTTTTGAGGCTTGCATAGAAATGCACTAATATTAGAAAATGATTCTTTTTGGAGCATTACTAACTATACAGACATTATTAGAAGCTCTCTTATTCAGTGAAGCAGCAATTAACTATTTATTACTGACCTTTTTGTTAAAACAGAGGTAATTGCATTCACCTTATTAATGGGTCACAAAAAGAGGACTCAAACCCTTGTTATTTAAAGCAAAAATATTTCTTTAAGTTATACTTTCCTGTACGCCACAGAGCTCTTCTTTGTGACAGTTGTTTATCAATGACATTTGTGATAGGACACTGTGGAAAAAACTCAGCGTCACTTTAGGACAGATCATTTCTATTTGCTGCAATTTTAGCAGCTCTTTTTTCTCTCATTTGCTTTTCAGAAAAGGAAAGAAAAGTTATTCCTTGTTTTTCTTTCCATTCACCAGATTTATATAGTGATCGCAGGAAGTTTAAAATTTATGAGGAATGTGAGATTACCTGTTAAGTCTGTGCTTAGGTGGGGTATGAAGCCGTAGTTTTTAGATATATTTTTTTCACTATTAAATACCCCTCTATTTAATTATAATCTATATGGCTTTTAGGCCGTACTCACACATTGTTTTTACTTCCAGATTTCACTCTGACCTGGGGCAAATCACTTAACCTCTCTGTGCTCCCACTTACTCATCTGCAAAATGGACAAAATAGAATTAACCTAATAAAGATTCACATTTGTCTTGTGCATTACCGTTAATGGGGATGTGAATCATATTGGTAGAGTGCTTTGATGTCCCCTGATGCTGCTGTAATCATAAAACTGTTACTCTGTATTTGGGCAAAATATCTGAAAATGGATCTGCATAAATTATGCAGGAATAAACTATACATCTAAATAATTGCATACAGTTGTTAAATTGCTAGTGACCTATGGAGAGATTTGTGAAGCTCTTCCTACGTGTATAACACTCATAGCTTTGTTCTTGCTGAGTTTGTTTGTTCCTCCTAAATGTTTTAGTAATAGACCTTAACTTTTTTTGTTCCTCATCACTGACTGGTTTTCTCTAGCACAGTTAAAAAGTTTTCAGCTCATCCCACTTGGAAACAGACCCACAGTGGGGCACAGGGCCAGAGGGAAAGGGCAGTGTGATTTAAGAAGGAGACAGTAGCAATGGGGATCCTGTGAACATTCTCAGAGGTGTGTGGCACTTTGCTGTGGGGCCAGAGAAGACACGGTGACCTCATGCTGACAACGAGTTGTTCCATTCCTGCTGCACGCGCTAATACAACTGAAAGCCTTCCCCACCTCTGCTTTATTCCTATGCACATCCAGACACAATGGAGGGAGGGATGGGTGAAAGGCAGGCTTTCAACTTACCCACTTGAGATGAGAAAGTGGGAACAGGCAACTGTCTTCAAAAGGATCAGGGCTCAAGTACTGCTAAAATACAATCAGACCTTGACAACTAAGAGACTTCCTATATTTCTTTGTTTGTTCATTTGTTCATCCCTTCCTCCCCTCTTCTCCCTCCCCTCCCTCCCTCCTTCCTTCCTGCCTTCCTTCCTTCCTGCCTGCCTTCCTCCCTTCCTCCCTTCCTCCCTCCCTCCCTCCCTCTACCAGGACACTAATTAATATCCTCCTTATTCCTTAGGCAACTGTCATTTTTCCCATACTGTCACACAAATCAATCATCAGAATATAGCCAGGGGGTTAATAGCAGTAAAATAATGAGGAATATCCAGATTATCTTGAACCTTTTCCATCTCTAAGTTCATCATTTTTACTTTTACATCATGCTTACATGTTTTCTGTAACTGAACTAGATAATGAGAAAGTTGAGCCTATTAGGTGAAAGTAAACATGATGTAATTAACACCTTGGCATGGGTAATTTTGTTGTTTTGTGAGTTACTTGCAAACTGCTGACCAAAGAATAGTGCTAGTTGAGTAGTTCATATGGAACATGATGTTGGCAGGTGTGTAGGTTTGTAGGCATTCAAATGAATGTTATTTTGCCCATTTTCACGATTAAGGACAGCAGCAGCAATTCCAGACCTCAGAGATGCCTATCTCCTCATAAATTTTCCAGTGTTGGAGACTCTTCAAATCCTTGGGACAATTTGTTTGTCTATTACCTAGTCCTTAGAAAGTTTGTCTTAATATTTAATACTATTTATTATTTGTCACTTATTAGTGCTGTCTAGCATAGAAAAATACATCAAAAGGAGCCTGAGCACTGTACAGGTGCTCTATCAGGTCAGGTGAGAATAGGAAAGAAAATAGCATGAAGTCACCTGATTAGGATGTAAGTACTGAAATATCACCAACTTCAGCATGAGTTTACAGCTTCATCTCCTAAATACCTTTCTGAGTTGGACCATAATACTCAAACCAAGTTGGTTTCACCAATCATGGCTTTAAAATCATATTCAGTAGCTAGACTATGATACGTGTAGAAACCTGTTGTGACTTAGGAAATGTCATTGATAGAAAACTTTTCACTGAGATCCTGAAAGGGGAATCACAGAAGGGTACTTTTTTCCTTCGGAATGAATCAATGTAAACAAAGCGTTCGGGCATTTGTTTAATTCTATGAATTTCTGAATATCAGTTTCTTCAGCAAGCCTTTTCTTACCTGGAGGGAATTCTAAAGGAAACAGCGTTCTCATGCTAACATCATCCACAACAGGGAAGCCACTTTAGAGGGGAATGGTGAAGAGTAGGAAACAATGCAGAAAGCCCCAAGTGTCATGAGGAAACAAAATACACTTTCACATCCCTCTCCTGTTTGAGGACATGGTTACAGAATGTCAGCCTAGCATTTCACAATTCATCCCACATTTTTATCTTGAGATCCTTAAAAAAAAAAGCTGGGCATACAAAATATTTTCTTCTTGGTCTAAAGATGTAGGACTATAAACATTCCCTTCCAGAGATTTGGTGGAATTAAAAGTAACATATTTCAGTGTCAGAACAAGGTTAATCTAATCTGTCCCTCCAACCCCCATACCCCCCAAAGATAGTGCCTGGACAGAGCTCTCCACTTCTGAGCATGAAAAAAATTGTTCCATGCTGACAGTTTCCCCTCTGACTTTGTAAGCTCTCAACAGAAACAAGATCTGCTGCCTTCAATTTGTTAGTGAGCACCAACTCCAAACTAAGGAGTTGCTCTTTAATTTCCTTTTTATTCTGTTCTGACAGAAATCAGTGAAGGAATTTTTCATTGGAAGTAAACCTTATGAGCCTTCATTTCTAACCTGTAATAGAAGAAAAATTATCGATGAGCAAGCTTAAGTCACTCTCAGTTGTGCTGCCAAAGATATGGCCTTTTTGCAAGCTTTGCTGTACTGCTAATGACTCTTGCAGTGCTCCTCTCAAGGATGAGACCTTTGCCTCGTGGTCCCAACCGCATACAAGACAACATTTTATTTTGATTTTGATTTTTTTTCATGAAGATACAACAGAAATACTGTGAGACTTTGCTTTTCCATTAGGTTATAGGCTGGAGTCAGTCTAGATCTTAATAGTTAGATGATGAGGGAATCTTTCAGTTTCTCTTCCAGACTGAAGGCTCTGGCTCTGGGTTAAAATGGTATGAATTTCCATATCATTCCTATGTTCGTTATTAGAAAGAAGTCTGTAGGAGTTTCAGTTACAATTCTTGTTTTACCTAAGATAGTGATGAAAACATTACTGCTGTTTTACTTTTCTCAAAGTTGGTCCATTATTCATTATTTTTCCTACAGTAACATTTTTTGCATTTCATGTTAACACTTGTTGACCCAGCACAAACATTTTTCTCTGCGTGCTTGTGAAGTCCTGTTGTACTGAAAAACAAAATTTCTGTCCAACCACTCTGTTTTACAAAATCTGATTCTGAAGTAGCAATGTCTAGGCCTCAAAAGCCTTCAAAAAAGTACTTCCATTTACTTGTCATGTTCTCCTTATTTCTACAATAAAAGCATTAGTGCTTATGCCACATTTTGTCAAAGAATTTTCTAGACTTATTAGAAGTTTTTGCAGTTCCTATTTGAAGTACAAACTTCCTAAACTAAATCCATAACTCTCCTTAGAAAAAGGTAATAATTAATTGATCTTGCCATAAGGCTTGTCAATCTTAAATGTCATGGATTTTTTAACTAACTCCTTAAAACACTGTAAGACAGTATGAGAAAGTGTGACAGAGGTTAACGGGTTAACAATAGTCTTTCCTTAATGAAAAACTGTAACTGCTAAAAAGAGTAACTGGCTTTCTAATTCCTCTGAATATGTTTGTTAATATACTTTCAAAAGTACTTGGAACCTCAAGATACCTAGAATTCTGCTACTTGTATGAAAGCACACTGTTCTACTAATGATAAATTTTCCAATAAAGATGTTCACATGAATTGCTGGTGCCTCCCGGTTTACATGTTATTTCATAGAATCATAGAATGGCCTGGGTTGAAATGGAGCACATGGTCATCTAGTTTCAAACCCCCTGCTATGTGCAGGGTCGCCAACCACCAGACCAGTTTGCCCAGAGCCACTTCCAGCCTGGCCTTGAATGCCTCCAGGGATACGGCATCCACAACCTTCTTGGGCAAGTTTTTCACAGTGGTGAAAATTCCTCCTAATTTCTGGCCCAAATTTCCTCTGTCTTAGTTTAAAACCATTCCCCCTTGTCCTATCACTATCCACTCTTGTAAACAGTCGCTCCCCCTACTGTTTATATGCTTCTTTCAAATATTGGAATTCCACAATGAGTTCTCCCTAGAGCCTTCTCTTCTCCAAGCTAAATAAGAAACTTGAAGAAACACATTCTATGAAGATAGAAAGACACATTAGCATATGGAAGGCAATTTAGACTTCTCTTTTCACCATTTCTCCCCTCCTTGTCTCCCATTCTAAACTACCTCTTTGTTATTCTGTCATAACACTAAGTATACTTTAATGTATAAGTGGTGGATCCCAGAACGTACCTCTGAGAATCAGCACATTATTATAACATCATAAAGATCTCAGTAACTGCATTTCTGCCTTGACTGTGTCATGGACTGCCCATGCTGTAGCTATTTGCATTAATGCACCTTTTAAGGGAAAAACACACAGAAAAATTACCTACAGTACTACTGACCAGACCTCTTCCTTTTCTAAGCTGTGGTAGTTGGCAAAGGAGAAGTGGACAAGTCACTGACACTCCTTCCATAGCTAAAATCTCTCCTTGGGTGCAAATTCCACTTGTCCACAATAATCTGAAGCACAGGTTGGAAGTGAGTTGAACCAGAAATTGAAAGTAAAAATAAGAATGAGTAAGTCCATCTGCTGAAAATTATATGCATTCTCAAGTGATGTAACTCAGACAGAATTTGTTATTTTTCTCTCACACATTTAACCTTTGACTCCTCTGTTCTGTTCAGTTCCATTCTATTCTGTTCAAGGAATGCAAATATCTTCTTTCTGGAAATATGGGCTTCACAGGGCTGGCCCATAACAGTGATTATCAACTCTTATTTTCTGAGTTATTACAGTCTTTGTGGAATGCCTTTATATTTGATATGTTCTGACCAGTGCAGGTTAAAGCTTAAGCTATATTCCTGTAACAGTCTGTGTGTAAGAGCAATGTTTCTCTTCAGTGGATTATATCTCAGCATTTCAAAACGTGTGACCTTTCTTTTCCTCAGCACAAATATACACTACTACAACACACATACTATTCCTAAAAAAAAAATAAAATAACTTTTTCTTTTTTTTCCCCAGTAGAGTATCAGAAGTGATCTCCATGTTGTGATGATGGATTGTAATTCATTGCCCCCATGCATGTATAAGTTGCTCATTTCTCCAACATTATGTTTTGCCTAACCAGTGCAGTGAAAAGCAGAGCTATGAAACACTGGTAAGATTTCTGTTGTTCAAATTATAGAAATTCTTGGAGATACAGGCCTTCCATCACATTCAAAAGAGTGAAGGCTGAACACCCAACATAGTTATTAATGATCTTTCTAGAGGCAATAGATTCAAATAATACATTTTGCCTAGCAAAGTTTGGATTTACTGAGATCCAAAGATCTGAAGTGCTGATTTCTACCTATAGTGGGCATATAGCTGCATAGGAGATTGCGCACTGAAGTGTATGATTCATGTTTGAAGAGCTGAAGTCAGCTGTGGTAGGAGGGGCAAATCTTTAATGATATTTTTCTTCAGTGAATTTGAATGCAGAGGTGCAGACCTCAAGGGTATGAAAGACTCTTTAGATAAAAGTAGTTCTATTGAATATACCCCTCTTTGTTCTCTTTGTTATTAGCTGGTGTTTTTTGTTTGGTTCTTTTTTTGTCCCAGACACTATCTGTTATGGAAACAGTGATTCAAGGGCAGCAAAGGGAAAACTGGACATCACTGAAGAAGACAGATGAGATAATTAGATCTGGAATAAAAAAATGTTTTGGATATAACAGTAATGCTTTCACCAACTGCTCTCCCCTCCCTCATGAATTTAGGCAAGTCAGTGACGTCTATGCTTGCTTAATTATAAAGCTTCATTATTTCCTATACCACAAAGTCTGCTTTCTGTTTTTATAGAGGCTTGGCATAATCTTTTTTTATAAATGCCAAGAACAATTCCAGTTAGCTTGTGGGTAAAAGTGATCAATTGTAGGAGAAAGAAGTCATCTGAAGTCATATAGCTTTGACTTGTGCATAACTCTGCTGAGTTGTCCAGTGCCTCCTTCCTGATGAGCAGCAATCTACTGAACTGTCTCTAACTGACCATGAGGAGAACACCCAATTATCCCGAAGCATCAGAGGTATGATGTGTGTGTGAGTATATATAAACCACATTTTGCAGTCTGGAGACACAGAGGGTATATATCATCGGACTATTTTTTACCCTTTTCAGTACTGGCTGGCATTTTCTGAATGGAAAGTTTAAAATGCACATTCTTCCAAGCAGGACAACCACAAAATGGTTTATTTTTGCAGCAAGTATTTTTGGAAATGTATTCCTTCTCTTTCACATTCCTTATGCTAATGTTCTTTAAGCACCAGTTTAAATACATATCACCACTGGCTCCTTCTCTTAATTGAACTTCCAGCATTTCTAGACAATGTCCTGCACTTTCCTTACAATGTGCTGCATATTCTTGTGTCAGACATTTGTATACTTACTGGAACACTGTGCTTGCTCCAGAATTATCTGGCAGTCCTGCTTCAGTCTATTTATTCCATCACATGATTGTTTTAGTGTTGTTTGAAGCACTATTTTGGAGCCAGACATAATCATATTATACAGTTCCTCACCTTATTAACTGACAGAGAACCGTTCCCCATTAGACAATTGATCCTGGGCAGATGAAGCCATTAAAAACAGTACTAATTAGCTGAATAGTGGAGACAGTAATACAGGCTGCATCACTTCCTTTCATGCTTAGGGAAGTTCATTTTCCAGACAAATAATAATTGATATGTAGTCTTCCTTAATTGTGGTTGTTAACAGCTAGTATTATAATGACAGGCTGACAATCTCTGTCTAGCCTATTGTATGTTTATTTCTGAATCCAAGAACCACTGAATAAGGTTTTGGTTTAACTTGAACTTCGCAGAATATACTTTAAATGTCATTATAATGAGAGTTGGGCAGCTAACTTTAACTTATGAGCTATTCCTTACATGTACATGTCTCCAGGTGTCAGCTGTTTGTTTTGGAATACTAGGTGCCCATAATTACATGGAATTATTGCATGATACATTAGAAGAAAAAAAAAACCCTAACAGATGGTTTGAATAGGAATCCAAAAAAATACTATATTAGATCCATAAGAAGGAGCACGAGGCGTCTAACTAAATTTCAGTTTACTAACTGTAACCTACAGGGTTAGAAAATCATGTAGAGTAAGTAAAAGAAGAAAAGAAACTTCTTCTCAAAGAAGTGTGTTCAGTTTTTGAAGATCTATGTGCATATATGCACATGTATATATATATGTGTGTGCATGTGTATGCATATGTAAAGCATATATCACATTTATTACAATAAGTTGGTAGAATTTTCTATAATTCAGTTTGTAAAGACATGTCACCATTATCCTCTATTTTCAGTCATAATTATCCAGAATATTTTTTTAAATAAAAATTCTGGGTGAAGTGTGATTTTTGTTCCTTCAAGTACTACTTCTGTTCAAAAATTCAACTACAAAAAATCACAGTAATATCAGAAAATGTAGTTTCATCAAGAAGAGTTAGCATATGAAACAGCAAGCCTTAAATGCCATTAACTGATTCAGTAAAAATGCTCTTGAGGTTAAATGATTATAATCTTTTAAAAACTGTTGAGTTTTAAAACCTTTTACTCTTTTTGTAGATGTTTTCCTTAAAAGAAAATGAACTAAAAAAAAAATAAAACCTTTACTCTAGGAAGACTGAATACAATAAAAGTAATAAGTGAGAGAGATTAAAAGATGACAGCTATAAAAATTTGAAATATTACATCTCTGACAATAACTGGTTAAATATATTGAGTTTCTCACCATTTCCAGTGTTGTCCCTCTACTTACTATTCTTCTGTTATCAAAATGTCCCATATTTTTCAGTTTGGGGAGGAAGTTTATAGTTTTAGAATAGTGTTCTGAGTTAGTTGCTTTGGATTTTATTGCTGACTGCAAGATCTTACATAGGTCACTGACAGCCAGATTCCCCTTGCTTCATTTATTTGGACAGTCAGTCCTATTAAAATCTGTCGATGAAATTCTGGCCATGGTGAAGTCAGTGGCAAGACTCCAATTAACTTTAAGGGAATGAGGATTTTCTGTTGAGATTCTAGTCTTCTGAACATATCTAAACAAGCAGTTAAACATAGTGCTATCTTGCTCCACAAGATGAAGTTTACCACTCATTCACATTACAAGTATTCAGAAACAGGATAAGTGACAACTTCATCACACTCTACAGATTTCAGAGGAGGGAAACAGCATGGCCCTAATTATCATCTTGTCATGTCAGAGTCTCCCATTCACATGGTCTTGATCATACAGGCACATGCATGGAGGGTGTAAACTTTCTATTATTTAGACATCAAGAAATGCTTGGCTTTAAGCTCTTCTGCAGTAAAGTGAATTTCCTATATTTTGCTTTTATGTTATTGCTTTTTCCTGCCCATCCTTTATGAAAGTGAAGGTTTTGTGTTGATGAAAAAAGCCAAATTTTCCCTTTAACTAAAAAAATTTCTAATTTTTCCTCAGGTGCGTAAACTCCTTTGAAGTCACTGGTCTGACTTTGTCTTCAGTGAATTTTGGGTTAGGCTTATATGCTATTGGCAGAAATAAGTCAGCACTGAAGAAGGAGAAAGTATATGTGGGGACAAGAACAATAACTTATGACAGTCTTCTACAACACGGATGAATGTGATTCAGTATGCTGAATGCATCCAGGATAGTTTTTTTTTTGTTGTTGTTGTTTTTTTCTCTCCTTTTGGAGGAAGACAAATGATGGAAAGGAAGACAAATATTCAAAACATTCTGAATGTTTTGAATATTTGCTAAAATATGAGAAGAATACATATACAGGTACGTAGTCATGCATTTGTGATCATAATACACAATTCTTTACTGATTTGGGATCTGATGGGGTCAAAAAAGTTAAATGATTTTGTCTTCTGTCTTTCAAGTGTAGAATTGTCTTTAGGAGTTCATGTGTTGTGTATTTTCACATGTAACATACTTTTTATTTTTGCTTACTAAATCCAAATTTTTCAGTGTCAAATTTTTCCATTTCATGCCATTTGTGTTATTCATATTAAGTCAAATATTACATGGAAGGCAGTGTGCTGAAATCTAATTAAAAGTTATAACAACCAAGTGCAGTTCCTCAAAGGTGAGAGCACAGGGCCTTTGTGTACAGCAAGAAACTCTCCTGATGTATGCCCAAACTAGGCAATACTTGTGGCTGTTAACTAATGAGAAAATCTTGCATCAAATGCAATCATTCAGCAACCCTACAGAAGAAAGTCAATTTAAGGTGTGTAAGACACAAAATTCTCTTTTTACAAAGAGGGCAGAAGGATGGAGAACCAAGAGAAGCTGTTTACTGAAGCACAGGTAGAAGAGTGCCATGCCAGCCATGCTAAAATGGTTTCTTGTGTTCTTTCTTGCTTAATAAGAACATAGTTTCTTTTCAGTGGTCGCATTTTTAGGGATCCATTTATAAATTAATTTAACTTGGGAAGAATATAACTTGCAGAAATGTGGGTAATTCATAAATATCTTTATAGCTATGCATATTTCCATGGAAGTGATATAAAAACTAGTTGTTCAATTTACTGTGAAATAATAGTAATAGCAGTAGTAATAATAAATAACAATACAAATACTTTAATAAGCTTGCTAGATCAGTTAGTGTAAGTTGTATTAGTACAAAGATGACAGAAACAATACTGGTTTACACTTCTATAAATTGACCCAGAGACTTTAATCATTAAAAGTCTTTACTGCATTTTAATATTCATTGTCTTTTTGTCATCCATTGCAATTGCATTTTGTTTAGTGGAAAGATCAAGGAGGAAAGAATATGGGTAGATTTCAGTTTTCACTACTATGTACTCAATATGCTCCGAAAGTAATGCCTCCAATTTTACTATGTTGGCTCACAGCATCAGAGGTGAATGTTGGTGGTATGGCAGCAGAGGCTGAACCTTTCTGACAATACCTTATTACATTTTGTTGCTGTGTGACAGATGATAGCAGAGGGACAGTCTGACAAAAGGGCATGGAAGTGTCATGGAAGTGTCTGTGAAGTATATGATTAAATTCCTCCATGTTGAAAAAATTGCACCCATGTACATTCATCAACACTTTCAGAGCACTTATGGAGACAAAATAGTCAACGTGAGCACAGTGAGGTGGTGATTGGTGCTTTTCAGCACTGCTGACAGTGACATAAAATACAACCCATGTTGGAGAGAGCCATGCACACTGTCATGTCATGAAATTATGAGTGTTTCAAGCAGCTCATCTGTGTGAATCTGTGATTTACAAGAAAGGAACTGTATATAGAGCTGAATATCAGCTTCAATGCATAGAAAACGATGGTGAGAACTTTGAATATAGCAAAGTTTGTGTCAGATGGGTTGCACGACTGTTCACACGGAAAGAATACTGAATGCAAGTTTGTTGGGAGATCTTGAAAGAATATGAGTCTGTAGGTGACTTTTTCCTGGATCACATAATTAGTGATGATGAGACATGATGTCACCACCTTTCTCTTGCACCTTGATAACACCAGGCCCCAGACCAGGTTGAAGACTGTAGAATAAGTCTTGGCTTGACTGTACTTCCACACCCACCATATAATCTGGACTTGGCACTTTTTCACTTCCATCTGTTTGGACTGGTGAAAGATTGATTGGAACATTTTCCTAGCAATTATGACATCACTGTGTGTGTGTCCTCTGCTGGTGAAGATTTTTGCAAGTGTGTTACACAGGCTCATCTCTGGCAAAATGCCATAAGTAATGCTGGTAACTATGTTGAAAACAGTGTTTTGTAGCTGACAATTTGCTCTATCAAATAGTGTTATTGTGCCCTTTGTATCTGTTACAGTTTACTGAGAAATAAATAGGAGTCATATATTTCCAAGCAGCCTACCCTATTAAGAATCTTTTCCCAAAGACAAGGATCACAAAAACTGCAAATGTCTACCTGGTGTCTGGTCTCACTGTCTCGTTCAAACTTCTTGGGTTAGTTATTTCTTTAGAGGAAGTTCACTGATTTGACTTTTCCTCATGATTTTCACACACACTACTATGTTATCTATTTCCCCCCCCTTTCACAGTATTCATCTTTCTACATAAGCACTCTTCTTTCCGACCTAGATCAACTGAAATAAATGAAAAAAGATAGTTCTGGAAAAAAAGAAAAAAGAAAGAAAAAAAAAAAAAAGAGAGAGAGAGATGTTTCTAAAAAAAAAAAAATTAAAAAAAATGGTGGTCACTGTGTCTGTATAGGCCTTTTTCTTTGCTGGTTGTGGTACTGGTATCGATGGTGTTTTCAATCTGCCTATCACGCTGGTCTAAGACTTTCAACACATCATTTCTCACTGTCCGTCCCCTACTATTTCTCCTAGTTGTCATTCAAATTGTTCCACTCAGAGAACAAATAAATGCATGCCATGAAAACTAGCAAGATGATATAATGAATGAGTTACAATAAATGCCCCCAGCATAAAACAATTATGTACCTGCTATTGTCAAAAACATTCAACATTCCCTTTGTTGAAAAGGAAACAGCTATAAATTATTCACTAGGGCACTGAACCCCCATCCTTTTTTTCTTTCTTTTCTTTCTTTCTTTTTTTTTTTTTTTTTCTTTTTTTTTTTTTTTTTCTGGTTGCTTCCAATTAATTTTTCCCTGAACATCCCTAGGTATTTAGCTGAGGGTAGAAATTTACAATGCAAAGAGTTTTATCTGTTCCTTGGGATTGTCAGACTGAGTGTCCAAATTAAAAATAATAAAAAAGTTTACCATATTTTTCTGTCGATAACCAGAGCTCAGTTATAAAAATACAATTCAAGATTGGCGTACCTTGTGTGTGTTCAGGGGTATAATAATGATATAATGAGGGATCCTCTCAATCCCAGTAACTCCCAGTATTCACTATTCTCAGTTCTCATTCTCATTTCAGAATTTATCCCAACCTCATGCTTTCTTTATTTCCCTCATTCCTTTTTTTCTTTTGTGGTTTATCACTGAATACTGTCTTCCTGATGAAATACTGAAAGCCTGAAAATTTTCAAGAAACATGTTTAAAAAGAAGGTGCAGATTGTACAACTGTGAAAACAACAAAAATATTTTTTATATATACCACCCCAGATCAGAAGCTTTCTGTCAACCCATCTTCATGCACTGAGTGCAAGAGTAAAGACAACATGCAGTATATATGTTCTGTACTTACTAAGGAAGCTGCGGGATGAGATCCAAATGGGGCACCTGGAATAATTAGAAAAGTGACAATGACTAAACTCCATCTTTTCATTCAGGAACGGAAGCGCGCTCATCTTACTTTCCAAGTATTCCTTTTTACCTCAAAGGTGGACCCCCCAAAAAAAAACAACAAACAAACAAACAAACAAACAAAACACCTAAAACAATGATTCTAGATGGCACTAAAATGTGCCAGCAAAAAAAGCAGTCTCTATCTATTTGTTTTGGATAAAACTTTAGCTCTTGTGCCCTGTACTGTAAGTACTTGTTCATACCCAGTGGTGGGTGCTCAGCAGGATTTGTAGATTTGTAGATGCAGGTGCAGAGGAAACATATTCAGAGTGGGCCATGCAAGCAGATACAAATGTGGTAGATCTGTCTACCTCTCCAAGCCAAAAGCCTGTATCTCTGTAGCATTTCTAATGCATGGTTGCAACAGTGGATTTTACAACTTAGCTATAAATGTTAGTTGGGACTTTCTGTGGCAGCCTGAGGTTTAAAAGAGGAAAGGCCTAGGTTAAATTCACATGGAATGCATGAACCATGCCGTTAACCTAAGAGCCCTATAGAAGCAGGGGAAAGCTGCTTCCCAGCAGATTCCAAGCTGTTCAAAGTCATTCTCATCTGACTCACATACAACATCTGAAGAGGAAATGAGAGGCACTTGTAGCAGCAGAGAAAAGCCAGTCTGATTCATTGACAGAGACCCTGCACTCCTGACAAGCCACTAGTCCAAAATCTCAAGACAAGAAAGCAAAAAAAAGGGAAATGCTTTTGTTTTCACTTGGTTTGATCTGGACACTTCTAAATTATTTCTGAAATACATTGTTTGTTTGATATAAGCTGGTTAGATACATGCCGGTTTGCTCAGAATCGACGTCACTAATGGTTCACTAAAAGGAAATTCTATCCTCCAAACTGCCAAAAGTCATTAGACATTTGTCAGAGATGTATGGTATAACCTTTGCTTATCAGACACCTATGTTTTAATTCCCTTTGTAATCTTATGATAGTGTGTGTGCAAACTGAAGAGCGCAATCAGTTTACGAAGGATATTACATGAGGTGGTTGCTTGTGGTACCAGCAGTCTAACCTCAGTGACCCAGGAGATCCCTCTTGGTTTTGTGTTGCTTGTAATTAAAGCCACTCTAAGAGCAGTGAAATTTTGGGAGCAAATTAGCCCTGCTGTTGTACTTCATTAAGCACTGCTCACTGCCTGCACCAGAACTGTCCTTTCGTTAAGTCAGAGTCACTGACTCTGGGGAATAGAACAGAAGTTCTGGATGTAGAAAAAATAGCTCTTAAATCAGTATCTCCATTTGATCCACAAAGACCTCAGTCATAAGAGTTAATGGTATTAAGTGAGCAAAGAACGCAGCAGACTCCTGGGTCTTTTTGCTGTTTGTTTAAAGCTTTTTATTTATTTATTTTTAAAAGATGAACATGAAATATTTGCATTTTTTTCTTTTCCTAAAATGAATAAAAATAAATAAACATAAATATTTGAAATATTTGGATTATTTGTTTGTGTTAATGAGATACATAAGCAAAACAAAATAATGAAAAATTACATTGACAATGTTCCCCATCCTTCATCTGAAGAATACCATCTATGACCCCACGTGACCCTGCTCTGTAAATTCAAATGTTTTAAAATTGAAGAATAAATTATTTCTCTACTTGAAGCATATTTGACTTTTCCTTGAAGATGGTGTTTGATTTCCTGAACTCACATATTTCAGAAAATAAATGATTAAATGAAATTTATTGATCTAGTCCTACCTACTAGTACTGTTAATCATCACGATACAGGCTAAGAATTACAGTTGCTAAAAATTCTAAATAAATAATTTGAATATAATCATATGGATGCATATTTTCCCAGTGAATAATTTTCAGGAGAACCACAGGTATTTTGGAGTTCAAATGAATAAATGGTTAATGCTCAAAAGAAAACACTTTTTAGGTGCCCAGTTATTAAGTGCTATTTATTCATTTATCTGAGAATGAAAATAAAACATGAAGAAATAAACATATTACTTATCAACTTGGATTAAAATGTGGCATAAGAATTTCAGTATTTCCAGAAATGAAATAGCATTAAAGTTTTATTTGCTTAAATTAATATTCGGTGCTTAAAAAGTACATGTTGCAGTTGGTAAACATTCATCAGATCTGCTAAGGCTCTTCTAAAATTCCATACTTGTTGTGCACAGCCTCCTAAAAAAATAGTCAGAACAAGAAGTTTTCCTCAGATTCTGGGTAAAGTTGAACTGAAATTTTTTGTGTAGGCAGGCCAGCTCTGGCAACTTCATACATTATACAAAAGCCAATGCTCTGTTTAGTCATATTGGCTCCTTGATCCTTTGCTTTTTTTACTTCTACATGTGAATTTTGCAACTATTAAATATAATTAATAGCAGGACATTGCTAGAAAGTTAGACTTAATTTATTTCTTATTTTTTTTCTGTGCTAAAGATCAAGGAGCTGTATCCTTCTTTCTTTCTTCCGTCATTATACATGCAGAACTATAGGAGAATGGACCCTCTGGGACAGCTCTAATATCCGGTACGCTGCTGCCTCCCAGATCCTTATTATAAAAAGCTTTCTACTCGAGCCAAGCTGTGAAAAAGCTCATGCAGAACTGGCTGCAAAATGAAAAAGTTTGATTACGTAGTTCCCATCAAGAGTAAGGTTATGAGTTAGCAAATTGAATTCCTGAACAAGACCTATTCATCAAATAAATCTGAATAGCAAGTGTTTTCAAGGAGATTACAGCAGGTTTCTGGACAATAAGAAAAGATGATGCGTTTGATGGAGAATTTTGTCTTGACTTTATCTGTTATAAAAATTAGAGCTAAGTGAATTTTTCCATGAATATTAAATCAAATTTTAGAAGGACCACAAGTATTTGGGAACACAAATGAGGGAACAAATTGTAACCAAAACAGAAGACGTTTTCTTTTAATGCTTTCAGACAGACAAAGATGGTGATTAATTTTGAAGACATCAGAACAAAACCTGCTTTTTTCTCCATCAAAATGAACTTCTATTTTAATACTGAGCTGAAAGTAAATAAAAAGACGTGTGCCTCATTCTAGCAGACTCTAACCTGCAGTAAAATCCTGCTGCAGTCAATATATTTATTACATCGTTTTTCGAATTGTCAGCTAAGAAGAAGCTACAAAGTCTTAAAAGGGATGTTTTAAGGAACACATTATTATGGCACTGGTACATCTTGATCTGTTCATGTTGCCTAATTTTGTAATGTGCTTGTAATCAAGATGCAGTACCACTTCCTCTTGTACTAACTCAGCTGGAGGAACCCATTACTCCATAATTTTATTCTGCAGCAAAAGTTATAAGTTTCAGGTTTTCTGACAGCAAAACAATACAAATTATAAGGTAGGATAAGGATGAAAAACCAGATTGTTCAGAAATGATCCTTTCTCCACTCTTGTGAAGAGCAGAACATTATTACTTGTAGCAAGGAAATTGTGTGAAAGAACAATAACATATTCCGTGTGGGAGGTACTTCCCAGTGAAAGAGAAGAGCCTGGAAACACCATCATTTTAGGAAACAGAAGGGAAAAATCTCAGATTTGTCCTGAGGCAATTTGGAAGGTCTCCTCCAAGAGGGTGACATGGCAAATAGCCTCTCTGAAATGCATCTATACCAATGCATGTAGCATGGAGAATAGGTAAAAAGAGATGGACACCATGGTGCAATTAGAAAACTATGACCTTTTTTCTATCATGGAAAGGTGATGACGTGAGTCACACAACTGGTGCACAATGATTGAAAGCTACAAACTTTTAAGGAAAGATTGTCAGCACAGGAGGGGCAGGGGAGTCTCAGTCTATATTAGAGGGTGAATAGTTTGCAAAAAGCTGTCTCAAAAACAGCTATGATCAGCTTAACAGCCTGTGGGTTAAAATTAGGAACCAGACCTATAAAGATCATCTTGTGGTCGGTATGTCCTACAGGCTGCCTGATCAAAGGGATTATCCTTTATCTTTAAACTGGAAAGATATATATTTGAAGGCTGGGCTATTCATTGGATAAGGAATTGGTTGAATGGCTGCAGCCAGAGGGTTGTAGTCATTAGCTCTATGTCCAGGTAGAGTCTGGTGATGAGAGATATTCCCAAGAGTCCATTGTGGGACCAGTATTCTCCAACATCTTTATCAGTGACTTAAGCATTGAGATCAAGTATACTCTCAGGAAGTTTGCTGGTGACATCAAGCTGAGTGGTGCAACTGACATGATAGAAGGGACCAGGACAAGCTTGAAAAGGATAGGGGTAATCCCAGATACGTGTATAAACTGGGAGAAGAGCTCATAGAGAGAAGCCCCATGGAGACGGACTTGGGGATCCAGATGGATCAAAAGCTGGACATGAGCCAGAGGTGTGCTCTTGCAGCCCAAAAGGCCAACTATATCCTGGGCTGCATCAACACAGGAATGGCCAGCAGTGCAAGGGAGGTGATCGTTCCCCTGTACTCTGCTCTGGAGTACTGTGTCCAGGCCTAGGGTCACCAGTATAAGAAAGATGAGAAGCTTTTTGGAATGAACCCAGAAAAAAACAAAGATTAGCAGAGGGCTGCAGTACTTGTATTATGGAGAAAGATTGAGCAAGTTGGTCTTGTTCAGCCTGGAGAAGAGAAGGCTCCGAGGAGACCACATTGCAGCCTTCCAGTTCTTTAAGAAAGCTTATTAGCAGGAGGAAGACAGACTTTTTGTGTGATCTGGTAGTGATAGTACAAGAGGCAATTGTCTTGAACTATAAGAGGGGATATCTGGATTAAATATCAGGAGATCTTTTACTCAAAGGGTGGTGAGGCACTGGAACAGGTTGCCCAGGGAAGTTGTGGATGCCCCATCCCTGGGGCTGTTCAAGGCAAGTTTGCATGGGACCCAAGGCAGCTTGAGCTAGTCACTGGCAACCCTGTCATAGAATCATAGAATGGCTTGGGTTGGAAGGGAACTCAAGGATCATCAAACTCCATCCCCCCTGCTGCAGGAAGAGCTACCAACCTTTACATTTAATACTAGACCAGGCAGGAAGGTTGGAATTAGATCACCTTTAATGTCCCTTACAACCCAAGCTATTCTATGATTCTATGATGCCTCATATCAGATCTGTGTTCTATGTGTAATACATTTCATAGTGTTTTCATATTGGGCCTTACTCTGCTGTGGATAATAAGTACAATAATTGTAAACTCCCTACTCTGGCAGTAGGTATTGGAAAGGAAGATAAATACAGGTATTAGGTGAATTACAACCTTTCCTTCCCTTCCATCCCCTTTCCTTAGTTTCCCTTCCCTTTTCAGCAAGCTCAGTTGCTTTAATTTTTCAAGTGTTAGATAGATCATTACAATGCATTTTCAGTGGACCCAATTCAGTTGTAATTAACAGTTTTAGACACTATTGTACTAAATTGTAGCTACAGATGGAGTGATTTTGAAAAGTAGCTATAGAACAAGAAATACACAAGATAGACGGTTTCCACCTTGCCTTTGGATTCTCATTAGCTGAAGCACCTTAAACTCACACAGTTCTACTATGGTTTTATAATTGTCTTCTCTGGATGGAGCTTTAGTCTTACACATCTGTGAGACAGATCTGTCTGACACTGCGGAAGGCTTTTTGTAACCACTTTAGCAATGCTCTAAAAGCTCATTAAACTCTTAATTGAATGCAATTCATAATATAAAAATCCTCACTTCTGTTTTAGTCAAAAGCAACTTTAGCTTTTCCTCCTTGCAAGATTAAAAAATGTCTAGTCACGAAAGCATCAATTAGAGAGGCAACAGAGAGAGCACAGCTGTTCATGTTATCTCATGGACTATGGTGGAAGGAAAAATAGCTTCGGACCCTAAAATCTTTTGACTACCTGTGGAGAGGTAAGTGCAACAGAACATCAAGACAAGCTATTGCTGAGCTAATTTAGCTATTTGTTGGAAGCCTGAAATAATAATAATAATAATAATTTAATATAATAAATATTGCAGAAGGGTCTTAATTGATATACAGAGGCAGTATATCTTAGTGCCACAATTCAGTCTCAGCCTCTAATATGGGCTGGTGTAGTTCATTTTTGTTATTTATGTAGTGTGTAGGCATCATGATTTTGAAATATGGCTTTGAGAACAAAAAGATTCAGAGTAACTATGGGAGTGAATTAAAAGAAACAAATCAGAATCTCTTAAAGCTTTCTTTCCCAGTGAATCGCTTACGTACTGTTTAATGGTCTTATCTGACACCTCTTCGTATTTTTTTTTATAATTAGCTACGGCTTTTATTTATTTATTTATTTATTTTAACTCTTTCCCACTGCTTTAATAATATGTTTATGAATTTCTGGTTTGTTATTTATTTACATAGAGTAAATTTCATTGAGTTGAAGATTTTGTTCTCTAATTTGGGAAGGCAGCTCATGATCTCAGGGTAACTCTTCATATTTCTCTTAACAAATGACTGGAATATTCCAGCTTTACTTCATGCTTTCATCACAGAAGAGAAAAAAAATGCTATCATAAAGTCTCTTTGGTACCCTATATTTCTTTACATATTACATATAAGTCTTATATTTTTCATCTATTCCTGGATATATAGAAAAAGTTATTCACAATAACATAAAAAATGAGGTTTTTGATATTAATACTGCATTATTCATTATCCTGGTGATTTACTGGGAGAACAAATATTGTAGTTTCCTTTGCTTTGAAAGTAAATACTTGTTGTAGTTTTACAGAAGTAGGTACAAAGGAAAGGAACACTTTAAATACGTAAGAGAAAGAACTGCTACAGATTTAACATCTCTTCAGACTTTACACTGCAGTCATACACATCGCATGTATCTCCTCTAATTTTCACAATTACAGTGCAACATCTGAAGCTGACAACTAAGATTACCTTGTAACAATGTTTTTGTTCAAAATAAATACCTCTCATCAAAGACACTGGCAACAGTAGGGCCGGAAGGATCTGTGTGGTTTCAGATTTTGCTACATTTCATACAAACAGACATAGCAAATGCAGAGTTTTGGATGAAACTGCACATTCCTGTAGATGCAATGAGGCAACTGGTGAATCTTAGCCATCAGAGGTGATTTGGTAGAAATGATCCAGAAAGCAATACTAGTGTCAAGAAATTGAGAAAATAAGGTCTAACCTGTAATCTCTTTCCCTTATGTGACTGCAGATATGTGAATGGAATACCAGTTTTGTTAAATGAAAACACATCAAAATTGCTCCAAAATTAATGCCTCCTATTTAATTTGCATGAAAACTACAAGAGATACAAAGAGCACAATAACACTATGTGCAAATTCTCAGCTATAAAACACTGTTTTTTAACACACTCACTACCATTACTTATGCATTTTTGCCAGCAATGAACAACAGTCTGCATGCCACACTTATAGAAAATCTTCATGGTTGTTTGGAATGTGGTTTATCTTTCTTGTTTCTGTGGCCACTGCTGAAATGCACTGCCCACCACCTCACTATGCTCACACCCATTGTTTGATCCCTATAAACATTCAGCAAGCATCATTCAATTGTAGAATCATAGCATGGCTTGGGTGGGCTGGAAGGAACCTAAAGCATCTTCAAGTTCCAACCCCCTCCTGCAGGCAGAACTAACCTCCACATTTAATACTAGACCAGGCTACCCAGGGTCCCATTCAACCTGGACTTAAACATCTCTAGGGATGGGGCATCCACAGCCCCAATTGGCTAATAGCATTTACTAGCAGGGGGAAAGAAAATTACGTCATCCAGTTTGTCACTGTACAATTCCTTTACTAGGGGGTGAGAAACATTTATAAAAACAGAAGCAGTTTTTTATTTTACTTACATATTTCTAAACTAAAATTATCTGTGCTCTGAAACAGTATCTTACATCCAGGTATTTCTGCTGAGGCTGAAAATAATTCTTTGTTTGTTTCTTTGTTTTGTTTTTGTTTTTGTTTTGTTTTGTTTTGTAATCAGAGAGCACATCTCTATACCAAAGAAATAATTGTTTGTCTCAGAGAAAATAAAAGACAGTTAATTCCATTATGAATGACTTACAAAAAGTTTATTTTGAAATAATCTCTAGATCTATTTATCTTTTAATATAAAAGTACAACAAATCCTTTTTCATGTACTTGTCTCACCTTTGTGGCTGAAAAGATCATGGAGCAGGTTCTCCTGAAGGTCCTACTAAGGTACATGGAAAATAAATATGAGGTGATTGGTGGTAACAAACATGGCTTCACCAAGGGGAAGTGATGCTTGACAAACTTGGTGGCCTTTTATGATGAGTTACAGTGTCACTGGAGAAAGGTAATTCTATCTGGACTTGTGCAAAGCATGGACACTGTGCTGCATGACATCCCCATTGCCAAATTGGAGAAAAAAGGATTTGATGTTTGGACCACTCACTGGATAAGGAACTGGTCAGTTGGTTGCACTCAGTTGCAGTGAATGGCTCAGTGTCCACGTGGAGGCTGGTGTTGAGTGATGTTCCTCAGGGGTTGGTGTTGGGACCAGTGTCACATCTTTGTAGGTGACATGGACAGTGAGATTGAGTGCACCCTCAGCAGTTTTGCAGATGATATCAATTTGAATGGTGCAGCTGACACACTGCTACTGAAAGGAATGCTACTCAGAGAGATCTGGACAGGCTTGAAGGATGGGCCCATGCCAACCTCATGCAGTTCATCAAGGCCAAGTGCAAGGTCCTGCACCTGGGTGAGGGCAATCTCAAGCACAGATACAGGTTGGGAAGAGAAATGACTATGGTAACTCTCTTCAGCCTGACCCACTGTGAAGACTTGAGTGCTTTGTGAAGCTCAATCTAAATGTGTGCTAGGATCCTGATGATCTGATAATGTGGGTGTCATCCGTGCAAGCTCATCATAATAGCCCCTTTCCTTTATTATTCTTTCTGATATTTCCACATCTATACATTCTCAGGTACTGTCCATTAATATTAATCTTAACATTTCTCTTATAGTTATATAGATAAGTAGTTAATTAAAACATACATAATTGGATTATAAAGCTAGGTAATAAAACTATGTATATTCTTTCTGATGGCTGAGCTCCATAAATTGTTGTAAATTGAACACTTTATTAATGACTTTTAGGACTTTTGTGATTCTTAGGAAATCAATATTTAGAATCCAGATATAATAATTTACATTTTTCTTGCATAGAGGCTTACTTTTAAGCCACATGAATAACAAGATGCATGACTACAGTCAAACTGCAGGAAAAACTGTCATACATACTCTAACTTAAGCCAGGGAGAAAAGGTTAATTCTGTGCAAATAACAGAGGAAACTGGAAATTTTATTACCATTTAAAATATATATAAAAATATATTTATACTTCAGAGCAAAAACCCACCTAATGTATTTCTGGACATAGAACAATGCCTACTAAATCCCTATTGCTCCCCCAGATACATAAGAAACTGTTGTAAATGCCTGATAAGACCTACTGCATTTAGGGCTTTATTTGGAGGAATGAAAATTCATTCAACGGATGAGAAGAGTTACTATTATCATGTTGATGAGATTGCTATTTAAAGAAACGTAAGGCACATCTGTTCAACAGGCACATTCTGTAAATCTAAATAAGTAAAATAAATTAAAAGAAATCCTAACGTGTCATTACAGCTTCAGGAAATCCTTCAGGCATGCACTGGGCTTTAAGATTCAAGGAAAAACTTTTTTTTTCTAACTGTACATGATAAAATTAACCACTGAGGACATGACTAAGGCTGTCACAGTGTAAACACACATGCACATCCATTCATACATACATTATTTTGAAGAAATGCATTATTAATAAATTCTTGCTTCTGGGCCTGCTCAGCATCAGGGCATGTATATGGCACTCACATATATATATATATATTCATAGTAATCAGTACACCTCTGTGCTGCAAATTACAGCTTTAAATAAATCATAATGAAATTGGAAGCAAGATAGTCTTTGGAAAGGTAAACAGATTTAATGTTTTCATATTATTGTGTCATTTAAATGACTGTGTATGCTAATTAAATACCGAGTCTATTTTTTATTTATCATTAAATTGATTGCTATTACTTTAGACCTCTCTTAGAGATTGTTGGAAGAAAAAAGACAAGGATAGTTTAAAATCAATTAGTTGAATAAAACAAAGCTATCTTGATTAGAAAATGAAGTTCAGGAACTCTGAAATGAGTAAATGCATCACGCTTTGGAACTGAAATCTATTCTGAGATAAGTGATGCTAGTCACACAAAGCAGAGAAAAAGCCTCTGATCAAGGACAATTGTATAATGATAATTTATTGGATCACTCCACTTAGATCTGTTGTGAAAAGTCAGATGATGATAATAAACAAACACTGCCCAAACCAATGTCTGGCATCTTACCTGTAAATCTGTGCACTGTTTTAAGAGGCCACTCTTATTGCACCATGCTTCTAAAGGCTGATATTTTGTCCACGCGTGACATAGCCTCATTCAGCTAGAATTGTATTCTACTGTAGAATGGACAAAACGCTTTTTTTAGTATCACCTACCCTGTAAGGTAGTGATGTCTGGCTGTCTGAATTTTGGAAAAAAAGTTTATCTCTGAGAAAAAAAAAATGTAGCTTTTGTTTACAAATCTCTTTATCTGATTTATTTGCAAATTATTGCAAAAAGCTTTTGCAGCTTATTGTTGCAAATGCTTTTATTTAGTGCACTTACTATAAAACTTATCAAAATAAACTGAGAAATAGGTAAGATATACAAAGACTAGGAAATAAACCAGGTTGAGTTAAATATGCAGTGATATTTCTCTCCCTCCTTAAAAAACAAAAAAAAAAAAAAAAAAAAAAAAGAGAAAGAAAAAGAAAAAAGTTATAGCATGTACAATTTCATGAACAATCTAAAATACGGTATTTGTGCCATAATCTGATGTTACCCCTGGTAAGAAACTTTGATGAACTACCACTCAAGATTCCCAGAATTTTACTTCAGTTCCATGTTCAGAGTTGAAGTTCAGCTTGTTGAAATAAATCAGTCTTAAGGTAGCTCTGCTCTGCAAAAATACTAATTAATTCATTCACTGCTCCAGAAAGATGTGTGTGAAAAACAGAATACGTGCATATATAAATCATGCAAATAGAAATAAAAACTGTATAGTTCATATTCCTAGATTAGTCCTTCAGTAAAATGTATTCCAAGTTGAGATGTACCAGTAAGCTAAGCAGAATCGCTTCACAGGAATGCTGTAATTCCTCTGGAAAGAGAAGGAATAAATTCTGGAAATTTAGATTCAAAGTAAATCTTAATAGAAATCTTAGACACAGAAAAACATATCTTATGTACTCAGATAGCCTTAACTCTGCCCATTAGTGATCCTTTTAAATGATCAGGCAATTATTTTTCTGTAATTGTTTTTGCACTGTCCAATTAGATGAACCCATTCCTGTTAGATTGTTTTCATTTTTATTTTCCATTACAGTTTCACTACAGTGTGAAGTTAATGTTCTCTGGATCCCTCTGTATCTTAAGTCTTGTTTACCCAAGAGACAGCTTGGAAAAAAACCTCTCTATTGATGACACCAATTCAACTGAACAAATGCTGGCAGCAGTGACAAAAGTCTGAGACAGCTTGCTGACTGCCAACATCATCTCAGTACTGCCTTAGTTAGGCTTGCTCCCAGCTGGGAGAACTGGCATGGTGTTGAAAAGGGTGTTTATTGTCTAGATCAGAGTTCTATTCTCCATTTAATTGCTGCAATACGTCCTTTTTAGGTAGGTGTCTTCAAAGTTTTGTCAGACTGCTGATAGACAGTGGTAGATCTGAGACAAGATGAATAATTTGGGCAACATAAGAAAGAAAAATCTTTGTGTGTTTGAGTCTTTGGAAGTCTTGGGCTAGGTGTGTACCTCAGAAAGGAACATGTTCATTTCCTCTATTTATTTCCTGGCATTATATTAACTTTTCCAGTGGTCCTCTAATATTTCATGTTAAAGGTTTCAAATGTCTCCCATTCAGATTATTACTTACACCAAATATGTGAGACATTAGGCTTATATTTAGCCAGGATGCAAAGTCATCTTGATATTTAGTCAGAGGCAGAGCAGATATTTAGCAATAACAACTTAAGAAATAATTACACTACTTCCTGGCAGCATTTTGGTTAAACCATTCACTGAAATTCCTATTACAACCTTTTTCCCACCCACACTGCTTCCCACAGCTCATCACCCAGGAATGGAGCCTACTAAGCTTGGTTTGGCAGTTGACTCCTTGCTTCACTTTCTTCTTAACTCCTCTATCCACTCAGGTTTATACCAGAGGTTCTCTCCCTCTGCACAGAAAATTCAGTCTGTAGTTTTTCTTTGCTCTTCACTCTACCTTAAAACACTTATGGAAAGAACAGCAGGTAGATAGGCAACCTTGAGTCACCCTTCCCAAGATGAACTACGAATGACTGTGTAAGAGAAGAAAACAGATCATCTGAAGTTTGCTGTCTTTTTTAGGATCAAATTAAAAATGCATTTATGTTTTTTTTTCTTTTTTCTTTTTCCATTTCTTTGCTCCTTGAACTGATGTGTCATGGGAAAAGATTTTTCAGAGCTATCAGATGAATGATAGAACTGAAAATATTTACAGGAAAGTTTTCATTCTGATATTGTCAGTGCTTATCCAAGCTTTCTATTTTTTTTTGAGGTTTCCTAACTACTATCCATTCTCTTGGACTATGTTTCCACACCATTTACTGTACTGTTAAACTTCTAATTCCACTACTTACCCTATAGAATTTAACTTGATTGCACACAGAATGTTATGAGTATGTAGATGTATACCTATACTATTATTTCAATAGTATTAAAGTTCACTTTCATAAAGAAATTTAAAAGACTGAATGTATCTTTCCAGCATCTAGAATTAATGACAATAATTTAATAAAAAGTTCCACAAGTAGTTGTAATTAAGTTGATTTGTGTTTTATGCCTGTATACATATTTGTCTCAATTTATCCTCGTGTCTCTTGTGACCTCAGTTCACTTTTCCTATGAGAACCTTGAGTTCTCCTTCATATTCCAATTAGTCCATCACAGTACTCTCCTCTCCCTGGAATCTCATTGCCTATACCAAAAGGAGAACAATGCCAAGCTGATTTTGACTCACATCACGTTGATTGTCCTGTTGTGCTGACTGATGAAACAACATACCGAGCTCTTGAGTTTGTATTGCTTTTTAAAAATTGTTTTCACATGCTGAGCTCTTTAAGTCTCCCCTCAGCACAGACACTTTTTCACAGACCTTGTATAAGATTAACGACTGAGAACTTCCTAAGCCCTGTTAAGTGTAGCCAACTGAAATCAGGCAAAGAGTTGAAAAAAATAATAATGGGAGTACTGACAGACAGAAAGACAGGCAGATACTTAAATGGCTGTTCTGGGGAGGGAATGTGATTCTCCTTACTCACCTTTAAGTATAGCTGCCTTCTGTGTGTGTGGTGAGGGGATGGGTGCATGGTATGGTTCTACATGAGCATATACCAAGTAAATTCAGGATGATGCCAAACAGTGATTTAGTTAAAAACCAGGTGGAAGGGGAGATGGGGAAGTTGAAGGAAGGGAAGGCTCCAGTTTTGTAAACTGAACTGGATGAAGGGAGCCTTGTGTTTGAATTCTGACATTAGAAATGTTTCTGTGTTTTACATGCAGCAGACTTCTGGGTGGCACTTCTAGGAAGTTTGGTACTTTTGTATATTTGTCACAATCCACATTATATTGGAAATTGTATTTGTTGGTGTTGTTATTATTCTGGTAAATTATTTGTATAAAAATAAATATGCAAAATTGAATCCCATCTTTTGGATTAGTAAATTTACTAGATACAATAGAAAAGCAAATTTCATCAGTGTTGTATAAAGAACAAAGATTGATTATAATAAATGTTAATGAAAGAAAATTTCTTACCTGGTTGGCTATTTTAAAGCTCCTTTTTGTGTAGATCATTGATACAGTACATCACACCCAGCTAAAATAACTTCATAGGCTAGAAAACTCCAACATGGTATGCACTGCACTTCATTCTGAGTAGGGGTTATTCGTAACTGTTGTGTTTCCTGTGAAATCTGTGTGTAAATGCATTTTAGTTTAATAAGCAAGTATGATATCTCATTTTCTCTCTCTCTCTCACTCTCTCTCTCTTTTTAATACTTTTTTTCTTTTTAGACACTTCATGACTTCCCTATGGAAAGATTTGTATTGGGTTATTTCACGAATCAGGTTTTCTTTAGCAGTCATAATCAAAAGGGATAAGAAAAGGAGAAGGTAACGAAGATCTCCTCTCAGCTGCCTCTGTTTTTAATTTTAAGACATACTTGAAGCTAGTCATAGTCATATAATTGTGTTTGTTTCTAAGTTGAAACAAATATTCCTTGTATATGGAGAATTGGCACTAATTGATTGTGTCATAAATTAATAGATTATCTCCAGATTCTTGCTATTAACTCCCCCTGAACCCCTCCCCCCAGAATCTAATGAGCTGCATAAAGTCTCCGGGGATTTTAATTGATCTTCTGATGTATTTATCCGTAATTTGAAAACACCTGCATCTTTTGAAGGTATTCAGAAATTCTTGAAAGCATTTGGAATAATGTTTTCAGAATGTGTAGTGCTTGGCAGGTGCCAGCTGAGGCAAGTTCTGCAGGTATTAATCTGAACACTGTTCACCTTGTTTGTTCATTAAAGTAACTTGTTATAAGCCAAGGTACATGGAATGCTTGCTGCTTAAAGTGGAGTTAAAGCTTAATGAATTGTACAACTGCATAATATCCTAGACCTTTTTCCTTCTAATCTTTGCTCCAGCCAATGACTTGCAGATGTTTTATATGATCCTATCATATATAGAAGCCAAAAGTAACTGCTTTGTGTTGATATAATTCCAATGTCAGATGTTTTCCTTGCTTGCAATATTATTAAATCTAAAAAGGGAGTGCATGCTAATGATATTGCTAAAGGTTATTTTATTGCAAGAAATAAATGAATAAAAATTACAATAAATATGTATGTATTTATGCATATGTATCAAGCAATAAAACTTCATGAGTAGATAATGCAGATTTGTTCCCTAGTTTACTGGTTTCATTCTGTACAAAGGTACTGATTAAAAAAAGAAAGTAAAGAAAAAAAGAAAAAAAAGAAAAGAGTTACTAATATTTACAGAATTGTGGTATGGTTGAAGTTGGAAGGGTCCTCTGGAAGTCATCTGTTCCAACCACCCTGCTCAGCCAGACCCAAGTACAGTCAGTTGCCCAGGACTATATCCAGATGGCTTTTGAATATTGCCAAGGATGTTAACTCCAGAACAATAACTTAAGTAATGCTGGCCATTGTTTTTCTCACACAGAAGCAGAATTTGCAAAATATAATTAACTAAAAATAAGGAAAACTCTGATCTGATGTACGGCAAGTTCACTTGTCTTTCTGTGCTTCTCTTACTTTGCAAGGACTCTGTTTATTTAGATTGCAAAAATGATGTCTTCCATATGTTTGCATAGTGTTTAGCACAATGGCCCCTATGCTCTCAGGTCTTTAGCACAATCCTGCAATACTAATGGTCAGATCTGCCCCTGTGAGTGGCAACATAATGGAAGTATTAAGCTGAAGGGTCAAAATCAAAGCTTTAGAATTTGCCTGAGAGCAGGTAAACACCTCGTTGCTCCATGTCCTCTGAGGCTATAGTCAGTGAATCAGTTGTTCAAATATAACAGAGCCAAAGAGCAACCCCTAGCCTCCAAATCAAATGGTGTTCACTGGACTGTATCTGTACTGCTCAAAATTAGCTCCCACTAAAATAAACTGATCACATTTGTACTACCAAGCACTCAGGCCTGGACCTATTGTGTTATTTCTCTCACCCTAAAAATAATTACCAAGTTTTGGAGCTGGTTATTTTACTCCAGAATACTGAGATAATGTGAGGTTGTACTGGCAGCCCATGTCAGGGTCAACCTTTTTACATGAAACTAAGGGTATACACTACACAACATGGAATATGGGGATGTGTGAGGGCACAAATCCTGTTATAAAATTGCTAGATAATGTAATGTGGCAAGAAAAGTATCTGGATATATCTCATGTGATGACTTTGGGGAGCAGCTGTGAGATGAATTATTCTTGTAAAGAAGTTTCCACTAGCTCATTTAGTAGATATGGTCAAAGAATACTTAAATGCCTCATCACACTAAGTACATATGCATTAAAGATATGTAGAGTGCAAAGCACAGAAACCCGTTACTTTAATCTAGCAGCATGGCTGTCAGTACATTATCACTTTACTAAGAGCTCCTGAGCATTTTGGTGATGCACCAGACACCATCTTGCTCCTCACCTTTTTGGTCCTGTTATATGTTTTATTTGCATACTGTGGTTTATCTATCAGTATTGGACATTTTTTATTTTTATTTTTTAACACATGACTTTGTTGTGATATCATTGTCATTCATTCAACTCTTCATATTCACTTCTTTTGAGTCTAAATATCATTCATCATGGCAACAATCATTCCGCTGTTGTTACTTCTTGTAGTAGTACAGTAATAATCTTGCACAAACTTCAAATAATGATCACAGAATCACAAAATCACAGAATGGTCTGGGTCAGAAGGGTCCTCAATGATCATGAAGCTCCAACCTCCCCCCTGCCATGGGGAGGGCCACCAACTTCCACATTTAATACTAGACCAGGCTGCCCAGGGCCCCATCCAACCTGGCCCTGAACACCTCCAAGGATGGAACATCCACAGCATCTATGGGCAGACTGTTCCAGCATCAAATATACACAAATACACAAGTAAATACCTAAGGGATGGAGGGACACATTACTATAAGCATGGGCTGGGCATGTTACCACTACAAGCAATTACATGAAATCTAGTATATCATAACTCTTTTTGTTTTGTTTTGTTTTAATGACTACAGTTACCAATACTGAGAAAAAATGGTAGCAGTGTTGTAGTTTGAAGAGTTAATCACATGACATTCCTCCCTACCTTCTGGAAAAAGGTAGGGGGAAAAGAAGAGGGAAAAAACCTGACTGAGATGGGAGAAACAAGTTTATTAAAAGAAACATGAGACAATATGAAAGAATTAAGAGCAGTAAATCAAAATAAAACCAGAGGAGAGAGAAATAGTAAGACTGAGTCTTTATTGGCAGGCCCTCCACCACTCACATCCCAGAAAAGAGCACTTCCCCCTCACCTGGAGTCAGATCACTTCTCCCAGAGCTATAACTCATATCTGCTAGAGTTTGCTAGAAGCACAGCACACAGGAATTGTACCCAGCTCTGTGATTAAACATCAGACAGGCTGCTGCATGATGTCATGATATGGAATACTGATAAAACCAGGACAACCTGTTTTTCTTAAACTAAGCTAACTACATGTAAATGCCCTGATTATATGAATTTGAAGCTTAAACTCATGAGATTTCAAGAAATACATAACAAAGTTCTATGTATGTGTATGAATTTACTTAGGCCACACAACATCTTCCCATGATCTGAGGGTTAAATTATTAAGAAAAACCTTATAAAGAACTGTTATAATATCTCTATGCCTCAGCTCCCCTTTCTGTTAAATGAAAAAATTACATTTCGTTTCTTTCAATATGGTCTGAGATCAAGGTTTACTTGAATTCTAATTCAAGAATTAAGCTAAGGAATTACAGTTCTGGGGGCCAGACCCTATCATAAAATATTATAGTAAAGAAATGTACTCAGTCTAACAATATTTTCACAATTCTGATTGGCCCTTGATTTTCTGGTGTCTTCTCAGAATCCTTACCAGTGTAGCCTGACATCCATTATGAATGATGCTAAGACCTTTGGGCGTTACTCTGTGTAAGGGCTGTTGTATGTTCTGAGCTAAGTTTTCACAAGTCTAATAAAGCTTTTGGTGGACTTTTATCGTCATTCAGAGCTTTTTAGTCTTTTATCTGACTGTTGCTTTGGCCTTTCCTTTGATTGACTGTGTCTATATCAGGAATGCTTCCACAGCTAAAATACTCTTCACTCTAATTGTGATGCTGCCTTTTAGGGAATAGGATTTTCAGAGAAATAGCCAGCTACTATTATAGCTAAACTCAATGCTTTGCTATAAATAGCTTGATGTCAAAACTCTCTCTGGTTACATAGGATACCTGTATCAAAATTCTGCTTTTTGAATTTTTTAAGTAGTTGTAATAACCCTTGTTTTAAGGAAGTCTGGCCCATGGTTTGGCATGTTTATTACATGCAGATAAGCAGCTTTGATTTTGCAGGTATCTTGAGTCAGAAATTAGATTATGATTATTTTTGATCCATTTTAAGGTCTTCCATACTGTACACATTTGTCCTTATCATATGTGTACCTAAACACCCAGGTAGAGTGACTGCTACCTTGTTTGTATTTGAAACAGTGCACTGGAACAGGCCATCTGGCAAGGTTGTGGGGTCTCCTTTTCTGGAGACATTCATAACATACCTGAATGTTGTCCTGTGCAACCTACTGTAGGGAATCTGCTTTAGCAGGGAGCTTGGGGCCTATCATCTCCAGCCCCTATGATTCTGTATTTGAGACAGATGAGACTAAATCACATAACATTAATTGCATAATGTATTTGGCATAGGTTTACTAATGTTAACATTCTGTAAACTTCGTATTAGAGATTATTGTAAATGCCTGTATTAATATATGCTCCAAGGACTGTGTGGGATGTGGTTCATTCCATTTGGTAGAACCATTCACTAAACCTGGCACAGTGAATTGATCTTTATTTTCCCAGCATTTCTTCTTACAGGTAGTGAGTTCTCTGCTAGCACTTCTCCTCCCTGTACTGGCAGTTTCTGCTCTTCCTCTGCTCTCCCATTGATCTCAGGCTCCAAATTCCACATCATCTCATGAGAGTATAGCTTCTACTGGTCTCCTACCCATGGTATCATACTGTCTTAAGAAGCTGCTTTACCTCCCAACATTGTTTCTGCCAGACCCACAGTTTCCCACAGTGGGGAAGCCAATTGGATCCCAAACTGAGCTCTCTTGTAGATGCCTCTTCCAGGCTTCTCCATGGAGACTCATGATTAGCTGATGTGGACCTCATTGTCTCCTTTCGCTTGGAAGAAAGTGATCTTAGCACTGACATTGTCAAGATATTGTGTTGAAATATCAGATAACTGTTACTTTTTGTAAGTGTGGGTTGTGTGATTTGGATGGAGGCTCTAGGTCAGTGTCAATATACTTCTGTCAGTATATTTTTTTGATGCTATTATGTAGATCTATATAATGAGTTATATTCTGTTATTTTAGCTGTTCTTCCTAAAACTCCAGATGAGAAACATTTTAAATTGGGGATTTTAGGAATCACTCATCTTACATGTTCTAACAATGCCTGCTTTATATTACAATGTGACTGTTGAAAGGTCCTGAAGCAGGCTGTCCACTTAGTGACACAGAAGAAATTAGCATCACCCTATGATCTCCAGGACAACATAGTCACATAGTTCTTCATGCTAAGCCTCATGCCTCTATTCCTTCTGTGCTATCAGTGGAATAACCAAATATTTAGGCCTGGAATTCACTCACCAACTGTGCTGATGAGGCAGCACATCTAAATTAGCCAGTGGGAAATACCAAAGAGAAGGAGAGATTAGAAACCCCTCCTTGTGCCTTCAACTTCAGGACTTATAGAGCTTATTTGCTTTAGACAAATATGAATTCAGGTACACATTCAGGTACAGATATGTACAAGTGTAAATGATTTTATGTTCTTATAACTTAGATTTGCATTCATGATCTTTTTTTCCTCTTTCACCCTCCGCCCCCTCTCTCCCATGGTATTTGACAGCTTCTACAATTTGTCCAATCTCTTCTTAAACTAATTCCAACTTTAAGTTCTCTTTGCTTGCTGCCAAAATCTAGGGCCATCTGGAAGGCTTTCAGTTCTACCAACTGACTTGTAGATGGCGGCAAAGGCCTCTGTGTGAAAAGCTATTTCCTTTGTACTTATTTTCATATTCTGTATTTCTTTATCTTTTGCATTTCGTCTTTATCTGTATTTTGAACCCACCACTTGCTGCTTTCATCAGTCCTTTAGCTCTTCTACTGAAATTACATCGTCATAGAATATATTTGTGTGGCAACACTAGGTGGAGCACAGACCCTGAAAGGCTGTCAAGTATATTCCATGACCAACATATTACATATGATACATATTGGCTGGTGTTCTTGGGGGGGTACCACCTACTTAGAGATACAAAAGCAGTGGGTCATCACAGCCATTACATTTCAAAGACAAATCAAGGAATTTGTGGTATCCTCAGCTCTTGCTCAGCTTGACTGGCTACAACAGGCAGTGCAGATAGCTCCCTTGGGGACATCCCTGTACTGAGAGTGCTCCCTCACATAATTATGGACTCATAGAAAAACTAGATTTGGAAAAGACCCATAAGGATTTTCAACTCCAGCTCTTGATATGTCTCATACATGGAGATGTGCCCCAGATGTGAGAAGAATGTGGTTGAACCTGGGGACTGCAGAGGGGATTGTCTTACAGCTCAGATGTTTTTCAAACCTTGTTTCCTTTTTCTCCAACAAGCTTCTGCAATTCTTGTTTTAAAGCCTTTAAAGCAAGAGATTACTCTGGAAATGCCAAAACAGGATGACATATAGTGGCATTTGCAGACAGCAGGAGACAAGGCTGTAAATCATTTGTTCCTGATGGTTGGTATTTTCTTTATATTCAAATAACAGTCGCCGAGAAAAAATTCAGTCCCATGCTGCTAACTTCAGCACTAATTATACTGCATCTGGATTTGGCCCAAGCAGTCCACACTCACATCAATGCAATGAGATTATATGGGCAGAAACGTGAGGCAAGGTACGGTATTCACAGTTCATCAGTCTTCTGCCATTTGCATTAGACCATATCAATTGTTAGATCCCATCCAGCCCTCAGCTCATTCTATAATATTTACATTGCCAATTTGTCCACAATACCAGTGCAGTAGAGCAGAACTCCCAGAACTAGCAGTTACTGTATACCAAAATTGTAATTTTTTTTCATTCTGGCACTTAATAGGCAATGCTTTTACACACACACACACACACACACACAGAAGTAAGAGCATTTTTGTAAACAAGTGCCGTAAAATGAAAGTGCTCAAACAGAGAGGGAGAAAGAGAAATGCAAACCAAATTTTTCTTTCAAAGCAATTCTTTCTTTCCTTGGGGAACAAGGCTGCTCTAACAGGTGGAACATTATTAGAATCTGTAGAAAGATGAGATGGTCACATGTTTGTTCTGGAATATGGTGTGGGATAACCAGAAAAATGGGATTGGTCAAATTCATCTATTGTTTTTGACCTCAGGAATGAAAGCAAGCCAAATAGTAGTGCCACCGTTTTAATATTTAGTTCTGTTTTGTATAGGTCGCTTTTTTCATTTAGCACAAACTATACTTTACTCAAAATTTGTGTGATTAATGCATTGATTTAGCTTCCCAATGTGCACTGCTGCTAGGCGGATTCAGATATTATTTATTTTTATTAGTTTATAATATGTCAATTTTTCTTGCTTATCTGTCAGCTCCCACAAAAATACATAAATCAAAAATATAGCAATGTGGACACTAACAAGGCATAATTATTGTAGGGTCTGTCCCCTTTTAAAGAAAAATACAATTACCTACCAATATGTTGCTGGGATTAGGTCAGAATTTGCATAATACTGACTCATATTTTCTTAACAATTTTAACATCAGACAATAGGTTTTGCAAATCTATATTCCTTTCCTGTTTTTCAGATTTATTTTTCAGGCTAAAATAATAAGAAGCTCAGTCAAAACAAGATAATTATTGCAGTCTATTCCCACAGAAAACTTTAATTACTCCATGGCATGTTTCTAGGATTAGGTCAGATTTTTATAAGGCTGATTTTTTAATTTTTTTTTTTTTAAATAACAATAGGCAATTAAGTCTTCCAAACTATAATTTATTACAGTTAAATTTATTCATTTTTTTTTCCACGGATAAATATTTAATAGAAAATAACTCAATCACTGCAGGAGATTAAGAAAGATTTTTACCTCAGTATAATCTTAGAAAAACAGCAGACAGTTTTCTGTTCTTGGCTGTAATACCAAATATAGCCAAGTTAAATGACAAGATGAAGATTGTTGAAAATTTTTAACTTCTGTGAAATAACAGCTACTAATGTACAGGATTATAAACCCCCCAGTAGCAGACTATGTAGCAAATAGATCCCTCCTGAAATACGGAAAACTATGGTTGGGATCTAGGGTTAAATAACCGTGATATATTTATAGAGGGCAAGGGATCACCATAAAATAAAGCAGCAAATAGTAAAGAAGTCAATGTAAAAGAGAGGCCAGGGATTTAGGGTATAGAGATCATAAATTTTCATCGATATAAACAGTCCATGTACCTCAGGAGCTGAGTTTTAGCTATAATTTCAGGTCTGACCTATAGGCTTTTGGTGTTCACAGTGCATGCACGATCAAGATGCCATCTGAGGAGGTGAAAAAAATGTTTCAGATCTGTGTGATTTACTCATTTAATCATCTCCAAATCCACCCCAAACACAACAATACTGTGTAGAATATCAGTACTTGAGAAGATTTTATTGTCCCACTAAATTACATTTAATTCTTACTGTAACATCTCATATAAACAGGAATAGTGAATGATTTCCTCCCCAGTGTGTTCCTCGTGAGGCAAGAAAAGATTGTTATATGGAATACATAGATCTGGAAAAGGTCACCTTTTCCTTATCCCCCAGATCTCCAGAACGTGCATGGGTACTTTCAATTGCATCGAATGGTTTTCTTTTTCTGCTTTAAGGTGATATTTTCTGTTTTCAAATAATAATTATGAAATCGCCACAAAGAACCATTTGAGGCTTTTAGCTTTTAACTAATTGCTCTGAAAGAGAATTCTAAATGATTTCCAAATGACTTAAATGATTTGGCTAAAGAGCATCTTATTACAAATGGGCTTCGTTGAAAACATTGTGTCAGCACTAAATGAGTTTTTTTTCCCCCCCTTGCTTTTCTCTAATGGGCAGATCAGAACACGTAAAGCACCCTCCCTGCAAAGACTTTTAAATAGGCTTTGGACCAAGCCTTTATATAGACAACATTTTCTTTTTAATGGAGTTTACCACACTGCAATATTTGCCATTACTACAGTCCTTGCAGTATTCCCTGTACCACGAACCTGAAATCCTCCAAACAAAATGGGTCACACCGGTTTTTAATAAGTACCCACACATACACATGACTCCAAGCCTGTCAGTGCCATTGCTTTGGTACTGATGACATCTAGTTGGAGAATTTCTGGCTTGGGGACTGGTCCAATGACCCTTAAGCAAAGGAGAAATCCTTATATGTGTGCATAATCATGTTAGTTTCATCAGAACCAGTTGCATAAATTACACAGCCTGAGTAATAGCTTGCAAGGCACAACCCAACAGCAGCAGACCATTTACCCTCTCAATGCTGCTTGCTCAGAATCCTACCAGCTTTCTAGAAATTCTGTGATAGCATCGAAGAGACCTTTCTCCTGTGCCAGCCCTAACGAGATAACTGAATGACTTGTAAAGGAAGAGTGTTTGATGGAAGCACTGCTTTACAAATACAAAGATATCTGCAAAAGATGTCAAGCAGCTTTGCCATCGACAACTCCACGTTATTCAGAGCCACTAGGTAGCACTGTTGTATAGAGAACAAGCTGGCTCCTTCGCAGAGCTGCATACAAACAGCCTCATGCTGTGCAGAATCTTGTAAATACTGTTTTACAGTTTTCACTAACAACAGAAGTATATGAGATCAAGAGAGAAAGACTGGCATTTGGAAATCGTCATTTTCTCTGCAAAGGCAGGTCCAGGTCCTGCTTTTAGTTAGGTGGTTCTGTTCTGCTTAAGGTGCCCTGAAGATAATCAATCATACATTGGAATCACACTTCTAATTTTTATTATTATTATTATTTATTATTTTTTCCTGTGGCAAGGAGAAGCTGCCGAGGGGCAGGTTTGGGAGGGGCAACTGAGCTGTTATTCTTGAAGAATTCTTGACCTGACACACGTGTTTCTGGAGACCCTTCCAAAGCTGCTGTGGGCCTTGCTATGTACATAAACTCTGAACACGTGCTTTCCCTTCCCTCCCTCGTTTGGCAGTGTTGGATGGCCCAGACAACACAAAAGCACACATCAATTACTTCCCTATGTACATTACACACTCTGGGCAATCACAAACATTATACACTGTTCATGTGCGAACAATTAATTACAGTTATATTATTTAGTCATTCTTTCCACTACCATTGTCCAAAGTAAATTTTTCCTTTAAGTGTAATATGGTTTTAATTTAGGAAGCAGGGTTTCTTTAACCTATTTGACATTATGCAAACCATCTTAAAGGAGGTTTCATGCTATTTCCACTCTGTCTGCTAACTTAGCTCCCTGCCCAAATGTGAGCTGTGTTTCATCAAGCAAATTACTTACAGAGGACTTTCAAAAAAGATGGTGGGTTCATTTCTTTACTCGTATTTACTCAGCTCTGGTGTAAATCTTTTTGTATTTTGCTCCGTGGATTAGCACCTCTGTCATCCTCCAACTACCCCTCTCTTTAGGGCGGAAAACTGAGACAGCAGTAATGTGGATCAGAGCTGGGACTCACTCTGGGAAGCTCAGGAGGGAACAGGTCATCTCAGAAGCCTGCAGCTAATGCCTAGGCAGTGTAGTTGGCCTGCTGCAGGCCTTACATTGGGAACTAGCTGCTGCAGATTTTGACTCTTTCAGTAACAACTTTTCTTCCTGCTAATTAAATTCCTTACTGATCTAACACCAGAGAAGATGAGTAAGGTTCCCTTAAAAGGGCACCTAGATGAAAACAAACTTCACTGATTACAAGAACATGTGTTGCATGCAATTAACCCATTGCGGGGTCCTGGCAAGGAGGAATGTGATCTGAGGCAAAAAGGAACAAATGGAAGAAAAGATAGCTAATAGACTGAAACAGAATTTTATCCATTGGTCTTTTTAATTTGAGGCCGAGAGGCTTTTTGCCTGTGATCAGACACAGTTGCCTCTTCTACTTTTGCTCAAACGAAGCTGATGATTCCACTTCATTTCACTTAACACTAACACAGAATTAATATTTTTGGACAGCAAGATCACATGCGGACTTTTACTGTAGAAAGAAATAGAGGTGAACTGATACTGCAAATATCCTGTGTTAGGCTTCTCTGGCATCTTTAATTGCACTTGTTTGCAGATACAGGTGCAATTTTGTGAGTGTTTTGCAGTCAAGCTGGTATGCCTGCATATTCTTTGAAAGGGAACGTGCAGTTGTACTGGCAAGTATTCTCACATAAATATTCAAATGTGCAAGTTTTTATCTTCAAACTGAATGCTCATCCAAGCAGCGAACCAATGGACTTCTGTAATCTCTCTGACCAAATGTAACAGAGCATTGGGAACCAAGTCGCAGTTACCTGCAGAAAGTGATTTGTGCTCAGCCCTGAAGCTTGCAAATTTGCAAAAGAAAGAAATGCTTGATTTGGCATAGATGATAGTACATAGCAAATGCAGTGTGTTTGAAGAGTGAGCCTAAGACGTCCAGTTTGAATCACAGGATATGTTGTAATAAAAGTACATAGAATGGTGAATATCTCCTCCCATGGAATTTTGTGCCCATTAGCACGGTAAAGAGCAGCAGAAAGAAGAGACAGCAAAATTGTAGCCGTGCAGTTTCTGTATGGAGGGAGTGCTTATTCCCTAGGATAGAAAGAAGCTGTATCAGTAGGAGCTTCATGTTGGTGTAAGAATCTGTCTTTACACTTCTCTTTGTAGGAATAGGGCCTTGGTTAGAAATAGCTAAAGGAATACACCAGTTTTACTACTACATCCCCACCTGTCTTTGTAAATGCAGGGTTTCTATACACTGTTTGAGAAATCACTGTCCACAAAATGACCAGTAGCATTTTCTGCTCTTTTTTTTTTTTTTTTTTTTTTTTTTTCCAGTAAAACACTACTCATGATTTCTGTATTCTGAATGTTTAGTACTATATTGTACTATATTGTACTATATTGTACAATTTTCCTTTTCTTCCTTCTACTAAATTTCTTCCTTAAAGCAGGCTGTATTTTAGTGGCAACAGAACTTTCATAGTTGAATTCACTGCCCTAATACAAATACAGGAGCAGAAATAGCACATGTGTTCTCAGCCATGTTTATTCAGGGATCAGGCAGATGTCATGGCAAAGGCTTTGTCTGTATATACTGTACTGCAGCAGTCAGCTGCGAAGGACAAATCTGAGGTGAGGAGCAGTCCTTTCTATACTCAAATTAAACTTCAGTAAATAGGTTTGTTTGCCTAGTTAGTACATATATGCATATAATGAAAGATTGCATTCACGGCATGCTTACCTCTGTCCTGTTAGCCTGCATCCTGACTGTAAACACTACACAGATTGTAGTCTCCGCCCATAAGACTCTGCACACTTTGGAGTGGGTCCAGCTGTTACTGGGTGTTAATGAATGTGTACACCTGGTGGGAAGGACTGAGATTTGAGCTCTGGCAGAAAGGCAACGCGGATGGCCCTGGTTCAAGGCCCTGGGCTCTGTGAGCCACAACATACAGCTTTTCAAACATTGTAAACTTATTCAGTGGTTCTCTGTATAAACAGCCCTCGGAAGACATGAGCTTACATACATCTGTTACTTTTCTGCCTTTTTAAAAAATGGGAAGTGGAGCAGTCCAGCCCACACCCATCTAGAATTCGTGCTAATTAGTCTTTAAAAGCTAATGGATGCCAGCAATGTATGGGAAACACATCTCAGAATGTAATGGATATGAGTTTGGACAACAGCTCCTGCATTTAATGTTGAGCATTTTTTATATAAGAAGTGGAACACATTTATGAGAAGTGGATGCAGGATGCATGTAACTAATTACAGTGCAATTAATGCGATGGATCGCATCTCTGTTCTCGTACTTCCCCAGTCGTTTTGATGCAATTTTTCCTGACTGAAGGCAGTTTATATTTATTATAATAACTCTCTGTCTCTTTGTTTTCATTCTCTTTCAGCAGGAATAATCAGCCAACAGAGGGTTAGAAAATTAGCCCAGGTAACCTTCTTTAGTTTGCACTCTTTTTCTCTCCCTCCTTGTGTTGAACTGGTGAACAAATTTAACCTGTGACTCACATACTCATTATTAGACCAGCATGTTTAGTGCATGTTAGATGTGCCTGTATTTTCATATTAGAATTCAAGGGGGCATGTGTGTGTGTACAGCACTGTGTATATTATGCATACAAGTTATTGTTCAAAAGGTTTCTATCATCTATTCCCTTGTAACACCTCTGTGCTTGAAACAGTGCTGTAATGTGCCTGCACCAATCAGAAAACTGAGCGATCACAACATTTTCCTTACATCTAAGCAAAAAATATTTCAACTGTCGCATCAACAGAGTAAATCCCATTTTACTGAGTATACTCAGAATATAAAAATGATAAATGCTAACAATTAGATGTGAGTCATGTGTGTTTTTCAGGGCCTTAGAGTTGGAGCATACGGGATTGTGTAAGCCTGACCTTCCAGAGCTGTCCACAGAATAGAGGCAAGAGCTATGTAAGCAGGTTATGGAAATGTGTGATTAACCCTTGCCAAGGTGGCATGCCAAATGAATGCTTGCTGGATTTCTTCTTAATAACTAGTATGTCTGATCCACTTAAATATTTATTCTCTCTCCATTCAATAAAGACCTAGAAAAGCATTGTAGCAGTTTTTTCTTTCAAGACTGTGGCCGTACAATAGCAGGCAAACATTATCCCTGAAAAATATTATCTCCTCCAAGAGCCAGAACTGTATTTCCAGGTTTAAAAAGGCTTGACACACAACTTGACCTGAAGAAGGCACTCTTCAGGCGAGCCACATACCTATGGCCAGTTATCCCTCATTGTTATAAGAAAGATAGACACCAATCCCTTCAGATGCAGTGAGGAATAGAGAGGACTTTCTGTCTTTTTTTTCCCAGTGATCTTGCATGACACTAGCTTGTTCTGCTTGCGACCATCAGCAGAGTGGAAAAAATATCTAGGCTTAAAAAATTCCTAGGCTCCAGGTAGTAGTGAGCGATTAGCTAGAAGTACATTTGACAAAAGGTAGAGAAAAACTATTGAGAAATGTGTCTACCTTGTAAGAGGGAATGTTGGATTCTGTCCTTGGGTGCTGTTAAACTTCCTTTAGTTTTGTATTTCTCACAGTCTCCTTCTGTGGAAATTCAATAATACAGATTTTTGCATTTTGGTAATTATTTGTTGGAAAACAGAAGGATCCTTCTGTCATAGCTCTATTATGCTTGCAAAGCTGTTTCATGTACCGTATCATGTTAATGATTGAATTAGGGCACTCGACATAGAATTAAGGGGTTGGAAAACCCTTTATTTTTCTGGCTTGGCAAGACTTTCCTAATTAAGTATATCAAATACCAATCCCTTGGTTTCTTTTGTTTGGCCAAGGGTGTGAAAGTATATATTCTTTCCTTTCTCAGAAACATTGTTTTTGGATCCTCTGTGCATAATGTGCCCCTGTACTTAATTCAGCAAGCAGTGGCAATGCTGGCATGATATGACTTCTCAGTTTTGCTACTGTCTACACATGCTTTTGTTTTATGTTTCATTATCAACCCTTGATCCATAGAAGAAACAGGAGTCGGAGTCCATTCTAGCTGGAAAGTCTGGGCTCATGATATTGGGATGCATGACCTCAGCTCGCTGCTAGCCCAGATGGCAGATGTTATGCAGGACTTTAAGTCCTGCACTTAAAACAAAAAAGTGAAACTTTAAAGAGTGTCTTTAATTTCACCCTCTGGGGCCTGCCAGGCGCTGAGCAGCTGCAGAGGCCCTTGTGCTGCTGCCTGCGGGCTGAGATGGGGAGAGGCGCCGGCACGTGGGTCAGCAGCTTGCAGTGGCATCCAAGCACATGTAAGCAGAAAGATGGGCTATCATTGCAGCAAGCCACGGATACTTTCACTCAGCACAAGAGTTCCCAGGACTGAGATCACCATTCACTCCCAGCTGCGTTCCAGTATGAACCAAGCCAGGGTTTCACTGTGTCTGGAGAGGCAGATCCCCTCCGCAGTGGCTGACAAAAATGTGTAGTGCCTGGAATAAGCAACTGGTTCTGCCTTAAAAGAGGGATACTTCATGCCATTTGGGAATTCTGTGGGACCATCAGAAAAGCTTTTATATAAAACAGAAAGACCCTTAAATTCTGGAATGCGTCCAATCTCAGCTAGCAAAATCTCTCCACTCCATAAAATAAAGGATTTTCCTGTCCAATCTGTTTTTAAAGACAGGTCCCCCAAATCCAAAGATATTTTCTGTTCTGTGAGAATTAAGATGTACATATAGGGGACTTACAAATGCAAAGAGGTGGGATTTCTTGTTAAGGAGTGGGTAGGGCAGGGTGAAGCAGCTTGATACAGACTCCAATTTGACTTGCCATTGATGGACACATCTTTTTCATTAATACTTACATATGAGTTAACTGCATTCTCTGTTCTAGTTATCCCTTCCTCATGCTAACATTCTCTACCAATGAATATAAATGACTAATCTAATCAGTTTCCCTTAACCACCTCAACATATCTTATCTCGAAATTGAAATGCCTACAGCCAAATTTATTTCAATACTGACCCCTATCCCCTCTGACATACCTTATTTTGAAGCCTAATATGCCTTTTCTCATAGCTTTTATTTATAGGCTTTATTTTCTATTGTGTGCTTTTCTCTCCCTCAAAAAAACAGAGGCTGCCCTTTCAAATCTGCCGTTCTCCACACTTAACAGCTGCAGTCTGAGGCACACAGTGGTGACACGATTTGACCAAGTTTCCACAGGATCTTAGTAAAAACAAGAAAATCAAGTTTTCACACATCCAAATCTTGTCTCTGGCATTTCTCTGTTTGGAAGGAGGCCTAGTGTAACACTAGGTATAAAGAGTAATGGCCTTCTCTGTTCAGTGGGAAGCTCAGGGGAACAAAAGCCCCTGAAATACCACATGTACAATGGTGGGCTGCATTAGGAGTGCATGTGTGTGCATGTGTATGTATATATATATCCCCAAAGGACTGCAGGGGAAGTAATTAGTTAGACATGATGGGATGATAAAGTGTTCAGGATGGAGCAGCCACCTTCCAGAAGGAGTAGCATGGGGAAGAGATGATGAGGACTTTGTATGAAAGGTCTGTGTACAAATGTAAATCCCCCTACATGGGACAGAATGGAAATACCCTCTGGAGCCTTATAAATACTGTTGTCAGAGTGTGTAGCATTAATGGAGATGTTGTGATCAATGCTAAGGTACTGGAGGAATGAAGGGTAATATTTCCTTATAAAACACTACATGCTATGGCATAAGGATTATTATTATGTGACTCATCTTTTTTAAGCACCCTGCAAATGACATTAAAAAATCAGTTCTGACAGGATCTGTTTTCCATGACACTGTGCTGACTTTGATTGGACTACCATTTCTTAATTCTTTAATGGTTTCATTTTCTATCAGCATTATCATGACTTTGAAGAAGGCAATACTTAAACACAGACAGTACTTAAAAATACTTAGTGTAAAGTAAGCAGTTCACGTCTGACATCTAAAAACTTTCTCTTTTTCTACAAAAATGCCCCTAAGCTCTAAAAAAAAGTGTTTATTTTTTATTTTATTTTATTTTCCACAGAGAAAATGTAGTGGGAATCTTGGGAATATTTACTTGTCTGTATTCAGCTTGTAGGGGCAGGCTTCCAGGGCCCTGCCACTTATCCTAGAGCCTGTACTATAGCAAGGTGAGGCTTCCAGCCTGAAGAAGTTTCTCAAGGGAATAAGTATACACGCTTGATAACCCCTGTATGTGGTAACTGGAGCTGTATCCACAGCTAGGTGTCCTCTGAGGGAAGTGTTCCTTCTAGTTCACATCCCCCCACTTAGTATTAGAAGTTTCTGAGTGAAGATCAATAACCTAATCCTGAGGAGTTCAGCTTTATGTCTGGTTTTGTTCTCCTTACTGCAACTCCAGAATCTGAGTGTGGAGCACCAGATAAACAGATTTTGTTGCAGCTTGCTCTTATTTGAAAGAATCCATGCCAAAACCCTGCCCTTCTTGGTTTGTCCAGTCTAATTTGGATCAGTAATCAGACTCTGAACTACAGTTTATGCAGTTGTTTGGGTTTCTTTGTCTCCCTCCACTGCTAACACTTCAAATGCGTGGCTAAGTAAAGCCCTTGTATGCTGAAAGCATTTGGAAAAGCTCATACATCATTCATCCAGAGAGGAGAAATGAAGTAAGGAGTGTCTTTGTTTCCTCACAAGGACTGAACACAGTATTGAGAGGCTGATAATAAGGTTACCATTTAGACAGAGACATTATTAGAAATGCAAATTCAGACTAGGAAATATTGACTGTCTCTCATTTTGGAAACTCATTTTTACCAGATTTACTTAGGAATTTGTTAGAAATGTAACCCCATTAATGACACTACCGCTGCTTATGGATGGCAATGACAAAATGCAAAAGAAGAGCCCCAGCCTTTCTTTTTAAGGAATGCAGCCATCTTTTCATCCATGTATTCAGAGCTCTCATTCAGAAAAGATGCATTTATACCATCATATGGCAGAGCCTTGGCAATAATAACATCTCAATTGCAAGAATATACTTACAATGGGTGGCTCTGGCTCTCAGCACTCAATTAAGTGCATTTTTTTCCTACACGGTCCCTGTGGTACATTAAGTTTTACTAATACCTAATAGCTTCAGAATCTCTAAGGGAGCTGGCCTTGATTTTATTAACCTAAAAGACTGAAGAAAAAAGGCATATGTTGCTGACAGGTTAAAAATGCCTTAACAAAGGTATCTTAATTGCTTTCTTATTTTCTTTATATATGCTGTGGTAACTTCCACTGCTCACTGAAAAGGAAATTGTTTTGGACTCGGTAATTTTCCATGAAGAATGTCTTGTTGGGTCTTCTGGTTGTTGAGAATTTTTTTGGTCAAGAAACATTTGAATAAAGTTGTTGGCAGTGCTAGAGGTGAGAACCTTTCCTTTCTTCTAAAATACTCTGTCTGTCTGCCTCGCTCCCTCTCTCTGTCAGAGTGACTATTAAAGCTAAAGTAGTGTGCAGTGATACATATGTGATAACCAACAACTTTGGCTTTAGAGCTTATCTGTTAACGGTGTCAAATGCTATCTGATAATCAATATAGCTGTTCTTGTGTTCTGTGCCCGTGTTTCTGTAGGCGTGACTGTTTGTTTGCAGGCACACGTTCTGCTTTCTATCCTTTTGCCTCTTGGTGGTTGTCAGCCTCCATATCTGTGTCTTTCAGCAGGTTTCATTAAAACCTGTCTATAGCAGTAGGAAGAAACTTGCAGCTTTGGAGGATCCCTGAGCCTTAGCAAGCTGTGTAAACTGTATAAATCTCTTTAAGACTAAGGGTCCCACAAAAGAACTTCCTAACTTCCACTCTGTCTGCCAGGGAATTGTGGAGAAATGAGATTTCTTTAAATGCATATGCTGCTGCCCTCAATCCCAGTGACTGACTTCTTCTACACAGCAGTTCTGCTTTCTTTATCCTTATCACACACCTGTTTTGCAGCATACAGAGTAGGAGCCCTTTGTTCCCCAGGGATGGAAATAACACTAATAAGTTATCCTAGGATAAAGGGATGACTTGTAATCTTGATGATTTTTTTTTATTTTTTTAATGAAAAAGAATGGATATAATAGTAGCAGCATTATTCTCTTTTTCTTTTTTTTTTTTTTTCCTTCCATCTCCTTTTGCAGTTTTAATGCACATCAGCATAAGTGTGTATATTTACAAAGGTGAAAATGTGCTATAGGATTTTGCAGTGATAAATACCTGGCAAGGACACAGTCATCTTAGAGGAGGCACTTTAGGTGTCAGGGGAAGCATTAGGTGTTTCTGATATCACACCTCTGTGCGGGTAATTTGCAGGTTTGTATATATATCACGTTTAGTTGCTTTGCTTGACTTAAATATTTCTCCACTTACCTCTTTCTGTCTCCCTGTGGGAAAGTTTCAAATGCTGAAGGGATACACCTGCAGGGCACTTCAGGAGACCGAGTGAAATATAAGGAATTCTCAGATTTGGGCACCCTTCTGGAAAACCGCAGAAAAAAGTCTTCCCCTTGAGCTGAACAGTTTTGTGGCTGAAGGAGGCTGCTCCTGATTTGACTAACGCTGTGTCCTCCAAACACTTTCAGCTCAGGTGCAGCACCCATCCAAGCATTTCTCCCTGCATGCAGCTGTAGCTGGGGAGCTGCTCAAGCAATGTGCTGATGTGCTACAGCTGGCTAAATCCTGCAGAAGTGGCACTGTGTCTTTGTGCTGTGGACAACTCAGGACTGCTTCCTTCTTAAGAAAAAAATCGTGAAGAATTCCCACAATAAAAGTGTATTGCATCCCACACCTGTTTTATTCACAATAACTAATTGCATTTTTCCTTGCAAAACAGCTCTCTATCTTCAAGGTTAGGGGATTCTCCTCACCTTCATTTCTTGTACACATGATGGAGTCCTCAGTAACAGAACAGATTAAAAGTCTTCAAACACGATCACACCAGGCTATGAAAAATGTATTAAAGGTATGAAGAATTGTGTGATTTATCTTGCATAAATAAAATGTTGAGAGTCAGATCTTGAGAAAGCACGTCTTCTATTTTTGGAGTGGGATACAATTGCCACTAAGGAATACAGAATAGTAGAATCATAGGGGTCAGAAGGTACCTCTAGAGATCATTGAGCCTAAATCTCATTGCTAAATCTGCTAAAGCAGATTCCCTACAGGAGGTTACACAGGTGTAATTAAAGATGCACGTAAACTCATTATGTTGGAGTTGTGTTCAGACCTTACCCCTCTCTCTTTTTACCTCCACTGTCCCTGCATGCAAGGGGGGGGGCACTAGCATATAGTGCATAGGCATTGATTTAGTGAACCCTGGACTTTTCCCTGGTGGGAACCTCAGCTGTCATGGAGACTTTGGTTCTGTTAAGGTGCCTTTCCAAAAAGAGAAGGAGCCACCTGGCACAGGCAGCTGCAGAGGGACTGCTCTCTGCTTCCCTCCAGAAACATTTACTGCAACACATCAATGTCTGTGTGAACACATTCCCATGATTAGTGTGGTGGTCTTTTAGCACTGACCTCTACTTAGTGTGCAGCTTGACATATTAATCTTCTCTGAGAAAAAAAGTTAATTCTAAAATAAACTTGTTAACCCCTCCATTTTCTGTCGCTCCATTTGCTGCAAATTATTCTGGGACAGATTCTGCTGTCATTAAATGAGTGCCAGCCTTGTAACAGGCTGAAGTGGGAGCACAATTAGCCCTTTCCTGAATCTTAATTGGCTTCATGGGTGCTTGCTTTGGGAAGAATATTTCAGCACTGCTAACCAAAATAGTGATACCACATCTATACTAATGGAATCTTCACAGGGCTACAAATATTTTTCATGTTTGTTAATGGCAGAATGAGTAGCACAGGCTTTATCTTTTCACTGAACTGAACACCACTCCTTTTTGTGATCACTTCAAGAGCACCCTTACAGAAGTATTAGATAATAATACATCAATAGGTTTTGAACTAGATTAGAAAGTATGGTAGAAAAATATCCATGTGGCTCCTACACAATTGAATAGAATGGATTTAAGCTTATCAAAATGATATCATTTTCTCTTAGGATTTACTTCTGTGGAATTTTATCATTTTCACTCCTTCAGATTTTACTAGGACTTACACCATTAGGCTGTTTGTAATAGGATTGTATGGAGGATCTTACTGGTCATCATTAGTCCAGAAACAAAAAATTATGGCTCACCTGTTACTTTTCTCTGTATTTAGAAGAGCTATATAATCTGGAAGGTCTGGCTTCTCCCTTGGAAGGTCCTTCACCACTAACTACTGCACTTTGTACTCTCCAGATTACACTTCTTGGCTTCCTTTTCAGCATTGCACATGATGGTGGTGAAGACATGGCTGGCTCCATTTTTTTTTTTTTTGGAACAGAAAAGTGTATGAGCATATTAACATTCAGCCATAGCAAGCCTGACTATTTCTGTACTTGACAAAATAGAAAGATAGTCTCCTCTTTCCCTCTGCACAGTGAAAAGGAGAAAGCATTCACAATCAATTCACTAATTTTTAAATTGCACTTTTCCATACAAATCAAGTAAATATACAAAGGTTATCACTTTGCTTTCCAGAAAAAAAAAAGAAAAAAAAAAGAAGAAAAAATTAAAAAAAAAAAAAGATGGCTCTTCTGAAGACATGAAATTGCAACCTATTTTAGTTCATCTTCTGGAAAATAACATTTTTTATGATCTGCACGTATTTGAATAAAAAAAAAAATCTCTTATGTTATCTGATTCTCTACTCCAATGCCAACTCTAAAGAAATATCTTTATACTCTGTAACTTCCACTTTCTTCCCTATACTCTGTAATCTGTATCCATGGTAATACATTACTGCTTCCAGCAGCCAAGGAGTTTGGGGGAAATTATGGGAAGAAAACACTTTCACTGTAAAAGTTGTGGTAAAATGTCATCAGTTTGACGGAGCAATACAACACATGCAGTATGAAGCCCCAAACAAATTGGAATTTGGTTTGTTTCAGGTTTCATTACAGACTTTGAAATATTGAGCCTAGGTTCATCAAAATATTTTCTTGAGTTTGCTTTTACACAGACTATAGGCCCAGTTTCAAAAGAATACGGGCCCAGTTTTGAGCGGTTTATGGGCTGTCTTTAACATAAAACAGATCACACTTAGTGGACTTGGCTGAAATTCACTCTGAACTTTTAAGTGAGTTTGAACCAGAAAGCAAAATTTTGTGAGTGAGAATCCAAGCAAACTGGAACCAAGGAAAAGGTTAGCAAAATACTGCGCATCGATTCTGCAGAACTTCAAACAACAGTATTTGACATCCTAAGAAGAATTCAATAAAAGCTTAAAATCCAGTTAAACTTTTATTTCATTTGGGAATTTTGCTTTTATTTTTAAATAAACAAAGTAAGCACTACATCAAACAAATTATTGAATGCAACCTGAGATGCTTGTGATGTCTGGTATAATTTAGGTGGCAGAAGAATTTTGTATAAAACCTTTAGGAAAGGATTTTCAAAAGCTCTTAGCATTGATTTAGCTTGTCTTCCTTTAAAATTAATGGGAGTTGTATTATTGATGTCTCTAGAAGCAGTATTAGCCCAGTCCTGAACATTTGTGGAAATCCCATGACTAATATACAAAAGGAGTGAGATCCTAGATGAAGTAGTGAATAGATAACTTCTGTCTGAAGCAGTTATGATTGCTCTATAGCTAAAGAAGGATCTCACATGTCTATCCTAAATGAGACAGTGATACAGAGTTTTTTTATTTACTTCCCCAAAGCCACCATTTATTTTAAACTGGGAATGCAGCATTCTGTTCTGAAGAAAACTTCTGGGAAAATAAAATAAAATTTTAAAAAAGGATAATACTGGAGATGAGCTTTTTGAAAATAATTATGTATTCCTGAATTATACTTTATTTCTCCAGCCTTAGCTAAAAGATAGGCAAGATCATTAGACCCCAGACCAAGAATTCTTACTTTCAGCACTCATCAAAATCCGTATAAGAAGGCTTTCCTATGTTATTCTTTTGATAAAGCTGGCCAGTGAGTGAATGTATGGTATTTTACCTCTCCATTTCTCGAGATGGGATTCTGTCAGCCCAACTTGGCAGTTATTATTATTATTATTATTATTATTATTATTATTATTATTATTATTATTATTATTATTATTATTATTGTTATTGTTATTATTATTATTATTATTATTATTATTTTACTTCAGGACACTGAAGTGTTTCTAATAGTTTTCTTTTCCTGCCATGCTCTTTCCTGCTATTGCTCATTTCTGATATTGATACCTTGTTTCCCCTCTTCTGTCTAATGATGTACATGTCAAAGCAGACCACCTTTCAAAGCTCCCTGAGAATGAATGGGGGAGGGTGCAAGCCAGCAGCAGTCAATCTTTGAAACATTGAAATACTGAATTTTTGAGCATGAGCACAAAGGCAATAGTCCAATTAAGACAGAAACCAGCAGCAATTGGTGTAAAGTAGGTTCTGTGTTCGGTGTAAAGTAGGTTCTGTGTTCGGTGACAAAGAGAGCTGAAGCTTCAGCTTAACAAATTAATCACTTCTATTTTTTAAAATATTACTATGGTGTGTTTTGTTTTCAGGCATCGCTTTTAGTCTTGGTAGTCTGTTAGGGAAGTTTTTGCTTGGTTTTCATGGGTGACTTAATTTCCCTAAAAATATTTCTGTTAGGCAATTTGTTAATAGGCTGGCCTTTTGGTTTAGGGACATCCAACTGCTGGAATGAAGACAAGGTCATATCCCATACCTTCCATGTTTAAATTAAAGCATATGGAGGGAGAGGAACTTATGTTTCAAATACAGTTTTAGCATCATGAAACAGAGGGCCCATGGGTACTATAAAACCTACATGCTGTTAACATACAAGATCACTAGTTGAATGCCTTCAAAAAATAATAATTTTACTGTACTGTGCTGTTTGAATAGTATTTATGTATACATATATAAACATATAGGACTATATATAGTGTGATCCATTATTTTAATAACTGAGATTGAAGACTCATTTTACTAAGTACTATAAAAGACAAGCCCCACACCTGGAATGTTAACAGTCCCACAGTCTGATTCATATTGATGAACCAGGACTGTAGCAGAGCATCACTGAAGTTATTTGGGACTCTTTTGAAACTAGCGTAGCTGAAGGCCTAACCTCAGCCATCACATAGCTGAAGGGAAGGAAAACAGGAAAGCCAAATAAGATGATTTGATCACTGGCTCCTGAAGTACCTCTGTGTACAGCTAGGATGTACGAAATTCTTTAGAATTACAGTAAAAGAACAAATGAGGTATGGAATTAAATCACTTGTCTCTGCTGGATGACTTCATTTAGTACTTATTTTATTGGAGATCTCTTGGAATGCTCTTGTTAGGTTTTTATAGCCATTGATGAGGTCCCTCCAAGTCTTCATTTTTCCAGGCTGAGCAGTCCCAGCTTCCTCAGCCAGTCTTCATAGCAAAGGTGTTTCAGTCCTTTTATCACCTGTGGAGTACTGTGTAGTACTGTGGAGCCCACAAGTGGACACAGTGGACGCAAGCATCACCAATGCTCAGGGAAGAATCATCTCCCTTGATGATCTACTGGCAATACCTAGCCTAACACAGGCAGGTTACCAATTCTGTGCTTCAAAGGCATGTTGCTGATTTGTGTTCAACTTGGCATACAACAGGACACCCAGGTCCTTTTCTAGAGTAGCTTTCCGTCTGAGTAGCCTCCAGCATGTATTTTTGCATGGGGTTATTTCTCCCCAGGTGCAGAAATTTGTATTTTTCCTTGTTGAACTTTACAAGGTTCTTGTTAGCCTACCTCTTCAGACTGTCAAAGTTCCTTGACATTTCATTATAGAAGTTTATCAAGCTGATCAAGCATAAACTGATTCTTTTTTCAGTTCTGCCTAAATGACAAAGCAGAGTTTCTGAAGAATAAGCTAAGAAATGTGGGCAAACATTAAAAAAGAAGGAAGAGAAGTAGGTGCTCATTCTCTGTTATAAAAGTAGGTACAACTCTTATCAGGATCCACTGAGAAAACAGGACGCCTACCTGTGTGACGTGGTGTAGGGAGCCTGCTTTGGCAGGGGGGTTGGACTCAATGATCTCTAGAGGTCCCTTCCAACCCCTACAATTCTGTGATTCTGTAACATACATCCCTTCCAGTTTTGCCTTTGCTTTAGTCTGGCTTCCCCCCAGTGTTGCACTAATGCTTCCTTACAGTTTCAACAAGACCAAATGCTGGGTTCTGCACTTTGGCCACAACAACCCCAGGCAGCGCTACAGGCTTGGGGCAGAGTGGCTAGAGGACTGTGTTGAGGAAACGGACCTGGGGGTACTGATTGATGCTCGGCTGAACATGAGCCGACAGTGTGCCCGGGTGGCCAAGAAGAACGGCATACTGGCTTGCATCAAAAACAGTGTTACTAGCAGAAACAGTGAGGTAATTGTCCCCCTGTACTCGGCATTGGTGCGGCCACACCTTGAGTACTGCGTTCAGTTTTGGGCCCCTCACTGCAAGAAAGATATTGCGGCCCTGGAACGTGTTCAGAGGAGGGCAACAAAGCTGGTGAGGGGTCTGGAGCACAGGCCTTACGAGGAGAGGCTGAGGGAGCTGGGATTGTTCAGCCTGGAGAAGAGGAGGCTCAGGGGAGACCTTATAGCTCTCTATAACTTCCTGAAGGGGGGTTGTAGTGAGCTGGGGGTTGGCCTCTTCTCTTGTGTAATCAGTGATAGAACTAGAGGGAATGGTTTTAAGCTGCGTCAGGGGAGATTCAGGCTGGACATTAGGAAGTATTACTTCTCAGAAAGGGTAGTCAAGCATTGGAATGCACTGCCCAGGGAGGTGATGGAGTCACCAACCACGTGAGTGTTCAGGAAACGCTTGGATGTGGTGCTGAGGAATATGATTTAGCCTAGAAGTATTGGTAATGGTTGGACTACATGATCTTCTAGGTCTTTTCCAACCTTGATAATTCTGTGATTCTGTGCTGTGGAAGTTGAAAGAACTCTAAATATGAAAGCTCTCTCTTTGCTTCAATTTTTTTTTCCCCCGCTTAATATATATATATATATATATATAATTTTTTTATGATTTCAGGTTTCCTGTATTATCATTCTTCTATTTCTTTTAAAGTAATCACTTTAATTTCTGTTTTTCCATCTTTTTTTTTTTTCTTCCCTTTTTTTGACCTCTCGTTTGTAGTATAGTAAAGTGAAAAGTACCCTCAGTTCCCATTTAAAGTCAATGGAAGTTGAAGAAACAAAGAAAAATCCTCTAGTTGCTTGCATACTTGCAGAAAATATTCTGTCTAAATCTTTAGCAAGATGATTTATGAAATTATCTTTTGGATATCTTTCTAAATCCAACAAAGGAATGAATATTTGAGAGTAGTTGTACTAAAAATCTAAACCATATCACAACATCTTTGCACTGGTATTTAACTGAAAAGAATGCAAATACAACTCTTTTTTCACATTATTTTAATATATGTTCATAGTCCATTAAATTCTAATTTTATTGGGTTTTATGCAAAAATATCCATGTGTTTTGGAAAAAAAAAATTAATTTAGCCTTTCAATCTCTTGGTGTGAGTATTATTGTCATCCCTATTTCACTGATGTGTACATAGCTGGAGCCTGTGTTCTGTGTACTATGCCTATAAATCAAGGACATCTGCCTTCTTGCATATTGGTGAGGTGTTAATAGGTTGGGAAGCACAGATGGAGGTACACACCAGATGGAGATATTATTGTTAGTTTAACTGAATACATGGGCTGGCAGATCATGGAGAAATATTTGCTATTACTTATGGTGCTGATTTTTTTATATATATAATAAGGAGATTAAAAAAGTGATACTCTCTGCCTGACTCCTCAGTTGTTGCCAACTGCAGGGATTTTATCAGAAGTCTCATGATACTGGTATTTTACTCAAAGTCCTAGTCCTTGGAATCAATTATCATCTGATAATCTTAGCTTTCATTTCAAAATAAAATTGAGTTTCTGGTCTTCATGAATATAGAAGACTGGAAAACATGGTTTGAGTGCACACAAAAGGCTCAGAGACAGTAAGCAAAAGAATCCAAACTTTTTGTTTGTTTGTTTCTTTGTTTGTTTGTTTGAATTATGGTTTAAAATAGCTGTGTCATTTGCAGGAGGCTGACTTGTAATTTTATTTACTTTGTAGAACAATACTGTTACTTAATTTTTCAGATAGTAAGGACATGTGTAGGTAAAAGCTGCAACATAAAAATGCAGGGAAAAAAGGAGAGCTGTGAAAAGAATTTCCTGTAGTGAAAGAGACATTCAAGATTCTCAGTCTTATACATTGATTTCTGGCAGACCATTGTCTTAATTCTTAATTATGTGTGAGGGCTACTCTGAGAGTAATTCCTCCTATTTCATTCTTTTGGCTCACACTGTCAGATGCTGATGTTGGTGGTACGGCATAATTTGAACCTTCTCAACAAGGTTGGTAAAGTTCTTCAAGTTCATCCAGTCCAACCATCCACCTATCACCAGTGTATCCCACTAAACTATGTAAGTCAGTACAACACCTAAATATGTTTGAACACCTTCAGGGATGGTGATTCCTGCCTCTTCCAATGCCTGATCACTCCTTCAGAGAAATTTTTCCTAATGTCCAACCTGAATCTCCCCTGGTGCAGCTCAAATCCTGTTGCTAGTTTTATACAGGAGAAGAGGCCAAGCCCAGGCTCAGGAGAACCTGATCTAGCTTTGGATGTCCCTGTTCATTGCAGGGGAGTTGGACTAGATTATATTTAAAGGTCCCTTGTAACTCTAATAATGATTCCACGATCTTTAAGTGCCTTGAGCCACCATATTGTCTGTTTAGGCTGTCTGGAGTATCATCAAGCAATTGCAAGCAAGCTGAAAGAGAATGAAATGCAGAGACTGGCACATGATTTAAAACTTCTGTTTGAGGAATCAGTTTGCCACCTCATTTCTTTCCTGTGGCCAAAAATTACCCATAACTGGAAATAAATTTTCATGATGCTCAAGTTTTGTAATAAATTTCTTCCACGATGCTTGCTGAATAGGGAAGGAGGGAGACTACAGATACCTTTTCAAGATGTTCTTCCCATGCATCATACAAAAAGTGTTCAATTCAAAATAAAAGTGCTTTACAAGGTGTTACATGAAGGAGGCAAAACACATTTCCTGTGTTGCCTCTTATCGTCATAGTGTATCAGGGTAGAGATGGAATAATCCATGGACCTCCATGGCATGCTAAGCCAACACAGACACTAGAGCTGGAGACACTGTATTAAAGCACTTAAATGTAGAAAGTATCTGCATGATCGAACCTTCCCGCTGATTTGAAAGCTGTGTCTGTGCAAGATCGTGACAGAAATATCATACCTTGTTTATTTTTTTTCCCTGTGAATTTGATTCTTCTAATGAGGAATCTGAATGTTGCCAGCACAGTCTGGTTGTATTCATGGTGAGCATGCTCCCTATTATTCCATTCAACATCCATATTCAATGCAAAGTTTCAATATTCAGAGTAATGAACTAATGAAGTGGCTTTTCTCTAGGTATCAAAAGTCTCAATTTATTTATTTTTTTTCATAATAAAGAAAACTTTCAAAAGAAATCTGAGGCCAGAAAGCAGTGAATAAAAACAGGGAGATTCCCAGTAAAATACAGCCCCGTAAAATAGAAGGATAACCATGTACTTGTTAAGATGTTCCCTATGGGTTTTCTTTTCTGAATTCTTTGTTATTGCAAGTTAAAATCAACTACTTGAACATTTTATCTAAGAATTTAAAATACATATCTAGATATCTTTAAGTAGGTTACCTGTGAACTAAAAATCAAAAAAATATATTATCTATAGAACCATGACATTAAAAATATGGACTAGAGTTCAGATCTCACAGGTCTGTGCTGCAGTCTTGTTATGAGTGTAGGGAAAAAAGGAACATGGATAAAAGAAATTGAGCAATGATTAAGAGAATGCATGGGTCCTGAGATCCTAGTATTTTGAAAAGTAAAAAAAGGTGCTCATTTGATCATAGAGGTTAGGCTAGGCAAATGAAACTGTCTCAAAGATTACATTTTAACGTTAAAACTCTGTAACCTCTGGAAATAAGAAATAATGAGGCCTTGCAGTTCTGGTATCAAAAGTGGAATCTGCAAACATTTATTTAAAGAGAAAAAGAGTAAGGGGGATATTACTACCTGACATGAACACAGATTAAAACATTATACAATTTTGAACCTGTGAAAATGTATATGTATGTATAAGCTTATATTCTGAAAGAATATGTGCATGTAAGAGAGAGAGGAAGGGATAAAATGCACTCAGTGTCTTTCCAGTGTGATGTCTGAATGCAATTAAAATCTCCAGTTGTGATGCTGCAGCAGATCTTTGACAGTCAGCCATCCGAATACCATTTTGACAGCTCAGACACCTTTTCATGGTCACGCTGTAGGAAAGATCATTGAAGAACAATTATTTTGTACCCATGGCTGGAAAAAAATAATCAGAATCCTTCCCTCCTCCTGCAGATCTGAATGTTTTGTTTGCTCTACCATAATAATTTACCCCTTGATGTGTGTACCAGGGAACCCCTGCAAAATTGCCTGCTAAATGTTATATTTTCCAAGATCAGCAGAAACTACAAGTTAAGCTTAAAACATATTTGAGACTGAGAAAGAAAATAGAGTTGGATTGTCTAAACCGTTACTCATGCAAGCCACTTCACAGGCATTTGGCTTGACAAAGACTTAAACTGGGCAGGAGATTTTGGACTGAGGTCTTGAACCTGGTTCCATTAACAGCAACAGTAATGTTTGCCTCTGAAACCAGCAAAGCAGAACAGCATCCAAGATGTCACATTGTGGCACATTTAAAGTGATCCATAGTGCTCTTCCTTGGCCCAATTACCTCTGATGCTAGTTTCAACTACCTCATTGGCTGAGAAATATGTATGGAAATAATTGATCTTTTATTACACAATCCTGTAATAGAAGCTCCAGCTTATCAGAGTTTTAAGAGAACATATGCACTGTAAGTGGCAAAAAAGTCTAACAAATATTCTTTGGTTTTCACCTTTCTTAACTATCAGCAATTTGCCCTGATACAGTAGCATTAATGCATAAACCATTAAAGTACAAACATCCCAGAGGTTTGATTTCATCAGTTCATTCTTAGTCTAAATACAGACTTCTTACATATGAAGGAAACCGTGCTGTAGCATCTGGGAAAGAAAAGACCATAAAATTAGAATTTAAAAATGATCAAGAGACTGGATTAAATTTCTTCCATTCCCTATTCTTGCTGAAGTCTTTGTCACTGAAATACAAATGTCACAAATGTAAGAATAAAACATCTCAGGCATTAGGATTCTGTGATAGCTCATTCACATGACAATGACTGCACTGAGAACAGAACATTTCACAGAATGTAGCCATTCTTGTGGCAAAGATTATAATGACAGGGAGAAATGGTGCAAAATTAACCAATTCTTGCATCTTCCAACAGTAATCTAACAAGACTCCCTGTGTTCTGTATAACGTGTTATATTAGACCCAAAGAGAGGGTGAGAGTGTGTGTGAGAGAGAAATGAAATACTGCACACTTTGGGTCATAATTAAACTTCTCTGCTTATCTCAACAGTAAGAAATCTGCTTTTGCCCATGCTATTGCCAGCAGGTGCCACTGCAACAAATAGAAAAGTATTCCAAAGATGTGGGAAGAATTAGGATGATGCTGTGGACATGAAATAAGAAAGCTCCCCTGGCTATAGAGTGTACCCATCCCAGCACTATGGCCTTGGCTCCCCCAGTCCCAATCCCTCTGTGCAGGGTACTGGGTAATGGCATGTAGTTGATGTTTTTGTGATAAGACACTGCTGAAGACTATTCTGCAAACCTCTGTAATTTCCTCAGTGTGAGCTGAGATATCCCAACCCCTGTTAGGTTCAGACCTGCAGTTAATTAGGTCACAAGAGCCATACCTCAGACTATCAGCAGTGGATTTTCTTTTAAGTACAGTTCATTCGATATATTTAACCAGAAATGAACATGACTTCCCTTTTGGCTCTGCTGCTTTCTGACTATTTGGAGTGTTCCTAACCCTTGCCTTGTCAGCCTCTTCCCTGCAGTTGCAGGGCAGCTCGGGGTGTGTGTTCACGGGGCTCTGTTAGCAAGGCTCCGCCGTGACTCTGTTAGGAGGCCCTGGGGACTGCTGTTCTTAGTGCATGTCTGTTTCTTTACAGGCATTTCCTGGTTTGGCGAAACATCAGTTGGGGCCTTGTCTGTACAGGAGTTTGGCTTCATTTAGGTATTTTTTTTTTTTTTGTGAACCATCGATATTAAATCCTGTCTCTTGAGAACATTTCATCCTGACTGTATCTGAAAATGATTCACCACAGAAATGTGAAGCTTTAGTAGTCTGACAACCTCAAGCAGGTTTACTGGTGTGACTCTACGCCCACCTCCGGTCTCAGGGCCCCAATGTACCATTTTTTATAGATTTCAGAAGGGAATCTGCCCTTCTGTAGCTGAGTCTGAAGAAAGGAAAGCTGCATGCTTACATTCTCTTCTATGCTCCTGGAGCTATTAAGAGAGAAGTGAAACCTTTGCTGGTTTTAGATGGTGCTGCATGAACGCATGAAAGAAATTACAAGGTGATAGACTCTATGAGCAAGCAGTGTAATTCCTTTGCTATGTTCCTGTGAACAAACTGAAATGTGAACACTGGCATTCATTTATTTCTGATATTCAAGTCGCTTCTGCAAATAAAAGCCCACCTGAGTAACAGTTGTGGACTCCTACCCATGCCCCAGATCTTCTTGTTATGGAACCACGTCTGATCAAGATTTCTGCATTACTGCCTTCAGAACTTAGTTTATAAAGATGAGTTTCACTACACAGAAGTTTCTGTACAATTTCCAATTTCCTACTGCATTAACTTTTAATAGACTTATTGCTCCTTGTGAATAATAGCAAAAAATATTCTTGATGCATAGTCTCTAACCTGAATCCTATTTGGCCTCCTCTACAAATGCTGATGAAGACTTCTCTGATTCTTATTCTGAATTACAGCTCAATGTAAGCAATATTAGAGATGTGGCATGCAGAAAAAATTCTGTGACTGCTTGGCTGTCTATGTGGTTTATACCACATCCCTAACTAATAATAAACTGGTGGTATCATTTCTACATTCTGCTGGTTCCAGGTTTCCAGCATCACTGTGTTATTGTGCACCAACTCTTAACTTACGGGGGGTGCTTGCAATTCATATGGGTGATATGTTCCGCTTAGCTGCAGTTTGTCTAAAAATGTACAACTTTTCCATTGTCCCTTGAAGTATTGGGGAAGGTGATAAGATGACAGTTCTCCTTTTTTCAGTCTGAAAGTCAGTCATTTTCATTAGGCTTTACTGTTCTTTTTTGAGGGACTAACTCATTTTTCACTCACAAAAAACTGTCAAGAGTTTAGTCCCAAAAATGAACTCAAGTAAAATAATCATACAGTTTGATGGGAATATCTGCTGCATTGTTTAATCCTCTCTTAAATCTCCTTTTTCAGCTGCTGTGCCTCCAAATCACAACTTGCTTGGCAAAGGTAGGCTTAGAAGAGAGTCAGCTTTTTCTGCTCGACCCATTTTATTTTTTTATTTATCTCCCTTTTCCACCCAACCTTAACTTCACTGAATGTCTCTTGCACCTGCAGCATCCCATCTGACAGATAGGCTGTGAATCCTCATGGGCAGGGAGATCTTTACAACTTGTTTGTGTTGCACATGTCATAATACAGCACGATTCCTTGATTGCTACCTCATAAATAATGAGAACATTACAAAATTAATGTGCAGAAAATGAATAAAACTGGAAAGCAAATTTTTGCCAAGGCTTACTTTTTTTTTCTTTTTTTTTTTTCTTTTTTCTTTTTGCTTTACTCTTCCAGAGTCTATAACAAGAAGGTTCCCATGAGAGCAATTGAAAACCATGGATAGTGTTTTGTTTTCATTTTAATTCAGACAATTTAACTTCTTTTGGTTCCCTCACAGGGAACTGGCAGAAAGTAACTGATGCTGGAACATTTCTTTCAGGGTAGATCCTGCATATACTGGAGGATCACCAGAAAAGTGAATGCAGACCCAGACAATGTTCAATTTATTTCCAGGAAAAAAAAAAACCAAAACAAACAAACAACAACAAAAAAACAATCCACCAAAACAAGTCAAACCAAACCACTACCACCAACAGCAAAGCACATACCAAAACCAACCATACAAAAATCTTAGCAGATTTCTGACTTTAACATTCTGCCACAGGAGGTAAGCTTTTGGAACAAGAGGCTGATTCCTCTCTCACGTGTATGCACTCAGAAGATAATTAGAGCATAGTGGGAAAAGGAAACAAATCTGCCACGTGTGCTAATGTATTCCTTAGTGAGAAGAAGAAAAAATAAAGTAAAAAAATAAAGAATAGATTCCTTGAAATACATTTTATTTATTCTGGTCGAAGAGCTCTATAGAAGTAGAAAGGGAAAAATAAAGCAGCGAAAAATACACAGCCAGGTCTTTCAGCTTTAATTTTTTTTTCCATACTTTGCTCATTTATATACCTCAGAGTACTTTAAACTTGTGCATGGAATGCCTTCAATTCGTTTTGGATCTGCAGCTATGAAGTCCCAGAAAATTCCTTACTCTGAGAGATTTCTTTGTTCACTTTGATATTTTAGATTTTTTCAGTCTGAGGCTCTTAGCAGCTTTGAATTTATTCAGGTATCCCTCACACACACTCATATATGTAATACATACATAGATATAGATATGCACATATGTATATACCAGTATGTATATAAAGGTATGTATACATAAGTACATAAATCTATGGGAGCATACGATAACCAATGCTTTCTCAATATTAACATGATTTATGCATAAAGTGATTTTTATACACAAATCTCACCCTCTTATTTCCGGTTACTAATCCTTGGCCTCCCTCACTTGAGAGAAGTGCTCTACTTAATTCAGTTTACACATCATATTTAAGTTCTTTGACTTGTGATAGACTGCCATAATTAAAACTTGCAATTTTAACTCCTCCTACATTGCAGAGATAATGTTATTAATTTAAATCAGTTTATTTTTAATTAGAAATTATTCAGCTTCAGAAGTGTATTTTCAGAATTAGATTAAGAATAAATTTTGGATAAGAATTTTGGATTTTCAGATCACTGGTTAATGGACCAGTGCTTCTCATGTTCTGACAGCCTCTTTTTCATTGTGGGCACTTCAGGAAATATGTGATGAGTAAATAATATACCTGAATGGTTATCTAGATACTTAATTTCTTTTACTGTGCCAGGATATACTCTTTGTATGTTGCCTATGAGCAAATCAGTTGCTGATTATCCTTCCTTTCTCCAAATAATTTTAATGAAAGTATACCCCAACAAGTGTTTTTCTGACATTGCTTCAGACTGGTTTTGTTCCATATTTAATTTCAGCATTCGTAAATCAAATTATGTCTTGTGTGTAATCAGGTAACTCAGGGGCTAGGCCCAATAACTGTTCAGATTCATATATATTACCAAGCTTATATCACACACAGTTTGAGAGTGGAATTCCATTCTCTATAACAAATGTGTATTTGAAGTTACCCTACTGAGATTAGCAGAGTCACAGTGATGTAAATGAGGGGAGAATCAAGCTTATGATCTGTCTAACTGTATATATTTGGATGGCATGCAGACTTTCTTCTGCACTTAAGAAAAATATTATATGGTATCTTTCCAATGTGTCTGTTTGGCTGATTTACAGTATTAGAAAGCCAGGGAATTTCTAAAACTGAATCAATATAAGACAAAATTCTTTTGATTGGACCTTATCCCTCGTCCGTCAGCACTCTTCCATCACTTTGAAAGTTGGCAGTTCTCAGACTGAATCAGTCCCAGGGGTGGAAACCTTGGGTTCCTGTTTGACTTGAGGCATTCTCTTCTGAACCATGTAAATATAAATATTAAACTGTCATATTTAGCTTAGAAATGTACCAAACTTTAACTTTAGTTAAGGATACTAAAACACTGCACAGAAAAAATGCAAGGGAAGAGGTTTCTATGTATGCATGGGCAAGCATAACTGTCTTCTAATAAGATGAATTTTTTAGCAGCTTCAAATTGTACTGAATTATGTCATGCGTCTTCTCAACAAACCAAAACTTGATCTGCTCATTTCCCTGAACTCATATTATCTATCCGTAAAATGTCATATCGATTTTTAAATACCACTTGTAAAACTTCATGCTGTCCACATCCTGAACTCAAGTGGCTTTGGAAGCACTGATAGCTTTTGTTCTGCTTCACTTATTTATATACCAGTAGTAATCCTATTTTCAGCAGTATTGGGATTAATTTTAGATCTCAAAGGATCTGGATTTCAGTGAATTAATTCAGTGATTTTGTTTATTTTTTTAAATGAAAATTTAAAATTTGTTATTTACTGACAAATATATCAGTGTAAAATAGCTTCCGCGTTAGAAGACTGTTTCCATGGAAATATCACTTTAAGTTCATATGGGGTTTTGGGCTAAATTTCTCCTTGAAAAAATGATAGAAAACAGCTTGTGACTTAGCTGTTTAGTGGTATCTAAGCAAGAAAAGACATGTTTTAAATGCTGGTGACCTACCCATAGATTTTTAAAAATAATATTTTTCAAGTATGTTTGATACATCCATAAGCTCAAGGAAACTTTGGCTGCCCCATTGGTACTCTGCAAATAGAAAAAATGACTGCATTTAATGGGTACTTTATGTATGAATTTTTCCATTTGGATCTGATAGAGATTGTTTTGTGTTTTTTTATCCATCTGATGTTCTCTGGTTTTGAAATAAATAATGGTACAGATCTCTTTAAGCTCAATTCAATGTTAGTTAAAAAAGAACCCACTAAATTCTTCATGAGTTGGGCCTCATACAATTTAGGTCATCTGTTTTGGGTTAATCTTTGGGAAACCATGATTCTTGGCATAATACCCTTCCACTGTCACTCCACTACAGTAAATAAAAACACTGGAGAAGCTTGATGACAGCAGTACCAAGTTGAAAATGTAACCTCGGCATCACTTGAAATAAAAACAGACGCAGCAAGTAAAAGTTTTGGCATCAAAATGTTAAAATTATATCCCACTTCAAATACAATTCTTTAATTGGGACACATCCCAAGCAGAAAGACTTCACTTCCCAACAAACACAACTATTATACTAATTGGTATGGCCCCCACACAAGCCTTGGGTGGATCTGAAGTTAGCTGTTGTTATTCTGGCCTGACTTTCCAACCACATTCATTTTGCTAAATTGCATTTCTATGAGAGTGGGTTGATATCCTGCAAGTGTTACTAATTCTATTGAAGCACTTTTTTCCTTTTAAACAGAAGATCAAAAACCCAAACCACTTTCTATTTTTAAAATGTTGTATTTCCATAAACATCAGTAGACATTTGAATAACCACCTTATTAAGATTAGGTGTTCCTGAAAGGGAGCCCTGTTTCTCTGTGTTTATTACTGACCACAATACTAAATTATGCAAATCTTAAAAGTATGTTTGAACAAAAGAACTATATAATTTAGCTGGTTGAGATTTTTATTTTTAATCTGTGGGAGTGATTTTAGTGCTGACAGAGGTAAAGATTAAAAATCCATTAGAGCTTCCACAGGGCAATCAAAAGGGCCCAGAGCAGACTTGCCAGATCTCCTTGGACTTATAAGCAGACTCTGAGCTGCAGTGCCTCCAGAATACCCTGGGGCAAGTTTAAAATCCCACAGGCAGTAAGAGGATAATACTTCTTGAGCAGTAGTTTTTGCTTTCACAGAGCTGTAATCCTGACACTGATACTTGGAACTATTTTGCAAGGCTGCTTGTTTCTAGTGGGAGTGGGAAAGGCAGCATTACATGGGGAAAGAATGCTTGGAGCATGTGGTGTCTTAGGTAAAAAAATAAAAAAAAGATAATGTTCTTCCACAGGAGCATATGTCTCCAGTTCACTCCTTCCAAGACTTCAGCGAGACCAAAGTACACATTTAGTGAGGCACTGGACAAACACCGAGCCCATCCAGGTCCTACAGGCCTTCTGGAGAGCCAAGTTGAAGGGAAGAGAGAGCCTGTGGTCTTGACTTCTGTGCTTTTGAATCAGAAGTGTCACTAAGAATACTGAAATATATATATATATATGTAGTTCCATGTTTCGATGACCTAAACCCAAGTGATTCAACAGCTCTGCTATGTATTAAGTCAGAATCTTGGCCACTGTTGCCCTAAACACAAAGTATATCATTCATATGTTCCTGAATTTCCAAAACTTTACCCTTTCTATGGAGAAAAAATGATGAAACAAAACTCCACTAACATTTTCTTTGCTTTCCTTGAATGTTCATTTACTTTCTGATTTCATACTGATTTTTTTTTCTGCTTTCTTTTTCTTTTTTTCTTTCTTTTTTGCTTTTGCTTCTCCAACCTTTTTACCCTTTTTGCTTTTCATCCATTCCACATTAGATTCATTTTTTCTTCCATCACTCTTGTTTTGAAAAGGCTTTTCAAATTTATTTTTACACTACATCTTGCCACCTTTTTGATTTTGTATCTCCTTCTAATGTCTTTTTTCTCACTTCTTCCATGCTTTTACTTCAGTTTCTTTCCATTTCCTCACTCCCATCCTATTTCTAAAATTTATTTCTATTGCATCAAAACACCATGCAGATAAATATCCCTGTGGGGGCTTTTATCTTAAGAAGAGTTCTGTGGCCATGAGGTGTCACACCCCAGCACCACTATAGAGATTTCCCTGCAGGGTTTATTCTTAGACCCCTGAAATGTACATTCAGTTGCTTAGCACTGGTGTCTAAATTTGAACAATTTGAACATTCATTCTTAAGTTAAATGCAAGAAGTCTCCAAATGCACTTCTATGCTCAAATCTACAAACTTATCACAGAAGATAATGGGATTGGCAATGAATGTCTTTTAAAATAGCAGTTAGAGACTGGCAGAGTTCTCTTTTGCGTGCTGTAATGGTATTGGGCCCTCCTTGCTCTTAGCGTTTTCTACCTTGTCTTGAATCCTAAACTGGCCTGAAAAGCAGAAGACATTCCTGCCTTAACACTGCACACCCCCAGGACTTGTAGAGCTCCCATGAGCTGGCTTCAGTCCTCCAGGTAGGAGATTGTTTTGTACTAGAATGAAGCTAAAGAGATAGAGACTGCTCACTGAGCTGAGATTTTGCAGTATCTCCATTCCTGTAATTTGACATGAGAAGAAGGATAATCCAGAAAAGTCAGAATGGCAACTTTTTGATCTAGCAAGAGATCTCATCATGATCTGTCTTGGAAAGTCTCTCATCACAGTAATGAAGCTTGTCCCAATCAGTTTCTCACTTCAGAAAAGAAAGCCTATGTTGTAGTTAAGAATTTTCACTATAACCTGTCTGCATTTGGTACGCTTTGTTTTGTGCACCTTTCTACGGCAGTACTTTTCTTATGTGTCCTCCATGTCTTTTCCCTCGACAATAACAAAAATGAATGCTGTCACTTCTTTTTTTTTTTTTTCTTTCTTTTAATTCCGCTTCTCCAAGGACACTGCTGCTCACCAATTCTATTATGGGGGGAAAAAAATGCTTTCTGACAGCAGGAATGTGTGGTTTTCCTTCATTACCTTCAGCCTATGACTGCATCCAGAAAAGGAGAATTTCAGTACCTCCTAGAAAGCGCCGATCTTTCACCAATTTAACACTAGCAAATGTCTTTATACATTTCCTTAGCATGTGGCAAATTTCATAAGAAGCTTTGCGGACAGGCAGTGGCTCCTTCATTTGCGGCTAAAGCATTTGTTGCTTTTGCAATTTGCAATGATTGCTTACGAAAGGAATGGTTTGTTTTTGGAAGGCTGCTTTGAGTTCTGCCGGCTCTGTGCATAGTTAACGACAATACTTTAATTTTGTGGTGGGGGTGGTGATGCAGATTTTTCTTCTTGGAGTCTTTGCTGCATTCTTACAAATTACATGTTGAAGGAAGCCTGCTTTTGGTTTACTTCAAATTTAAAGTAATCCCCTCCCCCTGCTTTTATTAGACCAGAGGTCAATTCCAGGAGCTCTGGTGGCAAAAAGCAGCCGAGCAACAAACGCGTCTGATCCCTGAAGATTATCTGATAAATCTCCAGTGACTAAGGGCAGATGTTCTGGCTTGTATGCCATCTCCTTCTCATGCCTGGGAACTGGGAATACAACCAGATTGTGACTGCGCTCAGAAGATTTACACTTACCAGAAAGACTCTTACAGTCATTAGTGCTGGAGCTCTGCCTGGGGTACGGTTGGCACAATAACAGGAGGGTGACAATGTGGCAAAAAATCTTTGTCCCCAGCTTCTCAGTCATATGTGAAGAATAAGAAAGAATCTGATCCTCTCACCTGTTTTCTTTTTAAGTCAACATTTGCTTTAAAAAGGCAGAAGATTAATAAATGAAATAATACACAAACACAGCATCGAGTAGAGACAGAAAGCCTGAAGAAATAATGACAGGTTAAAAGTTAGTAAGTGAAGCGCAGCTGATGCTAACATTTGTTTTTTAAGCCCATGCTGACTGTATACTGTGCACAGGGTAGGTTTAATTCTGGGATGCCTGCACCAGGCACTGCTGCTGTGCTTGCCTAATGCTCACACAATGCTTCACACAAGCGTAAAGTGAAAGCTGAGGGGCTTTCTCTTATGTCCTTGAGTACATGCATGGCAAATGTACTCCATACCATGCTATGTCTGTGAGAGAAACAAAAGATTCCGTAACTATGTCCTAAATGAAAAACATTTGGTAATTCAAACTGAATCGGGGTCCTGGTTGGTAATAACACAGTGTCAAAAATTAGCAACTAAATTAAGGATATATTTTACTTGTCTGAGTACTCACTCAAGAGTAACTGGATTACTCAAGAGAAACTGGACTGCCAGTTGAAAATAAAACATCTAGTGTGCAGCTACTGCTTAGCTGATCAAAACATTAAAAAAGCAGAACTTGTCCAATAAAAAGTTTTAAGTCAGAAAAGTTATACTGTCCTGTTATGGAGATGAAAATAATGCAAATGTATGTATGTATGTATGTATGTATGCTTGTATATGTATGTATATATGCTATATGCTTGCACATAAGATGGTAGAAGAACTGGTAAACTATTGTTACCTGGAGTACATTAACATCTCTTGTAATAACACAAAGCTCATTGTAACTCTGATCACAGGTGTCAGGTCAAAATGTCCTCTAAATCAAAAGAAACAATTATAAAAAGGACATATCAGAAAAAGCTTTCTTTTAAATAATCTCCATTATTTTGTAAAGTGATCCTCAGCTATTATGCTGAGTTTCCCAGAAATCAAGGTTTCTTAAAATGTTATTTTTATGTTCCTATGCTACTTCATACTCAAAATGAAAATGTGCATAAGAAGCCTCCTCCTCAGCAGGAGCAGTTGTGCAGAGGAGGAAATCTCCAATGACCAGTATGTCATGAAAGAACAGTTGTGGAGAAGTGTGAGCTTCTCCACATTGCCAAGTTCTCCCCAGACCCAAGGCATCACTTGACAACAGCCTATGGATCTATTCTCTAGTAGAAATGTACAGCTGAGAAATCTCTGAGGAAGTCATCCAATCTATTCCGCTACCCAAGACAGGATTATCTACTGCAATGTCATTTCTGACATATGTTTTTGTTGTTTTTTTTTCTAGCTTGTTCTGTTAAATGCACTTAATGATGGAGACACCACACTCAGCCTTCTTTCCTTTCAGCAGAATAACTCCAACTTATGTATTCTTTCCTTTTCCAATATATTTTCTAGATGTCTGACCTTTCTTTTGGATTTATTCCAACCTTTAAAATGCAGTGCCCCAGTATTGGCATAGTACTCCAGGAGATGGTTTGTTCTAGAGGAGGAAAACAAGTGAGTTTCAGCATTCTGTCAGCATCTGACTTTTTTCTGGATCTACTTAAGATTAGTTTCAGTTCATGCCATCTGTCTTGATGGTGTGTCTCAGGAAACACCTTAATACTGAGAACAGAAAATCACTGACTATTGAGAACAATCATGCAGTACAAACCTTTGCTCACTCCCAGCAGATCTGGTGGCCCTTGTACCAAAATCTTAAGACATTCTCTTAGACAGTTTGCTCTTGTTCTTCAATAGTTAACACCATTAAAACCTTGGAAATGTTCAGAATTCTCTGTATCCAGCACATGGCCATAACAAGCACACAATTTCAAATTCTGAGTTTTGTAGCTAAAGATACAGAGCAATTGTTAAGTGTTGGATATTAGGTCATGTTGAAGAGGACTAATCTGATAAAGAAGACCAGAGTTACAGTTGTGGTAAGATCACAGTTGTGGAAGAGTGTAGGTGTGTTTTTCTTTCCTGGACCAACTGCAAGCTAAAATTTCCACAGTGTAAAAATGGTTATCTGAGGATATGACTGCACCAGCAGTGGGGGCTAGAGCCCCTTCCTGGCCCTGCCAACACCTAATCATCATGGGTAGCTGTAAAAGAGTGATCACACACTGGCTGTGCTTGCTATGGTATGGTAAACAGGGCAAGGCTTCTGCCACCTGCATTCTGTCCTTTCCATCCCTGTCCAGGAGGAGGAATTGGCTGCCTGCATCCAGTCTTCTACCTCTTGAATTCACCTTTTTCTTCACCAGCTCTCTGCTGCAGGCTTGAATGAGCATTTTGATGTTTCCATCACTGCAAAAATATAAAGGCAAAGTAGAGCCAAAGTTCCTCTCATATTTTTCAGCTTAACAAATGGCATAAAATTAAATTGTGGTCTTTTAGTCCCAGTTTCTAGTAAAATAGTCTTCCTGAATTTCCTAGGGCAGACTTGGTTGCATCATGCCCAGTAACATGCTGTTGGCATATGGCGGTAGACTGTAAAATGGAAAGACATGAATCAAAGGCATGCTAATATTAATACATCTATGTTGCTTGCTGCTTGAGGAATGCAGTAGAAAGGGAGTCATATGTAGTTTATAGAAGAAATGAATGCATTCCAGATGTTAACCATGCAACCAAGCCTTGTATATACAAAAAGGGTTTTCCCAATGCCTATATTTAATCTCCACATAAAAAGGCAGACCCTCTAAAATTCTGGGTGCATTTTTCATCTTGCATCAGAAGTTTAGAAAATAATATCCATCCACTTTAGTACTTGTTTGTTCATATGCATATATTTTTATTAATGAGTAACTAAGCATAAATGCTAGAGGAAATCTAATGAATGAAGTTTTGAGCAGAGGCTTCTGCTCCATCCACTGCTTGTGCCAATGTGGTTAGGTAATGCCAGCCCAGTGTAATATCATAGGGTTTACTTGATGGTGGATCCAGACTCAGCATGCATCACAAATTAAGCTCTTTGCAAGATCTGGTATTTGTATTGGAAAAGAAGGAGAAAAAGCAATGCACTTTGGGAGATGCTATTGTTTCTACAGTACTGGAAACTTGGAGTATGTATATTCCATTAACATGATTTTGTATCAGAGGCAAGAATCTGACAACTGATGATATTTTATTTGCTTATTTTGATGCTGAAATGGAGGCAGGAGAATTATATAAAATGTCACACTATAACACCTTTATATGTTGACAGAAATTAACTAGTTTTGATATTAAATATGTAAGTAAATATGTAAGTAAATCCAATCTAAAATATATATGGCAGTTCAAAATTAACATTTTCCCTATGTTTGTAGCAAACAGGTAATGCACAATATGTAAATTTGAAATTAAGTTGCTAAAGTAATTGGTGGAATAAATGTAAATGATAAACAGATTCAGGAACATTACTAGCTGCTTAGAATCAAATAATGAATGAAAAAAAGAAGAGATGAAATTATTCAAATTATTCACAGACTACAATCTTTCTGCTCATCTCTGATTATTTTTGTGATGTTAAAGTATACAATGTAAATAGCACCTAAAATGGAGGAAGCATCCTAAAAGATGAAGGCAGCCACTTGGAGGCCAATTTGGATAAAATAAAAGGCTGGACTGCTATCCTCTTCTGTTTGAAAATATGTGGGAAGAGGAACAGGAAAGGAGGAGGAAGAAGAAACTTCTGATATTTTAGCTGTTGTGCAATGCTATCTTCAGCACTTTTTGGAATAGATCACCTTCTGAGATAGACAGATTCCACACCAATCTAGTCTTTCCAGTCCAGGAAAATCATGCTGAAGCCATGGCTCCATAGTGTGAGGCCTTCCAGACTAACTCAAACAATGCCTTGTTCTTTTTGTTGAACTTGTTCTTTTTGTTCTTTCTGTTGCCTTTTTCTTTCTGTTGTTGAGCAATGAGCTTGGAGAATATAACAGGAAAACAAAACAACAACAAAAAAAAAAAAAGGTTCAAAATACACCTGGAATCTATATATTGGCGCAGTTAAGGCTGGGGTACTTGATAAAACCAGGAGTATAAGAACAGATTTAACACAGCACTATTGCTCTTGTGCCAGAAATTAGCCATAGGCAAAAACATGCATATGGAGAGCTACTCCCCTCTTAGCATCTAGAACAAGTGGTACCCAAGGTTGCTTTATGTCAACATGTGAATTTTCACCCAGAAATCACTTTATGCTAAATTTCTTAGAGGAGAAGGTGAGTGCCCTGCATCCCCACTAGCTTTGCTTTCTCCTTCAGTGCAGAACCATGCTCTTGAGGAGTGAGAGGATGCTGCTACAGGGAATGTGACAGACTTCAGTGTTGTGTCTGCAACCACAAGTTGTGTGTGCCTTCTTCTACCTGTATGCTGCCTTTTTGCTCTCAGTAAGTTAAATCTGCAGCTTGCCAGTATGGAGGAGGTACAGACATCTCAGATAAACCCACTAGAAATATTCAGGATTTAGATGGATGTCCTTTGAAGTCAGCCCTTCAGTCCTGGTCTGGCCAGAAACACCAAGGAGGACCTCTAGGGAGAGGTGCAAAGTGCTCCCACCCAGGTGTGGGAGGACAAAGTGATGTAAAGAGGGGTGGGAGAGGTTTTAAGGAAACTCCTCGACAGCTTAAAGGCTGATCTCAGTCACACAAGGAAAAGACTGTGGAAAGTGCTGACCAGCGACGTTTGCTTTTCAGACTGCTGTTACTGATTAAGGCTTTACCACCTTGCTGGTGCTTATTTCCCACTCACTGCTCAGACATGATGGCAGAGTGCTTACAGTTGTTTCAGTGCAAAACAAAATGGGATAGCTCAAAACTATCTGGATATTGGCTCCTTCTGTTACTTCAAGGTATTTCGCCAACTGCTGCAGTCCGAGAAATAACAGCTTTTTAAACACATCCCTCTTCTGACCCTCAGCACTTCATGCTCCCTGATGACGGTGCTCTCAGGATGGCCTTGGTTTTGGGGGGAAGGCAGGATGGCCAATGTCTCCCTGCATGCTAGCATAGGGATGCTAGCTGTCCTGCAGCCACAGAGGCCTGAGAAGTGGCAGGGCTTCTAGCTGATGCAGGACAGCTGCCCATGAGACCTGAAAACCACCTGGCCCTGTGTTGCCTCAGTACTCCATGGCTTTGTCAAGTGGTCCAGAAGTGGCTGCTTTTGGGTTTAGTGAGGAATGACACGCATTATTCATCAGGCTCTCTGACCGCTTAGCACCTCCAGATTCCTCCTGGCTGTTTATATTTAAAAATAAACCTTAACAATCGCTGTTCAAAGTAAGGGCTGAGAGCCCGTGGCATTTTTATTTAAGCACGCTGAGCAGAAACTGAGGAGAACAGATAAGAGTTAACGGGTGTTTGTAAAACAGGCAGGAAAAAGGATGCTGATTCGTGAACCTTCACCGGCAACAACTTCCACAGCTGAGGAGCAGAGATGCTGAAAGCGTGAAAGCCAAAGGCTCTTGCTTTAAATGTAGGATTTGACAGGAGAGCAGCAGGGTAGGACCTCAGGGAATGACTAAGCAAATACTTAGATAGGAGGTCTGTGAGGTAAGCAGGACTAAATTGGTGCATCACTTTGAAGGTCAGCAATGCAATTTTATATGTAATTCCAGATTTAATGGGCATCCATGGCAGTGCACAAAGTATGGGAGCAATGTGTTGAAAAAAATCAATGCCAATGCTCTGGCTGAAGCATCCTCCCTGCAAGAAGCTGGGGCTGCCAGCAACTGCCGGAGGGTTCTGAGCATAGCAGCAACCATGCACAGCCCTACAATTTTGGTTTAAAAACAAGAAGAATTTAACTCATGCTTTATAATGTACTGAACACTGAATTCTTTTCTAGCAGCATTTACCACAATGGATGTCTTTGTTTCGCAGTTTTTGAACCTTGACCACAGAAAATGTGTTTGTTCTCCCCTAAAATAAGCCAGCAGTTTGGAACTTGCAAACATTTAAACCACTGTAATAATAATACTGTTACAGGAGAAATTTTACCTGGAATATGTGAAAAAACTGCCATTCTGTTTTTTTCTCCCTCTAAGATGTAAGTAAAAGAATGTAAAAGCTCATAGCAGTAAAAAAAATGTTTTTGTGAAATCTGAATAACTGCATTAGTTACAACAAAATGCATATCTCTGTCTGTATCCCAGTGGGTTTCTCTCCTGTGTCAGTTCTTTCTCCAATGAGATGATTTTGTGTGTATATATAAATAAATAGATCTGCTCAAGGCCCTATTTTTCCTTTCACTGACATAACTGATAATATTGTGTTTGTCCTTCAAAGTCATGCAAATGGAATCCTCAGGCTCTTGATATTAAATGCTGGTTAACTTGATTAACTTGATTTTCTTTAAAACATAAATGAAATTATTACTGTTCCCCTACATTTTCACACCCTTTATAAACCCTTGGCAGAAAAAGGAGAAAATAGATAATAAGATACTCAAATCACTTTCTTACCCTGTAATTAGCACATGAAAAAAGAACTTGTTGAAAACAATAATTCCTCAGTCATTTGTCTTTATTTTAATTTTGCTTTGAAGCCAACATATTTTCTCTGAGATTTCATTAGCAACCATTTTGTAAATGAGATTCTCACTAGTAAGAACCAAGTTTGAGTGCTCCATCGCATTAAAATTTAACCATTTTCTATGGCTTAATATAACTTCTTCTTAATGCAGAGAGACTTTTCTGCGATGTTCATAGTTTAAAGGGCTGGATATAATTAAGAACATACTTGCAGAAATGCAAAGTGCTTCACTACCTAACTGAGGCATCTGGCTCCTCAAATAGAATCCAAAAATCTTAAGTTACAAAGCACAGCAAACTTCCAAGCTTAAAGAAAGATTTAAGCATCTCAGAAAAAAAACAGATCCAAAACAGTCAACAAGCTGAATGAGCAACTCCTCGGACAGTTTTAATGTCTCCGACATGGGCTTCTTTGTCCAAAGGGAAGCACCTTAGATACATTTAAAATCTCTCCTGAGATTAGCTCAATTTCCATAAAGTAGTTGAGCAGAGTGTTTCATTTTTAAAAATAGACACTGGGAAAAATATAATAATATTAGAAACTGTCCTTGGAATAAAACCTGGAAATTAGGATGGTATTTCCCTGCTATGTTGCTGCCAAGCTAAAGAACTGTGCTCTATCTACGTGTCTGCTCCCAAGCCTGAGCTTTACAGCCCGCTGGTGAAACTGCAGTGGGAGGAATGGAGAACATTTCCACCAGCTCATAGGAAGTCAGGTTAGACACCTCATACATGCATTTTTATGCATTTTAATTCAGTGGGAAGTCATGCAGCCACTTGGCTCCTGCAGAAAACACAGGCAGTGACTGACATGGCAGTATTTGAAAGAGGCAGCTGTGACCCAGTTCGATGTAAGTTTACCTTGTGTCTGGCTTCAAAAGGGAAGATGTTTAGTTACAAAAATTTTGTCTGATGACCTTAGTCCCATAATCTGCTCCATGCCTGAATCCTTTTTCTTTACTCAAGCCCTCCTTGTTTTATTTGGTTAAAAACATTGGCCAAAATGCTCTTTTCAGTTTTCCATTTTCACATCACAACTCCAGCAACAGAAAAGCCCCTTGGGTTTTGTGCTGCTGTCAAAATGTGCTTTTGCAGTGCAACAGTTGGGGAAAAGAGCAGGAGCCATGATTTCCAAGCCTGGAACAGAGCACTAACTTCCTGCTGCATGAAGATGAGAGAGGACACAGTTTTGTGTGAGAGAGGCAGAAAGCAAGTCTGCGCTGGGCTGCATGAATGCTCTGGGACCAACCCCCATACCAGATGAGTCAAAGGGGATGGAGAGTACTGTCCCCAGCTTTGCCCTCCTGTCCCAGGATGGGATATGGGATATGGGATGGTGGTTATGCAAATCAATAAATAAGATTGGTTTGTTATTCTTCTCAAGAGAGCTCACAGAGGAGAAAACCCTAACCAAAGCCCCACTGTGGGGTGAAGTTATGCTTCTGCAGATTAAGCTAGGGCAACAGTGCTACCAAGCAAGCTGAATCTTGCCCTTGTCTCTGTATCTTCTTTCTCTTTCCCATTTTCCTTGTCTCTGTTATAAATGCTCAGTGACACACAAAGATATACACAGTGTTTGCCTGTGTCTGCTTTGAGGTGTACAACTGGATATGTGTCTTTCCAAGACTGTCCATAAATTGCAATTACAGATATTTCTTCTTGTTGCTTTTTTGGTTTAAAAATGTATTCACATGAGCAATAAGTATTCAAATCATACTGCTATGTGCTCTTGGCTGATTATCTGACTTTAGGTGTAAACGTGACCATCAATAAAAAGCATAATGGAAGCTTGTTATTTTTAAACATAATTAAGTCAAAGGAAAAACAGTTCAGCATGACTGTAGAAATAGTAATTGGTTCATTACCTGTAATCATGTTAGCCTGTTCACATTATCAGAGGCTAATTGGAGAAAGAAAATAAAAAGAGAGAATATATCACCTGCATATGCAGGTACGATCTGTATATCTAAGTGCGTGTTAATATATGATACAAAGTTCATTAATAAAATTTCAGATTAAACAGGAGAACTACAGCAATGCAGAAACAAAACTACTGAGAAAATCTTGAAGGCACATGAAGAGGCATGAGACAATGATTTGTTCACGAGGAAAATTTAAGTAGATCTAACTTATACTGTTATCTTAAACTCCAGGAATGACACTTAGTTTTAGTGGAAAGAAGTTCTTATGCCATTTCTGGTTTAGAACAATTTGTTTCTGAGATAGTCAAGGTATGTTATCAGCACTTGTCTTTTCCTTGCAGAGCACTGAAGCAGAGATGTAATGGGAAGACCTTTACAGTAAGTTGCTTGGTCTCGTACCACATTTTTAAAAATCTCGTTCTTAAAGTTTTTATTCTGTATCTCTAGGAGACTGATGAAAGGAATTACTTATGTGAAAATAACCTGCTGGTTCTGATAACAAATTTGGCCTCCTCTAACAGCTATGAAACTTATATAAATATTTGATAAACTGATTCATGGGAGCAACTCCTGTCATTTGCCCATTGTATTTACTATTGGTTTTCAGTTTATAGGAAAATATCATACTGCAGTGCCTTTTAAACTTCACTAAAAAGATATCATATAAATCCCACAAATAACAGTAGGATCGTGGATCATAGCCCTGTGCCCTCTTTGCCTCTGACATGCAAACATGTAAGGGCAGCCATGTGGGCTGTGGGATGTCACAGATTTAAGTGCTGCCTTTGTTCATTTGCGACTTCAGGGAAGGCCAACGTATTGTATTTACACACCTGTAGGAGGTATATACCTCAGCATGGTAATGCCAGAGTTTGGAAAGACATGTGGAGTATGAATTGATTGCCACTTCTCGGTTTATTCTTTCCACTTTTGCTTATTGTTTCTAATGTCATTTTTATGAGAACTCCTTGAGATATTTCCCTTTAATGAGGAGGAAATGCCATGGCCAGCGGTGAAGGAGTGGGGGTAGTTAGAATATAGCCCTTTGTTATGCTCCTTTAATGTCCAGGATCTAGCAGCAAGGAACTGTCCCTAGATACTTCTTATTTATTTGTCAGAGGGACAGTACTGTTGAATAAACACCGCATGGTAAAAGACAGAGCCATGGAAGACACAGATGGAAGACAGACATCTAGGCTGACCCAGAAAAACATTTCTTATATGCCATTTCTTCAGCAAAGGATCCTAGTTAGAGTAATTTACCAAGGCAATGACAGAAAGGAGAAGGCCCCATTGGAATAAATATATATTAAGTCCTTCTTATCTTTTCTTCCTGGTGTAGAACTGGGGGACCTGGAAACTAGGTGTAGTCCCTTCAAAGCTTACAGCATTCAAGATACACAGAGATTTTCATGACTATTAGTAGGCTGCAATATCTGAAAGGCCACACGGACCAAATAATGTTTGAATAAGGTAAGACTCTTCTTGGAGCTAGAGTATTCATGTTTATTTTCACTGAGGCTTTATAGGAATTACTGCCTCTGTGACCTGCTTGGGAGCTCAGATCAAAGACCAAAGTCTCCTAGCTCTAACATTGACCCTTAGGGAAAGAACAGAAAAAATAAGACAGCTATAGAGTGATCCTTCCCATGGTATAATTTCCCAGCTCCCAGCAATCAGCAGTTTAGTGATTTTTTTCTGAGCCAGAGGTTGCATCTGGGCTTTCATGTTTAATAACCAATGATGTACGCCTCCTCTATGAATGTGCTTTTTAAATCCAGATAAAGTTTTGTCCTCTGCCTGATCCTGTAGGCAGTGGGTTTCACAATTTGATTACATGTTATATAAAATGTACTTCCATTTGTTTGTTTTAAACCTGCTTTGTTTTTCAGCAAGGCAAATACTGACAGTAATGACACCACTTTGTTAGTGTAAGTGCAGACATACTAGGAGTTTCTGCTGGCAGGGCTGTGTTGATTACAGGTCTCTAGCTATGTCACAAGCTTTGTTGGCAAAAATGAGAGATATGCCCTCACTTAGGTAGGCATCCCAGAGGAATAAGAAGGTAGGTTGCACTCTCCTCATACACCAAGGGATTTTGGCACCTGCTCTGCACTTGAGTCATTTACCTGTAAGAGAATTCTGCCTTCGTTTGTTTGATTGTTTTTTGGCTGAGCTTCTTGCAGGTGCTTAACTGGGAAACAAACAAACAAACAAACAAAACCCCAACATACTTTATACAGCAGATGTTCAGCTGTTCAGCTATTTGACCATTATGTTGTACTTTGGCTAAATGAGTTTAATTGTGTGCCTGGTCTCCCTTTGCTAGTGTACCAAAATGTGATTTCTTTCTCTCTGGTGGCCCTTTTCAGAAATCCTTTTCATAAAATAAATTTCAGGTGATAGGCTGATCTTGGCTCACAAGCACCCAAAGAAAACAGCAATCATGAAATCATGTGCGTGCTGCTTCACTCACAATGCCTTTCTGAATACTGGGCTGCAATATTGATCCATAGCTGAAAATATAGAAACTTTCTCTATGAATGAAATGCTTATTGTCCTTTTTCATACCCATAAAAATGGTCTGCTGAAAATTCTTTTTCTCTTTGTGGGCTTTGACATCCCCTCATCATCTTTCATGTGAAACTTATCTCCGCATAATCTACAGATGGTTAGTTTTGATCACTTGTTCTGTTAAAATCTGGCCTGATTAGATGATGTTTTCTGTGCATGGTTTTACAATTCACTGCTTTACTTCCAGGCCTTATTTCCTTCCACTGCATTTAAGGTTTAAAGTAAGTGTTATAGTCCCTTTTCATTAAGTAAAATAAATATTTTACCTTTTCATGTATCTGTATGGGGGTAGTGTTTATGTAGTGTTTACGTATGGCGATACCTCCTCCCTCTTGAGTACCATGTTCAGTTCTGGCTGCACTGTTAGAAAAAAAAAGAAACTGAAGCAGTTCAAAGACAAATTGCAAGAATGATCACAGCCTTGGAAGGACTCAAATGGGAAGGAGTAAAATGATGAGTGTTGCTTAGCTTAGGGAGAGAAAAACAAATGAATAAACATCACAGCTACATAGTAAATAATGGAGAAAAAACATCAAGCCCTCATATTTGCCTTTTTAAAGACAGGTTAAAAAAAAAAACAACTATTCAGTAAAATTATTGCTTTAAGCAGTTTTAAATTTGTTAACTTTTTGCAGAATCTGGCTGTAACAATGGTCAAGCATACAGCATATAGGTTGTTCCTTTTGCTTAGTCAGACCAACTTTGGAGGCCTCCTAAACGACTTTCCTTGTGATAAGAATGAGCAGACAATGAATACTGCTGCGCTTTGCAGCAAGGCTGTATCTGCAAACAGAATTCACTGTATTCTTCCATGTAAACAGAATCCTGGAGGGAATGTTGGTTCTGCATAGAGGCATTTCTAGACTTTTTGTTTGTTTGATGGGAAACTGAAGATTTTTTCACTGAGGCCAAACAAGACAACACCTGTTTTGAACTACATCTGCCAGATAGGATTTTCAGATAGGCCGAGTGCTCTGTACAGAGCTGCAATGTACTGTTATCCATTTGATACTTCTCGTGCTCTAGAGGAATTTCATTTATTTATTTACTTATTTTTACCTACTGAGCAAACATCTTGGACCTTTCTTTACACTTTCAGACAGGTTGACACAGGTACACACTGTAAGCAGATTTAGAAACTGCAGTGTTACTTTATCAGAGAACTTCTGCATTTCAGGTCTGAGAACAGGATGTTAAGAAAGGTATGAATCTTGCATGAATCTGTCATTAACAAAGCTGTCTGCTTCTATTACTTGAATTTGTGTCCTCCTTTGAAGTCTTTCCTAAGGAAACACATGCTGTCTAGCTGACAAAAGCACTGCTGAAACTTATCACAATGTTAAACACTTGTACTCTCCCCTTATTTTGCTCAGCAAACTTAAGCTTTTGAGAGCTGAGAAAAAATAAGGAGAGGTGGAAATATGCTGAGCTGGCATTAGTTTTGAAAGCAAAGTGGGAAAATATAAACCCATTCTTAGAGTGGAGCTGTTCTAGCTCTCACAGGAAAAGCAATCTATTAGTTCTGCGTAAAAGCAAAGTAAAAATACTGAAGGTAAAACTACTCACTCTGTGATTAAGCAGGTTCATGAACTCATTGGAATTTCAATTAGTGTAAGCTTTAAATTACTAAATACCCCTTCTTCCTTCCACTGTGCTGAATGACTGCTTCTGAAGAATACTCTCAGCTATGCAACAGAGAAGATCCCATTCTGAGTTACTTGACCAGAAGCAGCAGCTGAAATGGAAGAGTGCACTTTGCACTCATTCTCTCAAGGTGTCATCGTGAGCATAAAGTGGTTTTAGCTGTGGATATTCCAGATACCACCATCAACTGGTCACTATCGAGTAATCCATGTGATTAAGACAATGGGTAAAACAGAACTCTTTTATTTATAATATAGCGCTATTATTAGTGTCTGCTTCTAAGGAACCACATGTGAGGCCCCGTGATGTGATTAATCAGGCATTCCAGCTGCTTTTGAGTGATCCCAGCACTGACAACTGAAGCAGGAGGAATTCTTCTCCAGTGTAGCACAGTTTATGACATCCTGTTATGCAGTCTGAAATGAACGCCCATGTCTGAGTGAAAGAAAGCTAAACACTTTGTATAAGAATGTACATAATCACTAAGAATTTGGCAAGGACAAAAGCCAAATCCAGGGCCGCTGATTTGACAGTCTCAAGTCTCATCCAACATCTTCTGTTCTGGTCTTGCTTCTTTCCTAAATTATGAATATGTTCTTGGCCTGGTAGAAGGTACACAGTGCAGATCTTCTGAGGCACAGCTGAATTTGGGAAAAAGCAGACCTGTACTAGATGCTTTGCTGCAGTGTCTGATTTTACAGAGGAAACATATACTTTCTTCTCTGCCTACTCAGCAGTTTTGATCATCAGAAGATTTTGAAAGCCTTTTTAATAATAAAAAAAGAAACATAGGTATACTCGTTTCTGGAGCAAAAACTGCAGAAAAGGTTGTGAAGTAAACCAAGGCTTTCACTTACAGTTATGTTAAGGCAAACTGCGTAAAGGGGAAACAACAGATAGAACCGACCACATATTAAGCAGGACTCAATGAAATAAATACACACCACTGGCATTGTGTCTCACAGGCTTATATATACATTTGAGCTATGCTGAAGTTGATTTATGGAGTAAATATGCACATGTGGCTACAGAGCTGGCCAAATCACTCACTGCAGATAAATCTGGATTTTATTCAATAGATCTCAAATCTACTTTTTTTTGTTATTTGAGTGAAATAAATTGATGATTGAGTGACATACAATAAACAGTGTATTTACAGGACTGAAAGAAACTGTTGAGCCAATGATTCAGCTCCCATGTACGCAGAAGCAACAGCATCATGCACTATTGTTCAGTGGAATTTGAAACTATACATGATTAACTGTAAAGATTATTGAACCACCTTTCCTTGTATTCAGGTATATCTAAAATGCTATGGGGTAATTTTGCTGCAGGCAAATTAGGTTAATGCAATCTTATTCATGCTGTTCCAAACTCAAACTGAACAGCCCTCCTCAATCCAGCACACCGACTGCTTGCTCAATGGCAACTCTCTTTGATGTGAGGAGTGCCAGCTCCTGCTTTCTAGCAATCCAACTTCACACCCAGGCTGATTAAATAAACTTAGGAGTCTCTGTAGATGATTGTACTCAAGAAAGTGCATTAAAGCTGTAAGATGCAGAAGATAACATGAAGGTGAGAACGCCTGTCTCTTAGAGTAACAATGTGAGATCTGGCTGAATGGAAATCTCCCTGAAGATCCCAGCATTACTGCCAGTCAAAAAAAAAAAAAAGAGATTATCTCTATTTTATTATTTCTGTTCCCAGTGCCTGTTTCTCTTAGTAATTACAGGAGACTAAAACAAGTAGGAGAGCTTTCACCATTACCAACTGAAAAAGAAAGGTATACAGTGTGATGCCAATCAGTATATTTGATGTTAACATTATCACGTGTACATATTTATTACAAAAGTGACCAAATGAAAAAAATCCTTTTTTTTGTTTTTTTAACAGAACCAAAATGTCGCCTTGAGAATAACAAGTGTGTTGGTTTTGATGACACGCAGTTCTTAAAGGCAAATACACACTTTCCACAATTCTTTTGTCAGGACTGAGAAGAAAATGTGTAACTTTTCACTTTTTTTTTTTTTCCTTTTTTTCTTGTTCTTATAGCACATGTAATATAAATAGAACATATTTTACAGGATAAGTGCCTTAAAAAAATAGATGAAATTCTCTACTGTGCTAAACCAAAACTTTTGTGTGCTGCAGCCATTTTGGGAGTAGGACACAGTAGGCAGAGCAAGAAAATGGAGGGAAGGAGTTAGCTAGAAACAAAATTACTTGGAAGAGGATTTTGCAGGTATTGGCCTTCATGATGGTTATCCGCAGCATAGCCAGAACTCCAAAGCAGACAGCACTGTTGCCTGCCCTTAAAAAAAAGCAAAAAACAAAAAACATCTTCCTGTATCTTTATGTTATTTCTGTATTTATTCTGGAAAATAAATAAATAAATAAAAATGAAAGAGCAGTTTGTCAAACATTTAAAGTTGACAGTCGTGTTGTTGCAATGCAGGTAAACGCTGCCATGAGTGACACTGGCTGTGTCACTACATGCAGCATTAGGCTGGGAATTTGAGAAGACAGGCTCATGAAAAAAATATGAATGTTGTCAGACAACCCTACATTTTTTATTATTTAAATCTTGAGTGAATTTAGTACTCATGAAAGAGAGGGACTAAGTTTCTCCACATATCCCTTTCAATACATCTCAGTTCTGACCTGCAGCACTCTAGCTATTCTAGTTACAGGCCTTGAGCACAGATTGCTCACCATGTCAAATTGTGCTAGATTTGTGAAATGGATAGCTGAAGACTTCGATAAGGCCATTGAACTTATACTTATTTGTGATCCAGGCATGAATTAAGCCTGGGCTCTCAAAGATGACAGGACAACACCAAAGGTGTATGCAGCACTCACAAATTACATATCCTACTACAGCTCCTTAAAATAAAAATTGCTCAGTTGGCAATTGCTCAGTATTGTGGGCTTTAGTGTTATACATAGAAATCAATAACTCTCTTTCTTGTAGGAGGTTACGTCTGACTGTGGGTATTTTGGGGATTTATTCATTGGAACAACTATTCTGAAAGAACCTTCCAGAAAGCTGTGTCTACTGGTGCTATGGAAACACAGTTTTGCAAAATGTAACATTCAAAGTGCAAGTGTACTTCATTATCCGTGTGGACTCAGTTTCTACTGCTGAACAAACCAGTGTTTCTCAGGAGGGATGAGGAGCAAGAGGGGCTGGTGGCTGCATATTGCATATTCCCAGGCCTCATGCACAACACCGTGAAATGGTTGTAAGTGCTTATAGCAAGTCCTGACTTTGAGAGTTCAATCTGCAGTACAACCATGAGGAAATGGACTGTAATTAAGCAAGGATAAGCAGTGAACATCAAATCCATGATGTTTATGAAGGAAAGCATTGAGCAGATATGTGGGTGGTGTTGCAGGGAGCAATGACATGATCTTCCCTGAAGAAGTCACGCTTGGGGATCAGGGCTCCTGTCTTAACCCTGGAAGAGCAAGCTCTAAGACCCTGCGGTGCAGAGGCCCTGGCTCATACATTACATGTCTCAATGCAGAGCCTAATCCACTTAGGCAAGCACAGAGTGAAAATATCATTGCCTTTACAACGAGAGCCGAAGGCTACAACAAATCTAAATGCCATAGCTCCATCAAAATAAACGCTCAAAGCCATCTTGACATTGAGGATATGGAGTTGAGACAGACATTGAGAATGAGATTTTTGGAAGAGTTTATCTCACTCTTCATGCAGATGTGGCTGCAGTTTAAGAGGATTCTAGTGCCTTTATAATATTTCTGTACTCTTAGAAAGGTCAAGAAACTTTTATTCTGCCCCTTATTTTCTGAGCTGTGAATTACAGGATGTTATTACTCCTTCTGCAGTGTTGAGCATTTAGCTTAATTACAATGCCCACCAAACCGGCAAAAGAGAAAGCCATCTGTCCAAAACACATCCGACATCATGCCTATTAAATGAGTAGGTATACATTCATCTGCATTACTCAAGGAGCTATCCACAGAAAGATACTTAAGAATCCTCTTTAGTAATGTCAATTATGAAAGCAAAGCCTAGAAAGATGAAATGTATGGCAAGACATTTTATGTAGTGTATAGAGATGCAAATTACTTAACTTTAATCCTGGTCTGTACTACAACTGGATCTACATCATTTCAACATTTCTTTCCTCTTTTTAAAGATATGTATTATTTCAAACATGCCCATATTATAATCTTGCCACAGCCTGCATAGCAACAATGCATCCTGTTCATGTTTGAGAGCTTTGGGAAGACAGTTTTAAGTTTTTAAATGAAGGAATCCAGTTGTCCTTGTAAGCCTCTTCAGTGCTTGGCAGGAGTCCACTATTTGTAGGAGGTGCTGCTCTTAGCACCTGATTTATTATTAGTTTCAGTGGAGTTACACTGTTTTGCAATTCTGATAGCTCCATTAGAAAATTGTGATGTGGCATTAAAATTTTAACGGGCAATGTTCTGTTTGCATTTTGTCCCACTTAGCATGAGATTGCTAGAGACGAGTAAGGAAAGAATATTAAGCATTCATAAAACACTTACACAAATGCTAAAATTCCAAGGACTAAAGAACAGACAAGAAGAATGATAAAAAGAAGAATGGCTAGAAATGATTAAATTTTTAAAAAACAAACTCTGTTCATCTTTTGTATTTGTTTATTTTGATAATACTGAAATATTCATCATTTACCAAATTACGGCTACATGTTTTTGCTCAGTGGTTTAGTCTGACCTCTGCCAGCATAGAACACTAAAACTATCCTAGATCTGCTGAGATTTTGTGAGTGTAAATATAATCAAATTCTCAGAAACCATAAATTGTGTTTATGCATCACTGTTGAACATTCTTGTACTTTCACTGCACTGTTTTCCATTCTACAGAGATGTCTGGGGACAGTTTGCCTTCTTTATTTGATTATTTTGGCTTTCAGAACACTTTTATTTTACATAGTAGCATAACAATATATGGTTCTTTGTGGGTCGATTTAATACTTGCATAATCTTTAGAACACTTCCTTACAAACTGACCATAAATGGATCTTTTACTCTGCAGAATCTCTGATAAAAAAGACTCTCACTACCACCAGTGGGGATGGAGGGGGTGCAGTGGGTAGACTATCAAATTTGCTTTTACAAGTGCAAATCCTCAGGCAAAATAAACAACATTATTTCAGATTAAAAAAACACACACACAGGTGATAAGGAAAAATGTAATGTGTGTAGAAAGCTGCGCTTTAGCAAACTAGGTATATGTTGGTATGTTTGCTTATTTTTTAAGTTTTTCAGTACCAAAATGCATGTTTAAATGATTGCATTTGACAAAGGAAAGACAAGGAAAAATGGTGCAGCATCTTTAATTTATCAGTTTACATGAGATGCAGGCAATAGCCTGTGGGTACCAGATTGTGATTTTTCTACTCAAGTACATTCTCATGTTTTACTGATGAGCTATATGCCAGACCCTTGTGTTCTGTATAGTAAGAGTTTCATGGAACATCTGCTTCAATTGCTCTATCTCTTGTTTTGTTTTGTCACGAAACTCACTTATGCTACAGAAGCACTGACTATAAAAGAAGCTACTTTAATTCAATAGCATATCAGGAAGGCAGATTTTCTAACACTTGTAATACAGCTATTTTGTGTCTAATGCTTTTCTTTGCACCAAAACTGGTATGACTATTGACACAATATTCTTCCATCCTTCATAGAATAGAGTTTTCAGAGCAATGGATATGTTTTTAACAAGAAAAGTTGCATGTACATATATGCATGCATGTCAAGCCGTGTGCAGAATGCCACGTAGAGAGGTGTATGTGTATACCTGCTACTGCAATGGCACGTACAAAGACATTTAATAAAGCCCACATATGCAATTGCTGAAATAGTAACATTTCTCTCATCTCCAAAGTCACGTATTACAAAGGAAGCCAACAGAGAAAATAAGTCAATAAGGTCAGAATAGCTTTGCGTGTTGTTACTAACTGTATGCTCTAGCATTTACATAGCAAATGGCATTGGATATCCTATATGTGTTTAAACTGGAAGGTTAAAGTTGTTTACAGAGATAAGAACATTGTATGGAATATTAAAACAATGTACACCAACCTTTGTCAGTTTACTTACTATATTTTCTTGTCTCATTTGACAGCCTTGGTTATTCAGGTTGCAAAAGGAGCACAAGGATTTAAGGCTTGCAGTTTCACTTACTCCTGTACTGCGGTTAAAGTTGGCTCGAAATAAATGTTGGTTAACTGTATGAAAATGCCGTGATTAATAGTGTATTAAACCTGAAACTCTGTGTCTGCAACATATGATCTCTGCACTGTTTAACAATTTCATGGAATAAATGCAGGAAGGAAGAAAAAAAAAAAAAAAAAAAAAAAAAAGGAGCTTTAAAAAAAAGAAAGGGAAAATAGGACATATATGCTTCCTGCGTTTCTTAAATTCTTTCTCATATTTGTGATCTGAACAAATGCTGAAGTTTATGATGTTGTGACTGATCTTTTTTTAAGCTTTTAATCCGTGTTTTTTTCTTCTTAATTTTAATCTCCTCTGTGCTGACATCCATTCTGAAAAATGCTGTTGAGAACAAAGAAACTATGAGCAAAGGCTGAAACCATCTTTAGTTTCAATGTCATTATTACTGAAAAGATGTGTGGGTTACTTTTATTTCACCCCCACTTCCCCCCCTTCTCCTCCCCCCCCCCCCCAGAAATATGGTCTATCATTGTATGTGAATTGCCATTGTCAGGGCTGGTAATTAGCCTCATATTATTTTCAGCATTGTTCACATCCACACATCACAGGACAGAAAATGGGAGCCTTAGACAAACAGAATCCTTGTAGAAGATCATTAGGAATCCCACTGTGACAAGCCACGTGCAACCTCGTTGATTCAAATTAGTCATCTACATTGTTCTATATTTTAGACTGCAGGAGGTTTCAACTTATTTTACAAAACCACAATTGTTATGCATTTATGGTCAGAGTAACAAGTAATGTTCTGCACTCTCAGAAGACACCAAAGACATTTTAATATGTACTCATTATACAGCTGTGCCTGCAATGCTATTTAGAGTTTCGTCAGTGTCTAGGTAACAAAGCTCTATTTTCTCAGCTTTTTACAGCTGAACTATAAACATGAACTCTCTGTTAAACACAGCACTATACAGAAAGTATTACTAGGACTCAGGGTTATGACTGTCCTTTTTTTTTCTTCTTTTTTTTTTTTTTTTTAACTAAAAAGAGATCTTTGATGATACACACCTTTGAAATGGATGTATCCTACTCCTGATTTTTGTGTGTAGATGTAATAGTGATTCAAACACTGTTAAACTCACTGTGATATAGATGATAAATTATAGGAGCAAAAATGCTGTTTGTCACAGTCCCAATTTACTGTGAGGTCAAATATATACCTTTAGAATAGATTTTACTGCACAGTTATAAAATGGTCCTTTATGATGCCTATTTGATCCTACTCACATCTTTATGCAAAATCTTTGCTGGTATTGCTGATGGCAGTATGTATATTTTTAGCAAATATACCTCCCCCAACTAATATGTCACAACAATTTACGTTCTTTATTCCTTGCTGATATTTACTGTTGCAAATCCATCTATTTCAGTATATGATTTATTCCAGGAGAACATTTAGTCCCACCCACTACCCTGTCATAAAACTCAGTCACCTCAGCAAATACTTGGTCCTTGCACTATTCATGCTACATATGCAAATGATCCAAACCAAGATCTGTCTGTGATAGAGGCAGGTGCTTTCTGAAAGGTCCCAGCCTGACAAGGGTATAATTGATCTTTGTTTTCTTGAAAGTTGACAGAAATGTAATGTTCATAAAATATGGTTTTGGTTTTTTTTGTTTGTTTGTTTGTTTTTAAATTCAATAGCTACAAATCCACAGACACTGAAGAGTAATTCTCATTCCTTTGTGCACAGAATGAGGAATCTGATATATTTACTTTTAGAGTATATAGTATAGCACCAGAGAAAGAATTCAAGGGTAGTGAGTGGCTCAGGGGACCAGTAATAGAATATGAAGCCTAGGTTGTTGGTTCAAATCTAATCCAGGTTGGAAGTAACAACAATTATTGCCACCTAATGTCTTTTCAGTGATCTGTATGAAATGAGTTTGTGGTCTCTGTGTAATTTCTAACAGACAGGTGTCTAGATCATGGCTGACACCATTGTCAGCAGATTCAATGTAGGGTCCAAACGTCCAAGCGGTTCTGTAGATTGAACTGCTTTTTGGAGTCAGGGCAAAACTCAAGCTTACTAGCAGATTATGCAGGAGAATTCTGCCACTGAATTTCTTGAACTTGTCCTGCAGATGAAAAAGTTTTCAGTCTGTAGGCTCTTCCTTGGGAACCCTTTCCAAATGCATCATTAAACAATAATGTTTATATTACTCTCATAACAGCGGACTAAACGTTTGCACTCTAGAAGCACAAGAGACAGAAGTAAAAGGAGCAGTCACCATAGCTTCAATTTATTTGCTGAAGTTCATATGCTTAAATCAGGTGCTTCACAATAGAATTCTTCTAATGCTTTGCAAATTTCTCCTGCACGGAGCACCACAACACGCATTATAAAACTGGTTATATTTCAAAAAATCACTGATAGTAGTATTGTGGGTGTCACCAGTTTCCTTCTGATGGAATCAGGAGGAATCTTTATCTGCTGACCCACTGGATGTGATTGTTCATACCACTTCTATTACCAAGGCCTCTCCTCTGTCACCTTGTTTGGGGATCTGAGATCAGAAGGTATGTGCAGATCAACTCAGAGGTGATTGTTTGCTAGACATGGCTTTGCTGGTGTTATGTATCCCAAAGGATCGGCAGAATCCTCTGTACAACTGCTGCTGCTACAGTGAGCTGCTAAATGATGTGCAGGTTGCAGAGCCACACCCTGGGTCAAATCTTCCCCAGTTTAAATTCATGTGCAAAATCCTGTGGATAAACACTATGTTCTAAGCAGAAGAATGCCACAAAGCCATGTAGAAAACTGTCCATTTTTATGTGTAGTGATCATTCTGTTAGAAAAATGAGAGTTCTGAAAAACAATGTTATTTATGGACCTTCCCAAGGGTAACCATGCTATAAAGAGAGCAGGAGCTTATATAAAAAGCACAAATCAGAGTGCTTAAGGCAACTAACTGGCAATTATGTACAGTTTTGATTATGGGAATTTACATTTCCACAAAAGAAATATAATTACAAGGAAAATAACTCCCCCCCTCCAGCCCCCCTCTCCCCCCCTTTTTTTTCTCCCTGTTCTTTTCTTTTCTTTTTTATTTATTTAGTTTTCAATGCTTGCCTTGTACATTTTGTTCTGGATTAAAATTTAGCAGAGATCCAGGAAATTTTGATCAATACACGTACATATGTAAATGTTTGTATAGTAAGTTTCTGGCAGGCATCAACACTTCTTCTGAGGATTATCTGGATCTGGATTCCACATTACACTAATTAGTAGGTAGAAAAACCAGTGTAGGAGAAAAATCCAAAGAGAAAAGATACCTTATTTTTCCTACTACATGTAATATTTGCTGATCATTTTCTATTATCTACTTATCACTCTAAGATTGGAATATGTAAGCTTAATATATTTGTGTAAAATCTTACTTGTGTAGGTTGCTTCGAAAGTAGCACTTCTTATTTATTTCCATGGAAACTACAACAGATACAAAGAGTACAATAATAGTATTTGGTAAAACAAATTCGCAGCTACAAAACATAATTTTTCATAATAGTTACCACTATTAACTATGCATTTTCGCCAGTGATGAACAAGAGCCTTCATGCTATGCTCGTAAAAATCTGCACCAATGGAGGTGACCCACTACTGCTGTCACCACTGCTGAAACACATCACACTCTGCCTCATTGTGCTCACATCTACTCTTTGGTCTCCCTTAATGTTCAGCAAACACTGTTGAGTGTCAGTGGGTGCAATGTTTTTCCTCATGGAGGAATTCAGTGACACAACTTTGTTCATCATTACTTCCATGCCAGATGCCATTGTGTCAGACTGCCCCTCTGCTGTCTACTGTCACGTGGCAACAACATGTAAAGGAATACTGGTGGGAAGGTTCGACTCTATTGCCATACCAGCAACATCCACCCCTAATATTACAGGCCAACCTAATAACATAGGAGGCATTATTTTTGAAGTACTCCTTGTACATATGGAGAAAAAGACAAAACATTTGGGCCTAATTCTTACATATTTTTATCATGAAAATTAAATCTCAGGGGATTTGGAAAGTTGAATGAAAATAAAGGAAAGAAGGAAAGGGAGGAACCCAAAAGCAATAATAGAAAAGAGAAGGAGTTATATTGTTAATAAATGAAGGATTAGGAGACTCAAACAAACAGGGATTTAATATATGATAGAGAAGAAAGAAATGGAAGGACTTTTAAATTTAATAGACAGATCATAAATTAGAAAATCTGTCATATAGTATTAAAAATTACACTTAACATTTCACTGAGTAATATATTATTAATTTATGTTATGAGATATGATTCACAGTAGTGCTAATAATTTATATTTTGTGTAGAATTCTAACTCTAGATTTACAGCTTTAGTAAGCCTCAGAGTTTTGTCTGGCTTTCCTGCCTCTAGCTTTCATATAGTGATCAGACAATTCTAAAATAAGCATGAACCTTGTGTGAGAGAATTATAGCAAAAGGGAAGGAGAGTTCCTTGTTTAACACAGCATTTAAGGTCTCGACTATGTTACTGGGTTTGTCAAATTATTACTGGGTACTTATTTTGAGGATAGGAGAGTCCTGTAAGTTCTTAGTGCATACACACTAAAGCATTTTATCTTTAAATTTCTGAAGGTTATAGCAGGGGTTTGGGCACTATAAGATGATTGTTTGGCACAATAAGATTCTCAGCTAAATCCCCATACAGCCCTTTGAAAAGAAAGACACTAAGATTTTATGTGTCTTGTTTGCTTTGTGTGTGTATTTGCACCTACTTAGGGTTGTGTTTGTTTGTCTGTTTAGTTTTATCTTGTGGTTTTTTTTTTTTTGTTCAAAATGTGTTCTGCCCTTCCTGGAAAGCCATCTTAATCTAATTTTCTAAGTTACTCTCTCTGTTTCTTTTAAAGTCTTCCTTGTCTTTCTTTTTGAATTCCTCTTTTCTATTTCTGCCTTACCTACAGAGGTACTGCATACACCTCTCTCCCCTTCAGACAAGTGTATCATTAGAGATTGAGCTGGGAGTGAGAACTTGTTCTGAATGGAGACTCCTTCCTTCAGCCCAAATAACAAATGCACCATGTAATGTTCCCCCTCCCTGTCTTTCAGCACCTGTGCAAGAAGGTACGGATGCAATCCTGTCTTATTCCAAATCCCTTCCTATATGTCATTGTAATCTTATAATCCAGGAATTGGTAACCATCACCTTTAAAATAAAATTCACTCAGACCCCTGCATGGTTACTTAGCCATAATATTTATCTGTGCCAGGAAGCACAGATATTGAGTTTAGGATAGTATATATTTTTCTTTCTAGGGAGAAATTGCATTTAAGACCAGAAACAATGCAAAAATGCATAACAGTATATATGTATATACATGTTATCTTTGTAATCAGAGGTGACTTAAATGGATAGTATCTCTGAAGAACAAAGAGTAGACAATTTTAGAAAAAATTCCAATTAAATGGATTTTTTTTATTTATTATTTTTATTTTTATTTTTATTTTTATTTTTATTTTTATTTTTATTTTTATTTTTATTTTATACTGGCGGGAGAGACTGATTACAGGTACAGTAAGGAATATTGTAGTCACAGAAAGACAAGGGAACCCTGTTATTCTCACCACAGCCCAACCTCAGGATAGCAGTAGAGACAGATCCACAGCTGCTAGGGAGGAATCCAGCCAAGAGAGAAACCCTTGAGCTGTCAATAAATCCAGACGTTGCTGCTGCTATAGGAAAGAGATATACTAGAGGTTGTCATCTGGGTACTGCAACTGCCAAACTTGACTGCCTTTGGCCACAGCTGTTGACTTTGTTGCTGCAAGGCTATTGAGTAGGAAGAAGAGCAAAAACAGTGCCAGCACAGTGGGAGGCAGCTACCAAGTTAATGCTCAAGTGGTATCCTGGCAGTTCTCAATTTGCTTTGTAATTGTTTCGCTCACTGGGAAAATAGATGCACCAATAAAAGTTTAATTTATTACTGTAACCTTAAGTGTGTGCATGCAGCATGGTAGTTGCGCATTTGTAGATTTATGATGAGTGACAACTGGATGTCTGTGTTATGGAGTTCTCAACACATGGAAAAGCAAATATTATCCCAATAAAGTTATTTTCTCTGTTTTAAGTGGTTAATCAAACTCTATAACCACAGCTCAAACTTTTGCTGGATAACATTAAAAGGAGAAGATACTGACAAAGAAATGGAATGACATCTTGGCTGGGCAAATCACTAGCAAATGTCTGGTTTATGGCTTTTGTGTTTTTGTGTTGTTTTTTTTTTTTGTTTGTTTGTTTGTTTGTTTCCAATATTTACCAAGATAAAACGTTCTTTGAAAGTCAGAATTTGAACATTTTGAAATGTTGCCACATCTTTTTTTTTGGCATGATCTAAAAACACAGGGTGGAAGATTTCAGGGGTCCCCAATGCTCAGGGAGATAGATCAGTGCCTTGTTGTATTAGTCATTTTGGTGTCTTTCATTCAGAGGAAATCTGTATGAGTATCTGCTAGTACCAATTCATTCCTTTATCTTAAACAGTTCATTTTACTCTTTGACATTTATCATCTTGGTCTGTTTATAGAAGGAAATCATATCTCCTCCTTATAACTATTTCACATTTTTCCCATCTGCTAGCAAGTTTCATTCTAATTCATTCTAGTAAGCCACTCTACTCAAAGTCTGTTCTGCTGCACAAAAATGTTACCAGTATACATGTTTTTTTTTAGCACTATGAAAAAAACAACAACACCTTGCACTCCCAAGTAAACATAGCTTATAAAACAGGATCCTTATTCCCCCAGCCACTTCAGCTCCTGCTGTGTGTAGCTGTAACAATTTAAATTAATATTTTCTTAACACAGGTTATTAGAACCGAACACTGTATTTCACACGAGAAGGTACAGTTACTTAAACAATTGTATGAATATGTCCTTATTTTGAATAGAAAAACACCCAAGCAGTTTGAGCACCAATTCTGCCCAGATACACAGATAGAATTCTAGTTTTTACATGACTTCTGAATTTCTAGGTGTCTTTCCTCATGGCTGCATCATTCCCTGGCTTAAGATCACCCTCTGACCAAATAATATTGTAAAACTTTCTCTAAGTAAGGGATAATGGTGCAAATCTCAAGAAAAGAAAATCTAGAATTAAAAAATATCCTTGAAGACATTTGACTCTTTTACTTCTGTCATGAATTGCACTATTGGTTCATGACAGAATCTTCTCATAAAGCCTCTTCTTAAGAGGTAGGTACCCAAAATACTGCCAGCAAGAAATTTCTTGTTCATATATGAATCTTCCTGGCTAGCCTGCCAGAATCAGCACCTTGGGCTGGATCATATCATACAGCCAGCCATTTTGGTCTTTTAGTTCAGTAGGGTGAAAATTGACCATTTATACCAAATATACAGATAGTGCTAATGAAATATTGTTCAGCAACAAATATCAGTTATGAAAAAATTACTGCAGTGTTAACTTTCAAGATGTTGAAAAAATAAACAGAAATAAAAAGTCACAATAGTCCACAGTCACAATGCTTTTGCAAAATGTTCTTTATTTCAGGGTTTGGTAGAGCACATTGCTTGTGATTTTACTTGCAAAATGACAACTAAAAGAACAGTAAAGATCTCTGAAAGAACACAGTGATTAGATCCATTCTAGGTCACCGTGAGCAAGTAGTCAGTTTAATTTCTGTGTAGCCACATAAAGCTTTTCTTTTACATATTCTCAATGTACAAATTGCTGTGGACAGAGATTTTCAGTGCAAGTCAACCATAACTTCAGAAACCATACCAGTTTGAAAACTCCTGATAAAAAATGGTTATTGGAAGCTGAATTATTTGCAGAGGAGACAAAGCAGAATGAGGGAAAGGTGATTCCAAGGGACCATAATAAAATGTAAGATGTGCATTTTTTGGAGGTGTTTTCTTGAAGCTAACAGCACTTAACGCAAGCTTGATGTCCTCATCTATTTGACGGACTGACCGATGGAGTGGCTTCTCCACTGTTTTGTAAACTTCCATTTTGAGCAAACATTCTTCCTATATGTGGTATAAACATAACAATAAGTTAATAGAAAATCTGTAGAGAGAAATCTGGAACAGTGAGACAAAAATCCAGACTACACAACATGACAAAAGTGTGTACACCTATTAAAATTATACGAGGAGGAAAATCATTGTCAAAACAGAAAAAAAATGCTTAAGGAAATCTAAGGAGATTAAATTTGTCCACGTGGTGCTTTAAATTGTGACTGGATGACCATGGGAAGAAGAGGAAAAAAAAAAAAAAGCGAACAACTCATTTGAGGTAAGGTACTGCTAGGCTTCATATTGAAATATCATGAGAACATTTCTAAAATGTACGTTTTAGAACAGGTATATTGGCCTCTGGTAAAATAATATAATAAACATCCATGCAAAAGTATAAGTAAAAATTTACTGAAATATGAAATATGCAGAAGAGCATTGCTGTTGTTTTAAATTACCAGTTTATACTTACAATAGATCAGGAAACATACATATTTCCTACAGACCAATTCTAAATCTCTACAGAATTTTTCTTCTTTTGCTGTGGAAGGAGAAAAGGAAAGATATGTGACTGAGATTTCTTACTTTCAGTAATCCTGATGACTATGTGTTAGAATTTTGAGTGTCCTCAGTACTGCTTTGGTTGTGAACTTGAATGCTTTGAAATATTAGAGTGGAGTGTATCTTTTTGTGCTTACATTGGAAATCTGAAACCCTCATTATTTCTGCATTTGTTAAAATACAACTCTCTGTTCAACATACAGACAAAGCATAAGGCTTTGATAAAACCTGATCTACATTCAGAGATCTGCTATGATCTCAGTTTTTCTAAAGTGGCACATTGCAAAAGGCCCAGTACTAGTAGAAAGTACTGAAAGAGGCTACTTTTAACAGTTTCTCTTTACTTTTCTTGCCAGCAGTGTTTTCATTTACATACCTGAATCATGTCATTATTGTTGCCTTTGCTCTGTCTCTTTCTGGCACTTCAGTGGCTTATCACCTTTCCTTTTTCTTTCTCTTCTTTTCCTTTTTTTTTTCTTTTTTTTTTTCCCTCTTCTTTTTTTTTTTTTTTAAATTATTTAATAAACAGTTCTCTCTGTACATCTCTTGTGTTGATTTCCTGAATTAATATTCATGATTCTCCTTTTCAAGCTACAAAATCCTCTGTTGATGTTTGCTTTACAGTACTTCTATCAAACACGTTTTTACAAAATAAAAGGTCTTTTCCTTTCAGAGCCTTAGGTTGGAATGTAGACAGTTATCTTCCACATGGCATGTAATATGATCCTGCTTTTATTATCTAGACAGATACAGTTTTCTTGCTCTCCGAAGTTTTGCTGTCTGCGTTTTTAAAGCAACACTACATCATCGCTATCTAAATTGATCCGCAACGCAAAGTCACCAGTCAAAACACATGTATGGGCTGGTTAACAAATATGATTCTCTGCATTATTGTTTTTACTGATTGTTCTGTTTAGAATAAAAAAAAAGGCCAAAGATGGAGTGCTGAGTTTTTTCTACTATTGTCAGTGAATATTTATTTTATTTTAAAGTTCTTACCTATACATTTCTAGTAGAAATGAAACACGGGGCCTTTGAAAGGTAGAACCCAAGGAGATGATTATTTCCTTTTTCTCTCTCCCCATCTCAAAAAATAAAAGGTTAAAAAATCAGTATATATTTCATTCTTGGAAAGCTTCATTTCACCTCTAATTTTCTGTATTATGTCCTCCTTGTTTTGTGTTACTTCCTACACAGGACTTTGTTGCCCTTGTCTAAAATGGTAATAGCAATAATTAAACAACCATTACTGTACATCTGTGTTTTGCAAATACTCCTTCTTCCTTAATCACCACAGTCTTTTGACTCACTGATAATTAAGTCCTGCATCCATCATGGTTCCTTTCTTCTTCCTTTCTTCTTTTTTTCCTTTTTTTTTTTTTTTTTTTTTTTTTTTTTGGGGTCAGCTTGTCCATCTGTCAAACAGGGCACTAACACAGCCACTAACAGCAGCAGCCATCTTTCATGCTGTACACCACCACGTTCAGCTCCTTGGAAGGGCTTCTGCCTCAAGTTAAGCTGAGCAGAAGACTCAAAGTCTACCTGCAATTATTAAATGTATATTAAAAAGCTAACAATGATTTAAAAAAAAAAATTCTTTCCTTTGTTCTTTTTTTTTTTTTCCTCCCTCATCCCTTAGTCTGCTTTTACCTGCATAAATGTAGGTTACGGACTTTTGGTGCCATGAGCTTTCCTTTGGCTGTTTGAATGTGGGGAACGGCACCCTTTGCAGAGAAGATAGATCTTCTTGCTGCATGAATGTGAAAGAAAGGAGGCCTTTATGCAATGGTTATGTTACAGAGATAAAAACAAGATGAGCTTCCTGTTTTTATATTCCCTGCCCTGATCCTCAGCTCCATCACCTCCCCTACATCTACCTCCCTATGCCATTAGGCCCTGTCTCCTAGCAACATATGGCCCCTTACCAGAGCGCTATCTGGCTGCTGCCTGTATGCAATCAGGCTGTCAGTCATTTAAGAGAGAAAGTGATCGAGCTCTGTCCTGGATGCATATATTTGCAGCATTTAGACTCTGTGCATAGATATGAAGAGAGGATATACATTGATGTGAGTTTGTGATGCACTCAGACCAAAACCACTCTAAATGAACACTATTCTGAGTGACACAGAAGACTTGATTTTGAACTTGTGTCTGTCAGAAATGATCTTTATATCTACTGCTTTAATTTATCCATAGTACTGATTGTAAAACTGCCTTTGTTACAGTAACACTTTTGCTTACTTACAAAAAGAGTGAATTCTGTTTTCCTTTTAAATTTGGAGTTTCCTATGGCAGTTCTTATGAACCTTCTAAATTACTTGGTAGCGTGTCCTACTCTGAGTTGGATGGGATAGTACGCTGACAAAAATCACGGCCCACCTTTGTTATCTAGAATGGTACAGCACAAATGTACACTTTCTGTGCTGAAGTCATCCAAATGGGAAACCTGCATTTGCAGCATGTGCCAAAGGAGGTCTGGTGGTCTGTGCAGTCATTGTCATAGGAGCAACATGACTGCCTCCTAATCCACAGTTTTCACGTGACTGTATGATTAACAATGTTTCTGGAATTATACTGTTGAAGGAATTATTTTTAACACCAAATGTTAGATATTTATGTTGTCTTGCTAGTTCATGCTTTAGCGGCTTCCTGCAGTCATTGTAGAAAGGTAGAATTTAATAACTCTAATAACTATTGACACCTTCTTCAGTAGTTATACTTGCAACATGGACTCCTACTTGTATTGAGGTATGTAACATGAGAGGATTTTTTCAGTTTGATGTTGTGTTCCCTTCCTTGGGAGACAAATGGTCTTGATAGCGCAGCAATCTTCTGTTGTGCTACAGAGGTACGCTTTAATGCTGAGATCCTGTGGTAAGATAAGTCCAAATAATATACCTTAAACTGGACCAGAGACAGGCATGTAATCCAAACAGGCAAAAGGATAAAAGGCTGTTGTAGGAAGTCCTGACTTCATGTTCCCTCCTTCCAATGTGGTTTTACCTAAAGAAAGGGAAAGACTCATATTTCAAGGCTGCTGCTTGAAATGCTGACCTCAACTCATCCTTGACTCTTGCAGCACTGGGCCTTATTCAGGATTCCTTCAGTTACCTTGAAGGGAGATTTAGGCATATATTCAAGGAGGCAGCAAGCATTTCTGACTGAATAATCTATAGCTTGGATGACCCGCACCTGTTTAAAATTGATTGGAATCAAATCCTAAAGTGACTTGCACCTTCTGGAAACCATACAAACTGAGGGCTAGGGGTACACTGAGGAAGCAGAGATTTTGAGAAAAAATTTCTCTGTTTATTATCAGTGGTTGTGCATTGACCTACACTTCTGCTTAAGCACAAGATTACTTTTTTAGTAGATTACTTGTGGATTAACATGTAAGTAAAGATGAGGCCCTTCAGGCACCTGGTTATAGACCTGATGTTCCTCTGCGCATTCTTCAGAGAGTGAGTTGGGCAGTGCTGGATAATGAACGCCTGCAATTCTTTATCCCTTTGGTGTTGTAATACTACAATTAATGCCCAAACCAGTGCCCACTGGAGAAAACAGAAGGGCTCTTAGTGACTTCTTTGGGTACTGGATCAGGCCACTTGTGGAACACATATGTTTTGATAGCCAGCCAAATGGATAAAAACACTTATTCTTTCTTTTAACACAATGTTTAGTTCTTAGTAATCAGGGCATAGTAACTAAAAAATTGCAGAGACTGTACTTCTGGAAATTATAGATATATACATAGTTCCTAGCACATAAGTGAATGCACTGGGCATCTGAATTAGTCAGTATGACAAGACTTTCGACTTTTCTTTTATGTCCAAAATTGAAATCTCTGGCATTTACAGGGATACTCAAGATAACTAATAAGCTAACTGAGTGCATTTCACTTAACAGCAAGCGAATCAGCCATTTCTGATCTGCTGCATTCCAGAGTTTGGTTCCTCAGTCATTTCATACAGACTTCTGGTAACAATTAATACTACCATAAAAAGAAAATAACAGGGAGAAACATGCACACAAATTGAAAGCAGATATCTGAATGTTGTTGTCCCACAAATTTAGATCAACCGCATGTCTGCCTGGAAACTTGTAACTAGCATTCATGAGTGATGTTATAATATAAAGTGTGGTGGAGAAATGACAGTGGAGCCTGTTTGTACTTTCTGGAATTAATATATATGTGCAGATAATTAAAAGTACAATAAAAATACACAAGATGAACATACACAAGGGGAAGGTTTAAACATCATCCAAACATGTCATATGGTGCGGTCCTTAGGGAAATAAAGGCTTATAGGATACTGGCAGACAGTCCTGCTGCTGGTACCAGAATTTAGCAGTTTCACTGCTTGAAAAATAAATCCTTTTAGTTAATCCGGCTCTGTGGGTGGAATTACACACACCACTCCCATTATTGTTAGACAGGAGTGCAGGCTGAATTCCCATGAACTTTACTGAAATGTAACTTCCAGCATTCCCTATGCAAAGCTTTATTTATTAGGAATGCTTTTCAACATGTCATGGTGAAATCTTATCATGGCAACATCAGATGCTGGTGATATTAGTTAGGCACATTTCACCCTTGATGTGTACCTGCAGCTCTTATTAGCATTACAGAGCATTTACTATGCATATCAAGAAGGGAGTATGTGAGATTGTGAATTCTTTCACCCAGTGTGTTCCAGAGAGTAAAATCTTAGTGGCCAAATGTTGACACCTGGCATAGTGAAGGGTTTGCTGCAGACAGCCAAGGTTATTGAATGGGAATGTGGCTGCACTGTAAGCCTTCCCCTCACCATCTGGTTCATTCTGGAATATGGAATATATATCACAATTACATGAATAAATGAAAAGATATGCAAGTTAACTGAAATGTATGTGTTTCTGTGCTTTTCTACACAATGAAAAAGCCATCTGGGAATCAGTGTGTCTCACATTTCAAGCACAAATCAAAGCAAGCAGCAATTCACTCTGTGACGTGTGCTTCAAAGAAAACTGGACTTCATTATCACGGAGTTAATCACTTTAGAGTCTTTTTTTCAGGGTCCTCCCCCCCCCCCTTTCTCTTTTCTATGGATACAAAACAAACCTATTTGGAAATACACAGAGATTACTCTTGTTAAAACTGTAGTAGGAACGTACTATGGTTAAAAAATAAGAACAAAAAGAAAATGGAAGCATGTTTGTTTGCACTCTTGTGTCTCAGATCCAAGCTTAGAGGTGGGTCTATATAGACAGGAGATAAAGAACTGCAATATAAATATTCCCTGCCCACCCCCCACCTTCTTTGCCCCAGTTAGTTTTATATGCATATTTTCTTTTTCCATGTCTATGGTGGACATGGATCCAAAGCATATGTTGTTGCCCAGCAAAACTCAATGGAAAGTGGATGGAGTCGGGGGGCATACAGAGTGTCAGAATGTCTGCCAAGAAAACAGCTTCTGTCTTTCTACCATCCTTTGGCATCTGTGACATGTGGAGATGATAGAACCTCCCCCTCCAGATTTTCCTTTGCCTTCTGTGAATGGTGGGTGCAAATCCTTACAATAAAAGACCATGGAGTGTTTCTGTGGGAAAACTCTTCTGGGGCAAATCCTGAGGAAGTGGATGCTAAGTTTGAGTTGAACTAAAAGGCATAGTTTCTGCAGCTTCAGTGGTTGTGTATCAGGGTATGTATGTTAACTGACATTGCATCCAAGGGCTGAGAATGTGTCTAGTAGACAAGTTGTGATAGCACTTTGAGAAAAGCTGTTTCAAGAACAATGAGTTACTGTGCTTCCATTTTATATATGTCCTTTTTTAGCATTTTGGAAGGAAAAGCTGCCTCTGTTAAAAAAAAAAAAACAACTGAGAAATATAATTGCTGGAAGACATTCATGCACATTTGCCCTTGTCCAAATTTCATTAATCTCCTTGAACGCAAGAGTTGACTAATTGTATGAGCTTTTAGCCAAGCTCTTAAAAAATAAGACTTGAGAGTAAATATTCATTATTTTCGCAAGGGTCCTTCCTATGCTTGTTCTCTCATGTAATCCTGATCTTAACAAAAAGCTTTTTTATGTGAGATGATCTCAGAGAATGCACTTTTTTATGCCTTGGCTGAAGTGTCTAAATGTATAAACTCCTTCTTTACAAAGAAAAGACTGGTTCCATAGTGGCTTTATTTTGGCATGTGCTTATGCACACTACAGAACTGAAGGAGTTATTTCTTCCTAGAAAAGAAGAAACCTGCAATGTGAATGCGTTACATTATTGTTTAACCTGCTAAACGTAAGAATGTACCAAATAGACCTGCAAAGTCTGCATCATGGACAAAACAATCTTTAGCTTTCTGTCCTCCAAGTTTGTATCTTCCATATGCTGAATATATATCTGATGGATTGAGGATCCTCAAGACCCACAGAAAACACTGACAGTGTAGGTTTTGATGGTAAAGTATCAGATCCTTGAAGAGAGATTAAAATTATCAGCCCCTTCTGATTCTAAACACTTAGCAAGCAGTAGAGATGGGAAGGAAAAAAAAAAAAAAGAAAAACAACACCTAAACCAGAGCTCACTTAAAACCCTGTTGTCTGAAATCTCTTTGTGAATGTTGGAAAGAAAATCTGCTTTGAATATGTTCTCTACTACAGTTGTCTAAAAAAAAAGTCAGGGTCAAAGAAAGGGCACAGTAAATTCTGAATATCTGAAGATGTGGAGCTGATGTATATCCACTAAATGCTAACATAATTAAGACATGACATCATCCTTCAAGCATTATGGGTGCTGTATATTGTATTGTAAAACCTTATCTAGCATCTAATGGTTTGCTGAGGAGTTAGTTAGTTTTTCTTTCTGCACCTCAGATATGTGAATTAAAAATTATAAAAATCAAATTGACTTCATAATTGATTTTTTATGGATGTTATTTGTTTTACCATGAATATTTCATAAACAATTTTTTCCTAAAGTACAGCATTATAAGACATGCAACAGAGAGAGATAACAGTGGATGCCTCTAAGTCTCTATGAAATCAGTGTTATTCTTTAATTCAAAATGTTTGTAAATGTATTGTAATTTTATATGAAACAAAATCTTTCTTATATTAAAGTCAAAGGGGAATTTGCCATTGTCTTTGTTAAGAAAAGGAATACACATATTATCCCCTTAGCATTTTTCTTCTGCCTTTCCGATTCATTTAACAAGTCGCAATGAATGCAATTGTCCAGAATCTGTAACACTTTATTCTATGTGAGATCTTTATTCCCATGAATCACTCCACTAGTGTTATTGCATAAAGAGGAGTTTCAAGACATAGCTTACTTTTCTCAGCTATGTGAATTTTGGCTCTATCAAGCTCACATGTGGTGCAGCTGAGGCGATGAAAAAGTGACTAAGAAGATGAGGATGGGTGGAGACCTTTCAGTTTCCCATAGCACAGGATTTCTAGGGACAGAGAGGAGAGAAAATGAGTATGAAAAGCCACCCCTTACGCCAGACAAAAACCTCTTCAGGGTATGATTGTTCCAAGCCTTGTGGTAAGGCCTTCCTTATTCCAAACATAAAGCACATCATAATACTCCTGAAGAAGCTGCAAGGAGGTTCTGTGTGACAGGGCCACGCTCTGAAACAAAGCCTGGGTTTCTTTGCATTTCTGTAGAGGAGAAGAGTAGTGATAGCTGAAGGGCAAGTGTTCTCAGTAAGCAGTGTATCCAGCACTTATTTCCATCTTAATTTGGCCGTCTAGGAGTTAAGATTCAACTCTTAAATAGCTTTTTGACCCCACATATAGTCAACAAAACCTCTCCAGAGAGGATTAATTGTACACTATAATAAATGGAGTTTGCAAATGCTTCTCCATTAACAGTAAAGAGGTCTAGACAACTGGCTTAATCCCAACTCTAAAGAGGCTGAATTTAGGTGAGAGGAGCTGCACCCAGGGCCAAATCCTTAGCATTAGGATCACCATCAACTAAACATCATCTGTGAACAACTTGTAACACTGCAGGCTCCCTTTAGCAAGATTTTTCTACTGCTTTGTGCCCTGGGTGCTCAGATAAACCAAGGCTAGCCCACTGGGTAAGAGCAGCATTACTACCCGAGGATTAGCTGTGTAACAAAAGACAGCAGAGAGCTGTTAACCTTTTGCTTTGGTAGGTGTTAAAAAAGAGAGTAACAAGAATTTTCCATCACTAAGAACATATCAGGCAGCATTAGCGATGGATAATTTGAGAGGTTAAGAAGGCTGCCCTGCAGGAATTTTTTTTTAAAGTTAATCTTTTATAAAGATTGAAAGTTTCACAGGCACAAAGTTTGCCTCAGAGAGATTTAGTTCTTTTAGCCTTTGCTCTTGATACTTGCCAAAGGACAAACAAAATGTGAATTTGCATCATGCCTCCACATGTGTTTCGCATATTTTACATGTGGCGTCTAAATGGCTCCTGTGACCTTACTGTGTGGATCACACGTTTTTCACATATGCTTTGTGTGGTTCACATCTGCTTGAAACATTGTTTCTGACAGTAGAAATCATTATTGTTTTACAGCAGGCTCTAATAATTTAATTCAAGCTGCAGAATTTGAGAAGACACAGAATGTTTTCAGTTTTGGTTTAGATTTTGTGTTGAGTGCTACCCATTATAATTGCATACCAGAGGAGAGATTCACAGCCTAGGCCAGAGTTTCCAATTAAGGCTATCAAGACTTTTTATTTTTTCCTTCTGCAAATGTGCTGGCTTGTCAAAGTTGTCACTTTTACAGAAAAGTGCTCGATCCAGCTATCACTGTGTTCTGATGAGTTTTTCTGGGTCTCTGCTTGATTTCCTGCTCAAAGCTAGAAAGTCAGTGGTATGCAGGCAGGTACACACACACAGGATTTGGGAAACAGTTTTTTATTCTGTAAGGTTTAGAGCATAGTTTGAACAGAGCTCTTCCATTAACCCTTCTGAGTGCCTTAATGTCTTGGGCTGTGCAGGTAGAGTTTTTTCTGACTATAGCTTGATTATTAGGACAATGATGTAGGAGACTCTTGTCAAAGTCCTCAATGCAATGCAAGTTTAATTATTAGTACAAAGCACCAGTGGAAGAGGTTGAGAGCAAGCTATTATGCCATGTGATGAACAGGGCTATTACCAGACCTATCAGATACATGAGTATTTGTGCTTAATCTGAATGAAGCTGAATGAGAACTTTGAACTTGGTTTGCATGGCTTCTGAATAACTGCAAAAATGAACAGTTGTCTCCTACAGTGACAGTTCTCAAATCATCTACTAAATGAGATGCACCTGTCTGGCTGACTTCAAGTCTTCCCACACAATCAAAGGTGTGGTCATAATTCTGGTCAGAACATGAAGGACTTTCTTTCCCTGGTCACACATGCTGCTGAGTTTGCTTGCACCAACCAGTTATAAGCACCATGTCAGGCAGCTGCATCTGGGCCAGACTATGGTCATTTCTTGCATAGCTGCTGCAGAAACAGAACAGAAACCCTTTCTAGTATCTAAGATACACTGGGTGAATTTTATTCTTATCTGATTCTCCATGACACAAAAATCTGAACTGATGCACTAATTTATCCAGCTTTTCTCCACTTATTTGCCCGAATTTCCAGGTTCCCAGGTCATAAAACTATACTAGAAACAGGTGAACTGCAGGTATCCAGATATTGTGTTGATTTTATCTACAGTTCTGTCCTCCACAAACTGAACGATGCCTGTAAACTCTTGAATTTATTCTTCTTGTGCTGTTCCACCTATTTCTGCATTTTCTTCTGAGTTCTCTCAGTCATCTCCTTTCTTTAAATTACTTGCAGCCTCGTGTCATTCTCTCTGTATGTGACAAAAGATGTTATTTTTCAATTGCATGAAACTGCATGTTTAGTTGGTAAAAGCTGATCATTGCAGTAAAGATTCATGGGGAAAAAGACACTGCAGCCTGTATTGTGTACCACAGCTGCAGACTCATGGGCAACTTGTCCTGCCAAGTTGGCAAAAAAATATGGGCAGTGAGATTACTGAACTCACTAAACAGGGTCTTGAAATAGAAGGAGAAGTGGTCATGTCACATGTGTATAGTGATTGAAAGAACAAGACCTTGAGTAGGGTCTGAATGACCCTTCAGACAGAGCAAGCTGATATTTAAAAGTCAGAAAGCCAGATAGTCGTTTAGTATCACTTTTGTGCTCTGACATCTTCTTCTTAGGATACTGGAATATGTATTTACTCTTTTATCCTTATTATTCTTAATATTATTTATTTATTTATTTATTGAGTGAGTGAGTGAGTGAGTGAGTGAGAACAGAAGGCACATGGAGAGATGAAGTGGTGTGAACAAGATAACAGAAGGTGAGTTCATACTTGGTAGGGCAAATGTCAGTGTGTAGACAGTGTTTCTGAATGTATGATTTTTACAAGTCATGTTATGAAAAATATCTCAGTTACTTTAGATATTGTGCCCTGGTGTTTCAGATTTTCATCTGCTTATTTGATAGTCTAAGTGAATCCATTTTATATATGCTTTGGTTTTCCCTTTCTCCTTCCAAAACAATCATAACTTTCTCTGTGGAGGTAAAGGGTCCTAAGTACAATGGTTCAGCTAGTTAGGGAGGGCAGTGTCATGTAAAAGAAAGGTCATAAAGGGAGATCTCTGCTGCTCATTCACCATACTCAATAGCATTTGTAGTCACAGCAGATTTATAGGGGTTGCAAGAAAGGGCTGTGTTTGACAAAGGGACAGGGTCAAGGAAAAAATTATTAGATACCCATTCCCCAGGAGGGAGCTGCTGCTGTATCACATAAGCTGCAGTGACACATCTGAGTCTGGGGGAGGGAGAGCACTTTGCATCTCTCAGTCCATCGCATATCCCCTGCACATGGCCTGTTTACTCAAGCTTTTCACAGGCATGCAGGCTTTGGCTCAAAAATAATGAACTTAAGCCAGAGACAGGACCTCTGAAAGAAAAACATTAAATATAAGGAACTATGATTCTCCTTTCCTCTCCTTTATGTATACACGCAAAGCTCATTAATGCTAATGATAGTCTAGGAACAAATGAGCCATGTTGTACCACGGCTACTTTATCCCATAGGCAGATCAGGAATGTGGCACCACTCACCCAACAAGTTACCTAACACAGAGTTGGCCTCATGTTGAAAGAGATTTGAAGCTGTAGGCAGTTAAATACATAGCCTGCCCCTTAGGACTGCCACCGTAAATAAGCATTTTAAAAGAATCTCAGCCTTTAATGAAGAACAGAGGGAATTTTCAATCAGTAATCAGAAACAGCTCTCAAAATCAGGGATAGTGGAGTGGTATGCATATTTTTATTTGGTGCACAGAAAATGCATTGTTTCTGAGTTATTTCTATAAGTAGGCTGACTGTACTGTTAAAACCTTAGTGGATCCTGCAGTGTTTGTGATTCTCTGAGTATTAAAGGAATTAGAGAAAGCCTTCTAAAGTAGTTAGAGGCACCACAGTGAGAAATGATTACCCACTCTAAGACCAGCTATGTACAATTAAAAAGAAAAAAAAAATAATGAAAGAGAGAATAGATGCACATAAAAAAAGACTGAGTCCAAAGAACGGAAAAATGATTTAAAATATCTATCTGCTGTAATCATTCCAGACACACTGCGAGACTGCATGTGCTGAAAAGGAAGATGGAGAAGTAAGAAGACAGTTATCTAATCGTCTGCAAATTATAGTAAGAACTGCTATAATGAGACCTAAGGATATATCCCTGTTAATGAGTCATCAGGATTCTCAGGAGTAAATGAAATTCCATGCTTGTGTAGTAGAATGTACCTAGGTCAGACTGGAAAGACATTATTCATCAAAGAAGATATAAATAAAAAAATGGTAATAGTTAAACCTATAATCAGTGAAGCTCTTATGCTGAAAGCTAAAACAACTTAAAAAAATAAAAAATTATATATCTAGTCCTACACAATATGGCATAGCTATAAATATGCATAAACCAAAATAAGCTGAGGCTTAAAATTGCACTAGGGAGGAAATCAGAAATGTCTTTTAGATTAAAATATATTTATATATAGATATGACATAGTATAGAAAACTGTGACACAAGGACATCACTTTGAGATTGTATACTCTCAACTTTTCTACGTGTCTCCTCATCTTGTACAATTCTACTGCCCACTCTTTGGCATTGTACAGAATCTATTATTTTGTCTGTGGGCCCAAACATCTGGGGAATTCAGGCACTGTCAACTGGTGCAGTGGTCAACCTGTTGAGAGGAAATCTGAAAGGTGATATTGTTTCTTTCTTGTCGCTGTTTTGTACCTTTGGTGAAAGTTCTGGTAGTATCTGAGATTTTGATTCAGTGGCCAAACTTAAATGCTAAAATCTGAAATATAAAACCAGAAGCGATATTTCTGAGTGCTATAAGAAAATACAAGAAATCAAACATCTAAAATAAAATATGTTTTGTGAATGAAACACATTTCCTAGTTTCCATGCATTTACTGTAGAGGATAGTAAAAATGCAGAATAACCTTCCTGAAGTATACGTGTCCCCAATTGGAGAATGCTTCATCAAGAGAAAGTAGCAGATAAGTAGTGTATTTTCAGATCCACACTAGTAGATAGAAATTTCAATCTGTTTACAGGTTAGGCCACATGAGCAGGGAAAACAAAGACAAAGGGGAGTCAAAGTGAAGAAGAGAAACAATGATTGCAAATCTTTCATTTAAACCATACAGAAATTTTCTCTCAGAAAATACACAGCAATTAATTTTGAAAATTATTGTTTCAACATTTCTGAAATATCTTGTCCATATTATTCCATTTGAAACTAGCCCTTGATTGTAGAGAAAATTCACAAACAGTTTCGGTTGTTCTGAAAATGAAGTTTTATTCAAATGGTTAATTTGCCAAAAAATATTTCTCACCTTAGTTCAAATAAACTAAATAACTCTAAATAATATTTATAAGAAATGGTATGTTTTGACACACATGGCAGTCTATGGTGTCTTTCATTAGATTTTTTACTGGTTGTAAGGACAGAATTTTTTATATAACTGAAGATTCTTCCATTATTCTTTAATTTTTCCTTCTATTAGGAGAACTGTAAAAGCTGAAGTCATGAAAGGCAATGGAAAACTTCTTGCCCCTGAGAAATCTGAATGTGGCCAGGAATGTGCAGTGATGAAGTGTCTTAGAACTTAGTTTCTTCAGCCAAGGGTAATCTCACTCAAAATTACAAATACATGAAAGGAAAAAGATGTCATCAAATCAATTCCATCATGATCAACAGCAGTATGATGTGGGGCCTGTTCCAAAGAATCTACATATCTTTCTTTGCTCCAGCTCAAATGACTTTCTTCTCACTAGCCTCCTTTGACTGTATTTTATTTCCAATTGTTTCTGTAGCAGTTTGTTCTGTTTCCCATCATCTCATATATTCATGAGTGTCCTTTGGCCCAGATCCCAAAGCCAAACCTTTAGTAACCTTCTTCATCTTTTCTGAACAATTAATTTTAAGTCAAAGGAAATCAGGGAATAAATGTTATAAAATACATTTCAAAACCTGAGAAAATGAGTCAGTTTATATACAAATGTTCTTGGGCATATTGTTAATTTGAACTACTCTTAGGAGGGTCTCCAGACAACATAAATCCCATGTGATGTGGCAACTGTTATGTTAACTAGTATGTTTCCATAAAAGTGTACAATATGGTTGTGTAATCCTAAATGTAAATTCATTTGTTCATGCTAAGTCTGCCAAAACACCTCATTTTTTTCTTTTTCTTTTCAGCTTTTTAATTGCTCCATAAGTCTGTGCTTTTTTGTTCTTGGAAGTACAATACAGTTGTGCTTTTTTGGTTTTTGGTGGGTTATTTTATTTTTCTTTTATTTTTCTTTTTTTTTTTTTCTTTTTCTTTTAATCCACTGATTTTGTCCTTATGTTGAGGTAGATACCTACCAGCTATAGATGCATTCAAGTGTGAGATGTTGTAGAAGCAGAGATAGACACCTGCAGTCTACCTTTACTAGAATTTTACATCTCAAATGATTTGACTTGGGCATTATTACTAGTTCAGTTTGGTGCCTAACCAATGAACAGCACATATAAAAGGCAATGGACAGTAAATGAAAAAAAAATTGAATCCCCAATTTTCCAAATTATTCCCTAATGAAAACAAGGAGTAAAAGACCTAATAGGTTTCTGTTTCAAAATGTATTTCTCCTCATAATACTAATAATGTTTTCACTGGCGTGAACAATATTTTGGTTGATCGTTTGTTGCTTCCAGACTTCTCTGACATGAAGTTTTCAGTGTAATCTGCTGGGGATTAGGAGAGGCAGTTCATTCTGACAAAATCTTGGCTGTCAAATATTTAACAAAATGAGTTACTTTTCTGTTTGCTTGTTTTAATTATTCTCCCATGTACTAAATTTATTATCAAGTTCTTTTGTTTTGTTTTGTTTTGTTTTGAAATATTATGCCAAATCCTGGGCTTTTTAGATTCTTTAAAGTGAGGAGGATGTCACAAAATTAATGAGATCATGAACCTTCAGGTCATAAGACATAAGATGTCTTCTGTGAGCAGTTACCAGAGAATTCAGTGCCACACTGCTTATGGAAGATATCACTTGGTCTGTCTTTTGCCTCTACAAATGTTTTCTGAGCTGGTTTCTGTCCTCAGCCCAGCAGCCTAAAAGAATTAGCACAAGTTACTGGTACACAGATTCCAGATGTTCTGGACTTTGTTTGGTGAGAAAAGTTAACCACATATGCTGGGACATAGAAGGAAGCTGCTGTTACATCTAATATAATTTTCTGCTTGACAGTAGCTCTAGATAACTCAGAGTAATGTGAAAACAATCATCCTTAGGTAAAATGTCTGAACTATTAAGATTTTTTGAGGTCATTAGGAGTTCAATTTTGTGCTTATTTATTTATTTATTTATTTATTTATTTTAACATATTTTTCATTAAAACTGTATATTTTTATCATTCAGATTTTACTGTAGTTTTAGGCTAAGTAATATCTTGTGTATGTAATGTATAAAATTATCTGTCTGTGTCAGATTTGAATTTACTACCTTTCAGTATACCTGAATATACCCTTTCTCAAGTGTTACAGGACAGAGAATAAAAATTGTTAGTATATTATGTTTATATTTTATATGTTTATGTTTATAGATTTTTATAGTTTATCCCTGTTAGTCTTCTTTTTGAATTTGCAGTATCTATCTTCAGTTTTTCTTCAGAATAGTGATTTCTATTCTGATGAAGATGAACCAAAATTAGAAAATCAAAATGGAATCAGGAAATTTGCATAGAAAATCTAAATATAGTAATGTCCACTATATTACTGACATCTATCCAATTAGGAAACAAGTGAATCAAAAGGAATGCCTTACATATTATTTATAACTCTGTTTCTGAAAAAGAACCCCTTTTTTATAAAAATAAAGAAGTTTTCAAATTGTTCAAGGAGTAATAAAGGCAAAGTATAGAGCTGTATTTCACAAAACTGATTTAATTTCTTCCTAGTTGTTTCATATTTATGGGACATAGAAGCAGAAGAAGATGCAATGAAGACAGCTTATCAGTTTTATGCATATTGTAGGAAAATAAAACACATTTTTCCTTCACTGAATTACTGTTATCCCCTATTATTTTAGTTGCTGTTAATAAAGAACATAAATAGCATAAAAAGGAAAACACTTATGATTTCCATATTTACCTATATTCTGCTTTAGTTGTTGTTGAAAAACAGAATTTGATGTTGTCAATGTAATTTTATCACAAGGAAATTTCATGCTTTATCCTGCCCTGATGTGAACTGCTTTAACTGACATCAATGAACAGGGGAATACTGGTTTATTCTCTATGGTCCTCTACTGAGAAATAAGCCATTATTCATATATTATACACAGCTTAACAGCATCTTTCATTTAATCTAAAACTTTTCAGTCTCAGTGCCAGCTTTGAGCTTTGATTTGCATTTTCTGCAGTACCCAATGGTACAGTGGGCAAAGTGCCAGGAAAATGAAAACTACTATGAAATTCCTTTGAGAAAGCTTACTAAGCATTTCAATCAGGACACCATGGGCAAGTCGTCAAGATACACCTATTTCATTTCACTTGGTTCAAATTGCTGATAGATATTGATACACTGTGAAAGAATAGGAAATGTGAATAAAGCATTCTATGTAATACCATTTGCCACTGCTTAAAAGAGATGTTAAACACCGGGGTGTCACAGAGTGAGACTTAGAATACCCATCTCATTTTACTTTGGTGGGCGATGTTAGTAAGATGTTAAGAAGAGACTTAGTTTAAATTTACCGGAATTGTTCAGATGCATAAATGCTGCCTGTGATTTACATGTTGGCAGGTGGGAGTGCTTGAGCCATCCTCCCGCTTACTGTTTTGACTCCATTCATAGGCCAAGCCTGTGGACAATATATTGAGTTTGTACTATTTTCTATCTAATGAAATTGTGTGGTGACAAAAAATGGCAACTAGATAGATATACCAGTTTGCTATTTTCTGTGGGATGTTTGTCAAATTTCTGGATTATGAGATACGTGAACAATACACTGTCAAATTTTTCAGGTAATTACTGGGATTGTGGATGAGTGTGTCCAAATCTTACTGCTATGTACATTGCAGTCATCACCAGCTAAACTCTGGATTATGGCAATGCACTCCACACAAAACCCGCTCCTTTTGCATAGTTACAAAGCTGTCTTGTAGTGATTAAGACTATGCAATAAGGCATTCATTTAAGAATAGGGCCAACTGGACGTGAACAGAGTTTGAAGATGTAGTGTAAGACAAGAGGGAAAGCAGAAATAAAGGATAGATATTTGCAGGTACAGACAAAACTGTTAGTCACTCAACAGATACACCTAACACACTATCTTTAAAATGGGTGAAGAAAAACATACAATATTAGACTTACATGTAGAAATCACAGTATTGGTATTCATTTATTCCTTATGTAAGACAAGTCACTGATGAATTTGTGTTTAGATTTTGATTGGTTTGTACAATAAATGCTTATAAACACTTAACAATGTGCAGTTGAATGTTTCTTGATTAAAAAAAAAAAAATACTTTTTTTCCATATAGTAACGTTTTTTTTCTTGAGAAAAAGTAGCATAAAGCAAAGTTTAAAAAGAAGCTAAATGGGAAAAATCTTCACGAGTAGCACAAGATAAATAATACAAAAATAAATCTAAAAGTCATAAATATTTTTTTCTAATCAAGTGACAAAAGCCCCACCAGACCTGTAGGTTCATATACTTTCAGAGAACTCTCATGTAAGAGGGACACTTTTAATAACAGGCACCGTAGTATAAATATCCATACAGATGTCTGAAAGGAAGTTCAACTTCAAGAAACTTTTACTCTAGCTTTGTTTCTCACATTTCATCAGTGCAGAACAGAAGAAAATAATTGTGGTCTGTACTGAAGCTGGCTACATGTTAGATAAGATTACATTTTTACATAAACAGTTATGTTAATATAAATGTTTATTGTATAATATTCCTCCTGTATGCATTAATTCTCATTTGCACTGAGTATGCTTGGTAATTCAGCCTGGAGATAAGAAGGCTGCAGGGAGACCTCATTGCAGCCTTTCAGTACCTGAAGGGTACCTATAATCAGGAAGGAAGTAAACTCTTTGAAAGGGCCTATAATAGTAGGACAAGGGGAAATGGTTTTAAGTTGAAAGAGGGAAGATTTAGGTTGGATGTTAGGGTAAAGTTCTTTACTAGGAGAGTGGTGAGGTCTTGGAACAGGCTGCCCAGGGAGGTTGTGGATTTCCTGTCCCTGGAGGTGTTCAAGGCCAGGTTGGATGGTGCCCTGGGCAAACTGATCTAGTAAATGTGGAAGTTTGGTGGCCCTGCCAGGCAGGGGTTTTGGAGCTTCATGATCCTCGAGGTCCCTTCCAACCCGGGTCATTCTGTGATTCTGCAATTTAGTGGTGTTAATTAGCCACTGATCAAAAATCCTTGTTGTTGTTGACCCATTTTATAGCTGTGTTTTTTGTTTGTTTGTTTGTTTGTTCATTTGTTTTCGGTAATTTGATTAGAAGAGACAATAGTTGATCTCAATATATTTAGATTTTGGTTTATTTATAGTTGGTTCTTATTTCTACCATGTAACCTTGGGTGGGTCCAGTTACATATGCTCGTCTGGAAATCATCTGCACAATCCCTCCCATAGCTAAGGAGGGATTTAGCAAAATTATGTTAGGTGTCATTCTTGCCTTCTTGCTGACATTTGATTATTCCAAGATGATCTTTAGGAATGTTTCCACTATAACTACCATAATCATTGTGAGGTTGTCTAGGAAACCTTTTCAGTCTAGAGATCTGTTGATTAAAGAACTTCGGCATTATTTTTGCTGTTGATTCATACAGTGCATAAATGGGTTTTGATTTCCTTAGTGGAAGCTTTTTGCAATTGTTATTGGCCAGTACAGCTCTAAGAACCTTGGTTTTAAAGGAAATAAAAATAAAAGACTAGCTCTCCAAATAAGAAAAAATAGTGAGGTAGAAGCACACTTTCAGATCTGAAGTTATTCTCTTGCAGTCACTGCATGTCATTCTTTTTTGTCCTACATTAAGTACAAACTGATGTGCAAGGCTAACTGATGTGATGTTTCTGCACATGTTGCTGTAAAGGAGTGTCTTGGAGAGATTAGCTTAAGTACATTCAGTCTTCTGGAATAACCTGCTCCTGTTCAGTGGCTTCAGCTACGCAATCACTTAAAAGAAATGTTCTTGAGAGCATGTCTGTATGTGGGATGTGGCTTTTGATACAGTCCTTTCAGTATTTGTGCTGCAGAGGTGGGTATCGATCAGTACTTTGTTTGTCTGAGGCAGGTCAGCAGTCCTGATTTCAATGAAGCAGCAGGTTTCCTCAAGCAGCTGTGCTGACCGTGAGAAAAGGAATGGTAATAGAAGAAGGGGGCTATTGTTACATAGAATGAGTACCAAGATAATGGATTTATGTGAACCTCCCTTTTTTTAGCAGTACTCATTATAAAAGAAATGAGGAATGTTTGCCTTTTAATGTTCATCTTCTGATGTCACTAGTATGGCATTTAGCTTGATACAAGCATGTGATGACACAACTTTTTGACATTGGATTTCACCTACTTTTAGGTTAGAGAAATTCCCCAAACCCAAAGACAAAACAATTTTGTGCCTCAAAAATATGAAAACTGACACAAACCACATGGAAAGAAAACTGTCTCACTCATCTTGAATCACAGGGTTACAGTGCTGTCACAAGACTCAACAGTCAATTATTTTTCAACCTCTAGAATACAAATGAATTTACAAGCTGCTGTGTTTTTATTTACTTCGAGAAAAAAAAAATAATATATATATATATAGTAGATATATATTGTAGATTTTTTGCCCCAAGGTCCAGCAAAAGCAGTATTATCATTGCAAGTATTAGCCCACAGGTCTGGTAATTCCACGTTACGCTAAATATGAAATATTACAAGCGCAGCCAACTAGATTTCTTAACTTGTTAGAACAATGTGCTATGGGAACTCCTGCTTTGTAACAGGTGTTTCTCATGGGACAACAGCAAAGGCATTGCAAACTTGTGCATGTTGCACACATAAAAACACATAATAGAAGGTCAAATACTGGCCACTGGAGAAGCCCATCTTTGCTAGCTAGAAAAAAAGAAAATAGGAAGAAGGAAGAACAAGAGAGGACAGAGGAAAAAGAGGAAAAACACCTTAGCATTAGTGTGTGGATCCTTCTTCCTGCATTTTCTTCTGAGGCTGTGCTGTTTCCTTTCCACATTCTTCACTTTCCTCCTCTTTAAGGCCATAGTTACTCAGTAAAGACTTTCATATAGTCTCAATTTAACTAGTTATTATTTTTGGCAAAATACAATATGAGATGAGAATAAGAACAAGCCAGCTTATTTGCAATTCTTCTAGCAGGATATTTTTTCTGAATCTTTAAGTACTGATCCTGTCAGCTATTCAAAGCTTTTTCTGATTTTCTGAGATTCCTCTTACTTGTATTATATTCATGGGATATTGAATCAAGTCCTTTGTTATCAAAAAGTCATATGGAATAGAAATCAGAAGATCTGAAACTTTCCTTAGCTATTGCTGGGGACATTATTGCTGAAATGGAGGAAAAAGTTGGTTCTGGTCAGCTGAAAAAACCCAAATCCTTGCTTTACATGTGGAGTGGATGTGGTTTGGGTGATTCTTATTGATGAGGCTTCAGGCACTACATCTAGAGCTCACCTTTCTTGTCTCCCACAGATGAATTTTCAAGCAATTAATGTTACACTGGAGTTTCATTCACTTATACTGCAAAGGTAATTTCCAAGAGTCATTTTGATGGATAGATCACATAGAGAAAACACATCAGTTTACAGAGGAACTTCAGTGGACAGTAAAAATCGCAGTCCTTTTTATGGTCACCACCACAGAAGAATACAAACAAAGAGATGCAGGCCTCCAGTTTTACACCTAACTATTGTACTTTAGTATATTAGCTCATAAAGATTTTATTTCAGCTGTGCTCTGAATAGTATCATTGTCACTGGTTTGATGTAGTCTCTACCATAATTAATGTATACTCATAGGGTAGAATTGTCAATAAAATATGCTATAATTGCTCAAATATCTGTCAGTGATTGTCCATCATGCCTGTATGATAATATGCAATGATAATATCAAAACATTGTAATATGTTGTCAGATATAGTGTCAGTCTTATAAACAACCATTACAGTCATGTCAATTACATCAGATAATATACAGATATTAGGGTGCGTATTTGGGGGGAGAGGGGGGGAGGGTGGGGTTGAAAATGGAATTATTCTACCTAATGTCATCTGTGAAGAGACAGCAATATTTCTCATAACAGCTGAAGTATCAGAAGTCTCTGATTGCTGGATGCTGGAATATTCCCCAGTGACAATTCCTTTTGGAATAATAACGGACAGCAGTGCCACTTTCAATTCTATGCTGTCAGCCTGTGAGGCCAAAAATCCTGTGGGTACCACAACACTGCCATTTTGTGGAGAATTTCCTTAATTTGTGAGAAAAGGTACCCTTCTTAAGATCACTGGATTTTGTCTTCAACTCCGACAGAACTCAGATTTCTTCTTTGGTGCACTGCTTTTCAGATCTGCCCTTTATGAAGAAAATGGAATAAAGTAAAATAAAACAAACATTAAAAGACAATTATAAATGCACTATCATATCATCTTTGGGATTTCAGCTCTACTCTTGTTCTGAAATATGGATAAATAGTGTAAGGATACATGATGCCACAATACAGTACTTTCAAACCATGAAGTGTTGCTGAAGATAATGTAATACATATGCTTTGTAGAATATATATGTGTAAATACATGCTAAACATATATATGTACCTCTAAACAAAGTGTTTGTATGACATTTTATAGTTTATATATACGTGCCTAAACATATGTGTATGTAAATAATACACCATGTTGCCTCTGTGCTGTTACAAATTACAGGATTCATTTGATTGCAATTTCTTGCCTGCTGTCAGTCAGACGCCTGTAATTCTAGGGATCATTTTCTCTCAGAGGGACTTTGTGGCCAAGTTGTTTTCCCAGGGATTCCTGCAAATAGTTAACTAAATACACTGTGCAGAAAATGTATCTATCTATCTAAGCATTTTTGTGGAAGATGTATAAGTGGAAATTATTTAGATTTTTAAAAATATCTGTAAATTGATGAAGGGATCCAGGAAAGTAGAAAAAAACTCAATGCTTTCAAAAGCTTTTTGACATTGCCTTTCTATGTCTGAACAAATGTAAAATGGTAAAATCTTTGCAGCAATTTTTTTCAATGCCAAATTGTAGTTATTAGGTATCCCATAAAATGATACTGAATTATAAAATGCCTAATAACGCAGAATTTATAGTGATAGTGTGACTTACATTTGCAATAAAGCATGGAATCTATCTTCAAAGAACTGGAAGCTTGGTTTTACTATAAGAAATTATACAAGTAATAAAAAAAATCATTGTTGAGGGATTTGTTAAAACCAGATCATGGGTCTCAGCTCTAAGTGAATTTATTTTGAACCTTCTGAAGCAGACATTGCAAATTTTTACATTCTAATGAGTGAACTAAAAACATATATTTCAAAGAAAACAGCACTCATAAATTACATTTATGACACATGAGGTTGCTGACTGCTGTGCAGGGAGCACAGAGTAATGGTGCTAATATGCACTCTAGCTTGATTTTCTCAGTTCCCAACATGCTCTAATTCTACACTACAAATCTTTAAATGGCAGTTATATTTTAATTAATATGATTATGTGCTGCCATTAGCAAACCCTCCCCCAGCACATTTCTCGTGCCAAACCCATGAATGCCAGTAAACCATTAACATAAAAGGGCTGTTTGCTTATTAAATTCATCTACACAAATAGGCAAGGGTTGCAATTGTTGATTTGCCATTGAAAGAAAAGAACATGAGCGAGCTGCACAGTAGCTGGCAGTTGCAATTATCTAGTGTAATTAAGTCTAATTTATAAGCCCCCCTCAAATGAGAAAGTAACAATTTTTGTTAATTAACAAGAGCATTTGTAAAGCTCGTTAACTCCATCATTCACCATCTGCCTAGATAGATGGGAGCATGCAGTTATTATTGTGGGACATGTTGCATATGTGTATTTGTGCAGCAATCTGTTTGGAAAGTCTAATGATTGAAATGGGAGATAGGAATGGATGTTATATTACAGAGAAAAGAAGATCTACTGTTTTCATTTATCTTTACAGCAATGCAAGTGCTTTGTCATTATCTTGTGCATACGGTTTCATTATTCTGATACAGCACTCTGTTACATTGCCTCATACCATCATCCCTACAAGCCTGCAGGGTACAAGAGCACTTATCTTTCCTGATGACTGTTGAATCATTTAAAACAAGTTATTAGTGAAACAATTAAAATGATATTGGTTCACAATTGTATTGATAGCTGCCAGGCATAATGAAACATTCTGAATAGCAGTTGGGGGTTCTCTGAATGGATAGAAAATGCTGTTAATCAGAGACAAGAGAAGCCTCTAAAGAAAAACTAAATTGCAAGAACACATTAATTGTATTGGAACATTTCATTTAATTGAGAACAAAGGGAAGGTAAAAATCATATTATCAATGTTTTATGAACATGAAGGAATAAGAAAATTACTATGTCATTTGTCACGTATCTTCTGTTGGAAATGAAAATTGAAAAGGCTGTATTTAACTTTAACAGAAGAAGGCCAAATACATCATGAAGTTACACATTTTGTTTTTTCACTGGGATTGCAAAAAATGAAAGGAATAAGGATTTTTTCATTTACAAAGTGATGAGTGAGTTAGCAATAAGCAAGTTACAATCTGCCAGTCAGCCATGTGTCATGAGAACATGAGATCTGTGCCTAGTCATGGAGGTCTTGAGAAAATGGCAGTATAAAATCAGATATGAACAATGTGCAAATGACACAATGCACACCCTTGTTTTCTTCTTCATGTCTTAGGAAGAAGATCACTGTCAATGCTGTGGAACTGTAATTCTCAGAAGAGAACATTTAGTACTTCAGGCTGATAATAGACATATGTACCTAATCCAGTGCTCTACTGTAGCTGCTACAGAGATTCAGATCAGATGATTCTCGTTTACTCAAAAAGACCTTAGCGTGGCCACAAATATATGTAATTTAAAAGCTATTACTCTGCAGAACATTGCAAAGGATCCTTGAGTAAATGGCAATTGGAGCAATATGTAGTAAATTCGTCTCAGTTCTACTGTCCATCACCAGTGGTCTCCTAGAACTGGGCAGCATAGGAAAAGTTTGCCATTTTTGCTGGATATTGGTGGCTCTGGGATTTTTCCTCTAGGGGATGAAGTAATGAGAATGACCAGAGGGCTGAACAGATGGTATGGGAATTGGACACCTTTATTTTTTAAAAAAGAAATTGTTATGAAATTATATTTAAACCAGTAATGATGGTGATCACTAAGTTAATTATTTATTCTCTTTAATGCACCAATTCTCTCAGTTTCTGGTGAAGATAGAAGACTGACTGGGACACAGGCCTGGAGCCAAACCCTGGCTAATAGAACTGACAAAGGTGTAGAGTATGTTGGTATGGTGGTGACAACAAATAGATGCAATCACCTTTGAGAATGCTAGGAGAAAGACATGCAATTTTTTTTTTTGTGAGCTTTTCTTCAGAAGATCTATCTTTAAAGAGACCTGAGTGCCTGCAGTTTTTAATGGCTTTAACTGGAATTTTGAATACTGAGATCTTTCAGAACTCATGCCTTTCATAGAGAGGGATAAAAAAAAGAATCTCACTGTGTATGTAGTTTCCTTATGGTTTATTTTAAAGAAAAAAAGGAAAGTTGGACTTTGTCTGTCTAGAAAGGAAATGAATATACAGGTTAATTTATTGGCTACCTAGCAGATTTTACCTTCAGTTTGATTTTTACATTCAGTTTTCTACCATAAGCATATAGAGATCAACTGGGTAAGCACATTCAGCATAAGAAAATGTGTTTGTATATAAATATGTTGATTCACATGCAAATAAGCTCATTCATACATGAATTCACATGTTTGCCTGGATAAGGTGTTCCAGACATTTGTGACGAAGAAGTAGAAAGCCCATCAATAACAGCCCAGATTATCACAGCAAGGTGAAGAAGAAAAACCTAATCAAAATCCTGTCATGGACTGAGCAAAAGTATTTATAAAAATATGGCTCTATTAAATTTCTAACACCTGCGTTTTCTTATTTACTTGTTGTGGAAGAAAAGTCATTCTCATAAAAAGAAATCTTAAATATGAAGATTACATATTTGTATGACAAAGAGATTTTCCATATGGAGAAGGCTTCCCAAATAGGCCATGGTGATGAAAAGTCACAATTTTGCTATTTTGGGACTGAATATTTGTATAAAACATGATGTATATTCCAGAAAAAACAAAAAACAAACAAACAACAACAAAAAAAAAACACACAACAATCTCTGCTTTACCTTCCCCATCTTTTATTTTTTATTTTTTAAATTTTAGAATGATAACTATGCTTTCCAGCCAATAGTCTTATGAAAATGATGATGTTTGTGGCCCTGTTTAATCACTTAGTGCTATAGCACTGGTACAGAGAGAAAGACAAGAAAACACTATCTATTTTCAACTCAGTGAGCTATCTTAGCTTTTGCTAGTCCTAGTTTTTACTTTAAACCTATGTTCATTTTGCTTTGCTAGTCTTTGGAGAAAGTGATAAAATAGAAATTCTCTATTGATGCTCTCTTGTATATTTAATTGAACATGTTTCTCTTTTAAGATGACACAGAATTAATCCTCCATTAAGCAAAGGGACTTTCTGAATCAGAATGTAAATGCTGTGCCAGGATCATTTTTCCATGAGTAACAAGGACTCTTAGTTTAAAAAGATCTTCCCTATCTATGGTATCTATCCCTCTTTCTGCATGATGAGTCTCACTTCCTGCATCTTGAGTTTAGATTAGACATCTGCTCACTATGATGTCTTCTTCTCTCCTCTGGTCCTTCAGTTTGTTCTTGATATGCTCATTCTGCACTCCATAAAGCATGCTTGAATGTGTTTGACCAGCAGTACCAGTTATTCGCAAAGTGATCTCATTAGTAGTCACAAGTAGAGAGTCATATAATCATCAAGAAAAGACTTCCAATATCATCTAGTCCAATTGTCCACCTTCCAGTAATATCTCCCCACTAGACCGTGTTCCCCAATACAACATGTAAAGATTCCTTGAACACCAAGAATGGTGACTCCACCACCTCCCTGGGCAGCCCATTCCACTGTTTCATCACTGTTTTTGGAAAAGAAATTCTTCCTAATATCTACCTGAACCTCTCCTGACGCAACTTTCAATTTTGTTGTGAAAAAGCTGTTAAAGAAAATATTATGTCCTCAGAAACTTTATCACTAGATCTCTGTGTAAAAGCAAAACTTTTTACTGTTCCCCATAAGTTTTCTGTTTGTCTGGATATGTTTTCTGGACGTTATTCCTTCAAAAGTTTCAGGAGCCTTTCCTAGAACAGTTTTTCCCTTGTTTTGGATACAGATTCTGATATCTTCAATATTTTTCTGGACTTCCTAAATATATACATCTCACTCCATCTTGGTATAGCTGATCTCTCTAACGACTTCCATTAATATACTAAAGTTTAATTTGTGTAATCAAGAGTCTTAGTTGTCACTCTGCTGTTTCTTTTCTATTTTCACAGTTCTTCCACTGAAATGAAGCCAGATTGACCCTTGACCAGTCACTACCATGACAAAATTGTGAACTAACTACTTCACCACTTGAAAATGTTCAGTTATCACTTTGCATCATTTTCTGTAAGAAAACTGGACATTAGCTGGAGGCAATTATCAGTTTAAACAATAAACTACTCAAATTTGCTCCCGAGTTATCTTTTTTTAAGTGCTGGAGGTCAAGAGATCAGGTAAAACAAACCTCAGGTATAGGTGTTTGCTGCTCGACTGGGGTGCATTAAAACGAGTGTGGCAAGCAGGTCAAGGGAGATGATCCTCCCCCTCTACTCTGCCCTGGTAAGGCCTCATCTGTTATACTGTGTCCATATCTGGGCTCCCTAGTACAAAAAAGACAAAGATCTCTTGAAAAGAGTCCAGCAGAAAGCCACAAAGATGGTGAAGGGCCTGGAACATTTCCCCTATGAAGAAAGGCTAAGTGAACTGGGTCTGTTTAGCCTTGAGAAAAGAAGACTGAGAGGGGACCTGATCCAGGTCTATAAATATCTAAGGTGTGGGGGGCAAACTGGTGAGGTCAAACTCTTTTCAGCAGTGTGTGGAAACAGGACAAGGGGAAACGGTCAGAAACTGGAGTGTAGGAAGTTCTGCATGAATGTGTGCAAGAACTTCTTTACGGTGAGGGTGATAGAGCACCGGAACAGGCTGCTCAGGAGGGTTATGGAGTCTTTTCTCTGGAGATATTCAAGACCCGCCTGGATGCCTACCTGTGTGACCTGGTGTAGGGAACCTGCTTTGGCAGGGAGGTTGGTCTTGATGATCTCTGGAGGTCCCTTCCAACCTCTGCATGGTATTGTATTTAAAGATTGTGACCAATACTGTTGATAATATCAGTATTTTGTCTGTTGCTGAACAGAACTTGCACAATATCAAGGGCTTCTCTATTTCTCGCTCTGTGCCTCTAGCAAGTGGACTGGGGATTGGAAAGAGACTGAGAGGGCACACAGCAGGAAGAGCTGACTTGAGCTGGCAAAGGAAATATTCCATACCATACAATTTCACAATGTCAGTGTTCAGCAATGAAAAGTGACCATTTGTTTTTCTGAAGCAATCATTTCTCAGAGACTACCTGGACATTGGTCTGCTAAGGAAAGGCACTGAGTGATTTTTTTTGTGGACTAAACATTTTATCTTGATTTATGTGTCTTCTCACTTTTGCTCTTGCAGTCCTTCCCTTGTCCCACACTGGGAAGGTGGGTGAATGGTATGAGTTCTTAGCTGCTGGTCAGGGTCAACCCACATGTATTCAGAAATTTGCTAGTACTCTGAACAACATACTATTAAAATAAGTTTAAACAGTCTTATTTTAAACAGATATAATAAAAACACTACCAGTGGGATTATACCGTGATTGTCCTTTACCAAAGTATTCTGTTCCTTTAGCAGATGCTTGGAATATTTCTGAGACATACATAAAATGAAACTACCTTTATGTATTCATACTGGAACAGAATAACTCAAGACATTTTTAAATATCTTAGATGTTGAAGTTTGATTGGGAGGAAGAAGTCTCCTGCACTCCAAAACTTTTGTGGATATTATGTATTACCTCCTGTTAGAACACTGCACTACAATCATTCAGTGCAACTGGAAAGCAATCTTGAACTTGGACACACTTCTCAGCAGCATTTAAGAAGGCGCAGCCAAGCTGAATTACCTCTCAGACCCAAGCAGTGTGGCCTGTTTTCCCATCTGGTACATCGTCACATGAGATGCTCCCTAAGTCACCCCTGTGCTCATTTAACATTTCTACTGACAGGACTGGATGATGACACACTGAATCCTAGTGCACCATGGCTCGACTTCATGCAGCTGCAGAAAGCAAACATGGACAACTCCCGGGAACAGCTTTTGCTTATATGGGACGCACTCCCAGCCACTGCTTTAACTCCAATGACCTATTCTCTCACACTGAAAAATGAGAAAAAACTTGGCAAGTCAGGAAACAAAAACAGGTTTCTGAATTTTGGTTGGCATGGCTGGGATCTCAGTAGCAACTGTAAGTATCAGAACCTTAGGGCAGGAGACCAGTTGTGACTGCTGGTGCACATTCATGCTTTTATAAAAATACCATCCTGTCTAGGACAAGTCTTTCCTACTGAGAGATTTGTCTGGATGATATCTACCTGCTCACAAACATTTCCTTTTGTTTCTGTTTGAGATAGGACTGCCAAGTGATGAGTATTTAGCGGTACTTGTGCTTCAATTAGAAGTGCTGTGCTCAGAATTTAACAAGGCCATTTCTAACATCCTTCCTGAATGCAATCTTTTCTCTTGCAACTCCCATCCACTGTCAGGTAAGTTCAGCAGATGAGAAAAGCGTGTGTGTTTTCAACAGAGAGAGCATTTCTTCAAAGAACTTCTTTCTGCATGTTGATCTGTTACATGCATGCCCAGCTAACCCTGTTCTAAAAGAACATTCTTAACCTTTGACTGGGATTTTGAGGACAACAGCAGCCTCTGCTGTTTTGACAGGCTGTCTTTGTTCAGGTGGCTTTTTGGAACTTGTTCTCAGTATATTAACCATAGATGTGCTTGCTCTCATTTGTTTAATACATACTGTGCCGAAGTCAGCCCGGCCAACCCATTATGTATCCCTTTGTACACTACAGGACATTGTATTAGTGTGATGGTTAGTAGCTAAGCCAAGTAATAATTCAAACTTGCAATGTCTATGTTTGGGAGAGAAAAACTCTCTACCCATCTACTGAAGTAACTCATACATAGAAGAAATGAAGTAGAAGAATAAGATATTTTCATTCTCTGGGACCAACAAACTGCAATAGTCTTCCCCCCTTCCAGGCAGTATTAGCCATATGAGGCTTTCACACACATCCACCTTGTTTACATTATAATTTCTACTCACATAGGGTAGAAATGGAATTCCCAAAACACAATATAGCAATAAACACTGGTTAAAAAATGTAAAAAATGACTGACCAGGCATGCAATATGCTTCTTGCTTCTGTATAAATCCTATGTGGATGTGGATGATTTGATTTACTTTCCATATCAAAAGCAATATCTTTCCTAAGGCAATATTAGAATAGTTTTTAATGATAACAGTCTGTGTAGTGATGACTTTTTTATATAAATTTAATGATTTTTACCGTAGGCCCTCCTATTTGAAAATCTATATGAAATCAAATGAATGCTAGCTAAATAACACTCTCCCCACCATTACTGTAGGTGACTGTGATTTTGAAAAGATACTGTCTTAATTGAACTGATTGCATCTGCTGAATGTAGAAGTGACAAGTTTAAGAAAGTATAATATTTAAGGATTATTGCCTTAAATTAACAATCTGCAACTTTGTAGACTGAATAGCAGTTTATCTTGTTAAAGATAGTCAAAGTTAGTATTCAGATATCCTTCTTACATTTTCCAGGGTCTCTTGGCCTTATTAATTCAAATCTTACTTTCAATGCATGCATGTAGCCAAGATAATTATTAGAAGGAGAGATCAAAGCAAGCATATTATAGTCCTATTCCATTTTCTGCTGATGTGAGTGATCTGCCTCTTCTTTGATGTTGTATGCTTCTACAGTGAAAGTACAGAGGATAAAAATACTACACCATGTAATCTGGCATTTATCCCATGAGAGCAGAATTCCAAATTGTGACACATGTCAAGAAGTTAAAAAAAAAACTTAAAAGAACCCTATGCTTTCTACAGTGACATACTCTGCATTTAAACACCATCAAACATCATTTTCCATTACAAATTTAGTCCCCTATATAAAATTCAAAGAATTTCTGTAACTTCAGTAAAACAAATAAAATAAAATAAAATAAAATAAAATAAAATAAAATAAAATAAAATAAAATAAAATAAAATAAAATAAAATGACAGCAATACTTATAAAATAGCTACTATATTTACTAGCAGCTACACTAAGACTGCAGCCTAGCATTCTTTTTCCAAACCAAATCTTTTTTCTTTTCTTTTCTTTTTTTTTTTTTCCTTAAAAAGGCAAAAGAAAGACAAAATTAGCATTTTTGTGCTAGCACAGATGCATCTTCTGTACGATTTGGATTTATCTCAACTAGTCTGTTTGTTCAAACTGAGTTTTGTCATCATTTGCAAAATAGCTGTGTTTACAGGTGCCAAAACCAGATCTGGTGTGGACTGATAAGATTACTCCTCAGAAGAAGGAAGCAGGATTTATCCTTTATTAATGTATATTTAAGAGGTAACTGCCCCACATTTATTGTCAGAATTCTGTCATTTTTGACACATATATTGGAAGCTAAACTCATCACATTTTTGCATTTGTAGAATAACATTTGATTGTTTCAGACTGTAAAGAGCAGAAGGAATGTCAGTTACAAGAGTATAACATTTGGCCTTCTTTGGTTTACTGGCAAATGTCAGAAGTCTTTGGATAGTTGGAGAATTTCTCCTTCATTATTGACAACAGAGAGGATTTTATCACCTTCAGTGTCTGTATAGACTTGAGACAATACCAGTTCCATTATGTCTAGAGGATAAAACAGGTCTGATAAGAATATGCTTTTTCTTCGTGCTCAACACTGTAATTAATTAATTCCAAACTGATTCATTGTGATGTTTGAAAAATATCCTTAGTTTTCTTTTCAGTATTTATCCACATCTTCAGACATCTGAGTTTGATAGGGACCAGAAACAAAGCTGTCAAAACAGGGAATAAAAAGAAAATGTTGTTCATAAAAGACTACTGGAATCAGGAAGATCCAGAAATATCACCAAATGCATTAGTTCCTTTTTATCTTTGCAGTTATGTTTGTATACTGCAGATAAACTACAGATACCTACACCTGGAGAAACTCATTCATGGAAACTCAGACCCTGACAACTCTTCTTGCAGTTGTTGCTAAGCATGTCCTGATCCCTTCACTTTATCATTCAGGAAAGATCTGTTTAATTTCTCTTGCTTTCTCACAACACTTCTGGGTCTTGGTGGACTTTCTTCCTAAATAAGTGAGGAAATAGTCTTGCATGGATTTTTTTATTATTTTTTTTTTTTACAGTGTAGTGCTTTTGCTGTAGAATGAGCCTCAAAATCCCAGCCCTGTAAAGCTGACCTATAATGGCAGTTGAGGTTTTCCCTAAACAAGACATTCAAAGGCAAATAGTATTAGATTTATAGCCTGGGATGCTCCTAAACTTGAAGTTACACTTAAGTAGACATGAGTGCAAGAAACATTCCTTTTCATCTATGTCTGCCTTGAAGATTACCCCAGATTCTATCAGACTGTCATCTGGCACAGGGATACATGCTCCTGCCACATCCAGGCTTGAGTACTGCAAATCATAGGACTTAGGATTGAGGTTTGCTAAAGAGAAAGAAAAAAATCTCATAAGGTGATTCAGAGTGCATCTGCTCATCTGCTCAAGAATATGGGCCATAATGTTCTTTCTGCACAGTACTTCTACTGATTTCAGAATCCACATGTGCCTTTGAAGAGTCTGCAGTAATTTGTCATTAGAATGATTGTCAGGTGGGAAGTAGGCTTTCTTCAGAATCAAAACTATTCCTCCAATAATTTCAATTTTCCAGCTAATTCCAGTTTTATTTCCAGTTCCTCCATGTGTTAGTTCTGGCTACTCTATCTATCGCTCAAGGGGTCTGTTTCTTAAAAGGATCAAACATAGAAAGCTGATGAGATCTAGGTCTTTGCTCCATAGACTACTCAATAAATTGCTAGGAGGAAGGGGACAGGGTGCTTTTGACATCACAGTAACGTTCAGAAATACTTTTGAAAAACTAACTGTGAAATTTACTTGGAAATGCATTCCTAAATTCTCCATTTCAGGAATTTGAAAATTACTAAATTAAAATCTGCTTTATAAATTTTTTTATTTATTTATTTATTTTAATTCTGGATTGGTTTATGTTTGTATGTTTTTTGGTTTTTGTTTTGTTTTGTTTTGTTTTCCCCTGAAAATGTATAGATTTCTATATGACAAATAATCCAATTTTTCACTGTTTCTATCTATAATTTTGCAAACTTCTTGCAGATTCAGATGTGACTGTCCCAGGTATTTGCAGTAAATGTTCCCAGGGCACAGAGCAGGGAGCACTACAGCACGCATGTTTAACTGCTGTGGAAGGTGCAGCAGGGCTCTTTGTTCCCTCCCTGTCTTGAGTGCAGAGAAACCAGCCAAGCAAAAGTCAGAAGTATTTGGCTGTAGTTCTCAGACTATTTTCAATAGGTTGATGTTACACTGTATTTTTCCTTTCATCTATAAAAAGTGTCTTGCATTTGTACTTGCAGCTGTTCCAGCAGTCCACCTTGTACAAAATCATGTGCTGCTGCACGAAGAGAGGTCTCTCTAAAGAGTGAACAGAGTCAAATAGTAGAAGTGATGAGAATGCATTTATTTGACCCTCTTCACATTTCCCCTTGGACAGAGAGGTGAATTTGTGTTATCAGTGTGGCGTGAACAGGCTTTTTCCTTTTGCTGTAATACTGACTTTACATTCAGCTAAATCATGACACTACTCTCACAATGCAGCATTCCTGTAGCAACTGGAAGGTAATAGTAAATGTAGGAGACCTACATATGTGTATTTAGCTTTTCTATAAAAAGAACTAGATTAATGAGAAATGAACGTGTTAAAGATGGTAGATAAGTAGGAAATACATTTTCTAAAGAAATCTGAGAGGAAAGAAGAATGTGTAATTAAAGTTACAGGCTGAGAGAGTAGCTTTGGTTCCCATCCATACCACAGAGTTTTTGTGTGACCTCGGCAAGTCATTTCATTATGCACTGTCTCTTTTCTACACACTTCTTTGCTCAAAGGTGTTGAAAAGATTGGTAGCAGAAACAACTGTGGTAAAAAAGTGTGCATTTGAAGTGAAATCTCCAGAGCTACTGTAAATCCTTTAACTGTTAAGACGTACCACCTTAAAAATCTCAGGTTTTTTGGGGAGCACCTGTGGAAATGAGAACCTTATCTTGAGTGACCCTCTGGCAGGCAAGCAAATTTTGTTCTCCTGTAGGCATATATCTCAGTATGATTCAGTGGTGTTATATATGTGCCTCTGAATGGCAGAGATGAGGTACATTACTCATGAGAGTGTTGCTCTTGCAGAGTATGACTGGATAACCACTATCTATTATATATCTGAAATTCTGAATTTCTGAAATGCTTAGAGGATTCTTGACATTCTTCCCATTTCTGTTACTGAATGCTGCTGGAAGTAGGGTGTGGGCAGGAATAAACTTTGTTATAAAAATACTTACTCCTTACTTTTTCTGAGTAAATGCCAAAAAATACCTACATAAATGGTGCATAAAGATTTCACAAATTAAACCTCAAGCTAGATATCTAAGTGGTCCCCACTGTATTCACATACAAACTGTTGCACAGCATATTTGGAATTGCAATACAAAAATAGCTATAAAGTATAAGCATGATTTTGCTTCTAGTTCTATGGGTTCTTGTCTTGATTGACTTCTTTAAAAAAAAATATGGAAAAGTTGGTAAAATATTACAAGCATGGATAGAAAGTAGTGACATTGGGCCAGACTTTGGAGATATTTTAAACTTTCCATATTCATTCGTTACTCTGGAAGAAAGATGAGTTCAGGTTATACTGAATACATTTCACAAACAGTCCTCCTAGTTATCAATTAACTCAACTTATTTCCTCATCAATTCTTTTCCCCCTCAGTCCTGATGGTTTTATGACCTAGACTGGTGATACCCTTAGGCACTCCATCTGATAATTGACACATTTTCTAACACAGCATAGTGATGCCCAAGTCAGTACTTTCAGGCCGTGACTTCTGCTTATTGGAGACTGCAGCAGGGACTCCTTTTATCCCTCATACATCAGAATACACTGACAGCTCTCCCAGGCAGGGACAAGGCAGATCTCTCCCTCAGGAAAATGTATGCAAACACCTCCGGAACATTGTACTCGTTGCTAGGCATCACACTGGTGACATCTTTATGATAAACATGGTATGCAGAAGAAGGCCTAATAAAAGAATAACAAATTATTACATCCAGAGGGCAATTTTACAAGATTAACTGGTGTAATAAATTACTGCTGTAGTCAGAATACTATGTTACCTTTTAAGGTATTTCACAGCAGAGTGCAAATGAACTAGCCTATAAAAACACAGACTATCTCACAGAAAATAATAAACACATTCTTACATTTTTTAATACCCGTCATGATGCCGATGTGTGGTACTTTGCTTGCTTCATGGTAGATTCAGCAAGTGTTTGCTATAAAATAAGACTATACATGCAATTCATACCAAGATATCTCTGTTCATTACATATTCCCTGCTGCTGGATGTTCAGCACCACTGTAATCTACATGATATCAATTTGAACAAAAGCCTGTAGCATTTTTGTTTTTTATAAAAATATTTGTATGCATTACAAATTATGAAGAAAGTGCCAGTAGCCAAATACCTTTTATATTTTTATATTTTTATATACTAATTATCAAATGGATTTTTTTTTCCTAATTCCTGAATGCATTTATTAAAAAAGTCAACTCTAACTCCCTCTGTTTATTTTTCATCCATTCTGACTTGTTTTCTCTCCTTTCCTTTTTAATGGTCTGAATATTTCACATTACCCCCTTACCAATTTTCATTATAATTCTAGTCTTAACTTTTAGAATAATGTGCACCTTTTGCTTTAAAGATAGCTTTTGGGAGGAAAATTAACCCTCATTCGAACCCTAATTGAAGGAAGACACTGTGTATTGTCATGTAATATTTTTATACCAATATATAAGTGAATTTTCATTTGTATTTCATTTGTAAATGAATGAGATGCACTTTCCTGTGGTATTCCTGCCAGAATCCCAAGATTTCTCACAACCCATAAAAGGCAGAGTGTACATCTGGAGTTCAAAGTCCATGGATGTGCTACAATTTATCATAAACTTTCCTATGTTACTCTAATACATTAACAGAACAACAGTTTTGCATTTGTAAGTTGCAGACCATTTGCAGCTGGTTACAAGGTCATTTTCTTGCAGTTCCACCAATTTGCAACAGAATGCCTTTATAACTGGAGCCACTGGTCTCTTTGCTTTCAAAAAAAGGCATGCTTTAGATTGGGTATTCACTCTAGTTTTAGTCAGAAGTCTTTCTGAGTGGTGGTGTGCTCCAGTCTTCTAAATTTTGATGTACACGTTGTCCTTCCTCTCACATGCTAAGGGTACAGCATATGGGTCTTTAGTCTGACAAGAACCAGCAGCTCCAAAAAGCCTTTTTGCACAGCTGGTCAAAATTACTATATCACTCCCTAAAGAGAAGTAAGATTTCCTATAGGAATCACAGTACCATTTAGCTTCCTCAGTAGCTAAGTTAAAAAGATGGCTTTACATGTGTGCAGTGCAGTCATTACTAGAATGTAAATTGTGTGGCATTGTAAATCACAGAAGACGCAGAAATATTTTGAAAAGTGCCTAAAGGGCATTGCTCGGTTAGTTACATGGATCCCCTGTCTGTACAGTAAATAACAACTCATTTTTTAGATTCCATTTTATCCGTCTGCATAAGCAAACTGGAAATATGTGTGATGGGTTACTTGAGTTCACACAAAAAGTTATCTGTGGCAGTCCTACATATTGAAATATTCCCAACAACGTCTCAGCAGAGGGAATAGAGGATGGTGCAAGATGGAAAAACAAAACAAAACAAAACAAAAGCAAACAGCAAAACAACAGCAGCAACAACAAAAAAAATACAGCAGAGGGAGGGGATGAGCATGGTACACATCATTCAAGGCACTGCTAAGAGGTGGCACTCAGACATCATCATTGATGGGGATCAAGTGGAAGGTTCAAAGCAAGCTCTTCCTTCAGAATACAAAATGATACTCTCAGTGGGTGGAGGCGATGGAGGAAGGCCAAGAGAAAGTGCTGAGGATGAAAGTAGAGTCTGAGCTCTGGGAAGACATGAGTGAGGGCAGTGCAGGGGGAGAGAGGGAGGAGGGAGCAGAAGGGGCAGAAGATGTGATCTAGAAAAGGCCTTGAAGCATAGGGATTAACTGAACCAAGAAACTTCATCAGAAAATTTTCTTCAATTTACAGATGCCTGAATGTATAAATACATTCATTGTGGTCAGAGGATTATCAACAAAATAGGTACTATTTGTAGAAAAATGTCAGGAAAATGAGGATCACTGGTTATGTTTTAACAAAATATGGAGAGCAATATGCTAGTGCTGCATCAAAATAAAAATGTCATTAAAATAAGAGATGAATTATGCAAATCAAAATAGAAATACTTTTAAAAATATTATCCAGAGTTATCTAATATATATATATACATATTATTCCAGTTCTTCTTATTTCTTTGTGGATTTATAGTAGGCAGGATTTAGATTTCGTATTTCAGTTCGTTATCAATCACTTCTTGAATGCTAAAGAGCTTTTGAAAGATGAAAAATATATATAGTTTTTTAACCGAGTACAAAACTCAGCGCCTTTATGTAGGAAAAAATATAGTAAATATAAACATTTTTCAGAATATATTTTCACTGTTCTAACAGGACAAAGAATTCACAAAATGTTAAAGATAATATCCAGTCATATTTTCAGAGGACTGTTTTTTGTCCAAACAGAGAAATACTTGCACTCAGAATTCAATGCTGCTTCTCTGTAAAAGTAGCGAGATAAGTAAAACTCTAGCAGTTTTCTCAGAAGAAACATTAAATAATTTATCCTTCTACAAACATTACCCTTGCTTTCCAAATCCAGACTATAATTTAAGAATAATAGTTCTTTGACTACAATTATTTTAGGATATTCAGCATGAATACCTAATACTGATTTGAGCAACAAAACAGTGCTAATTTCCTTTCATAGGTTTTATTGGTTTAACTTGTTTAAAAAAAAAAAAAAAAAAAAAGAAAAAAAAAAAAAAAAGAACACTGAATAAAGCCACTACCAAGAACAGAAAAGCAGCTGGATGGAGTAGCAAAATGTGTTGTTCATGAGGTTGTGGCAAATTCAACCTTTTGCTAAATAGACAGTACTTAGCATGTAGTTCTAAAGATGTATTTGCCTTGGACTTTTATCTGAACAATATAAGGGGGAGGATGGTCTTCATAATCAACTACCATTCAAGGCAAAATTGCTCTTCAGAAGAAAAGGTAGCTCATCAGCATCTTGCTTATCAGCTCCACAGGCAGTGCCTTGTATGCAGAAGCTTCTATATCCATGAACCCCGACGCAATTGGAAGGTTTGGGAAGAGGCCAGTCTCTGTACTTGTAGTGGAAAAACTCAAATGCACACTGCAATTAAACATCACAAAAATAAGAAAGATATTGATAATAATAAGATAAGATATGAGATAAGTGGAAGCACTGATTTAACACTGCTTCAGAATGTTTCCTTTTCTTTTGCTCATACATTTTTTATTGTATCTTTAAGGAAAAGGTAGAGTTATAACTTCTGACTACCATATATACTTGACAAAAAATCTTATCTTTTGCTTAGAATTTTCATTTTGGGCCTTATAAACAGGAAATGAGAAGATCAAGTGTCATTGTAGCTCTTACAGTAACCTCAGTGTTGAGCAATATTTTGTGTGCATGTGCTATAAGTTGATCAATTGCAATGTTCATTTTGTCTCTACATTATAGGAATTTTACACATCTTACCTTAATTTGTCTAAACTTTATCAGACCGTGTCAGGTCCATATTTGATATAAGCAGAAAGCAGAGGAGAAAATAAAAGTGCTAAGAGCATAAACAGATAACATAACTATCTTCATATCAGGAGAAACTCTGCACTGGTTGTAGTTATACGTAACCAGTTACTATTGTAAGAAAGTAGCTTTCTCAAAACAACTTCAATTACAAATTAACTGAGCTTGCTTTCCTGAGGTATAGATAGGCAGTCCTCATAGGTACAAACAGATCCATCTTGCAGATATTTAGTCATTGTATCTCAAATTCTCCAAGTTCATACCAAAAATGGTTTAGAAAAAATGAAAGGGTACATGTATCTGCCACTTGGAAAATCTTCCTAATCCCATTAGCCTACTTGCATTTAATCACTCTCACCTAAGATATAGGTTAGTCATTTGAAATGAAAAATTTTGTGATGGCATATCTTATTTGAGGAAATCCAAACTAATGGGGCTATTTTGTAACATTGGACTGCTGCTGTTCATCTGAGAATTTTAAAATGCTGAGGAGTTTTCTGCCATCTACATGCCAGCTATCTCATCTACCACTTAATTTCTTGCAGAATCTCATGTTATCTGCTGTGAGAGGAAGAGAGATCGAGCACAGATGTCATTTTCTCAGTAGCAGAAAAGTATCCAGTTATAACGTACTCCTGAAACACTGTTGGGAAAAATAATTGCCATCTCCTTTCTCCAGGGTAGTCTAGAACCTCCCTGTGTGTATTCTGGCCATCAGGGAAAAGCAAAATCACTTCACTAATCAGTCAGCACTGGAAAAATTCTGTCAGCTGAGTATGAATTGGTATTTACTGCCTGAAATGCACAAGCATATTTGTTGGTTTTAGTTAGTTAGTTAGTTTAACCAGTTGCTCTGTATCAGGATTTCTGTACTGGCCTCTCTTGGGGTCTCTTAACACCCTGCCTGTGGCCCAGGACCCAAAGTCCTCAGGGGATGCTTCAGGAGTGTCAGTTTCTGGCCCTGTCCTGGCTACCTTCTTGCCCACTAGCTGGCTGGTGGTGCTTCATACCAATGATGAATCTGAACAAACTGATTTTACTACCCAGTACCTATCTCTTACCATCAGAAAATTAATAATTTCAGTGTCTGATTAGTATCAAAGGCCTCATTTCTTATAACATTTATTTTCAGAAGTACCATTTTTCCTCTTTCTTTTATTTTAGCAATCAAAGAATAGCAAGCCACAATTCAATTATGATATTTATTATTATTTTTCCATTATTATTTCCACTCTTGTACCAGGTATCTCATATCTTTTTTATCATAATAAGGTTTTCACAATATTAATATGAAATGCTATCTTTATGTTACTGTTGTACAGTAGGAAGCTTCTGGTAAGCATGTCATTTTACCTACTAGTTCTGTGAGATAACTGAGGCAAAAGATTTCTAGCATATTAATTTGTTTCTTTGTTTCCCTCCCCTTTTTGCTTAGATAGTTACAAACAGTTTGTCAAAGCCTGATTAAAACCTTCAGTTTTCCAATTGCCCTGAGGATAATGCATAGATGAGTATTTCTCTGTGCAATGTTTCTTCCTCCACAAATTCTACAGATTACACAGATGTGAAATGAAATCTGTTGTCACAGTCTAGTTTTCAGATCTCCATAAAAACTAGATTTTAGTTATTGTACTAATGCAACAAATATAATTTGCATTGAGATAACTGCTATTTAGTTACATGTGAGAATGTGAGAGCAGTTCACTAGAGCCATTTTGAAAGGGTAAGGTATATCACAGTCATCCCTAGAAAAGGGTCAAGTAACAGAATTCAATGTAAATAAATTACACAGTTGCACTGAGTGTTTTATATTTTCATATCATATAACATATATTTATTTTGAGAAATGGCTAGAAAATACTACAGAATTTTATAGACTCTTCAGTGTGTGCTTATGTTAAGACAGTGGCTTCAGAACTCAAAACTTGTAATTTTGAAAATGTCAAAATCAATTTATTCATGTTTGTCAAAGTGGGAAAATGGCAAAATGAGTTGTGTTTCAGAAAAACATTTTTCCTTTCTTAATTCACTTAAATGTTCCATGAAATGTAAGTTGATTTCATAAGGCATGAGAATATCTTTCAGGAAGAGAGGTGGTTCATTTTCCCATCCTGTAGTTGGCTGGCTGGTGGGCATCTCCTACCTTCAGGATTGGAAGGCTTTCTGTGAGAGGTGGTCTTAAAGGATAGCCTTAGTGCCAGCTTCCCAGCTTTAGATGCATCCCAGATACCCATCTCATTTTGCAATTCCGAGACTCCTTCATAGAAGGAATTGTCCCATATAGTTCTTACCTCAGTTTAAATGTGTATCATCAAAAGTATCAACCAGTTTGAACTACTAGGAATTAGTTACCACAGAACAATAGCATATGGAGGCTGCTCCAAAAATAATGTTTTCTATGTTATTACGTTGGCCCACAATGTCAGAGGCAGATGGTGGTGGTATGGCAAGGAAGGCTGAACCTTCCCACCAGTATTCTATTATATTTTGTTGCCATGTGACAGATGACAGAAGGACAGTCTGACAGAATAGTGCCTAACATAAAAGCACATATGAAGCAAAAGTGTGTCATTGAAATCCTCCATGCAAAAAAAAAAAAAAAAAATGCACTCATTGACATTCACTGATGCTTGCTGAACATTTATGGAGACCAAACAGTGGATGTGAGCACAGTAAGGCAGTGGGTGGTGTGTTTCATCACTTGTAATGGTGACAGCATGTCACCTCTGCTGGTGCAGATTTTTATGTTTGTGGCATGCAGGCTGTTGTTCATCACTGGTGAAAATGCATATAAGCTTATGGTGGCTGTGTCTGCAGAATCATAGAATTCTCCAGAATCATGGAATCATAGAATTGCTCAGGTTGGAAAAGGCCTTAAAGATCATGAAGTCCAACCGCAACCTAACTGTACTACCCAAGAAAAATCATGTTTTGTATTTGACAATATTCTCTATCAAATAGTGTTATTGTGCTCTTTGTAGTTGTTGTAGTTTCCATGGAGATAAAATAAGAAGCATTACTTTTGGAGTGACCTATGTACTTCAGACTGAGAGTGTTAGGACACAAATATAATTATCATGGTTTTCATAATTGCTGGAAGTTTTTAATTAATGTCAAAGAAAATAATCTAATTGTAAAAGACGGCATGTGGGACCACAGAATCGACCGTTGTTTCTTTGGATACTACTATGTGGACTACAAATAGAGTAATGCTTCTATTTGGGATCAGGCATCTTAAAATAATTTCATCCTTTTAAACTGCCATATGGGGAAAAAAAAATCCATCTCCAACCAATAGTATGTGTACAGTACAATACAATATAATAAAAAATTCTATTGAGAGTCTGCCAGTGTATAAAGCACAACAAAACTATGCAGTAACAACAGACACAGGAGCAGTTAGTCAAAATCAGCATCACCATTCTCTAGGCAGCAAGTATAAATCCAGAGCATTGGTGTGAAAATTTCTCTGATTTCCTATTATTGAATCTTGAAAAGTATGTGATTGAAATGTGCCCATGATGTTCTGCAAAATTTGTCCTTTTCATCAAATAATAAGAATATTCAAATGACATTATTAAAGGTCTTAGGAAGGAACTTGACACCAAATATGCTAAACTCCGACAAACAAAAAAGTTGAAAATGTGTTTTCTCTGTAAGCCATTCTCCCAAGCCATTTTTTGTTGTGCTTCTAATACTTCCCCCCAGAAGCACCTACTATTAGACATGTTCGGGGACTAAGGAATGGAATAAATGGAAACTGGTCTAAATCGGGGTGGTAACATCTGTATTATGTGGCATATATTTGATAAAAGGAGATTCTACATACCATAGCCATTTAATGTACTCGCTGCTGTTGGGGGTATTCAGCCTGCATATGTTCAGAAGCAAAAAATTGCCTCTTTTTTTCCCTAGTAGCAAGAGTTTGAGCCAGTGCATTCTATGAAGCCATTCTGTTCTTGCTTTTGTAGCTCTCAGGACAGTCTTTTTTTCCACCTAAACAAAGTCAAACATCTAAGTTCCTGTTGTATTGGAGTCACTTTTTTTCTGATGAGCCAATACTAGAGCATAGCCCAGTGTTGGACTCAGCATAGCCTGTAGCAATGGAGGCAGAGGTTAAATAAGGAGGTTTATTCAGTTCTTTTGGGGTGGAAACACATCCATTAGTGACACAGAGGTTTAAAGCAGTCAAAAGGCCTATTTCAAGAATAAGAGTGTCACTTTTCACAATATTGAACTCGGCAGGTACACAAAGAGTGTCATGTGTCACCAGAGCAATGCAATAGCCAAGCACAGGGTTTGCTTCCTTCAAGTCTCCTGAAGTAGTTCAGGCTTCAGACCCTTTGAAAATATTGCAGATGCAGGCAGAATTGTCACAACTGAACCAGTGCCTGGTGAACTGAGAGCAGTTCGGTAAAGCAAAGATATCCTCCAGGGAACAAGTGTCCCAGGGTGTGAATGCCATTGTAGGAATTTATTTCAGGAACAAAACAAACTGAGCTGCATTTATCTATGCTCAGTTCTAAGGCTGAGAAGGACTACAAGCCAATCACAAAAATTTCAGAGAATCAAAAACTGTATTCTAATTTGCAGTGTTCTTAAAAACATCTGTAGTAAATGACTTGTAGACCAATGCACTGAATTTGTTTAAGGCTTAAATGAAATTTCTTTCAGAGCAGATTCAGAAGCAAAATAGCAGGCACCATAGCAAACCTCATCTTTGGAGCTTTAAAGGGTAGGAGAGACAGAGCAGATGAAAGTGTATAAGAAATAGGGGGAAAAAATGGGGAGAAGAGAAACAGAAAGTAAGAACAAAGATGACAGTTAAAGAAGAGTGTAGAAATAAAGGAGAGAGAATGATAAAAGGGGGGTTTAGTACAAGGTGAATCATCAGCAATACATCTAATGTGAAATTCTGAGTAACTTATTTTGGCAGGCTGTCATGATTACAATACTATCTGTTGAATATTCTCTACACTGATCAAGAAATTAATTCAGGCAAAATGTTATTGATTGGTTTTATTATTCTCTTTAAAACAAAACAAAACAAAACAAAAGACACCACCACAGAAAAAAAAAAAAAAAAAAAAAAGAATGAACAAAGCACAACAAAACACCAACCCTGATTTTCATACTAACATCAGCGAATCTTAAATTTATTGCAGAGAATCTCAGATCAAGTAGTAATTGACAAATCTCCAAAAATACTGAACATCGAGAAGGCGTCTAGAAAGTTATATAACTATTCAGATCTGCTTGTGTAACACCCATCTGTGTCATTTTTTGACCGGTTTCCCCAGCCAGCTCTCACATATCTTTCTGTTCTGTGCTCCCTGTAGCCTATTAGTTCTGTATTTTAAAATAAATTCAAAGCCCAGAGAACCTACTTTTCTCCACTAGTCCTCTACTTTCTGCTTATACCCTTCATATTCCTCATCCTGCACACAGCCATGCTAAGTGTGTGTACATATATGCACAGAGGCACCCCATTGCCTGTTGCCGAAATGGTTGCTCTGTGGTCTGTACTCGTTTTCTTGATGAATCAGGGCCAGAGTAACTGTCCCACCATGAATTATTAGGCTGTCATGTGTTCATATCAGAATGGATATCTGAGGTTGTTTTATTCTTTTTTTTTTTTTTTTTTATGAGAGCTCTGTAAATCCAGTACGCAAATTATTTCAGATCAGACTTTGAAAAGTGATTTCCACAATGGGGGTCAAAGTTTCAGATGAACTCTCTTCCCTTTGGCATATTTGAATAAAATTTTCAGTGCTGCTGATATCTTCTAATAATGCACTCAATGTCATTAGGCTGTTTAACAGGAAGTATTTGGCACTGAGCTCTTTTGGATTTCTATACCAACAACACATCTCTATTTTTACTGTTGTCTTTCCTTGCTTTATTTTTGATCATACTGTCAGTGAATAGCATTGTTATCGCTCTACTCATACCAGAACATTTTCATATTTTTTAAGTTTTTATTGGAATATATTTGGCATAATGAGAAATATGAAATCAGGATGGATGATAGCAACCCTGGAACTGCACTTCAAACACTGTTACAGGCATTTCAGGAAAGGGTCAGTAAAATAAACTACAGCTCATTAGCCTGAGGCTATGAGTGATCTACCACCATACAGAAAACTGGAAGCCCTTCTGTCTTTTGTCCTCAAGAAGCCTGTGTATTAAACTAATTGTTAAATGTAGCTAACAGTCTTTTACTCCAGTCAGACTGGTTTTTCTGCACCAGATTATTTGGATTTCATTGGGGTGCAGTTTATTTATGATACAGAAATGTGCAAGAATGTATATTCTTTATAGAAAATCTTCAGTACCAACCTGAGATTTTAAAGGAGGAAGCAACTACAGCATAAACTCCTTAGTTAGAAAATATATGTATATACCTTATGCAATGAAAAATATACTACAATGCAGTATTAAAGAATATTTTAATGGCCAATTCCTAATAAGTGCAGAGTTAATTTGTTGTATGACAACATTTTTAAGAAGTACACTTAAATACATTGAATAGAAATGAAAAATCTTATTGTATTTATTATCCTGTGCTGCATTTTTCTAACCCATGTACATGTATGTATAAAGACTGTGATGTGCTTTGCACTTCTAAAATTGTATTTTTTGAAGTTTAAAGCTTTTGTGATGTTCAAAAACTGCTGAGTGAGATTTGTCCAGTACAAACTGATATTATTCCTCACTCATTAAATCTGGTGATGCAACACAATGGCCTTGCTGGCAACAATGAAAATGATTACATTCTGTTTCATGATAGGAATTTTTTAGATTATACTAATCCACTCTCCACGTCCTTTTTGAGATATAATGTAAAACTACCATAACAAAAGAGAGCACTGCAAGCACAGAGAATATATATAGGAAGAAATTGAAAACGGCATATAAAACAATTGGTGACTGGAGAAGAATGGAGACTATGGATTGGGGGCTTGAAAAGAGGGAAATAGAGGAAAAAAATTTTCCTAACTACAGAAAATAAGTCCTAAATTTTTGTATAGTTGTCTATTTTCTAACATCTTGTAAACATATAAGCTGTTTTGATTTACAGTTTTTCCTTGAACTAATTTGCATATGAAGAGGCACTGAATTATCTCTTAACGATTTAACTTGATTGTAACATGTTGTCACACACACAAAAAAAATCCATGTCAAATAGAAACCACTGATAACTTCTATGCATACATTTAAGAAGAGCTGTTCTTTGCAGGAGACATTTAGAGCCCTCTGGTCACAATAACCAATAGGTTAGGGAAATTTCATATGTCAATGAGCACTTTCAATATTGTATAACTTTGGATAGGCAACTTGAATTATTTACGGTTCTTTCAGACTCTTGTAACCTTTCTAAAATTCACAACCTGAATTTGAGCATGAATTCTTATCTTTCCCCCCCCCCCCCACTCTAAGTAAGACTTATAGTAGCCTTTTTGTAAAACAAAACAAAGCAAACTATTTGTCTTTGTGTGATGAAGTGGAAGAACTGATAGCGCTTTAAAAAAAAAATAAAAGAAAAAAAAAAAAGAAAGTTTTAGAAACAAATGGAATCCAACACTCACAGATCACATGCATGCCACACAGATAAAAAAAGATTATGAGATTTAATATGTTCTTATTTCTTTGCACATTGCTGAGGAAAAGTGTGGATTTTAGTAGGATTACTCATGTGTTTAAAGCTATGTGTATGCTTTACTGGGTCAAACATGCAATGATCAGAGCTAGCAGGACTGAGCTTTTGTTACTTTGTCATCCTTCCCCTCCTGCCAAGCCAAAGAAACTAAGCCCTCTGTGGTTGTTTCCAGGATTTGTCAAAGACTCTCTTCCATTCCAAAGGAACACTTGCTGCTTCAGTGTATGGCATATCCAGTGATCACACAAATGGGTGGTGCCACACGTATGCTTCTATTCCGAACAGCTAAGTCATGGCTGAAACTAAATCAAAGGCAAACTTTCACTGCCCTCAATAACTGAAGAACTTGGATTTAAATAGAATCAGTTGGCTAACAGCAGCAAGGGAGGTTACTGTCACATTCTCTTCCATCCTTGCTTATGTTAGAAGTTTGTCTTTAATGTATTTTCCTTTTTATTTTAATGGGAAAAAAACACATCCATATGATGAAGATGATAAGATACAGTTGTGGTTTGAGTTCTGAATAATATAATTCAAATTGTGAATTATCTTCATTTAAATCATTCAAGATTCAGATACAAAAGAAAGGTCAGAATTCTTTTTAATTGCTCTTATGAAAATTCCATAGTAGTTGTAATGAATGGGTCATTATATTTCGACTTTGTTTTGACTATTAGGTAGTCTCAAAATGAAGGTGACATTAGCAAACAGACAAACGAGGTGGTCATACAACTATGAACTGGTGTCCCAAATATTTATCTGTGCGTTTTGGATTCTCTTAATCTGGTACATGACAAGGTGTTTTGAGAAAACATAAAACAGATGTTGAGGGGAAAGCTGTCAAACACGGAGTCTATTATTTTCAACTTCACAGTCTTTCTATACAACATTGGTAAAGCTAAAGCATGAGTTAATACCAGGTGGGTTTTTAAAAGTCTCTTTGTACATTAGCTGACTATTACTTGTGCTTAACTAAACAGGGAGTGCACACAACAATAAATGAAATAGAAAATGGCATTTTAAGGAGCAGAGACAGCCTTTCAAGATCAGTCTAATTTTTCCCATGAGCTACAATCATATAAGCAAATTCTTACATTCCTTTCCTTAATGCAGACAAGGCTGCTTAGGTCCGGAGTCACAAAAGTATTTTAAACCCCTTGATCAGCTAGGGCCATCAAAAGGAAAAGATAACATAACCAGAATTCTCTAGCATGATGTGTTAATCCGAGCTGAGAATTATGGGTCCTTGTAAAGTAATACTAAACAACCTAAGCTGTATTTAGTAAATCCAAAAATGGCTCAGAAATCTTACTTTCAAATGTGCATCAAAAATCTGATCCTTCTACAGAACAATCGAGTTGTGTTCTGCATTTTCTTCAGTTGATTTTATACCACAGCATTAAGAGAATCACAGTAAAAAATCACTGGAGGTCTTCAGTACAGACTACTTACCCTTAAATAAAAGTCCACAAAAGACTGGAAAAAACAAACAACCACCCAACCTACTTCAGGTACCTTCATACGTTCTTTCGTTCCTTTTCCAGTGTCATGAAACAGACAACCCCAAAACTACCTTTTGCACTGTACAAGCATTTGGATTCTTATGAAGAAGCTCTGGACCTTCCAAGAACAGTACATCAAGAAAGAAATATTACTATCAGCAATCTCAGCAAAGTTTACAAATTCAAGAAAAACAGTATGTTTGCTTTTTCTTTTTTCTTTTTCTTTATCTGAAAAAAAAAGCATATAAGGAATCCGTATATACAGAAACTCATCAGAGTAAAAGCATGCCATTTTTCATAATAATGTAAATGGAATTAATGTTACTAAAGGTCTTAGGCTGTTACAATGGACCATTTAGATCACAAGACAGTTTTATAAAATGCATGTGTTAGGGTTATGTTTTCATTTATACCAATTTAAATGCATAATAACAGCACTATAGTTTGTTGAATGAATATTTTAACTAAGAGAAATTTTCAGCCCATACTCTTTATGAAATGCCATTGTGAAACCTATTGCAAACTATTAAATACTGATTTCTTTTCCTTACATCAGATGAAGATGAAAAAAAGTTTGCTACCTACTATCAAGTAGTTTGCTTCTCATTTTGTCTATTTCCCTCCCTGAGGGTGTGATAGAAACATTTAACCAGATTTCAGTTAACTGCTTGAAAAATCATCAGTTGTTTTTTGTCATTTGAGCCTTTCATTCTCGATATATGTAGGTCGCTTTGAAACATAGTCCCACCATTAGCTATGCATTTTTGTCAGCAATGAACAAAAGCCTTCATGCCATGCTAGCAGAAATTTGCACCAGTGGAGGTGACACATTGTCACTGTCACCACTGCTGAAACACAGCACTCACTGCTTCACTGTGTTTTTTGGTCTCCATAAACATTCAGCAAACACTGATGAATGTCAATGGGTGCAGTGTTTTTCTGCATGGATGATTTCAGTGACACACCTTTGCTTCATATGCACTTCCATTTTAGACATCATTTTGAAGAATTGTCCTTCTGCTGCTGTCTGTTACACACAACAATGAAATGTAACAGAATATTGGCATGTAAGCTCAACCTCTACTGCTATACCACCAACATCTGTCTCTGACATTGTGAGCCAACATCATTAAATAGGAGGCATTACTTTCAGAAAAACTCTCATAGATTCAGCATCATAGAAAATAAACAAGTTGTTTTTTAATCCAGGAAAAATGAACCAATAGTATTTGTATAAAAAAAGCTGAAGGAGCGTCTATGAAAATTTGGATTTAAATTTTCCCATATATATTATATATATATTTTCCCATTTTCCCATATATATTATATATAAATATATGTGTATATATATATATATATAAATTATCAAGAAAATAGGAAACTCTCAGTGTATAAGTTGAGGAACATAAAGGATTCACCATAGATCTGTATGATCAAGTCAGCTCTATCCTCAATGAAGTCTAGTTTTACAACCAGATTGTCCGGACTGACTATGGAGCCAACCATGAAATTTAATTTGTTTTGTTTAATTGATGCAAGTGAGTTGATGTGTATTTATATGATGCGAATATGTATATGATGTGACATTATGTTTTCCACACTGTAGGCCATAATACTAAATGCTGTTGAGCAGCAGTGTCATATAACACATTGCAATAGCTCCCTGGCAATGTGCATAGATAGTGGCTGAAATAAAATCGCCAATCTAATTTTCATATTATTATTACAAACATAATCAGAGAGCTAGAGCGCATCTCTTATAAAGGAAGGCTGAGAAATCTGAGCTTGTTCAGCATAAAGAGAAAGTTTTAGTGAGGTCTCATTGTGGCCTTCCAGTATATAAAGGGGGATTATAAACAGGAGGGAGACAGAATGTGATAGAACGAGGAGGAATGGTTTTCAAATATAAGAGATAAGGTAGATACTAGGAAGATTTTTTTTTTATTATTTTTTATTTTTATTTGTTTACTTCAAGGGTGGTGAGGAACTGGAACAGGTTTCCCAGATATGATATGCTGTTTATGCTCCAGCCCTGAATGTGTTCAATGCCAGTTTGTATGGGCCATGGGTAACTTGATCTAGCAGGTGGCCACCTAGTCTATGGAAGGGGTTTTAAACTAGGTGATCTTTAAAGTCCCTTACAACCCAAGCCATTCTTTGATTCCATGATTTTGTGATTCTGTGACTGTGACTTTATGGTTCTATCATTGTGATTAGCACTGAGGGCCAATGTCCAGCCTACTTCATTTCTTCTCTTTTTTTTCCCAGTTACATGTAGTGGATTATTTAAATCACATATATATTTAGTGCATAGAATCATAGAATTACCCAGGTTGGAAAAGACCTTGAAGATCATCAAGTCCAACCGCAGCCTAATCAGTACCCTAACTCTAAAAAACCTACACTAAATCATATCCCTAAGTACCACATCCAAACGGCTCTTAAACACAACCAGGGATGGCGATTCAACCACCTCCCTGGGGAGCCTATTCCAGTACCTAACTACCCTTTCTGTAAAGAAGTTCTTCCTAATATCCAACCTAAACTTGCCCTGGTGCAACTTGAGGCCATTTCCCCTCGTCCTATCACTTGTCAGTAGTGAGAAGAGACCTGCCCCACTCTCACTGCATCTCATCATATATTGTTTATTTTGCTTGAAGAAATATCCATCCTTGAGAAACAATCAAAGTTAGACTCTTTTGATAGATGCCACAATAGTACTCACAGCTGCAACTCTAAAAGATAGTTCATGTACTGAAAAGCTCTTGGACAACAGTAAGTAGCTGCTGAAGTCTTTAGTCTAGAAGTGGCTCCCATTGGCAAAAGACAAGGGGAATCAAGAGATAATCATTTGAAAAGTGCATATTTAGACTGATACAGTAGGTAATTTGGAAGTGAAGCCAAATAAATGTACTCAGGATATTTTCTGATGATATCAAGACACATGCACTTACACAAGGAAGAATTTTGGGTAGATGAAACCAATATTTAAACTCATTCTACCATTTTTTTTGCAACACATCAATCCATGATATAAAGTTCTGCCCAAAGGATAAAAAGATTGTCATTCCTTCAGTAGATTGTTTTTTAAAAGTTGAGTGTTTCTGTTCAAGCATATGTTTAATAAGAAATGAGAAGTTCAATTTAAGCCAAGGTAATTGAAGATGAATTTTCAGAACTACTATTTTACAGCTCCTTTTTCTCGTATTTAAAATGGGAATAGTGAGTTTTGCATGTCTTCAATATGACCAGTCAGGTTACTATGCATGTGTGCCTCAGTTTTACAGTTTCTGAAGATGAGAAATTCTTTAATAAGTTGAAAATAAGTAAAATTGTTTAATTTTGTTTGGGGTAAATTCTTGTGGTAGTAAAATCTGATTGCTCCCTCAGATTTTTCAGATAGTTTATCTTTCATAAACAAAAGACAAACTGTTTTTGTCCTTGTCTGGCTCTCACATCATCACTTAGAACATGTTCTATATTCATTACACCAATATCTAAATTTGTTTTTTTAGGGCCATTTTTGTATACTTTTGTGTGTTTAGGCACAAAGAAGTGCCAGTTGATTATTTTATTTTTAGTTACACTGAATGTGAAATAGGGAAAAAAAAAAAAAAACAGAAACAGGAAAAAATTGCTTTTACTAGTAAACTGCAAACACAACATGGAAATCATAGAGGGAGTGTGCAGACTGCATGTAATACCAACATAACTTATTCTTACAAATTGTATTATGTCACCAGAGGGACACTTTAAAATGAAACCTTTCAAAGTTTTCAGATATTTCAGTGGCATACACATTTATAGCTAGCAATTAAACACAGAAATTATGGATAGAATGCAATTGGAAGTGAAAATCTAAAAAGTCTGCACTGATCTAAGAAGACAGCCTGATGCAAAGCATCATCTCCCAAAGGCCCTTCTGTCTACGTAGTTTTGAAACATACACTAAACCAGCTGCCAAACCTTGCTTTTAAATGGAGGCTACAGAAAAGGTGTTCTGCATTTTCAGTGCATGCCTCTTTACAAAGGAACGAAGCACTGTCTGGCTGCCATATAGGCAGGAAAAAGGGAACCAGCTTGCAAGTGATTAGAATAATGAAACTGGAAAGGATTAGCCACATTATCCAAACATGAAGCGATAGGCTAGTCAAACTAATCCCTGAGGAATAGTTAAAGGAAACAAATGACATGATAGTCATAGGGTTACTTCTCAGTAAGATAGCATTAGAGCATGTGGTACTTACACTCTAGTTCTGCTCACATATTTTTTTAAAAGCATATGCAAACAGCAAGAAGGTAAGCCGATGGATCAGGATGACAAGACTGAGCTAGTTTTATTTCAGATTCTGTATGTCTTATCTGACTTTTAAAAATAATTAAAGTGTTATTAGACTGACTGATATCAATAGAATATCCACATCCTGTGGAGCCCTTAATTGCAGGAAAAGAAGGGTAATGATCCAGATTTTAATATGACTGTGTCTATTGTGCCTTGTTGGATAGATTCATTATGCAGTGAGTGAACATTTTTTTTTCCTCATTATTTAATTATTTTGGAACTGTAAGAAGTAATTCCAGTGCTAATCACAACATTTATGCTTTAGAAGGATGAATTAGCCCCAGACTCTTTTTTTCTTTTATATAAACTCATCATATATGGAGATGATGTCCTTGTCCTGTATTCACATATTGTCAGATTTCTATTTATTCAGAAACGTTACTTGAACCTATTAACATTAAAAACAGGTGTAAACAAAGCATGTGCTGCGTATTTTCAGGAGACCTAACCAAAGTCCGCTGGAGTCAAGGAGGGTCCATCCAAATTCATTTTTATTCTGTAACTGGGAATGCAAAATAAAAATAAGTGCTCTGTTCTTGTTGAAATTACCAACCATACATGGAAGGACATAGATCAAGGGCAAAACAGGAACTAAGCTGCTACTAATGATCCTCTTGATGACTTCAGACATGTGCCCTGTATGTAGGGGCTTTTTGCTGTGAGGGTGAAGGGCTCCAGCAGAGCTGTTGTCTTGGACTCAACACAAGCCTTGCTTGCACTGTATCTGCTCACCTCATGTAAGAGCCCCCATTCCCTGCATTTTTTTCCATTAGAGTTCTAGAGAATGTGGATACCAAACACTATATTGTGCCAAAGACAGTTAAATCCTGCACAGTGACTCTAGTTGATATATACTGCATGATTCACAGGGATATCAATGGACAATTGCAAATTAATCTATGGAGTTTCTTCTTACCCGCCATTAGTTTCTGGCTTCCATTCTGAATCTTAAGGGTACTCAATCCTACTACATTTTTCTCTCAAGTTTAAAGTGTTAATGAGCATTCTCATTGTTCATATTCTGATCTCACCTTGTCAGAGATCCAGTAATCAATTGGCTTCAATAACATCTTTTCACAATGATTTCCCCAGGTTAATTACATGTGCTATCTCAAAAGTATTTCCTTTCACTTTTTACCAGCTGCTTGATAGAAGTATTTTTTGTAACATCTTTAGAAGAGCTGAATTTAGGAAGAGCTTATCAGGTTCTGAAGGAGTGTAATCATCCATTCCTTACCAAGTGATATATTAGATCATTTATTTGTGGCAAGACAGACATTTCAATAGTGCTTATTGTTTCCCATAATGAAAGGTTTAAATCTTCCTTTAGGTTCCTCTGAAATTTAATTTTTGTTGATGGAGACAAGCCAGTTTGTGCAAGGCTTTTTTTTTGATGTCAGGGCTTCAGAAATCCAAAACTATTAATTATATTTTTCCACTCTATAACTCTATGTTGTGAAAAAAAAAGGTGGAAGAAATCAAGTACAATAGAAGCTTTCACACACCTCACCTTTAAAAACAATAAATTCCTTCCCTTTAGCAGGATTATTTATTGAGCTGCTATTTAGTCACTGAAAAGGGATTTTGTCATACACTCTACACCACTCATGAAAACTGCATCCCATTGTATTTCTGTATTTGCATTTGGCAGAAGTGCACAATACATATGACAAATTTATCTCCTTGGCCAAGTTAACCCCAGAAATGCCCTTTCTAAAGGAGATCTAAGGTTCCATGAATAGTGTGTTTTTCAAGTCTGAATGACTTATACCTGAATTCCCCTCAACCCACTTTTAAGCAGTTGTTTTTAGAGTACAACTAACCATAATTAAGAAAACTGCTATGTCAGCAAAATACCTTTATTGTTGGTACAATGTATTTATATTTCATCCAAATGGCTAATATAATTTGCGCATAGCACTAAAAAACTTTATTCTGCAGTCTTTGCTTAGACAGTACTCACATGTCAGAATACAGCCTCCATAGTTGCATCACTGTACTTGTTTCCTTCATCTCAGTTTTCTGTTCAAGAAAATCTATACCTTCTCATCTGCAATGTATTCTGATGTCACGGACAAAGAGTCAAACAAATTTTCATCTGAGGAAAATCGATTATTTATGACATCTGACTTCAAAAAATGTTGCTTCATAAAAATGATAGACAATGAGGCACTTATCTACCAAGTTGGCTCTGGATTCCAGTCCACCCTTAATATCATTTTCCAGCAACCAAAGCTCTGTGTGGCAAAATGGTTCCTAGTTCTTTGGAGCAGTTGCCTCATTTTTCAAATACACAGAATTCATCAGCAAGTTGGCAATTTCACAATGTGTCTAACAAATAGGAAAATATTCAGAAAATATTATTGGAATATTCAGAAAGTGCTGTTCACACAGCTATTCTAATGGCTCAGATCCTAGAAGGCAAAGTGGCTTGACTTATAAACTTTGAAAAGAAATCTAATATGTAAACTAATCTCATGATCTGGAGGCATAAACCATGATTTTTACACCATTCAGTCTGGCAGTGCTGCCCACAAATTGCAAAGGACCAGAAAACTCATTCATGAGTTACCTCCACTGAAAACCTTGCCAGGAGTACCTTGGCCCAAAACTAGGTACATCTGTGTCTGTGTGCACATATATACTTATTTGCATGTACATGACCCAGCTTGAGTCTTTATAGCTAGTTTTCCCAGGACTGTATTCCATCTTCTCTCATTTTCTATTACCCCCAGCTTGACATTGTGATATATGTAGGGATGAACAAGCTAGAAAATGCAAAATGCTTGAAATACAGGATTAATTTGACTAGTCATAGTATTATTTTGATAGTATTAGGTCACTTGCTGGATTCCTGCCTACTTCTTACCAGTGCTGTTCTGTGTTACAGAGTATCCTTGGCACCTCAGTGTGAAAATATTCACCCCTGTTTCCATCCTCTCCCACATCTGTGTCTGAGCTTTTGTATAATGAAAGTGATGCGTGCAGTAGTTGTTTGTCAAGCTGTGGCAGAATGCCTGACTCTGGTCCTGTGGCTGTAAGGTCAGAGGGAAACTTCATCCTTCTTTCCCATCAGAAGGAAATTTCATTATTCATTTTTCCTGTTAGCTTCTCACAATATAAATGTCTTTTATTAGCTGCTGTGGACAGCCTCAGCTGTTCAGCTGTTGGACTGTTAATACTGAGCACTATTGGGTCAACTCATTCTCTTTGCTTGTAGGACTCCAACTGGACCGAAGGGATCTACTGCACCTGCAGTTTGCCTTACAGCAGGTAAACTGAATATCTGTCCCTTATAAGGCTGTGCTTGGGGACATGTGAAAATGATGCTCACAGCTCATTTCATCAATGATTGAAGCAAATACTCTTCCATTTCATGTCAGCTGTTTGTGCTAAGCAACAGAATGAATTTGCAGCTGTGCAGCATGCTCTGTTGTTGACATCAGGTGCACAAAACAGGACACCTACTTGTAGCAACACATCGAGTGTTGGGTCGCACTGGGTTCCTAAGTCTTTTTTTTTTTTTTTTTTTTTTTCTTCACACACTCTTTTCACATCAGATGAAAACAGCTGATAACTCCAGGAAAAATAGATATGTTACCATAGATTTGCAGCTCCACCCTTACAAGCCTCCACAAAATCTGATATGGCTGTACTACATAATCTAGGTGAATTCTTTTGCACAAGGAATTAACACTTTTAACAAATGTTTGTATAATGAAGCAAATTTGCATTACTGTTACCTCATGTGACTCTCACACCTTTTATTTTAATTTTATTCCCTAATCCTACCTGAGAGCTAGGAAAAAATATGCTTTTTAGCTTTCAACACCAAATCTTAAGATTATGTGAGTCATGATCTATTTAAATTATGGAATCATTCACCTCATTTGATACAATATGCATATTGCAATATATAAAACATCCATGAAGATGTACTGTTTCTATACAGAGAGCAATGCACACCTTCTAAGAGGTAAATACTAGGTGAGTTTCAGATGACATCCAGTTATTTATGCTGTAAGCTAGGTTACTGCAAATCTGTAAAGAAAGACTCCCAGAGGAATTCTAAGTTTGTATTCTGATGCTGTCATTTATAAGCTATTTTAAACTCACTTTATGTATAAGAGTCTGCTTCACATTTCTTGGAACAGGTGATGTTATAACGTGCAATTTTTTTTCCTCAGCAGCCTTTAATATATGGTACACATATTACCTTCTTATTTTAGGTAACACTGAAAATGATGCCTGTGCTTAAGGCTGACTAACAATTTCCACAATAAAACTCTTGCTTATTATATTGTTAAACTTAAACTGTTCAGGATGAAATTTGTGATGCAATATAGCTGCCTCATGTTTCATATTTTGGGAGACTTTCAGATACAAAAGGTACAGCCATTTCCAAGGAATAAGTCCATGGTTTTGCACACAAAAATTTTTCACTGGGATAAGATCTTCTGATTAACAGTGAACATAGCAATGGAAAATAGAAAATAATAATAATAATAGTAAGAATTACATAGATAATACCCTGTGTAGACTATACACAGTCATTCTGTGTAATACAGATAACTTTGGTGATGCCATAGTGTGTCCCTAGTCTTCAGATCCCTGAATATGGGATCTCTTCGGAATGAAATATGGCAGTTTTTTGGCTCACACAGTCTATTTCCCTTTCAGGGGGACCAAAGACTTTAGGACAAAAGTAGCTGGTACATGTCAGCTGAAGAGTAGGGGAGGGGAGGGATCTGCTGCTCAAGAGGAAATGAGATGGAGGCCACGTGTGCTGGCAAGGTGCCATATCACTCTGTTGAATAAGAACAGATGGGCAGGGATGGCAACAAGGATGGGGATCATCCTTAGCCCAAGGATCACAGATGATATGACCCTGGTGATGGGCTAGGTCTAAGGCCAAACCATAAAATTAGTTAAGCTTTAGAAGGTATAAGGCATAGCTGTAGCAGAGCTCAAAATCTGGGGCAAGAGTGGAAGCTCAGAATTTTTTTTAAGCATTGCAAGGGGGCACTGATAGGGATTCTCACTGCTTCCCTTTCTGCAGCTGTGACCAAAGGCTGGGAACTTAGGCAACCAAAGCCCTCTGACTAAAGTAACCAAAGAGGTGGTTGGCTCTGGCACTTCTGTGCTTAACCCTAAAGTGGAGGTGAATGTAGGCACCAGGCTCCCAGCTATACCTAGGAGCTCGGAAATCCCTCAGCATCACCCACACGACCCCCTTGAGCTGTGCTTCAGCAAGGCTACACTCTGCTCCCGTCTTTATTTCAGGTGCTGCTCAGTGTGGAAGCTTTTCCTGTACCACTCTACATACCCTTCCATGAGCACAAATATAACCAACTAGCACATAGCATTTCCTTCTTCAGTATTAGGCACTCAGAAACATTCATTTTCTCAAATAGAGGTGTGGCACAAAGTGAACTTCCCAAGGAAGCTGGAAGGTATGTCAAGAAAAGAGAAGATTATTCAATACGCAAGGCACACTGGAAAATTGTCTTTTACATTTGCCTTCTACTGGAATGCCTGTATGGGACTAGGCTTCAATCTTATACAGTTCACTGCTTTGTCTGCTCTTCATTATACTTATAACCTATTTGATAGCTTTCTCATTTGCAAAGTGTCTCACACATAACTGTGGTTGATTGCAATGCTGTAAATAATGTGAAATAAAAGCATGTTTAATGGTATAAGATACTAAATGTCCTAGAAAATTGGGATGTAAGCATTCAACTCCAGGACACAAAATTAATGAACATTTGGCTCCTTGACTTTATGGTTTAGCTTTCTTTCTGTAAAAAGATTAAAAAATAATTCCACTCCGCACAACAATTTGTAATGCTTAATTAGTTTAGATTTGTGGAATCCTGTGATGACCATTGCAAAGGAGTACACAGCAAAATTCTCTTGACTCAGTGATGGTTTAAGCAGCAGGCTTCAGGTAAATTTGGGTATCACACGCAGCTTTGTGGTACAAAGATACGTCCAGTTCACTGCAAAGGAAGAAATGCTGATAGGATGCTTTTAAGGCAGACTGGTCAAGTAACTTGCTAAACTTTGCACACAATAATACAGACCTACAAATTATCATCTTCAAGTCTGAGAATTCCCCTGTATTTGGTCAGAAAGGAAGAAGGCATGAATGATTTGTTAGAGGAAAAGTACTGTGGAACTAATTTGCAACTGAATACCATATTTTTCTACAATAATTACTTTTTGGTTATCCTACCAGTAGGGGATATACAAAACTGCATTATATACAGTACCATCAGAGACCAGACTGAATAAAATTCATAGCTCAAGGTGGAGACATTGCTTCAGTCCAGTTAGTGAGACACAGATTTAGTCACAGGGAAGTGACTGGAAAAGTTCCATTTTCAATGTGAAAATCTCAGCATAAAGAGGCTTAAATAATTTCATCAGGAATACCTGCCATCTATGTGCTTCTTTCTCACATGAGTCTTCCATTCATCCATTCTGTGTTTACTCTTATTGTACTATTGACCAAAGCTTTATCTGAATATTGGCACAGGTGATTATAGAACTATATTAGTTTGATACCCTTGGTCTGTTTATTGGGGTTACACTTTGAAACTCCGGGCTTTGACTTATTATACAATTAAAAATGATTTTAATTTGTATCATGTTTCTGTTACTCAAAGCTAGTTAGCAAAGGTTAAATAAGCTGTTAATGTTAAGCCTATGTTAATATGCCTTGCTGAATCCCATCCTCAACAGTGATGTCAACTGACTATCCCAGGCTATCTAGGGTTTTATAAGTGTCTCTCTTACTGTTGCTTGCTAATCTTTTTAATGCTTTGTTTGCTTCTTTCTTTTCCCTCGCTAAACTCCATACCCTGGAGCCTGCTCTATTTTTCTGTATCATGACTGCTTCATTGTTTATTTAGCCAGGCTATTGTCTAAGCTATATTAAAATTGTCCTCAGAGACAGGGTGACACCCATAATGCATGTAGCCTTATTACAGCTAGAGGCACAGCAGAAAAGCACTACTAATTTATTACAACAGACAGTGTAACCACTGAACCCAGTTCAGCCTTGACCAGAGGACCCAGGTGGCTTAGCCATGCAAAATATGTCTCATTTGTATCTACCTATTTTGCATTCACAGCTGATACATAGCTACTGAGAATACATGGTTATAAGGAAATAATAGTTCATAATAGCTATAGGTAGAAATGGATGAGGTGTTTTTAAATAGGAGATTAGCTTTGATAGTCACTTTCTGTTTGGTTTTTTTTTTAGGGTCAGGTTTTTAAAAAACTACTGTAGTCTTTGGGCTGATATTGAAGAAAACACAAAGAGGAGTATGAGACCAGGAGAATGAAGGAGTAGCTCTAAAGCAGTAAAATGAGGAACAGTGAAAATCTTCTGAAATTACTGGGACATTTATTTGCATCTTTTATTATGGTCAGTGATAGCTATAAGCAAAATCTATATGCTGCAGATATCTGAGAAAACAGTTTTGTCTCTCATTTACTGGGGCCACAATTTCATTTGACCAGATCAGTATCTGGAAGAGGAGTCTTGAGTCATCCCAGTATAAGAGTTGTTTATCCCGTTGACAGTTTCAAATTCAGTGACTGTTTCTTATGCCACCTGCATTCAAATGTGCACCTGTAATCAGTCTTCCACAGGGAGAAAAAATAAGTGATGTCATAATGAGGACCAGGTGAGGGAGCAAAAAATATCACCCCCAAGGAGAACAAAACGTAGATGTAGCAAGAATAGAAACTTGTTTGTACCAGAAGCAGTTAGTACCAAGAAGGGTATGAGGGTGGCTGCACACCAAATTAGAAATGGAAGCAGCACTAAATCCTGAGATGTTTAGTGTTTTTATCAGAAGTCTTCTCTCCTGGCTCTGATGGCAACTTCAAAGCCAAAGTGAACTGGCTGATAAGAGGGCTGGAACCTGCAGATGTAATGAGTACATCTACAGATATTAACATAGGGAAATAAAAAAAATTTAAAAAGTGTTCCACTTTACTGCAAACTATTTTAGCCCCCTATTAAAAAGCAGAAAAGAACATCCAAAAAGAAATAGATTTCCAGAGTCAGGTGTAGTGACAGCTTTCATGTTAAAAAGTCCATGACATATGAAGAGAGTTAACCAAAGTTTTATGCACTAAGCGTGAAATAGGAAACGCAGTGCTCATAGTCACTGGTTAAGATCCTCTTATCTCCCTGTGGAACGAAACTGAACTTTATATGTTTCTGTTGCTGGCAAGGCAACCTACTATGGTTATCAGAAATACAGAAGAAAGTCTAGTTAGAGATTTTTCCCCTCTTTGGCTTCTATGCAACTATAGCTGATTAATCCAAGTCAACAGAAAAGTCAGTGTAGATTAAATGAGAGGATTTTGTTGTTGTTTTCTCCTCCACCTCCCCTATTTTTATGGTGTTCTGTTTCTGCAGAAGTATGGGATACTGGTGCATTTTCTTGTTCCTATATATCAGAAATCTGTGCAGCTATCATTACAAAGTTAAGAGTGCTATTTTAAAATGATAAATATATATTAATCTAGTTGTGGGATGGTTTTTGCTTTTACAAAAGAAGAACCAATAGCATTACAATCAAACCAACCCCTTTACAACTGCTTTAATCACAGCTGACTCACGTAAAATTGAGGGAGGTTAAAGAAAGCAAAAGGATCACAATTTTAAGATGGTCTGTGTCTTAGCTTTCTTGGAAACCCCTGGTAAACCTGTTCTCTTCCCTGTGGCAAGGTCATGACAAGCTTGTTTCTCTTTCTTTTTATTCTTCCAGTAAGCTTGTTTCAAACTTATTTTTATCTTTGCTTTAAGCTTGTAATCCTCCATTCCCTTCTCATCTTGAATCAGACCTAAGTCCTCAGATACAGTGTAAACCAAACTTTCAATGTCTAAATGCCCCTCTGCCATTCTTTAGAAAGGTTTTGAGTTTGCAATTAAAGTCAGTGAAGTCAGAAAGCCACAGAACAGACTTGCTTTCAAATTTTGGTCTTTTAACAAGTGATTTAATGATATAAACATTTTCAAATTATCCTTTGAATACAATTCATAAAACAGACAGGCAAACTGCACACTTCGGTAAATCCAAACAACAAATAAGCTGATATCTAGACCAGCAGTGACCATTGCTAATTCAGGAAGCTCTTTGACCTTTTGGTTCAAAGTGCTATTACTGTGCGGTACCTTTTACAGCTGAAAGAGCACATGTTAGAACAAAGAGCAGAAGGAAGGCTTTTAATATGATCTAATACACCTGGGATGCAGGGTCCATATGTAAGAAATCTAACTGAGAGCAGTAAAGGGGAAATGAAATGGCTAAATTAGTAGCAAATTTCTTTACAGAAATGTTGCTCAAAAGAGAAAATAAAAGAATTCAGTAAAGAAATGGCCAATACACAGGCCAAGAAAATTCAAAGATAGTACTGAAATGCAGAAATTCTGTTATAGCTTCTCCAGCTTCCTCAAATTTCATGGGCATTTAAAAGCCCAGGTCAGAGACAATTAAGCAGCTGCTCATTTCTAGGTAAACAGAGCATAAGACAGATGCTAAGCACATCACTTTTTACTGAAGTAAATGAGTGCTGAGAACATCCATCAGTTTGTGAGACAGAGTCTTAGAACATTAACTTACATTCACAAGAAGTGCTAACTGAGGGTTATGCAAGATTCCGGCTTCTGTGGTTTAGGTCTCTCTTCATTCACTAGTAAACAATTAGACTCCTGCTCCAACCTCTGAGAGCAAATGTAACAACATAAAAAATGAGTCTGAGTATAATTAAGAAGTCTACTAATGCCTGGAATTTATAGACCTGATTTGTGCCATGACTGAAACACAAAAACAAACTCTAAAAAAATTGCTTGGATTTTTGATGCTGTTTTTTGATTGGTTCTTTGATTTATTTTTTTATTTTTATTTTTTATATTTCATTATTATTATTGTTTTTTTATTTTATTTTTAATTCATAATTTCTTGACTTTCAATCTGTAGCTAGATTATCATTCATATACGAAAGTGAGGAATAAGGTACCCTCTTCCTCTTGTATAGGTCTTCATGCCTATCAACTAGTAAATCACCCAGAAACGTGCCCTTTTCAATGAAAGGTCAATGAGAGGCAAAATATTTGTACAAGACAACCCAAAGGGGACAAAACTCATGATCTTTCTGCCCAGTAAGTGAATGACAGAATGGAAGTGAACAAAGTAAAAAGCATTTCATCCTTGCACAGTGAGAACTGAGGGGATGCATTCTCAGACATACTCATCATACACAGGATGAGGCACACTATGCTGGCAAACAGCTTCAGAATTGGTTACATAATTAACATTTGTAATTAACAAATGAAATTGGCAAGCAGAGCTGACTGTGTTTGGTAGTCTATAGATAAGTTCTGCAAAAATATGTCAGTGTTCTCTGGAATAACACTAAATTAAGCTCTACTCACAGTCAAGAGAATTTCACATTTCTTGTCTTCAGGAAGGAACTTGAAGGTGCCCAATACTAAGAAACAATTTTGTTCAGCTCACCAGTGACTTTGGCAGTTTCTTGAAGGAGAATGCTATCTACATATCATAAGAACTCACTTCACATGTGGAAACAGCGTTACAAACCAAAACCAAACTGAAACAGCAAGAAAAGCCAAACCCAAACTCACTAAGAAATGTCCACTAATACAAGTTTAACTACTGAGAACCGGTAGATCATGATCCAAAAAAGGTGTTTGGAGAATTATGTGAGATTACTTTAAACTGATAGTTGATTGCAGCAAATTTATTTTTTAATGTAAAAACATACTGGGAAACTTTGAATATTTCTCATGATTTAAAATTGTATTTTAAATCATACTCAGTGGTTTTATGCTTCATTGCATTCTGAAGAACTTTATTGGAGATTAGCAAGTTCACACTGGTACCTCTCAATTTTCCATTTCTGTAAGAAATACAAGAGATCCTAGTATGTGGTTGGTGAGGCCAGAAAGTTCTCCTTTCATGGACTGACAAGAGGTGTTACCTGCTTGACATTTATACTGACTGCGGACCTTTGTGATTTGTATTTATTTTTATTTGATTGATTGATAGATTGATTCATTTCTGAGACATTTTAGCATTCAGATTTCCTACTCCCAGATTTTTTCCCTGCTACACTCCCCCCAAAAAACTTACTTAAGTTTACTTATATAAACTTCATGTTTTTTACATATATCTATATCTATATTTTTAATTTTTTGTTTAACTTTGATTTGTTTCACAGTTGAAAATATAAACTGCAAAGATCTGATAAAACATATTTAGCGCTTATGTTCTTTACATATCTGCGAACTGTGGATGAGGCCCAAAGTTCCAAGAGTATGTAAATATTATATCCTGTAAAGCCCAGGGAAGAGTATCTAACTACATCCTTTGAATGGAAGATGACTGAAAAGAAATACAAACTGGGGTTCTACTACTGTTGGTTCAGTTTGGTGGGATTATACCTGTATTTTAGGCCTCAGTGAGTTTTGTGACTTTACCTTGATGTCTGCTAATAACACTGAGAACCCATCATTATATTTGGGAAATTATAATTTTAATCAGTACTATTTAATATTTTCAAACTTTTCTGAAATTTTAAAATAGGAAAAATATTGTACTGTCCTTATTTTGGTGCTGGTTGATTTCTTTGATAATGTTTCTCCCTGTAGGCAAGGTCACAGTGTTTCTGTACCTTCCAATATCAAGTGACAGCAGATTCCCACATCTTCCATTATTTTAGCAATAAAGCAAAGATTCCTGTTGACCATGATAGCTTTATAACGTGAGGCTAGCTATTAGTTTTGATAGCTACTAAGGTTCTACCCCCCTAGAATACCTTGCTTTCAATTGCTTATAACTTTTTCAAAATCCTAATGCTTTTATTGAGAAAAATGAAATAAAAGAAAATCAACTCAGTGGAGGTAAAGAATAAAGCCATAGCCCCACCAAGCTGCACGGGTGACTTCATTTTGCAGTAAGAGGACCTGCTATCTCAGATTCTCATCTCTGTCATCTCCATTTGAGTAGGGGCCCCCTCTTAACTGTTTAATATTTACAACTGAAGGCAGCAACTGATATCTTTTTGTGCATTGACCAAATCAGTAATCTTAAACCATCAGGTGTGGACTGTGCACTAATGTGGCAATAGAGGAAATTATCACAGTGACCGTTAAATTACACAACATAATATTCTTCTATTTGGCAGAACTACACTGTAATATTTATTGGTTTTATTGGATTTCCAACTTTTTTATCATTTTTTAAAATATTTATTTATTTATTTATTAGTGCCTGGGAAAAAGATATTTAGACAGAATATAAAAGATTTTTAATAGTATGCTTGATCTCTTTTGCCTGTATACATCAAGATTTAATCTTTAATATATGTCACACATTTCTGTATTTCCTGTGGTCTTTTAGCCTGCTTTTCAGAGCCATCAGGATTGTGCAGAAAGATCATGTGCCAGGCTTGCCACGGAGTATAAAGAGGAGGAGGAAAAGAACTGGATGAAGACAAGTGAGAACCTCACAGTTGAGAAAACTGAGTGCTGATCTGTGAAACCAGATTCTCTCAAGAAACTCACAAAGAAACTAATGCATCTAGCTTTATGGAAGGACTTGGAAAGTGTCACGTGGTTAAAATTATTGAGAGAAAATGACCGCACAGTGAATGAGGCAGATCTCCTAAAGAAGGAAAATAATTCAATCATGTAATAAAACCCTATCTTTTTATACATACACTTTGAAGTCCACATTAATTTTGCACAGACAGCTTTAATTGTAGCATTATCTGATGTGCGAGTTTTGAACTTTGTCACGGGTTAACCGAGAATCTACCTGCACCCGGGACAGGGGGCAGCTGGCCTGCAGGGCCACTGGCCCATAAAGGAAAGGAAAAAAGGGAAAAAGGGAAAGGGAAAAGAAAACAGAGGCAAAGATCTAAGGAGGCACACTTATTTACTAAATACTATATCAAAATACAGGATAACACAATATAATACAATATAATTGAAATTAAGGTTAATGAGTCAAGCAATATAGGAGAGTGTGTCCCAAAACCGAGAGGCCTACTGTAAGCTCTAGGCGAAATGGTTGAAAGGCTCCCACACACTCCCCCCTGGCTCCGAGGATTCAAGAGAGTGAGTTCAGCCTGAGAGAAAGATTATATAGTGTCCTTGTCCTGTGACTGAACCCTGACTGTAATGTTCTCTGGGATATGTAGTCTTCTTCTGTGAACTGCACATTCGGTAAAATTATCCATGCTTTATACGATGTTATGATGTGGAATACTGATAGAAAAATTATAAAACCATGACAAACTTTGCTTTCCAAAATTGGCTTATGTGTGAACAAGTGTAAAACAGGGTAGGCTGGCCCTACTGTAGTAGATCTTTTACTTGAGATACTATATAGTACTTGAGGTAGTAAATAAAAACATCTGAAAAAGCCTTGATTTTTTATTAAATCCTCTATTATAAATTAATCTTTATTACATATTAAGGCTGTTTATTAAATCTCAGCACTTTCATAGGCTATATCATGTCCAGAGTATGTTTAATTATTTAATATATTAGTTTTAATCTTTGGAAGTGTTAACTTCTTTGGAGTTCTGGAGAGTGTAGAGCACATTTTGGCATTGATATTTTTTCCAAATGGAAAGTTACTTCTGTAACTGTGTATGGATTTGCAAAGCTCATAGTATTTTTCTCCAGTACTAGATCTCTCTTGCAGGAAAATAGTGTAATTCAGTGTCTTCACCTCAGCAAATGGGAAGTATTTTATAGTAAATGATAATAACACTGTGAACTGAAAAATACCTTTTTCACATACATGCTAGCAGATATTCATTTACATTTGGAGTCATAATAAAGTTTGCTTTGTGGTTCTGGAAGAAAGTATACTGTCTGAGAATTTTTATATCACTTGTTCTGTATGAATCCATCCAGAGTGGGAGAGGGGTGCCTGCACAGATCTTGTCTCTGGCCACAGATCTCTTGGGTTTTCTGTTTAAGCCACTGCTTCTTGAGGAGGCACTACTGCTCAAGAGCATAGCTTTTTCTTCTTCCAGAGGTCTGCTACAATGGGCTTTTATCCACATTGAGCTGGGACCAGAATTCCAGCTCCTGAGATGGGTAGTTAGATTTCCCAAAACATCCAGAACAGCAGTGGTTTCCTTTGCAGCTCTACCACTACCATTAAGGGACCTACAAGTCCTCAAATGGCTTCTGTATACCATCAATTACACCAGATTATTGCTAGAAAATCAAAAGCATATGAGAAAGACACAATTGTAAGATCTGACCTCTTCCCAAAGTAGAGAAAACAAACAAAACCAAACAAAAGAGAGAGCAGTGAATATGACTCTTTGGGGAAATGAGAATGTAAACTTGCCTTTTAACTTCAACAATATTTTTTTAAGGAGAAAGGAACTTTTTGTCTTCAGAGCAAATTCTGTAACCTTCATTTAACCAGTAAAAAATGACTGAGGTGGGCAAGATTATGAAGGTGAAGTTCTGACAGATATTCTTCCATCCCTGCTAGGACAAAGGTTATGCTCTCGTCTTTTGTGTTCCCTACCATTTTCTTCCAGACAGCTGAACCATTCGTTCTTTAAGGTCTCTTTGGTCTTGGGCCCCTAAAAGCTCATATAACATCTTCAGCAGTTTTGTTCTTTCCTCTCTCTCCCTCCACTTTTTTTTTTTTTTTTTCTTTTTCTTTTTTTTTCGTTTCTCCCACTGAAACCTGTTTTGAGCTTCTTTAATGACTCGAGGTGGGCAAGCTTATAAAATTGTGGCAGCAGCAACAGCCTTGAAGAGGATACAATAACGCTGTACATTTGCTACAATGTTCTTAAGTATTTGCGGCATGCTGGCTTAAGCCTGTCAGATTTTGTAAGGGCTACCTGTTACAATGCACCTAATTAGCTTACCGGCTATTTGGAGACAGCTCTACTGGTTTTTCTATCATCCAGTCTTTATTAAGTGAGCTGTTTCTGAGACGAATAGGTTCTTTATAATGATGAGGTCCTTTTTACGCTTATTAGTCCTTAAAGCAAGCCTCTTCTTATAGAACAAAGTTCTCCCTCTCCCTCTCTTCCTCTCTCTTCCTCTCTCTCTCTCTCTCTCTCTCTCTCTCTCTCTCTCTCTTTTCATTCCTTTTAGGACTTAGTCTGGAAGAAGTGAAGCAGCTGCCTTCTTCTTCTTCTTCTTCGTCTTTTTTTTTTTTTTCCTTCTGCTGAAGTATTTTATTAAAAGTTTTAGTGGCTGCACTAAGAGCAAGGTGGCTGTGCCTTTAATCATTTTCATCTTTAAAACAGAACCTTATATTTTCACATCTGCAGCTGTCCCAGAGGGCAGCTAGGCCATCTTTAACAACATTAATTTCTCTTTATGACAGGACTAGTGCTGCCCCAGGTCTTCAGAACTGCCTAAAATGTCTGGAAAAGTAGATAATGAAGAGGATATTAGAATTGTAAACAAGAACAATTTGGTAATAAAAACCATATATTTTCTCCATAGGACTTTGGGCTTAATATTGCAGCAGCAAAAGTGTCATGAGTCATAATTTGTTGATGGCCACTGTACATTAGTTACTGTAGGAGCATGTGCATAAAGGGCAAGAACTATTGGCTTTGCATTAAAGAACATCTAAGATGGGTAATTCTAATTTACTTGTTTTGATTAATCTCTTTTGTTTGCTTTTATCACAGTATAATTTCAAACACACAGACACACACATGAAAGAAAAAATAAGAAAAAGAAATAATGGTAATAAAGAAATAAAGAGAAAAGATCCACTTCTGCACTGTAAACCCCACAGTTTTTTAGTAAAATCTGCTTTCTGTACATGGGAGACCTGGACAGGCCCTTTAGCCATACTCTTCACCTGTAGTGGAGCATTCCAGCCCCAGGGATCAGCCTCAGCTCTGCTTCTCTGCACAGTGCTGCAGATTCCTGAGCAGGGAGCCAGCTGGAGGACTGAAATGTTGCTATCTTCACTGGTACAATTATATATTTTACTAGCTGCACATCCCTGCCTCTGCCTACCCATACATCCTTTATTGCTGACAGGGTTTATGAGTGTAATATGATGGAGTAAGAAACAGTAGATTTTCCCCCAGTAGCTGAGCACAGCTCTTTGTCCGCAGAGAATGTGGGAGGGCAGTATAAAATGGTAAGCATTGTAATCTGCAGATGTCATAAACAGGGCTATCTTTTCATCTTAAGGTGCACAGCCACTGAGAAAGTTCATGCTATACTTAACCTTTGGCCCTCTGCTGATCTTTTGTTGCTCTGCATTAGTGTGCTGAAACCTGAAAACATAATCCTTACAATACCTACCACCTTTCAGCAGTATGGTTTTCCTTCATAATTTGCATTGGCTGCTGCTAGCAGCCTGAACCATCCAGCTTCCTTCGACAGATTTTAGGCTTTGGACTGCACTGGGGAAGGAAGGGGAAAAAAAAAAGAAAAAAAAAAAAAAAAAAAAAAAAAGACAAGCAAAACAACCTCAAACCAAAATTCGCAGACCGTATTGAAATATTTCATATCAGTTGACAGCAACATTTTGTGTTTCCTGTTAGAAAGTTATAGGCTTAATCAGTCGTCTTGTTTACTCAGAGTATGCAGTATTTCAGCACTAAATGTTTTAAGCTAATTGGTCCAATACTAAAGTACCACATTATGCACTTTTGTGACTAAAATAAATTGGCTGCATTTCCTGGGATTCTTCCTAGAGTATATACATTTCTCTCTCCCCTACCCCATCAGGACAACAGCTTTTCTATCATTAATTCAACATCAAATTATTTCCTTGGTTACTCAGTCCTGAGGCTAATGAGCTGCCTGTGCTTGCATTTTGCTCCATTGTTTTTATCAGGGTTTGGGAAACAGGCGTATCACTTTAAGGCTGGGTGGCAGGAGAGGGATCATTCCCCAGACAGGGCTCACTCAGCCTTGATACGAACTGAAAGGATAAAATGAGCGCTCTTCTATTATTTAGGCACCTGTCCAGGGGTTGGAAGAAATCCTACTTGTGCAGATTTAGCTAAAGAAAGCAGAGATAACCACCTTGCCTTCTGTGTCTAATAAGAAGTGAAAGGGGAGAAATAATGAGTATTACGCCATATTCCTCATGTAAAAGGCTGAGAAACAATACTCTCCGAACACTGGTAGTGATTCCAGTCATTTTCAAATGAAAAGGACTATTTGTTTCCAAATTACACCAGCCACTGGAATGCGTGCATAGATGGGTCCCAAATCCTCATTTTGTGAAGCAAAATTACCTTTCAGTAATTTAGTCACTGCGGGCTTTCCTCGTCGCCTGGGCAGAGCTATCAGATAGCTTGCAGCTGCAGGCTGAAGCGGGACCATTTTTTTCCAGGACAGGCAGTTAGTTAGTAGAGCCATCAGTGTGGCATCTGTCATCCCGCTAGGCCCAAATTGTTTTCTATGATGGATGTCACAGTCTGTATGATCAAAATAGGAGCCCTGCTGCTTTTAATTGCAAAATCGGAGTACTTGCACATTTGTTATTATGCTGAGGTTATTACCTCACACAAAATGAATTAACAGGTGAAAATAATTGATGAGAGGAGTCTTGGGATTTTTAGCCTCTTCAAAGAGACTATGTAATTATGGCATAATGAATGTTCTGAGACATATCTGTGGGGGGCAGCATGAGACCACCAAAGATCTCCTTAGATTGATGATAAATTCACTGAAATCTACTATAATACTGCTTAAATTTACTTAGCAATTAGTTTAATAGGCCTACATGATTCATGATAACGTAGTGAGAATTTTTAAATAAGTTTGTTCCATCCATCTATAAATTAAGCCGCTTACCTCAGCTTTCTTCCCAAGGTGATGGAATATGTTAACTAATCAGACTTTCTGAAACAAAGATGATATTGGGCAGGGATTTTGGTTACTGAAACACATTTCTATTCAAACACTTTGTTGCTTTCATCTTTCACAATGCAAATCCCTCTGACCCCTCTACCCCCCCCACCCTCCATTCCATTCTCAGTTCCACTCATCAGATTTTGTCCAAATATAGTATTGATAGTCCTTCAGCACAAGGAGACTGTGTAGTTGTCCTGTGAAGTAAATCACTCAAGCATTTTGTAATCTGAAGTAATTGTTCCTGGCTTTCTGACCACTATTCCATTCAGGCTTGGTCATGTTTCAAATTCATTCAGCCCTTGAGCACAGGCAGACTGATGTACTCCAGCCCATCTCCCTTTCCCTCTCACACTCCTTCGTGGCACAAGGTGTCTGCAGCACGGTGCTTTCTTGCCCATCTGTCCTGCTGATGCTGAGGGGAAAATGTGCTTTTATTTCATTTTTCAGTTCCTGTATTAAACAAGCAAGAGCAGCTCACTGAGGAGAAGGTCTGTACGTGATGTCCATTCAATTATGTGCATAAGCTGATTTTAACTATCAGATTTTAAAAGTGACAAAAAGTAAAAATGTTCTGATTAATTCAATAACCAGTAAATAATTCACCATATAAAACTCACAGGGGAAAGCCTCCACATGGTGTATGAGCAAAGTTCACCCTTTTTCTGTTGCACATTACGTTATTGACATACCAGATACATTCAAACACCTCAAGGTTACTCATTAATTTGCGAGAGTTGAAATCTAATTTAATTCCAGCTACTACTGACATCCTGAAGATTCTACAATAGAGTTTGTAACATATCTGCCTTTGGTTCAGACTGTGGGCTGAGGAGAACACACAACAGAGGAAAGGAGAAGTTGCTGCTAATTAGAAAATAACCAAAAGAAACCTATCTTGGGAACCTGGCTGATAGGTCACATGGGGTTGTCAGTGATTTACCCGACTTCCATAACCTCTCCCCACACTCAAAATACATTATTTATTATCATCCCAGGAATAAGGCACAAAAGATTAGGTAAGATCAGATATATACTTCTATGCACACAATGTGCTTTCCTCACAAGACAACGACACTTTGTTTTGTGAGAATTCCATTTATTCTTGGGAGAATTTCTGACTGTGGCTTTGAATGGTTTTCTAAATAATATGTACATCACCCTGGTGAGCTAGGAGGATATCGTAACTTTGGGACATGCAGGTGTTGTTCTGTTAATCCTTTTAAATTCTTATTCCCTTTCCTCATGCACACACCATTAAAAAAATAAAATAAAATAAAATCTTTTTGGCTTCTTTATTTTATTGTAGCTACATTTTACATCAGTGGTTTTGTCTCTTTATCCACATCATGCATTCTTTTCAGATTTACTGTAGATGTTTGGTATTTAAAAGTATATAGTATCAAAGGGTCTCAAAAAAAGAAAAACGCCTAGCAAGAAAATATAATAAATGCAAGACAAGTAGTGGATTGCCCCACATGTGAAGCGGACTGTGGTAACTCATATCAGGCTTCCTGTCACTTGCTGAGACATTTTTCATAAACCCTCACACGCCTGCATTTATCTTTAGTATAAACCCCAAGATGAATTCTCCAAAGACATTAACAATAGATAAATGCTTATTAAACAAAACAGACTATTCAAAAATAAGTACAGCGTAAGTATGAGACATAGTAAGATGTTTATAAAATAGAATATATGTTGTCTTTTTGCCTTAATGCCATATGCTGCTCTCTGATAATTTTTTCAACATTTGGTTATAATTTTAATAAACATGAAATGAAAGAATACTGAAAGCTCTAGTTTAAATCATATCACCTCTGGGGCCAGTTTGATTTGTAATATATAGGTGAATTCTCTGGGTAGCTTATAATAGCAGCATGAAAATTAGGGAGAAACAGGGCCAAGGAAAGATGAATTTTGATGTATTTCATGTCAGCGAACACCACAATATTGCTATGAAAGTCCTTTTGTTAAAAGCATTTCAGGATGCAACTCAGAACCTAACTTAAAGAACGGGAGAATTTAGCATTTAAATCCCTAAGGAACAGGAAAAAATATATTGAACTAATTGAAAACAACAACAACAAAAGGATAAAAATACACTCACAAAAAGCCTAAAACAAAAGCAAATCACCTACAACAAAACAACAAGATGGAGGGGAGGTATCAAAATTTTACATGGTTTATGATCACTTTGTAACAAATCATACACAAAAATGTGCTGTATAATTGACTGCAAAAGCAAATACCAGTTGTCTCTTGCTTTTGAATGCACTGTGCATGTACAAATGTCTATATGGTGCCCAGTGACTACAAACAAAGAGTTTCAAACAGAGTGTGTTTTTTTCTAAATCTGGTTCTGTAGCTGCACATTTGATGTGTTGTTTAACAATCCTGGAATGTACGATTGACAGAATAAAAATAAGATAGCTGCATTATTCATGTATCACTATAAAATATTGGGGAGGTTATGGTTTGTGAATTACTCACGTCAGCAGACAAATCCAAATCCCACAATTACTATCTAAAATTGCAAGGTTAATATGTAATGAGGTTGCAAATTAATCTCATGGATGATGTAAGAATGTTAGCATTACATGTAACCTCAGTCCTGATAGCCTTTCATTCAGTAATTAAACTGAATTTGACTCTGCTCTGTTTTCTTTAGATGGCCCCTGTTCCTGTGTAATACCCCATAGGATCTCCACACCACTGATGTATTACATTAATATATCATCAGAAGCAGTTGTCATTCCAATGATGTATTAGTGTAATACATGAGAATGAGACTCACTGATGATGTATTTAGTCCTTACAATATGGCATTGTCCAGGGAAGCAAGAGTCCAATAAGAGATTCATTACAATTACAGTATGAAGTCAGCTAATGCACTGCAGGTTGAGATACACATTTCTGCTACCAAGCAGGTAATTTTGATGCTAAATCTGGTGTCTTGTGATGGTTTCTGGTGCTATAGACTACAAAATTTGTGATTGCAATGGAAAATAATTCCAAAAATGGACAAGCCTTCACATACCTCTATTTACATCTCTGTTTTTCTGTGCTGTGCCACTCCTAGTGAGCTGTGTACAAATTGTAAGCTGTTGTTTCCTTTCTCTTCCTCCTGATGTATTTCACTGTTTTGAAACCATAAGCATCTTAGATCTGGTATTTGCTTTTCACTGATGACTAAAAAGCATTTGTCACTTCCTGGAATATCCCATAAACAAATATTAATTGAGAATAATGGTAAGATCCGCATTCTGTTTGGGGCATAAAATAGACTGCTGACTTGATTGCTTGTCATTGGAACATTCATAGCTGCTGAAGCTGTCCTTTCCCAGTAAAAAAAAAAAAAATTTTTGGGATCTTTGTGAGTCAGTGATAATGCTGAAATAAGAAATCTTTTTTTCTCGCTTTTTGTTTTAATGAAGTCTGTAGGTAGATGTTTATTTACTCTTCTGTAAGAAGTGGCCATTGTTGCTGGAGTTACCAAACAACAGAGATTTGAAATAAAGTACTTTGTTAGTGGATTTCTATTGGGTTTTCAACTAATAGACTTGGAAAAATATATTGTAAATGCAGATGAATAAGAAACCAACATTCAATGCACTCTAACCAACCCCTGCTGCTCTTTCAGAGAGGGCAAAAAATGAGGAAGAGAAAAAAATTGAGACTTTCAAATCTTTATAATATAGGGCTCTAAAAATAAAAAATAAAAATAAAAAAGGGGGGTTGGGGGGGAGGTTGGGGGCTTATATGCAATAGAAAAGCAGTTTCTGCTCAGTCCTACAGCCTTTGATTGCATCATAAATAAAACAGTAGTGTGAGTCATCTCGGACATACAGTGTATTGAGATACTGACTAGAAGGACAGTTGAGAAGTTAAAATTATGATGGCAGCCCCTTAGGCTGGTGATGACTGGACACAAAGTGAAGTGATATGCTCATTTACTGAAGAGGAAAGAAAAACGTGCAGTAGTTTTATAGCATCTTCTGGACAAAATATCTTGATGAAACCATTCATGTTTCAAAGAAGCTTGTTGTCCTTATTGCCCTATGATGATTAGATCAGGCAGGAGAAATCAAAAAGAAAAAAAGACAGAAAGCTATTGAAATACAAAGGCAGTCTTACAAACTTCTCTTGGCAACAGCCTCTGGGCCAGGAAACCTGATTCCACCTCAGCAAAAGGAAAGATAAAGGAACAAGGTAAAATTGGTGGGTAATGGAAATGACACATGACAACGAGAGGGGTGCAGGTATCATCTGTGGGTCTGCACTGATTAATATATCTGTAAATAATTTCACATGTCTTTCAGATGTGAGTCTGAGTGTGATTGCTGTCACCTTGTAGTGTGATGGTAGCTGTAGCTGTAGCTTCAACAAAGGCTAGCAGCCCATGTCCTCTCAATGTTAACCCCTTTCCTGTCACATACTATTTTCACTGGTGTTGGTCAGAAGAAAAGCAGTAATACCAGGCCTGTAGAAGCCTTACTGCAGTGATATTAATCACTTGAGTGGTGGCTTATGTGCTGCCAGATGATTCCCACCTAGTTGCTAATGTTGTGGTTCCTGGAGTGGAGTTGAGGGTTTACCACATATCAATGTCTGTTTACTTGGGTTTGATATCTGCACCTGGATTTGGCCTTTCGTATGATAAATTCCACATCTATACTGCAATTCTAGCATTTCTCAGACAAAGATTTTGAACGTACTGACAAAACAGAAGTGTCAAGCAGTTTAAGGCCTTGTAAAAGAGGGAAGATGGAAGAGGAGCATTTGGCCTCTTTTGTGCTAGTGGCTGGTGCAAATGGAGTTTGAGATGTCACTCCCCTGAGTGCTGAGAGGTGGTAGATCTCTACCTAATGTCACTTCCATGGGGTATGCAGATACCTAAAAAAGATAATATGAAACTGAGATAACTTCAGAACAGATCACATTTCTATGTGTGCTATCTGCAAGGTCTTTGCAAAACACTGGGTCCATCTGGGGGCATGCTGTTTATGACTGGCAGTTCTCTTAAGCTGCCAAATGTAAGCATAGATCTTGAACACACTCATCACATCTCTACCTCTTATTCAGTCTAGGTGAATGGGGAAATTAAGGCATGTATCTAGAAAGCGGTTTGCCCAAGTTCACGAGCTAAATTTCTAGTAAAACAAGTTGCTACTATTCTCTTTATTTCTACATCTGTTAGTCTAGGTAATTTCTCACTACCTCTCCTCCGCTATTTGACACTTCAGCATTGCCTCCTTTTATTTCTAATTATCCTACAACCTAAAAGAAACAATACACTAAATCTATTTTAATTTGTATTAGAACATATTTTTAAAAAATCTGAGGTTCCTTATATCTCCCACATTTATTAAGATTGATCACGATTGCATATAAATGTCCAGTTTAGCAAGATATTAGACACAGTGTCCTTGAGTTATACAAAATATCCTCATTTCAAGCAGCATTTCTCCTAGACCTTCTATTAAGTAGTCTCTCTTATATACTTATGGCGTCAACAGAAAAACGAAGCATTAGACTCAACTTCACTATATTTTGTCTGAATAAAGCTTTTACACAGATGCATTTGTACATAAGGGAAGCTAGCAAGAAAAAAAAAAAAAAAGAAAATGCATATTTCAAAACATAATAAAACAACAGAAAAAAATGGCAAATCATAATTAGTATTTAATGCTCCAGTCTAGTGGACCAACTAGACTTTGAGAATTAGATTAAATGTGCCTTTCAAACTAGACGAAAATGTGGGTTTTTCTCATGCGTAGCTATTACACAAACTTCTTGCTTTTCTCTCATATGTATCTCCATATAAACAAATTTAATTAATTCTCTAGAGAATTAAGTAGTATTTATATAGCTAGTGTATGGTACCAATTAAGTACATCTTTGATTATATATTTCTCAATTATTATGATGTTTATAATAAATTAATCAACAATATCAACACAACCTAAGGTAAAGTTTACTAATAAGGATTTGTCCATCTTTGTTACGCAGTTAGTTTGCATGGGTAGAGTTGAATGCTGACCAAACGTAAATGGTCTTTCATCAAAAAAGAACAAGAAAATAAAGCTAAGTGAGTACTAGTGGGTGGGGGAGAAGAGAAAGAAGGTACAATGTCACCTCCACATTGTGACAGCCATGAATCAATTATTCAGGTAGCAATGGATAATATTTCTGACATACTGCAGATTAGCAGGACGTCTTCATGATTTTCCCAAGTAAAAACTATAAACAAAAACAGAATGTCTCACAGTATATGAGTGTGGTAACATTCTGAAGAGATCAACAGCAGGAAGATATATTATTATGGAAAATACATTCAGAAAGCTAGAAACAGGAAAAAAAGAATATAGAGGATGTAAGGGTGACAGTGCAGAGCTTTCCTTGTTATGGTGAGATTAATGTGATTTTTAATTTTATTTTTTTTTTAAAGAACAACAACACAACCACATTACAATATCTAAGATTGCCAACACGTATTGATTTTAAATTTATTTCCTGTTCCAATACCAGTAGCATAACACACAAGGAAAGAGAAGGGAGAGCGAGGCATGTCTGCAGAAATGCTTAACAAAGTAATAAATGGAAGGAGAGTGACTGTCACAAAAGGAAAATGAATTCTGACCATCACTTGAATTTTGTGCCTTCTACATTAGACATTGCATTAGGTAGGATTTCAGATTAGCACAGGCCTCATACAAAACTGTTTTTTCTCGAGAGAAACAAGAAAGTCAAGCATAGTACACTCTCAGTAACTATTTATAATGCATTTCAGAACAAAATGTATTAAATTCTGCCCTTAAAACAGCAGTTCTGCTTCCAAAGGAAGATATTAGGCTGAGAGAAGCAAAAATATTCCAAGCAATGCACATTTTCTCTAATCAATGCAAAATCCCTTCCCTGTTCAAGTACTTAATATCTTACTCAATTAGAAAATGATAAACTAAAGGCTGGGAATCAGAATCAGAAGGAAAAAAAAATGCCATGTGTTATGTTTTTCTCCACCTAGTTTTCAGACAAGTGACAGTAGAATGAAAGGATAAATCTCAGGCATGCAGGCAAAATTTCAGCCAGAGCAGTCAGTATCTTCACTAGGTCCAATCGTCTTTTTCATAGGATTATAAATGGTTTGTATGGACTGTAATGAGACATGCTTCCAGGGAAGAGCGGAGCCCCAAACTTTTTATTTTTAACTACTTAACCATCTGACTTTTCACTCTCTAATTTTCTGTACTCCTTCAGATCTTTGCTCCACTCCTGGCTTTGTCATGCATTCCAAGCCACAGGATGTGTCAGCGCAGTGATGTTCATTAGCTGGTCTGTGCACCTCCCAGCTCCTCCAGCCTCTGTCTTCTCAGCTCTGATTTCCCACTCAGAGGAAATAACCCCTTTTCACCACTTTTTTTTTTTTTTTTTCCTTTTCTGATTGTCCAGCCTCTTCCCTGAAAGTGACTGTTGCTTTTACTTTTGTACATTTGGGCTTGTTTCCTCATACCCTTTACTCCCCATTACAAGCCTTCACTTTCACACACACAAAACCCAAATTGCACACTGTGGCACAAATGAAGTCTCCAAATTATCAAGTGCAAAATTAGCATTAAAAATCATATGACAACAAACAATAGGCCTTTTTATCTGGTTTTCGTAATTGCGTGAAACTAGTTACTTTGGCAATTATTGTTTGTGCCTCATTAGCATGCAAAATGGTTTTTTAGACTAACCCGCTCACAAAAGAAACCATTTGTGATGAGAATTGTGCTTTGTTTAATGTTAGACACCATTGTATTTGCTTTCCTAATATAACAGTTCTAATTAGTACCTAGCACTCATCCTGAGTTTTTCAGTTTGAAAATGCCGAAGGTGACAATTGAGTCACAATTCCATGGCACTCTTTGTCAGTACCTGTCAAAATATAGCTAAGGCTTTAGGAGTTGTGATCTAAATACTAAAAAAGTTAATAGTCCAGAAAGAATCTCTCTCTAGGTAATATGAAAAATACAATATAAAATTGCAGATTAACCTCTGATTAAAAGCATAACATTATTAATAATACTGAGGTCTTCACAAGACTATAATTTGTCCGAATGCTGACTTTGCATCGTTTTTGTCATTTGACCTTTATCTGTTCACCTGATTCTTTAATTTTTAGTGATTCATTAGAACAGACTGGATGGATTAGTGACAAAATGTGAAATCAGCTCACCAGTATATGCAAAGTTTTCAGATATGATTACTCACTTGTCTTTGAAGAGTGAGGATATTTTTTTAAAATTATATCACTCCAGAAATAGAACGATCATGACTCCAGTGCACTTATATTTTGCACTTTAAGTTAAATCCTTCACAGCGCAGTTAAATGTAGTTGCAGGGGAAATGTGAAGACTCCTGCTGAGAGGTTGTCTCCAGCTTCATGTTTGTGTACGAATAAGTCAAGAAAGAGCAGTCCAGTGGCACTTTACCAGTGTTTCTTTGTAATTATCACAGTATGAAGTGATAATGTTGTGTGTTTTCAGTAATAGATATTTATAAAGAACTTTGCTATTCTCAGGACTGGCCTGTGTTTTGGCTCAAGAACCCTGGACTTCCATATTTTCTAATTTGCTTAGACCCACTGAGAAGCTAACTGTTGAAAGTGAAATTGCCTACTCGGCCCTCATAATTCAAATCTTCACTCTCAACTGACCTCTTTCTAGCTCATTAACTTCCAAGAAAGTACATTTTTAGTGTGTTTGATTCCATACTGGATTCAGTGGATTGAGTGCAAAAGTCTCAGACTCTATTTTCTGGCACCAGAACTACTAGCGATATTGTGCGGAAATCAGTGGGTATTTCTAATGACCTCAGCAAATACAAAACAGAGCTCTCAGTTATTCTGTGCCCTTGTCTCCCACTGTGAACTGCACTGGCTGGACTGGGAAGGGCACTGACTTTAGAGTTGATGTGGCTAGTGCACACATACTCTCATACTCTATTAATTTATCTTCCCCTCACCTCTCACTGTGGTCTTTAATTAGAAATTCAGGTTACTAGTTCCATCAAGACTTGTCCAGTAGAAGCTTTAATTTCATCATTAAAACAAAAACAAGGCAAAACAAAAAAAGAAAAAATACAAAACACCGAACCAAACCAACCAACCAAACAAAAAAAAAAAAACTGGAGAGAAAGCAGAAGGATGTGGAGGGAAATCCAGATACAGTCACTGGTCACAGGTTATATAGCATTCCCTTCCATTTCCTCCTTTTGACACCACTCCAGAGAGAGATTATCCATTCTTGTGGTGTGTCTTACAACACCTACCTAATATGGTATCTCAAGATTTGTAGTCTTACTCTGTAGCTGAGTGCATGTGCACAAAAAACACTAGAATTTTGAAGTAAATTCTCATTCTCTACCCATGAAATGATTGTGCCACACTGTAGGTGATAGCATATCTTTCACTCTATATCTATTATCACTTCTGTTTTATACAAGGACATACCAGGTATCTGTACCACAGATTAATGAAAACAAACAAGAATTTATGAGCAAGTCAGAGCATAGTTGAGAATTAGGAAGAAACCAATAAGATTACAAAGAAACGGAAACTAAATCAAACCACTGGATTCCTATCCAGACTTGGCTGTAATTAATCTGGGTCAGTTTATGAGGTCTTCAAGAGTATTTAAGTGTCTGTCTACTTAGTTTCTCACCTGTTTCAAAGTTTCCACTAGCTGGTTTGTTCAGGACAAAACTAAAGAGGCTCCATAACAGTATATTTTGTTTTTGAACATCTTCTGCAACTAATGTTGAATTCTGCCCATGCTTAGGTGAAACACAGGCTGCCCAGAAAGCCATGGGGTCATGTACATTAGGGCTCACAGCTATGACACAGGAAACTGAATACACATTTTTCACTTTCTGGCAGATTTGGAGATCTCATTTGAAAATACATCTCAGTCGCACATTCTAAGGTCTAACTTCATTTAATGTCTTTCATAAATTTACTCTTTTGAACTTCTGTAATATACAAACTTACATTTTTATAATATTATGCATATATAATTAAATAGTTTATTTAGAGAATAATACAATAACAATGAATTGATTTTAAACAAGCTTATATGACATGATGAAGCATGTGTAGGGCTAAACACATGGTTCTAACCCTACGTGATGCTCTGCAGAGGGACTAGGGTGAGTTCCAGTGTAGAGGTGACTACATTAAGGTTGAAATGTGACTTGAAGTGAGTTCAGCTACTAAGCTACTTAGTTTAGGCCCCAGGGGAACAGTGGTCTGTTTCTAAGTGTATCTGATTGCTTGAGAACAAAATCAAAATACTAGAAAATACTTTCGGAAAGCAGTACTGGGGTAAATCTCCTGAGATCTTCCCAGCAGCCGCCATCATCACTTGTCCTTTCTTTATCTTCCTTATTTTCACCTCTCTCCTTTGTCTGACACTATCAAAAGTTACTTAAAAGCTGTGAGCAAACAACTTCTTGTTTTAGTTCCTGTATCTCTCTTCCATTTTTGGTGACATAATCAGTTCTTATTGGAATGATAAAATGCAATGTCTCTCAAGGCACCGAGAAACTACAGCTGACAGTGTTGGGTGCCGCACCAAATTTCCACTACACCATTCTAGCAAGCATACTGGTATTTTTATTGTATGGACAATCATGTCCTAGTACTTTAGATCACAGAGTTACTGCAGGCTAGGAATCTCAGTTTATCCCTGTGGAGAATGGGCTTAGTAGTACAGTATTGCATGCACTGCATCCTGGTTGTGAAGTTTAACTGATATTTATAAGATATGCCAAATCTTTGCATACAAAATGCTACATGAGTAAGAAGCATTAATAAATGTGATTATATTAAACCAGTTCTGTTTTCAGTCATGTTTTATAAGACCACAGTTATACCAGTAAGTGAGCTTTCATACTAAAGATCAAACATTTTGTCTTCTATTGTAAGCCATTCTTTGTAAATGTTTCCAATAAAAACGGCAGAATTTCTCATACATATTGAAATCTGACGGCATTCCTAAAGACCTGAGTGTTCATTTGCAAATAGAAAGCAATAATACTGAATTTCTCTTTACTATACAATTTTTAACATCTTTCAAGCTTACTGTTACCAATAAGTAACAAATTAGAAAGCTTAAAATTTAAATGAGAACTAATGTAATTTGTATTTTGTACAAGCACATATCAGATAAAATAATAAAGAAGACCTCCAAGATCATCTTGGAGTGCAACTGTTTACCTGTCACCAATTATTCCCCACTAAACCATGTCACTTAGTATGACATTTAAATATTTCTTTAACACTTCCAGGGATGGTGACTTCACCACCTTTCTGGATAACCCATTTCAGCACCTGACTGCTCTTTTGGAGAAATTCTATCTAATATCCAACTTGGACCTTCCCTGGCACAACTTGAGGCCATTACCTCTTGTCCTAATGCTGTTACCTGGGAGAAGAGGCTGATCTGCATCTCACCACAACCTCCTTTCAATCTATTGTGGAAAGTGATAAGGTCATCCCTGAGCCTCGTCTTTCCAGACTAAACAGCCTCAGTTCCCTCAGCCGCTCCTCAAATGACTTTCACTCTAGACCTCTCATCATCTTCTCTGGCTAGGCAACTGAGCCTCAGTGTCTTTCTTGTAGTGAGGGGTCCAAAACTGAACACAGTACTCAAGATGTGGCCTCACCAGAGCTAAGCACAGGGGGATGACCACCTCCATGCTCCTGCTGGCCACACTGTTTCTGATATGAGCCAGGATGACTTTGACCTTCCTGGCTACATTGGGCACATTACTGGCTTATGCTCAGCTGAGCATCAACCAAGAATCCCAGGTACATTTCCTCCACGCCGTCTTCTAGTCAGTCTGTCACAAGCCTGTAATGTTGCCTGGTGTTGTTATGGTCAAAGTGCAGGACCTGGCACTTGGGATAATTTACCTGTAATGTAAAGAGAAGTAAGCAAGGTTTCTTGATTTATTTGATTCTTTTGAATTTTGAAGTCTGCTATATGTCTTCAAGCCTAACAAGTTCTTAGCACTTAAAACATATGTAATTATGAAATTATAATCTGCAAGAAAAAAGACATCACTATTTAAGTGGAAGGTGGTTCCAAATCTCTGCAGCAGACCTTTTAGTTTCTAGCCCTTTTATTAAGGGGAAAAAAACAGATGCTTTCAGGGGTAGGGTACCAGCACAGACAATTCACATACTCTGACACAGAGGTTAGCCTCTTGGTTCCAGTCTAAACTTAAAAGTCTTACTGACATAACTCTGACAGAGTGTGAAAAAAATAATTTTCCTGACACATCTAAGATATTTTCCTTGCAATATTCTCTCTTATTCTTCTTGGAAACTGATACAGAAGTAACTATTAGAAAGGAGTCTTCTGATTATGTAAGGTACCTCTAAATTCAAAGAACATTCCAGTATAATTCACATAGCTACATCTTTTTAGTGTAGACCAGGCCTGAGGCTTTGGTTTTGTGTTTAAATCGTCAGAGGTAATATACAGGACTTTAGCTCCAGGAGAGAAGTTGGAGCTTACGGTGTGTAAAGTTGGATTTCCAACTCATCTTCAGTTCATTTCAAAACTCCCTCCCCAAATGACCAATGTTTCAGGGCCGTCTCCTCCTCTTTCTCTCAAAACACAGGGAAAAGCCCAATGACCCTGCACTGAATATGAGAGTCTGCGTGAAGCAGTCTTTGAAAAGCTGGCCATAGCTGCTACAGCAAAGGAAATCAAATGTATTTGTTAAGAAGGGAACAGAAGATTTTGTTTTATAATTATGGTTTCGTATTTGAGCAGAACAGCTCGAGCAGAGGAAGACTGTGGAGCTCATATAGGAGTCTTATGACTATTCATTTCATGCTACAATTCATACAGGAACAAATCCTCAACGATGTGCTCATGCTTATATATCCTTTTCAAATCACTCTGTTAAATTCATGTCTGACCAAGTTCCCTGACTTTCTGACTTTTTTCCATTTCCTATATACTTTTGAACTTTCAGAACTCTGAGGGGTTCCCAGTCTAGCCACACAGCCTGCTTGGTTTCTTGCTTTCTTCTTCTCTGTGCATCTGTAGGCTGCTGAACTCAGCAACAGGGATTTTCACCCTTCCTCTCCACCTTTTCATACATCCCAATGTAGCTTTTTTATTTTCTTCTTCTCCTTCCCCAGCCTTGGTCTAGGGGACTCAGCATTTTATACTGAGAAGGGTTTTTTTTAACAATTTATCTCTCTTTTTTTTTTTTTTTTTTAATTATTCATTATTTTTCCTCAAAAACAATTAAACTACAATTGTGTTAATTTTTGTCAATGAAAATTGAGTAAAGACAGTTGCATCACTTCTATGAACTCCAGGAAAGGAATCCTGAATACATATAAGGATACAGAATTTAGTTTGTTGAGTATCTTCATAACTTAAATAAACTGAGCTTCTAAAGAAAACACTTCCAAGCAGCTTTGCAGAATACAAAACCATGATATCTTATTGGTGTCTCATTGCCTTGCTTGATTTCTGTTATGTTTACTTAGATAAAGTGGAAATATTCTTCCTATCCCTGTGGAAATACTTATATAGCAGGTATCAGAGACAAGTGGCAATTGAACAGTGAGTTAGCACAGGGCTTACTGGTGCCTGTTTAAGTTGCACTTTGAGGTACAGGGCCAAGGGTCAAGTGTCTTCAATCACCCAAGAAGTGTGTCAGTAGCCAAGTAAACACATTCCAGTGTGTCTCATTGCTGTTGGAGTAGGTTTCAGTCACTAAAGTTTAATTATTTGAACCTGTTGAGGTCCTGTGTTCAACTCAGACGCCTTTCTGCAGTTGGCTACACCTATAATATGGCATTTAGTTTGAAGTACACATCTAATCAATTAATTAAAAAACACACACACATACACACGCTTAAAAAAACCAACCATATAAACCCAGAGGGAAAAGAAAAGAAGAGAAAAGAAAAGGAGAGAAAAGAAAAGAAAAGAAAAAAAGAAAAGAAAAGAAAAGAAAAGGAGAGAAAGAAAAGAAAAGGAGAGAAAGAAAAGAAAAGAAAAGAAAAGAAAAGAAAAGAAAAGAAAAGAAAAGAAAAGAAAAGAAAAGAAAAGAAAAGAAAAGAAAAGAAAAGAAAAGAAAAGAAAAGAAAAGAAAAGAAAAGGAGAAGAAAAGAAAAAAAGAAAAGATTTGGCAAAGAGTTCTTGTCTACTGAACATAACAGCTTTGTGCCCCTTTGCAACTGTGTGCAGAACTGGGTAATAACTAACACTACCCCTTAGTGCTTTTCTCATCATCTCTGTGTACTCCAAATAGCTTTTTAACAGGTTCATACATGGACAAACTGAGAGGTGTTACAACCAGGAAACAGCAGTAGTTGGTAAAGAAGGTCTCTTGCTTAGTTCTTCTCAGGGAAGACAGGAGAATGAGGAAGGTCTTTTTCAAGGGAAATCTGTGTATATTAAAGTTATATACAAAACTTTAGATGTGGAACTGAAGATTGGGAGGACAAGAAAGCTGGATGTGAATGTTTAACTGGAATCAAGAACCCGTAAAAGAAATGTGTGATGTGGGATAGAGAAACACATGGGAGGAAGGGAAGAAAGTCCCTCCCTTTTAATTTTTATTATGAGCCACTGAAATGAGTCAGTGAAGATGCATTATAATGAGTGAAGAATGAGTGTGATAGTTAATAGGAGTAAATTGGTTTTGAGTTGCACAGAACTGTGGACATTGGCCTGATACTAGGGATAAGCAGGAGGAAACTTCAGTGTTCAAGGGTTCAGTGGAAGAGAATGAACTGCCAAGTGACTTGCATTGAATTTACAATAAATAAACTTCTACAGAGGTACAAGTATTGTTTAAAATAATCACTATGGAATGTTTTTTATTTATAATATTTTTTTAATTAATTTATTTTTTTTTCACTCTGGGACAGACAGAATAGATTTTTAAAGGTCTCACTACACTATATACAATGTGTTCTAGCTCATTTGGTGAGACACTGGAACAGACTGCCTGGCAAGGCTGTAGATGCACCCTCCCTGGAGACATTCATGGTTAAGCTGGATGGGGCTCTGAGCAACCGGGTCAGGGTAGGAACTACGTGATCTTAACGGTCCCCTCCAACTCAAACCATTCTATGATTCTATGATTTCTAAATAAGTACTCTCTTTTTGAGAATAATTTCAGGACCTCACAGCTTTCCTTATGTTTCAGAGGCATTAAAGTTCACATGTCCTATCAACGTCAGGAGATTTCTATGCAGTGCACATAGAAGAGATATTCATGTTAAACAGAGAAGTGATATCCAGGTTCAACTATGGTTGGTCTTGTGACACATAACACCACCCTGGGAGCCTGGATTTCACATAGTGGAAAGCTGTTTTCTCCATGCCCTCTCTGCCAGATGTAAGTCACAGTTTTCAACAGAAGACTGCCCCAGATCACCAGATGCAAAGGAAAGCCATATGTAATGCAGTTGTGTCAGAAGCTTATTTCTGATATTTTCTGAAGCTATTTTTTCCATATAAGTCTAGAGTTGAGAGATCATATTGTGTCAAAAGTCACTGAGTTTTATAGGAAGAGAACTGAAGAAGTAATGATATCATTTTCCCCTTTCAACCCCTGCTGCATCTTAAGACAACACTGTCTTGACATCTCTTTCATGCTTCTTTTCCCTGTTTAAAGCGTGTCCAAAGACTCTTTGCCCTTCCACTTCCCTCTTCGTTGTTGACCTGTGCAAGATGACCAAAGCCTTGAAGGGATTTTGCAGCTGTCCATGTCTTCCTGTTAATTCATTTTCTCAGTGATGAGAATCTTTTTTATTTTTTTTTCTTCCTCTTCTTTTTTTTTCTTATTTTTTCTGTTTATTTGTTTTTCTGTACCACTCTCTGTTATGTAGCTGGCTGCAACTCCTTACTGTGCCAGATGTACTGTCTCTGTCAGTGCTTAAAGTTGCAATGATAGAAAAGCTTTGACAAATATGTAGAATTCAAGTCCCCAGAAAAATGATGAAGGAGCCTAGTGGGATGAGAAAGGGTTAATTCATTGCAGAATAAAAACACTCACTGGAAAATTCATCCGACAGTAGCTACATCTATACAACGCATTTTCTGGCTTCCACCATTTTTCTGTGTGTACAGACTTGTTACATTTCAATACACTCACATGGCAGCCAAAATATAATTCCAGGGAAGATAACACACCAAAGGAGTAAAGTAACTCTGAAATTTCTGTGGGAAAAAGGAGTTTGTAAGATTGGCCTTAAAAAATGCACTTGTTTTGTTGTTTGTATTTTTTCCTTTCAAGTTGGAATCCCTTATGTTCATATTTTTCTTTAAACTCAAAAGCATTTCGGCCTCAGGGATAATTTTAAGAAAAGCACTGAGGAAACATAATTATATATATAACACACTAAAAAACCTAACAACCAAACAGAACAAAACAAAATGTCCCACACCTATACTTGCAAATTTAACTTTGTCTATTGTCTGAAAACAGGTATAAGTATTTTTATTACTCATATACATTGTCTGAATGACTGATGTAAATTCTTGTCTTAATTTCCCGACAAGCTCAGTGCTATATTGGCCAAAAACAGGATGAGTCAGTCTTTACTGTGACAGTCAGCAGCTGTTTTCATCCTCCAGTGGCATCACAGTTCACTGAGACCATCTTCAGAAGATATTCACTAACTATGGCATATGAAGTGCCAATAAAAGACACACATTCTTTTAGATTACGCATTTTTGCTCCTGTTCTTGTTTGGGTATTTCTGATTCAGCCATGTAATGGTGTTTACAGTGCATAATGCCTTTCCTCTTCCAACTGCAAGAAAAAAAAGTCAAATAAAGTAATTTCTGTCACAAAGTAAGAAACACTCACCAAATACATCATTATCCTCCTAACTGCATGCTATTGAAGACATTAAAGCAATTTAGTAGTGTCAAGTTTAAAATTTAATGGCCTTGATGGATTTTTGTTTTAAGCTTTTGCTTAGAAATTATTATTATTTTATTATATTTTCATAATCTTTTTTTTCTTTTTTTTTTTTTTTTTTTGTACACTTTAAGCATTTAAGACTCAAAATACTCAAACACTGCATGCCAGATTGTCAGTTATATTTAGCTAAATGTTGTAGAACTTGCTGAAATTTATTTTGATCAGTGTAAATATGAGGAGATCTTCACCTCTGCCCAGGTCATACTATCCACCATTAATTTGACACTTCTCCTGAAATTCCCTAGGAATCAATCAGACAGAAACAGTCCCAGTTACAGTTAAAATTTAACTAATAAGGTCATACTTATTATTTCTTATATATTTATATATTATTTCTTATATATTTATATATTATTTCTTATATATTTATATATTCTTATATATTTCTTATAAGAAATACTTATTGTTTCCCTAATAAAATATAACCATTAAATGAGGAAATCTGATTTATTTTTTAAACAAGATGCAAATATTTGTCTGTGTACAGTATGAAGATTTCTGTGCAGCTTAGCCATTCCCTTGCTGAAGTCCCAGGGCTGTGCAAGTAGAAAGGGCCCTCCTGCTGAGGCCACTTTGCTGCTGCTTTCTGGTGTACAAGTGCAGCAAGTGAGAGAAGGGTTCTCGCTGAAGTCTCTCCTACACTGACATGCCACTGTGAATTTGTCTCCTGAGAGCAGCTAATTCAGTAGCAGTTTCAAACCTACATGTGTATATATACTGTATGTCTGTAGATCATCATCATTTTTATGAAGAATAAAAGTGTGCTGGGTGAACAGCTGTAAAAACTGAATGCAAACTTGTCTAATTCATGATTCTATGCATATTTTCTTATGTTTTTACAGTTTTTAATTTGCAAAACAGTGGGATATTCATACTAGCCTTAAATAGTTACTCTATCATTTATGTTCTCTGCTTGTTAATTTTCATGTCTTTAATGTCTTTCTGTTCACCATCCCTCTCTGGATTGAAGATAATCTTTAAAATACTTTTTTTTTTTTTTTTTTTCTTAACTAGTTATTTGACAAGTAGTATTTTTTTATTTTTTTATTTTTTCAGCTGAACCAACCTCTCATTCACACTTTGGCAAAATGTATTTTTAAAATCTCTGATTATAGGAAAAGAACAAGTTTTTCAATGACTTTGGACTCATCCTGTTATGAGATTTTAGTTTTATTAATATTATTAATATTTTTCCACACCTGCATTGTTACCAGGTAAATTTGTAAGATAATGTAATTAAACTTGAAAACTATAGCTAAAGGCTGAAATGGTAACATAAGATTGATGAACACATATGTAATTATTGTGCAATACCTAACAATATTGCAACTTTTTTAGCCTCAGAAACTTGATCTATACCATAAATCACATGTGTTGTGTGCAATCTTTGTCACTTCCAGGCAACAGGCACCCATGTCTTTGTTTCAGTGGTTAATTTTCCAGAAGTCTTCAAAGGACCAAGAATCACAGGAGCTTGGGGAGTTAATTCACCCTTCACTCTGGAATAAGGTGATGGTAATATAAGACTGCCCATGCTATCCTTTCACAGATCACCAAAGAAAGCCATAGTCTGATAATATTTTTGACAGGATCACCTTGTTTTGGTTTGGTTTCTTTTAATGTCCTCTTTCTCTGGCAAAAAAAAAAAAAAAAAAAAAAAAAAAAAGAGAGAAACAAATTTCCTAATCTACCTGCTCACTAGCATGACAGACTTATGGCTGTTCTGTGTTGGGTGTTCTGTGCCATCCTCTTCTTAAATCCTGAAAAATTGGATATTTAAAATGAAGATGAGATGCTGGGACAGAACTGCTTATTTTTTAAATCTTTCACATAGCTTCTTTTTTCAAACATTCGCTATTGAAAGCCATACATTATTAGTCTGAAAAAGATGGGGTTTTGTGCTATTTTTCAAAAAATAGACAGTTCTGTAAATTTCAGAATTTCTTCTATATATAGTTTGAGCAAATAAACCACAAGGAACAAATGCATGTTTTAAGAGAGGCTTCCTTCCAGAATTCCACAAAGAGCCATCACTGAAAACAGTAAAAAAATTTTTGTGGTTGTGCAAAATACATGACTCATATGTGGGCAGACAGAGAAACATATGATTAAAAAAAAAAAAAGAAGACAAAATAATTTTTGTCTCATTTTGTTTATGCTGCATATGTGAATTCAAGTTTCAGCATTTGTGTAAATCACAGTTCTCTGCACAGTGTAGTTCAGATGCTAAGAAGTGCCACTAATTTTTAATGACTAAAATAAAATTAAAATTTTTATATAGAATTGTGGTAATGTCGACTCAGATACATCACATCTCTTTTTCCAAAGAGTTGTAATGTCCATCTCTGACATCCTGAAGTCTGTAACTGGTCTACAGAATATCCATCCCTGATGGTAGAAGTTAATGTTACTCTGCTTCCTCAGATGGCTCTTTCTACTTTTTTTTTTTTTTTAATTTTAAATTTATTATTTATTTATTTATTTTACCGCAAGGAGTGATAAGCAAGTATGGATAATAAATTTATTTTCTGTTGCTATGTTCAGATTAATTTCATTTATTCTCAGCAGTTACAGTTAATATAGTACACTGTAATATCCAATCTAGAATATCCATTGCTGAATCCAAAATGTTCTCCCAAACATGCAGCATCAGAATTAAGTTTATGTTAGTAATACTTAAAATCTGAAAGTTCCTCATCTTTTTCTCAGCAGCATATTTTATGTACTTTTCTTAATCAAGTGATGAACTGAGGGCTTACTAAAAAAGATGCAGCAGCATAAAGATCATTCTTATCCACTTGATGTTTACAGCATTAATAAAAATTTAATATTTCTATGCGTCCATTTCTATTTAAGGGGGCACTTATGGGTACCAGGAATTCACTCTGAAGCATAATTCTAAAAGAATTATTGCATCTTACAATGCACTTGATATTGTTTATTGTTGCCAAGTGTTGCCAAGGCCTTCCAGACTCCACTCTCCAGTAAATTCAAGCACATAAACTCTTTCTTCATACAGCTCCTAGAGCAGGAACCCAAGTGTTGTACTTGTAAAAATAATGATATACTTAATGCTGCTGATGTGATTGCACAGGGCCACTACCAACTTGAATGCAAACAAGGTCAAATTAAGCAACTTTATTTTGAATTTGCCAAGGGTAGGGGCACACTTATGACCAACATGTTCCGCAGACATGGCAATGTCTCAGGCCACAGCAATTTAACTGAAAGTCTAAATGCGTTGTTTCAGAGAAGCCTAATAGCTGTACAGTTCAGTCTGTGCAAATATCTATCTGGGCTGTTAAAGTACCATAATCAGAAGAAGTGTAGCTCTTTAAGAAATGCTACTTGTCTGTCTCAATTTCTCTGTCTTTACAAAGGGAACAATAGCTTACTCACAACAATTTTGTAAGGCTTCCTTCATTAATGCATGTAAGACACCTTGAAATTTCTGAATAGAAGATTTTGGAATTTAATGAGAGATAAAAATGATTTTGAAAAATGTCCTTCATCTCATACTATAGGGAATCAACAAGTTAGAAACCTTTTACATTTCTAAAAGGAAGAGTTGATCTGGCACCTGTTTGTTTCAGCAACCGAATTTAAAGTTTTATCATAGTATTTCCATAGTAAGTGGTCTTTATCATGCAATAATAGTTTGATAAAACTCTAAAAAAAAATGGAGCAAAACTTGGAGGGAGGATAACTACTTTCATATTATAAATTATATGTAAAATGGATGGTTTTCATAATGATACATAATGCACTGCTTTAACTGTCTACACTGTATTGTACATTGCTTTGTCTGTACAGAATTGCACCAGCTGTACCTGCTGTGCCTTTGTAGAGTCCTATTCAGCACTCCTTATTCACTCCCTCGTTTGGCAAAGCCCCCTCTGAAGTCAGTGTGTGATATTCTACAGTAAGAAGTGCTGAATAGGACCCTTAAATGACAACTCCTTGGAGGAGGAAACTGCCACTTTTCTCATGCTTTTCTTACTATATAATGCAATTTGGACTGAAGATGCTATGAAAATACTACTACTAATAGAGTGAGCAACTACATCAGGGAAATGATGGCAGTTTTCAAGAAATGCTATACTTTTTCAGTCTAGGATATCAAAGAAGGTTTTGGTATACCAGCACTACTATTATTTTTGGCTAATTTGAGTGCCAGCTTTTTGGATTTTGAAGGCAGAGTCCAGAAACATTATGTGAAAAGTTAAAAAATCAGAGTTTAGGTGCTTTTTTTTTTTTTTTTTTTTTTTTTTCCCAAAATAACTTAAAAGATTTTTATCTTTTTTGTTATTTTCATTCCCTGGGCTGTAACAATGCCTTAGATCTAAATCTTCCAGTGGGTAAGGTACAGCTTTTTTCCTTTCAAGGTTAGTCTAAGTGCCGTATTAATCGATTTTTAGGCTTTTCAAAAAATGAAGTTCCTTAAAATCTTTGTCTGTTCAAACATTCAAGTTTTGTTGAGCTTCCACAATTGTACTTGTTAGCTTTGATAAACTATCTGTGCCTGGCCAAAGCCCAGCCAATTTTACATCCTCAAAAAGAACACTTTAAACAATTTGACTAAACGCCTTTACAGCTTTGGTTTTAATTAGATGTTTTGCTTCTTCAGCTTACTGGAAAGAGCTAGATAGCTTCTAACCACGTCAGTCTATAAAACAGCAGGTGTCAGCTTTAAGTGCTTCTGAAAATTTTAAATGTATTCAATTAACAGAATCCCTTAGAGAATGATACTTCTTATGTTCATTTGTCTTATGCAAAGTTTGCAACATGCTTTCTTTTCAAACACCATGCTCTTGTAGATTTTAAGGCCCAATTATATCCAGAAAATTATTAATGTCAGAGAAAGTTCAGTAAGTACGCTCATCTTATTATAATCCATCAGAAAAAAAGGTAGTGCCACAGGTGTCATGTGAGGAAGGTAAGTCCCCTCTTTTCAGGAAACCAGGGCAATCTTCAAAACAGAACTGTAAGTTCTGAGCAATGATAGGAGATAAAATAGATCTGAGTTCTGAAATGGACTGCCCCATATATTCTGTTCTCAGTAAAAACATATGTGTGTAGGTAGATATGTAGGCTTTCCTGGCTCAAGATAAAAAGCCCGCAGAACTGTACAGGCACTGTAAAGCAAGACTGACTTGTATACAAGCAAGTCAGTATACATGCATACAAATATATACACATGCATACATAAACTTTTTTTTTGTTAAAAATTAGCATGCTTGTCCTTCAGCTAGCATCAGATAATTCAATTTTTTAGTTCCTGCTGTTATTTTGCTGTTATTTTGCTATCTGTATTTACCTATTAGAAACCCTCTCCTATTAGAAACCACATCTGCAAACATTTTTTCTCACTGTAAAAACGAATCAGAGAGTCACCTGCAAAAGATAACATCTTTTCGAAAAAAGCTTTAATGGTGCGATGATGAGCCCGTTTTCCTTGAAAACAGAGTGTTTGTCAGGATAAATGGTGCAGAAGTTACTGGCATATTTACCCACCACTATCTCCAATTGATGATGTCAGACATGGTATTAGAACTCTGTGTTATCTTCCTCTTAGAAGTCCTAGGAAGAGTTTTCAGTGGGCCAATGTCTATTCTGAACAAGAAAGAAAAATGCCTTCACAGCATTGACCAGCCAAGCAGTGAGGTATGGTAAAATATGGGTAAATCAGCTGCATACTACAAGTGTATCCACCATGTTTTCCTGAGTGCCAAGTCTTAAGAACTGGGAATAAAACCTGAAACCTCTGCGGAAACAAAAATAATAATAAATATATAAATAAATTAAAAATCTTCTAACCATAATGTTTGGTTAATGTACCAATTAAAAAGACATCCTAAACAAGGTATGAAATTCTGAGCACACTGCTACTTCAGACGAAATTCAAATCCAGTCTAGAGAAAAAAAGAGTCACCTGAGATCTAAAATGGCAATGGACAGCCAGAATAAAGAATCTCTAGTTGGACACATCATAGCTGCAGGAAGTGATGTTTCAAAGTCAGAGGAAGTTGATTACAACATTTTCTTCAATTGAAAGGCACATTTCAATCTGGCAGGTTTTGCTTTTCCTTGAAAGAAGATCAGGAAGAGATTGGAGAGTCTCTAAAAATGTAGCAACAGTCCAGCATGCATGAAAGAAGAGAAGAAAAATAGAGATGCTATGGAGAAAAAAATAAAAATAAAAATTTAAAAAAAAAAAAAAAAAAAGTGAAAAAGCTGGGAAAGCTACAACAAAGCAGAAATGCTCTTAAGCTTTTGGTGACTGGAAAAGCTTTGCTAGGAAAAGCAACTCAAGAAAGCACCAGGGGAAAAACAAAAGCAAAGCGATGTGATGGATCTATTACAGAGAAGAATAAAAGATGTCAAAAGACATAGAGACTGAAACTGTAAGGGACTGTCTAGCAGCAAATACATGAAGAAAAAATAATATAGAACTCTGGACGTACAGAGATATTACTATACAGAACAGACGGAGCTGGGAAGACAAATCAGTGTTTCCTTCTATTTCTCTATTTCTAGCTCTTGAGTAGACATCTGAAAAGGCAAAAAACCAAGTTCTTTTCGTGGAAAAAGGTTCCAGAAACAATCAAAATATGAAAGGTTTTTATCATGTAAAAGCAGTAAAGAGTCACAAAAAAACATTGCTTCTTAGGATACTGAGAAAGAGCCTTTTATTTGAATTGAGAAATAATGCTATGCTTGCCACTCTTTCCATTGTCTATGCCTGCTCTCTACAGATCTGTTCTCTTTTGCTCTCTGCAAAACATTGAAAGTAAATGATGTCCATGGTGTCAGAGCTACAAATCCATTTCATACCTAAAAATAAACAAATAAATAAACAAATAAATAAATAAATCAAATTGCTAATGTTTAGCAAGTCCTGATGAGTCTTATCTCTTTCACATGTCCAGAGATTAGTTTTTGGTCATAAGGATTCATGTAAACAGCCAAATTTCACGATGCTGGGTTCAGTGAAGCTGACCTTGTTTTATTTGAACATCTCACATTATTAAAGCATTGACAAAGGAGTAAAGGGGAATTGAGATCAATGTAAAAAAAACAAAAAAACAACAAAAAAAAAAGATTCTAGGAAGTGAGAGAATATTATTTCTACTAGATTACAAAACAATCTACCAAGTTATCAGATTTAAATTTTAATTACTTTATATATGCTTATGGTTTTTTCTGCTTTTCAGTCAGTTTTCTTCTCCACTTTGTCGAATTTTTGAACACTGGGAAATTTTGTCTTTACTCTCCTTCTAAAATTAATTTAAATTATTTTAAACTGCAGTGTCTACATGGGGCACTTGATAAAGTCAGATCTCTCTTAAAAATTATTTAATGAGGCTCTTAGCTATCTTCAGCAAGGTGTTACTTGTCTAAATTCCTTTCTTATCTAACCGATCGTAGCCACATTAGTCTGAACTGACAACCTAGGAAGCTGTTCTGGTCAGTAGGATGTGTGTTGATGCAGATCCTTGAGAATTCATAGCAGAACACTTGTGTGGGTTATGAAGTCAACGTCCTAGTAAAAAAGAAATGATGTGAAATTATGAAAAAGTAAAGTATGCCAAATGTAATGTGGATAAAGTTTTCTGTCTTTTATATATGTTTCTCTGGCAGTTTACTTTTAAATTCTGAGTCATACCTTATTTTCAAAATGCAATATTTGCTTCATACCAGAATGGTATTCTAATGTTTAATGCCATCAAAAAGATTATTTTTTTTCTTATTGTTGCTGTATTTTTGATAAAGGAATAGCAATAAACATAAAATGAATAAGGAAGTAGAATAAAATAATTAAGTAAGTATCCAGTCTTTATGAGTTTATACTTTGAAGTATCTCAAACTGTATTTGACAGTACAAATCATCAACTGTAACACAGTTGTGACTGTTGAAAGCTATTTTTTTTTCTTGTGAGTACTTTGAAAGACCTCAGCGGAGAACAATGAAATCTGCTAGTAGAATCTCAAAATGCCTTTCTCTCTGCTCTCTTGTATACTTGGAGAGAGAAAAAATACTTGCACTTTTTCATGTTATCTTACTTGCAGTGGGTACTAGTTATTGGTCTTATGGAACGACTAGCTGTCAGACATCCTTCCACGAGGCAAAGCCTTCCAAAAGGCAAATGCTGTATTTGGGATTAGGTATTTGCACTGATCTTCCTGAAGTTATTGTTCTCTGCTGAGCCTAGAAGTAGAGCTTAGTCCTGCAGCACAACCAGCATGGTATCACTGAAAGGATTCTGCTGAGTGGTCTCCCTCTTTTACTGGCCCAGAAGAAGCACGTGTATGGAAGAGGGAAGAATTCAGTGTAACTATTCCACTTGGACTCCATTCTTCCAGCATAGAGACTCTACAGCATATCTTTTCTCTCTTGGAAAGTGATTATTAATTATGGTTAATTGCTATGCTCTTGTAGTAACAGATGAATAATAAAGATATTTTTGTTTCAGGTGGGTTAACTTTTATCTTTTTTTCTTAAATTCACAGTTATAGGTCATAGTACTAATTAGCAGAAAAGGGAGTTAAATACAAAAAATATCTAGACTTTATGATGTGAATTCAACATTTAATGAGGACTATGAAATAAAACATGACTTTTTTTCTCCTACAATTAAAAGAAAAATTGTAAGCATTTTTTTTTATTCAGTCACATTTCTTTATTTTGAAATGCCTTTAAACAGACTGAGCTACTTAACATATTTGAAATAATTGGTTTTTTTACTCATCCATAATTAAAAATATTGTTCTGAAGTATTCAAATTATTTCTTTCATTCATTGTATTTGGTACTGGAGTGGAAGTATTGTATGAATTACACAGGACTTTACAGGGATTCATGTGAAGTGGCTAAACTCCTTAAAAACATACAAACCTGCCCAGACAGTAGTGGAAAGAAATGGGGTATGTTGCGCTGCCAGTCATTAGTACTCAGTTATTTTAACCATGTTTATACAAAGTGGGTGAAAGATACTGTCAAAATTCTTTGTGTATTGCTTGTAAGAAAATAGAACACTGAACAAAATTACAGAACTGTCTATTGAAAAAAAAAAAAAAAGAAAAAACACAACAAAACCAAGACAATGTGAACTCTTAATATAAAGTTTCTTGCACACTTCCTATTCATCTCTGCCATGTGCATTTTTCAGCCTTCGCATTGGTTTCATATATGAAATATCAAGACCTTTCGTTTCTGTTTCTAAATTTGAAGAGTTGAGATCTGATGTGTATGTTAGCTTGTTTTTTTCCTTCTCCGTTTTTTATATGCATCTCTATATGTTATCCCTGGCCTTAAAGGTCACAAGTGATACCACTGATATTGAATAATGAAAGGCTCTGAATTAAAAAATAAAAAAAAAGATAATGTTATTATCAGAACTATATTTTTATAAATTAGTCTAAATTATTCATACATTAGAAAATGGTATTTCTCAAAATGAAACAAATAATAATGATAGCAATTTAAAAAAGTTATCAAATCATTAGAGAACTGAAGAACGCCGACGAGCATACACCTCAAATTCCCAGATATATTACTGCAGTAGTTTGTTTAGTTACAGAGAACGAATGACAACAACAATGGTTTCATATTTTGTTCTGACCCTTTTGATTTCCATTGTTACTTCTGAATACTGAATGGAGTATCTGATTGCTTAGTATCAACTTCCTTGCTAAGGAATTCTAATGGCTGACCTTTCTTCTAAGAAGGCTGTGGTGGGTGCCTGCTTCTCAGTGTCAGCATGCTGTTGCAGCAGGACTGGAGTCAGCTCTGGAGTGTTGTGCTGGAAAGAAAGTCAGTGTGGGCATATGTCATGCTCCTGCCTCAGCTGGGGACTGCCACAGACTGCTGCGTCCTACGTGGGTCCCTCTGTGTGAATGGGCATGATCGACTTCAGTGTCATCAGTGCAACCCCACCCAAGGAGAGTGTGACACAGACACAGGATTCTTGAGGTTGAAAGGGACCTGGGTTCATCTGGTCTAAGCCATTCTCCAGCAGGGCCATCTGAAGAAGGTTGCCCATGATCATGTCCTGATGGCTTTGGATGTCTCCAAGGGGGACTCCATTACTTCTCTGGACAAACTGTAGTCTTTAAAATCTAGCAGGGTTTTCCAACGTTCAGACACAGCCTCCTGTATTTTAGTTGAATTTTAGTTGAATTTGCTACCTCGTCTTCTGGCTGGGCATCACCCAACAGAGACTGGAATCTTCAGGTTTTCACAGACATTGATCAGATAGATGGCTTAAGTCTTCTTCAAGTTGCACCATCCCAGGTCTCAGCCTTTTCTCATCATCTTTGTGACACTTCATTGTGCTCACTTCAATACGTCCATTTCTGTCATGCCGTGAAGTTCAGAAATTGACATAGTGCTCCAAGTGAGGTCTCACCAGTATGAATAAAGTTTCCCTAGTGTTTCCCTGTCTATACAGCTGTCTGAAAACATGTGTTTCATCTGTATTTGCTCTAGTAAAGCATGAACCTCTGTTATCAAGGTTACAGAATGCAGTACTTAGTTGAAGTGTTATAAAATGCTTGAAACTTGAAGAAGGAACAGGTTTTGCTCCAAGCGACTTCGAGTCTCAGTGCCTTGACCCTCCCTTTTCTTTCAGTCTTATTTGTCTTGTCTTCACTGTTTCATTACATGGTAGGCAATTACTTAAGTGTACTTCATTCCTGGGGAGAGACCAGTGTCAAGGAAGGAGGGAGGAAGTTTTTACTTCAAGGAGCGATGCTTACATCTTGTGATTAAAGACAGCTTCCAAAAACAATCAGTAGGTGCTTAATTTCTTTAAGTAACGTGTGCATTTCTCCATAAACACGAACTTGAGTAGTTCTTTCAACTGACTACAGATGGAAATCTGTAACTACTGGGTGTCCTCCAACATGTACATGTCAAATGCAGGTACTCTCATGCCATGGTTTCACAGTCTTCACATTTCAAGTATTCTCTTCTAGTGATGTCAGTTACTGGAAGAAAAAATAATAAAGGAACACCTTCTTGGTTCCATATGAGAGAGAATGGCCCATGTTATTAAATTTTGTGATTTAAATACCAGTAAACTCTGGGAGAGTTTTCCAGGCTAAAAAGTAAGCAGAACAATGCAAAGATTCTATATTAATTTTATCTCTGAATCTTAGGAAACAGTATAATTTCCATGGCATTAGTAAGGTATACTAAAGATAAAAAAATGTTGCTTAAGATTTGAAAAAGCAAATTTCAGGAAAAAAAAATGAACAAACAAACAAAGAATGTTTACACTACGATTTTTTTTTCTTTCTTTCTTTTTTTTTTTTTTTTAATAATCCTCTGTTTGAGACTACTATAAGAAAAATTGCCATTAATGTCACTGTCAAATACACATATACAGTCAAGACTGTGAAGTTTCTCTGAGTTCAGGCTGGTTATCTCACAAATCTGTGCAAAGCTCTGGTTAATAATTTACACCAGGCTTGAGGTGACAAGTTAAACACGCCCATTTTGTCTAAAATGCTATGAAGGCATCAAGATGGAGCCAAGCTGCAGGGTAAGTAGAGTTCAGCTGATGGGAATCTGAGCATGTCGAGAAGGGGATGCTGCTGTAAAGAAAATGAAATGTAATGAGATACTTTTTTCATGCATAATTCATGGGTGAAAACATGACTGCATAAAAAGCCATGGATTTTAACAAGGCAGGGCTGCAATCATACACATTATCTTCCCAGAGGAACTTTATATAATATTGGTCAAAAGGATAGGATTCTGAATACCAGTACAAAATAAAGCTGACATGTTTTCAAATGCAGTAGAATTTACTTTAATGTACAATGGCTGTAAGGAAATAATTTATATTTACACCTCAAAATGCTTTCTAGAAAAAAAAAGATCAACAAAAAAAAAAACTTTAAAACATATGGCTGTATTTCTTAGCTTAAAAGAAAAGGAAGATGAGGAATAAGAAAAATATCTCATATGGATAAAAAAACCTAAAATACATAAACAGTATTTTGTGGAGTGTGTTGTTAAAATTGTGCTTTGAAATCTTTTGCAAGCATTTTCACTTTTTAGAAGAAAAACTTTTGATAGGAATGACTGCTGTGAACAGGCTTTAAAAAAGATAAAATGTTAGCTATTGTCACCATAAAATTTAATTTGGTTGCATTTGCTAAAGCATATACTGTAATTCAGCTTTCAAGAACAGTTTAGTGGCTAGCACATGCCTGTTTGAAATGATGTTTAATGCTTGGGGTATTTAGTAGAAGGGATTAAAAATGGAATGTTGATTAAAGCTTGGGATGTCTTAAATTTATCACCACAAAATCCTAATGACAGACTTAGCTGGAAGGAGCCAAAATGTCTCCTTTAGCTGCTCACTTTGTGGGAACAGATCTCATATAGAAAAGGCCAAAACAAGATATAGGGGGTTTCAGAATCTCACAAGCTGAAAGAATCTGTGAAGTTGTTTAGTTTGCATTGCACAATCTCAATATTTGTAAGGAAAGTAAAATAGCCATTTTGTATCCAGTAAGTTTTATAGCCCGGACAGTTGGTTGAAGAATGCGTTAAGGGTTCAAAATGATTGATGTTTCAAAGTGCTCACCTTCCCTGGGATTTTTTTCCTCAGTTATATGGTCTAAGAGGCACAGAAACACTACAAAGAGGAGCTAGTTGAGTTAGTGTTGTTGCTAAATAATCTAAGCCATTTAAATCAAATTATGTCATTAACCCCTACTCACAGAGACTCCAAATTCCTTTAAGTTTTGACGACATAAAAATAAGTATGGTTTCTTTTTGAGCTAGTCAATAATAAGTGATTATAGAATGTTATCAGTTCACAGCTTTTATATCAATTCAGGCTAAAGGAAACACACAGCTTCCCTTTGCTCTCTCAGACAAACAGTAATAGAGTTTTCATCTGTGATCTCTAACTGTGCTCCTTCATAAAAGGATTTCCTTCTTAAGTTGTCTGTTGTCTGCATTTTTAATTTTTCTTAACGTTTCTTCAATAGAAAACACTGTTCCTCTGCAGCTTTTGCAGATGTTGCTTAACATTTAAAGAGTTTGACAATGTTTTGTCTTGTAGTGTGACTTAATGAAACTTGATTATCTCTTGGTTTAATATAGGACTGGCTTGTCACACTTGCTCATCCTTCGTGTAGAAGATTTTAGAACTTGAGCTCATCCTGGTCTTTGAATAGCTAATTTTCTGTAATGGCTTCACTGCTTTTAATAATTCCATGTTCTTAAGGGAGACAAGGAAGAGAGGAGAAAAAACAACAACAACAAAAAACAACAACAACAAAAAACAAGCTCCTGCTGTAGCATTTACAGTGCAATTATTTCCATCTGCTCTTCTCGACTTCTCAGAGAATGTGCCATCACTGACATGTTCCTCTTCTTGACTTCTCAGAGAATGTGCCATCACTGACATGTTCCCACTGGCTCTAGATTTTGCCTCGCTGAAAGGGTCATTTCCAGACAAGGAGGTGATATGTTTAGATACTTGTCCTCCAAGGGAAGTTCTCCAGTGCTCCACCAGGCTGAATACTTGGAAATGCAAAGCATCTGAAATGGGAATCAAATGATAACATTAATAAAATTACTCTCTAGGATCTGTGTCATACATGCTTTGCAGTTAGGAGGATGTGCCTAAGATGAGCTCATGTAGTCTGGGTTTGTTTTATATTTATTATCTTAATTATCATGAGTTCCTCAAATGTTACACAATGGGGTTTTGAGATGTGTACAGGGTCAGGGATTCAGTGTATGTGAGTACAATGGACAGTGTGTGTTTTTCAGCTGATAATTTGCTCTACTGGTTTTATTATGTCCTTTGCTGTAGTTCACATGGAAATAAAGAGATACTTTGAGAGCGACCAACATGATTTCATCCCTCAGGACACTGCAATACATGATGAAAGTGTCCTAAAAGCCAACTTGCAAGATTCAGAACAATAAATAAATAAATAAATAAACAAATAAATAAATTTTTAAAAAAGAATAAATTTCTATCACAAAGCAGCAAGACAAATGTTACTATGAACCATAATACTATAGTGGGCTTCTGTGAAAAAGCACATAAAATGCCTGTCAGTAAGTTTATGATTTTCTACCAGAGTCATTAAAAAATGACTGTGGAAGAGATTAAATAATCCAGTCTGTCGGACAAGGTATGGAAAAAGATGTAACCGAGGAGAGAAAAAACTTCAATTCTGATACTATTCCTAGAAAAGATTTCTCTCTGGTTTTCACAAAGTGCTTAATCTTTTTGCTTCTGTCTCTAAAATAGTAGTGACAATAATAGCAGTAATGGTAGGGATATGCTAAATGAGACTGAACATTATTTGTTACATATCTATTTTATATATGGTAAAAAGAAAAAAAAATGAAAGGTTTCATGTAAAGGTTACATGTAACCAAAGTACAGTTGGGCCTTGGAGTTTGGCCTTCCTAATCACAAATGCACAGCACTGTATTTTCTGAAATGATTTTTTGGCATTGACATTATACCAGAAAGAAATGTACGTTCAACAGCAACATAGTAGGCCTGTCAAAAGGCTGGAGTCAGGCAGAAGAAAGGAGAGCTTATTTTAACACAAATCATCACCAAGGTTACAAAGAATATTCACATCATACTTATTTTACACTCTTTTGATATTTAAGATGTGAAAATGAGACATATGCAGAGATGTTTTAATTTAGACAATAATTTTCTATCTTTGGAAGGAAAATAATAGAACTGAAGGAAAGGGCTTCTATCAATGCTTTTTCCTGCAAAATGACAGTAATGAAATGAAATGATAAAGATAAATCGTGCTATATTTGTTCATACCCACAATGTTGTAAGATCATAGTTGAAGTGCTATCATTGCTAGGTAAAAAATTGCAAGTGAAAAATTTCATACCTTATGTGCTAGTCAAAGCAACTGATAAGCATTAGTGGTCATTCCTTTTCTCAGTTTTTGTTTTTCAAAAGCCCAACTTGAAAACTGCTTCATTAATGGACACAGTGCTCACAAAGATGCAGTACCCTTCTTCCTCCCTGTCCTTCCTCCATCCTGAAAAGTCATTTTCCACACACATGTAGTCTATCTTACTGACTTATTTTAATACCATGGAAATACCTTTACTTTTTTCAAAACAGCAACTTTAAATCTCCTGATCTGAACATGTAGACTGTAAGTACGGATTCCCTTCTGGAGGAGAGAATACTAGGCATCTACCTCCTCAAAAGATCACTGGATTAGCATTAAATTACTTTTTTTTTGACATAGTGACAGAAAAACAATTATTGTACAATTAGTCAATGTCTTGGTATGGCAATGACTGACTACTTGATGTTAGTGAGGTCTCTCATTTTAGCTATCAAATCAAGAGGTGAGATGCTGCTGCAGCTAAAGTGACCACAGGTGTTGTGATCCTATAGCATATATGGAAGGAGAGGTTGATTAACCTTCTATTGTGCTTCCAGCCTTATTTGTTGCAATTATGTGTGTTGTCAGCATCTGAAAAATACTAAAACTACATTCCTGTAAATGTGACTGTGAAAGCAGGAAGTTATTTCTGTTCTTTCTGCTCAAGTATTTATACACCCTAACCGAACAGTTTTGTTAAACATAGTGCTATGACTACAACAATGCTATTAACTGTGGTAGTGGATATGAAGTTGAATTAGAAAGACTTAATTAATGAGCAACTCTGTTCATGATTTATGATATGGGCATGATTCAGCATTGATAGAAAGTTGCTTCAGGAATATCTTTAGCAGGACTCAGTCACCTTGTTCAGCAGTTCTCCCCGAATGATTCATCCAAGCCACATAGATCACAGAATCATATAGTGGTTAGGGTTGAAAAGGACTACGATGGTCATCCAGTTTCAACACCCCTGCTGCTCATAGAATTATGGAATGGTCTGGGTTGAAAAGGACCACAATGATCATCTAATGTTTCAACCCCCATGCTATGTGCAGGGTAGCCAACCACCAGACCAGGATGCCCAGAGTCACATCCAGCTTGACCTTGAATGCCTCCAGGGATGGGGCATCCACAACCTCCTTGGGCAACTTGTTTCAGTGTGTCACCACCCTCTGTGTGAAAATCTTCCTCCTAATATCTAAACCAAAACTCCTCTGTCATAGTTTAAAATCAGTCCCCCTTGTCCTGTCACTGTCCACCTTGAAGGAAGCATATAGAAAGGACAGGGAATTACTGTTTAAATAGGTGGACAGTGACAGGACAAGGGGGACTGATTTTAAACTATGTCAGTAATTCCCTGTCCTTTCTATATGCTTCCTTCAAGTTCTGGAAGGCCAGAAAAAGGTCTCCCAGAGCCTTCTCTTTTCCAGGCTAAACAAAGCCTTAATCTTTCTACATTGGAGAGGTGCTCTAGCCGTCTGTTCATCTTAGTGGCCCTTCTCTGGACCTATCCTAAGAGCTCCATATCTTTCTTTTGCTGAGGTCCTCAGACCTGAACACAGTACTCCAGATGGAGCCTCCCAAGAGCTGAGTAGAGGGGGACAATCACCTCCCTTTTCCTGCTGGCCACTCCTCTTTTAATATAGCCTAGTACAGAGTTGGCCTTTTGGGCTGCAAGCGCACGCTGTTGGCTCATGTCCAGCTTCTTGTCTACCAGGACCCCGAATTCCTTCTCCACAGGGCTGATCTCAAGGAGATATTCCCCCAATTTGAATAAATACCTGGCACTGCCCTGACCCAGTTGCAGCACCTTGCACTTGCACTTGTTGAACCTCATTAGGTTCAGTATAACAGTTTAATTCTCTAGATTAGATATAGATAATAGAAAAAGATGCTCTGAAGGCCTTGAGATAATAATTGAGCCTGTCAAACTTCAGTACTTGCCATTCTGCACCAGCCTTTATGAGAATATAAATAAGTATATACCACAAGGAGAGATCCAGATGACTAAGAAACCTTTTTTGGTCCACACAGGATCCAGTCTTTATGGAATGAGTACAAAACATTCTGTTACATGGTGTGTGTGGTGATACAAAAAGATGAAAGGACTACAGTTTGATTTACTGTGATCTGACATGATTCTGATCACATCTTGTTTTCAAAACTGATGAAGCTTACACCGGTTCCTGGACATAGTAACTCATCTTTTTCTTTATTAATTCTATTCTTGGTATGTTTATGAAAGTGTTCAGCGTGGACACTTATGGTAAAACAGATATTATTTATTGTGCTTGTTCAGATTGGTGTTTTTGAATATTTTTTTTCTTCTTTTAGGCCATATACATATCGTATGATCAAATGTAAACTCCATCATATGGAGGTTGCTCTGAAAGTAATATATTCTATTTATTTCCATGGAAACTTCAACAAATACAAAAAGCCCAATAATGCTGTTTGACAGAGGAAATTCTCTGAGACAAAACACTATTTTTCAACATAGTCACCACCATTAGCTATGCATTTTTGATAGTGATGAACAAGAGCCTGCATGCTGCGTTCTTAGTAATTAACACCAGAGGAGGTGATCCACTGTTTCACGGGCATTATGATGGTATTATTGCTGAAATACAACAACCACTGCCTCGCTGTACCAATATCTGCTGTTTAGTTTCCATAAAAGTTCAGCAAGTGTTGATGAATGTAAATAGGTACAGCTTTTTCCACATGGAGAAATTCAATTACACTCCTTTGCTTAATAAGCACTTTGTCAGACTACCTGTCTGCTGCCATCTGTTTCATAGCAACAGAACATAATGGGATATTGTCAGGAAAGTTCAACCTCAACTGCCTTATCACCAACCCTGATGTTGTGGGCCAGCATAACAAAACAGGAGGTGTTACTTTTGGAGCAACCATCATAGTGTTCCAACTGGGTCACATGAGGGCACAACAGAAGGGGACAATCACCTTTGCCCTGCTGGTTAATCCTCATTTGATGCAGCCCAGGACACATTTGGTCTCCCAGGCTGCAAGTGCATGTTGTTGGCTCATGTCCAGCTTATTGTCCACCAGAACCCTTAAGTCCTCTTCTCAAGGAGACTTTCTCCCAGTCTGTACTCATATCTGGGATTGCCCTGACCTAAATGCAACAACACCTTGTACTTGGTCTTCCTGAACTTCATAAAGTTCATGTGGGCGCACTTTTCTATCTATTCCAGATCCCCTAGGATGATATCCCTTCCTTCTTTTTTACCAGCTGTACTACTCTGCTTAGTGTCATCAGCAAACTTGCTGAAGGTGCACTTGATCCCACTGTTTATGTCGTTGTGTATGCTATGCCCCACTGTTTGTGCTAAAGAGCACCGATTCCAAGGCAGACCCCTGGGGGATGCTGCTTGTTATTAGATTCCAGATGGACACAGAGCCATTGAACACAACCCTCTGGCTATGACCATTCAACAAATTCCTTATCCGTTGATTAGACCAACTTTTCTAACCCCTATCTCTGCAGTTAAGAGATGAGGATGGATGTCATCCATCATGGACCTCATCCATTTTGGATCTGCTCCAAAAGTTGGATGCTTACAAGTCCATGGGGCTGGATGGATTGCACCCTATAATGCTGAGGAAGTTGGCAGATGTGGTTGTTAAACCACTCTCCATCATTTTTTTAGTAGTCCTTGCTAAGTGGAGATGTCTCAGTGGGTTGGAGGCTGGCAAATGTGACGCCTATCTTCAAAAAGGGCAGGAAAGATGATCCTGGTAGCTACAGACCTATCAGTCTCACCTTAGTGTTGGGGAAGGCTATGGAACAAAAATCTTGGGAACCATCATGGACCAGTTAAAGGTCAACCAGGGGATAAGAGCCAGTCAGCAGGGGTTTACTAATAGTAGATCCTGTCTGAAAAACCTGATTTCATTCTACGACAGGGTGACACATTTAGTGGATGAGGGTAAGGCTGTTGATGTGGTCTACCTGGACTTCAGTAAGGCCTTTGACACTGTCCCACATAACACTCTTTTGGAGAAGCTGGCTTCCCATGGTCTGGGTGAGCATACACTTCGCTGGGTATGGATGGGAAGCACTGGCTGGATGGCCGGGCCCAAAGAGTTGTGGTCAGTGGAGCTGAATCCAGTTGGCAGCTGGTCACAAGCAGTGTCCCCCAGGGCTCAGTGCTGGAGCTGCTTCTGTTTAACATCATCAATGATGATCTTGATGAGGGGATTGAGTGCACCCTAAGTCTGCAGATGACACCAAGTTGGGAGGGAGTGTTGATCTGCTAGAGGGGAGAAGGGCACTACAGTGGGACCTGGATAGACTGAATCGATGGGCCAAGTTTAGTGGCATGAGTTTCAACAGGGCCAAGCGTCGGGTCCTGAATTTTTGTCACAACACCCCCAGGCAACCCAAGAGGCTTGGGGAGGTGTGGCTGGAAGGCTGCCTGATGGAAAGGGACCTTGGTGTGCTGATGCACAGTCGGCTGAATGTGAGCTAGCAGTATGCCCAAGTGGCCAAGAAGGCCAATGGCATCCTGGTTTGTATCAGGAATGATGTGGTGAACAGGACTAGGGAAGTCATCCTGCCCCTGTACTCGGCATTGGTGAAGCCTCACCTCAAGTACTGTGTTCAGTTTTGGGCACCTCAGCACAGGAAAGACATGGAGGTACTGGAGCAGGTCCAGAGAAGGGCAGTGAGGCTTGTGAAGGTCTTGGAAAATCAGCCTTATGAGGAGAGGCTGAGGGAGCTAGGGCTGTTTAGTCTGGTGACAAGGAAGCTGAGGGGAGACCTTATTGCTCTCTTCTAGTGTCTGAAAGGTGCTTACAGTGAGAGCGGGGCAAGTCTCTTCTCCCTGGTGACAGGTGACAGGACGAGGGGAAATGACCTGAAATTTCACCAAGGTAAGTTTAGGTTGGATGTTAGGAAACACTTCTTTACAGAAAGGGTGGTTAAACACTGGAATAGGCTCCCCAGGGATGTGCTTGGGTCACTGTCCCTGGATGTGTTTAAGAGCCATTTGGATGTGGTACTCAGAGATATGATTTAGCAGAGGGTTGTTAGAGTTAGGGTACTATGGTTAGGCTATGGTTGGACTTGATGATCTTTAAGGTCTTTTCCAACCAGAGTAATTCTATGATTCTGTGTGGTGCAGGACTTTGCCAAAGGTCTTGCATAAGTCCAGGTAGATATCATTAGTTGCTATTCCTTTGTCCATTGGTGTTGTCACTTTACCATAGAAGGCCACCAGATTGGTTATGGCACAATCTGTCCTTGGTGAAATTGTGCTGGCTGCCAATAATTATCATCTTGCATGTGCCTTCCAGGATTTGTTCCATGATCTTCTCAAGACAAAAGTGAAATATAATTATGAAGACAAACTCATTTGATAAGTTGATTTGTAAGGTGAAATTCTTTGGACATTGTAAATTAGCAGCATGACTTCTAGCAATGAGGTACATAGTTCACACTGACAAGGTGACATAATGGAAAATATTTGTAACAAGACAATCCCAATCTTCATTCTATTAAGGGGAAATAGATCCTTGAATACATAAACCCAAGAATATGATCAGAATAAAAGGTAGCATTACATTTCTACATGAAATTAACAACATATTTAGATTACTGGTTCATGATAATTTCAGAAAAGTTTAGTAAAAGCTATTGAAATGTTTCAAGTTGAATAGACAAAGAACTTAGTTAATTAAGTTTTTCAGAAGGTCAAGATCAGTCTTTATCACATTGTTCTAGGAATATAGATTTATTTTTTTTATAGTACCAAATTTAATTTAGAAGAGAAAAGCTTTTTCTTGCTCTCAGTGGCAGTAGGCTGAAGTTAGGGAAATTCAGCTGAGATGTAAAGTGCGTATTTTTAGAAGTGAAAGTAATGAAGCAATAGAGCAATTTACCTATGAAAGTAATGGATTTTCTATAACCTGAAATCTGTAAATTAAGACTGCATATCTTTTTGGAAGATACAGTATAGCTCATACTGAAGTTATGGGTTTGATTTGGAAATTACTGAATGACATTCTCTGTCCTATGCTATACCTATGCTATAGAAAGAAGTCAAGCTAGAAGATAGTAATGGACTCTCATGGCCATGAAATCTATGAATCTCAGCCATGCTTTTGCTTAATGTACAATACAGCAGCAACACTGCAATGTCTCATACTACCATCCCTGTCCCAGCTCTTTCTGCCAAAATGCATAGATTACTTCAATGATATAAAACACTAATACTTCTACAAATCTAATACAAACTTTCCTGCTATAATGTACACGTGACATTTGATTACTTTAAGGGAACTATGAACTACTATCACAAAAAAAAAAAAAAAAAAAAAAAAAAAAAAGAACAGCTCAAAATCCATTGCTTTGTAGATTTTGAACAAAACTCATCAATATTTAAAAGTATGTTTTTCTTTATCTCTATTAAGACACAATCTTAAGTAAGAAATGATTGAAATTAATTCATGTGGTGCAGTACCTTTTTTTTTTTTTTTTAATTAAAATGCAAATAAATTCAGGCTATTCCCACGCAAGATGGTCATTAATACACCCTCTATAGGTTGTTTTAGACAGCTTCTTGATGGTTTCATATGTCACGCTCATGTTCATGTTCCATCCCTTGGAATATTTCCTGTGGCTTCTTTGGATGTGTTCCAGCAGGTCCACATCTGTCCTGTACTGAAGACTCCAAATCTGGACACAGTACTCCAGGTGAGGTCTCAGCAACACGGATGGTAGAGGGGCAGGATCACCTCCACCTCCCTGCTGACCACATTTCTTTTAATGCAGCCTAGGACACAGTGGCTTCATGGGCTGAGAGGGCACATTGCTAGTTCACGTCCAGCTTCCCATCTACCATTATTCTACAGTCCTTTTCAGCAGGGATTTGCTCAGTCATTTTATCCCCCATCTTGTATTGACAGTGTGGATTGTTACGACCCAGGTGCAAGACTTTGCACTTGGATTTGTTGAACCTCATGAAGTTCTCATGCACCCACTGCTCAAGCCTGTCTAGGTGTCTCCAAATGGCATACCATCCCTCGAGCTTGTTGACAACTTAAGTCTTCCTTCTATATTTCATTTCTGCTTCTATATTTTCATTTCTGCTGTTCATTACTGCAACAAAATATTCTGACAATATAAAGCATTAAACTTCAGCATTAATCCTGTGGAAGATTCATAACATTAACTTTTTTACACATTTGCAAACTGGTTAATTTCAAGAAACTAATACATTTTAGACAATCTTTGAAATACCTCATAGGTCATTAGATAAAAACAAAGATTAAATTGTTAAAAACTCCAACACCACCCCTAATAATAATAGTAATAATAGCAATATCAAAAATCTTCTTGTGCTTCTTGATTTATTACTGAGTGGTAAAGAAAGTCCAGGAGCATACAGTTGACACTTGGCCTAACGTAAATCTTCACATTTCAAGAGAGTTAAATGAATGCACTTATTTCTTTTTGCAATAAAGACATTTTCTAATTGAGTGTCCACGTGAAAATAGCTTTTTAAAATTTAGTGATATGTATCCTTTTTCTGTTCAATGGAATGTTTTTCCTGATTTCTGTAATATTCAATGAACATAAAGTTAACAAGCAAGTTAAAACTATCTATACTCCTTCTGATTGTCTAGGTATCACCTCATGTTTTGGATTTGGATTTCTTGTTATCTGGGTCACAAAGAAAGGATTGTCTGCACCCAGGGGAGAAGAGGAATAATGAATCTCATCCAGTATCCAATACAGTACAAAGGAGAAAAAAGTGCACTCTTCAGATTAGAATGAAATATGCAAGAATACCCTGGAAATGATGTGTTCGGTCTTTATGTATGAATTAAAGCCTTCATTTTCTAATAGCTTATTCTAATTTCCCCGTGTGGTTAGTATGGTAGACCTTAAGCCCAAGAAATGATTAAGAAAAAAAATCTCTTTTACTTTAGGATGTAATCCTTCCATTGCAGATACCAATAGATTGGTCAAGTGGCAAAGACTAGAGAAGCTATAAAAAGACTATAGAAGACTATAAAAAGTGTATGTAAGGGGGTTTCATTTTTCCACAAGTTTGTGAGATCATACCAATTTCTTTTTTGTGAAATCTTATCATTATTTGATGTCTGGAATATTATTTCATATATGAACGTGTTATCCTTTTGAAATGAGGTAGCAATATGTCTGTGTATCTGAATCACATACCATGGGCCATGACCACAGCGATTACAAAGATTAAAAACAAAAATCTTGCCTGACTCCTTTTTCACTGAATCTTTAAGGAAAGGAATACTTTTTAGAAGTCAAATATGTAGCCTTTATGCTCAAATAAGAGAAGGACCACAATTACCTGTGTGATGTGAATCTTTCTGAAAGTAATGCCTCATTTGTATTTCCAGGGAAACTACAACAGATACAAAGAGCACAATAACACTGTTCAATAGAGAAAATTCTCAGCTATAAAACACTACTTATCAACACAGTCACCACCATAAATTATGCATTTTCACCAGCAATGAACAAGAGACTGCATGTCGCACTTGTAAAAATCTTCATCGCCATCTGGAACAGGGCTTGTATAGCTTCACATAGCACTAACCACTGACTCACTGTGCATCCAGAAGGGATTCACAGAAAAGATTCCAGGGGATGGAATACCTCTTCTTTGAGGACAGGCTGAGAGAGCTGGGGCTTTTCAGCCTGGAGAAAAGAAGGCCCTGGGGAGACCTGAGAGCAGCCTTTCAATATCTAAAAGATAGCTGTAAGAAAGAAGGAGACAGACTCTTTAGTAGGCTCTTTATATCCAATTAGGGTTTGGTTCTTTATACCTCAAATTTAGCCTTTTGTGACAGGACAAGGAGTAATAGTTTCATACTACAGGAAGGAAGATTTGGATTGGTTATAAGGCATATGTTTTTTACAGTAAGTGTGGTGAGGCACTGGAATAGGTTGCCCGGAGAGGTGGTGAATGCCTGTCCCTTGTGACATTCAAAGTTGGGGTGAAGGGACTCTGAGTAACTGAGTCTAGCTGTAGGTGTCTCTGTTCTTTGCAAGCAAATTGGATCACATGACATTTAAGGGTTTCTTCTAACTCAAATGGCTCTGTGGTTCTCTGAAAACAACCTGGAAGGTGTTTCCTCGAGTAATTAAGTGGACCGCAGTAGGCATGACATATGAAGCTGTCAAGAAGCTGACTAAAACAACCTATGGAGGGTCTATTAAGGACCAACATGACTGGGAATGTACTGGATTTATCTTGCCCCTTGGTGATTACTTCTGCAATCTGGATCGGTCTCCAGTGAAAGATTACTCTTTTTCCCAAAGAAAGTCTTCTTGTCTACTCTAAGTCCTGAATCTCATCTTGAGCTTTTAATGATGCTCACTGTGTTATATAGAAAGGGAGCAGAAGTGAGACCTCAGAAATCTGGAACATCGATGTAAGTGAACAAAGAGCGGATTCAGAGGTGTTGGCAAGATGTACTACAGCATTTTAGGTTAAAACTCCTAAGGGCATGTGGCTTCAATCCAAAGTGTACTAAATTGCTATAAGCCAAATGAAGGCCTGAGATCATGTTATTTTCTATTGCAATGGCATGAAGCCTCTATCAGAAAGAGAAGAAATACTGAATAATAGATGTTGCTATTGAGATTTAAATATTAATGTGTCTACACATAGATATTCTTAGACTGTTTTGTATAAGAATATTGTCCTTTATTAACTCACTGAGGTTTCAGCATGAAAGTGAGTACTCTAACTGCCAAGTAATGTTCTTGTGAAACTCTGTTACTGTTTATCCTTTCTTATGCAAAAAGTTTTTCCTGCTCAGGTTTTATTTCTCTGCCATTAGGAATCAATTCTTCCAATAGAATTAAGAAAGTAAAAACTATATTGAAATGCTTAAAAAAAAAACAACCAAACAAACAAAAAAAAACCCAAAAAACCAAAAACAAACAAACAAAAAAAACAAACCACCAAACCCCAGCATAAATGTATGTAAGAAGTTTTAATAATATGTTTAACTTGTTAAATGAGGTGATTTTCCCAAAAATAATTTTCTTTAGAACAAAACAGACTTCTTGTTAACAGACTTCTTGTTCTTGGTATTTATGCTCAGCAAAGCCTCAAAGCTGGAATCTCAGATTCTTCACAAAACTAAATGTTGTAAAGTGCTTTGACTAATGTAATTGTAGGATGTTCCCTGACTACCTAATGACTACATACTCATATTGATATTATGGGATGGTCCCTTCGGGGAAAGCCTCATATTGTTTCCTGTCAATGTGAGTCAGTTTGCCTGCTGAAGTGAAGTGTTACAGGCAATTCAGAGTGTTCAAGAATAATGTCTGATTAGTTGATGCTGAGGTGTACTTGGCAAATAGAACACTAAGTGTGAGGTAATAATCCAAATGGTTCCCTAAAAAGAAGCATTAAGACACCACAAAGACATAAATAAAAGTGGATGAATGTTTTTCACATTGCTATGCAATGTCTTTAAATATACATAGATGAAATTTGCTTTGCCATCTGTTTGTAAGAGAGAAGGAAAATACAGTGGAGGACAAGGTATAGATTTATATTTTTACTCTAGTCTGAGGTTTTTCAGAAACCAAATTTCATTTTATTTCTTGCATCCTTACATAGGAAGATAAAGTATCTACTTAGGACTTTTAATAAACTCTTTGGGATGCAGTCTAAAATGTAATATTTCTAAAACTTTGAATTTTAGTAAACTTCAGTTCAAAATGTTATAGTACCTTTCACTGACTGATCTCTGTCCAAATTCAAATATAGGACTAAGGCCTTAAGTAGGTCCTTAGTCTTGATATTGTATGAACAAATATACATAGCATGCCTCATCCTGTCTCATCACTACTTCCTTGAGGAACTAAAACCTATATGTAAAAAGAAGACTGATTACTACTGCTTTGCCTACATATCTATACTGTCAAATATAGGGTCATCAGACCCTTATCCAGTCCGTGTGTCAGGGGGTCAGAGTTCATCAGCACAGCAGCTCAGCAGCAGCATTACAAATAGACGTGCATTCTGAGTACAGCACAGTATTAATTCTTTAACCTGGTGTTCACCCACAAAAAACACAAAGAGAAAGAACAAGCTCAGAAGAAGTATGAAACACAGTGACAGCTGTCCTGCTTGTCTCAGGAGAGCAAAGGAAAAGGAATCCATTAAGCATGGGTGTGTTGCTTTTTCTTTTTGAACTAGTCAGACTCATAGTGGGATATCAAAGTGGAATACTAAGCTACAGTAGATATGAGAAAGTCTCACTACAGAAAGACCAGAACATCCAGACCCCTTTAAATAATAATAAGAAAAATCGTTTTGCATTTGTTTTTTAACACCAAAAGATTAAGAAGTATGAAGAGAGAAATATTAAGAAGAGGGAAAAATTAAAAGGGCATACAGGGAAAATGAATTTCAGGTGATAATTTTAGTAATATCACTGAGGATCACTTCCATGCTTTAATTTGAGTTGTCAGATCCATTAAGATTCAGGTTAAATTACACTAAATTCTTCTCAGCCACTGGTGTAGTTGTCACAAGGCTGTTTTTCAGTTAGAATGTCACTGAAGAGAAGACATTTAAACGCTCCATCAGTAGACATGTCCAGTGGACCTCAGCAGAGGGGAAGGACAGACATAATAATCCAAAGAGAGAAAGGGATATGACAAGCAACAAAGACACTTTATGGAAACACAGACTGGTCTGTACTTTCTGAAGTAGATTCCTAGTGTAGGCACAAAAACAGGTCTGACTCTTAGGGCATATTCAGAATATTTGGGAAGACAGGTAAAGGTGATAGGGAAGGAAAAAGTTACCATTAACAGGTGCTATTTTCATTAGGCAACTCTGGTAAACATTGATTCTACAGGATATTTTTTTTCTTTCCAGGTGCCTTCTTTTTCATTCAGCTTATGTAAAATATTCAGTAAAAATTGTCCTAGTGTTGCAGAAAATAAAAATGGGGAAAATATAGTAGCTTCACATTTTAAAAACTGCAGTTCTTACACTAAGAATATCTGCTGTATCTATGTAATATCTGTTTTTGAGAAAGGGATTGAAATTTAGCTCAAGAGGATTTTCTGTCGAGTGTGTCTTTTGTGAAGCTGTGAAAAACTCACTTTACACACAGTCAACAAGGTTTGCAACACTCCACCAGAAAAATTCCCTGAAAATACTGTCTGTAATGGACATACTCTACCTTGGAACTTCAGGATTGAATAAAAATGTCCTTGCAACTTACTCCTGACCGCTATCAACTGTTGTGCCACTGGGGTTTGGAAGTAAGAGCAAAAAGCCCATCTTTTCATATATGTACTATGCTTTCCAGAAACTTAAGAAAGAGAATCTCGCTATCAAGCAGAAAGAAAAACTATCAGAAATTGCAGAGGAGGATGATAATAACACACACACACACACAATAATAAACAAACAAACAAACAAACAAATAAATAAATAAATAAATTTGGAAGAGCAAAGAAAAGACAAATGCAGTCATACAGTTAATTTAGGGATGTTAATCATAGGGATGAGTGTGTGTGAGACTATAGGTGTCTTTGTATATGAATGTGTGTATACACAATGTAGACTACAGGGGAAGAAACAAATTTTGAGTAGCCTTCCCACAGCAGTCATTGCCAAGGGCAGAATCGAATTATCAAGGCATTCAGCTTCCTTCACAAAATTGCAAAATCACAAAGAATTACAGAATTGCAAGAGTTGCAACCTCAAAAGACTACTATGTCTGTCCCTCCTGCTAAAGAAGGCACCCTACAATAGGTAGCACAGATAGGTATCCAAATAGGTCGTGAATCCATAGCAGACCCCACAACCTCTCCAGGCAATCTGTTTCAGTGCTCTGTCACCCTTACCAAAGATTATTAACTGTCTTCCATAGATCTGTCCCATTCTAAAATGATTACTAACAACATAACCTTGATTCATCCTTAAAGTTTGGTCCTAATCTATGAACAAGGCACAGAGGGTCTGTAAATATATGTATGTGTTAGTGAGTCTAATTAAAGACTGTACTGTAATGTGTACATCCATGAGATGGGCAAGACAGAATTGCCCATGCAACAATAACATTGGTAGAGGATTATGTTATTTTATTTTATTGTTATTTTTTTAATCAATATTATAGTAGAGTATTCCTTTAAGAAGAAAATCATGAAAGGTTATTGATTTGTGAGAGACATTTTTATAACAAATTGCCCAACATTGAGTTAACTATGCTTTTTTTTTTTTTTTTTTTTTTTTTTTTGAAATTAATATGAACACTGATTTTATGAAGACAAAAATGATGATCTCTGGAATCTCTCGCTGTATCATTTGTGGCCTACAGAAGAAAATAAAGACAGTTATTCCTTTTTTATTTTTTTTTTTTTTTTTTGTTTTTCCAAAGACTCACATTCTTTTCACCAGTAGACTGTCAATCCATATGCATATGTCTGAGGAGTTACCTATAAATTATTTTCTTGCATTATTAATCATATCTGTTTTATTATACAATGACTGCTCCAACTGGTTCCACCTACGTCTGTAGAAATGCATGAAAGATTTTAGTAATGCAGATTTTTGCTGTCTGCTTTAGCAACCTATATTTAACGCTTTAAGGATTAGTAGCATGATATGACAAGTGCTTTCTGCTGTTTCTTTGTTATAGTATGCCTGCCTCTAGGTCCATAACTTTCATGCACGACTCCCCTTCCCACCCTCTTGTCAAGCTAAAGAGGTATAGTAACTGGGCAGCATTATTTACTGTCATTAAGAGTTTGTCGTGAACTTATTTTTTCCTGAGCTATACCCAGGTATAATCATGTTCAGTAAGTAATGATCAATTTGAAAAAAGCATTTATTAGGGATGAATTATTTTACTGTTTTATCTTATCAAATGCTCGATTGTCTATAACTTGGTTGTGAAACAAAAGACTATATGAGGAAAATAAATATTTGGAGAATAACTACACCTCAACTTTGCTCAAAAGTGTATATAGAAATAGGGGAAGCAAGCATACATACATTCCATACTTGCTGCTTAACGTTTAACATTTACGTTCTGTCAGAATTCAATACAAAGCCAAAAGATGTCATGTGGAGTACTTCCACTCATAACTGACTTCTACTTAATTTGGGTATCGTCATCTACACACATCTAGCAAAGTAAATGTAATAAGTAAAATAACTATAAGGAGTAGTCACTGTACTTAATCTTCACTGTTTTCACTGCCATTGATTTGGGTTGATTTGGCTTTATCCATGACCTCATATTGGTAAAACAGGATGTGAAACTGCTACTTTTTAAGTGAGCTTCAGAAATTCCTCTCAAATGGACTTTGTTCTCAGGGAAAGGCAGGGAGGGGAGAGAAAAGAGATGGCCCAAATTAACTAGAAGTAATTAACAGAGAGTTTTTATGCAAGTTTTTGAGAAGTACACCTCTCTGTTTGATTCTTCCTTTACCCTGGTTGGTAGACTGAAGCACATAGGAAGAGCTGAAGGCTTCTATTCCATCCGCATTGCTCCAGGATGAGCAGAATAGCATACAATTTTATTTTAAGAGAAAAGTGGCAGTGCTGTGTTCAATATGATTTTTTTGTGGCACAGTGTTAAACAATCCTTGAGAACAATTTTGATTGAGAACAGGTGAATTCAGAAGTAGGTAAAGAAATAATTCACTGCAGTATTGTTTCCTTTTTTAGTTTATGAGGCTTGTTTGGGTGTGTTTCAGGGAAGAAGTGAAAGAAAATGCATTGTGCTGATCTTCTCCTTACACACTAGACTCCCAAATATATTTTCTTATAGAGTAACTGCTGATACGTAATTATAGAAATCCCACAGAGTGCAGCTATAATCACCTCTTCACCCAAATATCTGTTCTTAATTTCATTATTTGTAATATGAAGCTCTGTGGAAACAATAATAAAACTTAATTAAAGATACACTGTACAACACAGCTTTTCAAGTTGATCAGATTGAACCTACAGCTTAACTCCCTTGCACCCTGTAAATACACATTTAGTTCTTTGACTTTGATATGAAATGTCCAGCCACTGTTTCCTCTGGGGAAATATGCTCAGCAGAAAACCTGAGAAACCTACAGTCAATTAAAGAAAAAAAAGAAAAAAAAGAAAAAAGAAAGAAAGAAAAAAGAAAAAAAAAAGAAAAGAAAGAAAAGAAAGGGACAAAAAAAAAAAAAAAAAAAAAAAGGAAAAAGAAAGAAAAATAAAAAGGAAAAAAAGGAAGGAAAGAAGGAGAAAATATTTCCTGAAAAAATACAGAGCTGAAAAAAAGAGCAGTAGTCTTAGGAGCACTTTTTATAATATCTGTGACACCTTTTTGAGGACTGGATTTATCAAAGAACTCTTCAATGGTGTGGGACTGATTTGATGCATTGTCATCAAAAGGAGTACAAGTTTTTTCAGCAATGCTGTGAATGATACAAAATCTCTCCTTCAAAATCTGCAGCTTATACTGTTACATCAATGGTACAGTAGTAACTGAAGTTAAAATAACCATAAACAGTAATGTTTTCAACTAAGAATATCTTGATTTTTGTTTGTTTGGGGTTTTTTTTTGGTTTTTTTTTGGTGTGTGTTTTTTGTTTGTTTTTACTTTTTATTTTTTTTAATATATATCTTGTAATAGGTAAGTTCAGATCACCCCATAACCAGAGTGTAATGAAATTGTCAACATTTTCTTCATTTCTTTTTTTCCTGACAAATGGTGTGAACATATCACCTTTTTCTCTTAATGGAAAACCTAACTGGAATACATCAAAATGCTATTAGGTTTTTCATTTTCTATCACAATTTAATGCTGGGGAATGCATGCAACCTTCATCTGCACACGACTGTAAAATATTCCCTGTCCCTGTTGAAATGACTGCAATGGAAAATCAAGCAGAATTGTTCTCTGTTTTGTATTGCTATTCCTTTGTTACAGTCTCTCTCTGACTGTGTGTAGGAGGATTATCACTGCTATACAAATACCTGTGTTATATTTCCTAAAACGTGGTAAAAATACTTAGGTAAAAATGTAATGCAAAAACATCTTTAATTAAGATACCTACATCTTTTACACTTCTCTAATACAAACTGCATTTCTTGAAAAATAAACATAGTGAAGCAAACAATGCATAAGTTTCAGGAGATGTTGATTTCAGTATTATGTGGAAAATAGAGAAAAAGATCAAGTAACCTCATCCCGAGGGAAATATCTGTAACCTATTCGTTGTTTAATTCATTTTGTCATGAGCTAAACCAATAGTGAGATATAAAATAAATCCAGGCTTGCATACATAATATAAGTCAACACAGAGACTAAAAATGAAATCCTTCACCTATAATATTATACCTTACAAGATCAAATCATGTTCCTTTTTGAGGCAATTTCTTTAAATGGGAATGGAATGAGGCCCTTGCATCATATCTCTCAAAGGGAATATCTATGTCACTGTGCATAACAAATTGTTATTGTAACCTATGTACAAAATTCATAATTATAATAGAAAGTTTCTTTGATAACATGTAATATATCAAATTAATCATACTTTTAAATTCGTGGTATCTCTTACTCTTAATATGTAATTTGTTTGTTTATGTAGCAATTAATTTTGCCTCTAAAGCCAAACTGAAAATAATTTGGTGACAGAATAGCAAAGTATTTAATGTGGTTGTAGAAAAGTCTGGAGAGAGAAGTAAAAGCAGTGGTACTTAGGAAGTAAAATGGACCTTCTTCATCATGTTTTGTAAATAAAAAGAAAAGTGATTGAAAGAATAACAACATTATAAACTTGCCTTTGTATAAAATATCCATCAAATAGAAATATCTTAGATTTTTTCACTTGATTTTGCCTAGAAAACCTTATCTAGTGCATTTCATAAAGAATTCAGAGTGAAAATAAATGATACTTTCCCTTTCCTGTTCATAAAAAATGCATAATCTGCAAAACAATTGCAAAAGAACTCAGAATCCTGAAATAGTTGGTTCAATGTAAAACAACATGCATTTGTTTGGATTGATTTGTGGTTAAAAAAATCTTTTTGGAATTAAAAACTGTAAAGCAGAAAAATTGAATAAATTATTTTTTCTCCAAATTGCATGGCATGTAAATATATATTCATTTTGAAATACAGATGTAGATTGGATGAGTTATTCAATACAAACTATTGGATAACTTTAAAAAAATGTTAATAATAGCAAGAACAATATAGCCATTTCAGTTGATGTGTTGCTGATTTAAAAGGTGACTTTGTAGCAGTGCTTCAGTTTCTCAGTTAGGAGCACCTAGATCTGGTCCACTGAGGATGTAGGAGCAGCTGTAGACAGGTGTTCCATCCTTCTCCATGCTCATCAGCGGGCTGCTACTATTGTCTCAGTTAAAGACACTGTCAGCCCCTAGGAAAACCAGAGATCAAATGTACAGGTCATTAGCTAGCACCTTTTGGTCTTGCTATAATAACATCCCAATTGCATACATGGCAATTTACATAGCATTACCCATTATGCTTTGTGCTGCAATTTTGCTTTTGGAGGTCATACTAACTTGATTAACTCTCTCTTAAGAGTGCCTTTTTGAAACATCAAAGCCCTGCATTTACACATTTTACACTATTCCTTGTTGGCAGCTTCATTGAAAGTAAGGTGTTATGTAGAATCTCACTGGGAGTCCTGAAAATATAACCATTATATATATCTATTAATTACATATATATATATAATGTATATTAAATTTTAAACAAATATAAAATAAAAAATCCATAAGATATCAGATCCCACACTTTCAATAACAAAATGCCCAACTAAAACCAGCTAGGAGGCTTTGGTAGGCTTACAGTCTTTCTGCATTTGCAAACCTCAGTAGATATTTTTAATTGCTTTTCCTGTGTAATTTATTTTTTTTTTTATCTTTAATTAGATATATGAACTATCTAACTCTCTTGTTCATTTTTTTCAGCATTAGCTGTTCACAGTGGATGTTCCTTCTACTAGGTATCTGTCAGAATTTTGGTTTCTATGCCCATTATCGAGATTGATAACAGTTATCAAACCTCAAAATACGAATGTGTTTTTTAAATATTAGCTGTCACGGTGTGATAAGTTGTGCTGGATTGTACATTGCAGTGTATAGCACAGAGCCCAGTGGGGCTCAGTTTTAAAGATGAGCACACTGAACTTGATAGAAAAGCACAAAAACAGCATAAACATGTAGACACAGGCACACACATGCAGAAAACTGGTGTTCAATATTTAATGCAAATCTAAAAAAACCTGTGTAACATCTCTATATACTACTTTCAACATAATTATACTATGTATGTGAAATGGGAATTTTGTTTTTATATTTGATAGACTGGATAGAATTTGATGAAAATTTAAAATTGTTAGTTAAATAGAATGTAAATAAAGATTGCAACATCACAGAGAAATGCAAAATGCAGCAAAGAGCGAGTGCAAATTGACCTATATTATAAAGTAGGGAGGGTGTAATCATGCTGTTATGCATTTTGCAGGATAGTTGCCTACCAAAGCATTAGGAGATGTCTGGAAATGTGATTCTGTGATTCATAATGCTGAATCTCTATGAAATTTCTTAGCCTTTAGAAAAAAATCAGAATAACATTATTACTTTTTTTTTTTTTTTTTTTTTTTTAATTTAACAGCAAAATGAGTGTTGATGGTGCTTAAGAGGCAACATGCATACATGCAAGTGCATGTGCATAATGGCACTATTTTAGCCTGTCTTTAGGTCTTTCTTTTACACTCCTAAATAATCTCAAAACATTTTACATATTCTTTTTAGCAGAAATTTACATATTAATATAGTCTAATTGGCTACTATTGTAGCCTTTAATGCTATCTGCAGTATTCAGATATCTTTAATAAGGAAGCTGCGAAACAGTTTTTGGTTCTTTAATGGGGATTTTAAAAGTATATAATTATCCCTTTGTGCATACAAACTAACAGAAACACTTTTATACTGACAGAGGATTTCTGCTATTATTTATTTATTTATTATTTCTCTAAAAGGTGGTGGTGAAGAATTCACTTCTGATGAGCTAAAATGTGGTATTTTAATTAAGTGGAAAACTTGAAAAGGGGAGCTTTTTGCAGAGGGGGCTCAATTGCTTCTTACAACCTTTCTGAAAAGGGCATAGTGTTAAAACAAACCTCCCACTTTTATTTTCAAAAGGAAAAAAATCAGAAGCTAAAGATAATCTCTCCATTAGTATTATTAAAAGTGTTCAGCTTTCTTCACATGCTTTAGAAGCAGACAGACTTGTCATGAGCATCACATTTGCAAGCACTGTCACAGCTACTGAAGGCTCTGGTAAAAGCACAGAAGTGCGTTAACAGTAACTGCAAGCAGCCTTTAGGGAACAATAGGCTTACCTATACTGTGCCCAGCTATTCAAAAAAAACAAGTTGCTTTATTATACTCCATACTCGCTTTAGTGCTCGTATGGTGCTTGACCCAGCCTCATTTTTTGAAGTACTGTCACTAGTTCTAAACACCTTTTTCATTCCCTTTGGGTTAGCTAATTTGACTGTTACAGCATTCACCAAAATAACACTGAATACAGCATGTAATGTCCAATATGTTCTACTGCTAGAGAAAGAAACCTCTCTTCAAAGGTTCTTCCATTCTTGCCTGTGCACGCACAGATTTGATCATTTTTCTTCTTCTAAAAGAATGAATGAAATAATGATCTAAAAATTGTTTAATTATCTTCACAGATACGTGTTGACAATAATTACATATAAATAAAGCACTGATATTAAGACAATAGCAAAACAGTAACTCAGGATTTGCAGAACAATTGTGATTGTGTCATTAATGCCATAAAACTACTTAAATATGCCAGAATCACTCAGCAAGAGCACTATTACAAAAGCCTTATCTAACTGTTTGGATTTCTCCATGTTGTTTTGGCAATTAATTTGCTTTAGATTGGTTGTGCTGTTGAATAAAAGTACATTTTAGCATGCAGTATGGGTGTCTTACATGGGGATGATGGAAAGTGGGCTAAATTTGCATGACCATACTTTGTCTGGTGTAATAAAGCCATGGCTGCAGCATAATCAAGCTGAATAAGTAATCAGCTAGGATAGTATTTTCAGATCTATTTTTCCTTAGGTCAGGTTAGCCCCTAACTGACATACTTTTATGGGATTAGGCAAGATCTAACTAGGTTTGGCATCTAATCTGTTTTAGGCAGTGGTTCATTTTTTCCATCATTTCTATCCATGGGGAGGCAAGGTCATCCAATACGCAGGCAGAACACACTGTACTTCTGCATGACAAACAAAGCAGTAAGAATACAGGCAGTCTCATAAAAGAATGTGAAATTCCATTCTGTTTCAAGAATTGTGGAAGAAAAGAGAGCTTTCTACTGACAAGTGGTGAAATAGACTTCCGAGGAGCAACAAGTTATGTTGCAGGTCTTAGCAGGTAGAAGAGCAATTCAGAAATGCCTTAGTACTTAAAATATTTTTCACTCTTGGAAGCAGAGAAATTACAGCTATACCTTCATTTCCCTGGTATAACATTAATTTCTCAGTCTTTAAAAATAAAAAAGCTAAAAATGCTTCAGTTTGTATGTGTTCCAGGTGAACTAAAAGACATAAAAAATGAAAAATCACAAAGTAATAAAACATATTTCTTAACATACTGTTTAACTCTTCCTTCTCAGCTCTAAAAGTGGATATATAAATATCAATTTCAAAAATAATGTATAGCTCAATAATAATTGTTTTGTAAAAGTACTGTTTAATGCATTCCTGTCTTCAGAGACTGCAAACATAGATGGACGTTTTCAGAATCCCCAGCAGTAATCCACCTGCAAAAAAACACACCGCTGTCCCAGACATGGCAGAATTAATATTTTCTTATTAGTCATTCATAACTGAATCCTCCCAGAAGGAAATCTGAATGTGTGTCTCTAGAAAACAGCTAGAGAGCAGGGCGAAATAGGCTCTCAGTATATCTGAAATAGAATGATTAAACTGAGAGCAGATGTTCAGAGAGAAGGTAATGCCACCAGCCTAAGCACTAGTCCAGTTGTTTGAAAATCAAGCAGGAAGATTGGATGGATTGTATGAGGTATATCAAAACCCATCAGGGAAATGTTAGATTCTTCTTGTAGATCAATTTCTATATATTCTTATGGAAGAGTGCTCAAATGGATTTAGAAGAAACTCTTCACCAATTATTTGCTTCTAGCACTAAATATAGGAAGACAAGGTAGACAGAGAAAAAAGCAAAAATTTCATCAGCGCTTTACGGATTCCATAAAGAGACTTTTCAATTATGTGTGTAGGACCAGTGGACTGATGTATACAAATACTGTCTTGGTGAAATTGTCAGATTATTTAGGAATGCAAGAATACTTAATTCATTATAGTAATTTCTATTGATGAAAACAAACAAACAAACAAAACCCACAAAATTCACACACACCAGACCAGTGTGCCCCCCCCCCCCCCCCCTCCAAAAACAAAAACAAAAACAAAAAACAAAACAAGAAAACATCTCAAAACAAAACCAAAAACCCTAAATGGGAAAATGTCTAAACATTCAGGGCAAGGATTGGATTAGAAACAGCCATTTACCCAAAGAAGATACCGTTTTTGGTATTCAGTAGGACAGAAAAGAAACAAAATGTCAGTGCCATCTCTTCCTCCTGTGGAAAAAAAATCCACATAAATTATATGGAATAAAATTGCTGATATATTCTGTCAAGTACCTTTTTTTGAAAAGAGGCCTGAGATTTAATATGCTGGAATTTCCTCCTGCAATGGCCACTGGAGAGGATGGCTACCTGCAGCTCACTGCTGAGTTACTTATGGAAAATTAAGTGCAAAGAATGCAATTCTCCCTCTCACATGCTACACCTGGCTTGTGGATAAAGATAACAGCTCTAGTCCCTGTTGCTTCCCGTTCTTTTTTTTCCTTCAGATGACTTAATTCATCAAATGCAGGAAAAGCAATAAAATATATGGGAGAGGCAAGTGCTGCAGCATGAACATAAAATGTGCCTTTTATATATTCAAATTCATATCCAGTTGTAGGAAATATTCATGACTAATATTAAACTAAGCCCAGAATTAGGCAAAATGCAACAGACATATATTGAAGTGAGCATTTTATTATGTGCTATGTCAGTCAGATTAAAGAAAAGAGTGCATGACACCGACAGGATATTGCATGTATATCAAGCAATCTATTTATATATGACAGGGAGGGTTTGATTTCTGGAAGGAGTGACAACCCAATGAAATAACTGCTCGCCTTCAAAATTACTATAGTCTAAATGTATACCCTTTAGAATACAATTTTAAATTACAATTAACAAAATGTAGATAAATATGTTTGAGAATCAATACTGACATACAGAATCGAGGAAGAAGAAATAATCTGTAAAGATACCAAGAGGTTTCTGAGTGTCGTCAAAACCCTGTCTCTGAAAAGCAGAGTGAAGGAAGCAAAGGATATTTCTATGAGAATCCCAGGGAAGGTAATTTAATAAAAGGGCTGATTTGTTTGTTGCCAAAAAGGCCTTGAAGATGGGGCTAGGAATTTATATTGCTTCCCCCCCACCCCAGCCCCCTCAAGACCAACATGTAAACTAGAGAAGTGAATCTGCTGTGATTAGCAATATCTGATCAGGGTATGAGCATATTTGAAATAATAAATTACAACATCTCACGTGTTTCTCTACTGTTCTAGCCAAGTAAAATCTTTTGTTTTATTGAATTGGTGTTTCCGGTCATTTGTTTCCTTCTCTGGTTTAATATTGAGAAAATATCAGCAGAGACAGAAACTTCTGTGCTAGAAAAGAGATAATTGCTGCACCATTAAAAAGAAAAAAAAAAATAAAATCCTTTCTGTGAGAAAAAAAACAACTAAAGCACTAAAGCTGAACTCACTATCATCTTCATTACCTGCAAAGATAAAGTGCACTGAAACAGAAATTCTTTGAGTTCACAATCATTACACTTGGATGCTTATATGAGAGTAGGATAAGGAAAAAGCACAATCAATGGTCAATTGACTTTATTTCCTTTTGTAGAATTATAATTTGCATGACTGTTACATGTTTCCAAGGTTATCTGAGCAGAACACATACAGCCCATCTGACACGTAGTCCATAAAGTAGGCTGAATGAGAAAAGCAGATATGCCATATGAGACACATCAACCTGCACACTGAGCAGTAATGAGAATCACTGCAGTAGTCAAATCTTTTGCTTTTATTTCCATGAACTTTCAGCAATATCCAATTGGTGCATTTGGGGGAGCTATAGGACAGATGCAATCAGGTATGGCTTTATATATCAATAATTTCAAACTATATTTTCTCATAACCTTTCGTTCTTTGTTCAAAAGGGGACTTCCATTTTAAATTGTAATCTATGACTTTTGAAACGGATGTTAAAGTGTCTTGCCGACAAATTCTTCTTGTTGATTTTCTCTCTCTTTCTTCATCTCTTTGCTGCTTTGAAAAGCCATCATGGAAGCATTATGTGAAGGTGAAAGGTACTAGACTGTAAGGCGACAATTAAGCTCCTATTTTTTAGCGGGATTGCTATGGGGATTATGTATTTAGGAGATGCTAATCGAAGTTGCACACTGATGTTAAAATTCAGCATATATTAGCTACTTATAACCAGAGATTAAACCATTCCCATAACACACTGCTAACATCTTAGTCTGAATACTTTCTACTTTCAAATCTCACTCTACATTAAGCTTGATTACTTGTGGCTTCATAATGCATTTGCTAATATGATCTTAATCCTTCAGTGGCATTATACTGTATAACAATGAATAACGACCCAGATACATGCGCTGCTATATCACAAGATCCAGGGAAGATTTAGTGCAAGGAAGCAAAATTATCTGAGGTTGTCATGCTTAAATAATAATTATTATCGAGGGCTAAGAAAATTCTGGTCTCTGATTGGATAAAAGCTGCTAAAGCCCAGGATGATCTTTACCTTCTTATCTCCGGCTCGAACTTCTGTTAAAAGCAGATGCTTCCTGCTCCAGACCTCACTCTGAGTAACAGCTTGGATGCAAATCTACATTCTTGCACCCAAAACTGAAATGAAAGCAGGTTCTTCTCAGTAGCATTTAAAAAATGAAAACAGAGTAGTAACAACCTACACGATTAAGCAACCTTCTTGTTATATGAACCATATTTTGAAGATACCACTGCTTTCTCATTTTTTTAATTAATTTCTGATTGCAACTGAAATGCATTTGTGGTTAAAAGTGAAGTCACAGTTTTACTATAGAGCACCAGCTTCTCAGATAGGGAGATGAAGGCCACATAAATGCAACAAAACTAAATCTATATTCATGAATCAGTGAAAACTTTTTCAGGTGGGTAATATCCTTCTTTACTGCCAGTCCTCAGCTTCTGTGTAGTTACACATTTGCTCTGCTCCATTGCAAAAGTGGCTGTATTTCATTTTCTTTAACTAATTCTTGTCTCCCTCTGTATTGGAAAATGGTTCTTTTAGACTGAATGGTTTGATATGGATGTAAATGTTCACTATTAAATTTTCATTCTTATCAGAGCTTTGTAAGGTGCTTAATGCAGTCAGGGAAATTTTTTTTGGAGCATACGAGTATCTTTCATGACTCACAGTTGGAAAACCAAGATTAAAATCACCGTGGGTACCTCACCCATGCCTAAGAAATGTGAAAGTTAGAGCTACACAGTCTTTTAGAAGACACCCGTAGATGTCTTCAGTATCTAATCAATTGCTCCTCTGGGCATCAAGGCAATAGTAGGGATTCAAGCTTCATCTGGTACTTTGTAAAGAAAGTAGGATCTCAGAGGTCTCATTCTGTAAAGGCTGAACACCCAGACTATTTCCCCAAATAGTCTGGAAAAATATGTCTATAGGCTGTGCCCAAGTTAGCCATTAACAGTGTCTTCGAAGCAGCAGCATAGATGAAAGCTCAGGCAGGCGGCAAGAGTGCTGTGTTTTCCACAACAACTTTACCTTTCCATGAGGAGCAAAATGAATGAAACATGAATGGCTTTTGGCATTTTTTTTCTCTCCTCCCTGCCTCAGTTTACCCACTAATGGAACTGTAAAAAAGAAGTGGACTGTTCCACAAATCAAATAGTTATTTTCTCCAGTGGTATGATGGCGTTTGGATCTCTGAATGCCAAAATGATTGTGCACAGGGAGAGGAGTTAGTCTGATTTACTTTGTTTCTACCAATGGACTGTGAGTACTCACAACTGACACTAGCTTCTTTCTGCTTGCTAGCAGAGGATTTTCTTTTATTTTCTGTTTTCTTTTCCTCTCTTTCTCCTAGATAATTTTTTCATTATTACTGTGTTCTTTGGTTTTCCAATGGTCTGTGGAAAATAAGCTTGTGCAAAAAGTGAGCTTTGTGGATTTGACAGTACTTGTAAGTCAGTGATAGCATTTAAAGTCTTATTTTTACTGGCTATGGAGTTTGGCAGCTTTAGCTGGTAAAGAGGGAGGGGAGATGCTTGCAGACAGACTAGCACTCTTCTGAATTTCTACCATGTGCACATAATGCGTTTATTTCCAGCTTCTTAAGAATGAGCATGTTGCTTGGACAGTAGAAAGTGCATTTAAGAGCTCCCATTTGAATTCCTCATACAAGGAATTAATGTCTCAACATTGACTCTACTGAAGTCTGGGGCAGCAAATGCATAAATGAATGAATGAATAAACCAATACAGGCACCAGCAAATACAAGATTGATCTTTAAAGTACAAAATGTCACCATCCCGCAAGAGAAGCAGATCTGCCAGGTCTCCTGTTGACAGCTGTGGCGATTCGCTAGATGTGGCTGCTGGGCTTACCAGCTGGTTGCATCTGGTGCGCACTTCTCTGAGTGCAGCAAGGTTGTGGCATTGTGTTGCTACTGGAGCTTGTGAATTTGAACTCTTCCCCCACTCATCCCACTGTCTTAACCTTGTCTTTTTCTCCAGACCTCCTTCCCACTGTATAACCCCCATCCTGACAGACACCTGCTCTGTCTTCAGGTTTTATTTCCAAGATATGGAGACTTGCAGATCAGGTGAAGAAATACTGGACAGCCTGTTAGGGGAAAAGAGAAGTCTCACAGTTTTGCTAATATTGCATATTTAGAGGCTTTTGTGGGTGGAAATGTAAGCAACTTTAGTTCTGTCTCTGTGGGCCATTTTTTGAAGATTTGATTACATTCTATAAGAGCATTTTCATATGCCCAAGCTTCTCAAGCAATATATATTCTTTTACATGTTAGGGGCGCATTTATAGTATTTACTTTATGTCTTCATTATTAAGAACTTGTGGTGCTGTATAGACTAGTGAAAAAGAGTACTTGAGTATCATTTATATGAAATGTATACACTGAACCGTTCCTATTCAGTTTTTCACTGGTTAACTAGAATGAGGTAACAGTAAACATTTACTGGAATATATAGGCCACCTACATTAGAAAGTAAATTATATTCGTAATAAATTGTCTTATTGTGAGAAAACCTAAACTGAGCAGTGAAATTTGCTTTATAGTTAATTATTTTATCCACTGAGTTGTGAGGAAAGCTGAAACAAATTAGATTGTATTCAGGCATTGATTAAAACATGGAAACCACAAAAAACTTATTGTAGACAAATCTATTTGTTTACACAAAACAGAAAGTGATTGGGATTCCACAACTCTGTAAAAATCAAATTGCCTGTGAACCAAGAACTTTATTTTATATTGGAAAGGAGGATAACAAAATAGTAGGACAAGAGTAATTTGGGAAGAATAGATGCTAAGGTTTGGATCCAAAGTTACATGGAAAATGTGCTTGGCTTTGTTTTGTTTTAAAAAAGGATGTGGTCAAATAGTTAATATATAATACTATGAAGTGTGGTTTCTGTACCTTTAATAGTAATTTCCTGATTAAAAAAAAACACAAAAACCCACACAACAAGACAACATCACTTTATCATAGAGACAACACTCCTCAGGATTCATATAAAACTTGAAATTTTGCTTCTACCTTTTGCCAAAAAAGGAAATCTCTTTTTAAAGAGCTCGAAAAACCTACACCTCAACAATGTCCAAGATTTATGCAACAGATGCAGCTTATTGAAGGGATATAGCTAAGACGTAGATAGAGGGTTCACAAGAAAGGAGCTAAAATAAATAATATCAAATCTTCTTCAAAATTAAGTAAGATCCTGATGTCACAATTGCTCCAATAAAATAAACTTTTTACAGTATTTTCTCCTTTAACATCTCATTCACTGCCAGTGGTACATCGAACTTGGTATCTCAGTAGATTATAATTTCCCAGTTTTATCCCATGTTAGACACCATTGACACCATTAGACGCCTTGAGAAATACCCAATATATCACATATATATGCCTATATCACTCTCCTAGCCCCAAATCAATTGACTGCTTCTACATTAAAAATTTTTAGACAAACTGTTCTCCCAGTTCTTCCTCAGAGTACTTGATCACAGCACCCAAACATCAGAAGCATTGGAAGAACATATTAAAGTCAAATTCAAACTAACCATGACGTTCATATTAAATAAATGACATATGTTAAATTAAAATTAAATTAAATTTATATATAGAATTATATATATATATAGAATTAAATTCTTTTTTTTTTTTTTTTTTTGCTACAAGAGGAATTTAACCTGAATAAAAGACTCATATTTTACTTGTAAATGTGGAAATGTGGCAGTATGAAAGCACCTTTAAGCTATGTACAAAGAGTGATTATAAATTTATCTTTTCAAATGTATCTCAACAATATGGCAGCAACATGCAGTTATAGGGGAGATTCTACACAACCGTATGGTAAGAACAGATAGTTTTATTTTCACGTATATATTCAATTCATTAATTACTACTTAAAATTTGTTAGAATTATTAATCATTTGAAATATTATCTCAAGCAGTCTCTTCAGCTAGTATATGGGCTTTATTTGTGTTGTACTAATCCAGTTTTGGGTGTGCAAACTCAGATTTTTTTCAGCAGCCTTTGATCTCCTTCCAAAAGCTGATCTGTTATGAACATCAGATCCTACATCTTTATCTGTCTTACAGTAAATTTGGTTTTGCTTTTTTTAGAGTTCTATCTTATAAATAAGAATTGTTCACCTTTCATTTACTCATCTATTTAGTCTTGTTCAAACATGAGCACGTCAACTGAGTTTAGAAGAGCTTTAAAAATAATTTTTGTCTCAGTTAAAAAGACACAGTATTCTTCCACATGAACAGAGGAGTTCTTTTTTTTTCTTTCCCTTTAAACTATTGCTCAGTAGTTTAAAACCTGAAATTATGAAACAATAAATATCCTGATTTCTTGCCTATTCATGATTCTTCTTAGTAATTTATCTGTATTTTGAGTTTTCCTATGTTAGGATTAACTTCAGGATCAACAATTGGCTTTGTCTGATGAATGTAATATGGACTGAGCTAATCCTGTGAATCTCTGGTTCTGGTATCATGACTACAGATAATAGAACTTTTAGCATTAGCCACACAGAAAGTTGCTCTTTAAATTCCTGTGTTAATATTACAGTTTCAGTTAGCTCAGGGTGCAGTAGCTTTTTAATGAGGATTTTCCACTCTGCAGGAAGAAGTCTTTGGTTTATCTGTTCCCAGATTTCCATCCACTTGCCCTTACAGTAAACTTAACAATTTGTGTTTGAGTATTGTAGAATCATAGAATTGTAGAATGGCTTAGGTTGAAGAGAACCTTAAATATCGTCTCCTTCTAACCCCCCTGCCATAGGAAGGGTTACCGACCACTGGATTAGGCTACCCAGCACCCCATGAAACCTGATCTTGAATGCCTCCAGAGACAGGACATCCACAACCTCTATGGGCAGTCTGTTCCAGTGCCTCAAGACCCTCTGAGTAAAAAAATTATTCTTAACATCTAACTTAAATCTCCCCTCTTTTCATTTAAAGCCATTCCCCCCTTGTCCAAAAAGAAGTAAAGCTTTTCTAAAGAAAATAAGGGTTGTTTCTCTTATTTGGTAAAGATGAGCAGATAGATGGAGAAACTACTGCTTTCCTCAATAGTTTGTTTCATTAATTAATTATACTCAGTGTTTATCATTCTGATTTGAATGTCTGTAGCTTCAGTGTCCAATTAATGATTCCTCTTTGGTAAGAATCTTTATCACCCAAGCTAAAAAATACAGTATCACCTGGCCTTTTCTCTCCAGGACTCTACTTATTTAGCTAATCATGTTACATCTTGATATTCTTTTTGATAAGAGTTCTTTGTACATTTCTTCCTCAAGCCAAAGACTCAACAGCCTTCCTGTCCCCAGTTGCTAAGAAAATACATTCCACATTCTTTGTGACAATTAATTTGAATAACAAAGCTGCATTTTATTCAGATATCAAAATTTTCAAGTATATGTATACAACATATTTCACAAAATTCTAAAATATAAGTAAACTTGAAAATGCGAGGGGGAAACAGAATAAACTGAGCATTAATATGAAATTTCAAAATATATTGTATTATCTGATGTAGAAGAAAAGTCAAAAAGGAGAATGAAGAGGCTACAAAAGAGTGTGAGGTATTACTACCTTGCTTTTACTTTTCTACAGGAACATGTGTGCATGTCATTGTATAAAAAGGTGAATACTGATTCCTTATTCCATTTAGTTTTAAAATAAGAGTAATTTATGTGAGGTGACGTTAAACACTGGAAATATTGCTGGAGAGGAGCTCTGCTGAGAAGGACCTGGGTGTCCTGGTAGATGACAGGTTGGCCATGAGCCAGCAGTGTGCCCTAGTGGCCAAAAAGGCCAATGGCATACTGGGGTGCATTAAAAAGAGCGTGTCCAGCAGGTTGAGGGAAGTGATCCTCCCCCTCTACTCTGCCCTGGTGAGGCCTCAATCTGGAATACTGTGTCCAGTTCTTGGCTCCCCAGTACAAAAAGGGCAGGGATCTCTTGGAAAGGGTCCAGCAGAGAGCCACAAAGATGGTGAAGCATCTCCCGTATGAAGAAAGGCTAAGTGAACTGGGTCTGTTTAGCCTTGATTAAAGAAGGCTGAGAGGGGACTTGATCCAGGTCTATAAATATCTAAGGTGTGAGGGAAAAAGTGGCAAGGCCAGACTCTTTTCAGCAGTGTGTGAAGACAGGACAAGGGGAAACAAGCAGAAACTGGAGCATAGGAAGTTCCGCATGAATGTGTGCAAGAACTTCTTTATGGTGAGGGTGATGGAGCACTGGAGCAGGCTGCCCAGGGGGAGTTGTGGAGTCTCCTTCTCTGGAGACATTCGAGACCCACCTGGATGCCTACCTGTGTGACCTGGTGTAGGGAACCTGCTTTGTCAGGGGTTGGACTCAATGATCTCTGGAGGTCCCTTCCAACCGCTACCATTCTGTGATTCTGTGATAGCAAACATTAAGAGAGAAAGCTCAGAAAGTTTGGCTTGATATTTGCCTTTAGAGTAGAGTAAAAACAAAGTTTTTTGTTTGTTTGTTTTTTACATTAAATACATCAGAATTCACTAAACATAATTCTCTTGGGAATTTGCTCAGGAAAAAGTGACTTCTTTTTTGAGTTGTCTGGAACTGTTGGGAAGTAGCTACCAACAAATGACAAAGAACACATGAAATTAAGAATCTTGCAGCACTTAGCACAGAAAGAATTCTTGGCCCAATAAACAAACAAACAAACAAACAAATAAATAAAATGAAGATAAATATCAGTCAGTGACAGAAGCCTTCTGGGCATCTGGGCAGAGTGTGCTCATGAGTCAGCTTGGTCTCTGTAAATGTTTTTTCCCTTATATTCTGGAGAACTGAGAGAATTAGTTTGGATAAATGAGCACTGAAAGAAGCATGCCACCCATTTTTAGGTTACATACATACTGAGTGAACTTTTGGGCAAGGCTCTTATTCAACTGCATGGCCCTTTCCCTGTCAGTCAAATAGAAACAGTCCTTGTCCATCCTTCTAGCTATAAGGACAAAATCTTTAAAGGTCCTCATATGAGATGCTTTAACACAATGGTTGCCATGACCAAGATAGTTTTGATTACTTGCTGGGGGAAACTGAGATTCTGGGTCAGTCTTTTGAGATTGTGCTACATTCTACCAAGGTTATTACGTATAAACAAAATGGTCTGGTGGTAAAGACAGTTTTTTAAAGTGAATGTTTTCCTCAGAGCTCATGGATGTTCCAGTGTGACATATTAAGTTCAAGCCAGTTTGTAAGACATACACAGATGGAAGTAAAATGTTAAATGTTTCATCCAGCAGGTTTGAAGGCTTCTGACCAAAGCATTGTATTCCTTTACTTCCAGCTGTGCATATCTAATAGCATATTTCATAATGCTTAAATACCAGCTGTATCACTTTACTCCTTGATATTAGGTGCAAGAAAAATGACTTAATTTGTTGATGAGTGGTCTGTTATGGGCAGGCAGTAATGACAGCAGTGATTTTACTAGCTCAGTATTCTTACCCTTCTCTGCTCTCTTCCTCACTCTTTCTCAACTTGGATATCTGTAGCACACAGCACAGCACTATATGTGCTCCCTGGTTCAGGATTTCATTTCACTACATCATAAACTACTAACACAACCTTGTCATTGCAATTTGTCACACTTTTTTTGTGTGCACTATATCTGACTGAATTCTCATCTCCCCAGCACATAGGCTACTAGTCTGGAACAAATCTCTGGATGAAAAAAAATAATCTGAAGAACCTGAGAAAAATAAAAAGATGGCCAGTTTCCACCTCTCCTCCATGTAGTCATGTGTAATAGTCATTTCGCCTGGTTATGTGAGTTGTACCAGATCAGCCAAGGCTTAGTATGAGGAAGGCATCCTGGTGCTTCATGCTGCTTTTCCAAGCATTGGGACTGCTGTTCAGTCCCCAGAGGGGCAGTATAGAGGTACTTTCTGAAGAAAAGCATAGCTCCTCCAGAATTTTAAAGCCTTTCTCTCCCTTTATCTTCTGGCCTTTCCTCTTGAGTAAATATGCAAAAATTTGAGGAGGAAATCATTAGGGATCAGCTGCTTTTCAAGCTGAGCAGCATTTGGAAAAGGCATATGCCTGCAGGCTTTGAAGAGAATAGGGGAGAAAACACCAGATGCCATAATTTGTGAATAAATGACCATAGGAGCAAAATATTGTGGCCTTACTTTGGCCCAACTATACACCTGAAAGGTTTTGATGTGTATTTTAAATAAAATTATTTAGGTTTGCTACTGTGACCTCAAGGTTATTCCTTCCCCATTTCACACCATCACACCACTTGCTCTGTGAAATGAAAGTATTTACATCTATTTCTGAGAATAACATCCATGAATAACCCCCAAATGCAGATGTGGTTTTAAAACTTCCTGTGAGCCTGCACTGAACATTTCAGCAACCATCACACTTTGTTGCATTAGAAGAAACACTGATATTCTCTGATGTGCCTGACAGACATGGAGTCTGCAGCAAAATCAACTGCATGGCAGTGATAAAGATTAAGATTTCAGATTTTACTTCCTTCCTCTTGCCCACTCTATGCTCCGCGTCTCCTTCAACCATTATATACAATCATGAAAGCCAGATTAAAAAGCTCCACATACAGGTAATGTGACTAAGATAGTGCTACCAGAAGATCCCCAACATCACATAATTTTAGCTGCATTAAGTCTTGCACTTATAAGTATTTTTACACATTGCATATATACTTTTGCTACTGTCAAACTATCAAGACTACACAATACAATTCTGTTTTCTTTATGGTAAAGCAAAATCATTGAGTAAACAATGTAGTGCTCTGAAGCATATTTTCCTTTTCTGTTTTACTTGTCTCTGCTTATCTTTGCACTTACTTTCTATTTATTTATTTATTTGTTTGTTTGTTTTCTTTTATTCTCAGCTACTTCAGCCTTGTTGACAGGATTGGGCATCCTATTGAAACAACATGGTATTTTGTCAAATTCCACTGAGTCATATTCAGGTAATTAATTTACCTGCTGCACATTTGACCCAATCTTCTTTATTAATTGGAAGGTCAGACAACTCTCTTATGCACAAGTAATTTTTTTGTTGTTGTTTGCTTGTTTCTATCAGCTGATAAGCATTTCTAAATAGACATCAATAAGAAAAAATCAGATACGGTTTTTCTTACACTTTTTTTTTGTAAGCTATATAAAGACTTGTAGATCCCAATTGGAAATATGTCTGTAATAAATGAGGTTTCAGCTCCTTTTGTATGTAAATGAAACCAGACAGTCAGAAGCCATGCATCTCATCTAGGACAACCTTACTGTCCAAAATTCTCTGGGTGTTTTGCTATGTCCTATTTTCATAGTAAAATGACTTCTTACAATGAAATGTAAAATACTAGCCCTACATTGCATATTGTACATGAATGTTGATAGTATTTGTCTAGTCATGGTTATGTTCATGCTGAGTCTTATGCTGTCATTTCCAGTCTGGGTGGAAGTCAATAAAACCATCACAAGTGTGTTCATATTTCCATGGTGTTTCATTCAAGCAAGCTGTTCACAGAGGACTAGGGCACAATGGGACTAGGCAGCTGCAGGAAATTCCAGGACATAGTTCCACATATCCTGAGCATGAAATGGAGACTCATCACCAACATCTAATGAGGCTCTGCTTGAAAAGTACAGTGCAATAAATCCACTCCTATGCCAAAATTACTTCTCATGCAAGTAGTGCTCAATCATTAGTTTGGGATTCTGATGTTATATTTTATATTTTCAGCATGACGGACCTGAGCTATACCACTCATATCTACATTGCTAGTATGAAGGACTCAAATATGTTTTCATGAAGAAATACAGACCAATTGGAGTGAAAAGTTACAAACATAGTTCTGGATATAGAATTTCAAGGTAAAAAAATAAAAAAGCTATTTTATTTCTGTATGATTTGTAGTAAAAATCATTTTTCATCTACTTTTAGTTGTAATGTAACATACTGGTTTCTACCTCACTGAGTGATATATAAAAGGTGAATTTAAACTACCAGATTTACCAGTTCCTATGCCTTTGAGTTGATACTTCCATTTAGAATGAAATTTTCACTGGATATCACAAGTTCTTTGATAAACTTATTATCTACTGAAAGAAAAAATCCTGAAATAGCAAGTTGAACTTGCTCTATTGGGAAAATTCTTGCACAGAGCACTGGGAGGTAGCATAATTAGTTTCTGCAGACTCTTCAAACTGTATATCATTTTAGTGATTAAATTCTAGTTTATGTCTTGCTGATGTTTTGATATGCATGAGAGTAATGTATGAGGCACAAAAATTAATCTTCAAAACATATCTTCACATGCTTGTTCTTATATCTCCCTGATGTTCAGCAGGTGGGATTTCTGATTTTTAAGAAATGTGGAAGTTAGAGAAAACTCTGCAACTCCATGTAGTAACAACACCAAATCACCACTCTTTGTGTTTAATTAATGTTAATTAAGTAAAGGTTAACAATGTCTAAGTTGAGTCAGGAAGATTTTTGGTGAAACTGTAAAAAGATCAAGAAATTGTTATGCAATTCAGCAAAATGCTAATTTTTAACAGTTTTTTTTTTTTTTCATTAACTATACAAACTACTTTTAAAACAGAAATGCTACATATCAGTATGATCTGCTTCTTAGTTTTGTTGCTATTTAAAATTGCCTTAAAAAGATTCAGTATTCAAGGAATTTCCTGTGACACGAACATGACTGTAAAAATAATTTTCAACATTAAATTTGGTGAACTGGTGAACTTTGTTAATATTTTTTTTGCAGTGTTCATTTTTATAAATTGTATAGTGATAGGAGTGGAATGAAGTCCAAAGTCTGAAGACTGAAAGTCTGAGCAGGTCAAACAAAAAAATTTGGCTTTCAGTCTTGAGCATGTTAAAGCAGTAACTAGAAAATTAGGCAGGAAAAACAGTTACAAAAATATTGAGAGTATCTTTGATCAGCTGGTTGAAGAGAAGTAATATGACAAACAGGAAATTACAAAGAATAACTATTTTGACTGTAGTGGAAATAGCGACTTAGGTAGCTATAGTTCAACTAGATACAGAATATTTTACTGGAATTTAAAGGAAAGGTATCCAGATGTCTAAACATTCTGCTCAATGTGGCTTTTATTTCAAGTTTGGCAAGCCTTCAGAAAACTGGTAGACAAGTTTAGCTGGAAGAATTTTTCCAGTGTATTTACATAATTTCATACATATTTTATGCTTCTGCATTACATCTTTTAGCAGTGGTCGTATTTAATTTTGGGATTGTCTTAAAACATTACATACATTTGTATGAATTATTTCATTATCCTACTTCAAAATTATTTGCATATTAAACAAACCTCTAAACCTGTGAACAGTTACAGTAAACATTAGTGAAGATAAACCATGGAGAAAAAAAAATGTTACAAAGAATTCAGTGAAGTATCTCCATGTAATTGCAACGTATCGTTCTCAAACAGGGAAACAATGAACTGTGGTGAAAGAAAACTGTTTTTTCTCCTCTATGGACAAACACAGTTTTGGCATTTTATTAATAGAATCCATCTAAACTTTCTTTGTAGATCCAATAAAAAATGAACGCAAAGCATTCTGCTTGGAGTTTGGAACAGAGAAATCATAAACTATAGCAAAGATAGGACCTAGGCAATAAAGTACATTTAGATGTGAAATGTAACAGGTGGGGTCAGCTGTATGCTTTTGAAGGCTACTTCTCTTTGCAGCTGCTCTCTGATGAACAAAAAGCAGAGTACGGCACATTACAGCAAATCTTACAGGATGCCGTGTGTCTTCTAATCACTCTGGTATCAGGCAGTATAGCCATAAGCATCTTCTCTACCTAGGGTGAGACCCTAGGGGGCCAGAGAGAACCTGCTGGAGTTGCCTCCATTTCAGTCTATGACTAATTATCTTCCTAGATTTATCCAGTTGTTTTTTTTTTTATGTATCAGGAGTGAGGTGCCAGTTTGTTTCTGTAAAATTTCAGTGGTTGATGCTGAAATACATTATTTTAAAACACTGAAATTTTTAGACTCATATTTCCTACTTTGTCTATGAAAGACTTCTGTCCTTTTGGGAAGTGTTTGTCTGTACTTTGCATACTGTGTTTTTAATTAAATGAAGAGTGTATACAGAACTGTTTATACATTGTGTGTACATGCAATTAAGGGGAAAAAAAAAAAAAAAAAAGGACTCTAACAGCAGGGAGATAGCAAAAGTATTGTTATTGTGGATCCTATTCAGAATTATGAATAACTCAGATGAGCAAAGCAGCACATATAAATGAAAACAAGCTAGCTTTTCTTTGTTTCTTAGAAAAGCAAGAAACAAGTGTGTATACAGAAATAATGATAATTTTTAATAACACTTTATTATGAAAGTGTAATACATGTGCACAAATACCCATTTATTTTATTAATAATTCCATTTAAAGATGGTTGGTTTTTTTCTTTGTTGTTTGTGTTTGGTTGGTGTTTTTTTTTTTTGTTTGTTTGTTTGTTTTTAATTAACCATATTTCATTAAGATACGTATTTTTTACTCTGCTCATATATGGAATCTGGTGGGATGGAGTGCCTCAGACCAGACTTTCATTTCATTTCATTCTCCTTGGTGTTGGATGATCAGCATTCTGTAAATTAGACTCAAATTGACTCGAGGTATTCCAAAACCTGTGAGGTATCAAAATTCAGTGACTATGTTTCAGGGCACATTTCTGTGATTATGTACAGACAACAACTGGATTCACTCACTATTGTGACAAAACAATACAAACTAGCTTTGTTCTGGAAGGCATGTTGAGTTAGCATGACACTGACAGAAGGGCATGTTAGTTTGGGTTGAATGCAAACACAGCTACGCGTCTTCTGGACCATAGCTGACTCAGATCCAGAAAGATTCAAGGGTTGACAGAAAGGGCATGTGCAGACTTGACCTTAGAGGAGTGATATGAAGTGGTGTGGCACTAGATTCTTGTCTGTGCTTTTCTCAGTGCCTTATCAACTAACAGACAGTTTTTCATCTCCAAATCGAGATGTGTAGAAAATTATAATAAAACCTGATTTCCTACTTTACACGTGAGAAGGGGAAAATGATAAAGTGAAGGACAAAACAAAACAAAACAAAACAAAACAAAACAAAAGAATATTAAGGATATATTTATTTGTCTGAGACCATATTTGCTTCTAATTTAGATGACAGAGCAATTTTGTGATACCATTCATACATTACTGTCTTTCTTCTTCATTACTACTGAGCGATACAGAAAACACTCCCATGTACGTAAAGTTTACATTTCATATGTTGAATATAATCATTGAAATACTGAGATAGAAGTGACCTCTAGAAGACATGTGTCAACACTTCTCTGCTTTGGGGGAAAATCCACAATAACTGGATTTATAACTTTGTGTATTCCATCCTAAAAACCACTTTGGACAAGGATTTAATTACATCTAATATCTATTCTCATCTGTGAAAGAAATTCTTAATATCAGTCCTAGATGTTTATTTATTTATTTATTTATTTAGGGAAAAATGAAGTGGAAATGGTCCTTGTTCTTTCACAGTGTATGTAGAGAGAACTTTTTCTCTTTTTAGAGGAAATAACCAAAATGTAATTTGTCAGTCTCAAGATGCTACAGAGAGGAGTTAAACTGATGGCAGAATAAACTCACATACCTGAGGTATGAATGGTTATTTTGAGCCAAGGACCAGGTGAAAGCATAGTCAGCAAGGCAGAAGTTTGAAAATAAGCAATTCAGTAACTTTTGGGTGAACAGGAAGAGAAGAGAGCAGTAGCAGGGAACAAATGAACAAACTCATAACAAGTTTCAAACATTGGAGTGATTCTGTGCAACATAGACATAATGCATTCTGCAGATAAACAACTTTGCTAGAATTAAGCAGATAAAGTGAAGTAGAAGTCTAAAAAGAAATGGTAGTCACTGTCTCTTGCTGCTGTTTGGAAAGAAAACTGCATCTTCAAGCACTTAGTTCCTTTGATCTTATCTGATGTTATCAACCAAATGCTCTTTATGTAGTTCATAGGATAGGACAGCACCTCATGGCTATCCTCATTTTCCAGGGTCTCCTTCAGATACCAGAGAAATCAGCTTATTAGGATAATTCTTTGCATTTAAGCAGTCATGCCATCAGCAAGGAAAAGAGAAAGTTGCTAGCCCTTAAACAAATACATCCTCCAGAAGAAGAAGTCTTCTTTTCAGTGAGATTATGACTTGGAATAGAGTTAGGTGATTAAAGACCACTCTAAAAATGGTAAGTTAAAAACTGGTAATTATTAGATGCCTGGCTTAATCTAAATAATTAATGTTTCACCAATTTTAAACCTAAAATATTATATTTACCTTTTATTTAGAAATGAGAATACACTGTATTATCATAGGAACAAAGCTCGGAATTTTATCTGAGAAACATTAGGGGCCAATTATTCTGATGAAAAAAAAAAAAGAATCTTATGCATTTCCCTCAGAACATAAAATAATTAAGAATATCTGAAGGCATGGTTATCCTTATTTCCCATTACCTTCACCACAAGTTGAGGATACTGCACACTTCACAAGTGCTTCTTTACGACTAATGTATTTTATCTGTAGTTCATGCAACAAAACTAACTAAATGGGATAAACAAAATTTTTCAGACGCAGACGTACATGCACGCACTTGATGTATGCAGTATGTATACATTCTTTGATATTATACCATTCTCTGAAATATCCTACTAGTCAAGGAATTCAACACCTTTTCCAAGACAGTGATTTTCTACTGTTTTGTTTAAAAAATTTTGTGCCTATTTTAGGTGACGTTTACTGGAATCCTTTGCTTTTCTATAGGCATAAGAACCTACATCTCAATACAAGTTCAAGTCCTGCTGTGGATCTCAGCATGCACAGACCTCCTGAGACCACTCTGAGAATGAGGGCTTTAGCACTAAGAGCTCTGGGTTCTAGCTCTAATTCCCTTACTAGTTTCTGCTATTGCTAAGCAATTCATCTGTGTATTATTTTTTGCTACTTGTAAACAGAGAGAAGTATCCTTACTGACATTTGCCGCTGTGAAATGCTTTTGAGGGTCTGACATGAAAAGTATTACAAAAATATTATCATATTTCATTCTTACTAAGTGTTGCCATCTTTTAAAAATGACAGTTGCACAAGGCATATTTCTTGGCTTTGCTAATGTTTTATTCTTCTTGTCTACTCTCTCTAGGTTCATATTTATCTTTTTTTCTTTGACAGAAGGATCTGAGTACAATTATTAAGCACATTGGGCTGTGAATAGATATAGGTAATTTGGGCTTTAATTTTACATGTAACTTCTGTCTTTCCAAAATATTTCATATCAAATATCCCAAAATTCAAAGAAGAAACTGATTTAGATCACCGTAAGTCTTCATCACTCATATGCCAAGATCAGACTATTATTGATAATGTTGTTTTTTTTGTTACTGCATTGGTTTGGTTTTAAACTGAAAGGAGTTGAAACAACAATTTGGTTTGAGAGTAGAAATCCCATCTGCCATAATAGTTTATTCAAAGTAAGTAACTATGTTGCAAATCACATGCATTTTATAGTTACAGAGGGCTATGGAAGATTCATAAACTGTTAATGGAGAGAAATGAGCTATTCTGTAGGCTATGTTATTCTAAGTGATTTTTCTACTTCCATATATTCAGAGATAATAATGAGTCAATAAATGAGAAGTTTGCTGCAAGTTAAGTACCTTCAGAATAAGAATTGTATGGAATTGTTGCAGGCATAATATCTGTGAATCAACAGGCTGAAAGAAGTCAGGTATCATCTATGACATATACTGTAGGATCCAAGCATGTAGAAAAATTGCCATCATACTTTGGCTTCATATATTGCTAATTAAAAATGCCCAATCAGCTCTATTTTTTCTTCTCCAAAGCTAAACAAGTAAATTATACTATGTTACTGGATCATGAAAGCACCTTAAAAGTGGAAGCTCAGGTACATTTAGAAAACCAATTATTTCTTCTAAGAGTTGCTTCTGTAACATAGTGATGTCAATAAAAATTGAAGCTTCTCTGCACTTTGCAGGATCAATCCTTGAAATTCTTTCCACAATCCAAATTGACAGCATTTTAGAACAATTGTTTTTCATTATGGGTACTTTAATTCCCTTGCTTTTAAACCAGATCATTTTTGTTTATATACAAAGTGTCAACAGATACTATACATATTGAAGTCATAAAAGTCTCGTGTAACACACAGTTAAGTAAAGAGAAGAAAAGTACTGAGGCATACACCTAGTTAAAACTATTTAATTGTACTTTTAAGAGTCCCACCGCAGAGAAAAGCTTTTTATTTACTCATTCCAGGTAGTGGCAGTTAACATTAATGCATTAAAAAAGAGAAGTGATAACTCTACTAACTTCTGATAATCCTTTTTTTTTTTTTTTTATTTTTTTCCCAGCAGCCACCATAAATATCTGGAGTTTGTTCTACAAAATTGATTTTTTTAAAAATTATTTTAATCTTAAAGATCAGGAAAAAAGTACAGGGTTTGTTTTGCATAAGCTCTTTGAAAAAAAATCTCTTTGATTTTAATATTTTTGGAGTACTATTGATGTAAGATCAAACCTTCTTTAAATGGTTAGGGTTAAAATATTGAAGTAATACAATACAGCAGTTTCGGGACAAGAACTGCATAAATCAGCTAAAGGCTTTTTAAAGCACATAACTGGCTGGCAAATGCAGACCCATTTCAAAACTGTCATAACACCAGCTTGTTTTTCAGTTCTATAACTCAGAATGTCTGGATTTCAATAACTTTTTCTTTTCTTTTTTTTTTTTTTTTTTTTTTTTTTTTTTACCTTCAGGGTACAATGCAAATATTGTAATTTAAACCTCTATACATTCTGTGTGTGTCTGAGTACAGCTATTATATGCAGACCAGATAGTCCTTGTCTCCTTTCTATAGGCAATATGCATGTATAGTCATTCTGCATTTATTTCCTCTAGTAGTCAGAATGTACAAAGTAGTCACAAAACATAAAAGGCACAGATTGTATCCCAAGTTGTTAAAATCTACGGCCTGATCCTGCTTTGAATTTAACAGGAAGGGGCTCCTGTGGAGCCCCATTGGATCTTTCCTGCCCATGCAGTACTCATTCCAGGGTGACAGATTAAATTACTACTGTGAGTGCTGAAATTAAATGCCTACTCACAAACACCTTGAGATGTATAAAACTGTACTTCTTATACATGGACTGTGTTTCATGAATGTGCATAATGATTTGCAAGAACCGCAGTTGCATTCTAGTGTCTATGCTGCTCTATTTTTTCTCCTGAAGTAGCAGACTCAGTGGACACAGATGGGACATGCTTTTCAAATTAAGCAGAATGTTAAATAAACTGATGCAGATGATATAAATATATTTTGCTGATTACAGAAGTTTTTTGTTATTTTTAATTTTTTTAGTGATGGTTGCTTTTGAATCTGTCATGACAACCAGTCGAAACAAGACCAAACTTTTCTGCAGGGTAATCAGGGAGAATTAGAGTTTGAATAGGCATAAATACTAACACTATGCTCTCATGGAAATATATATTATTTTTTTTAGTGAGAATTCCTCAATAACTTGGTGAGCTATACAATCTCAAACAAACCTGGAAAATGTTAATAAATATTATATGACACTCTTGTCTCTGAAGACGTATAGCATCTAAAGAAGAAGAGGAACTCTGTGGCAGAAGATTAACAAAAATTTTGAAATCAAAATTCTCACATAAGTAATAAAATATGTTTCCTTACAAAATAATGCATGTACATTTTTAACATATTTTATTTTTGATTAGTCAGCAGATCATGATGGACATCTCATAAAGATATTTGTCCACTAAATTATTCATTGTAAATAATTATCTCAGGCTTGATTTATTATTTAATTAGTCACTTGATAAACCAATTTTGTACCTGTAGGAGCAGAAGTGACATCAGGGCTAAGAAGAAAAGCAGTAGATGTAGCGTGCTGTGGGACTGACTGCTGAGCTTGCCTCTGTCTGTAGGGCACTGATGAAAGTCCCCTCCAACCACGCCACCTCCCTGGCAGTCCTTCCTTGTCTCTGTAAAGATGCAGATTCACGAGAAGGGACACTGACCCGCTGCATGATGCTGACTGGAGTTCTGCCAGGTCTTCCTGATCCTTGCTAAGGGATAATGGTTAGAATAAATTAGGTCATTCCTCCATACCCTCCAATGTCTGAAGAACTAAGTTCTTTTAATTAGCATGCTAACAAAATGTCAAAACATGCACATTTCCCTCTCCTGTTGATGGTATCACTCACGACTGATTGAATACTTATTTTTATTTTTATTTTTTAATTCTGGCATGGTAAACAACATCACGATACAAAGAACTATTTGTCTGTGTCCTATATGTCAAATATTCTTCTGCTTCTTTGATGTAGCTTCCACTGCATTTATTGCAATGGGAATTGTACTGATATTACAGATGGGAGTGTTGGCTCAAGGTGATTACATATTTTGAATGAAGAGAAATCTGGTCTGCAAGTTCTAATTATTCTGGTAGAAATTGTCTATGACACTGTGCCCAGGAATACAGTTAAGTTACAGCCAAGATTAATTTTTCTTGTTATCATTTTGTAACTGTAAAAAGAAGCACAATAAAGTTTATTTAGATTTTCCAGCAGTTCTTTTTTAGAATGTCAGTATAATATTTAATTTTAAATTGGGTAAAAAGCGTGTATGTGTGTGTGGGTGACAAAGTAATGTTTAAACAATCAGACCTGACAGATGCTGACAGATACTGTGTAATATTCCTGCATGCAGATTGTATAGTGAGTCACAAGGCTCAAGGTCACACATCTATAACAACCCAGAAGGCTTTCTTCTTCACTTGATGTACAAATTTAAGTTCCATTAGAGCTAATGTAAGATACAGATGCTTACTGGAAGGAGAATAGACCAATCTTCCAAAATGCTGCATAATCAGTACTGATGTGATTCATAGCTATCCTTCCTAACCTTGGTAAATTATTTTGTGGTGATTAAATAAAACACTCATGCAGCAATAAACATGTTACCTTTATATATATATATATATATATATTTATATTTATATTTTATATATAAATTTACATATATATGTGTGTATGTATGTATGTGTGTGTGTGTGCGTGTGTGTATATATATATATATATGTATATATAAAATCTCTTGGGAGTGTGATAGTAGAACCTGTTAGAAAGAATGACAAAAAGATTCGCATTCTAATACCTTCTCTTCATGCGTCAGCACAGGTGATACTTTATTTTTTCAGGCGCTGTGAAAATATTGACTATCCAGAAAACTGTTTTTGCTGAAAAATCTAATTAAGATCAAAATTGCCATTGCAATACCTACCAGGAAATTCAGTTCAGGTACAGATATTTGTGCCCTTCAGGTGCATCACGAGCACCTGAAGCTGACAGGCCACTCCGTGTTGTCCTTCGGCTTCTTTCTTCTTACTCCTTTACTTTCATTTATGCGCATGGATTGATTCTCCTCTTCACATAATACCCAACACAGGACATTTGAATCTCTTCAGATCCTACATTGGGATCTACAAAATGCTGAGAACTGCTGATTAGTAACAAACAGATGTGGAAGGAGTCATGGGGAGGCTCGTGAAATTTCCAGTCACCAGCTGAGAAAGACTAGGAAAATACACTACCCAGCATAGCCACAGGTGTGAGAGAAAGCCCGTTTGTTTCTGGGATACTCAAATACTATTTTCATTTTCATTTGATTGTTCATTGAATTTTGCATTGGCATTTGAGTTTTGAAATTGCTTGATTCTATAGGAGAAGTGGGATTGGGTAGGCTGAACTGTAGACTTTTTGGAATTGTGGACACTTTTTTGTGTTGAGATATTCATCTGGTTATGATGTCCCTGTAGTTTTTTTTTTGTTTGTTTGTTTGTTGTTTTTTTTTTTTTCCCTCACTTTCCACAGTTGTAACTTACTTATTCTGGCCTAGAGTTATCACAAATCTTGAATGATATTAGGAAGGGGCAGTGGTATGACTCATGTGTGGCTCTTTTTATCTTACAGAAAAAGTGTACACAACAATGTGCAGGTGAGCTTTCTGGATCTCCCCATGTTCTTCTCCTTACCAAAGTGTGCCTTAGCTGCCTATCTCTTTTCATCCTGCTTGTCAGTTTATATCAATGTGTATTTAAAATCTGTCTCCGAAAGGGAGAAAAAATCTGAACATTTTTCATTCCATGAAAGGAGATTTTCTCTTTACACTTAAAGAAAGCCCCATCAACACAGACTTTAAGGTCTTCAAAGATCAGCTCTTGCTCTAATCACAGAAAATGCATCATAGTAATCAACATTATGGGGAAGGAAGGGCTGAAAAATTACGGACAATTTAATAGTGATTTACTGAAAATTGGTAATTGGCAGCAGAGCTTTATGGAGGAATCTTTGGATCAGATCTACACTTTATGACTACTGTGGAAAGAGGAAAGTAAATGGAATCTGATACCTAGCTGAAATGGAAACCTCCTTTTACTTACTGCCTTTGAGACACTGGTATTTCCCACTGCAATGACCTGCTATTTTCCTAAAAGGTATTCCAAATTTTAGGAGGATACACTGTATTTAGAGTAAATAGTAAATAGACAGAGTAAATATAGTAAATAGAGTACAGAATTTATAGAACCCACTGCTTTATGTCTTCAATTTGTGTGCATATTTAATGTCTGTGAATAAGATGTATGTTGTGCAACAAATGCTCAGAAGGACACTGTACAAACATCCCTTATATAGATCAGACAATGCACTTCCATCTTGACCAGCCACAACTCTACTGTTTTAGTTCCAGAGCTCTTCTGAGCAGAAACTACCAGTTACACAAAACAGTGCAGTAGATTCATGGTGTGCTCAACTGGAAAATAGGACGAAACCAACAAACTCATTTTCACTCATGATTCCACCTTGTGAATTCTAGCCTTGAAAAGCAGAATACCTACTGTTCCCAATAAAGTATAGTTAGGATAAGTAAGTCTCACAGTTAAGGACACCTAGGCATTAGCACTATTAATTCCTGTCTAAAATAGTCCGTTCAATGTAAAATACATATTAGTAACACTACGGAAGACCTGAACATATCGATAATGATGAGAGGGGCCAGGAGCAATGAGAAAAGTATAATGAAGAGATTACAATCAGAAAGGGTATTAAGGGAAATCTTGCTTAATGAGGCTATTGGTATCAAACTACATTATTCATGGGGACTTCTGATTAGAGACAAATGTCAAATGTAACATACATTCCTGGGTGGCAAGTCTTCATTTGCATTTCAGATAAACAGTGGTGGTTCTGGGCTTCAGCTTAGCTACCTGTTTTTTTTTACTTTTGAGTAAGTTTTTCCAACTTCACAAAATATCTTTAAATCAATAATGTAAGAAATGAGTTACAACTTTTCAACAAAAAATAGTTTAGACCTAGAATTATTTTACCCCAAATACCATGCATTTGCTGTTAACCAGTATATATGAAAAGAGGATGAGGGTTATGGAAAAATACAGATTTTGCCATTTTCCAGTTTTCTTTCTGTCTTTCTTTACTACTTTTGTCTGTATTGCAATCAAGCTTTCCTTCTGCCTTAGGAGATACAACTCTGCCACTTGAGGGCAGTGGATGGCTTTCTGTGCTGAATTTGAATAAGCATTTTCTTTTACTAAATGTATACTTTTCTTTCTATTCTAGGCGCCAGTTCTACGTTTTCCTCTGCTCTGTCCCAGATCCTCCACTTCTTTGTGCTTTTTCCATTTCTTCAGTAATTCAGTATATCCACTTCACACAATGGCTATTTCCCTCCATTTAAGATGTACCTTTCAAGGTGTACTTCTCAGTCACAGTACACCAATAGTAAAAGAACCAATACAGAGTTAAGACAGATTGGGCATCAGAGAGGTGCTTAATAAAGCAAGTCATTTAAAGTTGTGTTTTAGCAACTTTAATAACTTTTCAGAGATAGCTTGGAAATTCTCCAGAAGTACATTGACAGAAATCTGTGCAATTTAGAGAAAATTACTCTTGGAACACCTCAGTGTATGTTGTAAACAGAATCAGCATAAACTTTTCCTTTTGTGATGAATTCTTAAATATTTCATCAGTACTGTCATGATTTGTTTTGATTAAGATTTATCTCATGTGAATAAGAGTTACGCTAATTAGTACTGTAGTTTTAAACAAGCAGAGTGTGTAATGGCACTTATTCAAATTCTGATGAACTGTATGTCCTAAATATTTGGTAATGCTTTGTTGAAATCACTGTTATTGTCCTTAGAATTCATTGTTACAACATGAATCATACTGAGTTGTTTTGGTATTCATGTGGATGTAAAATGTAATTCTACAGAAACCCTACTGTAATTTTCCAAAGCATTAATTAGCACTACTATACAAATACGAGCAGGAAAGTTACCTAAGGAGAGAGAAAAAGCCACGAATTCTAAATTTCCCAGTTAAATAAATTTTAACTTTTGATGTCTAAGAGCAACTGCACATATGAAAACATATTGTACATTTGTATTTGTCAATATGTCAGAGATGAACCTCTGTTTGGTTTCACTTACTTACACTTGTAAATGCAAGTAGTGTTTATGGCCCTTTTTGCCACTAAAGTCTGTGCAGGACCCCAGAGCCCTTGATATATTATGACACTGGTTCTCTTCATGAAGTCGCTTTTAGGCCCTGTGCTTTTAACCTTGTTTCCTGTTGACCCAGAAGGTTGCAACTGTCAGCATAGGAGGGCTTCTGATATTTTCTTGATTGTGCTTGTAGCCAGCCAGCTGCAACTTGGAGGGAAGATGGAAGATCATTCTCCCTCTGGATTTCACTTCTTCACTTGTATTACAGACATTGAGGTGAACCAGTAAAAGCAATTACAGTAGGGATTCAACATTTTCACACATAGAACCCTGTACTCTTATCTCAGTGGTTTTCATAATTACCAGACAGCTTCTGTTTTTGAAGATCCTTGTAGAAAAATTTTACTGATATTAAATATTCAGAGGTGGGAGTTTGGATTGACAGGCATTTCTCTAACATTTTTCAACATAGATCTTAAAAATGGGGCATATGAAACAGCCAGCTTCTTTTGAAATCTTGGTTTACCTTGGAATTTACTTGGGAATTTAAGAACATTGAAGAAGTGTCTTTATAAAAAGCACAACGTTTTTAAAGAAGGGAAAATAGACTTTTATAAAAAAGGATCAAAAGAAGAATTAGCCTTAAGTGGCATTTTTATGCTTGTAGCAGTTTGCATGTTATGAAAATGAAGATTTATCCCTTAATTGTTATTTTTAAGTCCATAATTAAGAGAAGAACCGTCAAAGGTAGCGATATCTTAAAATGATATATTTACAACCACACTGTTATGAGAAAAATGCCAGATGAGCTACTTTATGCATGGCTGTTTTAAAGTGTATAAGTGTTAGATTGCATCAGTATTGGTGTTTTTTCAGATGAGTGTGCTTGTAAAGACATCATTTTAGCATAATTTCTCTTTTAATGCTTTTATGATCGCTCCAACATTTAATCGGTGCAAGTGAGAAATTTTTCTTCATTTCATGTTTGTAACTACCTGGTTATGTGTGAAAATATTTTCAGCACCGTATCATGTTGAAGGAAATGTATCAATATATATACTTCTACATACAAATATATGTTAAATCAGTCAAATAAATGTCTACAAAAGAATTCTCTTTTCCCCATTTCAGATGTTGTGATGTCATTTGTGAAACTGTCAGTTCATAGCTGTTAAGTCTCTAGTACTGAGGTCTTCTCTCAGCTAAATGTGAACATTTATGGCACAACAGTGGCATAAAGTTCTCATCTTTAACAGCTCACCTTGACCAGTGGTCTGCCCCTGTCTGACCTCCACTGACCTGCTAGGGTACCTGAAGGATGCAACTTTTAAGAACACAGGACACCTCAAACAGCTCAACAGGATATGTTATGGGTATGAAACTGGGTATTAGGGCAGAGGTAGTAGTGCTTGGTGTCTTATCACTGGGTCTTTTAGCATAATTCACCTCAATATATCTCAATATATCTCAAGCTGTATCCTGGTTTGCATCAAAAGAAGTGTGGCCAGTAGGTCAAGGGCAGGTCGTTTTGCCATTCTGTTCTGCTTTCATGAGACCCCACCTTGAGTACTGTGCCCTTTTCTGGGGCTGCAACAAGAATGATGTCGAGCTACTGAAACAGATCCAGAGGAGTGCCACAAGGATGATCCTTACAGTGAGATCAAACAGAAGGGACCTTATAGTGACCTTGAATTACATGAGGGGGGCCTAAAGGAAAGCTGGGGAGGGACATTTTTTAAGGGCATGTAGCAACAGGACAAGGAAAAATGGCTTTAAAATAGAAAAGGGTAGATTTAGACTAGATCTTAGGAAGAAATTCTTTACTATGAGGGTGGTGAGGCTCTGGAACAGGTTGCCCAGTGAGGTCGTGGGTGCCTTCTCCCAGGAAGCATTCAAGGACAGTCTGGATGGGGCTGTGAGCAGCCTGGTCTATAGGGAGGTATTCCTGCCTATAGCAGAGCGTTGGATATAAGTGATCTTAAAGGTCCATTCCAACACAAACCATTTTACAGTCCTATGACTCTATGGTTCGTGTGTGTGCTAGTTGACACATAACACTTATGCATATAAGTGAAGATTCTCATTTCTAGGTGTTTCATATTAATTTTTTGTTACTTTTGAACACTTAGCTGTCTTCCTCAAAAAAATCACAAATGAGCCTGCTGTGACTTTTGCTGTTTTTTTGGTTTTTTTTGTACCCCCAGATTTTTTACCTAAGTTGCTGCACATTACAGAGAAATTACTTTATTTGGAGAGTGAACATAATTCCCTCTGGATGCAGTGCAATCTTTCTTAGTATGAAATGCTCAACAATATTCAGTTTTCCTCTTCCTTTTTTTTAATTTTTATTATTATTATTTTTTTTTTAATCATCCTGTTTAGAAGTTCTTTTTTAATCATTTTTTTCCAGTGGTCTCTTTAGGCATTGACCTCACTTTGACTCTTTTTTTTTCATTCAGCCTCACAGATTCTGTCATGAGATGGGCCCTTTATAAATTAATAAAGTAATGAAATGAATAAAGCTTGATGTAACATTTCTTAGTGATTGCTGTAATGTTAAAAACATCAAATGAAGCTAATACTTCATTTGATGTTTTTATAGATAGATATACTGAAAAAACATCAAATAAGGATACTCAGAATTTCACTTTTTCACTTGGGACAAGAATGTTTTATGTATACCGTCTGTCAGAAGAGAGCAATGGAAACTTTATAACATATATGTGTTAACCATCTATATCGTTTTCTTTGGTCTTCTATCATTTTTTACCTTATTTTATCTTTTGCATACTTTTTCTTCACTTTGTGACCCAGTCTATTTTTATTCCTTCATTATTAGCAATTAAAAGCATTTCTGATAGCACCAGCACTCTTCTCAGTTCTCAGACATCCTTGGAGCTCTTTAAAGATCAGATCTTTCCACAGGGATTAATCCCTTGTGTTTTAGCCCACCTTTTCCACAATCATATGCTAGTAAACAAAATAGTAGAAAAGCAGAGGCTCAGGTCCCACCCTGTGATACCCAATAGTGCTACTGGTAGTACTGGTGAGAAGTATATTCACAGATACTACAGTAAGTCAAGCCACATTCGAAGGATCTCAAGCACCACCGAAAAATTATGCAGATATTTAAAAAATAGTTGCAATATTTTAAAAGACTTTTTTTTTTCTTTATTTGTTTGTTTGTTTTAATATTGTTTAATTAACAGAGATCATTTTGGAGGTTATAGTTTTGTGGTTTTTTTTTAAGATAATATTTTTTTTTTTTTTCCTACCTTTCCTCATGAACTTCCTAGTCTGAGAAATGAGTATACTGTCTACTTGTGTTTTGTTAAATGCAAGAGGATGTGGGAGAGAGCTCAAGTGCTGGACCACTGAGCCCAAACTCTTCAATTCTCATATTGTTCCCTGGCAGAACTTTGGTCCATATCAACTTAAAATTTCTGAATTAAGACTTAGGCATGTTTAGTGAGGATTACAAGCAACAAAGATCACTCCCAGTAACCAGTATGAATAAGATTTTTTTTTTTCTTTACTCTCTGTGTTTCTTCAACACAATGATTGAGCAGGCTTTGCACTCTTCAAAATTCCTGCATGCTTCATATAACGCTCCCAGTAGCAAAACATTTACAACCAGTTTCATCCAGTCTAAACTACCATTTTGATGTCTTGGGACACCAGTATATCTGACATATTTTAAACTAATAGACATACATAAACACATGCACAAGCATACAGTTTTTACAGTGAGAGAAAACTTGATTTGAATGTAGGACTACAAGGACATCAGAAGAAGCCCAGAGAGATATCTACAGCGAATTGCTTCCATATAGACCCATATAGACTCTTGCACTATTCTTCTGACCAGAGATTAATACTTGCCTCTTCTATATTTAGGTACATACACATACCTACTGTCTTTGTCACTGCTTGTGTTGCAAAGTAGTAATCTCCAGAAGGATGTGAGGAAGAACGGCTAGCTGTCATTAAGTCTTCAACATCAACAAATTATTCAGATTTGTCAGTTAAATATTCTTTTCATGCTCATATAAAGGAACACATCTTTGACAAACATCACCACCAGATTTTTGTCAGTTATAATGTTCTTTTCTGTTTTGGTGGCTATAGGTAGATAGATAGATAGATAGATAGATAGATAGATAGATAGATAGATAGATCTATATACATAGAAAAAAAGAAAGGGGGGAAAAATAAAAAAAAAAGAAAAAAAAATCCTGCACACCTATCCATAACTTTAAGAAAACTTTAAAAATTCCATAGAAATATAAAAATGAAAAATATCAGAACCATTTTGGTTCATGTATCCAGGTTTGCACTTCACACAAACACTACTAGGTAAGTCACTTTTGCATAATCTGCAAAGGAAAAGGTTCTTTTTTTTTTTTTTTTTCAAAATCTATTTCTCACTGATCACTCACGTCCTTTTGTCAGTCAAGCACAGCTGGAAAGAGACTATGCTCAGATGTTACATTACTTGGAACATAGTGTCTGAGAGCCATTAAATTTATTTTCCTGTTAGCTTTCCCTCTCTGCAATTTCTCCTCTACTGACTATGTATGAGCAAATATTTTGTCTCTTCAGCCAACATTATTTTCAAAAATAATTTTCAAAACTTTCTGAAGACAACATCTCTTTTAGGGAATTAAAATCAATCAAATTCTATCCTTGTCTCTTACTAATAGGTCTTTGCACAGTGATGGGAACCTTTTCTGCATCTGTTCAAGTCTTGCAAGAGGACATGTCACACTTCATAACTGTTGTTTTCAGGTATTTGGCAAACTATGGCATTTATTGCTTCCACCAAATTCTTATTTCGTATATTTGCCTCACAATCATCACAGCTAGAGAATTAATTATTTAAAGGAAAACAGAGACTCTGAAGAACAGTTTAAAAGTCTGTCTACTCCCTGGCTGTGCTTTATGTGGTGTCCCTAGGGTTATACCCACTCACACTGGGAAGCACAAAAATAATATTTACATTCTCTATTATTTTTAATTAATCATTTCATTAGAGAGTGGAATTCATATGCAACACAGCAACAACAGTAATATGTACATTAGTGGAGGCAAAAATGAAGCCAAACATACATATGCTTTAATTAATTTATTTATTTTTAATTGAACAGACTCCAGAAAACTGACCATACATGCCTAACAACGAATAAGGAAACCATCCTCTTTGTAACTTTAAATTTCTTGACTGGCTGAATCTATTTTCTGGAAAGCTGTATACAAAGAATATAAGGAACTAACCAGAGAGGAATGTGAGGTTACTTGTCTCTATTTTATCACAGCTTTGAAGCTGTTTGGGAGATGAAACATGGATGGAATATCCAAGAAGACTGAACAAAGCAAAAACCTCTATGCATCTGGAAAATCAAGGTTTCACTAACTGTACAAGTATATGCCTGTATTTTTGTGAAAACACTATTGGCTGTGAATACAAGTGGTTTCAGATTGGCCTTAGAGACATTCAATAATGATAAATGCATACAACTAACAGCACACATCTGGATTTTCATCTATAGAATAAAAAATGCCACAGACTGTTACACAATTTGAAGGCTCAAAAGAACCTGAAAACTGGAGAGTTTAAGGTCATGGGCAGTTCGTTATACCTGCAGTCAGTACTCTCTTTTTCTTTTTTGACTTTCTCGCTTCTAATCCTCTTGCTGATCTTCTTTCCCTTTACTATGTGCTTTCTTGAAGTACTCATTACTGCTGTTTAATGTGTTAACAAATACTAATAGGTATCTCAGTGGTAAACTACAAGGCAGGTTATAGCACAGACAAGTAAGATTTACGCAGCTCATTTTAAGAAAAATATAATGGAAAAGTGTAATAAAATTAATGAGTGGTGTTTGATTTTTCTACCAGTGCGTAGCTGAGTAATCATGCTGCCCATGGGATTGGAAAGGTATCTTGATTGTGAAATAATGTCTTCAGCCTTTGACTTTCTATTGCAATAATGTGTCCTTAGAGCACAGTACACAGTGTGTTTCCTCTGAGCATGTAGTACTCATTTTGTACTAATCAGGAAACAGAAAGACTTCTTGGTTTGCAAGGGAGTATGATGAGCTGGGGAGTATCAGCATCAGGTGTAGTGTAGGAGAAGATAAGTATTCCTCTGGCATATGCTACATGATGAACAGAAAGGGAATAGTTTAAGAGGAAGTAGATACATGTGTGTGCACAACAGCTACAGCTTAGGTAGAGGAGAACCGTAAACAGTGTCTGTCTGTGAAATGTGAAGGAAAAGTTAGGACTATGTGAACCGGAGATAAACTGGCATTGTTCATGTGAGTTTTCAAGTTAAAGGGGCAAAGAGTGGAAAAGGTGCGAGAAGGAAGAGTCCAGTGTCTTCTAACACTGGCCTTGGTTAAATAATGACTGCATGTCTTCAATGCATGTTCTTTCTCTCAGGGCCTAGTTTCTATTGTCAGTGTAGCATCAGAAGCACCCATACTGACTATTCAATTGGCATCTCTGGAACAATGGTCGGGATATTTCTCTGAAATATGTTACCTGTTTTCCCAGAACTTGGTATCACTGTTTCAAAGTGTGCTAGTTCAACATTAAGAAATGCTTCTGCCCTCCTTAAAATGCTATATATATCTGTAAGAAATGACACATGTAGCTGCTCTCATTCTTGCTTGCTGTGGGAAGATGCATTCTGATTCATTAATTCCATACTGATATCCATTCTAACATTTTGCTTTGGTAGGCAATGCACTTAGCCTTTCATGCATACAGTCCTGAGAAAGATTGTGTAGATCTCAGAGTACAAAGACCTTGTACGGATATGACAGGAACCTCTATTCTCAGAAAATAAAGAACTAATGTGACTTTCCAAAAAGAAAATAAGTAAGAGAGAAGGGCTATGCTAATTGATGTATGTCCTAGAACTACAGTCCTTACAGGTGCAGGATGATCTTTGCTTCATTCTTGTGAGTTTGTAAAGACAATACCTTGCTTCCTTCCAGCAAAAGTAAGAAGACCTGTACGTTGAATAAATTCTGTGGTCAGTGTTGCTGCTCATTTCTCTAATGGTTTCCTTGTATCCTTTCTCAATGCAGGTAGCTTCAAGTTGGAAAGATGTTCACTTCCATAGTACCTCATGCAGGTGCAGGTCCTTCTTAAAGTCAGTTTTTTAGTCTGTTTTTGGTGTTGTTTTTCTTTATTTTGTTGTTGATTGTTTTTTGTTTTTGTTTGTTTTTTTTCCCCTCATAGAGCGTTTGCAAGTAATACAATATATTTTCATCTTTTATTTCAATTAAATTTACTTCAGAGGCCAGAACATGTGGTTAATGCACTGTTATTGTCTATCTTCTCTATATCAAGTATTCTTAATAACCTTTATTTCCTGTATCTCCTATTCCTCTTCACTGTGAAATTGCATGCACTACCTATTTTACTGGAAGTTCTCTGGTACTTTACAGTAGATTCCTATCAGTGGACTTCTCCAGAAACCAAGGATGTCATGCTTTCCTGTCCCTTAAAGAAATGTTGCATTTGGATCACTCTGAGAAAAAGACTTGCCTTCTTTTTTAGTTTTTTTCTTCCAGTTGTAGGAATAAACCTTTAAAGAAATTCTAAAGTTGCACCCCTCATTACAAATAAAAGTACATTAAACATAAACTCTAACATTTAGAACAGCAAGATTGCACTTACATTGTATAATCGCTGCACAAAGGGCCAATAATCACTTTGTTCAAAAGAGATAATGCAGCATAATATAAGTAGTAGTTTAAGCAATTATCTGGTAGAACAGTTAATCATCACCCTCAGTTCACAGCCTTTTGTTTCTCAGGAATACACATGTCAGACTGTAATTAAATGCATTCACACTATTCAGTGCTGTGCAGGCTGCCTGGGTGAACAGTGGAACCAAGCTGGAAAACACAATGCAGACAAGTTTAGACACAGCTTTTATGGCTGTGTCTGCCTGGCATGGGGTCCTTGCTGACAAATTTGTTGTGGAAGGGTGAAATCACATGACAGTAAATTATTTATTACAGAATGTAATTTATGGTAGAAAAGATGAGTATATAAAATTTATTTTCACAATCTTTTATACTTTCAAAGCAGTTCGTTACAGCAAAGATTATCTGTCTTACCGTGAAATTAAAAGCTGGTTTTGGATATTGAGTGATTAATTCAAAACTGGTTTCATAATTGTAATTTGTAATTGGAAATGCAAGGGACAATCCCCTCCTCCCCCCACCCCACCCCAAACAACAACAAAGCAACAAATAAACTACAAACAAACAAGAAAAGATTTGTTTATTTATTTATTTATTTTTCCACAGTGCTACAGATTTTTAGAATAGTCTGTGGTTGACTGAGTGGAGGGCAGCTACATGTGAAACAATTTCCATGGTACGCAATCTGTGTGAGATAAGAAATAGAAGAGGCAACTCTTTATTTGTAATGTGTTTATTCCATGACTTCCCTGAGATACACTTACAGATTCTAATGAAGACAGCTGAGACATCTGTAACACAGCACAGTCCTCACCATTGGATGATTGTAATTATGTTTTGGAGAGATTGTGACAACTGATCCCCACTGTCAGACAGATGCGTTCTAACCATGCTGTGGGACAGCTGTGTTGTATCTGCATGCTCTGAACTATCATACTTTCACAATTTTCTAGGTTGTTTATACAATGCTGTCTTAGAAAGATGAGTCTTGAACTTGAGCTTTTGCCTTGTCCACACACAGCACTTGAATGTCAAACTATATTAAATCTGGTCACTTAAAAACCTCTGTGTATAGTAGAAGGCTTCTTTCTAGCTATAAAGGCACGGTTAACTTCTCATCCATTTAAAGTGGAGAAAAAAAAAACAAATCCCACTGGTATAGCTTTCATTAAGAGTTGTGTATAGTATAAACTGAATTTACCTTATTGAACATATAACACGCTTATTGAACATATATTTCCAATAATATTTCACACAGTTATAATTATATATTATATATATATATAATATATATTATATTAGTTATAATTTTCTAATCCAGCTGCTAATTTAGGTTGGATGTTAGGGGGAAGTTCTTTACTAGGAGAGTGGTGAGGTCCTGGAGCAGGCTGCCCAGGGAGGTTGTGAATACCCCATCCCTGGAGGTGTTCAAGGCCAGGTTGGACGGGGTCCTGGGCAACCTGATCTAGTAAACCTGGAAGTTTGGTGGCTCTGCGAGGCAGGGGTGCTGGAGCTTCATGATCCTTGAGGTCCCTTCCAACCCGGGCCATTCTGTGATTCTGTGATTCTGTGATTCTGCGATTCATATATATTCAATTTAATGATATCTTCTAAGATAACATTATAAAAGGACAGATAGGAAAAATAAAAATAATAATAATTTAAAAAAAAGACCTAAAATCTTCTTAGTTCCTTTTTCTATTGGATAAAAAAATTTAAATCTCTGATTCACTTCTATTTATTACTAATTTCAAACACACATAATCCATGCAAGCTTCTGAAGCTATTCTCTATTGTTTCATAAATTTTTCCTCGAATATATATTTTTGCCCATACCTTCCATAATATTCTTTACATTCCCTTTCTCATATGAGCACATACAGGTTATATGTATTTTGTTGTCAGAGCTCTGGTAATAGGCTATAAAAAATATATCCAAAACAGAGAAAATGATATAGGAGAGCATACTGCTGACCTTTATGGAAAAGAACTACCTTATGATAAGCAAATAAATTTAATAAGTTACTCAGAAGTTGTATGAATAAAGTGTCATTTTGTTTATAATTGCCAGGGCACTGATATCTTGCTGTGACTGTATTGAGTTTGCTATTAATACAACTTACCATCATGTGAACCAATCACAGTGGGATTCAGCCAATTCTGATATTGCTTGAAAATAAAAGTGTATTCTCAGCATGTTTCTGAATATCCATTCATAAATATTTATTCAAGAGTGAATATTATAACACCAAATAGGTTTCAAGAGCACGTGGCCTAACTGTGCCCCATGCCCAACTCCATGAATGGCCATAGATGTATTGGGTAAGTAAAATACACTGCCCACTATCTGTGGCAGTTTAGCGATCGGGGACACCAAACAACCCAGAGAACCCTCAGAGACGTGTAAAAAAATATTCTCTCCTATGTTTTGCTGGCTCATTAAATAACTTATGTTTAACATCTTAGACATAGGCCCAGCTTGAGTCACTTTTAATTTCTGACTCCTCCTGCATATTTTGGGGCAAAGGAAGAGATAAAAAAGATGAATGAATACAATGGGCAGTTTGTGATGAATGTAATATAACAGGATGAATTAAAATGGAATCCTAAAACAGAGAAGGCAACTAAAATAAAATAAATTTAAAAACTTAATTTATTGAAGAAAAAAAAAGGTCCCTCTTCATCAGTTATTGAAAGATTAATGACCTTGTTTAACACTGTAAGGAGTAAATCATTAGAGGGGCAAATTTATTCTATCATTTACTGCTTACAGGGAGACTGACAGAATTATTTGGTTCCCTTCTTCTAAAAGGAATACTCAATCTTCCCTCCTTGTAGCCAGTCCAATGGCTACTGAAACCAGTAGTCTTCACAGTGAAGTTCTATCAAAATTTCATAATTGCATTTTTATCGCATCCCAAAAGTAAAATGTCTGGGAGTGTTTGCAGTTGTATAGATATTCAAAAGGAGGATTTTCCAACAAGAAACGAAACCCAAAGTAAGATGACACTGGCTACCTCACCAGCCCAGAAGTAGAATAATCTGAGACATTCAAAATATTTCAGCAGTGTGAAGATTGCTTTACAGCCCATATTCCATATAATCTTGAATTTCGTCTAGTCAACTAGGCATAATGTTTTACAGTACTCTCTCCCTACTATAACTCAAATACTTCTAATGGCACACCAAAAAGCAAACAAACAAACAAAAAACGTTGCATACATTAGAGTTGTACTGGAGCATCCTTTTAAATCAGAGAGCTCACACTTACAAGCAGACTCATTTAAAAAACCACATTGTACAGATATTGTAGACAGCGTATAATAGAAACATAATAACGTGACAAAAGATTTTGCTTCTTTCTTGATCTAACATATGTCTTAATAAATATCTGTTGATTTTATAAATAACTTGCTTTTTTCTCTTCATCCCTAACATGCATGCAACAGAGCCACTAGCATCAGTAGGACTCACATGTATAGCAGAGACTCTGCTGAACGGTGTGGTGTACATTCTATTTATAAAACTTGAAGATCACAAGTTAGACTTAATGAAGCAAACACGCAGTGCTTATTTTTCTGTTCTTATTAAAGGTAGCACTTGTATGAATTGTTTTCTTCAATCATTCTGAGAAGCTCTTTAAAGTAAGTACCATGTTAATAACGTAGCCTTAGGTGATTGGGACATCTGACTGTTTTAAAATGTTGATTAAATTAGGAAGGGGAAGAAGATATTTTTAAGACTATGATCTCATATTCATTACAGTAAAGATTATTAAGACATCGAGAACTCACTAAGGTAAAAATCATTATCTTTTGTACAGCAAATTTAATTTGTAATAAACAAGCTCTTGATCATTAAATCTCTCCACTGTACTTCATTCCCTGCATTGTTCAAATTAGTTGCCTTCTGTAACAAACTGGGAAATGAAAGGAAATGTTTTAGACCTTCCTTTCTGTACCTTTCACCATGTGTTCAATCCATAACAGAATAGTTACAGCAGAGAAAAATAAAAAGAAATACTGCACAAACAATGTTTTAGTATAATCCTTTTTTTCTAAGAAATAACAGAAGACAGATGACATTGATGAGAGGAGGGTGTTATTGTTATTCTCACTGTTTTGATGTCATTACCATGTTATTTCCATTGTTCTGACATAATCACTTGTTTGTTCTAATTGCACCAGTTTCAACAGGATGATATTTATGTCATTCATCAGTATGAATAAATAACTTATGTTTTACTGTGTAATTCATACATGTCAAACATACATACGATTAAAGCTTTTACACACTATAGCATTCAAATATATACATTATTGTAATTTTAAAAAATTTTAAAATGTATGTATCAAGACAAGTAAAAATCTATGTAGATAATTAAGTACACATACAGACTGTGGCTTTTGCCAGTCATTGTCAGCCATCAGGTGAACTACATTATCCTAATTTTATAGAGGTTCTAACATACAATTTTCAAATTGAATCATTTGTTCTAGTTTGCTATGAATGTGCAAGATCCTCAGCAGCAGAGGATCCATGGGAAGTGTGTCTGTTGTGTGTGTGGGGGGGGGGGGAAGGGGAAAACACATGTTTAAAATTGTTTTGAACAAGCTCTTTTTCATACAAGCCATTTCTTGCTATTGTTAATCAAGCTATATATTTAGAGATGCTGTGCTACGGTCTCCTTAAGTAGAAAAAGTAGTATACTGAAATAAAAGATTTGCAATATGATTCATAATTGCTGATATAAGCAAAATATATAACCAAAAGTTAGAACAGCTTCTCTGTAAATTTTCTGTCTCTGCCTGTCATATACAGTAGCTAGTGGAAATATGGTATAACACACAATATCAAAGCTGTATATCTGTCTGAATATTTGTATGTCCATATACGTGTGATTTTCAATTCTTTCTGTCTATATTCTCTCTTCATAGTTCATAGACCTGGATGTCTGACTCTGTTTTTCTGTGTTTCTGTATCTATCACAAAATACATATGCTTCAGTCCTATCATACAATTTTATATTTCATTGATATTGTATCACAGACACCACTGCAACTAAAAAAAAAAATTCTATGAAAGTGATGAAAACAGAAAGGGAAGAACAAGTTACAGAAACACAGAAATCTCCAGCAAAGAAACAGGAAACACAGTTTGGGGTTACAGTCGTTTTTTAGTAGATGTATACTAGCAATTAATTTGATCTGTAGTCTAAGAGGCATTTTATAATTAATTTCTCAGCATTTACCACATACAAGCCATCACTTTAGAGTGCTATGTCATTAACAAAATCCCATTTTTTCATAGAGAATAGGCATACTGATCTACATTTTCCCATGCCGCCTAGCCAGAATGGACTCAAGGGATATTATCTTATTCAGAAAGAACCTTTCAAGGTTGAATAAAAGAAATGGTGCAGGGTCCCTGGGAGAGGGAAGTGATCATCATTTTCACCTTCAACTCTTCTTTGATGTGGCAGAGTCAATTTTTAATCAGCAGCCATCAGACTGGGCTTCATTTCGCCTTACAAAGTCCTATTACTCTGCCACTTTCTGGAAGGAGGTGATAAGGACAATGCTCTTCTTTTTCTCTTCATAGAGCCCTGCATATGATGAGTCCCTTTGGAGAGGTTTGATAAAAAAAAAAAAAAAATAAATGAGTGAGTATGTAGGGATAAAGGTCACCTCTCTGCCAGAATTAACTCTTCAAGACAACAAACTTTTGATTCCAGTACATTTGTTTTTAGCAATTCTTCTATATTCTTGTGTACGTAGTTTCTGTGGTCAGCAGCAACAAGACAAGGGTTAATCCCCATGAAGCTTTTTGATCTAAATGCTACTTCAGATTATTGGATTTTGACAGAGGAGAAAAAAAATAAAAGAGAGAAAATCACCAAACCCTCAAATAAACAGCCCCCACACCATATGCACATCACATACCACTCAATTGCTCCACTCCTTAGTGGACATTCTGAAATGAGCAACACAAAGGAAATTATTTTCAATTAAAATATACCTTTTTTTCATCAAAACATCTCAAAGTTATCCATATTACAAGCATATAAAACAAATCCTTGCAGACAAATAATGAAAACACTATTCTATAAAATCATTGAAAGAGGAAAAAGAAATCCCCCCTCTAGAGGTATTTTTTATGTTAAATAAACCTAAATTATTTTTAAACTATGCATTCATGTGCAGGGGGAGGGGGAGGAACAAAAAAAAAAAAAACCAAAAAAAACACCTCTATAATCTCTTAGTATCATTTATTGTAGTCAGCAGTCTTAATTGCCTCCCTGAAATGGATCAGAGTTCTGGGAATTACACACTAAAATGATGTTACCACTCTCCAGTCTTCACATTCCTTGATATAATCTCATTAAAAATATCAAGCCTCTAGGTTAGGGAATACATATGGATGCTAAATGCATTTTAAGCAGGAGCACCTAAACTGATGACCTAGTTATTACAGAACAAAGCAGCTGAAGATGAATTTTAATGCTGAAGTAAAGCTGTTTTCTTTTTGTTGTTGTTATTACTGTACTTATTAACATTTTTTTGGACTGAATTTTGTTATTACCTCTGGAAAAATATGTGATAAATCTGAACCAACCAGAACAGTGGAAAGATATTTTTGGAGTAAAATAAACTCTGATTTTCCAGCAGACCACACAAGTTAAGAATTTTAAAAAGAACGCAATAAGCACAGCAGTTTCATTAGCTATAATTTCCATAAAGAGGTACAGGAAAAGTAGTATGCCAACTTGCAGTTTTAGTTTCAAATATGCTGTGTTTGTTTTAAAAGTGCTACAGAAAACAGACTCATCATCCTGCCAAATAATGGATGAAAGAGAGGGAAGCTATGTTGAATTCCACATATGAAGTAATTAGATTTTAGAGAAATAGATTTCCTGTTATAATTTGCAAAGAATACTCCTGTAGGAACCAGGAGTACAGTCTGAAATGTCTTTTGTGCATTGTGATCTGATGTATTAAACCAAAAATCATTCTCTTTGGTGCAGATTAAAAGAGGCAGTATGGAAATAGACTTTAAGTAGTTAAGAAAATCTGAAATACTTCAGGATTGTAATTATCACTGTCATCTGGACAGTTAGTCCTAAGAGCATGCTATAGCTTATACCTGAGGTGATGAGCAGTATAAACTTATTTGATGAAAAGAATCACTGCTTAGTGGAATGCCCTTGAAGCGAATGGTCACAAACAGATTCCCAATGATTGCAGAAGATACAAAAAAATACAGTGACCTTTATGCATAATTCTGATTTCAGTTGTAGTGAGAACTGGGTGGGACACTGGTAAAACAAGATAGAGCATTTCATGTCATGGCTGCCAGTTCAGGTCTGTCATGTGTATATAGGAATAATTACCCTCTGCTTAGTGACATGTGTTATAAGTACTACTATCACAAAGGGTGGGCTTTTGTTTGTTTGTTTGTTTTTTCCTGATTCTGTTTCTGTATTTGTTTTTGTTTAAATCATAGTTAAAAAGACGTAAGTCTTGGAGTTCCTGCCTGAGAACTTATAACAGTCTTCTGACTCACCTGAAAAAGAAATGTGTCAAGCTTTAGCTGCACATTTCAGTTTAATGGATCAGCTTTCCTTACTCTGTCTGAACATAGAAGTTCAGTGATCTTTTAGCAACAGTTTCACATGGACAGATGTCCTAAGGGAGGACAACAATAATTTTTTCTGTAATTGGATAGAGGAAATGAAAAGCAAGGAAGGACCTCAAGACAGAATTGAGAAAGATTAGCTGTGGAAATCATATAAGTTGATTACTTCTCCTTAGCACTTGGATATATGGGAAATTTTTAAAACTAAGGTTTAATATTGATTGTATTTTTGAACTTTTAGTCCACAAGTCCAAGGACTACAAATATTTAAAACTGATTTTAAAAGGTTGTTAAAGGTGGAGATTGCCAGGCTCACCAAAATGTAAGCTTACATTATAACAGTCCAGATATATGGAATCATGATTCTGAGTTTCTATCACAGCATGTTGTTTCTCCTTTGAAGTACAGTTCAGTGGGATCTGATAATCAGGTTAAGTCTTGTGTACTCAGAGAGTGATGCTATGCTATTCTGATCAAACAAACCCTAACTAGGAATTTGCCAAAGCTTTGCAACCTCTGGAATTCTTCCTTAATAACTTAATTTGTACTTAATAACATGTGGTTATTAAGTACTTCCCATGTGTCTCTGAGAATTGCCAGTTCAGCAACTGGCAATCCCTTCTTATATGTTCCTTTCTCTAAAACTCTAAAGAGACTTCTTGCCTAGTGCTGTGTCTATCAAAAGAGGATCTGCCATGTTGGATCTGTAAACCAAACTATATAAAAGACTCTTTACATTGTTGAAAGATATTGTCCAGAAGCAGGAAAAAGAAATGAAGTGTGGGGGTCATTCTCAGCATTTTTTAGATTAGGATTCTCACTGCTTGGAAATCATTTGGAAGTTCTACCCAGTTATATAGTGAAGAAGTTGAAATTTAGTTTAATTTTACTCCAAGTCTGTAGGCACAGTGCAAGTCTGTACACACAAGACAAACTTTCTGCTGCTGCTTTGTCACCAGGAGGTGCTGCTCTGGCCTGATTTCAGGCCTGCCTGACACCCTTAACATCCTTCCTGCTCTCTCAGACAAAACTACCCATTGAGATATTCACATACTTACTCCTTCACCAATTTTAGCCAAAATTCAGCTGGTTAAATTCAATGAAGGACTTAGTTAACCTAGATCATTTTCATTTAAATGGATTAGAAAACTATTTTAAGAACAGCCAAACAATCAGAACAATGAGTGGTAAGATATAGCAGCACCAAAAACACTTACTAAGTTTATAACTTTCCTGAGCTGGCACAGAGGTAGCAGTAAATAGACATTTACCCAGAAATCAAAGGATCTAAGATTTAACAGGAGAAAAGTAAGAAATTCTTATATGTCTGCTTGTTGCTGTATATATGTCTGATTCAAAACATTGGCTACCGTGTTTCCAGTTATCAGAAGCAATAGCCTCTTTAACTATTAGAAAAATTTGGTACAGGGAGGCTTATATATTACAGTTGAAGATAGTTATATTAAAGGCTCTGAAAATCTCAACTAGAGAAATAAAAAGTGGAAATATACACTAATTTTAGAAGTGTGATTTGGGACTTCAGAATCTGATTTTTGAGACCCTTCATTATCATGTTGATCTTCATGCCTCCAAGCCTACCTGATGATTAGTGCAATAGATTACAAGATATTAAGGTTTTTCACTCACAAAATGATGATGACATTGCTTTAGATAACCTTTTGAAAGCTTGGTTTCATTAGCTTGACTAACATTACACAAAACAGACATAGAAAACAACCTGATCTGCATACTGGGGTTTAAGAACAAATAAGATCAAAGATACTATATACAATTTGATAATCACATACATTCATGTGCTCAGTCTGCCTCCATTACATTCCCAAGGTCTTGACTTCCCTTCTCCACAGAAACAAGAACTGAGATCAGCTCTTCCTCCTGGGTACCCTTCTTTCTGATTCCCAGCCCAAGGGTTTTGTGATCTAAATAGTCTATATATGAGCACAGATGCAATGGATTATCAGTCTCCGAATGGGTGGTTTGGACTTAAATTTTTTTTATTATTATTATTATTAATTGGATAATTCAGAATATGCTGGTTTTGCTGAGCAAGTTGAGCTGTTATTATAGTTTATAGTCAGTCCCTAATAGTTGCAAATAGCAGGTGGGAAGCTCCTGCAGTAGTGAAAAATGTTCAATTTTGGGCATTATGTGCCCTTGCAAATATACATTCCACTATCTGCCATGTGTTAACATTCATTTTTATCTACTTTTTCATGCATGACAGTGAATATTTATTTTTCAGATACTTGTGCATTTTTAAAACTTGGGAATATTTTTCTAAAGACAGTAATATTTATATTTCCTGTACAATAGTACCTTCCTATCAAGTGAGATGTCTGGAGGCTAAAGCAAAACAAAACAAAACAACAGCAAAAATACAACCATCAAAACAGAAACTTGATTTCTTCAAGTAAATATAAATAACAAATAATAAAATAACATACTCTTCAGAAGTAGCAGAACTATTAGAATGATATCAAATCAGTGCGAGACTGATAAGGGTACAGAACTGGAAGTTATACTGGCATGCAAATTCTTACAGTAGGTCTCCTAAATAACAGCAATTGCAGATTTCCTCACTGTATTACTCAGTATCATCACTTTCAGACTGAGTTCTTTGTGATTCCAAGTATTTTTTCAAGGTTTGGATTGTTACTTATATTCTGAAGTATTTATTGAAAATGCATTAAAATTCCAGCATTTCTGGAATATTTTTACAAGCATAAAAACTTTGGTATTGAAAGCAATCCATTATATGGTCAAAGACCGCAGATAATGAATGCCACACAAAGTATTTTGAGAAAAACACACAAGTTCAGTGGATGTTTATCTGTCTTCCTGATCATATTAATAACTGGTTCATAACTGGTCAAGTTCAATGACAAGAAAGATATAACTGTAGAGACTGGGATTACTCAGAGGCAAAGCATCAATTTTTATCTGATTGTTAATTTTAAAAGGGATATTAATTTTGCTTTTTCTTTTTCTGAAATGAGAAAGTAAAAGAAAATACGCATACATCGCTTACCATCAATGGAGATTAAATGGATTCTATATTTAGACTATGTGCCATTTAGTACTTTTGCTGGCAATTGTCCTACCTGTGTTTGAGATATGCCACATATTAATGATTGCAATTTCACGGTAAAGGAATGTTTGCATTTCACTGTTCTGATTACCTTTGACTAGACTCAGACATATGGTACCTTCAGTTCCCAGTGCAAATATCTTCCAATATTACAATGGAATATGTCTCACTAAGACTGTATTTTTTTTAATCAGATACATAATCATTATTTTTTCTCACACATTTCAGTTTTCTTCACTGTTTTCAGAACTTCTCAAATATTCCACAGAAATTAAAATCATTTGACATATTAAAGATTTCCTTTTTCACATTACTTTGTTAATTAAAATGTGGTGAGTGTCTGTTTGTGTGCAGATCACCTTATCAGAATCTTTTCTAACAGGCTTCTCCAAACTGCCAAATATAATTTTATTTCAGAGCATTCATTAGGTACTAATTTAATTAGAATTGTGTCACACCTCCAATTTTCACACATAAAGTAATTAATATGTAAAAATGATATTAAAATGTTAAACTTGCTGTGAAACATCTGCAAATACTGGAATGTTTCTTTATTGGCAGCAGTGTCTCATTTTGTGGATTGACTGTTTAATGAACACTAGCCATTTAATAAAGATTACAGAACTTGTACATCTCAAAAATGTAACTACGGAACTACACTAGGATTTCTGTCTGAATTACATATGACTATTGCCTTATGTACTTTAAAAAGTTCTGTACTTTAACCACAGAAGAGTTATTTGAACTATACTCTGTTACTAGTATTTTCAACTTGAGTACAGATATGTGAGAGAATATTTTGTACCTACCCACTCTCCTCACTTCTAGGAAGAAGCATGGGTTTTAGCTGTTAGTTAAGAGTTAGTTGTTAGCTTTTTATACAGCAAATAAATTATTAGTTGATTGTCATCCAGCTCCTGAATACACATAAATAGTACTACAGGAAACTGAGCCAATATATTTCCAAAGATTTAGCAAATTGTTCTTAAATGCCAGGAAAGATAGCAAAGCCGGCCAGTAATGCTTATTCAGACAGGATGCTATCCTCTCTAGTCAAGAAAGCTAGTAATATGGCTGCCTTTTTGTTACATATGAACCGTGTAATGTGTCAGTCCTTATTTATAGCAAGAGCTAATATATATATATATATATATATTTAAGTTTTATATAGAATGAAAAATAATGTTTTTCATTATTATGCTAAACATTTTATGTTAAGGTATCTCATTACTATGCTAATGTATGTAATTGTTTCTTGTTATGCAGTAACTTTTGCCAAGGCAATTGATAGAGCCAAGCAGGATTAGAGTAATTTCACTTTGATAAAGACAGCCAGTATGCCCAATTCGGCCTCTAGAAAACAGTCAGAAAACAGACGTTAGGTGGAGAGTTCCTTAGGCTGTCTGGTGACCTCCATGCTACTGAAAAGAAGTCAACAGCTGCTTGAAGTACCACTTCGAAGGATGATAGACATTGATTAAACCCTATTGGGAATCTAAAAGCTAAAACTGCTAGGGTAGAAACAGACAGCTTTTGTCTTAGAAAGCATTAACAAAAACTCCAAACTGCATTTAACTAGCTATTAGAGGCAGAGGTCATATATGTAAAAAATGTGTATCTTTAAAGTGCACTTTGCACTAACTGTAACCATTTTTAATGAAAGATTATCCTATCATCTGCTAAAGCATTAAGAACAAGGAGATGCATGATGCAGTTTGGAAAGGAAGTGTACAACAAATGCAATGATGTGAGTAAATACATTGCCATATAAGCTTCAAATCACTCCCTACTCCCAAAATAGTTCTATAAATGCATATCAATATAGCTTGAGTGGTGACTGAGAAAACCTCAAGGCAGGATGTAATCAAGAATATTGCAGAGCTCTGTATGAAACAGAATGGCTTAATCATTTATGAGTCTTGGCAATGTTGGTGAAGTTCTGTAGTTATTAAAACTAAGGTTTCAATTGGATTTACATGAGATCTGTAGATAAATAACACTGCGAAAGATGGACAGTGAAAGAAAAATGTCAGCACTGAAAGCTGTGTGTATTTTACTTTTTTTCTTTTTTTTCCCCCCCCTTTTTTTTTTTTTTTTTCTTTTTCTTTTTCTTTTTAAATCCAGCTAATATAGAGTTCCTTTTGCTGTGGTAAGAATGTTTGATTAGTGATAACATGTTTTAATGCCTTGAGGTGTAAAAGATGCTTTTTAGACAGACACAAGAGAAGAAGGATTATAATTTGGACAAGATGTTTCTAAAGACCAACTACCAGCAAAGTAATCAGCTGCTGGGCAGAGAAAACACTGGAGGTGGAATGACACAAGGTAAAGCAACAATATCAGCAGAAGACAGCAGAGCTGGAGGACATTCTGTGTCATTGTGCTAGTGATGCGAATACAAAGATATCATCAAACTCCAATTTGATACAAAGCAAAATAATTGTATTGTGCTTATTTGAAAACTTAAGCTAATAATGGTTGATTACAGTAAAGTATTAATGTCAACATTTGATTAAGAGTTCAAGGCCAAAATTCTGATAGTAGCAAACAAGGTTAAGACAAATAAAAATAACAGAAAGTTATTAAAACCAGCTTGCATCAATTTATAAATTACTTACTGCAAGCTATGAACACAGAACACTGAAATATTTGCAGAAGTATGGAAAATATATGAAAAAAAGAATTCTCAATATTCAATTTAGGATTCATATGCAACTGCATATTTCAGTAATAAAATCTAAACTTGATTAGCACAAAAACAAAAGGAGTTTAGTCTTTGCTTTAAAATCACATTAATTCAAACATCTCCATCAACAATTGTACTATGTATGTATGATGTCTAATTTTTAATGAAAATGACATGATCTGCATGCACGGTCAACATAAAAGACAATTTAGTCCTTTATGTTTATAAGAACACAGAATCACTGGCTGTGGGTGACAGCTAATTTCCTCTGGTCTCTTTATGCCCTGCAGCTATTAATGCATGCTGATCTTCAAGTATTATTGGAAAAAATTAAGCAAAAACATAAAAAGAAAGCCATCAGCTTTAAGCTAATTTCAACAAAATAATTTGAAATGCACAACTACAGTTAAAGAATATATAATGTAATGCTAGACTAACAATTTTGTATGAAAAACAGCCTGATAACACACACACACACATACAAAATTATGAAGTACAGATGTTGTCTTAGGTTAACAAAAAAAAAAAAAAAAAAAAAAAAGTTCTCTTGTAGTGTATTTAAACGAAGCATATGGGATTCATTTTAGTCATTTCAATGCTTTTTTAGATATTTCTTGAACAAATACTTAAGGAGTATGATATGGGATGTAGAAAAGTCTCTAATGTACTTTTATTCTTTGGTACCAAAGAAGTACAAGGCAATAATGGAGGAACTTAATACCAAGTGGATTAACTAGAAACCAAAGACTAGTAAAGCAGGAAAAAAAGCAAAGGAAAACAAAACTTTCTTCTTGGATTTACTGCCTTTGCCAAACCATCTCCCATTTTTTGTTTAATCTGTGTGTTACATTTAATATTTAAACTCATTCATTTTTACTTTTCAATAAATGCTGTTATCCTCTAGCTGTGTGTGGGTTTCACCAATAGATTTTTCCAGTCTTGCTTATTTATTGCTCATCCTACATTCCTCTTTATTAGAAGTTCAATTTTTCCCTTAGAGGAAGCTTCGTGTTCATTGCATAAATGGAAGATATGTGACAAAATTGGGATGAGAAAGCAAGGTCTTGAGTAAATTAAAATCCTCTTGCCATTGTTTTTCTTCGTACTGCTTTAGCATATGATCTGATTTGAACTAGTTACATTCAGTTGGTGCTAATTTTGAGTTTGAAATTTTGTTCATGCAAGTTATTCAGTGTTTAGAGGTGTATACAGAAAGTGACATATATTTGACACAGCTGACACCGGATATTCCTGCAGAATCACATGAGAACAAACACCATTCATACTGCAAGAGATACAGGATTCAAGCTGCATGTATGCATCAACCCAGCTGTTATTCTTCAAGAAGCAATTTTGAAATGAAGGGTTGCAGATCCCATTATATAAAAACTTGATTTTTTGAAATATGAAGCACCCTAGTCAACCAAGTTAAGGTGAAGCAGTTTTCAGTGACTCATGCAATCAGCTTCTAAGCATATGATTACTTATATTTTCATGCACAATTGACTTACCAAGCAAAAAGGCAGACATAACTGTCTGAAAGAGGAAAATTATGCCCTAAAAAAAGGCTTTCATGGTTTACAGTCATATCCACTGTGATGTAATATCAGTTACGATGCATTATAATATATATATACTATTTTTCCCATATACTGAAACCTGTTGCAATATATTGCAGGTGACCATATACTATTCCTTAGTTTTTCATCTCAAAAATAGGTATTTCAGAAATGATTTCAGAGGAATCTCATTCATATTTTCATACAAAGACACATGAAGATGTATTTGCACAACTCCCAAATGCTTGACATTTCTTTATTATTTAGCAAAAGAAACCGAATGTTGATTATTGTGGTTTCCAATATATTCTGGAAATCTCTGATGTGTTGTTTCACAACTGCAGCATAAAATGATTTTACTTATGAGATATATATGTTTAATCAAGGACAAGATACAGCAATGCAGCATAAGCTCTGCAGACAATTTCAGAATTCTCCAAAGTCCAGAACGTAGCTTTTTGGGGGAAAAACATTGCAGAGAACTTTTCCCTATCAAGGACAAACTGAACACAAAATCTGACATGCAGAAACCTCCAAAACATGGAAGTGATTGATTTCTAAGATTTGTAATAGGATACAGAGCTTTTGCTTCCAAATCAACATAAATTAATTGTACTCAAAAATATATCCTATTTATCCTATTATCAGCTTTCTGAGGTGTAAGTGAAATTAGCATTGTTCTCAGCATACTTCCTAATGAAGAGGTGAACACCTCAGAGAGTCCATAACAACGCAGCTACCACTAAATGGCATCTTGAGCAAGAATATCTTGTGATTAAATGACTCTGCAAACTTGAGTGGGTTTTCCAGAATGCAGTTGTTCATTTACTAACTGTATGAGAGGAGCTGTAGAAACCACAATTTCTGCTTCCTCTACTACATCAATTATTTAAGGTAGCAGAAGTCTGTGGCCACTAGAGGTATAAACTTGACTTCCTTCCTAAGTAGTAAATAAATCCAAAACAAACAAACAGCAACAACAACAAAAAAAACATACAAACCATAAAGCATACTCTAAACAGGAATGTATATATTGTTTTTTAAAAAAAGAAATCCATATTCAGAATATTTTAGGAATGTATTAACATTAGCAGAATGATGGCCTAAAACAAGAATATATTTAGTTCTACTCATAAACAATGCTGACACGTAATAGTCCCATCAGCTTTACTGGTTATGATAACTGCTTGTCTGAAAGAAGAATGTGGTTTCCAGAATGGAAGTAACTGTGAGGTGGTTTGCACAAGCATCATGGACAGGATTGTGAGGAGGTATATATACCTGGAGTTCCACAAAAGATGCTTTTATCACTTTCAACTGGAATATTGCACACAGATGGTTTAAATTAAAAAAAAAAAAAAAAAAAAAAAAAAAAAAAAAAAAGTCATGATTTACCTAACACGTCTCTTTTTGAGCTCAATTTATGGTGAAACTACTTGTTTGCTCACATTATATTATGAGCCTAATATCTATAATCTTTAAATGGTAATGGTATAGATTTCTTGTATACTTTTTATTAACAGCCACTCAAATTACTGGATTTAACATTGTCATTAGTGCTAATTATCTTCCAGTTTGGTACACGAGGAAACTGGAATAGAACATGATGAATCACACCTTTGCAATTACATGACATAGTCTGTTGGCAAAAAATAAAGCATATAGTTTAATTTAGTTTAATTTTATTCCTTGTGCTAATCCTCAACATTTCAATCAACTTAACAGTAATAATTTTGGCTCAACCCACCTTTTTTCCAAAAATAAAAGTGCATATTAAAACTACGTAATCACATTTCAAGAAGCATTTATAGTATGTGGTATATAACCATGCTGGTCAGAAAGGGGTAGTTTCCTTTCCCATTTCACTTAGCACATTTTATTTGCAAATTAAAAACTGAAATAACATCCTTATTTTACCACCTTTTAACATTTTATATCCTGGCTCTATTGTCTTGATTGCCAAGGTAATTTAAAAAAAAAAAAAAAAAAAAAAAAAAAAGTTAAATTGTAGTACTGTGGCCCCATACCAAAAACATATTGCTGTGCATTCAATTGCAATATTTCTCCTGAGGCCAAAACATTATTTTCACAAAGAATAATGCTATGCAAAATAACAGGAAACATACTGTGAATAATGTCTTACATATGAAACCCTTGGTACTGTTAGTAAAACATTGGTTATGTGCATGCAAAATTAAACGGCCATGAATAAGAGACAACATAATAGTTTGTAGATTTATTATGCATTAGCTAATAGTACTTTTACTTTCTTTTAAACACTAGTACTTCTACTTTTAAAATATTTCTAAAACAATTGAATATATTCCTACTGTTCCATGTGGCAGAAAAAAGTTGAAAGTTACTTTAAAAAATACCCAAACCTAAAACATTCAAGAATAGTAATAGTTAGAGAATGATAAGAAAATTCCAACTTGACAGTGATACTTACTTGGACTACACTCCAAGTAAAACCCAAATAAACGATCTACTTATTATTTAGTCATAAGAGGTCATTATTTTTATCTTCCTCAAAAGATCACAAAAATATCCTTTGTCCTGACAATGAGTGAGTTCTTCTGCTATGTCTGACATATCTGTTACTCCACTGTTTCTGAAAAGCAAGTGTTAGACTACAAGGACTGGGCTCTCTGAAAACATACCCCAGTAGACCAAATTCTGACTGAGGAATCATTATTATTATTATTATTATTATTATTATTATTATTATTATTATTATTATTATTATTATTATGCTACAGCTCTTCCTAAATGCTAGGGATCTAAATGAAATCATCACAATATCGCAATGAGAACATGATAAAACATGCATGGATCAGTGACATCCACAAGTTTCTTTCTGAAAGGCTGAGCCAACTGTTTGAAAAAAAGAACAAAACAAAACAAAAAAATACTTTGTATCAGACTTTCAGGAGAATTTTAAAAATGTTTGGGAATTGAGCATCTTAAAACACATGAGTTTATCCCACAGAGTAGGCAATGTGAAGTGACAATTATCACTAAATTCCCTCATTCTCTGAAGATACCTATTGTACTGGTTCATGAGATTTTCTGGCACCCTCAGCTATAAAGATCTCTGCAAGGTCTCTCTACTGCTGTGGAAGTCAGCAACTCCTCCTGATTTAGTAACATCCACAAAGTTAGTTACTATGCATTGGATTCCTGTGACCAGATTATTTAAGAAAACAGTAGAACTGGCCCTGAAATGGAGACCTGAGAAACCTAGCTAATGTCTGTCCACCAGCCTGATGTAGCCCAATGTCCTATAACCCTTTGAGCCTGACCCAGCAACCAACTGTTCACCCATCATATCATGTACATGTCAAGCTGTATGGTTGATCCTTAGGATATGACAAACTGACCGTTACAGAAGGGAAGGAGCAGGAAATGGTTTATCTCATACTTGTTATGAATATCCACATAGTGATGGGCTATGAAATGGATATTATATGAGTTCTTAGTCATCAAGGAGTTAGAGCTGCAAAAACTGACATTCTTGCCTAGTATTTTACTGATGCAAAAACACAGCTGTGAAATAAGATGCTTTCAACTGTCTTGTCTTTTTGAGGAATTTGATCCCAGGTCAGTTCTGCAGTCATGAGGCAATATGAGATAAGGACAGTTCTCTGCTTCTTCATTTCAGTAAACAGCCTTTTATTAGGCTGTATCTTCACTCTTCTGTCTCTGTTCCAGTGATTTTTTATGATGCTATGTAAAGAGTTATACTGCGGTAGCAGGCTGTGAAAGAGGCTCATCATTTAGCCAGTCTGGCTAACACAGAGACTCCCGCCTGCTACTCCTTCAAACTCTCCTCTCAGTGGGATAGAGGGAAAAATGGGAAAACAGGAAAAAGTAAGCTATTGTTTTGCTTTAAAGGAGTTTGCTTAGTAAATACCTCTGCCTCAGCCTGGAGAAAATTAATCACTTGCCAATTAAAATAGACTTGAATAGTGAGAAACAAACACAAATCTCTTACCTTTACCCTTCTTTTCCCAGCCTCATCTTCACTCCTTCTCTCAGTTCCTCTACTCCTTTCCCACAGCATATGGAAATGGAGAATGGGACATTGTGGTTGGAGCATGGCATTTACTCTCTGCCGTTTCTTCTTCCTCATACATTCCTTCTTCTCACACTCTCTCCACAACCTGTAGTTCTTCACTGCAGAAATAACTACATGCACTGTCATGAGAGCTTCCATGGGCTACAGTGTGGATATTTGCTCTATCACAGAACATTTCCCCTTCCTCCTCTTTCTGAATTTGGTGTTCCATCTGCTGTTTCTCATTCTGTCACCTCCTCCTCTGACTGTGCAATGTTTGACCCTCTCTTAAACATATTTCCCCAGAGGCATCACCAGCTTGGCTGCTGGGCTTAGCTGTGCCCTGTATTGGGCTCATTTGATTTCTCTAGAATAGGCTGGATCCATCACAGGCAGCCCTAGCCTCTCCTTGGAGAGGTCACTCAGCCCGGGAACTTGCACCCAACAGAAATGTCTATTCAAATCATTGCAGACAGAAAAAGAATGTTCAAGCAACCACTGGGTAAAACTGAGAAAAAGTAGCATTAAGAGGAGGAAAGTTCAAGGCAATCAATACTGAATGAGGTAAGGTTTTCCCTAAATAAATGAGAAATAGTTCACACACCAGAGACCAACTGCTGTAAGTATGCAATTCTCATCCAAAGGAGGATGCATGGTGCATATTCACTACTTTGAGTATGTGATTCTTATCTGTAGGTACCATTTTTTTTCCTCATGCACTGCACGCATGCTGTTCTACATAGGTTGCTCTGAAATTAATGCCTCCTTAATGCCTCCTTTGTATTCCCATGGAAACTACAACAGATACAAAGAATAGAATAATACTTTTTGATTGAGTAAATTGATGGTTACAAGACACTATTTTTCAGCAAAGTCACCACCTTGTTTGTCATTTTTGTCAGTGGTAAACAAGAACATGTAATGCTTGTGAAAATCGGCATGGTTGTCCAGAACCATTGTTTGTCTTTCATGTTGCTGTTATTATTGCTTAAATGCACTGTTCATTTCTTCATTATGCTCATATTCACTGTTTCATTTCCAGAAATGTTCAGCAAGTATTAATGAATATCCAGGCAGTGCCATTTTTCCATATGAAAGAATTTAATGACACTCCTTTGTTTTATATAAACTTCCATGTCAGATACCCATTTTTCAGACTACACCTCTGCTTCTATTTGTCACACTACACAGCCACAACGCATCATGGTAAACTGTTGGGAAAGTTGAACTTCTACTGCCATACCATCACCATATGCCTCTGACACCATGAGCTGACATCATAAAATAGGAGGCATTATATTCAGAATAGCCCTTGTACATAGATCATGTGATATTTAAAATTTATGTAACCATGAAATTGGAAACTGGAATGTGAAGAAAACAAGAAAATACAAATTCAGAGCATACCTGATTACAATCTGCTTTCTTGGAGAGTGTTTAATATTTCTTTGCTGTACTTAATAGTTGTAGTGAGGCACTGCAGCCACATCCTGTCCTTTGCAGATTCTCGTAATGAGAGACTTCCGGTATTTATCTTGTATTGGAAAAACAACAGACTGAAAATTATCCTTCAGTGACCATGCAGCAGGGTGGAGGCAGGATAGCAGCTTTCTTTGAGTTTACCCTTTCTGGCAAGACAGTTTCCCCCTTGACTTTATTCGAGGTGGGACCTTTCCTTGCTCTTAGAAATTTAGCCTCAGAGTTTATCCAGTGGGTATTTGACAGCAGCAACACAACTCTCTGCTTCCTCAGAGAGTTTGGTGACCTTGACCCCTCTTCCTACTATTAACAGGTTTCTTTTCCTGGGTTTCAGACTACAAAATGAATACAGTAAGAGAATTCTATTCTGCTTGGAATTCATAAATTCCTTCAAATTTAGCAGTTCTTGCAAGCCACTTTATTTCTTAGCATATTGTATGGATGATGTATTATAAAAATAGTGTAGGGATATATCACCTAACTTTGGTATCTTAAATTGACATATTGGTTTTCTTTATTTACAAATACAACACATGATATTAAAAATGCAGGTGACATGACATTTGTATGACTTTTTCAGTCTTGCTCCCTCTCTTCTCTTTACTTGAATATTATATATTGTAGACAATTTAAGTGAAATTATAAACTGCATATTAAATCATAATGTTCCTGCACTGTAGAACAAATAGGGCCTAATTTGGAGAAATGGGAGTTCTCCTGTGATGGGACTAGAAGTGCTTACAGAATTAGTCAAGCAAAATCGGGTCTAAAAGGAGATATGATTATTATGTTGAGAATGAAAAAATACTGGAGAAAGAATAGAAGCTTATGCTAACAGACAGTGCAGTCATAAGAACAAAAAATGATATCAGACAGAAAAGGTTACACATATATATTAGAAATGGGTACTATTTTACTTCCTGAAAACTGAATATTTAGCATTAGGATCATCAAGGTTGTGACGGTACTGTTTTTAGGGTTGAAACTGACAAGCCTGACATAGTAGCAATGGAGCAAAAGTGTCACAGATCAAAGCAAGGGGAGCAAATTTTAGAAAAGGTCAAGGTAGGTTGGTTCCTGGGTCAAAATGTCCTATGTAAGAAAGAACTTGGTCCTAAAGAATTCAAAGGAAGGGCGCCCTAAAATATATGGTACATCCATTGGTACTTGGTGATAAAGAAAAAAAATAAATTAGAAAAAGAGTTATGATGGTCTAATTACGTTTGAAACTACTCATGAGGGAATTTTCTTCTGCATAGGAAAGCATTTCTCACAGATATTGAACTTCATAGTCATATGAACTCATAACTAGAACTCACAAGGGAAAGAAATGTGTTGACTCTGATGGCAATGATAGACACCCACTGCTAGTCAGGCAATGGATCTGATGACCTAGTGCCTACCTTCTAGGCCTTGGACTGCCCCCACTGATCAGGATAAATTTCATCCACTGTCAGTTCTTTGCTCACAAAAGATGTTAGACAAAGAAGGATTTTGTATTAATTCACAGGGTGACGTTATGGGCAACTGCCAACACACTCTATACAATGAAATCCGGTCATCTCTGGGGATGAGAGGCTGTTTCACCCTTCTTGCTCATTCACAATGATTTTGGCATTGCTGCTCCAATTGCAATAAATCAACATCCCTCACTGAGCTGGATTTTTGAAACAAAGTGTTTGTTTAAAAATGTATACCTGTCAGCAAGTACAGTTCCCTGTTTTGCATTTTTCAGTTTTTATTTATATTCTAGATTTTTGTCACAGTGTACTTGTGTAACAAATTCTTTTTATAGTTGTCCCTCCTCCAAGAAATACTAGTTATCCAGAGCGATTTTCACAGTCAAATTATGAACCACTGAAAAAAGCCTTTCTGAACGAAATACTTACAGATTCTTAAATCTAATGGCAGTGCTAGCTACAGTTATTGTACTCAAGAGAAAGCAGTCTTCTGTTCTGGTAGATACTAATTAAGCTATAGTGTCCATGGTATAGTAAACATTAGTGACCTCTTTTTTTCTTTCTTTCTTACTTTCTCCCTTTCTTTCTTTCTTTCTTTTGTTTAAATTCTAACACGCAGATTATGATGGGGCAATTTAGTTCACACTCTTCTGGCCATTTTCTTATCATTATCATGCAATTTAATAAGATATTTCATTATTATTTAGTCTGAAACTTTAGCAGAGAAGTTGCTGAAATTACCTCTAAATTTATACTTGAGTTACTGGACTCATTATTTCAAACATCTTGGTTTGAATCAATATCAGTAATGATTCATTCTTTTGATTAAGAAGTGACTCCATCTGTAGATGTCAGATAATTACTGAGATGACCTATAATGAGAACATTTCACAACTCTCTGACTTAAATTTCTTATTCCCTCAACAGCATAATGACTTCCTCCTAGATCTTTTTATAGTGTGTCTATGCTCCTGGGGATTCTTTTCATGATCAGTCACTATCAGTGGTTGCTTCTATCATCTTTTTTTCTTTCTTTTTTTTTTTTTTTTTCCTAGACAAAGAAAGATAGTGGTTCCATACAACAACAACAAAAAAGTGCTTTGTCTAGGATTATATATATATATACATATATATATATATGTATATATTTTTTTTCCTATGTATTTCCAAATTTTGTTTCATTTGTGAGTATTCAAGCTGACATGATCTGCAGTGGTAAAAGATGTTACACTATACTCTTTGTTATTCATTTAAGCAGTCTTAAGGGAATCCGTGTTTTTAAATATAAAATATTAAGATTAGAAATTCAAGTTATTCTTTTGATCCCAACAGCTGGGAATATGGTATTTAAAAGTTTGTAAGAAGAAATAATAACTTTCACCATGAGGCTTGCTGAAGTACTTTAAATTCATTGCTATAAGAAAATACAAAGAGTACTTTGTAGTTAAGTTGTAAATTCTGTTATTTCTTTTGATTGTTTTATGAACTATTTCTAGGGAATAGAGAAAATATATCAATATCAGACTCTTTTGACTCAATAAACTGCATTTTTTATTTTTTTATTTTTTTATTTTTTTTACTTATATACGTTCACTAGTATTTAATATTGTTCTAATATAGTCAGGTAAATAGATTATAAATATCTAGCATAATCTGCTCTGCTGTCCTCACTGTTTTTATCTGTTGTTTTAATTAATAGACTTGTTTAGTGTTCTTTAATTTGGTTTGTGCATTATCCATAGCTGACAGCTTCTCAGTCAAGAGTTTCCTGTGCACTCCTAATGCAAAAACAATCAGCTACTTCCTTTTTACTTTTGGTAAAAACTGCAAAACAAAAGGTCAAATATATGTAACATTTTTAAAATACATCTCTTCAGGAAAGTTGAATCAGGGAACATACTCTCTACTGACTATTGTATGCATTTTTTTTCTGAGTGAATGAAACTTCAAGCTCATTAATTACTACCACTTTATTCCTTTATAGAGATTTACATTCCTGTTATGTGACTGGACTTGCTTAAATAGTTGGAAATAATGAAGATCAAAATGACAGGCTTATTTCCCAGCTTCTTTTTATAGTAAAGCAAAAAAAACCAAAAACCAAAACCTTGTCTAACAATAGACCTTGACTACAGTAGGTCAAAATCCTCAGAGACATTTCTATCACAAAATACTTTTAATACCACACGTTTAGTGCATCAATAGACAACTGCCTTATTAGTGAAAAAAAAAAAATGGAATCATTACCTCTTCTTGATGTACATATAAATTTTAGACCTTACATTAAAAATACATGCATGAGTGAGACCAGCAAGAACACTAATGAATGAAACCCATCTAACTTAAGATACCTGGCTGCACTGGATTGGGAAATCCTCAGTGTGATGACAGTCCTTTTCCTAATGGAATTTTTGTGTGTGTGTGTCTGTTTGTGTGTGTGTCTGTTTGTGTGTGTGTGTGTGCTTGGACTTCTGAGGACAGAAAAAGAGGAACAGAACAAAGATCAGAAAGGAGGAACAGCACAAATAAAATTCAATGACTCTTCAGAAATAATATAAAGCAGTATTATACACAGTATAAATCAGACTTTCTTATGCTGATGTCACAGTTTGCTTGGACCTCAACTACACTGGGCTCTGTACTTCTGCTGTGTTGTTCTACATCAGAACTGATTTACTCTGGTTTTTTTTGTTGTTGTTGTTTTGTTTTGTTTTTTGTTTTTGTTTTTATCTCGCCTGATAATGGGTTTATAATCATGAGAATGTCAGAGGTGCACAAATCAGGTATTTAAATAGATGAATACAGTGAAATTAATTAAATAACTAGTTTGGGCACTAGAAAGACATGGTCTCTATAAAAATGAATTTAACATAGTAGTATGTCTTGAACTTTCTAGGAAATATTGTCCATACTTTCCTGGGCAAAGAAATTAGAATATTGTTTTGTCAGAAAATGAACAACCAAGAGAGTACAGTGCTATTCTTTATTGATCTGTTTCAGTTGTAAAGAAAGTGCTTGTGCTGAAGAGAAATGTCCCCATGAGTCTTGCTTTGTATCTCACCTGCTAAGAAGAAATTCTTAACTTTTGAAATATAATCACTCTTCAAGAACTTCTCACATATATCTGTCATTATAGAGTATACTAATTGTTAACAACATTGAGTTCATTTCTCTTAAGATTTGCTTGTTTGAAATTGATCTAGATTTTGTTGAGAGATCAGCACTCAGAAATTTTACCACAAGATATGCCTGGCTTATCAATTACACTGGTGTTTTGAATTCTCAGAAACAGTATAACTATTTTACAGAAATTTCCATGCATATGCATGAGATTTTCATGAAAAGTCAGTATATGTAGTATGATGAATCCAGCTTTCCTGGGAACAGTGGAATACTCAGATGAAAGCCAAGCCAAATTCTAATTCTGCAGTTCATCGCTGAGAAGATGCTCTTCAGAAAATTATGCTTATACATTTTCAATTCTGTATGTGAATGTACGTATTCCATGTATGCATGACTAATCTTTCTCAGAGCTAGCATTTCAGTGTTATCAAATATTAGCAAATAAAGATTTTTAGAATGAAAATAAAATGGGCCTCATTTCTGTTAAATATGTAAACAGTAATTTATAAATATACTCTTTGAAAATTATTCATCTACAAATTGACCATTGATTTATTATGCAGTCTCCATTTGTCTTCATGCAGTAACTGTATGGCTCTTGAATAACTTTCCCATGTGATTTCAAAGAGCTCACCTGGCCTCTCATTCATTTATTCATTTCTGAAAGGACTTACTGTTCAAAATCCCAGATCAAAATAAACTATGTGGAAAAGATTATAAAAACTTGACATTGAAAAGTTTTTTTCCTCTTTTCTTTAATTAAATCTCAGATAGCTGAGAGACATTCTTGAAGTACCTACAACTTTCTCTTTACATAACAATGAAAAATTTAAATCTTAAAATCTTGGAGCTTGATATGGAAATTTAGTATCTTGAGAAAAACAATTTCCCAGAGTGCCCTTTTTGAGTTGGCAAGGTTAAATATTTTGGATCAAGAGGCTGTTAGAATTTAAAGGCTGCAGAGTTATTGTAGGTCTTTTTTTAGGTTTTCATGGTTTCTTGGCAGGTGTTTATGTTCAAACAGCATATAAAAGCAAAACAAAACAAAATAAAACAAGAAAAAGTTTTGATATTGATGAACTTTAGTTAAACTAAGCTAAATTTAGTCTGTTTACAAAATAGCTGCCAAAGTTATAAGAAAGCATCTAACTTTTTTAAATCTTCCATGCTTACAATTCATTATCTACTTTATCTTTCTTCATTGCCACACACTGGAACAGTCTGGATGCTCAGAGAGTTTGTGAAGTCTCGTTCACTGGAGATATTAAAGATCTGTCTGGACACTCTCCTGTGTAACCTACTACAGAGAACCTGCTTTAGTAGGGGTGTTGAACTACATGATCTCCAAAAAGCACTTCCAACTCCTATGGTTCTGTGATTCTGTGATTCTCTGATTTTACTGTTCCCATGATTTTAATGAATAAACTGTATGATTAAAAATAGTAAAATAGGTTATCTTGGGAACAATCTGCCAATAGCAACCTGTGTCACATTATGGAAAAGCTAGGGAAAAAAAAATAAAAATGCTTTGAGTCGCTTTAGAATACAGAATGGAAGTTCTTTCCACCACCCTTTCCCATCCCCTGTACTATGTTTAGTAACGTCAGGCAGTCCCTGTGGAGAGCATGTTGAAAAAAAACAAAAACCTTCTTATTTCAGAAAGAATTCATATCCTTATACTGCAACTTGTAAGAATAGTTTATGATCTTGAAGCCCTTCCAGTTAAACCATAGTCTGCCTGATTGCTTGTCTTTTCTTTCACCTTTTTTCTCACTCTTTTTTTTTTTTTTTTTTTTTTTTTTTTAACCCTGCCTGTTTAAGAAAAAGCTCTGGCCTTTTAAAACTGTCTAATGTGTGGATTGCTGCCTTTGTAGTTTTTTAGGCACTGCCATGCAAGGCCATTATCACTGTAAAGCCCAGTGGGAGTTAAGGAGAACAAGAGAGAGGAAATATGCATTGCTTTTTCCACAGTGAACCTGAGAGAATTTCAGAATTCTTCCTGATACTGGTTTTTTCAACTGTAATAGTTAATTACACTGATAAGAAAAAAGAAAGAAAAAAAAAAGTAAAAAAGAAAAGAAGAGAGAAAGAAAGAAAGGAGAGAAAGAAAGAAAGAAAGAAAGAAAGAAAGAAAGAAAGAAAGAAAGAAAGAAAGAAAGAAAGAAAGAAAGAAAGAAAGAAAGAAAGAAAGAAAGAAAGAAAGAAAGAAAGAAAGAAATGAAAGCTGAAATATGTTTTGTACTAAAATATGTTTTGTTATCAATGGTCAGTGAATGATTACTTCAGTGCTCTCTAAGTCATGGCACACAACCGGAAGAACTCAGATCTACTATAGAACTTTGGCACTAGCATGGTAACCAAAAGTTATAAGGGAGTGTTCAGTGTCCTAGAATTTATGGCATCACAACTCTGAGCAAGTCAGCAATTAATGAAGTGAATTAAGAGATCACTTAAGAATCAGCTAAGGAATAGAAATTTAATAAGTTTTCTCTTTCTCCGACTTTAATGGCTCTTTGTGATTGATGCTTGTGTAAGCTATAAGTATGCTTTGTTGCATTAATTTTTGTCTTTTTCTTTGGTGACAACTGGCATGCTGCATTTCTCTTAAGCCAGAAAAGACATTCTGCCTTCTTCTTACTTTATAACATTTTGTCTAGTTCTTTGCTAAAGAATGTTGGCAGCTTTCTGTCTTCTGATCGCTCTTCTGTCTGAGCAGATTCATATGGTATCTTTAAGGTCTGATGATGAATATGCTATGTACCAAATAAAGTTACGGCCATAACTGTGCTATGCTGCTTGTTCTTCTGTATAAGTCAGCTCTTACTGGGTGTTGTGTTGAGGGACATGATTTAGTGGGAGCTATTGGTAATAGGTGAACAGTTGGATGGTTAGACCAAATGATCTTTTAGGTCTTTTCCAACCTTGGTTATTCTATGATTCTGTGATTATATCCAGCCTTATCTGGAAATCAGCATTTCAGCTACATTCCTTAGCAACATGATGCAGCTTTTAAATATGTTGTAGAATTTCATCTGTGGGGACATAAGCATGTTTTTAAAGAGAAAATTTAGGTGACCAGTGTACTTATGTATCTAGACAGAATTTTTGTTATGTCTCTTAAACTGACTGAAAGTAAATCAATTTTGGGAATTTACACAACTCTTGGCTGAAAGCATGAAATTAAGGATTTAAGAAATCTGAATATATGAATTTACAATTTCTTTGAATGCTTAACATATCCAAAGTGTATAAAATCCTAGCCTATAGAATCATACTGTCTAAAATAACAACTGTGTTTATAGCTTAGACTTTGAATGGGACTTAGACTGATTACTTTGGTGGCAAATATATGAACAAGCATACGAGGTCCTCTGAAACTGTCCTATTTCAGCTGTGTGGATCTGTTAAAAGAAAAATGAAATGGAGAAGAAAAATTCTTTTGAGGTAAGTTTGTGTTTTGACATTTTCTACATTACCAATGAATAATTTTACATTTTAAAATTAAAATGTAGAAGCGTATTTGTGAGGAAAAAAATGTCTGTGGTTAAACAATGTGTAGAATTGCAAAATTCAAAGCATTATGCCTCTTTACACACAATGGTATGTATACACACAGTATCCACAGTCAAATATCTATGTATTACCTCTCCCGGTAATTAAACTGTTTTTTTGGCTCATATGAACTACAGAACTGACTGCATAGATTCCTGACAGATTCTGATGAATGAAACTGAAAAGACTGTTTAAAATCAAACATGAAATAAAAGGAAAATGGCCTCCAAGAGAGCAAAGAGGCGAAAGCAGCTACACCAGGTGAGAAAGAGAGCAAGCCTCAAAGTTCTCACTAGGACTTGAATGTGCAGCCTGTTATGAAGAGCTGTTATTCCTGTCCATGTATTTCTATGATTAGTAAAGAGGGGGGGAGGGGGGGGAAACAAATAGGTAAAATCAAAATATTTATGAATTTCTACAGGAAACTCTATATAGAACATTAAGAAAAAAAAAAAAATCAGTAGAAAATGAGAAGAACTTGTGTAATTGTGATTGCAGAAAGAATCTACAAAGCCCCTATGAAATTCTGTCACTGACCAGGAAATGGTGTATATGGTCATTTGTTAAAGAATATTACAGTAGTACAAATCTGCAACTTTATACTCCAGGGATCAAACACATTTTAACAAGCTGTATGATCCATAATCTAATTTAATTGCTTACCAAAGATAAACTTTAAAAAAATTAAAAAAAAAATAAAAATTTGCAAAAGTTAAATCACACCATCAATCAGATACTCGGCCATCTGTTTTCCCTACTCCTCATCTTCAGGAATGTAGACATGGGAAGAATGACAGAATTATTCCACTCTGTGTTGCACTATTCATAAAGCAGTGATGTTGCTAGCTCAACACTGATCCTGTTCCTCCTTTTTTTTTTCCTAATAAGAGCATGCAGTCATCCTTACTTAACATACCTTGTTTTAAGGCTAAGAGACAAAGCAGCGAAAATAGCCTGTCACCACACTTACAGATTAATAGAGCAAGGAATTAAACTCCTAAAAATAAGGAATATTTCCCTCTGGTATGTCACTTCTACAAAGGCACCTCCTAGACTCACTTATTGTAAAATCTTACAACAATGCACTTGAGTTGGACTAATCCCAGATACATATACAGACTGGGAGAATAACTCCTTGAGAGTAGCCCTTTGGAGAATTGTATGGAGGTCCTGGTGGATGAAAAACTGAACATGAGCAAGCAGTGTGCTCTTATAGCTTGGAAGACAAATGGTATTCTGGGCTCCATCAGAAGAAGGGAGGCCAGCAGGCACAGGGAAGTCATTGTACTTCTCTGTGCACTCATGAGTCCCCATCTGCAGTACTGTGTACAGGTCTGGGGCCCTCAGAACAGGAAAACTGTGGAGCTATTGCAGAGGGTCCAGAGGAGGGCCACAAGGATGATCCAAGGGCTGGTGCATTGCCTCTATAAAGACTGGCTGAGGGAGCTGGGCTTGTTCAGTCTGGAGAAGAGAAGGCTGTGAGGAGACCTCATTGCAGCTTTTCAGTTTTTAAAAGGGGATTATACACAGAAGGGAACCAACTTTTTACAATGATAGGCAATGACAGGACAAGGGGAAATGGTTTTAAGCTTAGGATGGAAGGTTTAGGTTAGATGTCAGGGGGAAGAGAGAGAGAGTTGCTGGAACAGACTGCCCAGAGAGGCTACAGATGCCCCTTCCTTGGAAGTGTTCAAGATCAGGTGGGATGGGGCCTTGTGCAACCTGGTCTAGTGCCAGACTTGGAGACTGGTGGCCCTGCCTGCAGCAGGGGTTGGGACTTGATGATCCTTGGGGACATCAACCCAAGCCATTCTATGATTCTATGATACTGTGCAGACTTCTGACTGTCTTTTCATGGATGGAACCTTGGGTAGACCATCTGTCACTGTGAAAATGCTAATTTGTTATTAATGCATTTTTAATTTGATTACTTATTTTGTCTCTGTGTTCTTAATTCAGCATGTATGATAGATTATGAGATTAGGAATAGGCTTTTGGAGATATCAGAAGGAGGAACTTGTAATTCAGATATGTGTTTCTAACAAGTCTTGAAACAGCAGAGTTTAACGGCATTTGAAAGAGGTTGCCATGCAGAGCCTCTTCAGAAATAAACTGATAGCCTAACTGGAATCCTGTTTTTTGGTTAATCTTTATTTTATTGCTTCTTTGTCACCTGTTTCATCAGAGACAGGACAAGTAACAGCTGAGAATGATCCCTCGATATATTTCTTTGCAACAGAGATGAATCTTTCTGTTTCCTCTTACTGAGGATGATGGTATTTTTGCACGTCCTTTTCCTCATACACTGTAGTTCATCTAGACTTAAAATATGAGATGACCTGGCCTGATTTGCTGACATTAAATAGAATTGAAGACACTCAGAAACTTGGTAGAGATATCATAGGAAGCAGAATGTCAATCTCTGTATTCTTCCAGTGAAAATTCAAAATGTTCAAAGTGAGTCTAATTCCCCCAGTCATGATAGGATTCAAGGACTAGATTATGATTAGAGACAAGCCTGTTTCATTCAGTGACAGTGGGATAGTTCTCTTTCTTAATATTTCTTAATCTTTGTTAGTCGGGGTAAAGTATGGAAACAACCTGAGAAACAGGAAAAGGCTTGAGAAACCACTTGAAAGGTTCTTTTACTAAGCTGTAGAGGACTATATATCTGCAAATATCTGAATATGAGTTTTTTCATTCATGAGAAGTATAAAGAAGTGTGTGAAGTATATTATTAGAAATTGGAAAAATGAAAATGGCTTTTTTTATACAGCAGACATTGACTCTTTATAGTATCCGGAGGTCACATTTATTATCAGTTTGCTCTATTGTGAATTATTTTTGAAAATTAACAGCTTGTTTCTAATCATTGCTGCATACGCTGGTGTATTGAGTGTCCTTTTGTCTTCATCACTTCAGTGATAGAAGTGTTTAATGTCATGGAATCAAGCACTAAAGAAGCAGAAACTAAGACCTGTCAGTGACTGTCAAAGTCAATGTATGACTAGGGAAACAAATACTATCTTGCCAACAAAACAAGAGCTAGCTTTTGTCCTATAATTTATAATTAATATTTAGTCTGAGAAATATATTTCTATATCAGTAGAAAATACTGAACATTATTGGCACTATATAAAAATTCAAATTGCTACAATAATGCAACAAATATTATTGTTCATCATGTTTTCTGATATTCTTTGATAATGAGCTCTGAAACAGCATTGATACAAATTTTACCATGTAGGGCAGGGTAAAATCCTTCCAGACTTCTGTGTGGTGTGAAGTCCTGAACAGTTTTCTGTTTAGAGTTTGCGTGGTCTTTCATTGTATAAATATGTTTAAAATACTTTTTAAAAATAGATTCTTCGTGTCTGGAAAAATATCTGAAAAGAGTAGGAGAGTGAAAGAAAGAGAGAGAGAAAAAGAACAAGCAAATATCTGATCTCTGCCTTCAGAGAATCTTGAAGATAGATGGTTAAAAATCCTTGTCAGAAAGTGCCAAAGTAGAGTCTGCATGAGCAATCTTAATTCTGTCTCTTCGTAGAAGTAATTCAACGACCACATGCTATTTCTCAAATAATACAATATAATTGAATGTAGTTTTATGAGACTTATATTCACATGCTTACCATCCTGGAATACATTTCCTGTTCTGTACATTTAGCCTGCTTTCTTGCTGTCATAATGAAACATGCATGTATATTGACTGTGACTTTGATATAATAACAATATATAATTCTCTCTCTAAGGCTATGCCTGATTTGTAATTCTAAGGTATAATTTCAGGAGCTATGTTCTCTGGCTTTAATCTAGATGGTTTTGGCTATAATTGCCCTGAAGATTAAGCACAGGATTCAGTCCTTTGGGTAAATATAAAGGGATTCTTTGTGTGCTTTTACCTTTAGGTGTTGAAGTCCATGTTCTCACATTTGCTATTGTTATCTGAATTACTTAGATTAAAGCTAACTAAGGCATATCTACACAGTGCTGCAATCAACAGTCCTTCTAGCTTATGTGCAGGCAGCCCAAAGATTTTAAATTTGACAATCTGGGCTCAGATACTTGCAATCTGAACCATATTGTGAAGATATGCATTTAATATAGATCTGGGGTTTGCCCAGAGAGATGTAGAAAAACGAAAAATTAGAGCAGAGATTTGGTTCTGCAAATATAATTAGTATAGTTTATAAAAACCAAATGACTGTCTTCCTGAACTTAAGAACAATTGTGATCATGCATTGACTATGGAGCTTCATGACTCACATTGCATGGAGGATCTGAAAACTAGAGCTAAGGAAGGAACAAGACTGAGGAAGGAATAAAGAAGCTGAGGCAATCAGAGTTGGAGAAATTAAGGAAGTCCAAGGTTGAGAAAAAAAAAAAAAAAAGGTTTGGGTGTAAACCAAAATGTAATCATGAGGAGAAATGGAAGTTAGAATAGGGTATAAATTGCAAAGGGAAGAAAAAGATGCCTTCAAGATGTTTACTGTTAGCAGAAGAACAATTTGAAGTGGTCGGTACTTAAAACTCAGTAAACGCATATTTTATGAAACTCTTGAAGTGCTGAAAAGAACCTGACACATAAAGCACAAGTTAAGGTAATAGGTATCTAATTAGTCTAGAGAAAAACTATGAAAAATACCCAAGAAACTCTAATTCTGGTTCTTTTAAATGGTTTGTTGGTGCTTTATATTAGTGCAGTTTTCCTCACTGAGTCTCCACTCAAGAGTGTTTGAGTCTCTTGGTATCTCCAACCCAGCTGTGCATTAAGGACTCGATTTGCACTTTCCAGATAAGTTTGCAAGACTTGGATTGTTTCATCCAAGCTTTGAATCATTTATGTTTGACTGTTTTCCTCACTATAAAATTATGATACAATAAAAAATCTTACAGGCATTTTGAAGTACAGCATTACTTCTGAATTCTGCTCTTTTTATCCATCTATTGGTTTGCAGAGGACACTGTAGCTTCAACTTAATTAGGCTAAATAGCTCCAATAAAAATTAGGAGAAAAATTGAATGGCCAGCATACAGTTAAAAAAAAATACAGTGTGACAGGTGAACAGTTGGCTGATGGGTTGAGTAACTGGTGTTCGACCAGTTTGGCAGTCTGTCACTAATGGGTTTCTCGAGGACACCATATTACAGCCAGTTCTTTTTAATGTTTTTGTATACAGATTGGATGTAGCACTACACGGAATTTTGATCAAGTTTGCTGATTATATTAAATTAGGAGAATCTGTTGACTCTTCGGGGGGGAGAGGCCTTGCAGACAGGTCTGGAAAAATTAGAGAGCTGGGAAACCACCAACTGCATGAAGTTTAACCAAAGCAAGTGCTATATTCTGCACCTGGGAAGAGGCAGCTCTGGCTATACTGACTGGAGGATGAAACAATGGAGATTTGGGGGGCCAAAGTGGAGCCCATCCAAAGGAGAACTACTAAGATAGTGAATTTCCTAGAGAGGAAGATGTATGAGGAGCGGCTGAAGTAGCTTGGCTAGATTTTAGGAAGAAATCCTTTGCCCAGAGGGTGGTGAGGCACTGGAACAGGTTGCCTAGAGAAGTTGTGGATGCCAATGCTCCGTGGAGTTGTTCAAGGCCAGATTGGATGGGGCTCTGGGCAACCTGCTCTACTGAGTGGCATCCCTGCACAAAGCAGAGGAATTGGAACTAGGTGATCTTTGAGATCCCTTCTAACCCAAACCATTCTATGATTCAATAATTCTATGATTCAGTGATTAAATTATTCTATTATTCTATGATTCAGTGATTCTATGATTTTGTTGTCCATGCAAGGATAAACGGAAAGGGAAACCCCTGCCACTTTCCTAAGTATTTTGTTGTGGCTTTCCTATTCTAATTTGTACAGATGTGGCCTGCTGACAGAGGACAAGAGTACAGTTACCAGATGAATATTCTTATATGAAAAGTATATTTTCATCCACAAAGGCATATGTAACAATACCGTAGGCCTATGGTACAAATTAATAGCAATTCCAAATGTAGCAGGACGTCTTTGATTGCTGCTCAGTTTGGGATATAATGCTAGAGCTCATTAGTGAGTTTTTCTTCTTTACTCAACCAAGCAGTTGAATGCATTTTCCAATAGTGAATGATACCACTGTTGCACTAATGAATTTCACTGCATTGATCAATTGCTAAATTCAAATTCTGACATAGAAAATGAGAATCTTTGAGGGATTTGATCTCTTTAAAATTCCTGCTGTTAAGAGAGAAAGTATTTCCCTTCTCCCTATTATCCTTCTATACTCATCTGCCAGTTACTTGTTCACTCTCTCTTGTCCTGGAGACAGGAGATAGGAATTAATAGCTTGCAATAAATTTTCTCAACTAACAATTAAAAGGTGAAATTGTTTTCACTTGTGCAAGTGATTATTTATGGGTTTGGAGGGAGGAATTCATAATACAAAATCCTCAGAAAAAGTCTGCATTATAGAATGTGAACAGAAAATATCTGACTTAGAAAGGACCTTGAGGAATAGTGAGGTTCATCATTTACAGCTCCTTTTGTCAGGAGGAAAAGTGGAAAGAAGGAAAATTCGAGAACTCAGTGCTCTGGGACTTGTGACTTCTGAAAACTGTTAATAATAATAAACATTACAGCCTTGTATTGGATGATCAAATCTCCAAGATGGAATTTCTGTCTTTTTCAGTTCACTCTGATCACTGAGATGGAAGCTGCTGAAGCACTGGGATGTAACATCTAAGCAAATTTCCACAAAAACCCATGTTTGCTGTTTACAAGTTTTGAGAGACCTGCAGAATCTTTGTCTTAGTCTGAATTTTTCCTGTCATTGTGGAGGTAATGCATAACATTCTTGCATCACTTATAAGACTGGGGCCTTGCTCCTCTCATAATTCTTCTGTATTCCTCAAAAACAACAACAACAAACAAACAACAACAAAACCACAACTGGGATAACTCAAAACATTCAAACATTTGTACAGTTATTAGTTTTTATTTTTAGATTTTATTTTAAAAATGAGAAAAAAGAAATTGCAACCTTAAAAATGTTAGGGAGAGAGTGAACCTACAGTTACAGAAAGTTAAAAATATGGTAAAAGATAAATTAGAATGGACATTCTGACATCTTGGAATATAATTCTTTGTAGGTAATCAAACTGTTACTATTTTCCTTTCAAACAGATAACACTGGAATATTCAAAGTACTGGCTGAATATTAAATTTATGGGTAACAGGTATTGTCTTTTTTGTTTGGTTTCTTCTATGTGTGCTTGGATTCTGTAGGCTACACAATTGTAACAGATAAATGATAGCTGCACTGTGTAAATGCATGTATTAATATTGAAATTGATGTTCATATCTACTTTAGATGAACAAAGTAATATCCCTCAAGTCAGATTTCTCTTTAATTTTGAAATGCTTCACTTTATCTTCATTACAGAGTTACTGACCAGAGCTCACAGTGCAAGTAAAAATAAATCACTGAAGGAATTTAGTGAGTTACACATCTTCCTTGTCCACCTGTTCCAGTGGTCTGTCTCTGCTTTATAGCAGACAAATCTTGGCAGTTAAAACAACACATGAAAGCAATCTCATAATCATGAAATACAATTACCTAAACATTTTCTACAATGTATATTTACAGGTTTCTCTCTGAGATTCCTTGTTAATATATTCACCCAGCATTTGCTCAGGTGATGCTGGCTGAAGCTTTTAGGGGCACCACTGATTGCTCTTCTGTGGTATCATCTGCCTGACTTGTCTTGGAATTAGATGTGTGTTTTGCTATGCTCTGGTGTCTATGTTCAAGCACTCCCTTGTATTTAGCTAATGGGGGTAGACAAATCTTTCTGTAATATACAGTACTTGTTTTCTCTTGAGTCATGTGCTTCACAGAGGCACCAGAATAGAATATTCCCCCAAATACAATTCAGTCAAAGAGAATTAAAATAGCAGTCAGTATTAGTACTCTGACTGCAAATCACAGAAAATATTGAATAGTAGAAAATAGTAAAAGCAGATTGCTGAAATGAGATCATACAATCGAGGTTTGCAGCACACTTCATGTTTGTTGCTTCGTAAGGAAAGAAGATGAAGCTCTCTGAAGCGGAATTTTCAGAGGTACTTACCACTGTGGTATCTAAGCAACATTACATTTAGTAATATAATAAAATTAACTAAAACATTCAATTTTTCAAGTACTATCTAGTTCCCTGTTCTCCCGGATATGACAATTATGTAAGAGAGCCTGAAAGGAATTCTCTCATGGCTTCTGTTTCAGCATTTTATTCTTGTCCTTCACCCCCAATTATATCAGTGGGAGTTTGGCACTTGGGTTTTTTTGAAGATTCCATTAGGTGTGTCTCTGAATCTTCACATGATGAGATAATTTTAAAACCTGATTTGTAGGCCATATGGACTTCTGAGAGTTATATTAAAAATAACTACTTTGCTTTAATTGTTACGTTGCATTTTGATATGCTGTAGAGTAAGAAATTGTTAATTTGTAGCTCATCCTGAATAGAAACTGACAGGTATTAAAATTTAAAAATAATAATAATCATAATGCATTTTATTTTATTTTTTTTAAGATTCTTATATCTTCTATATTGATTGTATTCCCGACACTGGTTGCAGGTATTAATGGTCATAATTCAGTTTAAATAAATGCAGCTTGATTGCTGGGTACACTTTGAAATTTCAGGTGCATTTGGATAGTGTACTTGAAATATAGTACAGTTTTATTTACTGAGGATTAATTTACCTTATTACAGTCTATAGTTGGATAAAAACTGAAGCTGTTGAACAGAAATTCTAATGAGGTTAAAGTTGCCAGTCTATTTATAATGTTCAAAATTTTCTGTATAACCAGACTTAAAACATATCTGTTTTCTCCCTATTACAGGACTTATCCCATCTGAGATGCACTGTAACAAAAGCTTTTGCTGCATAAGTAAATATGACTTTTAGGAAGTGTTATTCACTTATCCTGGATTTTATTCTTTGTTATAGTCTCTAACCAATAGTGGGAATATTTCATTCAGTGTTAAAGAATGATAGCTGACAAAAGTTCTCTTAAATCCACTACTTGCTCTTCAATTTGCCATTACGTAGATAAAATATTTTTCTATAAGGAGATGTCATGCTTCTTTTTGGTAATGTATTTTATTAAATGTAAAGCAGCGAAGTTAAAGGTCTGGTTTAAACCAACAAAAGCAATGAAATTTTCCACTTTGTTAACTTACTCCATATGCTTAGTTAATGCCACACATAATAGAAAAGTTGGCAACTGCTATAAACCCATTGCATTACTTTTACTGCCAGTGAAATGGTTTGAAAAGATATACTGAAGTGTTGGAGCATTCCATTTTTCTTTTTTTCTTTTTAAGCCAATATCATAATTTGTTTAAAATTTTCTTAGCTACTTATGTATGTACTTGTTTTTATTACAACAATGCAGAAAATGAAAAATCTTGGTTTTATGCCTTTTTTGAAGTCAGTGTCAAACCCAGTAGATTAAATCTGATTGAAAAAAAAAAAAAGAAAAAAGAAAAAGAAAAAAAGAAAAAAAAAAGGCTAACCTTCAATACAGACATGAAACAAAACCAAATCCATCTCCACACTCCACACCTTTGTCTGTTTCTTATCTAAAGTCCACTCCTTGCACTTTGATTTACAGTTTAAGATTTTCTAAGGACCTGTTTCTTTTAGATTAACTTTCTGTGATACTTTTCCACTAAAAGTCATTTAGAGTGTATTTTTTTATTTTTATTTTTTTTCAGTTTGGTATCTCTTTTTCTTCTTTTCATATTCTATCTCATACCTTTTTTAATTCTTCTTTGATACATAATTCCTGTTCTCTTTCTCATGCCTTTCTTCCGTCAGTTTTATTTTTCCTTTTTCAGCCTGAATAACATTTTTACCTTCTGATAAAGTCTTAATGTTCTTCATATTTCCTTTCCTAGAGGCAGTCTTTCTATCAGCTCACTTTCACCAGCTAAGAAGTTTCCTGCTATGTCCAATGGATGAGATATGCACACTGCAAGGGTGATTTACTCTACCCTTCTGGTGAATACGCTGTGAAGACTCTCTTACTCAGTGCCTGATTAGTGAAAATACCCCAATAGATGTCTAATTTACCAAAGGCTAGAAGTGAAAAATATTTTTCTACTTTGTTAAAGAAAACTTTGAAGTTCAAACCAGTAAAACAGAAGGTATTCCTTCAGATGTTTCTGACATACTTTTCTGACATGGGATTACCCTACTCTCTAGCAATTTGAGCCTCTCTGCTGTAGGCTCTGTAGGTCTGTGACTGTGTGGTCTTTAATTTCTGTGTTGGTAATACCTAGTCAGTAATCAGAACATCTTTTTCAGAAATGATTGCTAATTTTTATTAAACTTATGCTTATACCTAGTGACATAAGTTTTGGATAACACAAAAAAAAAGCAACTCAACAACAAATAATAAACAAAAATCGCACCTCTCTGTAATCCTTGTAAGTGTCAGTTATTTCTGACATGAAATTAACTCTCCTCCATGAAATTAAGTCATTTTTCATTTTGTTTTTGACTTAGATCTAGGAATAAAAGTCATTAATCAATAACTAAAATAATTCCACCACCAAATTTTTACTTAAAGTTAGACGAGCATATAACTGAATGACAGTTTGATTTCATCATTATCTCTGTGTTATTTGTTGTTGTTTTCTTTTCTTATCGAAGCAAGAAAGGCCAGCCTGCTTGACACTCCTTTATGGCATGGCAGCAGGAAGCAGGGGGCAGAGCCAGGACAACTGACTTCAATTATGCAAAAGGTTATTCCATAGCATGTAACATCAAACAAGAGGCTATAAAGTTGCAAAGAGTTGCTGGGTGTCACTCAGCGGATGGTGAGACCTTGCGTTCCCAGTGGGCTGTTGGTTGGCATGCAGCTGTATTGTTAGCTGGGCATTGGTTACCAGGTGGCAGTAATTGCACTGCAGCTATAAATATAGATTTTATAGAATGGCATTTTTGCTTCCATTTTACTATTTTTTTTTCTTAGTAACTGTTTTTTGTTTGCTTTTTTTTTTATTTCCTCAACCTGAGTTCTGTTTTGTTCCCAGATCTCTCCCTCATTCAACTTGCTGGGGACACGAGTAAAAGGATGCGTGATGTATATCGACCTACCAGGTTAAATCATAACATCACAGAATGACCCGGGTTGGAAGGGACCTCAAGGATCATGTAGTTCCAACATAGACCTAACTGAGTGACTGTTATGTAAACAGAATCATATGATGGCTTGGGTTGGAAGGAACCTCAAAAATCATCTTCCACTAAATCCCCTGCCATGGGCAGATTTGTCACCTACTTGATCAAGCTGCCCAGGGCACTACTCAACCTGGCCTTGAATGCCTCCAGGGATGGGACATCCACAACTTCCCTAATTAGCTTGTTCCAGTACCTCTATGTAAATAAGTTCCTCCTGATTTGTAATTTAAATCTCCACTCTTATCCTTGTCTTAATCCTCCAATCCTTGTCTTAAAAAGTCATTTTTTTCCTCCTGTTTATAAGATTCCTTTTAGTACTAGAAGGCAATGGTGAGCTCCCCTCTGAACCTTCTCTTCTCCAGGCAGAAAAAGCCCACTTCCCTCAATATTTCTTCACAGGAGAGGTGCTCCAGCCCTCTGATCACCATAGTGCTCATTTTCTTGACCCATTCAAACAGTTCTACACCTTTCTCATGCCGGGGGCCACAGACCTGAACATAGTATTCCAGATAGGTTCTCACAAGAACAGAATGAAAGGGTATAATCACTCCCCTCTCCCTTTTGGCTACCCCTCTTTTGATGCAGCCCAGGATACGGTTGGTCTTATTGGTTGGAAGTGCACTGCTAGCTCATGACAAGCATTTCATCTGCCACTATCCTCAAGCTGTTCTCCATGGGGCAGTGAGTTTCAGATTCAGATGATATCTGCTCTTAAATGCCTCCATATTGGTCAGGTATCAAAGCTTCTGCTGTGATAAGTGGATATTTAGTCAATCAAAGTGTTAATAAACATCAGCACAACTAACTGATCAGTAGATATCTATGTTAGAATTAGCCAAACTATGCTTTCAGAACTTTCTGACTGTAGTTACTAGATGACCACTGATAACTGGAATCTTAATACTAGCACCTTTCTTCTGCATTGTGCTGTAGGGAAATTAACGAGTAAAAAAGAAAGAAATAGACAAAAGCTGTATAGAAATAGTGAAAACTACAAAAACAAAAACAAAATAAATAAATAAATCACACCAACTCTTGCACATTCAGTCCCAGAGATGGAGAATCAGAGATAAGTTTTAAAAACTATAATAATATGATTTTTCTTATTATTATTTTTATATTCTTCCCCAAGCATCAACAGCTGGCGTGAGATATGACACTGGATTAGAAATTACTTTTCTATTCCACCGCAGTCATTGTATGTTCTTAGATGTGGCTGACTACAGATACAGCAGTCTTTAATAAAACATATAAATATATATTTGTAAATAATATCAATTCTTAAACCACAACAAAAAAATCTATACCAAAGAGATAAACAAAACAAAATCAAAACTATAACAATAAATGGCATTAGATTTTAATAAGTAGTATATTAACAATAATATAAGATAATATAAATAATATAAGGGACTGATATCTGCCCTGTCTTATATATAATAAAGCAATAATAGATCCTAGGTGACTCCTAGAGTTTGTCATCAGGCCAGACATGGAATTATTTTAGAACACGTGATGCACTAGAGGAATATGGTTTGCTTTCATGCTGTCAGAAACCCTTCAAACCCATTCTCTATCAGTGAAATATTTTTAGTGTCAGAGGTAGGAAAATAAAAACTGCCATAGGATAGCATATGAAATAGTGAAGCATTATAATCTGACAGTAAAATTTTTAGGAAAAAAAAAATAGGGTATATACCATTGTGAAATAATGTGAAATAAATATTTTAGATTTAATAGTCTTTCAGGATTCTAAGATATTGATACTGAGGCCTCCCTAGGACAAAAATTCCTGCTGGGGAAACTTCTGTTAGTACTTTCACGACTTCTTTCCAGCTATTCCATTTTGACAGAAGCTTGAAACAATTTCTGAATGCCACTCCTTGAATCAATGGAAAGGTGCCATAAGCATGTTTACAGAATGTACTCTTGTACATTCTCTTGGTTTCAAGCATGTGGTGTGATAAATGCAGTACCTGCCATATGGAGTCTGGATACCACAGGAAATTTAACTCATTAGCCATATCTCCACTTGTGATTTGATTTAATATGCACATGCGTTCTGCATATTACTGCAGTTGTAACTAAAAGTAGGACACTTAAAGTCTGAACTTACTTACTCTACAGTGTCCTCCAAGAAAGTTCCCTCCCTCTAGCTGAGCAAGTAGGAGTTCCAATAACATTGTCACAGCTGGAAATAACTCCTTGCAATAAATCATGGCTATTTCATACTTTAATGCATCATAGTGAAATGTGTTCATTTTTTATTTTTATTTTTTAATTATTTTATTTTATTTTGCAAAGCAATTTCTTGCTACAATTGACATAGCAATATTTTGCTCTAATAACTAAGAACAAAAAAATGTAAACAGCTGTGCTGAAGCACAGTCATATACAGATGAGTTTTTAAACTGTTCCTTTTATGGTAATAGAGTCTTTAGCTTCACTTTGTGTATGATGGGGTGCTACAACTGTGATGTCTTTGAATTTTGCTTTGGCTGCAGAGGCAGATTAGAGCATGACATAACTGTACAGTTGTACATTCTCATTAGTTCTAAAATTACAGTTGTTTCAAAGGAGCCTCATTTAGTTTTTTGTTGTTGTTTGTTTTTTTAATTTTACTTGGCTGTATATTAGAGAAAGAAAAAAGTTTGTTAAGTCTGATTATCATACACTTAATGTTGTTATTTTAAAAATATTTGCATCTTTATAAATTAAAATATTTATTAAATGAACTTCCAAAGCTACTTCTATTAAAGAACACTTCCAAGAAATTGCAGGAAACAAAATCTAGTGTAATGTTAATTTTTATAGTATTTTTATAGTAGTAAAGATAACCTTTGCCTGAAATAGGTGTAATTTCAAGTTGTCTTGACTTGTCTTCCTACACACCCTTATGATCCTGACAGACTTTCTCCCCCACCTTGTCACATTAATTTCAGTCTTATGGACATATGAAACTAGGCTACATACACTTTAATGACAAAGGAAGTCTTACCAATTTCTTGACCACTGAAAAGGCATACATATATAATAGAAAAAGTTTATACAGCACAAAATATCATACCATTAGTAAGCAGCATTGTTGTACTGGTGTGATCAAATTTGCACAAAATATTTAGGTTTAAAAAAAAAAAAAGGTTTGTTTTGAGGAAACAGATCAGGAAAAAAGTCACTGTTGCGGTGATTGAATGGAGAATCATAGTATCATCATAGTATCATAGTCTCGTGCAGATTGGAAAGGACCTTAGAGATCATCGAGTCCAAATCCTGGGATTTGAGCCTCCTGTGTAGCAGAGCAGCACTTCTACCACTCGCGCCACAGGGAGGATTTGAACCCAGGGCCTCTGGTGCTGCAACGCAGCATTCCTACCATTTGCGCCACCGGGGCACAGAATCCCTCCTCTCCTCTCCTCTCCTCTCCTCTCCTCTCCTCTCCTCTCCTCTCCTCTCCTCTCCTCTCCTCTCCTCTCCTCTCCTCTCCTCTCCTCTCCTCTCCTCTCCTCTCCTCTCCTCTCCTCTCCTCTCCTCTCCTCTCCTCTCCTCTCCTCTCCTCTCCTCTCCTCTCCTCTCCTCTCCTCTCCTCTCCTCTCCTCTCCTCTCCTCTCCTCTCCTCTCCTCTCCTCTCCTCTCTTCTCTTTTTCTTTTTCTTTTTCTTTTTCTTTTTCTTTTTCTTTTTCTTTTTCTTTTTCTTTTTCTTTTTCTTTTTCTTTTTCTTTTTCTTTTTCTTTTTTCTTTTTCTTTTTTCTTTTTCTTTTTCTTTTTTCTTTTTCTCTTTCTTTTCCTTTCACTTCCTTGTCTTGTGAAATATGGGAGGACATTTTTAAGCTATGTAAGTGCTTATGATGACAGTATAAGTAATATGAAAAATAAGCAGGTCACTATAATAAAGGTCATACTAAATTGAATCTTAAGTATCATTTCACATTTTAATAAAATATTTTTCTGTGGATGTCAACACTATAAGGTAGTGGGTGGTGATAGCAGTAGTGGGTCACCTCCACTGGTGCAAATTTTTATGAGTGCAAAATGCAGGCTCTTGTTCATTGCTGGCAAAAATGCATAACAAATGGTGATGACTATGTTGAAAAATAGTGTTTTGTAAATGAGCATTTGTTGTATTAAATAGTGTTATTGTGCTTTCCATAACTTGTAGTTTCCATGGAAATCAAAGAACCTTAGAATCATAGAATGGTTTCGGTTGGAAGGGACATTCAAGATCATCTAATTCCAAATCATCTGCTACAGATAGGGATGCCTTCCAGTAGACCAGGTTTCTTAAAGCCCCATCCTGCCTGGCCTTGAATCCTTCCTGGCAGGGGGCATCCTCAACTTCTCTGGGCAACCTGTTCCATTGTCTCACTATCCTCACAGTAAAGAATTTGTTTCTAAAATCTAGTCTAAATCAACCCTCTTTCAGTTTAAAGCCATTTCTCCATGTTCAGTCATTACGTGCCTTTATAAAAAGTTCCTCCTCAGCTTTCCTGTAGGCCCCTTTCCAATACCGGAAGGCCACTGTAAAGTTCCCCCAGGGCTCTCTCTTCTTTAGTCTGAAGAGCCCTAACTCACTCAGCCTGTCCTCATAGGGGAGGTGCTCCAGTCCTCTCATCATCTTCACGGCCTTCCTCTGGACCTGCTACAAAAGCTCAATGTCCTTCTTGTGTTGGTGACTCCAGAACTGGAGGCAGTATTCAAGGTGAGGTCCCATGATAGCAGAGTAGAGGAGCAGAATAACCTCACTTGACCTGCTGGTAATACTTGTCCTGGTGCAACACAGGATATGACTGGTCTGTGCTACAGGCACACAGTTCTGTCTTATGTTGAATCGTTAATCAACTGACAACCCCAAATCCTTCTCCTCAGGGCTGCTCTCAAGCCATTCTCTGTCACACCTGCATCTGTGCTTGGGATTGCCCCAACCTAGATGCAGGATCTTGCAGTTTTCCTTGTTGAACTTCATGACTTTGGCATAGGTTCACCTCTCAAGCCTGTCCAGATCCTTCTGGATAGCATCCCTTCCCTCCAGCAGGTCAATTGTACCTCTCAACTTGGTGCTGTCTGCAAAGTTCCTGAGGGTGCACTTGATCCCACTGTCGATGTCTTCTACAAAGATGTTAAATAACCAGTCCCAGAACTGATCCCTGAGGAACACCACTCAGCACCGGTCTCTACTTGGAAACTGAACCATTGACTGTGAGTCCTTGAGTATGACCATCCAGCCAATTCCTTATGTAGAGAGTGATAAAGCCACCAAATCAATTGTTCTACAATTTGGCTACTAGGATGTCATGCAGGACTGTGTCAAGTGATTTGCAGAAGTCAAGAAATAAATAAAAGGCACTACTTTTGGAGCAACTAATATATATGTTCACATATAAATATATGGAATATTGAATGTTAAATTGCAATGCTGTTCATCTATATATGCATTTAGTTTATTTCAGTGAATAACATTATTTTCTTTTTCTTTTCTTTTCCCTTTTTTTTCTTTTCCTTTTTTTCTTTTTTTTTTCTTTTTCTTTTTTTTCCCCTCTAAGAACATCCCTTAAGTAGTAAACTGAATTGCAATTTACAAATTGTAACTTTGAAAAGAGTTCAAGTCCAGCCAGTTACAATTAATTTCCAGGTGCCTGAAAATTAATCTCCTTTGTAATTTTGCATAAAGTTCTTAGTTTATTTATGACATTATGATAGCAAAGAAAGTAATAAAATGGGGCTATAAAAAAAAAAAATATAAACAAAAAAAAATCATCTCCCATTTTCCTGTTTTTTTTTTACATTGCTGTCCTCTTATCAATGCATTAATGTTACCAACATTACCTTCACATCAGTATGATTGCAAATGGAGATAAAAACTAATTTACTAATTCACAGTTCGGCTTAATCAATTTCACATTAGACAGAAGCAACAAAGCATTTATGGACTTTAAATATACCTAAATCCTGGATACAGGTTTTATGAAGACTATATCTGTGTTTAAAAGACCATTATTCCTCTCTTGTCAAACATATATTGGTATAATTCAAGTATCCTAATGAAGAAAGTTATGATGAAAAAAGGCTTTTAGACAATTTGTAGTATAGCTACATAATGCAGATAATTTTTTTTTTTTTTTTTGGTCAAAGAATCTTCAAATTTTCCCTATCTTAACTTCTACAAATACAAATGACTGATCTCTTTCCATATTCTCTGCAATGACATTTGCAGTAAATTTAATTTATAATATTGTACCAAGTATCCAATGCCGCACTGTCATTGAGATTATTGAAATGATAGTTTTGCTAGATAATCTATCAATCCAAACTGCAGGACTTGGACCAATCTCGTCTATATTAAAATTACCTTCCCTGTAAGAAAGACATAATTCTTCTCCTTTCTTTCACAACTTTGCTTTCTGTTTTGAGTTTTATGAATAATTGCTTTCTACTGATCAAAACCAAATTCTAATATACTACACACATGGTCATTGATCACCATAAGAACTAATGTATAAATAAAAATATGTTTATGTTTCAAACAAAAAATGACATCTCTATAATAGGACCTCATACACACAGGCTAGTACTTACTATACCATATCCAGAGAATGTGATTGCTCAGTTTCTGTGAGATTTTTTTTTTTTAATTGTTTTTTCCAGCTAAAATATGTACTCAACACTAGTAAAATGTACACATAGTAGTTTATATTTTCTGTGTAAAAAAATAAAATAAATAATATATCTACAGATATATTTGATAACTAAATTAGCAGCACTCTATTTTAGACCATCACTGGCTAGCAATAAGGTCTTCTTCCTCATGCTAGTGCACTGTATATAAAACTGTTTCTAAGATTCTAATCATTTTCGTTGAATTCTATAAATACATCTGTTGTAAGCTTTTTCTCAAATAACGTGTTCTGTGAGGGAGTAAAATAGAATAAAAAAGAAAAATAATTTTAGCAAATGTGGTGTAATTAAAAATAGCTACATAAAAATTCTGATTTAAAAAATGCATCATGTTATAAATGTCACTTGAAAAGTGGATATATCTTTGTCACCTGTAGCCTCTAAAACCTCCAATCCAATACACTGAACACTCTCTGAGAATAGTTGAGTTTATGCTAAATACTTAGCATTTCAATTAATTTTCCAGAATTTGTGTACTTGAATGCATTCCGAGGTTTGGATTTATCCCATTATCCCTTTTATATTCATTTTATCATTTAGAAGTTGTCCACGATGTTAAATATTTCCTTAGACAATGTCAGGTAAGCTTTTCCCTTTCATTTCAGAAAAAAAAAAAATAAAAAAAATTAAATGGAGTTCAGTGGTGCAAGCTACAGTCTGTGTAGTAAAAGGAGTTTCAGTGTCCTTCCTTCCCCAGCCCTTCAGTGTCTGCACCTATGGACTTCTCCATTCTGTCTTACTTTGATTCTCTCCTCTTATTTCCTTAGAAATAAGAAAATGCAAAAAAGTCAATAAAAGTCTTCCTGTTGACATCTCAAAGGTTTGGATCTATCCTTAACAACGTATCTTTTTTTTTTCTTGAGTTCCTCTCTGTTTTCTTGGACTTTATTTACATATCTTCTGCAAAGCAGAAGATGATTTTTCACTGCTCTACTCTTGTACAATTGATTATGAAAGGAAAGAGAAGGGATCTCAAAAATTAATTCTAACTTTCCACTCAGAAAAAATGTTTTGTTCCTTTTTTATCCACAAAGTAGTCTTGTGCCATGTCAATTCTAATTCATTTCCATTCTTTTAGTCTTCTTAGCAGAACTTCTGTAGTGTCCAAAGTACATCAACCAGATGTAAAAGAATTTGAGTCCTAGCTCAGAATATCTCAAAAACAGGTTCGATTTAATTTAGGGAAAAAAACCAAAAAAAAACAAAACAAAAACCCAACAACTGAGGGCTTCTCCTAAGCGCTGCCAGGACTGAATGTCACTGTGATAATAACACTTGCCTTCTCACATACTGACATTGCCTGTCTGGCATCTGCCTCCTGGTAAAGAAGATACCAAGTTCATTTCTTCATTCCTCCACTGAAGGAGGAACAGTACATGTGAGCTCCATCAGAAGAGTTAAAACTTCAGGGAATATGATACAGAAACTATTTTACCTTAAAAAGGCCACTACTATTCTGTGTTGGATAAAAGTATGAAAGTTGTTTCAGCACATGAGTTAGTACCAGACCTTCAGGGAGAAGTGGTCCTGATTGTGATTATCACCTAGCTTGGTCCTGACTGTGTGTTATAGCTGAAAATCACAGTCTATATTCCTTCATAACTGGAGCACAAAGACTTTAAAGGTTACTGTGTGTGTGCTCACTTTCAAGCATAATTGGATCCATGTTATATCAGACAAGTTCACTTAAAAAAAAAAGTTAATCTGAATAACAGACTTCCATATCAAGCAGCCCATGTGGTGTATAATTTGCCGTGCATCAAGGGCTTGAATTAGTTGCTAAAAATAAATATCAGTCCCCTTTAAGTTGCCATAGTGCATACTCTCTTGGCCTTTCATTCTCCATCTACAGAGGCAAAGTTTATTTCATTTTTACAGTCCCTGATATAGGGTACTATAGATTTCTCACTGGAAGCCTATGTGTGGGGAAGTGAGCAAAGATCTGGATGATCAGCAAAGATCACAGTCCTTACTTGTGACAACATACTGGAACAAATGCTAAATATGTTTTTGTATTTTGTCTTATATATGTTTAACATGGTGAAGAACTCAGAGCACATTTAACTTCTAATTTAACTAAGCAGTGTTTAATTACATATTAACAAGATACCTATATTTAATTGCTCAGTAATAAATCACAGAATCATAGGTTGAAAAGAACTATAATGATCATCTAGTTTTAACCCACCCACCATATGCAGGGCCACCAACCACTAGACTAGCTATGCCCAGAGCCACATACAGCCTTGAATGCCTCCAGGAATGGAGCATCCACAACTTCCCCGGGCAACCTGTTCCAGTGTGCCACCACTCTCTGTGTGGAAAACTTTCTCCTAATCTCTAACCTAAACTTCCCCAGTCTTAAGTGTATCAACATAATACTGTGAGAATCTTCAAAATATTGTGTATTCTTAAATGCTCTTGCATACATCTTTTCAGTAAGCCATACACCATTCTATTTTTTAAAATACGAGCATATGTTCAATTTTCAATTATTTATCTACAGTAATGAATTCATTAAGCATCCACTATTTATCTCAAGTTACGTTCCACACAATCATCAAATATAGTAAATAAAATGAATTAAAAGTCATGAAAAATCAAATTATTACACTATTCCTAAGTCCATTTTTATTTCCAAACAATCCCCACTCAGAAAAGGATACCTAATTGTAGTTTAGCTGTATTGTACCTTAATGTAAAGACATACATGGGGTTTGGGGCCACATTCCATGACAGAAAGACTCTAGAGACATGTTTGATCATTCTTTGTGATACATAAAATATGTCATAGCTGTACAATAAAAGATATCAGCAATCAGGTAAAGCTGTCATTTGTCCTTGCTGGATTATATTGGAAAAACACAATGATTTTGCCTTGTACTTGTGCACAGATTATTGCTCAAGAAAACACAACCTATTTAATCTGTGCACACATTACCATACTCCTGCTCTATTTCAAAGGAAAGCAGTCATAAAATAAACATGCTAAAGAGAATAGATCTGGTTGATATTTTGTTTCAATATACACCCATTTCATACTTTATAAGTTGTGAATATGTTAAGCATTGGTCTACATTAAAGCTAGGTTCTACAAAAGGACTGCATATTTCTCTAGGGACTAGTTTCTTTCATTTGATTTCTGTTATGCACACATCTTATTTTAGTTCAAAATCTAGGCCTGTGTCGCAAATAATATGTGTAACAAAGGAACAACGGTAATAAAAGTAGACCAAAATGTATAAAGACTTATTATATTTCCCATTACCTTACAGGTCTTAAAAAATTCATTCATTAAAGCATCCACATTATAAGCATATTCACCTAAACATACAGAAAGTATAACTGTAAGAGTCTTTGTAGAATGTAATGCTTTTTTTTGTCCCCTATGTTTATCCACTGGGAAGAACCTTTATCAAAAATGTGTATTTCCTTATATATTAGATAGAGAGACAATTTCATGCTTATCAGTACAAAAATTGTCTATTAAAATAACTTTGGAGACAGATCTTAGTACAGTGTTTATTAAATATAGAATTGAGATAAACATAATATATAGTATTTTAGTATGAAAGATGTAGAAAACATAGAAATGTGTTGATCCGTACTTTATAATAGTTAGTTACTATATTGTAATATGTACTAAAATGTATAGATAAATACAATACTCTTCTAGGTTAATGTATTTAGAGTAATGAGTCTAGTGTTGATCATTTCAGATATTACTTGGGGCTTTCGGTCCTTAACATTACCCTAACTTGAAAAAGGAAACAATAGTTAAAAACATCGCAAGAAAAATAGAAATGAGAGATAAAGAATATCATAAATGTAAGCTTATTCAGATTCTCCTGAAATGATACACATGCTGAAGAATAACAATCACAACTTCCAAGGCCATTAGAATAAATTTTATCCGTTGTGTAAATATCTTGGGATTTTCAAAAATGTTAGAAACTTATATAGACCTATCTCTATGTCAGTTTTAGCAGTAGTTATTTGGAAAGAAAATGAAAATGATTATTTTTTTAATTGAGTTTGAATAAACACTTTTCACAGAGAATTAGCATACAACACAACAGACAAAATCGATTAAGGGTTGCCATCTGGCTAAAGTCTAAAAAAGTTGCTGCCATATGTTTTGACCAAGACTGCAAAATAAACTGTTTTATACTGTCACCACCTCCAGTTATGTTTTATAAATTACATTCCATTTTATTATATATATGAGAAAGATTAGGAAAGGTTTCATCTATGACTGGCCACTTAATTGGGAAACAGACGCCATATAAAATTTTAAAACAGACACAGGGTGAGTGGGGCTCAGTTTGAAAGCTATTTGACAGCTGTAAGTAAAAAGAGTGCAAGAATTGCTATAAATTTCTTATTAGGCAGACCTTTAATTTTTAAATGGTAGTATTTAAAATGTTCTTAAATATTCAACAATTGTAGTTTATCTATTGCAATAATTACAGAAGAAAACAACATGAAATTCAATGGGTTGAGTAAGAATGATCATGAAATTCATGGGTAATATTAAAGAGTGGTGAAAGAGAAGAGAGGAAAAAGGAAAGGAAAGGGAAAGAAAGGAAAGGAAAGAGGAAAGGAAAGAGGAAAGGAATAGGAAAGGGAAAAGGAAAGGGAAAGGGAAGGAAAGGAAAAAAAAGAAAAGAAAAGAAAAGAAAAAAAAGAAAAGAAAAGAAAAGAAAAGAAAAGAAAAGAAAAGAAAAGAAAAGAAAAGAAAAGAAAAGAAAAGAAAAGAAAAGAAAAGAAAAGAAAAGAAAAGAAAAGAAAAGAAAAGAAAAGAAAAGAAGAAAGAAAGCCCCATCAACCATCATCTTTTTCTTAAAGGATTCAGTTTCATAAAGAATAGATTTAAAAAATCAGTATATATGTATGTTGCTGTTGGAAAAATAACATATCAGGTTCAAATGAAATTTAGGAATGTTAATCTCTTTTGCAGCTGCTATTTTTGTTTTATGGTATTTTTACAGCTGTTTTTAATTTCTTTTAAGAAATACTAAACCTTTCAGAGTATTCCCAAGTGAAACACCATGGTACAGATAATTGGTTTCATTGCAATTCAGATTATGAACATCATTTTTCAGTTGTTACATTCAAACTATATACACAGCTAAATCTGTAAGCCATTTTCTTTATTTCAGCTACTATCAAAAAGAGGGAAAATAGCTTAAAACATCACAAACCCTTAAAGTCTTTGTAAGGACATGATATTTGAAAATATTTACTCGCTTATGAAGAATATTCATGATTAATGCAAAACTATTTTCAAGCATATTTATGCTTATATGATATATACAGGAACAAATCAATAATTGCTGGGCCAAGGCATTATAAATTTACACCTCAATGCACCAGATAAGCCCTTGTACCCTAAAGAGGTCCATTCAACAGGACTATGGGTAAAGTACAATTTAATTTGGTTCAAATTAATTTCATAGTATATATGACCGAAGATCAGTTAATAATATCTCTAACATCAACTCTCTCCTGTGCTCTGTGTGCACCATCCTCAAGTTTTCTATCAGAACTCCTGTAAAAAAAGACTAATTTTTACTCTGCTCTGTTCTCCTCCCCTGGGCCTCTAATTAATATGGGGCACAAAGTTGTAGGAAACATTTGAATATTTCTTTTTATCCTTGTGTTCAGCATGCAGGTATACATTTTATTTTCTGCAGAGCATCTAAACCCTAAAGCAAATAACATTTTATTTTTCTTCATAGTCTTCTATCTGTGTCATCACTGTAATATGAGAGTGCTTCGTAAGAAATAATGAATTTATTCTCAGAACACTTCAGTAAAATTCTTGAATGAATATTTACAATGGCAGAACAGAGAGAGGCATTGAGCTCTGCAGTAATGTTTCAAGTGAAGAAAAAGTAGGTGCAGAATCCAGACATTGTGGTCTTAATCCATGGCCTCTGTCACAACGCAATTCACTTTCAAGAGGACCCTAGCTCATTCAGGCTGTTCATAGTCTGCCTCGTGGTCTACACAGTGAATCTCTTCCCACTGTGTATTTGCATGGTTTGGATCTGGTTTGAAATTAAATGGGTGACAAAAGTCTAAAATATACATGATCAACTAACAAATATGCATATATATACTTATAATCAGTGAGACAGAAAGTGTTATTCAGTGTATATGTTTCAAGTCTCACTTCCTTTCGTTTGCATCTTCACCTACTGTACACACAAATAAATAAATTAATAAAAAAATAAAAACATAAGAAAAATTAAGAGAAACAGTAGGACAGCTTTGGACTCTTTCACCCTCAGTGGACTTGCACCTAGTCAGAATTCCCTGTGTGTTTTTGCTGAGCTACACACACATGCAGAGAACCACAAAGAATTTAAAGCAGACAGTTATGATATCAATTACAAAATTCACCATGAATTCATGTAAACTCTTGCCCCGGTTCACACATCAACACCAATTTTACTTAGCCACTAAGATGCACACATGAGATTAAGACTACTTCGTACACCAAATTTCATATTTTTAAACAAATATCTTTTGTCACCTACAAGATTAAGGAACCTTAATTCTAATTTACAGACAGTCGAGACAGGGTTTATTTATATAGAAGAATTACATCATACAAAAATGTCTATTTTGAAGTAGCCATTACAATTCAATTTCATTTATTTATGTTTGAGGTAGAGGACACAGAAACTATATGACTGGCACATTTGAAATTAGGATTTTACTTTGCCCAAGTTAGGTCTTCATTCTAAAATAAGCCACGCTATTATAAAACTAGTAAAATAAATACTCAACATTAAATTTCTCAGGAACCCGTGTTCTGAGAGACAATTTTATTGACTGCTATTCAGTACCATAATCTGGCAACACAGTACATTTTCAATGGCAAATCTTACAGGCCATGCTAGAATTGCTGAAGTTCTAAGGATGTGGACAGATTAGTTTTACTGCGTGATATAGATTCCGTGTGTAGCTGATGTAAATCAAACAGCAAAGATATTATAGCAGACAAATGTGCAGTCATACATCTAGGAATAACAAAAAACTGTAGATTCATAGGACTGGAGGATTATGTTTGGAAAACAATAACAAACTAAAAGATAAGAATAATGGTAAGTATCTTGTTGAACATGGGCTGCCTTTATGGTTTAGCATAGTGATTGTGGTGCGTACCGTTCCTGGTTGCATATAGAAGGGAATAATGAGGGAAATGTTCAACCTTGTTTAGTGAGATAATGAAGCAGGCCTGAACCTAATCAAGTGATCTAAGTCCTGTGAATCAGCAGCTCTTAAAATAAAGAAAATATTTGGACTGGGATATTTTCTTGCATATCCTTGGTACTTTTGAGCATAACATTTTTGAGAGCAAAAAAGTTTGCATGCTTGATAGAAAGAGAAATGGAAATAAGTCATAGAATCATAGAATGGCCTGAGTTGAAAAGGACCTCAAAGATAAGCTAATTTCAACCCCTCTGCCACTGGCAGGGTCACCAACCACTAGAGCAGACAACTGCCCAGAGCCACATCTAGCCTGGCCAAGGAATGGGGCATCCACAACCTCCTTGAGCAACCTGTTCCAGTGCGTCACGACCCTTTGTGTGAAAAAACTTCCTCCTGATATCCACTCTAAACCTCCCTTGTCTTAGTTTAAAACCATTGCTCCTTGTCCTATCACTATCCACCCTCGTAAACAGTCATTCCCACTTCTGTTTATATGCTCCCTTCAAGTACTGGAAGGTCACAATGAGGTCTCCCCTAAGCCTTCTTTTCTCCAAGATAAAATTTAATTGCATGAAAGAATTATTAAGTATTATAATGCAAGTAATCAAAATAGAAAATATAAATTTTTGACCATTAATGATAAACCTTTTAATCCTTGAAGGAAGTAACATGTTATCCATATATTTGATATTCTCCAACATATATATAGCAAATACTTTTGGATCAAGCTCCTGAATCAAACTTCTTTTCATATATATGTAATCTGTAAGTTGCCCAGTGACTTTTAGGAAGAAGCTTTCTCCCTCCACTTAAAGACAGACAGATTCAATTTACAAGTCGCACTTTATCGGGAAAAAAACCACAAACATTTCCACAGTTGTTAAAAGTAACACATCAGGTTATTATACCCAAAGAAGATTACAGAGCATAGATATTGTGGTGTTGTTTTTTCCTTTCTCTCTGTCTTTTCACTTTGTGCTACTAACAGCTTTTGGCACATGGTATTTCACAATTTCTCTCACACGGGCAATCAGGTGGTGTTTCTTTTGTTGTATGAACATTTGACAAGGGAATAAGAGACAGAACACTCCCCTCCCCCAAAAACCATGATAATGAAAAATAAATTACAGAAGGGGAAAAAAAAAAAAAAAAAAAAAAAAGCTTGCAAAAATAACTCCTGTCTGTTGTCCAAGATTTTAGCTGAATTTTAAAATGAAATAGATTGAAAGATACAATGTCTTTTTAATCAAGCACTAAATACTTGTTTCCTGCCTGAAATGGTTAAATGGAATTTTATCAAGCAATGTAATTATAATGTCAACAACAAATCTACCAGAGAAGTAGTAATGGTAAGAGATTTTATAGCTCAAACAAGTAAATAAATACTAGAAAGTATAAACATAGTCCTAACTGTAAAGGACAAATGGTATAGTCAGTGTAATATCATTAACACAATTATTTGGTAAATTAAATGTAACATAATGTCAAAGTAAATGGAAGAACAGAAGGAAAAATGTAATTGATGAACTAATAAACTTTATTACACTTGGTGACAGCAAGTCTCTGAAGTGAAAAATATACATAAAGAGTGTTTCAAAACATAACTTGCAAATTTATTGACTTTCACTGAAACAGTAGATAACCACTTCTCAGCTCAGAGCTAACCTTTTTTACTGCATTCAATGGAGGATGTAAAGAATAAATGTCAGAAAACCGGACTAGTTCTCTTCAACCCATTTTTCTACTCCTTTCAAGCTGCAGGTTATGAGGAATCGTGAAAGAACTTCTGAGAGCTATACTGTTTTCCTGAGTTCATAGTTAGTTTTATAGTACTTGAATATGTCTCTTTATTTATATACTACTTCAATTTCTGTTTAAGGAAGTAGAATTTACCACCATTCTCTTCTGTGATTTCTAGGTATTTCAATGGAAATCATCTAAAGTACAGAAGTTGTATAGCTGCTTTAAACTAACATATCCTTGAAGAAATAATTTCAGCTTAAACATCTAAATTTAGCATCTTCCCACCTCAAGACACTGTCACAATATCAAATATCTCAAATATCTTTTTATCCATGTTATCTTTCACATTTATTCTCAAAGACTGGTCTTCCCAACATTTTTATGTCTGGAAGAAAGTATTTCCAAAGCAGTTACAAATTTTTAGCGCAACAATTTAAGCAATAGATTTCTTCAGAAAAGTTAAAATTCCCCTGAATTCTTAATATAACTGTAGTTGCTACCTAGGAGAAAATACTTTCTGATTCTTTAACTGGGTTTGCAGTTGGAAACAGCATTGTAGAAACATGCTGGCAGTGCTTGAGGATGCAGATCAGCAATCAGCCATAATGGTAAGATTGTTTCTGAATGCTGTGAAAGACATTAGGGGTATAGAAGGGTCATCTGTGCTACCTTATTTCATGTAGGCAGTGTGCTTTGAAGGAATTTGTGCAGAGAAACTGCAAAAAGGATAAATTCTGCATTGGTTAAAAACAGCATATCCCACCTATCATACATTCTAAACAGTTTGCCTGTTTCACAGTTTAGTCCACCCAAATTTATTTGACAAGTTCTTTCTGGATTTACCTGAAAAGGAATTAAATATAATTATTAAATATTAATTACTATATTTTTTCATGACTAAAAATCTAAGAGGAAAATGCTAGTTTTACAGAGAAAGCAAATGTTCAGCTACTTAAGTAATATGGAATATGATGCAAATTACTGTATATATATATATTGAAAAAATAAAGTAGTATCATGTTTTTTTCCAGTAAGATTATACAAGTTGATCTTTTTTTTTTTATACTGATATTATCCCCAGACATTTGCTTACCAATCAAAATACATAACAAAAATCCATTTAGAGAACATATTACTCTTTGTATACTTAGAAATCTTGCTTACTCTCATTGTTGTTAAAAAGGAGTTAAATGTCAAGTAAATATCAGTTGCTTAGGCACCAAAATCTTTGATTATGATATGTATACTAAATACAAGAGATATTTCAATTTTATTCAACTCCTTCTACTCTGTAGAAGATTGGACAGTTGAGGAATCAGAACCATCTATGTCTCTGTGCTAAACACAAAGATAGAAGCTGTACTCAGAGCAAGACTGAGACTCTTTGCAATCTCCTACAGAGCTCAGAAGCAAATGTATGCTAAAACAGAATACTCCCTTAAGGGCACTATTTTCCACATGGCACAGTAAACAGAAAATGTGTTATTCTGGTTGGGGCATTTTTTGCTCTCATGAAGTGAAGCTTTTAAAATTAGTCAAGATGCACATGGCCATAATAGCATCACAAGAGGGGAAAAAAATAACACTCTCTTCCTCAGTTGTTAAGCCCCACATCCCCAGTAAAGCTAAACTGAACAAAACTAACTCCATATTTTCAGAATTTTAAAAGAAATAATCTAACCTACAGGTGGTAACATTTTAAGAAAAGTGCATAGGAATGAAGACCCCAAGTTCCAAAGTACACTGACGGGACAAGAAACAAGACCTAAGGGAAGAGGAGGTACATGCCTCTGCTTAACACAAGACCTAGTGTCAAGCTCTTCATCTATAGCAGGAGATGGTCCCTCCTAAGGCTAAGTGCCTTAAATTGAATATGCACACTTTAAAAGCAGTGCTCTCTGGGGAAAACTTCATGAGGAAGAAATAATGACTACTTTTATTTTATTTTCAAGTAATATAAAAAGTTTGATTCAATATACAGATTTTTTTTTTCCACTCCTCTTTGATCTTTGAAAAACTCTGGGTAAACACATCTAACAGCTCTCAGCTGTGTTTGTTTAGCTTAGGTAGCTGGAATTTTATAACAGGCATTTGGAGGAACAATTGGATTTCTACTGTAATTGTTCTGAAAGAGATTAAACAGAGTCTTTTCAAACTAAATAGGATCTCAAAGTAGAACTTTAACTCTTGTAAACTTGGATAGGACATAATCTCATAATCAGGACTAGTGATGACTTATTTTCTGTAGCAGATTCCAAATTCTGTGTTGATAACCGACAAAACTAGTGATATACTCAGTTTTTAAAGCATATACTCTTAGCTTTAAAATGACCATCAGACTATAGAATTTCTTCCTGATCTTAGTTATATTTTATTTTATTTTATTTTATTTTATTTTATTTTATTTTATTTTATTTTATTTTATTTTATTTTATTTTATTTTATTTTATTTTATTTTATTTTATTTTATTTTATTTTATTTATTTTATTTTATTTTAATCTCATGGGTCAATAGTTTATATCTAAAGAAATCTACACAAGTAGCATTCACACACTAGGCTTTTGTAGTAACTCCACAGCTTTCTGGAATGCATCTGATAAAATATATAAAAATGAATATTTTAGTCAGGAATATATTCTGAAGGAGGAATCAGTTTCAAAAAGTCGTGGTTCTGAGATAGCAATATGGTGTATATGAGATCTGTATGCAGAAACATGCATAAAACAGATTGAAATATGTGATGTAGAAAGGTTTTTCTGGCAGTAGCTTGGAGTGCACTTGTAAATCATTTCCTCTTTTTAGCACTTAGTCAAGTGTATGAAATGTTGTTTTACCATCGTCTGTTGAGAAATCCACAAAGCACATTATGTATATCCATGTAGAAATACATACACACACAGAGTGAAATATAAAACATTTATATGTAAACCCCATATTACAAAAATTTTGTTTATATAAGTTTATCTTTTCATATAGCCAGAAGTACATCCATGCAAACATATGAATATAATTGTATATTTATCAATTGAAAGAGAAATAGCAAATGATGTGTGTAGTTACATATATGTAGTTGTTACACAGTGAAAGTAATTCCTCCTTGTAATAAATGCTGGTGATGAACTTTCAGATGGTGAAGATTTCCTCAGCCTCTTTCTCCTTCAGAATAAATTATGTCATGTCTGTTATTAAAATCAATAGATTTTTCAATGGATCTGAGTTTCCTATAGGTAGATTGTATTGTTAGGACGAAATGCTTGCACTGCTTATAGCACTGACCAGATCTACATTGGCACTAAAAGAACCTGACTGTCTTAATAGCAGATCCCTAGCTAAAGAACGCAAAGTCAACCAAAAAATAATTTGCAAAAAAAAAAAAAAAATTAGAAGACCTATAAAAACATACTGTTGCTTCTCGAGGTAGAGAAATGTGCTAGAGAGGAATGAAGGAATGAAGGAAATGAAAAAATAGGGAAAAAACAAACAAACAAACAAACAAAAAAAAAAAACCCCAAAAAAACCCCATAAGACACACCCTCACAGAGTTTAATTTGATGTGTAAGATTCTTGTTTACATTTGCTCAAATTTAGTTTTGACATCATTTACTTCTTTTAACAACACATCTAGGTAGTCCAAAAGTCTTAACTGAAAGCTTGTTTGCAAAATACTTTAGAATAGAAGGAACACTGGACTGCTCCAAATACTCTGTGACAATGAGAAGTACCGTTGAGAGAATGTGTTAAACTAAAACACATTCTATAAAATCTCTTACCTTGACTGCATTTAGCTGGCATAGCAAAACCATATTCTAAAATATGTTTTTCTTCTAAGTTTTCCAACTGCTTGAACATGAGATTTGATCAGATGACCTCCAGGGATCATGTCCAAGGTCAGCTGTGATAGAGCAGGCTTCAGCTGGAAGGATGGAAGAAATTTTAGCCTGAGCTCTGTTGTTTCTGTCCGTTATATCTCTCCCACTGGTGGAAGATAATGAATCATTCTGTTTAATTCTTTCAAGAGGAAAAGAGTCACTGCTAAATCAGATTGAATTGTTCATATGTAGATGGGAAGAGCAAAGAGAGAATAGAGACTGTTAAGGGTTGCTAAATCTGGTAGAGTTGAGGTTGCTATAGATTTGCATCCCTAATTCCAGAGAGTCTGAGTGTGTATTCCCAAAAGAGACACACATGTAGAACACAAACAGCTAGCCACGTAGGTCAGCACAAACACTCAGCACTCACACAAAAACAAACAGTGCCAGCAGGAATTATCCTGTTCCCTTTACTGTCTGATGAGGATGAAAGAATGTTGGTGGGAAATATATATACATAAATATAACTTGAATCCCTCAGCAGCTGTGCTTAGGTACACAGTCTACCCAGTAGCTACCTTAGGCCCCCTCTCCTATATCTGGCACCAGAATATGCAAGTTCTGAGGCTGCAGTTCCACTCCAGATACTGGTACAAAACCTTCTTGCACACAATGGATCCCACCAGTAACTGTCCATAGACCAGTGTGACACAGTCACTTGTTTCTGAATCTCTTGCACTCTAGTTTCCTCTCTCTCTCTCTCTCACACACACACAGAAACACAGAAGTACTTGCGTAAAGGAAGGCTTTCATTTCCACCCCTGGCACTTTGGTCACTTTGGCATTTGCCCTGATACATTTGGAAGTTGCTGATGACATGAAGTTGGGGGGACTGGCTGACACGCCTGAAGGCTGTGCTGCCATTCAAGACCTGGACAGGCTGGAGAGCTGGGCAGTAAGAAACCGGATGAGGTTTAACAAAAGCAAGTGTAGAGTCTTGCACCTGGGTAGAAATAATTTCATGCACCAGTACAGGCTGGGGGAAGACCTGCTGGAGAGGAGCTCTGCTGAGAGGGACCTGGGCATCCTGGTGGACAACAGGTTGGCCATGAGCCAGCAGTGTGTCCTTGTAGACAAAAAGGCCAATGGCATACTGGGGTGTATTTAAAAGAGTGTGTCCAGCAGGTCGAGGGAGGCGATTTTCCCCCTCTACTCTGCCCTGGTGAGACCTCATCTGGAATATTGTGTCCAGTTCTGGGAACCCCAGTACAAAAAAGACAGGGATCTCTTGGAAAGAGTCCAGCGGAGGGACACAAAGATGGTGAAGGGCCTGGAGCATCTCCCCTATGAGGAGAGACTTAGGGAACTGGGTCTGTTTAGCCTTGAGAAAAGAAGGTTGAGAGGGGACTTGATCCAGGTTTATAAATACCTGAGGTGTGGTGGTGAGGCTGGTCTCTTTTCAGTAGTGCATGGGGACAGGACTATGGGTAATGGGATGAAAGTACAGCATAGGAAGTTCTGCACAAATGTGCAAAAGAACTTCTTTACAGTGAGGGTGATGGAGCACTGGAACAAGCTGCCCAAGGGGGTTGTGGAGTCTCCTTCTCTGGAGATATTCAAGGCTGCCTGGATTCCTACCTGTATGATGTGGTGTAGGGAGCCTGCTTTGGCAGGGGATTTGGACTCTATGACCTCTAGAGGTCCCTTCCAACCCCTACAATTCTATGATTCTGTGATTCTGTGAAGTTAACCCCTTCAAATGCCTTAGCCTCAGAGACTGATGTAGTTCCCGGGGTTCTTTTTTCTCTCAGTAGTACTTCCAGCTTGATATTCACTATGGATCACACAATGATGCATGAAATGTCACTATCTACAGCTGTTGACAGATCCCTGTAGACACAGATCCCTGTGGCCTGTGGTCCAACTCCAGCTGGACTACATAAACACGCACTGAATAAAGAACCTTCCAACTGCCTGCTTTTTCACTGGCAAAAAACTGTTCCCTCCCTTTCTCTTCCCTATTCTCTCACTATTCTCTCACTTTCTCTGCCCTTGGTTATTTCCCTCAACATCTCATATTAAATGAGATTAAATGCTTTATCTGCCCATTGCATCCTCCAAGATCATGATATCACCGTCAGTTTTATCAAGATATACTTTTAATCAACAGGGTTTAATTAATTCCTGTACAACTTACAGAGAACATCCATTGCAATTCTCAGTACTAGATAGATCAAAGACGAAGTTACAAGATGAGGCATCAGTGTTAATAAGTAGGATGGACTTTGTCAAATACATACGCCCCCCTGAAAGTAATACCTCCTGTTTATTTCAATGGAAACTACAACAGATACTAAGACGACAGTCACACTACTTGATAGAGAAAATTCTTTGTTACAAAACACTAGTCACCACCATTAGCTATACATTTTTTGCCAGTGATTAACAAAATTGTGCATGTCATGATCATAAAATCTGTACCAGTGAAGTGACCCACTGTTACTGTCACCATTGCTGGATGGCACTACCTGGTGCCTTACATCCACCGTTTGGTCTCCATAAATGTTCAGCAAGAATCAGTGAATGTCAACAGGTGCCATTTTTTCCACATGAAGGAATTCTGTGTCATCCCCTCACTTCATACTTGGTTCTGTGTCAGAAACCATTCTGTCAGACTGCCCCCCTGCTGCTAACTGTCAAATGGCAACAGAATGTAATGGAATACTGGGACGAAGGTTCAGCTTCTAATGCCGTACTACATCTGCCTCTGATGTTGTAGTCCAACATAATAAAATAGGAGGCATTACTTTCTGAAACCTCACATATACTGCACTAATCTGTAAAAATGCACGTATTTTTACTGTGCCAAATGGCATTGATCCCTATCTCCAGCTACTGAATATATATATATATAAAAGTGTTTTTTCTGTTTGTTTGTTTTTTTTGTTTTAGTACTCCAGATAGCTCTAAGATGTAAAACTTTAAAATAAGTAGATGAGTATTTATGAACATGTGAAAGGTTCATTATCTTTTGTGCAGAATATTTATTTTGTGAAATAACAAACAGACTCAATGCAGTGCAATTTGCACCAAATTTCTAACCCAATAGACAAACAAAAATAAAAGTTTATTAAAATTAATGAACCACTTCTCATGTGATTTACAAAGTTTGGGAAAAGATGCATGTATCCCAGGATTTTTAAAAGCATGTCTGTAGCATAAGAATGCTTATTCTGGTATCTCTGAGGATACTACAGACCTTCCAGATAGCTTAGAAATGATAAAATACTCCAAGTGGGGAGACAGTGATTTTTACTTCTGGGTTATCCCTTGGTGCTAATCCAAATGATTAACATCAAGAAGTTAATGCGGCACTACCACATGCTATATAATGGTGCCAGATTAAAGGCATCAGGGTGATATAATTATTACAGTCATAAGAGAAAGATTTCAATTAAGGGTACCATAGCAGCATGCCACTAAAAACAGCACAGCAGCATACTAATTAAACTGCAAAAATCCACTGAAAGCAATGTGGCTTAAGCTATTTGAGGTAATGGATCAGACAACGACAAAGCATAATGATATTTTAAAATCCAATAAAATAATGCCAAGAAAATTATGATACAGTATATCATCACAATAAAGAATAAGTTCAAAGGTTATAGAGTTGGCTTCTGAATGTTATGGACATTTTGTGAATAATATAATGAAAACTCTGAAATAGATTTTTACTCTTTATTGCAAAAAATAATTAAAAGCCTTTTGAACCATCCTTTTTACATTTTTAAATGCCACAATAACTCTTACAATAATATTTTTCCTTTCTTAGCTAACAGAAGAAAACAATTATTGATTGTGCATTGTAGAACCAAAACACCAAAGCAACTGCTAGACTGAATGAGGTGCACACAACTAAAGTAGAACAGTGCCAACTTATGTAAGTCAATGGAAAAATCAGTGAAGTGAATTACATTGTCTTCATTTTTGGAAATTAATTTGTATTTTAGAAGTTGTAGATCACTAAGAAGGTTTCATTAAGAAGAAATTGAAAATATGGTTTATAATTTATATCACAAACAGTTCAAACCTAATGAAATTTTGACTAAATAACAAACACAATACTAGCATGTCATATGAAATTTCAACATTTATGAGTTTCTTTCAACTTACTATTCAAAAAGGTAGAAAATTATCAGTTCTTTCCGTTATCAATGAGAAATGAAAAAAATGTCTGAAATGAAATGTCTGTTTACTTAATAACCAAACTGCTGATAGTTCTTTTCAGGACCAAAGACAAGACAATGGTATAGCAAACATAGTGAAAAATCCTAAAGAGTACTAACAATCCAGGCAGGAAACTCTTTAAAGTTAATTAGAGAAATTCTCAGGTGATTTTAACATAAAGGCTGGCTGAAAGCTGTAGTTTCTATGAGCGCTTCCTACAAATATGGAATGATTTCCGAAGTTATAAAACTGATTTATTTAAGATGGAAAGTGTATAAGCAAGAAAGCATCTTTAACAAAATGCTATTTGTTAAAATTGTTATGTCTTTCTTAATAGCTAAAAAATATGAGGGCTACTAAGTAATACCTCCTATTTTATTATGTTGGCCCACTGTCGTGGTTTTTTAAACTATTGACACCCATGAGATCAGAGGCAGATGATGGTGCTATGGCAATAGATGTTGAACCTTCCTGCTAAAATTACATTACATTTTGTTTCTTTGTGACTGATGGCAAGTACCATGCCCAGCAGCATCCTGCCGTGGGGCTGTTGGAACCAGCTGGAAATGGCTATGTCTAATATGGTACAACCTTGTCCTCTCTTTACAGATGCTTCCTTGCAGCCTTCCAGCTACCAAAGTCTGTCCATCTAAACCCATTACAGGTCCTTAGATTAAATCAAGTAGAATCTTAAGAAAGAGAATTCAAATGTTTTTAATAGCTCTACTCCTCAAAATATTGCTTTGTTGATAGCAGAAGGCCCACCATAGAGTTAGAGAAATATTGGTAGACTGCTGTTAGAACTACCTCTTAGTTAACTGATGTTACACCTGAAAGAGAAATAAGTGACTTTTGAAATGTTAGCTGATTACTGCGATTATTATCACAAATATAACTGTTTCATGTAAATATATTCTTCAGCTGCACATGTTAGAAGTATGCAAAAAGTAGTGGAAGCCATACCAAAATGCTGCAAAGAATATATATACTTGGCATTGTAAAAACAATATCATGGTAGCAGATTTTAGTATAGTCATATCTACAGAAAGGTTACCTTCTAAAAAAGTATCTATTAAATAAAAGAAATGATTACATATTATCTCCTCAGATGACATGAGTTTGTGTCTTGATTGAAGGGCTGTCTCAGTAACGAGGAAACTTCAAATACTTCTCATTTGATTCCAGAGTCATGTGCTTTCACAAAAGTAACAAAATTTACAGAAAATTTACAAGAATTTCTTAAGAAATGCTAGAAGGAAGCTTAGAGTGGTGTCTCAGGAACCTTTGGGTCAGGTGATTTTCAGAACTGCTTTCAATAATTACTTTCAGTCATTACCTTCAATCATGACATTCAGTCACTCCAAATTCAAACACAATCCTTGCACCATGTGAGATCAGGGATATGTCCACTCTCATCTCTCTAAAAGCAATGAAAATGAAAAGGTAGTTACAGGTAGGAAGTGCCATCCTTTCTCTTTCTGTCTTCTTAGTACTTTTTCATTTCTTACCCTAATGCCCAAATCTTCCCTTTGAACTTTGTACTCTTATATCCAGCTTCTGTTATTACATCTACCTTAAGCTTTGCCACAGAGTTAACCTCACACAACTCTCTGCAAATGTTCCTATGTGAAAATTATTTTACATTTTAAAATACTCTGAAGGCTCCTGTGTTTTCTGTGAATTCAGGTAACTTATTTTGTTTATAAAACAAAATTCAAAATTAAAATTAAACACACTCTGAATAATCAGTTCTGAAAAAAGTTGCACTTCTTCATCACAAGCAGAGGATTTATTCAAGATTTTCATATGTTTCTCTACAGTTTACAGCGATGCTTTGGACAAATCATTTCTATTTTTCTGAGTTCCAGCAAGTGTCCGTTCAAGTGCTCCTTGACCTCTATGACAGCAGTTGTAACATGGGACTTAGAGGTGGTCTGGTGTAAAACAAGAGAAATAAAAGAACTGATAAGGATTGGAAGGCTTATCTGTCTTCCTTCCTGAAAAAAAGGGTAAGGCAATATGGAATGATGGTGACATGGAAGGAATCAAGTGAGATCAGCCAGAATACAGAGATAATGTACAAAACAAATCCTACAGAAACTGGGAGATCTAGAACAGATACTGTGCATGCTGTTCCAATTTTTTTATGAATATGGTACTTAATATTAAAAAAATAAATAATGGCAATGATGAAGGAAAAAATACGGTAACAGAACTTCCCATGCATATGGATGTGAAACTGCTTTTATCCTTCAAGGAAGTTATGGATGGTGACCTCCTTTTCCCACAGCCATACCTGTTAACAAGCCTTGATCTTTAAAACTCATGGCAAATTAAAGCTGCTTGTGTTGAAATTCCTCTAATGTTTATTTCATTGAGTTCCCATTATAAGAAATTCTTCTTTTGGGTGGGATATATTTCCTTTTTCATTTTCCATTTAGTGGTGCCTGCTACTTTTATTGCAACTTCAAAAACAGTTGAGCCTTTTTATAAACCTAATGTGAGTGGTTTAAGAAAAAAGAAATTGAATTTAATGCTTGAGGAACACTCTAGATTAACAGGTCTGGCTGAGGTTATAGTTTTCAAACAATCAACAAAGTAGCTACAATGCAGATAATATCTCCATAGTTTCCCTATGATATTTTATTCTCAAATCTCAACTTTGTCTACAGGGGCTAACTTTCCGGGATGAGAGAGCAGTGAATTACCAAGACACATTAAATTCTTGACATCTCTGCTAGAATTACAAACAAAGGTATGGTTCTTTCAATAATACCATTTTTCAGCATTAAACATATTTCATGAAGAATTTTACATTGCATTTTTATATTGCATTCCTGCAGTTTAAAAAAAAAAAGTCTCTCAAAACATCAAACTCTCTACAGATGGTATATCATCAAAAATTCTTCCATGGCTTCACCAGTAGAAAAACGAAAATTCTGTATTTTACCTTATACTGTACATTACAGATCTACTGAATCAAGGCCTCACTGATTACATAAAGAAGAAAAAGTTAATATTTTGATTCATAACTAGTAATTATTTGGATCATTGTCTTTCCATTTCCAAGATACAAACTGACTATTCAGAGGGAAATAATTTTCCTATATATTTGATGCTTTAGTTCATTTGTGTCTAAATAATTTCTCACAGATGGCTACTGATTTATTAGATAAGATAGACTGAAAGGTACCTAACATTTTTAGCACACCTTATGTTTTTGTTCAAGTAAATTAAGGAAAAATGAAAATGGAATCTCTCCCATTATAATTTTTAAAACAGACACATCTTGAAAGAGCACAAAAGTAATTTTGTAAAGTGTCCCTCAAAAGTTTTATTTTATGGTTAAAACTAACAAGTATTTCAGATACTTACAGAGAAATACATAGGATCTCTACCTTAAAACTATTTCCTTTAGAAATAAACAGAATAATGTAATAGCTATGTCTGAAAATAAAGTAACATTTAACAAGAAAAAAAATGCACTGTTTCAATGATTTAGTGAGAAAAGCTACAATTATGCATCCTTCATAAATGATATCATAATTATAGTGCTTTATCTGATTCATAGAAAATGATTCAGCTTGAGACAAAGAAATAAACAATAATGAAACTCAACAATCTAAAGTTAAATGACTAAGATACTCAATAGCGGTTGTATCTGCACAATAGATGTTTCTTTTCAAAAGACTGAAGAAAATACTCTGGGACTGGAAGGTTTAGGGAAGTGGTAATGAGATACAGAGCCTTTCACCTCTAGGTCATTGAGTTCAATTGCATTTCAGGTTGCTACTGACTGAAATTTGCTTCAGCTGATGGCTATTCAATAGTCCACTGTGAAATGAGTTGGAGGTCTCAATCCCATCCCTAGCACAAAAGTAACCACAAAACATTTACTATTCAGAGCAATAACCCCTGCAATATGTACACGTGACTCTTTTACCCCATGTATTCCAAAACAAAGGCCACAAGTTTTGGTTCAGTACAGGAGTTACTCTACTGAAAGTTCAGTTCTGAAACAATTTCACACAAAAGAGTTTGTGTTTGTAATTAAGTGAGAAAATAAAAAAGAATGAATAATTGTCTTGAATTATATTTTCATTGGAAGTCTGATGGTCTTATGTATTTCTGTAGAATTCTTTTTCTTAACATTTTGGAATTTTGCACTGTTCATATTGCAGTGTGCAGAGGCATTGCCAACCTGAGCAAAGAAGGGATGGGAGATCATGCAGCTGTGCAGTAAGAGCTGTATCAAATGCCCATGCAGACTAAGAGTAATAAGATCTGCTGCACTACTCTCAATATATTTCCTCCAAAATTTCACATCATGAATTCTTCATTGTAGATATTCTCAGGGGTGCACTGAAAATTTAGAGAGTTGTGACAGAAAAAGTTGATGTAGGGGAACATAAGTAAAAGTGGAAGGACAAGAAACCTTTAATAATTACAGTGTAGAAGCTGTCCTAACTAGGCTGGAGAGAAAATAATTCATCTAGATGGTCATGGCAATGTGACTTGTGAGTCACTTAGATCTATTAAAATAGGTTTTCACTGATCTGGAGTTATACAGTCTTGATTACTTTACTCTTAAATGGGTCTTTTTGTTCATATATGACATTTAGACTCTTTGCCAGAATTATTTCAGATGTCTGTTATAAATCATGAAGATGCTCATCATAAATGGAACAATTAATATTTTGAATATCATTTTTGAAATTAATTTACAATGATATAATGAGAAGAAACAGCCTCAAAGTATAAGAGTCTAAATGAAACAAGGAAGTAGTGAAGTAATGCAGTCTGAACAGAATACAAATATAAATTGAGCATCTTTGGAAGAATAGGAGGAATAAATAAGTGTACATTCATTATCTCCATAGTTATTGACAAAGGGTAGAGAAGAATGGACATAAAATGATCAAATGAAGAAGACTCTATCTTGGGGAGAGAACACTCAAGTTCTCCTGACTATGATGAGATGTCAATAAAAGTAGTTGCAAGATGTGGTTCCCTAAACATTTCCCAAGACACACGGATATGAAGGCTACTGCTTAAGTCTAAGTCAATAGATGTTACCTAAAGAATCAGGAGAGCTAAGAATGATCTTTACTGTTGCTTATGTCCTTTATATAGATTTTGGTTTTGAAAGCTTCTATAAAATAATAATAATAATAATAAAAACAAATTTTAAAAGATAATATATATATTTTTTTTTTTTTTTTTTTTTCAGGTGAGATTATTCTGAGTAACCCCATAATGTATTACCATATTGTTCCTTCACGAGCTTCAACCATTATTTAAATATTGATTGTTTCGTTATATAACTTTGGCCTGTATGTCATCTGAGATGCCTCCAACTTCAGTGTAAACGAATACCAAACGTAAGTATTTTATTTTATTAAATTCATAGGGCATCTAACTTAGCATATTTGCTTGGAACAATATTACATGGTCAAACTTGTTCCATCATGCTCCCGAGCTACTACCTATTAATTTGAATCACAGATTACTTTTAACAGAAACTACAAATCTGCTCCAAATCTGCTTCATATAATAGAACACTTACAAATAGGGTTCAAATCCACAAAGTTTGAAGGCAAGTAGTAATTATCCCTGGTGCTAATATTGAGACCAATTCTGTTTTACTTCTTCATTAATTTCTTAGATGATGGCACCATCTGCAAATATACAGATGATAAAAAAATGGAGCTGAGTGGCTGATACACCACAAATTTATTCTACCATTCAAGGGGACCTACATAAGATGTATAACTGGGATCAAATAAGTCTAATGAAGTTCAACAAAAGAAAATGCAAAGTCTTAAATCTCTGGAGGAATAACCACTCATTTTAAAAGTTATTAAACACTACACTTTGAATATCAAATACAATAAACTTGTTGACTTTTGTTCATAAAAGAAAATTCAATCAAATTTTATTAAATGTAAGACCACAGCCAAAAACTTTGTTTCTGGAAGATTGCTAGAAATTACTTAGAAATTATACTGGGCAAAAGACAATTATATCTTGTAGCTGAATATTTGCTACAGTCCGCTGCTCAAAGACAAAACACTGTTCTGGTTTGAACTGTGGTTCTGCCTTGTACAGCTGTTCTTCCACACATGCACCCATCAAAAACTGAATCTATCAATGCAGCCATCAGTGAATATTTACATATTTATATGATAAACATCTGTATGAATTTTATAACTGAAAATATTAACAAAATTTCAATTATTCATTCTATATCCTTTGATTTGTTGTGGATTTTACAGTTTCCATAATGGTTTTGTTCATTGCTGAGATGATAAAATCATTATTTCAGCAGTATGAGTTAGATAACCCCAGAAGTAACAATGAGTTACAGGAGACATGGCAGTATTCAGTTAATGCATACAGTAATTTTTTAGAGAAGATATACTCAACAACATATTTTCAATAGGAGAGGAATTAATATTTGCCGACATTACACTAGGAAAATGGAAATTAAACAAAACTAGTATATGTCACTGAAGTAGCTGCAAGGCTTACCCTCACTTCTCCTTAACACGGAGAGATTTTTAACTTCTTTAAGGAAAACCTACTGCTAATTGAGAATCAAATAAAAAGTATTGATAGTTTTATCAGTGAAAATTTGCTTACATTCTATTTCAACCTTCAGAACTGTAGTGAAATTAGAAAACATACATTTTTATTTTATAGATTCTTAATACAGATACATTTAACATTAGCATCCGTGCTAAGTATGAAATTCCTTGAGCAAAGAGAAAAATTATAAGATCATTGCAATGTATTAACAGCTGCAGTAGAACAACAAAAAAGGTCCTTGCTGAGCTGCCAAGCTGCATTTCCACAAGACTGCAGAAAGACAATTTACTTTCATATACAACCGACAGTCCTAAAGACAGAAAACTCAAAATCCTTGACATTTACTTTAATTGGATCAGAATTTAGTCTTAAAAATATACATATGCAGGCCTCAGTCAAAGAACAATAAACATCAAGATACATGATTTCATTCAAGCAGTTTCTTTCTAAAGAAGGAGCCTGTATTCCATATTATTGCCATTCCAGCTGATTAACTCTTACAAGCCTATTCCATTTTCTCCAATTTAAATTTCATTAAAAGTAGTTCTCACTGAGTTCAAAGGAACCTTTGTTTTTAAACACTTATACCATGAAACTGATTTGTTCTTATCGATATCATGGTTTGCTGTATCTGTGTCTCACTCCAATTTATAGGAGGGAGAGAAGGTTCTTTGATACATGTATACTCGGTGTGAGATTAAGAAACAATGGTTCAAATGTTGGTCTGATCAGTTTATTACAAGTCCTAGCCATTTAGAGAGATGGGGAAGGGAAGATGAGCGATAGGAAAGGTAAGAAATATAAGCAAGGAGTCTCTGTAGAGAGCAAAAGAGATGTCACCATTATGGGTCCAGAGAGGTACTTAGTAGACCCGTTGATCTCAGGAACTGGTCTGATCATCATGGGGAATGTGAGAAAGCCAGGAAGCTCCATAGCTAGCAGGCCTTGGGAGGTTCTTCCGAAAAGGTTTTCCTCTCAGGGAATTCTCCGTCAAAGGTGTCTTTGGAGTCAACTAGATGGAAACTACCTGTAAGGAATGAATCCCATGCTCATACGTTTTTCCTCTGAATGGTTTGCCAGGGTGCTAGCTTTCAAATGGGAACCTCTACAGTGGCGAACTAGGAATTTTTACCAAACCAACCTCAGACAACTAATAAAGTGCTCGTGTTATTTTAATTAGGCCTTTTCCATTGAAATATCCCTTTCTCCAAACCCTTTTCTCTGAAAACAAATACACACAAAAACTGAACAAACAAACAAACAAAAAAAGCATTAAAAAAACCCACATTTCCCTTTTCTGAAAGATCACTAAGAGAAAGGTATGAGCCTGAATGTGCAAAGATTAACCTTTATGCCCCTGTTAATAACTTGAATCAATTTCAGTCTACATAAAGGAGCAATCCTTCTTGCACACTAATTACTATTGAATGCTGTCTTCATGTTATTGCTGACAAATCATTAGTCTTTTATTTTCTGTTGAGAAGTGTTGAGTCTAGTAAGATGATTTTATATCTATGATAAAAAACTAAGCTTTACTATGAATTCATTCCCCAGAATCTTTTACAGAAGTTCAAACACAAAATCAGAATATTTGAGAAATGATTTAAAATTTTTGAATTGAAAAAGCCTTTATTAATATTAATATTTGTGGTACTGAATCTAAATGTTAACCTAGTCAATACATATTCAGTGCTCTAGATAATTATGGTGTTTTTCCTCAAAGCAATAATAGAAACTAAAATTGACAGCTAGGGACTAATGAGAGTTAATACTAAAGGAAGGGAAACTGAGATGGAGACAAAACTGCAGGCAAAAGTTATACTTTCTATATGACAACCAAGGTTAAGAGAGAAATTACATGAAGAAATTCAAAGCTTATATGACCCAAAATTACAAGAAGATATAAGTGAAGAATTTCACAGACTGAGAATAAATAATTGTTGAAAACAAAGGACCCAACCTATGTTATTATTAACTGAACAAAATTCCTATCAATAATTAATACTGGAAGTTTTGTTAGAACAAGTACTCCAGAATTTGGCCTTACAAAAAGAAAACTGCAAATGTGTAAATTGCTTTAGAGAGACCTCAGTTTTTTTGTATTTATTATTGAGAACTCTGCTGTATAAAGGTCAGTATTTCTATATATGCTCTGAAATCTCAAGCATTAAACTTAGCACCTTAACTTTGTTGTGTAGATTATAGTTATAGATTCATATAGTGTAAGTTTATCTGAGTAAGTGCATCCTGCATCATCTTACTTCTTGCTCACTTTTCTCCATGACAATCTACAAATCAATCTATTCACATTTTTTGCACGTAATTGGAACTAAGAAATTCAGTCATGTTCATTATGGGCATCAGCTTTTTTCATATCATACACAGCCACAGATACTTCATTAGGGTCAAAAACATTTATTCTCATAAGCTGTCACAATGCCTGGTCAATGTCCACAAAGCAATTGAATCTCTTTGCTCTTTGTGTTCAAAAATACAAACCAAGTACTTGTAGCGTCTAGCCAAGCAGTGTTCACGTAAGACAGAAGAATGTGAACGTATCTTATTCAGTAGATCTGTAACTCAAATCTCTCCTGTTAAAGAAGAAAAGGTGTCTCATTTGTATTTTTTAAGATTCCAATCTCTAGAAAATTTAGGTAGCAGTTTGACAATTAAGAATTGAGGGTGTAAGGACATATGCAATGGCTTCCCAGAAGTACAGAGATGATTAAGTAACAGAATGACAGGGAGAATGAGAGGAGGTGCTTGGGACTATTGAGAGAAAACAATAAAGAAAAGATGTCCTGACCCACTTTTTTTGTGTATTTTACATAACTACAACTGCAATAAAACAATTTTTTTTTTTAATTTTTTTTTTTTTTTTTTTTCAGATTTGAGGGTGAGGATTATGTTAGCAAGCATAACCTTTCTATACTAGCACTATGTAAAAGAATATAAAGGAGACTAACATCTACTCTTTAATTATTTCAGGAGGAGGCTTTGAGGTTTAATTCATTGTAGTATATATGTACTTACTGTTTGTTCCAATGTGGAATGAGAAAGTTCAGACATTAAAATTAGTGAACCATTGCTAAAGGAAGGCAAAGATTGCACGAGTGCTCTTCAGTACTTTCTGAGTTTAAAAGTTTGATTTTGAAATGCTTCATTTGTTAGTTTTCAGCTGTTCACATTTAAATGAATACAGCAAACTGGAAAAACACAAAATGCAATTGTATATCCTTTCTCATTAACCAGTTTTTGTTTTTAACAATTAAATCACTTTTGATCTATCTAGTGAATAAAGTACGAGTAGTTCAGATTACTATATTATATTTTATTTTTTTTTTGTAAAAACAAAATACATTTTTAAAGATATATATATATATATATTTCCACAAATCATACAACTAGATATCTTTTACTTTTGAGATGATTTTTTGTTTATTCTCATGCAATTATTATTTTTAATGTCAGGCCAGCAGGCTGTCAAATATCTACCAAGCTTGTACTAACCAATCTTCAGATATGACAAGTTAATGATTAGAGTTATTCTGTACAGCTGCAAACACTGACCACACTGCAGTCCTTTTAGCTGAAGAGACTGCTTTGTGGAAACTCCCATCATGAACTTTTAAGCTTGAAAATATTTCAGCTTTCTTTGAGCATTATGAATTTAGATGCTTCCTTTGCATAAGAGCAAGCATATAATCTTTTTTTAATAAAAAACATTTTGCAAGAACATTCTAAAAATATTTTAAGAGTGGAATCAAGTTTCCAGACATATTTTCATAAGTCTCTAAAGCATAGTTTATTCTCTTTTGCCACAATTAGAAAAAGTCAGCTAAAGCATTTTATTTGTGTAAAATAGTGTATTAAAGTTGTCAAAGCTACTGAACATGCAGCTAAACTGTGAACCAGGTGTAACACCTGCTAGATCAAAGCTGTCAGTCTGCAACCAGATCATGGGTCATAATTTGAGTGCCACTAATTTCTAATTTCTAAAGGCAATAGATAAACTACATTTTGAAAAGCTTTTTGCTTTACTGGCAGGACAGATTAGGCCTTCAATTTATTCTAGGATGGTAAATCTAGTTGTTGCTATAGTAACTGTGTATCTCTTGAACAGTAAATAATTGTGTTAAATGGCTAAGTAGCAAATAGGTTTGTGGCTACTCTGGTGTGAAGAAACTTGAATATCCTAAATTTTCTCATGATTACCTGCACAGTGGCTATGAAACATCTCATATATGCCATAAAAGTCTTTCATAATAGTGTATTTTCAGAGATATTTACTTTTGTGCACTGAATAATTGACTTTTTTTTTTTTTAATTAAATCTCAAAATTTGAGGATGAATGTAAGTCTAATATGGACTTTTATGGGTATATTCTACAGTTTTCTCCCAGAAGTTGTAATGGGAAACTAATGAAAACACATCAAAAGATTTTGTGATAGTGGAACCCTTATGTTTAAAGATTGGACCAACTAATTTAACTGTTTGTAACTTAAATAACCTCAAAAAGTTGTGTAAAAATCAATGGACTTTTTCTTTAGAAAAGTATTTATTGCTGTTACAGGCAATTTATATTGTATATTTGTATAGATTTGGGAGAAAATTTTAAAAAATTAAAAAATAAATGGATTTATGTCTTTAACCTACTGTCCACAGCCTCCACTGCTTATTTTCTATAAATGGATATTTGTTGTATTATTTGATGATTCAGTGATTTATTTCAGTACTACTAACCACCTCCCCCAACATACACATTCACACACACAAAGGCAAAATTAAAAGAATAAATTTGCAGTACTACCTTTCATAAATATGTGAGTGATTATATTTTTGATTCCACAAGTGGTAGCTTTGTGTGCTAATGCTTATGAACTAAATACTTAAGCAATAATACATTGGTTCATCAATAAAGGAGGGGGGAAAAAAAAAGAGCTACCACAAATTTCTATTATTAGATGATCAGTCCCTGGTTACTTAGCGTGTTGTTTGTCTGTAATCAACAACAGTGGGTTACATTGCATATGACATAGAAAACTGCATCATAATTTTTAAGCAGTTTAAGAGAGACATTTACTTATGTTTTTATAATTTATGAAATGCATGTTTATTCAAGCTTAAAAGTACATATACAAGATAAAGCAGCAAATAGTTCAGATATATTTTCAGGGAATGTAATCTTATTATATAAGTAAACCTTTATTTTTGGGATGTTTTCAAACTCTGAGATATTGCTAATCACAGTACATTAAAATACACAATACATTATATTGCAGTAGGGATATGACTTTTTATGTGGTCTAATAGTGATAAGGCAAGGGGGAATGGCATTAAACTGAAAGATTGAAAAAAGCGGTTAGGATTTTGGTAGAAATTCTTTACTCAGGGTTGGTGAGGCACTCACACAAGGTGCCTAGGGAAGCTGTGTGTGCCTCCTCCATGGAGGCATTCAAGTCCAGATGGGCCCTGGGCAGCTTGATTTAGTAGGTAGCATACTTGCCCATTGCAGAGAGGTTGGTGCTAGAAGATCTTTGAGGTCTCCTCAAACTCAAGCCATTCTATGATACTAAGAATACAGAATCAGAAACAGTTAACACTGTCATGGTTTTATGATTTTTGGTTACTGGTATTCCACCTCACAACATCATGTAATGCACTGGGAGTTAAAGTGTTAATGCTCCAGTTCCGGGTACCTGTCTGGAACTACATTCTCCAGGGGCTTTGTGGTCAGAGAGGAGATAGAACTCCTGGCAAGTTCACCTTATCGGGCTCTTCAGAACTCTTCTTTGTCTCTCTTCACTGCTGCCCATTCCAACTGTGCACATCACTTCAGTATTACCGTAAGGCCTACAGCTTTCAGATACTCTCTCATTATATTTGATATATTAGCTTCAATTCTAATTAGATTGTATTGTTGTGTGTTTATCTTGCATTCCAATTCCATATTTAATAAATTATTTTGTTTTTCCTCAGATGTTTACTGCTGTTTTTAATAATTTTGGGGTCCCCTGTTTCCCTTTTCTGGGATTTTGCAAAATCCCTCTGCCCTACTCGTCACAGAAGTGGGCCCAACCAGCCCGTCAACCGTTGACAAGCACAATCTCTGAAATCTGTATATGTATGCCCATAATATCTGTACTGAAAATCTCTGTTATGATTTAGTCTCTAATCTGTTTTAATTGGACTAGATGATCTTGTAGGTCCATTCCAACCCTGTGATTCTATGATTCTATGATTCTATAGATCTTTAAATGTGTTGCTCTATTGGAATTATCAGGTGCTTGGGTTCATCTTGTTTAATTTATGATCTCAAGATAAAATGCAGCTGGCTAACTAGGAACAACAGTTACAAACAAGTTTTTAGTAAAATATCATATCATAACATGACAGTATATTCTAGAACACTCATCAAATAAGAGACATTAGAAAAAGAATACAGGAAATATGTTTACAATTAATAACACTGAATAGGCTGTCAAGGGAAGCTGACAGTTATAGAAACAAAGCTGTGGATAGGATATGTTGACTGGAACACATCGCCACTGCAGGAATTTAAGCAAAATTTATGAGATAGTCATTGTCTGAACCTCAGTAATTTTCAGGATTGTTGCAAGACTTGTCTGGCTAATTTTTTTTAAGCAAACATGGGGTAGAAACCAGTAACATAGACGTATAAACCAAAATTACATTGTCTCTAACATGGTAAAATATCCCTGGATTATGTATTGTAATTAAAATTATGCAGAGGAGGTGACAGAAATTAATACATATTTTTCAGCAAATAAATATTAACCAGTGAAAAGGCAAAACAACCAAAAGCAACAGTTTTCCAAATAAGATTAGTTGTTATAATAAATTTCAGTTTAACTTCTGGAATTCTTCCATCATCTGATACTCTCATTACGCATAGGAAGTGACCATAAAGTAGTTCCCATTATCTCATTTGAAGACCCACGTATGCTTATATATTATATATATATTTATATTTGTCTCACTAATAGTAAGCCAAATCTTTAAAATCTTATTTTGAATTAAATTATTTATTGTTTCTTTTACCTTCTTCTCCCCATTTTGGTACTAATTTTCAGTAAACTCTGGAGTTTTCCATACAACTTTTTTCCAAATTTCTTTGACTTTAACTAGGGCTGAATGAAATTAAAAATAAAATGATATTTTGCCACTTAGAAAGTAAAATTTAATTAGTCCATGTTAGGAATAGTTCAAATGACTTTTGTTCCTATTATTTTATGCTGCTCAGTCATTCAGTATATTCCTTGGAAATGTGTTCACTGTATATTTCATTTTCATACAAGATTGTGCTTTTAGGTGACAGTTGATATGTAACTGCAAAAGGGTTATTTATTCGTATTGAATTTAGTGCGATAACCTATTTATAAGATTGGTGTTTAATAAATGTTAAAACAGACATTCCAGTTTGCTTGCCCTTTGCACAAAAGCTTCAAATTGTAGCATTTAGAAAAGGCTATATTTTATTAATGGGGAACTATAAATGTATAAATAAAGGTTTGATTATTCTCCCCATTTTAAAAGTATGAAAATTTCATTTTGAAATGATCAATGAAAAAATACTGGAGGCAGGCTATTCCAAATGGACAATTTTTAAAATAAATGTGGTCTGGAAAATTAAATTTTACTCTCTGTTTAGTATCAGTAAGGTTTCATAACTTACATGCTTTATCAAGGAAGAGATTTCATGCATCAGATGTATTAAAAGTGTAAACATCAGTTTAAAATAGCATGTAGCAGAATGATTGCTAGATACTTCAGCAGTATTCATCAACTGACACTTTTTTTTTAAACTTTGCAATGTAACAGCAAATGTCAACACATGTATATAGCATTTTAATTTTTATTTAAAATCATTTTGTGTAGATCATATTTCAAAGAGGGAAGTTTGTATTTATTTTGTGTCAGCAAACATCCATTGTCAGAGGTGACATCCTCTGAGAGGTAGCATCCGCCAGGATGTTCAGGATGTTCTAATGAAGAGGGTCCAGAAGAGGGCCACAAAGATGATCAAAGGGCTGGAACACCTTTCCTATGAGAAAAGGTTGTGGGAGTTGTGACTGTTTAGCTTGGAGAATAGATGACTCTGTGGAGATCTCACTGCAGCCTTGCAGTACTTGAAGGGAGTTTACAAGTAGGAGGGGGATGGATATTTTACACAGTCTGATAGTAACAGGGCATAGGGGAATGGCTTGAAACTAAAAGAGGGGAGATTTATGTTAGCTGTTAGGAAAAAGTTTTTTACTCAGAGTGTGATGAGGCAAGGGAACATGTTGCTTGGAGAGACTGTGGATGCCCCATCTCTGAAGGCATTCAAGGCCAAGTTGGATGGGATCCTGGCAGCCTGATCTAGTGGTTAGCAAACATACCCATAGCAAAGAGATTGGAACTAGATGATCTTTAAGGTGCCTTCCAACCAAAGCCTTTCAATGATTCTGATTCTCAAAACAACTGAAGAGACTTTCAGAGGAGAGACTGCTGTGCAGACCTCGGAGATAAGACAGTTTACAAAACAGGAAAGTTTGATTTTTCCACTCTTCATATGGGTCTTCAATGGAAAATTAACTTGGTGAAGCATGGTACAAGTACAGTCTGGGCAGCATTAGTCAGAACCTGAGAAATAATCATGGTCTTTCCCTTGTAGCTGGATACATTTACATTTTCAAAGGAGGCTTTATTTCATCAAAGCCTGAGCAACCATCATCTCTTGTTTCAATTTTAGGTTCATACGTTTCCTAGTGTTTGTTTTTGTTCACTTCATTCTCTTTCAACTACTTTTATCCTGGTGAGAGATTGAATTTAAACTTGAGGGAGAGCATACATGACTACCGTTTCTTCTGATTTCCAAAGTTAATCATACTTACACATTCAGTGGTATGTGTCTTTCTGTCCACACATACGCAGTATCTTCTGAAAATGCTGATCAATTCAAATTAACCTGGTAGGAAGCAATGACTCCAGAGGAATTAAAAGCCTGTAATTCTAATGAAAATGATTATTTAGTTAGAAAATAGTAATTATTAGTGCATAATACAAAAGTTGTTAATATCCCAAGTTTGGACAAACTCCATCCAGGGTTCTTATCTCATTAGCCAACACAGAATTTACAACAAAATATATATGCATAGCAAACTATGGCAATGCTGTTTTGGTTGTTGTTTTTATTTGTTTGCTTAATTGATTGGTTTCTGGGATAGATTTGTTTTGCTTTACTCATGACTATTTGAATCCTAGACTTCTGTGTTAATCACAAAATCATCAGCCATGGAACACACAGAAGTGTTTTTATGGACTTTTCAGTCATAGAATCACAGAATCACTGAGGCTGAAAAAAGCATCCAGATCATCTAGTCCAGCAGTCCACCTACTACCACTACCACCATTTTCCCACTAAACCGTCTCCCCATCTAAATATTTCTTAAACACCTCCAGGGATGGAGTCACAGCCATCACCCTGGGCAACCCTTTCCAGCATCTGACTACTCTTTTCAAGAATAATTTTTTCCTAATATTCAACCTGAACCTCCTCTGGTGCAACATGAGGCCATTACCTTTACTCCTATTGATAATTATATGGGAGAAGAGGCCATCAACCACTTCACCATGATCTCCTTTCTGGTAGTTTTAGAGAGCAGTAATGTCACCCTTGAGCCTCCTCCAGACTAAACTACTGCAATTCCCTCAGTTTCTTCTCATGAGGCTTGTGCTCCAGAACCTCACCAACCTTCATGCCTTTCTGTGTATATGCTCCAGGGACTTGACGTCTTTCCTGTAGTAAGGAACCCAAAACTGAACCCTGTACTCACGGCGTGGCCTCATCAGAGATGAGTACTGAGGCATGTTCACCTCCCTAATTCTGCTGGACGCTATTTCTTACACAAGCCTGGATGCCATTGGCCTTCTTGGACACTTTGGCACAGTACTGGCTCACGTTCATTTTAGCATGAATCAACACCCACAGGTCCATTTCTTCTACACAGTCTTCCAGTCACTCTGCCTCCAGCCTACAACATTGCTTGGGGCTGTGCAGGACCCAGCACCTGGTCTTGTTGAACTTTACCCCACTGGCCTTAGCCAGAGATCCAAACTGTCCAGATACCTCTGAAGGGTTTTCCCCTTCCCACAGGTATATCAACACTTTCTCCCCACATGGTGTTCTGGAAAAAAAGAAGTTTTCAGTCTTTTCTTCTAAAGTCCTAGTACATTTGAAAGCATTTCTCCTGATTTTATTTCTTGTGCAAAATCCTATAAATGTGATGAAAAGTCTCTGCCAGAAACTAACAAATAATTCGTTTGTTCTGTGGCTTTTTTTTCATTCCATTTTCATGCACTTTGTAAACTTGTATACCATTCTGTTTCCTGTGGAGTGAGTACACTAACAAGTTATTCCTCTTTCTATCTGAAATTACTTAAGCATACTAAGGAGGAAAAAAAAAAAAAACAACAAAAAACGATTGAAACAGCTAACTTATTTCCATATGACTAAACTCATATCTCTACCGAAATCTTATTTCAAAGAAATGCCATTAATAAAAAATTTCAGGATATGGGTTAGGCAGCTACAGTAGTTTTCATGACAGTCAATAAAACCTTTGCCATGTTTGTGGAATTTTCTGAGAAAATTAATATGAACACTCCTTCTGGCAACTTGCCACTTATCGAGAGCTTCAGAAAAACAGTGGGAAGGTTTAGAGTGCATTACTACTCCAGATCAGTAAAACAAAACAAAACAAAACAAAATGTTTTACTGTGAATTCTTAATTTAATTTTAGATTTGCCTGAGTTAAAACTCGAATGTGCATTTAGAAACTTGGAAAACAGGCTTGCTGGGTGCATGCAACTCAGGGAATACAGTGGAAAAAGTTGGAATATCTCAGGAAGGTTTCAAAGGAAGGTTTCAACTTTTGCTGCCACAGCAACAACCAGCTCTGCCTTTGTGATTCAAAAAATGAAATAGGAGGCACTACTTTTGAAGCAGCCCATGTATATACTGCAAGTCTGTGCTCAAGCAAATACATATAAGAGTAGTCTTGGAGTGGAGTATAGGACAGGCATTTACTGATAGCTACGATAATATATTTTGTTATACCACTACAAAAATAACATTTCTCATCATAGCTCAAGGGTTTGAATTCTTGTTAACTGTTGTATTAATTTGTTCCAAATGGGCATGATATACAATAATCTATGCTAGCTATGATATTTTCCTCTGAAGAAAGACTTACTGACAACTAGTGTGTGTTTGCTTATTCACAACATATTTTTCATATGTATCCAGTCATGATTTCCAAAGATGGCTTTGTGTCTAATGACACAGAAACCTGAAATCTGAAATTCTCCTCTACAGAGTTTTAGAAATAACCAAAATGCAGTGTGGTTAGGACCTATAGTTTTGCAAATACTGGAACAATCATAAAGCAGTGTTATAAATCACAGAGTCAGGAGAGAGATTCTGTAACTAATGATTGGAATTACACAGACAAGAAAAATATGTAACAAAAATATTCCAGGAGTCCTGAGATTATCCGATTACTTGTAAATACATGGAAAATTACCAAGATCCTTGTAAAAAATCCTCTTCTGTCTCTATTCCAATGTGTTCAGTGTTTAGCTTTTCCTCCAGGCTTTTTGTCTTGTCCCGGTGTTAACCAAAAACTTTCTACTTAATTGTACCTTCACTGTAAACCAAAATGACAAACAGATTTTATCATCAGTCTGAAGGCACTTAAAAAATCCTAAAATTGTTCTTCAAGACCCTTGTGTATCCTTTAAATATGAGATAAGGAGACAACCACAGTACAGAGATAAGGAGTTAACCACAGTATAGAAGCTTCAGAACAGAACTGAATTACCCAGTAGAGTAGTATCATCTCCAAAGTGTTATAGAGAAACTAATGGAGCTATTCAAGAAGAACACATTAATTTTTATTAACAAGTCAACATTTGCCAAACAGAGGTCACTGGAGAGAAACAGTGAATGATATTTCACAATGGGACCCAATCATCATCAAGACCAAAAATTGCTAATTCAGAAACATATGCCTAATAAACTTGTGTAAACTAAACCTATTCTAATTTTAAAAATGTGATGCATAACTTTGAAGCAGATTTAAAGTTTAGCATGTGCAACTCATGAGACGTTTTTCACTGAATAGACTCTATGTAAAAACTTCCTGAAGAATAAACAGATTTCAAAGCTTTCTGAAGAGACTACTTGATTGCCTCTAGCTGTGTGACCACTAATTCTCATAGGTCTTTAAAAACACAAGGAACATGCAAAATTAATCCACAGGCTGCATAACTGGCTACCTATGTTATTTTCAAGGTTATTCAATCAGAGTCAAATGTAAGGGGAATATGTTTATAAACTAACCTATAAAAAAAAATAATTGTACAGAGGCAAGCATAATTTTACCTATTTAATAATGACAAATACTTAGAAACAGCAGTATAACAAATTGTGTATATGGATATGTTTTGAAATAAGTATGCTTCCGTAATTTAAAAAAATCTAAAAATAAATAATAAAAAATGAAAAATAGCAAGGCAACAAATAGGAAAAAAAAAAGGTTGATAAAACTTTGGGTTCAACAGAAAAAGCACTAAAACTCTAACTTCCAGTTAAATGCAGATAAACATCTCTTCATTTTAGAAAGGAGAGCAGCTAGGCCACATGAATGACTGAAGAACATTAGATAGACCTGCCTCAAAAATAACGAAGAAATTTACTGATAGTTTATAAATAGTTTACTTTTTTTTCTTTTTTAGTATGTTCTACAATAAAGAGTCAAGTAAAAGACAAAATCAAAGAGTGTGTAAATACACACTAGTTCAAGAAAGAGTATTTGAAAATATTGTATTCAAAGATTTCAAATTGCTAAAACAGAAAGCATTTTCACTGCATTATAAACTAGATTCATTCTATCAGTGTAGCTCTCTTCCTTACAACACAAATGCTAGCTCTAGTTTGAGAAACATATTTACAAGAAAGTTTTATCAGTCATAAAATTTTCTTAAAAGTCTCAGGGATAGTGAGCTTACCGATAACTCTATAGGAAATTTGCAGGATAACTGAGAAATTGTACATAGATTTCCATAAACAATAACGCTGATACAGAAGCTTTTCTAATTGAGAAACCTCTGGGATCTACTTTTAGACATCTATTTTTATTCTTTTTTTCTTCAGTGTTTTGTTTATTAAATTTTTAAAATAAAGACACAAACATAAAACAGCAGACATTGTAAGGACCAATAAATATGTAATTATTGATCAATAAACAATTCAGTGGTTCCTAGAAGTTATTCAAATAACCTTTGACATAGAAAAAAACTACAATATGTATGAAATACAAATGTTAGCAGATATTTTACATTCCACAAAAAAACGTGTATACTGGTAATGTTGATTTATTAGTCTTTGTTCAAAATTCTTCCATAGGTCGTAGACTCAAAAAACAGTAAATAGAACAATAAAAAAAAAAGCAGAACACAACAAAGAAACATACATTTAAAAAAAAAAAAAAAAAAAAAGGAATAGTAATAAATAAAATGAAAACTAGAAAACTGAATAGATAATATATGAGTAAGAATAATGGCAATGTTCTTTCAAACCCCAAGGTAACAAATATTGACTCTGAAATCTGATATATAATATCATTTAATGCAAGCAATATACATTAATGTTACTGAAAAATCATCCTGCATTACCATCACTATAGTGTATCATCATTTTATTTCATTTCTGCAATAGTTCCTCCAAAAGAAAAGAAAACAAAACAAAACAAAAAATTTAAGAAAGGCAGCAATATTTCCAGAGCAGTAAAACATTCAACTCCCCATATTTTTTAAAAGAGTAACGTTACAAAATAGCAGAATTCCTGTAGTTAATCTGATCCTTGCATTACCATATTTTTGTTGGATCTACTATCCCAAAGTCATTGTCTACATGAAAAAAAAGCAACTAAATATAAAATATCAGAGAAGTGTATGTGTCTCTTTTTCTGCAAATGGCCCTCAATTATGTATTATGACATCTTTGATCTCGATTATTGACAGTGTCAAGTCTAACTTTAACCAGGTGTAACAAAGGATAACCAGCAATGAGGTGATTCTAAAATGAAATTAGTATCAAGAAGGATCTTTATTTCACCTACAGAATAAATAAATAAATAAATAAATAAACGGAGGTGAATATTCTCTTTTTGTCATAGGTCCAATATTAGGGCACCATATAGTGCAGATCAAAACAACCCAACAAAGCATAGAGTTTTCAAGGGGGCAGATTGCTCTGCAAAACATCTTGCTCACCTATCCTGTAGCAAAATTTTGTATTTAAATAACCATTTGGTAACAAGGAAATACTTGGAATACTAGGGATAAAAAAAGGAGTTTTGGAAATTTGTACTTAAAATCACTCTTCCTACCTCCTCAATTAATTATGCAATCTACTAAAATTAAATTAAAAATAAATCAATATTAATATGCCTGCACTGAAGTTTAGATATATATGTACTACACTCTTCACTTGATTTACTCTACTACTTCAAAACTCCAGTGTTTGAAAAAGTAATTCTTGCTAATTAGTTTCTGTTAGCTTGAAAATTATAAACTAAGGAATGCAAGATTTCTTTTTAATTAAAATGTGCAAATTTAAGGAAGACTGAATGTAATATTATACTGACTGTTACTCTACTGAAACTGAGGCATGTATGTATTGTTTATGGAACAGTATTTGTTTTTTGCTTTTTTTTATTTCAAATATTTAAAGTAAGAATGTAAAAAAGACAATAAAGAGATAAAACGGGAAGAGGAAGGAAAGGTACCTTATCACATTCATTAATATGGAACCTCAGTAATGTGTTTTTCTATTCTTAAATGGTCCAAAGCAATTAAAGAAGAATTGCAAATCTCATGCCCTAGGAAAAAAAACAGTGCTGTGGTTAAACCTGGCAGGTAGCTGAGCACCACACTGCAGTTCTCTCACTCCCTCATAGTGGGAGAGACTAAAAAAAAAAAAAAAAAGTAAAACTCATAGGTTGAGATAAAAGCAATTTAATAGGATACAAAATGAATGTAAAACAATATAATAATGATAATATAAAAAATAATATAAAAAATGATTGATGCACAATGGAATTGCTAACCACTCAGTGTCCAGTGTCCAGTGTCCAGCCAATTAGTGGTAGCCTGTCCTGGCCAGAACATTCAGTTTTATTTTTTTAGCATGACATTATGTATACCCCTTCAGCCAGTCTGGGTCATCTGCCCTGGCTGTGTCCTCTCTGAGCTTCTTGTATATCCATAGCTCCTTACTGTCAAGGCAGTGTAAGAAGCTGAAAAGTCCTTGACTTAGTGTAAGTACTTCTAAGCAACAACAAAAACATCAGTGTCTCATTAACATTATTTTTCTTCTTAATCCAAAACACAGAGTCATACTACCACCTAGGAAAGGAATTAACCAAGCCAAAACCAAGACAATCATTTGCTTGTTTGTTCACTTGTTTGTTTTTCAGTGAAATTGCTCACTGTGATGTGAGGTATAAATATGTCTATATCCTCTTAAAAGAAAGTTCCTAAACCTAAATTCTGTATGTCCTGGGAAAAATAAAGGATTTCAAAAATTAAAATTGTTAAAGTATTTTAAAAAAGTGTATCATTTATTATAGCACCTATATGGGCAGAGAACTAAATTCAGTGGTACAGTCTTATGCCCCTTTGCATTTTGATGATTTTGTTTCAAGTCATCCTTTAACCACCTGAGGAAACTTAACTTCCCACTCTCTCTCCCCAAGTAGAACTGGAAAAAGAATCATTAAGGTAAACACATGAGATCTTATGGGTTGAGATAAAGATGGTCTAGTAGGAAAAGTAAAACAGTGAATTAATTTTTTGCTTCTCAATGGCTGGCAGACATTCAGCCACTTCATGAACGCAGAGCTCATGTAATGGTTACATGGGAAAACAAATGCTTTCTCTATGTATGTTCTCACCCCCTTAGTTCTTTTACCTTCACTATTTAATGCTGTGCATGATGCAGTTTAGTATGAGATATTTCTTTGTCTAATTTTGATCCGCTGTCCTGGTTCTGTCCCCTCCCGTGTCCTTGTGCACCTCTAGCTTGTTGCTGACAGTGCATCATTAAAAGCAAAAATGTCTTTGACACAAGCACTACTCTGCAACAACTAAAACATCAGTGTTATCACCATGATTTTCATCAAAGATCCAAAACAGTCTCTATGATGCAAATCCATATGAATCTCTATTATTATCTCTATCCAAACCAAAACTGTTCCACAATTGTTTTAAAGAAATATCATAATTAGAAAACAGTTTCATGACAATTTTTAGTCAAAATGAAGCATAAAAGCAGCTACGTGATCATGGCCCTTAAAGCCTAATATAATTCTGTTTCCTAATATTTAAAAATAGAAAACATCAATTTAAAAATGGAAAACGGTTATATTCTCACAGGGTAGGCATCTTCACTCTGTAGCCATTCTGAGCTCTCTTCATTGACAGAGAGGAATTAATCAGTATAGACAGTGGTTAAGAATGAATCACCTTACTTTTTAAAGGCTTTAAATTGATGAGACTTGTTAGATTTTCTCACTGCCTAATTATTACAGAGGGAACTAACTAGCTTGTTTGATAACACAACTGAAACAAAACACAGCTGCACATATCAAGATTTGGCACCAAAAACCTACCACATTAAACTGTTCATTTTATTTAGTGACATCTTTCTATATGTATGAGTAGACAAAATGTTCTGAAATAGGCATAGCAAATTTGCAATAATTTCTCCTAACTTTGTGCATCTTGATATTTGAAAAGTTATGGTGGTCAGATGTAAGATTCATTTATTAAGTATGGTAGAAAGGATGACACAGGGAACTACTTAGCTGTCACCCTCATTTTTTGTGCTGGGGAAAATCATGGAACAGATCCTTTTGGAAGATGTGCTAAGGCACACGGAAGAGAGAGAAATGATATGGAGCAATCAACATGGCTTCAGCAAGTGCAAATCCTGTTTGACCAACCCAGTGTCCCTCTACAATGGTGATACTGAATCAGCTGACAAGGGAAGAGACACTGATGTCCTTCATCTGGACTTCAGTAATGCCTTTGATACAGTCCCCCACAACATCCTTCACTCGAAATCAGAAAGGTAAATTTGATGTATATACTCCTCAAGGCTTAAGAGCAATCCTGATGAGACAGATTTGGGAGTGCAAATTGATGAAAGATTCAACATGATCCAGCAGTGTATGCTTGCAGCTCAAGAAGGCTAACCATATCCTGGGTTCCATCAAGAGAATCATGACCAGCAGGTCAAGGGAGGTGATTCTACCCCTCTATTCTGATCTCATGAGACTCCACCTGTAGTACTGCATCTGGTTCTGGAGCCCCCAACACAAGAAGGACATGGAGCTGTTGTAGTGAGTCCAGAGGAGGTCCTCAAAGATTATCAGAAGGGTGAAGCACCTCCCCTACAAGGACAGGCTGAGAGAGCTGGGGCTCTTTAGTCTGAAGAAGAGAGGGCTCTGAGGAGACCCTATAGAGTTTGTCAGGAAAGCTGGTGCAAAACTTTTTATAAAGGCATGTAGTGACAATCTCAAGTGATTCTATGGTTTTATGATCTTCTATAGAGGATTTTTTGTGGACGTGATCTTGCATTCTCATAGTACACATCATTATGACACTGACTGAAGATCGTTCAGTTGTCTTGTTATTTTCAGTACTCTTCTCAACATTGGAGATAATTTCTAAAAATACATAATAAACTAGAGGTTGTACTAAAGTAACCATTTGTTCCTGTCATAAGACAATTATAAATGTTGTTAATAGTATAATACTGAAGTTAAGAATAAGTATTTTAACTACTCAAAAAATATGCAGCCTAGATTTACTTTGTGTGTACTTTCAGAATTACAGTTTTATGTATATCTTATGAGAAATATTGTATAATTCTCAGGTGACTCATTCATTTTGACACAGTATATTAAATTTCTTAATCAAAGTTATCTTCATAGAATCATAGAATCATAAAATCACTCAGGTTGGAAAAGATCATAAAGATCATTGAGTCTAACCACAGCCTAACCATAGTACCCTAACTCTAACAGCCCTCTGCTAAATCATGTCCCTGTGCACCACATTCAAATGGTTTTTAAACATATCCAGGGATAGTGACTCAACCACCTCCCTGGGTAGCCTATTCCAGTGCTTAACAACCCTTTCTGGAATGAAGTTTTTCCTAATATCCAGCCTAAACTTACCCTGGTACAACTTGAGGCCATTTCCCCTCATCCTGCCACCTGTCACCAGTGAGAAGAGACCAACCCCGCTCTCACTGTAAGCACCTTTCAGAAACTGGAAGGGAGCAATAAGGTCTCCCCTCAGCCTCCTTTCTCCAGACTAAACAGCCCCAGTTCCTTCAGTCTCTCCTCATAGGGCATATTCTCCAAGCCCTTCACAAGCCTTGTTGCCCTTCTCTGGACCTGTTTCATAAATGTTGTAAACAAAAAGAACGCTTTAAAATTGAAACTGCTGTTATGGCAGTCTTGCAAATTCCAAGGAAAATGTCATGAAGCATAAGAAATGCACATGCATTTTTCCTATCTGGCAAGTTCTTTTTTTGTTGTTGTTTTTTTGCTTTTTTCAATTGTACATTATTAACAGATTTGAAAATTGTTTCACATCTAATTTGGTTATTTGTGCTAATTCAAAAGTGCATAAATGTGATGGTTGGTAAAAAAAAGGAAAAAAAAGAAAAAAAAGAAAAAAAAAGAAAGCATGTTTACAGAGACCAGTTGCAGAGCTTCAGATAAAAGATACGGCAGTAAGTTGAGAAGAGGGTTCTTATGAATGCTTTAATTGTTAGGGGCCATAGGAAATGAAATCAGATTTTTTTTAAAAAAGACCCAATTTTACTCACTTTTGTTCTTTGATCCACTGATTAACATTTTCAACCACTAACTCACTTTCCTGATGGAGGCGACTGTTGTCAGTTCGTGCTGCTTCCAGAGACTGGCGCAAAGTTTCCAGCTGTGGATGCAGACAGATCAAAGCACATGATGGACTCCCTAGAACACACTCTATCTGGAATACTAATAATAGTCTCCACTACTTGTAAAGAATCAACTCATTTTTCTCCACTCCTTCAAATAATCGGAGTTTCCTTGTACATGCTATTAATTGATTCAATATGCTAGAAGGAATGTCTGAACTTTTCCCACGCCTTACATTTACCCGTTTATTATAATATAAACTAGTCTACCTCCAGAGGTTGTTTTAATTGAAATCAGATTTATTTCTTAAAAATGGAACGATTAAAACTTGCTGTGTTTCATTTTAAATGTTATGTTCTTTCCACTTTTCATTTTATTTTTGTTACATATTTCTTTAAGATAAGTTACTTTGTTGTGGCTCATTGCACTTAGAATAAAAAGAATGCAGAATAGATGGAGTTATTTCAGTGTTTTCAATATAAGAAAAAGACAGAAAGCTGGAGTACTGAGCATCTTGAAACTTGGAAGGTGAATGTTAGACCTTTCACCTTTAAATCTCCTTTTGGCATCAAAGTCAAGTCAATGTTGGTGAAAATCTGCTAACATTAAATAGATAGTTGAGGCCTACGTAAAATGATGAAATGATTTGTTGACCTCTGTATAATTTCTTTTGGGTAGAATTCCTCAGTTTATGTCATAAAGAGGATCACAGTGTGATTTCTTGTGTCAGTTCCTTTAAATTGGATTTTTGTCAGCAGTGACTTCCTTACCTAACTGCCAGAACTATAATTAGTGTAAATTCATAACAATTCACAATGATTTAGAACTGACTTTTAAAAAACTAAATCCATTTTAAAAATCTGTAACAGTAATGAAATCCTTAGTGGAAAAAAATTTTTGTTCAATAGATGATAATTAAAGCTTACAAAAACAAGAGCAGAATGTACTGGTCTTCAATCCAGTTGGCCAAATAAAAGAATGTTACAATATAAAACCATATGTAGATTCTCAAGAACAATGTTTTTCAAATGAGAACACACACTTAAAATTACTACTTCCTTCAATAACTTTTTATCATCGTTAAAATCAAGAAAAAATATCTTCAAAAGTAGTGTGACTTTCTGAATGCAGTTCAAAATAGTGGTCTCATATCAATGACATTTAAAAGTTTTGAGTGTAATAAATCTTTGAAAAATATGCATAAAAGCCTCTTATGGTATTAAGATGAGTAGTATATAATGGAAGAGACAATATATATCTAATTAAAATTAAATCAAAATAATACTCTTACACTTGTGAAAGCTATCTGTTATGCATGTTAATGTTTTATAATAGATTACACTAATGCTGTAAAAGCAATTTACTTTTTTAAAAGATTTTTAAACAGTAACATGTATTATTAAACCACACAATTTATTTCTAGATGGTTTAATAATTATGTGAAACTAGATAAGAAGGCTTAGTAGTTGACAAGTTATGATTATCTAATGTACTGACAAAGCAAATAAAATATGTCAAACATGTTGACACACACAGGGTGATGTATAAGGTTTACAAAGGATTGCAAATGTTAGTTATATGTATACACACATATACATCTTTAAGTAGTGGCAATTCAAAACAGAACTCAAATAAATCATATGCATCTATATTTTCATTCTCAAAGATTTTAGAGAAAGTATTTAGTACTTCAGGTTTCTGTCCGAAAGTAAGACTGAGGAAATAACAACTGGTTGCACACTGAAACTCAACAGGAGTAGCATTGTGGTTTGCATAGTTTTGCCATTTTTATTTAGGCTTTTGAAAGGAAGTCGTTGATAGTATTCTCCTGTTTGTTTTCAAAAATTCTGAACAAATTGTAGTTCTCATAAAAATGACGCTTCAATAAATACAATTATGGCAGATAAACCTTGACATCTAATAGAAAAGCAAATATCTTACCATCATTTCTCATCAGCTTCTATCTGCATTACATCCCATCCCATCTAGTGTGATGTCCCTATATCAAAGACAAATAAATATGCCAACCCATGTAGTAATTTAATGTAGAATACTGTGCAGAAGCAAGAGGTTAACAGCTATTTCTTCCCTTCTCTGATGATCTTTGCTGAATTTTTTGGGCTGCGTAGATGTCAGGCAGGCTACTCAGGGATTTATCCCAGCTGTGGGTAAGTGGTAAAAGACCAAGTCTGAGCATAACTATAGGTAGGGTTAGCCATCTCCATCATGTCTTCCTAGGGATGGTGTAGAGCTTACTAGATTGCAAAAGCCTACCAGACTATTTCGCTTTCCCACAGTCCTAGGTGAGCAGGGCATCATGAGCATCATGAGACACCTTTATGTTATTTCTCCAGCCTACTCTTTCCTCCTTCTGCATTCTCCCTGACCAGAAGTATCTGTTGGTGTGAACTACAGCACCCTCAACATTTATCTCAGAGAATGACAGAATTGTAGGGGCTGGAAGAGACCACCAGAAATCATTGAGTCCAACCCCCCTGCAAAGCAAATTCTACCACTGGAAGCATGCCGTTGCCCAGACTTGGTTTGTATTGAGGAGAAGTCTGTGATTGGAAAAGGAGAAAATGGTGGGTACTGAAGTATTATTTCAATATCGCATGTACATCAAGTCCAGGACCACAGAAGCACACCAAGATAAATTAATGCAAGCAATATTGATAAACTAGATATTTAAGTGTGTCTGTTGTAATTTACTGAAGTAAACAATTAAGGCATGTGTTTTAAGAGTTTCAAATCAGTTCTGGGCAAGAGGTTCCTTTGCTAACTCCCACCACAGAAGTCTTATGCCTGCCACAAGTTAAATAATAAATAAGCAAAAGCAAAGCCCAGTGTTAGTAGCAAGCTAGCAAGCAGCTTTTACTTGGATCAAAAGCTTCCATTCTGAAGCATGTGATTCATCACATTTCCCAAGTGTTGTCAGCAGTTTCAGGTAGATATATTGCTAGAAGTATGCTTTTGCAACACAAAAAGATATGCAACATGGTCCCATAGTATCTAGCCTAATTTTAAGTGTTGCTTTTTTTTTTTTTTTTTGGGGGGGGGGGGGGGGTTGGGGGAAGGGGGTTTCATTTTTAATAGGTCTGATTTTCTACTGTTCTAAAGTCTGAAATTCTGTAACTCTTGAGCAGTTTTCAAGATCTGTTCTTCAGGAAACAATTTTCTATATCTGACATTACAGTTCCACATTAATATTATTTAATTTTAGTTATCTAAACAAGCTTCCTTGAATATGAACAAGCTAGCTTCAGTTGGTTCCTTTATAGACATCAGTATGTCAGAAAGGTGATCTTATTTTGGCTGAATTGTTGTCTTAAGCTCAAAACAGAGACAGTTATCTTAAGCACAATATGTGAGTGCAGAGAAGTGACAGGAGTACAGGCCTTTCATACAACACACCTCTTTTCATTCTTGATCTCTTACCTTACCTCTGGAAAATGACCTTAAAGAGGGCAATGATATGACTGAAAAAGCAACTTGCAAAAAAACTGCTGATACTGCAGATGAAATGCTGTATTGTAATAATAAAATCATTGTTTTCCTCATTCTCTCGGAAGCTTTTTCTGAAGTATTTTCTCTTGCTTAGCCATAATAATGAAATAAAATTTTAAGCAGTTATATGTAATAACTGAAAACTGATCTTATTTTTTTGGTGGAGAAGAAATACTTGAATATTTAAATAATTTCACAAACAAAATCTGTGCATTTAGGAGAAAGAATGATACAGTTTTAAACCTTTTAATATAAACAAGGTAACTAAAATATATATTATATATTCAGGTGGTTATTTTCTTGTTCCAGTGGATGAAAAGCTGAACATGAGCCAGCAGTGTGCTCTTGCAGCCCAGAAGGCTGATGGTATGCTGGGCTACATCAAAAGAGGGATGGCCAGTGGGGGGAAGGATGTGATTGTCCCCTTCTACTCTGCTCTTGCAAGGCCACATCTGGAGTACTGGGCCCTGGCCTGGGCTCCCCCGCACAAGACAGTTGCAGTGCTGTTGGAGTGGGTCCAGAGGAGGGCTACAAAGAGATCAGAGGGCTGGAGCACCTCTCCTATAATGAAAGGTTAATGGAGTTGGGATTTTTGGAGAATAGAAAGCACAGGGGAGACTTTGTTGTGATCTTCCAGTACTTAAAAGGAGGATACGAGCAGGAGGGGCACCAAAATTTTCTACAAGTAGATAGTGATAGGACAAGGAGGAATGAACTTAAATTGAAATAAAAGAGGTTCAGGTTGAACGTTGTGAAGGAATTCTTCAGTCAGAGGATGGCAAGGTAGTAGAACAGGCTGCCCAGAGAAGTTGTAGATGTCCCTTGCAGGCATTCAAGGCCAGGCTTGACAGGATCCTGTACAGCCTTACCTAATAGATGGCAATCCTGCCTACAGCAGGGGGGTTGGAACTAGATAAACTTTAAGGTCTCTTCCAACCTATGCCATTCTATGATTTTGTGGCTTACCTGGTACAACTCATGTTTTCCCTCATCTTAATAAAGAATAGCTTCTTTGCAGTTACACTTTAAATCTACTGCAGAAAGACACAGTATTAATGGGGGTGGAAAAAAAGAATTATTACACCACAGGAAGAATAAGCATACAGGGAACTAGAAAAATACATCATATCAGTTCCCCAATTAATCTTCAAACATAGGAAGATACTGAAATTTTCAAGGAGATGTATAAAATCATATTTTAGGCAAGATGTCCTTCAGAAAGAGCAGACCTTTATATACAAACCATTAATACCTCTATTAAAATCTCACTAAACAGTGTACCATATAGACAGTCAATGTGTCATGTAACTAGCATATTTCTTTAGATAATCAGTGACTATACTGAAGAGAAGACTTTGAGTATCTTGAAAATTGAGAATTTTTGTGTCCTGAAAGGAGAAAGTGAGTAAGACAGGATGGTCACTGACTCTTTCATTTGCTTGCCTATCCTGATCATGGTAAAGAGATGCACAAGGTAATGTAGCTCTATAGTTACTTTTCCCTTTCTCAGATAGATAAGATTTCTAAAATATATTCTATTATTTTAAGAGTCTTATTATCATATGCTATTAAATTGCTGCTATATTCCTACTATTTAAAAATCAAGTGGATGATTTACCAAGTTAAGGGTTCAAAATTATAAGTCAATTCTGCAAAGTTTGACCTGAAAGAGCTTTTTAGAAACTCTTAATTAAAAGTGTTGCTTATAGGATGAACAAATTTATAATCAATTCCAGAATTACTTTATAGGAAATGAGAAAAAAATTACTTGAAGTTTGAAAAATGGTTAGTAAAGAATTACATAATTTAATTAGGAATTTTGACTCATGTAATTACTTTAAATCATGAGCAATATATTACTCATGCTGCATAAAGTAATTGTGGAGTTAATAATTCATTACTTATTGAAGTGATGTTTTTTTTAAAAAAAATTATAAGTCAAATTTATCATTTTTGAAGAATGTAATGGAATAGACATGAGTGGAATTGTTGGCTTTAATTCTCTTAAATGTTCCTTAAAAGAAACTTCATGTAGTCAGATGCCGGGGATCATGTGAAAACTACACAGCACATGCTATGCCTTCAGCATCTCTGCAAACAAGCCCCCTTAGATTCACTACAGTGTTTAAAACTGACCTACAACTCCTCTCTTTTTTACTGGAGGTTACAGCTACAGTGAAGACAGTAATATGGTGGGGTACCTGTCTACACTGACCACTCAACTATCTAAGCCTTCTAAGTGGTGAAGTTCAGTCTCACACCAATGGTGGGAGGCCATGGAGAAAACTTCATTTCAATCTGAATTATTCTAGAGGATTTTTAACTTTTAAGTATGGGGGAGGTTCACGGGTATTCAAGTCTTTAGTGGACAGATACAGACGGCCCTTGCCAGATTGCCTGAAGAGAAAGGCCACCTGGTGCAGAAGTCTGGATGGTGGCCCCAGGATACCTGAATTCATCCCAGGTGATTTCAATTGCTGATCCAATGAAATATGTTATCTTTAATAAAAATCTTTGCCCTGTTTTATGCCCTTAGACCACTAGGGTTATGTGATATTACCATCTAATTCTTGTGAAGCTTAAGTTTGAAGGCTTGTGATCTCCCTCTTTACTCACTGGAGACAAATAGAAACATTGCTTCATGATCTTTGAACTACCTTTTATGGATACCTCTTTCTCTTTACTGGAAGTGTGGATAAGCACAAATACCCAAGTTCCTGTGTAGTGGTTTAGATTCAGTTGATTAAAAATGTCTGTTAAGCTCAAGTGCTTGAACTACTATGTACAGTGAAAAGATGACAAGACTTCTGAATATGTATCCATCTTAACATATATGTTGGTTCCAGTTAATTATGTGGTAAGTCTCCCCAAAATAGATTAAATCAAATCAAACAACTCAGGGATTTCCTTAATTATTGCATAGGAACCTAGCATTTGCATATACTCCTCAAATGCACAATAAATCTTATTTTCTCACTTTTTGCCAGAAACTAAGAACAAGGCAAACAGTTCAGGGCATAGATGATAAAGCTAAAAATGGCAGTGTCCCTTTAAACATGTCTCTTTTTAAAGGGAATAAGCACAAGAATCATTCTTCTGTTTATTTCCTTTTGAGGATAAAGGGAGTAAAAGATATACAGTGCCTTATTAGTATATCACTACCTATTCTCATTCTCCTTTTTTTTTCTTCTGACATGTGGTGAAGAAAGATGACAGAGAGTATACTGAGATATACTTTTGAAATCAGGGAATAATCAAGAGGGTTCATTGTTCTTTTACTTCCTTTAGAACTGAATAACTTTATGATTTTGAAATGAAGAATTAAATGTGGTTCTACCATGTCTTGTATAAGATAGGTAACTCTACATTAATAACTTGAAATAAAAATTCTCCACTATTAAGACACGGCAGCATGCAAATATTCTTAGCTTAAAAGTTCTGGGAATATCTGACAAAGTTTTAATGAAGGAGAAAACTTATTGGCAAAGGAGGAGGGGAAAGTAAGTATGAAGGCCTTCACTTTGAACTCCTGGTTAAACTTATTTCACTGTTTGTTAAAAAGAAAAATAATAATAATAAAAAGGGATGTTTCCTGCAGAAATGTAAAGGAGATGCAAATAATATGGAGGAAGACCAAAGGCTTTTTTAAATAGAGATAGACTGACACAATGGGCTCTGAGAAGTTTGGAAAAGGAACTATTGTGTTGCATGTGCAAACCCATATTGTGCGATTTCCCCTTAAACAGTGAAGTTTTTCTTTGCTGCTATGCTTTGGGGAATAAAGATGAAAAGCTAGTAACAATTCAGCTGCATGTCTTTAATAAAATCCAGGTTTTCCTTTGAGGTCATTGAAAGAAGCACAATCTCTAATTCACGTTTTAACAAATCCATAATGTATCAGTAGACTCACCTACTTGCCTGAGAGAATTCAGCAGCAAAATCATGCTGTGGTTCTAAAAAAAAAAAAAAAAAAAAAAAAAAGAGCAAAAGAGCTATAAATACACGTAACTATGAATAAGTGGAAGAATATAAAAATTAGTTTTTAGAACTTTTGTTCCTGTTTCCTGAACTATCTGCATATTTACATTACACAGCTTGTGGAAGAAAAGAAAAAATTGTTCTGGGAGTTAGGATTAGACTTGAAGTCTCTCTACTTCCTTTAGGTTTGTTTCCTTTTTGGTCTCAGAAGTCTCATATTGTTGGCAGCACAGGGAGCTGGCTTCACTAGGAGGGGTGGCAGGTTTGCCCATCCAAGCTGCCCAGAACATCAGTGCTGGGAGTGGCTTGGCAGATCTGTTGCATCCATTAGAATAGGTACCACTGGAACAATAGACTACATACTTTAACCCTGTGCTTCATATTGGAATTAAGGCTTCTGTATATGCTTGGCTTGCTAAGTTCAGTATGGAAGCAGTTCACTCTTTATCTGGATTAGATCTGCTGAAGATGCAAACTAAGTTGCAAACTGGGCACTTTCATATTTACAGCAAAAGTATCTGAACTGCAGGCAGGTTTGGTTATTTGCTTAGGTAGCAGCTCACATACAAGCTGTATTGAATGCCTTCCTTTCAAGCACCACGATCCCCAGTGAAAATCGTTTACAGCTTCCTCTCATTTTACAGAATAAAAAAATCCAACATACTTCAGGACTGAACATAGTGAAATAAGAAGATACACAATGCAATGCAAGCTGGAAAAGTTTTGAAATTCAAGTATGAAATAAAATGACCAAAATTTTCATTGATATTTTAGATTTTTCTAGTGATAATTTTCAGATGAGACTAAAATAGTGAATATAAAAATATTGTTGAAGAAATTATTAGCAGTACAAATAGATATTCTTGATCAGATGACAGGTGAGTATGGTGACATATGACTAAATATCTTCTGAATTAGAAAAGAGCACTTGAAAACTACTTCATTTCAATTCTGGTGCGACTACTAAGATAGTTTTCTTTTTTATTTATGTTATAAGATAAATGTTCTTAAGTAATAGGAAATGTAGAAAAATGTATTTCCATACATTTAAGTAGAAAGCAATATGTTGAGAAGAAAGAACTGTGTATATTAATAATTTCAGTTCTATATCACTGTCACTGATGATGTTTATACTGCCTTATAATCAATTAATTTATGTTAATCTATGAAAGAAGAAACATGACTCTGAGTTTACCGACTGCTATTTACCAGTCTCTACACACAGCAGAACACAAATTGTTTAACTCACAGGATAAGAGTTGTATATAGTTAATTTGTCAGAATTGTTTATAAGCAGAAGTGTCATGTGAGTAAAATACAATAAAGGGGATATTGTACTATGTGAGCCACACTTTATGGTAAATAATGACTTGTCTGTGAATCTATTGCAGGGTGGCTTGTTAAGCAAATAGTGGATTCATCAAAACTGGTCCTTCAAAAAACAAACACAATGCATATGCCATAGTTCCATAGATAAAAATTTGTCATGGTGGCTCAAACTAGTCTAAACACTAGCTGCCACTGATACCACAACACATCCTCTCTCTATCTGCCCCTGACCTGTATCTGTTAGATGCCATCTAAGCTTTTGCATTTAAGGCAACATAAAATAATTTTCTACCAGGTTAGCATGTTTAAGCAGTCAAGAAAGATTTCTACTCCATCTAACTCCAGGACAGATCAGTCACACAGGAAAGGCTGAGACTGCAGCAGCAAGTATTTGTACTAATACAGGCTGCCACTGAATCATAGCCTTAGAAGTTTAGGTTCAAATGATGGCCACTCTTGTTACAACACATTTAGTCACATAACTTACTAACTCAAAGTATGGTAGGACCCATTTCTACAACACAGGATTAGAGAACCATAGAATCACCAAGGCTGGAAAAAACTTCCAAGATTATCCAGACCAGCTCTCCATCTATGACCAAAATTTCCCAATAAACCATGTTGCTCAGTACAACTGAATATTTCTTGAAAACCTGCAAGGATGGTGACTCCACCACCTCCCTGGGCAGACTATTCCAGCACCTAACCACTCTTTCAGAGAAGAAATTTCCCTAGCATCCAAATCAAATCTTGCCTGGTGCAATTGGAGCCTAGTCCCTCCAGTCTTATCACTAATTATGGGAGAGAAAAGGCCAACTCACATGTTGACACAACCTCCTTACAGATAGTTGTTGAGAGCAGTAAGATTCCCCTTGAGCATCCCCTTTTCCAGACTAAGCAATCCTAGTTCCCTCAGCTGCTCCTCGTAAGACCTGTACTCCAGACTCCAGTTTTGTTGCCCTTCTTTGGACAGACTCTAGGGCCCTCGTGTCATTCTTGTAATGAGGGGCCCAAAACTGAACACAGTACTTGAAGTGCAGCCACCTGTATAGGAAGAATATAGGAGGGCAATCACTTCCCTGCTTATGTGGGCAACAATAGTCTGATACAAGCCATGATGCCAGTGGCCTTCTGGGTCACCTGGGTACACTGCTGGCTCATAATCAGCCAAGTGTCAACCAACACTACCACATCTGTCTCTCCCACACAGTCTTCCAGCCACCTGTCCCAAGCCTGCAGAATTGCCTGGGGTTGTTGTGGCCAAAGTGCAGGACCCAACACTTGGTCTTGTTGAACGTCATCCCATTGGCCTTGGCCCAGAAATCCAGCCTGTCCAGATCCCTCTGATGGGCTTTCCTACTCATCATCCTACATCAACATTTCCTCCCCTCTCGTCATTTGCATTCTTACTGAGGGTGTCCTCAAGCCCCTTATCCTGGTCATCAATAAAGATATGGAACAGGACAGGTCGCAGTACCATCCTCTGACAAACACCATTTGTGACTGATCACCAGATAGATTTAACTCCATTCATCACCACAGTCTGGACCTGGCCACGCAGCCAGTTTTTTACCAAACAAAGAGTGCAACTGTTCATGCCAAGAGCTGTCAGCTTCTCACTCAAGCTGATCTTCCTGAAGATGATCTGCTCCATAACTTTTCTTGGCACCGAGTAGGGGCTGATGGGCCTGTAGTTCCCAAATTCTCATTACAGCCCTTCATGTGGTTGTTCCACTGCACGAGACTCTCCAAAGAGAAATGCACACATAGCCTTCATTATTTTATTATTAACTGTCAAAATGGAGGGACTGTGTTTTTTTTTTTTTTTCCTTAAACAGTAAGAAATCAAAATAAGAAGTGGGAAAGACAAATGCGAAATAAGAAATGCATAATATCAATTCTTCTTGCTTAGTTAATTCTTGTGGAAAGGTCTAATGTCCAGGCTTCATTTCTTCGCTTTGCTACTGAATCTCATTCTGATTTGCAACAAACTTCAGCAAAATCTCATTGGTCCCTCTCTAGAGGGTTTCTTTATTTCTCATCTGAACCTTTGCTGGCTACCTTCTTCTCTTCATAGCAATTTTTCCATCTCTGTTTGATTAGCAGATCCCACAGTTGTGCACTGAATACTGTAGAGCTGTGAACATTCACGCTGGATCCTCCTTTCAGGACAAGCTTTTTCCTCAAAAAGCAGAATTGTCTCTCTACTTCATCCAGAACTTTTTTTTAATTTTATTTTTTTAACTTTCGCAGTCACATGAGTAATTATTATCAGGCAGAAAATAATCATAAACATAATCATAATCATAATCATCTCAGTACAGTCAGGATGAAGTGTTATAAAAATATAATTATTATAAAATATATATAAAGTCATAGAGGACTGAAAAAGATGGATTCTGGTGACGTATCAAATCTCAATTCATTCAAGCACATATTCAAAATTATGTATAGCATTAGAAATGTTATAGGCTTCTTCTCCGTCAAAAATGACACAAAAAATCTGTATCTGTATATAAATACATTTAAGAACACAAAACTTTATATGCTTAGATTAGTTTATCCTACAATCACAGAAATTATCATCCTAATTCCCATTATTCTACGTATTGGCAAATCATTGAATACACAGCCATGACTTTTCCCTATTCATGCTGCATTTAGTCATCTCACGAATACATTTACTTTTCTTTCTTACCATTATTATTTTCTCTCTGTCACCTGTGGTTTAAAGGTGCAATTTACTTCTATCCGAAAATAAATACAAGCTACTGAAAAAATCTACCATTACACAAGGCACATGGATAAGACTCTATAACATAAATGCCATGAATCATAAAATATTTAAAGACATAAAAGTATACCATTTTAACAATTTAAATAAACCCATAAACATACAATGCTAAATCTCAGTGGATTCAAACTGTTACTTGCTTTGTATCAATAACTATAAAAGTGACATATGACATCTACTGTTTCTTGATTTTCCTTCCCATGATATCTACTATAGTTTCTAATACAGGAACAAAGAGAAAGAAAAGAGAAAAAAGACAAACTCCTCTTAAAGCTCAATCTTCTCTGACTTTTCATTTCTGTCTAGTTCAGGATACAAATTCACATTGAAGTGAGAAACAATAGGCAGATAGTTACCCTTCAGGCTTACTAAAACACACTGACGACTTACACATATTTACTGCTAAGTATCACCACTTTAACAGTTACAGTCTTTTAAGGTCTCCTATTTTCTTGAAGGTTAATAATGCAATATTTATTATTAAAACTGATTTAGAAATGTATGTACTAAAAGCTATTTTTCTTGGTCTGTTTCTTAGCAGAAATAAGTAAAAAATGGACTCAGCACAGTATTTATATAAAAACTTTGCAATACATTTTGTAACTTGGTTACAAAAGCAAAGGTTTCACAGGTGTTACTGATTACTCATAAATGATCATTATAGATATCAGAGTAATGGTCAGAGTAGGCCTTGGCAGAAAACTGCAATGGCTGCACATCATGGAATAAAGCTGAAACTGCAGTTCCTCACCCTTCCCCTATCCAATTCTTAAAAAGAAGAAAAAGAAAAAGAAAAAGAAAAAGAAAAAGAAAAAGAAAAAGAAAAAGAAAAAGAAAAAGAAAAAGAAAAAGAAAAAGAAAAAGAAAGAAAAAGAAAAAGAAAGAAAAAGAAAAAGAAAAAGAAAAAGAAAAAGAAAAAGAAAAAGAAAAAGAAAAAGAAAAAGAAAAAGAAAAAGAAAAAAAAGGAAAAGAAAAAGAAAAAGAAAAAGAAAAAGAAAAAGAAAAAGAAAAAGAAAAAGAAAAAGAAAAAAAAAAAGGGGGGGGGGGGGAAGAGAGAGAGAGAGAGAGAGAAAGAAAAAAGAAGAGAAAGAAAAAACAAAACAAAGCTTGAGGCAAGGAAACAAACAAGTGGATACAAGTAAATAAGAAACTACAACAAATATATTTTAAAAAATAATAATTTCTGGATCAAGAAGCAGTTGGCTTCAACACCATAAACATGAGGAAAACTAGCTAATACTTCAAACCATTAAAGACTGATATGTTGGAAGAATAGAACTTTTCCCAACTGTCCTCAGGGTTGAAACAGCTTTATTCTGCTGTGAAGATTAAGAAGGAAATGGAGATGTACCTGGACAGACAAGCAGGTTGCAGTTGTCTTTTCTGAAAGTTAGAAACTATGTTTTGCTAACTGACTTCAAGGTCCTCATTGACCACTTGTCTAGCAGTTACTTTCATAGAAAAGGGGTGAAAGAAAGAAAAGCTTGACTCCTTTCCCTTTTCCCTGTAGTGATGTAGCAGAAGAAAATGGCTACTGTAATGTTGCTACGTACAAGATAATTGGAATCATATTGTACTACAGCTCCATACCAGCTCCCTATAAAACATGATTTGTCTACTGTCACAAATCTGTATCAGGAAAGCAGCAGCATATAAATTTGTCACAATATTTTATTTTGTACACTAGACATATTTATTAAATGATCTTGACCTGAAAAAAAATAAAACCAGGAGTAACATATTAAAAAAGTAATCTTGTATGTTATGGGCAGGGAAAAATACCAAAGATTCCTTTGTTTCAGGAGGAAAATTACTTCCAAGGCAGAGTTGATTGCCATCCTCTCTCTAGTTTTGCTTTTAAGAGGTGCAACTAAATATCATATATATGGTAGTCCCATTATTGCTGATACACTGTGAAAGAAATAGCAAGGAAGAACTGTAAATATAGTGGTAATGGGGTAATCTGACTTGATTTACTTGTAAGGCCCACTGAAAAATTGTTAATAGTAATAAGGGGGAAAAAATGCTCCTCAGCTGATTCAATGGATACATAGATAAATCAAACCCATTATCAAAACAGTATTAATTTTTTTTAGAATGTACATTCTGCAGGGAAACAATTGTGATTTAATATGATTTGAAAACACAAAGCACCTTGTGGGAGCTCTTATAATAAGTACAAAGAAACAGAACCTAGCTGAATTCTGTGTGATTTCTGCCTCAGTGGTAGTACAAGAGACTGAGTCACGTGCCACCATTCTTGAATACAGGTAATAATTAAGAAATAATGTGAAGCTACAGTCCTGTTTATCATGCCATGATTTTGAGCAAAACATACTGGATACAAAAAATATAAAGAAATGAAAAAAAACTGTTGACATGGTGTAATATAGTCTTCTTTATTCTCCCCACAAACTTGCTTATGTCATATAAAACCTTTTTACACAGACATAGCTATAAAAGCATGGTTCCATATTTTGATACATGGATGACAAAGTAATATCATTTGTGCATATATGTATCCTACAAAGGTATTAAGCAACAGTTGTTTGTATGTTTGTTTTGTTTTTTAATAAATATAACTTGTTTTCACTTTAACTAGAAAATAGGTATTTTTAAATATATTTCATTTTTTCTTGAAACATGGCAGAGCTTTTTTTTTTTTTTTTTTTTTTTTCCCCTAGAAGGAGAATGCTTCACAATACATTCTAAGTCCCTTTAATCTTAAAAACATCCTAAAAGAGCTTTTTAGTCATACAGTTTGTTTTTGATTAATTTGTTGGTTTTTTCTTTTGTTTTCAGTTTTAGTAAGCTTGCAAAAATCCACATGCTTCACTTCATATTTTTAAGTTGCAAAGGAAAACAACTCTCATTTGAATTATATCTTCCCTACATTATTTTCAATTCACATATGGAGTTCCTTTCTGTCTTCGGGCTTGTACCACTGCCAGAGCATAGACAGGGAACTTTTCCTCTAGAGACAGCTTACACTCATTATCTTAGCACTGGAATATCCCTGTTTCTATTCTTAATACGTTTGGACACATCTTCGTTCATCTGTGATTACTGTTAGTAGTTTCATTCTCAATAATGACTCCTGTTCAGTGCAGGAAAGAATATAGAATAGTGACAAAATATATTTTAATTTTACAAGGGAAAGCAAAATACTGTGATGCCTCTGTGTTTCATGTTTGGATGTTTTCATGGAAAAAAAAAACCACTGTAAATAGTTATTATACTCAGCAAAACACAGAATATTGAATATTTAAAAAAGAGAATTATATATTTTACTAGTAGGGAAGTGATAAGTGAAAAAACAACTTTTGCTGTTACAGTTTCATGGGTGTTTTTTGTCATTCACAGACTTAGAACATGAGAATAGGATTTTGCTTTTTGCAAAAACAGACTACTATACAGCTACTCTTTATTTACAAGTTATTCATGGAACAATGGGCCAGCTGTGTTCCTCACTCATCACATCTCTAAATGAGAAGCATAGTTAAACTTCGGATAATGTTATACCATTAAACCATTTAATTTCTTTATATGAAAAAGTGAGGAAGCTCACTTATATTTTTCTTCTGTGATCTTCTTAGTAACAGAACCTGGCATATTTTAGTAGTAAAACCAATAAACTCTAAAAGCAAAGCTGGGATAAATCCTCTGAGTGTAGCAGTGCTGTTGTCAGGCGCATGGCGCTAGCAGTCTTCTTTATTAGAAGATACTTTCTTTGCCCACTTTCATGTCATCTTTACCACTGTTATTTTCTGTTTGACCTCTAGTTATCTTTTAGTAGCTAAGTTGATCAAAATATCTGGGAATTATTGAATACTGAAAAAAAAAACACCAAACCAACCAAACAAACAAAAAGCAAAAACAGCAAGGGTTGCTACTTTTTTAGGCCTAGAAGTATAACTAATTACTGAAAAATTCCTTATCAGATTGCATGTATTCTTGGCCACTTTACTGGTACCAAGATCTACATTTCTCAGAGTCAGCCTCAATTTCCATCTCCTTATTTGCAGTATTATTGCCAGTTTCCATATCCATAAGCTGAACGGACTTGTGTGCAAACTTACATTGTTAATTTTCCTTTTCTCCCTTCTAACCACAGTCAACCCCTTCACCACTTCTGTAAAAGCTAAATCATCAAAAAGGAAAGCTTTTTTCTTCTTTTAATTCAACTAAAAAACTTTTGCTTTTTGCAACTTTCCTCTAGTGGGTTTGTATGTATCACCTCAGAATTGATTTTTTTTTTTTATATTTTTATTTTTAAAACTGAATTATATTTGTATATTTTTGGACTGAATTATATTTGTCCAGTACTGTAGCATCTTCTTCAGACTTTTAATTTTGATGTTCCTTTCCCAAACCCTTTCCAATTCTTCAATGTCTTTCACAACAGGAATATAAGATGCATTCTATTATCCATCCCACCATTATCTTATATGAGAAGAAAATCACTTCTTTTCCAAACCTCTTGTACTAATGCATCCAAGATGAGTTCTACTCAATAAACTTTATTTTGTCACCGTAGCATTACATTAGGTGCTTAGATTTAGTTTCTAGCCCACATAAATGCTAGGCCATTCTCCAAGTCAGTGCTTTTCAGGACTCAGTCCTCCATGCTTTAGATAGAGCAGATTTAATTTCTTAGCAGCACAACTTCTGATTTAGTTGTATGTTACCAATTACTAACATTTTTTCAAGCTTAGCTTCATCTAGAAAATTTATTAATGGTGACATGGTCTTTACTTCCAAATTGTTAATAAGACAGTTTTCAATTTTGTACCCTTACAATTCCCTGCCAGAACAACTTATCAGAACTAACAACTGCAGAATTTTTAGGCCTTATATGTTCTTAATGTTCATGTTTTAGTCAGAATATCATTTATTACCACATGAAACATTGGCTTGAAGAACTAAAATATTAGATCTGAACACCTTCCTTAGAAATTACAATTCCAGCGAGTTTATTTAGTCAAAGAAAAGGTTTTCTTAAAATCACATTGATCTGTTATTCAAATGAATGTTATCAAGATTTTCCAAATATTAAAGACAGTTAATGACAAACCTGCTGACAATAAGTTTCCCATTAATTTGGAGAGAAATAACTACTGTTCTGGGTTCATAAACTTTATTTTGCTAATATTCCAGGACTTGGAAAGAAAAAAAAAAAAAAAGTTAACGTCAGATTACTCTTGCCAGCTGTTTCACTACTCATTCATGCGAATTATTCTATCCAATGATTTGAAATGCTTATATCTGGCAGTTGTTGCTTAACAAAACCATAAGTTTTTGATGAAATGGAGAATAGGTTTTTATCCTCTGTACTGAGACATCTTATTAGTTATTTTCAAATGCAAAAGATATATTTCTTAACATT